>NC_052631.1:87820959-89070959 GCF_016161935.1 Mauremys reevesii | reverse complement strand
TGACCAAACAAAAGATTTTCCATAAAATACCAGTATGGAAAAATTTTCTAGTAGAATTCAAGATGTTAAATAAAATTACTCTATTCATCTTGTAAAAACCACAAAGTACTAGAGGTCATTATATACTCTCCTTTTAGATATGTTTTCTGTCATCCATGTGATTAGGTTTAATACACTGGCTATTAGAAACCTCTTGATGTTATCTATGCTTAAAATCTTATATGCTAAAATGTTTGAATTGAAATATTACTACCAGAGATCGGGCAGAACCAAATACTTGTGATCTTATGGAAAGTTTGGAATCGTATCCAAACCTGGGACAATTTTTAATTAGCATTGTTAAAAATTGTCCCAAGTAGATTAATAAATGAAAATTAACAGTGATTCATTTCAGAACAAATTATTCCCTTCCCTTAGTTCTTTATCTTTGGCAACTGGTAAAGTGGAGAGAGAATAAACAGCTTTATTACCAGATGTTAGATCCTGATTACAGAATGCTGAGAAAACAAACAGAACCATCCTGACCCCACACAGTCAAAAAAACTTTCTCCCAGATTAAGAATATCAATCTTTTTTAACTGAAATGTTTTCAAGTGAAACAAACAAAATATATCCAAAACCTGAAGTTACTCAAACCCATGGAATCATGCTCTGTGTACATGCCATGATCCGCACAGTGTTGTTCCACCTTTTAAAATAAACCCAATCGACATGTAATTTCCCCTTGAAGAGAGGACAGAAGAAAGAAGGAAAGGATGGCATGTGACAGATGCCAGTCACATTGTTTAATGGGCAGGTGCTCAGAGACTACGTACCTAGGTACTGTATAAGAATCTGAAAAAATAGAATAGTCTCGATAAAGTGGTCACCAAAAGGAGGCAGCTGAGCACCCAAAAAAGAATCTCAAGGACAGAACATAAAATCCATCACATGGATATACCCAGCCTCCAACTTATTAGTTTTACCCACAAGCCCCTCCCCTTCTGCCACCACCTACATGAGATTGAACTTGTCTATATGAGAAATTGCCCCTCTCTTCATGTGCTATTGCTACAGAGGGGGCTCCCCACGGTATAAATAAAAAAGGGGAGTTACTATGAAGCAATTTTCATGTGCAGCCCTAGAGTATGGAATTCTCTCCCACACAAGGTCTCAAGTCGCCTGAATCTTTTAACCTTCAAGGAACGTTCTGAAGTCTTTTCCCTACTTTTTGAGAGGGAGGACTGTATTGAGGGATGAAATTTGGAAGCCCTTTCCCCCTTGCATACCTATGCTGTCAGCCTCCAAAATTCTGGTGCTTCTGCTTTCTGAGTTCAAGTCATAAGGAGACACAGCTCCATGTACTAAACACAGCAGCTTGGGCATAGCTGGAGGGGGCGGTGGCCTTGCCTCCCCTCTGCCCCAGTCAGCAGTATGGGCTGGCATCAGGAGAAGAGCATGTTGCAACTATTAAGGGGCTAGATCAGAGTTTCTCAAACTGGGGTCTGTGAGGGTACTCCAGGGAGGTCCGCCGGCCCTGCTGATCAACTCCTCCCCATCCCTCCCAGCGCCTCCTGCACACTAGAGAACAGAATTTCTTGGGGGAGGGGGTGGAAAGAGGTGGGTAAGAGAAGGGGCAGGGATGAAGTGGGAAGAGGTGGAGCTGGGGTGGGGTCTTGGGGGAAAGGGTGCAGTGGGGGTGGAGTCTGGGGCTGAGCTGGGGGCTTGGGGATCCACAAAAAATATAAATCAAAATGGGGCTCCTCGGGTTACTAAAGTTTGAGAACTGTTGGGCTAGATTATTGCCTTTCCTTATGAGGGGAGGAGGGATGTTGGGGGAGGAAGGAATGAGCCTTGAAAGGGTTGGCCACAATCACACCTATGCAGGGAGGGGCTACAGTTGCAGTCCTTCTGTTAGGGAAGTACAGAGACAACTTCCCTACATCCCTTGGATATGCTAACCCACCTCAAAATGGCCACAACCCTGCTCTCCCTCTGCATGAGTTTGAAGAGCTGGCTGAGCATCCTCAGGCAGGGTGTAGCATGAGACCTTCCCCAGTGCTCCGGGGAATTCCAGGAGCTCAATCTGTGGTGGCCTGACTGCACACTGCAATTTACTTAGGCTGTCCCAAAGGGGGTAGTTAGTGGTTGCTCCTGCTTGTGCTCTTTAGCAGTCTGGAAACATTCTGCATTTCTGTGTCCTCCCTAGGAAGAAAACCTAGTGTCCACCCACACCCTTTCCTAATGTACATTGGCTGTGGCTTTTAAAGCCACAATAAAGCTGTGCACAGTAAGGACTGTAAACAGACTTTCCATAACCTCATTGCCTGTCTATTATCTCCAAGTGATGCCCTCCAATTTACCACAAATCACTTCACTTAAGCTAGTCAGAATAATATAGCTTTGCAAATAGGCAATTAATACTTACAATTAATACCCAACAGCACTTTAGTGGGAAGCAGTTTGACACGTGACTAAATTTAACTAAGGTTTAAGCCTACCCAAAGAAGCTAGTGTATTTTGTTCTAGCGCACTGGTATTTAGAAAAATAATTTGAGAAAGAGAAACAAAAATTAAAACCCTGATTAATGCCATTTTGTTGACAATTGTCATTCCAGACTGAACAAATTCAATTTTCCTCTTTTCAACTTCATAAAATTTGAAGGACGTTGACAGGTTATGTATTAAACAAATGGAAACAATCATTAAAACAAACTGTGGAGATGCATGCAATTAGCCAGGAATTGTCACTTTAATATCTTTCTATTAAGCTTTTGTTGTAAAACGCCTGAAAGATTATATCTTTGATAAGGACGGTGACAAACAAACTATCATATTCAATAATATGATTGTGGCTAAAACCTAATAACAATGATTGTCATGTCATCCCTTAAAACATATCATTTTAAAATAATTTTTTTGGATTTGGTTCAGTCTACTACGGTACTCTCCCTATTATGCCATGCAATCATCAAAATGGGATGCATCAGTCCTGGTTTATTTACCTGCTTTTTAAAATGATACATCAGGAGGCTGAAGAGCTTGTTTCTAGGGAAAGCAACCTGATGCTCAGCAGCTCTCTGTTCTTTCTAATCTTTTATAGGTTATTTCTAGGGCCCTTAGAAATTGTCACAGCCGCCTTAGCCACACAAGGGAAGTAAGGGCCCCACATGCTCAACAAAGACTCTATGTGTGGTGAGGAGAGCAAGGCCTACTTGCCCAGTGTGCCTTGCTGCAAGCAAGTGGATGGAGGGAATGGGAAGAGCCCTTGTCCGCCCTGCCCCTCCCCCTCAGCTACTTGCTGGCTGGTATAGATGACTGGGCGCAGTGGGGACTGAGATGCTCCATGAAAAAGAGGGAAGTAACCTGCTTCCTCTGCAGAGCAAAGGAGAAGCGGGGGAAGAGTGTGACTCACCAAGGGCAGGTCTACACTGCAGTAAGAGATGTGTCTGCAGCACGTGTAGCCATACTGAGCTAGCTTTGCTCTAGCTAGCTCACACAACAGCAGCAGTGAAGTCATGGGAGCATGGGAGGAGCGTGTACCCTGTGTAAAAGTTCAAGTTGCCAGCCTGTGCTGCCATCTGTGTTGCTGTGGCTTCACTGCTATCCGAGCTAGCCAGACCAAAGCTAACTCAGGTATATCTACATGTGCTGCAGTCACACCGCTGATTGCAGTGTAGTCCTACCCTCAGGGCTGCTCATGGAGCAACTCAGCTATGCACTGCCCCTTACTCAGGGAAGTGTCCACAGTTATAAGTTAGCCGTAAGTTAATAAACTACAGACCTCTCTAGTCTTCCTCTAGAGACTTTTATTTTTTTTCCATTTCTAAAATGTACCCATTCCAATTTCCCTAGTAGTGCGTATCTATGATATAATACAAAATTAATATAACAGAAGTTAATAAAATAACTGAGTTACCTTTAACAATAACCTCAGTCACTCTTCAGATGGAAAACTTTACACTGTGCCTTGCTGATTGAGCTCAGATTCTTTCAGGTTAGTGGGGGAGGTGATCCAGGTAAAGTGAACAAACCTATGCTTCTCTAAAGCAAATAAAGCTGGATTTGATTTACATTCATATTTGTTAATGACACAATGTTTCTGTAAGCCTATATTTAAAAAATTCATTTGTTTAGGAATATTCCTTGTTGCTTGTTTATAAATGATCCCTTAAATCAGTTGGATGCATGCATAACTGCACCATGATTTACTTACCTATGTCTTGTGTCTCTGTTCCTAATACCACAAATCAATCCAGGAGCCACAATAAAAGCAAAACAACAAATGTCAGTATCAATGCAAACCAAACCAACATAATAAAGACCTTTACCCTACCTCACACACACATATAGTCATACGAAAACACAGTTAACTTTGTATATCCTCTCAATGTAAATTGTAGACAATAAAGATATAAGCAGTTAAATCATTCAACATCTCATCTCTACTCCACTCATTTCTCCCTCAAATTCAGTTGCTTCCTTTCCACCACCCACAGTACACAGATCTCCAACCTCATCTTGAACAATTAATGTGCAACCGTACTCTAACCATGCTAGCTGCTTACATGACCACATGTTTTCACGAGTAATATAGGTTTAGTGTGGCCTCTATACATTACATGGAACATAGTTCTGTGAAAAAAGAACGAGGAGTACTTGTGGCACCTTAGAGACTAACAAATTTATTTCAACATAAGCTTTCGAAAGCTTATGCCCAAATAAATTTGTTAGTCTCTAAGGTGCCACAAGTACTCCTCATTCTTTTTGCTGATACAGACTAACAGCTAGCACTCTGAAAATAGTTCTGTGTATTTCAGTACTGGTGTAAGTAAGGATTTGATCCTGAAAAGTGCTGAGTGCTCCCCCTGACCTCAACACAAGTTGAGGGCACCCAGCACCTTGTAGGATCAAGCCCTAAGTGAGGCAGGCTGCAGTGCGCCAATGGTGAGTGAGAGATATGCTTTATGGTAATGTTTAGGGACCAGAACAATTTTATAGTTACCTATGGTGGCCCTTAGAGTGAAACTGGATAAAGTGTCAATTATAGGGGGTTAGCTGTGGCAGGGTAGCTTTTTGGTGGCATAGCAACACCTGGTTTGACAGATACTAGTTTGGAATGCCCATGGCCTGTGCCTGTCTCAAGTTCAGTCCAGCTCTACTTTGCTGTGCTTTCCAGAAGAGATGGGGAACAATTTGGGTACTTCTGAACTTGATCTGTCCATCTATAGTACATGCAGGCAAAGTGGCTATTGCTATCTCTGAGCTGATATACATACCTGCTCCTCAACTCAAATATTCCACCAGGTGTTATGTTGATTTTAAGAAAAAATACTTTAAAATCTTATTCTATTTTGAAAATCTAAATAGGAAAAATATAGGGGAGGGAAGTCTCAGACTATTCAACTTGTAGGTTTCTTGATTAATTATGTGAAACCTGTACTAAACACTAAACACCATCTAACATAGACAACCTTCCACACCGCACCCTCTTAAGTGGTCACTTTAAGGTAACCCCAAGGTTTTTGGGGTAAATTTGATGCTTAGAGAGAAAGACATATTTCTAATAAGCAGTCAAATTTGGTCAGTCCCTTAGGTCCCTTAAAAACGTTTCACCGTATTTCTCATAGCTCACATTAAAAGATCTGACCACCAATCAATAAACTCCAAGATTTCCTACCTTAATTCTAAAATGCTAATGGAATTTCCTGAGGGAAAGATGCGTCTGACAAAATTGAAGTCTCCAATATACACACTGCCATCTGGACCAGAAGCCAAGGCAACCGGGGCAAAGAGTTTGCTGCTGAGAGCAAGACCATTGCAGTTGGAGCAGGAGACACTTCTCTGGTGTCCGTTACCCATGACGGTTGAGATGACTGGTGGCTGCTGGGAAATGAACATGTTTTCTCCATTCCCTTTGTGTACGATCCCTAAACATGAGAGAAGAAAAATGAAGGTGACAAAAAAGTGCATATTACCTATTACAAACTAGTAGTGCTCAATCCTGCTCTGCTTTCACCATGCAGCAAACATATGTGGGGCTTCCATTTTTGTTTTCATTCATTCCACCTTCTGTTCCACATGGAAGGATCATTACCTGTAAAAGCTTGTTAAAATTAGTTTTAAGATTCTCAGAAAATATTTCTGAGCCACACACAATCTGGATACACTCTTACCATGCCAACATTTTCACGTGTCGGTGCGTAAAGTTGTGTCTAAATCTGTATTTTGTCATCTGAATAAATGGCCTGGTTTTCAGAGATGCCACCATTGACTTCAATTGGAGTTGCAGGTGCGCAGCTTTTCTGAAAACCAGGCCACTTACATTCACTTAAATAACTTATTTTACTCTACATATTTCTATTTAAATAACTAAAAGATGCCTATCCAAGGCTGTATGCAACCTAATACATCACGGACAATACAATTAAATCTAAGCATTATTAAAATGATAGCACATCCTTACCCTTCTCCAAAAAGCCAGTCAAAGAGATGCCTTGTGTAGCGTGCCTGAAAAATCACTATAAGTTCCAACTATTTTAGATCGGTGGGGGGGAGGGGGAAGATAGCAAGTTCCAGAGTCCTGGAACCCTTGCAGAGAACACCCTGTTAGCTGCCCTACATTTTTTAAGCGTCTTTTTGACTGCATCTGTAGTAGTATGGCACAGGGAGAGAGGCTGGTCCCAGACCATTAAGGCTTCACAGGTCATAACCAATCAAGGTCGGCTCCAGGCGCCAGCCCAGCAAGCAGGTGCCTGGGGCGGCCAACGGAGAGGGGCGGCACGTCCGGCTCTTGGGCGGCAATTCGGCAGAGGGTCCCTCACTCCCTCTTGGAGGGAAGGACCTGCCTTGCTGCTGAAGACTGAAGCGGTGGCGGTAAAGCTGATCATGACTTTTTTTTTGCTGCTTGGGGCGGCAAAAACCCTGTACCTTAAACCAATACCTTAAACTCCACTTGGACACCAATGGGCAGCCAGGGCAGATCCCAGAACACCTGAGTTACGTGCTTCCAGGGAGCACATAGCTGTCAAATTTTATACACAGAGTCTGAAAATGTTGGTATAAGTTCTTAAGAACCTTTGACCCACCAAAACTGAAATAAAATGATCTGGCAGAAAAAAAAGGCAGCAGCTAAAATATTTTGCACCTTATCTTTGAATCTGACAATACAGGAGAAGAGCACATAACACTTTCAGTAAAGCATGGCCAGATCTTTCAAAGAGTATATTAAAAGGTTCTAAGAACCTTTCCCAATTCTAAACATCTCCACTCTCTGAGCTATTTTAAAAACTGGGATCATGATGAGAAGTCAGGATTGGTTAATGCTCTAACAAATCAACTATTAATTGAAGTACTATCTGATTTCTTAGGGATTACTACGTAAATATTCATTTTATTCATACATTTTTATTGGGTAGCGGATGAATTTCTTAAACATTCTGAGTATTTAATTAAGGGAAATTAATAGCAGGACTGCTCTGTATTTTTCAGAAAGGGCATCAGACTGCAGTATACAATCAACATTCAAATTTAAATAAGAGCTACTTGATAATAATGTATAAAAATGTTGGTGACTGAAGCACAACCGTGTTAAAAGTGGAAGAGTAATTCCAGTGAGTGAACTTTTTACCAGTGAGAATATAATATGCCCTGCCATAAAGAGGAAAGCAGCTTTCTAACATGTCAGTATTTGAGCACTGCATTTCAGGATATATCATTCAAAAATCTTTCCTATTATTAGGTTGGTAACACCAGATCCAGTACTAACATCATTTTCTCAGGTAGACATCATTTTTTTATAACAATATAGCAATACAGTTAACAATTACCCTCAAAAATGACATGTTATTACTAGACTTATAGCAATTTTCAAACTGAAGATAGGTATTCTTTTGATACAGCAATTCCAAAATTCCCTGTTTCTATTAGAAAGCCCAGTACTCTATCAAATACGAAGAGTGATTAAAGGAAATAAAACACAAATGAATGTAGTTTCTGATTACATTGGCACAACTGATGGCTTGCCTTCGTATGTGGCATTGCAGTATCAGTGTACGATATTAACATTCCTGGGTAAAGCTGAAACAAAAAAATGTACACAAACACTTTATATTGTGCTATTTTCAGCGTTTGAAAATATAGATCATATTGAAGACTTCTTTAATTGTTATTGTTCCAAGAATAGGTTTCACCTGCCTATGCATGACACCACGCCATTCAACCTTGCTCCAGCTATAACAGCAATTTCTTATCAAGTTTTAGTTCAAGAACGCATTCTTCTTCTTACAGATCTCTTCCACCACACGCCATACCCACCATACTGAACCTGCTTGCTATGTAAAATGATCCAAGAATCACATCAATGGGCCTGATTCTGAACTGAAGAATACCAGTTTAAAACCCATGCAACTCCATTTACTTCAGAGGAGTTACTCCTTATTTATACCAGTGCAATTTAGATCAGAATCAAACCCAATGAGTATTATGCATGAAGCCAAAAGGGTGCTAAGCATTAAGGAATTTTAGGGTATGTCTCCTCTGCAATTAAAGGTGTGACATACCCAAACTAGCTTAAACCTAACTAGCACAAGTACCAACATCACTAAAGCCACGGCAGTATGAACTTCAGTGTGCGTGCTGAAGCTCATGCTGCCATGGTTTCACGGCTCGTCACAAACGCTAGTTAGATTAAAGCAAGAGCAATTATTCTATTAATCAGACTTCCAACTGCAGCGTAGACATACCGTTAGACAGAAACAGGGGAAACTTGGTGGATAAGGGCTACATTAGGCTACTCTAGATTGTCCTTAAAGTACGACAGTGGTCCAAATCTACTGCTCACAGTTCCCCTTGTTTAGAAGTTGTTTTGTGGATTGCAAATAAATTTGAAATGAAAATTCCCCTTGGAAGCCAGTGGGTGGTGCTTTATGCTGATTTCAAAGCAGAATCCATTTTTCAAACTTATTTATGAACAACAAGGGTCAGAATACATCTCTCTCCTTGGAGTTTAGGGTTGGTATATAAAAGGAGCTTGGAAATATGCAAGCATAATCAATGGAAATTTATATATCCTCCCTCCCCGCCAGTAAAAATCACTGATCTCACAGGAAATGCTGGCCTTTGTCTGAGACTAAAAACATAAAGACAATCTTCTATGTGTTTCAGACAAATAATATATAATTAGGGCTCTGGAGAGTTTGTTTTGCCTTTATTCATTTTAAGCATGTACGTAACTTTAGGCACATGAGTAGTCTTTTTGGCTTCAATCAGTGCTTTGCTAGACCAGGGCGAGAGTTACTGTATCTGTAACTTCAAAGTATAAAGTCCCTTTAAAAGGGACAAAAACTCATTCAACATACTCGCCTATCTGAAGAAAAATCCACTTCAAAGGATACACTGAAAACATTGGTTATTGGGATATTCATTTGCATTTGTGAGTTCTCTGGGTATTTCAAAAGGACTTTATGCTTTCAGGAACTAGCATGTACATGTGTGTTTGTTAACTGATCATGACGAATAGTTTGAAGATTCTGCATGTTGGAAAAAATGGCAACAAACTTTGATGAAAAACGTTTAAGAATAGAATCATCAGGAACCCAGAATGATCAAATCTTGTTTTCTGAATCAAAAAAAGAAAACTAGGGTACAATAATCATGTCCTTAGTGTAACTGAGAGCAAAATATGATCAGTTATCTATGTTAATACAACATACTTATTGGCTCAAAACGAGTATGTATTTAAAAAGCCAGGGTTTCCAGGGCAGAATGTGGGGGGACAATTGGGAGTGATGGACAGGCTTTCCACTTCATGGATGCCACAATCAATCAGGAAATATCTTTACAGAAATAAAAGAGGCCCTTACTTCCTAGAATGGTAAGATGCCTTATGGTTTGCCTAAAGCAATGTTTGTATCAATAAGATTTAGACCTAGGAACAGATTCAAGAAACGTATTTCTGCATAAATGTATCTATTTTCACCATTTTTTTCTGGTATGGAATTTAAACTTGCTCTTGTAAATATCCGTATGCTGAATATCACTAAGCAATACATATGGGGGATTCACTGCATCATAGGGTATGCTTCACTGCAGTGTTAGCTTAAAATACACCTTGAGTTTTGTCCCTCACCCAACTCCTGTCCACACACACAAATCTTTAACTTGAGTTAAGCGGCACTTTAAGTTCAAGTGTGGGGTTGGAAGTGGTTTGAACCTCCAATACTGCTGATGCTAGAGCTGGTAAAGCAGTGCGGATGCAGCAGCTTGAGTTAAAGCAACTCATGAACTGCTAATCCAATCACGCTGTGGAGCTTGAGAGTTGTTTCACAGTGTGGTCAATTTGCACAGGTATACTCTGCAATTAAAGACCAGCGGCTGGCCTGAGTCACCGTTATGGGGCTTAGACTGCAGGGCTATAAAATAGCAGTGTAGACATTTGGGCTCGGGCTCTGGGACTACGATGGGGGAAGATCTCAGAGCCTGGGCTTCATCCCAAGCCTGGACAGCTACACTGCTATTTGTAGCCCCGCAGCCTGAGTCCCATGAGCCCAAGTTAGCTGATCTGGGCTCTGAGACTCAAAGCCATGGGTTTTTTATCACAATATAGACATACCCTTTCATTCAAGCTAGGCCATTGAGGTAGGTTAGCTCGAATGGATTAACTCAAATATAGTAACTCAAACTAACTGTTGCAGCTCTAAAGACCCTGCAGAAGAATCCTAATGGCAGAAAGTCTGCTGGGGGAGAAGGCTGTACTGGCAGAACTTGACTGAAAATTCCTCTCCATCAGTGGGCCTACCCAGGGCCATGAAAGCCCAAAGGGTGTGTGGCACTGGTTGAAAAGAAGGGATGGCTAGAATGGCTAGTGGATGCACTTACTAATCAGATTGCCTCAGCAAACTCCATTCAACAACAAAAAAACCCATTATTTCTAATAAGTTCACCTCATATTATATTCATGCTATTTTTCTGTCACTGATAAGCAAAAAAAAAGTTTATTTTTTTTTTATTTTTTTTTTAGTTATTTCTGCCACTTGCAATCATGGCAAAAACATCAAACTGAAGAATCAACAACTCAGACTTCTAATATGCATACAATATTATTCAGTCAACAGCAGCCCCAATCAGCTGAAATATATGTGTACAGCTGATCAAATCAAGTGTTTTTAATGTTAAGGTGAAATGAAAGTTACGTAAGGACTATTTGCAGTAAAGTACCATAACTTTTTATATTTGAATTGTGTTCCCAATGCTATTCCTATAGTTTGGATTAACTGGATTGTGACAGCATTTCAAAAAGAGAAAGTAAATTCAGTACCTGTGAAAGGTTCACACTTACATCCCTGCAGAGCGAATGCTTTATTTTAATTAAATACAAAAAGATCTCAAGAAATTAATTCCACACTTACGCCTTTCATTTCCTCTCACGTTGACATAGAGCATAAGTTTGAATTTTACAATGACTGTTTTAGGTTTGAATCACAACCTTACCCTTGTTTAAAATCGATGTTTTGCATGGCTGAAACTGAAGAGCTTTTCTTGACCTTTTGGTTGAGATCAAGTGATATATTATTTATTTTGTCGCTTTTGGCTAATGAACTTAAATATCTAGTTTGCCATCTATGTGTGGGACTATATTTTACTTTGGTAGGTATATGAATTCTACTATTTAATAATTAATTCCCCCTATTGGACTAGTATGACACTAAAGCAGTTTCTCTGACAGTTCACATGCAGGAGCTTTATGGGCATTATCAAGATCAACTACACTGAAGTCTTTCCTGTGATTTCAGTAGGCTTTAGATCAGACCTTATGTCCTGATTTGGGTAGTACTTAAGCCTGTGCCCTACTTTACACATATATGTAGGCCCATTGACTTCAAGGCTTGTGCTTAAAGTTAAATATGTGCTTACATACATTCCTGGATCAGTGCCATTGTAAGGAAAGGACAAAGGTGAGAACAATTTCCTCTAGTTTAAGTCTCGATCTTGCCAACTCTCTGTAGATGTGTAAGGGGAGGGAAGGCAGAAGAAACCTCCCATCCCCACTTAAAATCTAGATACAAGGGTTAGTCACCCAGAATTCTTGCAGTCACAAATCACAAGGATTGTTTGAGGCTAGTGCTAACAGGCAGAAGAGGTTACCACGGGATGCATCCTTTCAAAGGATGTAGAAGGCTTGCTGGGACTATGCAGCCCAGCATTTGCAGGAACTGTATGTCATGAACAGTATCTCTGGGGGCGACCAATGAACAGTTCATCCCTATGTGCCCTGTGCTCTGGGCAGTGGCTGAAAAGCCACAATTTAACCTCAAATGTTTACTAGTCATAATTGTGTATTGTATAAAGTCTCATAAATATTTTAGTCTCATAACTGCTGTGTGGTGAATTAGAAGGGATGGCATTACAGTAAGCGCTAAGGTCAGACATTCATAGAAACTGGAGCTATAAAAGAGAGTATTCCCAAGAACTCAGTTTTGAAACTAAACTATTTAAGTGGCAAACTGGCACTAGGAAGTGGACTATCGGGCTCACAGCTGGGGGGCTGGGCTGACTGAGGTCAGATTTCTCTTTGTGTTAAATGTCAACAGCTGGCATTTAAAAAAGTCAATCTATACAAACCAGTAAGGTGGGTATGAAAGAACCACTGCTTAAAATGTCAAACTATTTCAAATCAAAATCTTGATAATTTACAAACTAAACCTGACCTTTTGTATTTGGAATATTTACACTACAGTTGTACATTTGACATCAGAATTTATGAAATCCTGACAGCTTTACATCTGTGCATGAATCTGGGTTACAGTTGTTTGCAGTTGGAAACAGATTTTAGTGGATAGATTCTTATCTGGAAAATTGGCAGAGCTCTACTGAAGCTAGTGCTAAGCTGATTTGCACCAGCTGAGACTCTGATCCTAGGTTTTTCTCTCTCAAAGAACATAACATGTCCATTTATTTTCAAATTCATATTCATTCTCAATACTGTAACTTACTATACCTGCATTAATTTGATAATTTAAATCCACTAAGAGTAGTTCCTAATTATAGCTGCTTGAGGGGAAACCATAAAATAATAGGTAATGAGAAAACAGATTAAAGTCTCAGAGTTTGAGTAATTTATATGTAGTGAATAAGTCAGGAGGGCAAAATAAATGAGTAGATTCTTTGCTCTGTGTGTGTGTGTGTGTGCGCGCGCGCGCACGCACACTTGTGAAAGGTGCTAAACTGCTGCTAGGGAGAGTAAAGTATTTTATTTAGCCACAGCTCAGATACAGAGTGAGCAGCAGTGCAAACTTGCACACTGTCCTGGCAAGATGAGTCTACTCCAAATGGAAGCACCACCTCCAGAAGGCCAGTTTTTAGCTCAATTTCTATGCATATTTGGTCCTTAGTTCCACTGGTAAGACTGCCAATAATGATGCTAATTAAAGCCAGTTGTAGCGGTGAGTTTGTGACATAGATACTTGTCCACTGAAAAGACAACACACCATCAATTCTTTTCACAGAGACCAGCAAACAGGAGCAACATTCAATCCCTGCTATCTCAGATAGGATTCAAAACAGAGATATAAAGTTCTATATCCTATATCAGTATTCTCTTATCCAGCATAATGAAAAAATATATATATTAACAAGATTTTTATTTATGCCTGATAGCTAACACACACACACAAATATTTTCAGCTGGTGGATAAGTGTGCAGTTCTCAGTAATGAAAGTTGCACACTCAAAGGATAAAACATTAACAATGAAAAATTGAACATCTAAATTCTTCATCATCATCTTGAAAATATATTCCTTTCCAACATATCTGATTGATAATTGAAGGACTTACCACTCTGTGGATTCAATACATGGTGTTTGTTTATGGACCAACCCCCCAGATTCGAAGCATCCATCTCAAAACCCTGCAGGATAGCTGTCCTTTTCTCCCACAGAATAAAATCATGGCATGTTTCATATTCATATCCTACTGACACTGAAAACAAATGATGATATGTTAGATTACTTTTCCCTCATTTATTATCTGCTTTTTCCATACCAGTTTTTATATCTACCTGACAGTAATGAGGCTCCTATGCTGGTTTCTGCATTTGATTTTGATTGTTTGAGGGTACAAAAAAAGTCTAAGAGATTATCAGTTCCTTTGATAGTCATGGTTAGTGTGTGTGTGTGTGTGTGTGTGTGTGTGTGTGTTTTCTCCCCAGAGGAATTTGTCCAACTTGCTCAATAGCATCTCCCTTAACTAAATCAACTATTGCTAAATTAAAAGAGTCCTGTTTTGTTCAAGAAGGGGAGTGGAGATTCAATTCCACTTAACTCATCCTTTTCCTTTGATACATGTAAGAATGTTGGTATTGATTTGTCACCAATTACCCCCTGTTTCCAGAACTCCAGTGAACCTTAGGTGCTATACTTCAAACCTGAGGTACTGTGTCATAATTGTAGGGAACAAGTTATATGTTGGCTTGTTTGTAAGGCAAATGTTTTATTGGAACATAAGAGACTGTTCCCACTACTCTCTGGAACTTCTCATTAGTTTATCAAAAAGAAGCCTCTGTTTTTGCTACTAAACTTTCTGACTCCTGAATTCACATTCCCTTGCCTCCTGTTAACGTCACTGTATGTTTAAAGCTTTACCCGCAACAGATCATTACGCTATGTACCCAGCAGCTGCCTTGTCCATCCTTTGCAATTGAAAGAGGCCCCAGAAGCTAAAACAACACTGCTTTTATACAACTTCATTCTGAACCTACAGATTTGACCACAGTACTGATTATTTCTCCCCAAACTACCTTTGCCATTCTGTTACTGGGATTAGTCCTCGTGTCAATATCAAAACAAGTGCTTTTCTAGGTGTTAATCTAAGGAGAAAGATAAAGGAGAATTTTTTTAATATGAAGCATATTTGCTGATGACTTATCACCTATATTATAGGATCTTTTCTTCAGTCATACATGTAACAAATTCATACTTGCATACATACTGTCCACACCGCTAAGGAATAGTCCAAAGTTGCAGACACCCTCTGGGGCAGATTCTCAACTGGTATTAACTGCCATAGTTCCATTGAACTCTGTGGGAGTTTAACTGACTTGAATGGAGCTATGGCAGCTTATACCAGCTGAAGATCTGCTCCTAGATGTCCATAATGGAGCACATGGTAGGATCATGGGTGATAATGTAATACTTCTACTATTCTCTGCCCACATCTGAAATTCCTGAATTGCCAAATGTTCCTAAAGCTCATTATCTGATTTGTCACAACTTCATTGTCTTCTTCTCTTTGGCCTTCCCTGTGAGTAGCATTTGGATACCCTCTTTTATATGCTAACTTTATATATCTAAGAACGAGCCACATGCTTAAACTCTGTTTTATTTCCATTGTTAAAGAATCTTTTAGAACCAGTTTTTCCAGAGAGAGGAGTATTATTATATATTTTTTTCTAACCCTTCAATTTTAAGAAGAAACTCTGTTGTTATAATATCTGCTGCAAATGTAAGATCAGGAAATTTCCTCAACGTGCAAGACTTGGAGAGTAGGGAAATGCCACTGTATATTTCTCTAACCCCCCACCCAAACCCCAGGTCCTTCCATGCATGTGAGTACCTTCAGAAATTCTGTTTTTTTTTCTGAGACCACTTTTTCTGGATAGACTACGATAGTAAATCATTATGTAATTGTTGCCAATAATCCTGAAGAAAAATGAAAGTGTTTATAGGGTTTATAATATTAAAGGCAGATGGTTATATTCCTGAGCTTATAGAACTTCAATCTGCTGTAATTTAATGTAATTAAAATGAAGTCTGAGCAGAATGCATTAATAAATATTGGTAATATACCAACACAGGGAATTATTTTGACAAAATTCACATAATGAATGCAGATGAGGGTCCCAGACTACTTCAATCTGTCAAATTAAATAAGGCTTTATCAGAATCTTACAAACCAAGTTAACAATGCACTTAAATATAAAGATTCTTGCTTCTGTTTTGCAAGAAGCATAATTAAAATCAACTTTAAATGAAATCAGACATTGAACTGCAAAATAAATAAATAGGTGTTATTTTATAGTGCCTCATGGACTGGTTTTATTCTTGTTTCCTTTGATAAATGCTTTGCTAGAATTCATTTTAGGATTTAGCAACTCAATGTACCATTTGGTGACATCTCTAACATAGTTATTTGGTTTAAAGTCTAGAAATATGTTGGACAAGGGTGGACTTCATGATTACTGGATTTCAAATAATCTGGAAGAGAATTAGCATATTTAACTGTTCTGTATTATATTTATCAGTATTCACATATTTACTGCCATTTCATGTCATTTTCAGATATCCTACATTTTAGAACAACAAAGTTCCATAATATCATTGCTGTCTATTATATTATATGTATGTATGGAAAAATGAACAAATAGGTTACAACGCAGAAAAGAAATCTCAACTCATTTAATTCCATTCTTTGTTATACAAGTTGATATAAGAATCTATATTGTATAAGCAGTTAGGTCCAGATTCTGCCACTCTTATTCACACTGAATAGTACTTTACTCTATGGTAGATTTCTACATCGGCTGTACAGTGTGAATAATGTTCCCCTAAAATAGCATTTGTCCACTTCTGAACACACATTTGAAAGAGTGGATAGTCATAGTATTATCCTGTGCAGATGTCAATGAGACTACTTATGGAGCAAGATATTACACACTGTAAGTGGCAGAATGTGGCCCCTAATTATTTTAATATTTTAGAGTCTGATCCTGCAAACACTTATTGTGAGTAGCTCCACAGACTTCAAAGCATACTGAAATCCCACTGAATTCAGTAGAACTACTCACAAGTGTAAGCACTACTGGAACAGTAAATATGCTGATAGGAAATGTTTGCAATAGCAGGTCATTAAACACCATCCTTGATTAAAAATAATTTAAAAAAAATCAAGATCAAACAGCAAAATTCATGTGAAAATATTTTGGATAAATGAAATGCATTTTACTTCAGTTATACTGCAGTTATTCAGTCATAAATCAGGGACCACCACTTGGATAACTTTAAAATCTAAAAAACTAAAATAAAAGGACCCCCAAAAGTATGGATGATTTCTATGTACACCTTTTGAAATAGTAAGTCAAGAAGTTAACAGCTTCAGACATCAAATATAATAAGCAAAGATACCTAAATGTTGGCACTTAGTAAATGCTAAATGGAAATGATATTTTAAATGTCACTGCCAAAAAAATGACAGCGGCAATGACACACCGAAGGTTACGGTGAGAAAGTACATTCCAAACACAGAGATAGCTACACAAGTAACCACAGGTATGTAACCATTATGAGATGGGAGAAAGAGACTTTTGAACTAGAGATGCCAAAAAAAAATGTGGCTTTAAAAAGAGAAACGTGAGGAATAACAAAATACACTGTAAATGCTTCCTAGATGATCACATTCCAATTGGCTAAAAGCTGCAATTAATTTAGATAATTATATATATTGTCAGAAGTGTAAACAGTATTTTCCCTTCAAATGTATTACTACTACTAATTACACGGAAGTAACTCAACATACCTGTTGCCTCTGCCAGACCAGACACCTTCTGTCCATAAATGTCTGTCTTGTTCCAGGCAAAAGCGTAGACCAGGTTTGTAGCAGCAGGAAACCATTTCTGAACTAGCCGCCCTTCAACAGCAACTGTAAGATGTACTTTTGTCATTCCAGGAGGGATGGCTGCATGTGTCAAAATAATGCGGAGCAAAGTTTTATATCCAGGGGTTCGACTGCTGAGGTAACTGAGCTTCACAAAGCTAGACGGAATTGGGATTTCCTCCTGGACCACCTAGAAGAACCCAACAGTTGTACACACTGTTATTAATGATATTCATGCCTAGGAAAAGGGCAACGTTTTGTATTTCAAATCATGATGTTTTCTAAGAAACCTAGGCACCGCCTCTGCCAGGCACATTGTGGTCAGGAAAAATGCAAAATCTTCAGCATCATCCAAAGCAGTGCAGTGTCTGAAAGATCACACAGGTGGAAAACAGGTAATCTGTCTATACTTTGTTAAGGAGGCCTCATCTCTTTTCTTATTCTTCTTTGTCCCTAACATTTGCAATATTAATTTTGCCTTAAGTTTTTGGGTCAAATTTGTGATGACAATTACTTTCTTGAGTACTAATCTTGTCTAAATCCACTAAACTCAGTTGTCCTAGAGTTGCAGGTTGACTTTGGAGAGGCTATCTCATTTGGTTAATTAATTTTTGGACATAAATATAGTTAAATAAATACATATTTTAAACTCCCCTTGGGCCATATTGTGTGTTTAAGGCACTACACTGGGTTGGCTGCCCCATCTTAGAGGGACCTCAGGAAGGAGCCATGCCTTCCTGAGCAACACAATCCTTTCCAGAGCAACTTAGTGTGCAGGGGGACAGCAAAGACTACAGGCTGGTAGGAGGCGGAAGGTGTCATGGCTTTGGTCTTTTGAGAGATGTGGGCGCTGGAGGCTACTAGGAGGGATTAGCCCTTGTGCTTCCTTGAATGGAGGACATGCTGTTGTGGCAGTCCTTGGTGCAGGGCATGCAATGAAATGAGGGAAACTCCTTGCATGCTCCCTGACACACTCATGTAAGGTCCACTCACAATTGGATTGTGTTTAGCAAGTTTAAATGCTGCGGGCTGCAATGTTAGCATGTCTCATATCCAGGGGCGGCTCTACGTTTTTGGCTGCCCCAAGCAGTCATGCGCGGGAGGCGCCCCGGAGCCGCGGACCTCCCGCGGGCATGACTGCAGAGGGACCGCTGGTCCCGCGTGGCTCGGCTGGACATCCCGCGGCTGCGGACGGTTTGCGGGTCCGGCGGCTCCGCTTGAGCTGCTGCAGTCATGCCTGCGCGAAGTCCAGCCGAGCCGCGGGACGAGCGCCCCCTCCGCAGTCATGCCTGCGGGAGGTCCAGTTGTCCCGGGCCTCCGGTGGACCTCCCGCAGGCATGACTGCGGCAGGTCCGCCAGCCCAGCCTCCCGCCCCCCCCCGGCCGCAGGGGACGCCCCCTAGGTTTTGCCGCCCTAGGCACCAGCTTGTTTTGCTGGTGCCTAGAGCCGCCCCTGCTCATATCATTACTAATGAGCCAGTCTGTCACAACGTTAAACCAACACAATCTGGAAAAATACAAATGGTGCTTTGTTTACTTTTCCTGGTTCTTTCAGCTCACTTTATGTTTCCTTAATAACAAATCATTTCAGTTTCAAACACCTTCTATTACCTTATAGCTATAATAACACTGTCACAGAAACACTGCAGTACCATTGGACGTCTGCCAGCACTTGTCATTTTAACATATGAAATGTGCTGTTGGCAGGGAATTCCTGACCCCTTGATTATTCCCTGACCTTCCTGCTGACATCCCAGCTGCCTCCTCTGTCATGCAGCTGACATCAGTAGGTTCTAAACTTTCCTTTGTCTAAAATAGGAGAATAGTAGTAGATATTCATGTAAAGTACATTTTAGTAGTTCGCTCTCGTCTATCCCAAACCAGGGGATTAGAAGCAGTTACTCAGTGAATATACTGTTGTGACCCTAAGAGCATCCCAATGCCTGGGTGCAAGAGGCTCACTGGTATCAGGTACTGAGTTTCTGCTGGTCTGACCAGTTCAGTGTACCCCAATTCACTTTTGTCATAATCACTATCTAATAGGTATTGTGTAAGGTATCACTGGAAAACCACCAACACAATTGTTGGTGGCACCAGGCATGGCCCAGTGTTAACAGAGGGGTGGAAAATGACAGTGCCAATGAAGGCTCCCTGTATTAGGCCTCTGCTTGTCCGAACCGCGTCCATGTTTAGACTTTAATTAACCCCACAGGCTAGATGGAAAGAATGGAATGTGTGGCAACTAGTTATCAGTACCAGGAGGCAATTATACAGCCTGCTTGCACCTGGCTGAAGGGAGTGAAACAGAATGACCGGTCAAGAAAAGTTACTAACGAGATAATATGTTTTTTGCCAAGTATGATCTAACCCGTTTAGAGTAATTGCTACGTTATAATGTGCTTGATGTATGGGAACTAGAAGGGAGGGAAGAAGGGGAAGGGGGAGCTGGGCATTGGGGGTAATAGACATGCTTAGCTAAAATCATGTATAAAGACAGAGAGCTGCTTGTATGAGGTGTGCTTGATCTGAGACGTGTGTCTCCGAGCACGTGCGCTTTGAGATCTCAAATAAACCTTTTTTGCTTCTCCACCCTGGTGTGTCTAATTGGAGCGAGGCACTCCGGGCAACGAACCACTGTTGCTGTCGCCTCAGGCCTTTTGTGCCGGCAACATACTGATCATTAATATTCTTGTTTGGTATATGTACAGTAAACACTCAAAAGACTACAGAAATTGGACAAAAATGTATTTGAACTAGACAAATCTGGAGAGTGGGTAAACAGGTTTTTCCAGACAAAGGAAAGGCTGATGCCTCCATCCAGACAATGCAATCACAGACAACTGGCAATCATGGTTAAGTGGCCATTCATTGGCATATCAGAGGCTGCAGGGATAGATTAACTTGAATTGTAGAAAGCACCAGTGAGGAAGAAACCAGTTTGAAACCTTCTCCATCAGACTCAATGGCATCTTTCCTCACCATTGGGGCACTGGACTTTGAGAAGAATATATTTCAAGAGTTCTCTGGACTATAGAAGAAGGGAGCAAAGAATCCCAAGTGATCTTCCACCTAAGATCACAAAGAAACCAAGAGGTTTGTACTTTGTGAGATCCTGACCAAGACAGCGGTCAGCCATCTTGCTAGTAGGAGGAGTGTTAAGAATCTTACCTTGGACCAAGATTGTAGTTTTGCTAAGTTTTAGTCACTATAAAGTGTTTTTCACTTTTATTTGCATGTAACTATTTCTGACTTTATCCCTTACTTTTGACCTCTCTTTTTGTTAATAAACTTGTTTTACTTTTAATCTAAACCATTCCAGTACTGTGTTTGAATTAAAGTGATTGTTAACTCCAGTTAAAGCAACACACTGCTGTTTTTTTTGGTCTCTTTAAAGAGCAAGATCGTATTACTTCTCTAAATGTAGAGGGCTGGACATTTCAAGGCAGACAGTTTGGGGGAAATTCAGGACTGGGGGTATGTTGGGGTCACTTGGCTGGTAGTAACTAAGTCTGGTGGAGACCTGAGTGTGGCTATGATGTAACAAGCTGGCTGTTGGAGTCAGAGTTGCTGAACCAAGGCCGCTTATCATACAGATACTCAGAGCATACTTGTATGCTGGCTGGGAGCATCCCGACAGGAAGCTGCAGTAGTAGAGCATTTTAAGGCACTCACGGTTACAGGACAAATGATGACACAACCTCTCACTGGTTTGGGTTGTACCTTGAAATGTGATAGCTGTATCTAGCAATTCAGATACTTACGTGGAAGAGTGGGACATAGTTTTTTTACTACCTTGTATCAGCTCTTTTTAACATGTGCCCATTAGTTTATCCCATTCTATTCAGTGGAGACAGGAATGTAACTATACAGCCACAGCACAGCCACTAGAAGGCTGAGATAGTATGATGTTTTATTGTTACTTATAGTAGAAAGTGACAGAATTCAAACTAGAAGAGTTCTCTATACAATTAATGAGGCCCTTTTTCGGGAGCAATGCAATTTTGTAATAGAGAAAAAGTTGGATGGAAAATATTTATACCCACAGATAACCTCCAAAATATCTATAGCACTGAATAACCTTGCTTTGATGTCATTCCCAGAAGTACTACCCTGGGAAGGGAACAACATCACAGCAGTAAGCAATCAGTGTATTCCAGTGTCCTTTTTACAGTAGTGCTTTCTGGACTTCCAGGAATGAGGGGAAGACAATCCATGCATCTGACGAAGTAGGTTCTAGTCCACAAAAGCTTAGGTGCAAATAAATTTGTTAGTCTCTGAGGTGCCACATTGTTTTTGCTGATACAGACTAACACGGCTACCACTCTGAAACCTAACCTGTGTCTCTGAACTACTGGGTCTGAAAATGTACCATTAAACTTATAAAACGATCATTCACTTCAATGGGATCTAGATTTTTCCAAACCCTGTATGAAGCTTTCTAAATACTAGGTTGAAATCCTGGTTCCACTGAAATCAATGGCAAAACTCTCATTGACTTCAACCTGGCTGGAATATCACCGTATGTGTTAAATGTTAAGTATTACTACTTCCACTACTAAAACTGCACCTGAAACATTTCATATCTAACAGTTTTATACATAAAATCTCTGATTTGCATGTCCAATCAGGTTTATGCAGGCAGATCAGGAATCTAATTTACTATGTTATTTGTGCACCCAAATTTTATTTTTTGCATAAGCTAATGCTTGGACTAAAATCTTTGCATACCAATATGTGGATGTGAAAAATTGTGAGTGTATATTTAATGGCCAGGTTCAGATCCTTTTGAAAATGTGGTGGATGGTAATTAAAATCAACATAATTTACATATTGTAATAAAAGACATGTTTTTATACTAGAAATGTATACTTAATATTATCAAATAACAATGTAGGTTTCATTAACAAAGGGTATAAATGGAGATCAGAAAAAAATTCTTACTGTTTTCTAGCATTTTTTTCTACAATAGCACATTCTGTTCATTTGAAAATATCTTTTTTACCTGGAGCTCTGGAATGACTGTTCCTCTCTCTGGACAGGATCCTCCAAATGTTGTCAGAGGTGAAGGGAGTACAACTGGATTTGGGCTGATAAAGCTAGTGATGTCACAAGATGGTGGGTTCGACTCTGTTCTTTGCATGACAACTTTTTCTACTACAATAAACCTATTCCAAGGCAACCAAAGTGCCCTTTTCTCAGAAATGAAAGGAGATCTGTCAAAGACCAGGGTGACAGAGATACCTCCAATAGCCACAAGGTCAAAACTGAAGAGACAAAACAAAACACATTGTCTTATACTGTTTCCTTTACAACAGTAACACAGCTTGCAACAAATGACTACCAAAAATCCCACATGGAACCCCATTATAACTATTAATTTGCTATGTGAAACAACTCCAATATTATCTTTCTATTTCCAACTGTGAGGCCAGGTAGTGCTTTCGCTCTATGCCTACTCCAAGCATTCATCACATGTAAGGTGAGATACTTCACTGCAATTTGTCCACTCTTCCTCTGGTGTTTACCTACTAAAAGCACTCACAGTTAACAACTGTGTGGAACCAATCACTCCTGGCCTGTATGTGAAGAAACTCCTAAACCATAAAATGACTGCTACTCAGATTGTGTGTGTGCCCAGCATGTGACGTAGCTGACTTGGGGCCTCACAATCGCCTCATTCTCCAAAATGCCCATTTTTCCTGTTCTGCGAGTAGTAAGATGAAGAGTTGGAGTAAACTCAAGAAACATGTGGGGTTGCAGCCCTACTGTTCAGTGTGTGGACATTTTGGGAAAGCTTCCCATTAATTTCAGTGAGAACTGAATCAGCTCCTGGATGTGGTGCAATGGCAGGCTACTACAAGATATACTCAAGGAGCAACTGTGAATAACTCTGTGCAGATTTGCACCCTAAGATGGCGTGAGACAGAAAGCAAGGTACATAGTGTCTCAGTTTTCCAAGATTCTGACATCTACAGCCAGGTCATATAAGGTAATGTAAATAGATATTTCACTCACTGTATTATTGAATGCATATATTATGGAAGCCTTTGATGGTAACAAACTGTGATAAGAAGTCAGACTTAATTATGCATATTTCATCACATATCCCAAATGACACAGATTACTCTTAAAGTAAAATATAGGTAACATATTTTAATACTGTCACCGGTAGTGTAAATAATAAATGATAATTAGTAACTTACAACACTGCAATTTTAAAATTGAGAAAATAAGGTAAATAAAATTACTCTCTTCACTACTGTAAATAAGCCATGCTACATACAAATCTTGGAAACAGCAAAGGGTTACTTCTTTACCCTTTTAGAAGATAAGTTTTACAATGTAGTCAATGACCATAAAGTCTTCAAACGGCCAAACTCCTGAATTAGCCAAAAATTCTGGGGTAAATCATGGCTCCACACCTGCAAGTGGAGGTCCCTAAATGCAATGGAAGTGGCCTTAGCCTTAGGGAAGGATACAGGGAACACCTCTCTTGTGTAATAGTGAACTCAGCTCATTCTACAGGGGTTCTCTGTACACCATGTGGAAGACATGAGGTGGACAGGAGGAGTTTAACCTGAACAAATGGGGCACAGGGACAAGCAGATACTATTGGAGCCATAATATTGCAATAATGGCTGCAGAGTAGCTGTTTTGCCATTCTCTAGCCTTGGGGAAGATCCCCATTTTAAACTTGGGTTGCTCTGCTACCATCAGTCAGCTAAAGGAGTGATCTTTACAGGCTTCAGAAGAAGCCATTTTCTGACCTCCTCACTGTAAGATAGGAGTGAAGAAGGGAAAACTACAGGGCTCCTGTGGAAATTTCAACTATGCAAACCCACAGGTCAGAGATGTCAAGGAGTTTGGCAATATGCACAGCTTCAAAATATAGAAGTATTGAAATCTAACTGTAATACTGTCACATTCTGACCCCATGTGTTCTGGATCTGATCAAGAAAAGTTAGGTGAACAGTGAGGTGGTAAAATTTGCATACAATACAAAATTATTCAAGATAGTTAAGTCCAAAGCTGACTGCAGAGTTACAAAGAAATCTCACTAATTTCAGAGGGTGGGTGACAAACTGGCAGATGAAATTCAATGCTGATGAATGCATAATAATGCACACTGGAAAAATAATGTCAACTATACTTACAAAATGATGGGGACTAAATTAGCAGTTACCACTCAAGAAAGATACCTCAGAGTCACTGGGGAGAGTTAGGTGAAAACCCTAATGTTAGGAACCACTAGGAAAGGGTTAAATAATAAGACTGAAATATCATAATGCCAGCATATAAATCCATGGTCTGCCCACACTTTGAATACCATGTGCAGTACAAGTTGCCCCATCTTAGAAAAAATGCAGAGAAGGGCAACAAAAATGACTGGAGTATGGAATAGTTTCCATATGAGGACAGATTAAAAAGACTGGGACTGTTAATCTTGAGAATAAGTCTATCAATGGCTATTAGCCAAGATGGTCAGGGATGGAACCCCGTGCTCCAGGTTCACCTAACCTCTTACTGCCAGAAGCTGGGACTGGACGAATGGGGATAGATCACTCAAATTGCCCTGTTCTGTTCATTCCCTTTGAAGCATCAAGCATTGGCCACTATCAGAGACAGGATATTGGGCTAGATGGATCATTGGTCCGCTCATACGGCCATTTTTATTTTCTTATGTGTTTGAATGTTGCCACAATATTCTTGTTATTATTTAGGGCTCCTGGGTTTTCACTATCTTCATGCTTCCTTTTCTTCAACTGGACACCCTACCACAGAGAACTCTAATCACACGTGCTGCCTGAACAGAGGACCAGATGCTGCCCTCCATCTACAAAGTAAAAAGTGATGTCAATAGAAAATTTGTGCAAGGATGCAAGGTGGCATGTGGTCCTTAGACTAACAATCTCAATTAATGAGAGGCCAGGGATGAAAATGTCCCACCTTCCATCCTGTCGGCTGATGGTGTATCCGTAATCACTGCGGTGTAGGAAACTGACATTCACTCCTACCAAAGCAGTTCCATCGAATGCTACCACCTGGCCTCGAATTACACAGGCACGTCTGCAATAAGAAAAGTAGAATTTAACATGCAATAAAGCCAGTGTGGAGGACATGAAAAAGTGTTGACTTCATACACTGTGCAACACTTCAGTGCAGGTTAAAGACTGAACAGCTAAGAAGTTGTGACTATAGATTTATAATGGAAATGTGGATAGACCATAGCATGACTATCCAGATATTTGAAATAGCATTGCTGTACAGAACAAACTTACATACTTCCCCATGAATTCCTAGTATATCATTAGAATATGTAACTTTTCAGCATCAATTTGACTAGCCATTGCATGGAGTTGCACAGGATTAGGTGATAGCATGCAGCTATTACTATTGGCCTTCCCTCATCTTTACTACTAATGATGCTGGAAACAAGAAAGAATATAATGTGACTCTCAGATTCCAGTACAGAACAGGCAGTTGGGGAAAAAAATCCCTTTATCTGTAAACTGGACTAATATAAAGACACAGCTGATATGCAATCCCAGAAAGCCACTTTCACAGAATCACTTTTTGGGGTAGGAGCGAGGGTCAGAGGTGAGCATAACATACACTCTTTTAAACCCCACACTTACAGTTTAGATTCCCGATAGCTAATCAAATTTTTTTGAGTTGGATTGTAATTAAATGTTGCATTTTGATCTGACATTTTTTGTTTTGATTTCAGGCATTTTGAGAAAAGCAAAGTAGTTAGGGTTCTCTTTGAGGGTGCTATAGACCCTGGTTCAATCTCTCCTTCTGTCTCACGTGGAGTAGAGATTTGAATGTGAGTCTCCCACACTGAAGGAGGTCACAGGGATGACCACACCCTGAGGGCATAAAGCTGTTACCTGAGAGACTGTGGCTTTACAAATTAACCCTTTCATGGGTGTCACACCACAGTAGCTAATATGGGTTCCACTCTGTCAGTGTGTAGAGTGATTTGAAAGTTGTTGACAATAACTGCAGTTAGAGAGAGATGTTCTGCCATTAATTTGTTTTTCTTTCAATATATATAACAGAATTTTACTTCACCCTTCCTTTGTTTTATATATTAATTGTGATCACACACTGGCAAAAGTCACGAGTAGCTCCATTAAAGTCAATTGTTACACTGGTATAAAAGATCACAATCAGGCCTTCTGTGTATTTAACCAGACTATGCCAATGTTAATTATTTTTGTTTTGTTAGAACAGCAACCACTAGTTTCTATTGTTTTCTCATATTTTATAGCATCTATAGACTTGTCTTTTCCCTTTCCAATCCTTTTATTTACTAAGCATGTTGACTTGAGAGAGAAAGTCTCATAAGAGTCATCATTATTCTGTGCATTATTCTAGTATTCCTCTGTTTGTTTGTTCATTCTGTTTTTCAATCTGCAGTCTTTTGACTCTACTCCTCTCATATTTTATGGAGCACACAGAGTTGTGTGATAACAACTCATCAAAGTCTTCATTATTCCATATATTGTCTTCCTTCTCCTCTGCTCATTCATTTTGCTCCTCATTATCCATAAATAATGTTCATACTTATCTTTCAGCTCTTACTTTTTTTATTCCTCATATTTCATAACCCACACACATTTACAGTATGTGATAAAGACTCATAAAACTCATTATTCTACATTTATCTGTATTGAACTGTCTCTGTAATCTATTAGACTTTAAATGTTCTAAGCTTTTCAGTATACTGCTACATTTGTCCTCATTATTTACTGTCTTTCTAGCATCCATTTCTGACTATAACAGTCTTCAGCTGTCTCTTGGATTATCAAGACCTACAGTAAATCTTCAACCAACAGCAACTGTCCAAAATCAATTTTAAGTTCTGCATTTAGCACACGTATTAAAGCATTTTCATTTATACTACTTTTGACTGACACTTGAGATCTCTGGAGAAAAACTACTTAGCAGGCAGATTCTCTCCCCTTTCAAAATGCCTGGTCGTCTCACAAAGCTTTCAGGGAATACTTGTTCTTGGATCCCCAGTGGTCTTACTACTTGAAGTGGGCCTCACTTATCCTCTACTTTATTAGAGCTTTCAGGAACTCTTTCTTGAATTGATGTCACTTTCCATTCACCTGATTCACTCTCCTTCTCCTGGACTGAGATCAGGTTACTTCTGACTACTTCCCCCATTAGTAACAGAGTAGTCTTACCCCTCATTCTCTCC
The DNA here is from genome assembly GCF_016161935.1 of Mauremys reevesii. Classification (NCBI taxonomy): domain Eukaryota; kingdom Metazoa; phylum Chordata; order Testudines; family Geoemydidae; genus Mauremys; species Mauremys reevesii. The sequence continues at coordinate 89,043,121 of NC_052631.1, read as the reverse complement.
GAGTGTGCTGCACATTCTTCGTCTATTCTCACTGTCTAACTTTATTGTAGACACACCTCTGCTACTTTTTTTTATTCCTTATGTTAGATAACATCCAATTGTGTAAGGCTTTTCTTTCTAATACCACTGTTTATTTGCAAATATGACATCATCTTGAACTAAGGCCTGGTCCACACTTATAAGGGGGTTCGAATTAGGGTACGCAAATTCAGCTACGTGAATAACGTAGCTGAATTCGAAGTACCCTAATTCGAACCACTTACCCATCCAGATGCGGTGGGGTCGAAGTCCGCGGCTCCCCCGTCGACTCCACCACCGCCGTTTGCGGTGGTGGAGTACCGGAGTCGACCGCGGCGCTTCCAGAGTTCGAACTATCGCGTCTATATCAGACGCGATAGTTCGAACTCCGAAAAGTCGAACTCGCCGCGTCGACGGGGCAGGTAAGTGAAGACCTACCCTGAGTCTTTTAAACTAGTGTGTCAAAGTTACTTTAACTATAAGGTAAGTGCAGCAACTTCTTAGCTATTTGAGAGGAGCTGGAGAATCTGTCCATTGTTTTGCATCATGCACCGAGGGAGAAAAATGTTTCCGACAAGCTGCAGCCTTTGTTTTTTTCAAATACATTTAAAATGTTTCCAGGCCTCTTGCAGTCTGTGGTCAATCTCCAACTCCAGAGGGAGTAGTTGCTTTTTTTGAGAGGATGCACAGATCCGTGGGTTGCAGGTAACATTCGAGAAGTAGACTCTCTTTGAAAATGCTTCATGGGTCAGTCTACTTTTAACTGATTATCTCATTTGGCCATCAGGCAGCTTATTTGACATCTCTAATTTAAAATTTCTAGGTCTTTCTGAATTTATTATTCCACCTGCATTCTTTAACTATTTTTCACAAACATTTCTACCATTCCATCATCATTTCGCCTAACTCCACACTCCCTTTTTTGTTATTTTGTCTTTTGTTTCCCGTGTTAAACTTCCAATACCCACTGAGCACCTCAGGCTGTGACATTAACCTCAGATGTGGAACTCTGTCAGGAAAACTTGAGTGAATTCACAATTGTCACATTACCAAAATAATGTAATTTATTGTATTATTTTTCTGATTAAAATCTTCAATCACAGAAATTAAGCTAGGGGCTACTAAGGTACATTAATTTCCTCCTGCTGACAATGTCACTGTAAGCAGCTTTTGGAGGGTAATTAATTCAAGACCAAGCATTGGACCTTCTCTTGTGTGCAATTTACAACGAGTCAAGTAGCTTGCCAGCAGTATGCATTTTTTAAACTCCTGTGGGTAGAGGTTGACAAAATATTGTCATATGCTACACTCTTTAACTATCACAGGCCAAATCGATTTCTGGTATAAGCAGATGCAATTCCATTGACCAGGAATTAATTTGACCCACCTTTTTATATGTAGCAGCTACGTGTTCAAATTTAAAGGCAGCCAATATAAAATTCCAAGCTTTGGTGTAACATATGGCAAGGTGCTCTACAGGCTCCTACACTATACACAAGCTTCAGATTCTGAATGGATTTCTGACTTCGAGGTTGTCTATATTGTGGGGTGATGTGCCGTATGGGGGTTAGTGGAAGGAGATTTCTAAAGCATGCTAATGTGTTATGCATTAACTGGTGCACATAGACCCTGCCAATGTACTTTAACATATTTCTCTTTGAAACTATTACTTTTAAGTGCACTACTGAACCCTTAGTGTACACCAGCAGGGTCTGCGTGAAGTAATTACTGCACAACACATTAGTGCGCTTTAAAAATCACACCCCATAGAATACATAACCCCACCGTGCAGACAAGCCCTTAACCCCAATTGAGCGCACTGCAGCTGCCTGATCTTGAAATGATAAAGGCATGAAACAGCGGTGAGATCCACACCCCCAAAGGAAAGATCCTAATCTCCCAGTTGGATGCAAATGGAAAAAAAAAGATGTCCTAACTCTTTCTGAAACATGATAATATCATACTAACCGGGTATTTAAGAAGACTCCAAAGTTGTCTCCATGAATAACAAAGATCAGGCAACCACCTTCAGTCTGAGGAGTAGATATAATCTTGACAATATTTTCTGGTTGCTTTCCTCAGCCTACCATCATCACTTCTGTTTTATCTGGATTGAGACTCAGTCAGCTCTCACCCATACCCCAGTCCCAACCAGTGGCTGGGTAAGGCATCAAACTGCACTATCTGAGTCAGAAGAGATGAAAACATTGATCTGGTGTTTTGCTAAGTTCCCTCTAAGCTGTGCGGCTGCACAGCAGCTTATTAAGCACTGTGCAGGTACTCAGGCTGCGGCGAGGAAAGATGCCTCTCTCCTCCTGCCACAGCCCAGCCTCAGACCTACTGCGGCCAGGGGAGAGGCACTCCTCCCCCGGCTAGGATGACCAGATGTCCCGATTTTATAGGGACAGTCCCAATTTTTGGGTCTTTTTCTTCTATAGGCTCCTATTACCCCCACTTGCTGTCCTAATTTTTCCCACTTGCTGTCTGGTCACCCTATCCCCGGCCCCAACCTAGCCATTGCCCCACCCCCACCACTTCCATATTGGTGCACATAATAAAATTCATTCCGCACATGTGTGGGAAAAATTAGAGGGAACACTGGTCATGTGCATACTAAATATGCTGCAAACCATGATTCTGCACTAGCCTCTTTATGGCCTCATACTTGTTAAATGGGGGTGGTGGCAAGATAGAACTCTGCAGAATCCCACATGAGAGCATTATTGCCCAACACTCTCCTCTGAAATCTAGAAATTTCTTAACAGTAAGAACCTATATCAGCCTCTGAGCTGAGCCAGCCATGACCAAGTTATCCACTACCCAAAACACATCTATTAGGTGAGATTTTACAGATGCTACAGTGGAAGCTCTTCACAGCATACGAATTTTAAAAAATCTTTACGCCAAATTGATCACCTTCATCTCAACACTTCTGCCACAAGTGCTCTAGCTAGCTTCCCTTCTGCTTCAACTATTGCAGATCATCATAAACCACGGTGACTTTTGAGGATGAATATGGGGTAGAAGATGCCAGGGGCCACTATCTTGATAGTAGAGGACAAAAGATTTATAAAAGCCAACCAAGCAATACAGTGGTCTGTCAGAGGAACAATTCTGTCCTTCAGAGACCTCTGCAACCTTTCTAATTCCATCAGCTTCCAAGGACAGACCAACTAAACAGGTCAAACATCTTTATTCTCCATACTCCAAAGGCACTTTGGGCAGTTAGGCAAAAACTGAAACACTCAAAAAAGGCTTTTAAGACCAAGTCAAATCCTATCAATGATGCCTCAAAAGATCAGTTCCTTTTATCTATAAAAACATATTGAAAGGATTATGTGAAATCCTCCCGATAGTAGTTGCAATGTCACAGGACACTGTATAGGCGACTTGACTGCTCGCCTTCCAGGTGATATTAAATGGGTAGGTGTCTGGTTTATGTTGCTGAGGGAAGTTTTGAGCTCTGGTGATAAAAGAGTAACATGTAAGAGCTAGTTATTATTATTAATGATTTTTCTTTTAAACAGCAATATGCTATATTAAATATACATGCAGCCAAAGATGTTGTATTTGGTGCATCTTATGTACTCAGTTAAAATAATAAGCTAACTGCACTGTTCCATTAGTGATTTACACTTTAAGGCTTGGTGCTGCCAGTTATTGGTTTTGTTCAGTTTCACGTACTATTGTTTTACATATTTATAACATCCTGTTATGTTACTAATAGCGATTAAATGTTTAGGAATGTTAGATCAATAAAGATTCTTTACATATTTACATTAGTAAAAAATTAATAAGTCAAAGAGAACACACTGAATTTGTTCCCTCTGTGGATGTGTTTGAAGTGAAGAGAGAAATGAAATCTAGGTGACAACATAAGTACTATTTATTGCATTTGTGAAAATGAAAAATACTGGTGTGTTTATTAATGCAACTTGGATTATCTAATGTGCAGGCCTAGGAGTAGTGGTTAGATTATAGGGATGATTTGTGAATGCTTTTGTCAGTATATAAATCATTGCTTCCCAGGATGAACTGCAGTATAAAAAAAAACCTATGTGACTCTATATTTCAAATTTACTGACTTTTTTCAAGAGAGAAGTACAGGTAATTGTGTCCTTTGAGCACGTGTCTGCCCTTCCTTAGTCACACATTCCTCTCCTTTAAAGAGCAGCATAACCCCACAAGTACACAGAAATGACTCTGATTTCTGAGATCACACACCGGTTATATTTCAATTAAAGGGTAACGTGCAGAGCAAAATGGCAAACTGCATGTTCTACTACTACTACTATTTTCTGACTATGGCTGCTAATCAGACTAAGGGGCATTCAGCACATAAATAAAGAAAACATGTTCACTGTGTTATGTCACAGCTCCATTGGGGCATGAAGCTGACTCAAGAGAGCTCTTATGACTCCAACACTGCTCGCCAGAATATCTCCAACATTCTGGCGAGAATTGCACCCTACATTGTTTCTCATGGAAACACACAGCAGAGCAGTTTACCTCCCAGGTACTACAGTTTACTACAGTAAATAGTCTTATAAGCTAGATGAGTAACTCTAGGCGTCTGGGCTACTAATGTCGGAGGGCAAGTCTTAAACTGCCAGAATCTCAAACAAAGAATTTATCATTTCCACTATTTTCAGATTACCATTAATGTGAAAAAGTCAATAAAGATTTCAAAGAAGACCTTGATACCAATGTTTTTTCTATTAAAATAATTTATCAATACAGTTTTCACTATCCAGACCACTTTAATTAAAAATGAAACTTACCTGCTGTCAAATAAGACATCTCTAGGGATTACGTGAGTGCTCTCCTTGCCAATAAGGAACTTGATTCTATCATAAAAGAGCCTTGGAGGATGCTGAGAGAAAGGAGGCTGGCTGTGCTGAATGAGGTCAAGGGGATCAGGTGACCCTTGGCAGAGAGGGCTTGCGTAGCAATTGCTTTGCTGACAACAATCAGGGTCTACACAGTCTGTCAAACCATCTGAAAATGGATAAAACAAAAATTCAGGAAATAGAATGATGTTTAGAAGAAACCAAAGGGTTTGCTACTAGAAAGCATGGGAGAACAATAGCTAATCATCTGGAAGGAATGCTGATTTTAAGGCTGTATAGGCCCAGATTCAGCAAAGCACTCAATCATATGCTTAAGTGGGGATGGGGATTTCTCTCCAGTTACTAATACTGAATGGTAGCTCACAAAATCTCCATGAGGGAATAGAACCCATAAACTAAGTGACAAGAAAGAGTGTGACTTATCGTCATCACAATGCAGATAGGAGAAGAAAAATCAATATTTGTCAGTCCAGTGGGTATATGATTCACAAATATATAGTTTAAATTTCTAGTAGCTCAATATTGTTATAATGAATAGTCTGTTAATACCCGCGAAGAATATGTACTTGCTAAAGTGTATGAAATGACCTGTACAATCTGAAACATTATCCAATTTTAATATCCATCTTTATTATAGTAGTAAAAAGGACTCTGGTAAAAGTTCTTCAGCTTTTAAACCCTATACATTTTATTAGTGTTAATGTTTTCAGATGTTTTATTATTCTTACACTTAATAGCTACTAAAGTGAATTCATGAGGATTTGATCATGACTGTGGCTCCTTTTATGCTAGGCACTGTACCAATACAAAGTGAGATGCAGTCCCTGCCCTAAAGTGCTTAACATTTAAGTCTTCTTTACTTGATGCTTGTTTGCAACTCCCATCATATTCAAGTGAAGCAAACTTATGAACTAAATGCAAACTATTCCACCATTTGGAACGTACAGATAGCTGAAGTAGGACAAATGGGGCTAAGTTTCTGAAAAAGAGTCTCTATTTTTGTATATCGTTTTGCACCTATAATTATTTGTAAGCACAGCTTAGGTCACTTAAATATAAGTGCTTGACTACTCCCACCAATCAGCTACCCGGACATCTAAATTACCTAAATTGCATGCACAATTACTGGCATACCAAAAAGGAAGGCTGAAAATCCTGCCCAATAAATATAAATGTAGTAAATACTACACAGAGAAATAAAATATAATAAGATACACTAAAAATCTTCAAGAATCTTCTTGAATTTCTTCATTTTATTGTGCATATTTGCTAACTCTCTTAGATTGAGAGGTATGCTAATGCATAGGAAATAAGTTCAAGGGATCAAATCCTTGACCCTCCCAAAGTGACATATTTTCTTTCTATTTGTAACAAGGCCAGATTTTTGCATAGACTTTAATGAGCCCCCTAGATTATAAAAGGCTTCTGGGCAGGTACCTCCTCTTTGTTCAATACAGCATACAGAACACTGTAAACACTCAGTAAATAATGATTCACTGAGGAAGGGAAGCACAGACCCTGTTTATAAAACCGAAGAGTCTATAATGAAATAGACGTATCTGGAATCTGAAACTCCTTGCACTAACATTGCCTGTCCTTGGGCAAGGTAATTATTTGTTTGGTTAAGCAAAAAAAAATTAAAAAATCTCTTCTAGACCAGCTGGAAAAACAAACTGATTAGTCTTGTGGTTGGGGGAATAACAAAGGGCAACTGTAAATAGTTAGCAACAAGACCTCAGGTGCTGAGATGGTCATAGTTCAGCTCAGTGGGTGGGTACTCAAAAGCAGCTTTAAGATATCTTTGCATTCTTGGAGTCAGTTTGCATCCTCAGGGAATGGAAGGGCCAAAGGAATCCCTGGTGGATCTATACCACTTGAAGATCCTCTAGGCAGGGAAAATTCTTTGCTAGTTGGGTACAGCAGCTTTATGATGGTGGAGTGCTCTAAAAGTAAACTAAAGCAGAGTAGGGGTCCTGACAAAAACATCAAGTTACTTTCTAAAAGAAGCCATTTCCTTGGAAGCTAAGAACTTAGCTTCTTGAGGAAACTGATGGGAACAGCTATTGCAGAATAAGCTTTGGAAGTGGATTAAGCTAAACTAGAAACCTCCCCCCCCCTTATTCCAGAATAAGAGTGTCTGCCTAGGAAGCTATTCCAAAATAGCTTATTTTGCAGTAATTATTCCAGGTAATTTCTCCTGTAATCAAATTTCCCCTTGAGACACCAAATTTGAAGAGACATGATTCTTCTATTTGTGTAAGAATAAACAGGGGAAATTCCCAGAAAGATTTGAGATTTAAAATTGGTTTTAAAATATTTTTTCTCTGTATTATTTTAAAAACAAATGACCACAGAGAAACCGTGGTTTAAATAATCTGCAAATCCTTTTTCTTACAAAATTCCCATTGGCTCCTACAGGAGTTTTGCCTGAGTAAATAAAAAAGAATCGGACTCCCAAAACAAGTTGCCCTCCCCACTCTTTGTTATTTTGGTCAGCATTTCATGTGCCTTGCAACAGTGGCTTTAATTCCCACTGCACACAAGAAGAAATCAAGGTTAAAGCAAAATGGTTTCCTGGTTCTCAAAGCAGACTCAGTTTTCAGCTTTCCTCTGCAGTTCATCTGTCAGAATTACTGTATCTTTAACAGGATCCATTTTGTATGGACTTTCCACACTCTCAAACTATATTAGTGCAATTTCTCATGTTTGTTTGGTCTGCATCTGGTTTCATTCGCTCATCTTCTTTATTACCTCTCAAGTATTTTTGTGAAAGGGAGGCTATCTGTGTGGGGCTCCCATTATTAACAGTGGGGAAACTCCAACACCATATTTGAAAGAGCACTGTCAGTATTATTGTTACTGTAAGCACCAACAAGATACTTAGCTGTATTGTACAGGGAGGAAATATGACTTCTCTGAAGAGCTGAAAATAAAACGACAAACAAGAAACAACTATGCAGGCAGAGAAAGTACTGGTAAACCAGGAGCTGCAACTGTCACGCTGCAAAGCAGTGTGTTTTGCAGCTGTTAGATTAACACTAATGTCTTCTCGCTCTCTCTCTTACTCTGTATAAATAAAATCCATTTTCCCATCTCATCATTTTTACCATTTGGTTGGATAGGTGAGATTTTATTCTGCTTTTAAGAATTTTCTTTTCAGTCACAGATGGAGCAAAGCAGAGTAAATGGGCAGTGCTTTGAGAAAAATACTGTGAAAGACAAGGGGTGATGATGGAAGGAAGCTTTAGAAACAACATGTGATTGGAGCCTTCAAACCCACATAGCTGACTCAGGTCCAGCTGACTCAGGCTATTTCTGTATGTTTGCGGGAATCATAGACACAGCCTGCCATAACCTCCTACATGGGTTTTGGGGCTTGTGGATTCTTACTGTGTTTGACTCCCACTTCCATACATCATGTCTTCCACACTCCCCATTATGTCCCTTCAGGACTGTGCCGGGCAGTCTCTCAAGATTTAGTCCTATATTTCCAGGTTCTCTTAAAATTTACATCTCCCTCCTTTCAGTAAACTTTCCTAAAATCTTTTTTTCATCAGATTGCACTTTACTTTTCTAATTGAACATTTATATGCACTAAAAGTAATCGGTAAAAAATCCTGAGCAGGCTGGCTGAAAGACTATTTTAATGACTGGAAGCTGATATATAGATTGGACAACACGATTTTTAAATGGTTTTAATGGTCACTCAACTTTTGTAGAGGAGAACGTGAGATGCAGTATCTCAAGTTACACGACAGGAAGCTTTGGTAACACAATTCCCATTCATAAATACACTAAGGATATCAGTTTCAATATGCCAACCCCTAAATTCCGATAACAATGGAATTTTAAATATAAGAAGAAACCTCCAGAAATCTGATTTATAAACTCAAGACTCTGAAAATACCTCAAAATTATTTTCAGTTCTCAACAAATCAGTCTTCATTTTGGTAAGTAGGCAGTGTAAAAATGACACAACAGACCTTGTGTGTGTTAAGGTTACTATTAAATTTCAAGAGACAAAACACTGGAATATCAACAGCTACACACAGCATAAACTGGTAATTCATACAGTGAGTGATCCAGTATACCGAAGACTCAACCATCAATTATCACACTGGATAAAACCGCATACGGCTAGGCTAAAATGTAGCACTGAAGTGTAAACTACTTGGGTTTGATATTAGCAGTTCTACTGTTGTGTTACATAAGAAGCAGTGGGGCACAATTGGCAATATAGTACAATCAGTTCACTACAATAGGAGTGATTAAAGTTTGTGTAATCTAAACCTGAAAGGAATAATCACAGGTTGGCTAGCATCATGGTTATACAACTTTCAAATGCCTTTAGTTTCATGTGGGAAAGGTAACGACTGATTATCTGCTTTACTTAAAATGTAAAAGTTCCCAAAGTACTTCTCTAATGATGTGACCCCCAAGCATGCCCAAATAAATCTGTTAGTCTTTAAAGTGCCACTGGACTCCTTGTTGTTTTCCTAAAATAGAGTTCACAAAGAGCAACTTGATCACGTGTTATAGGAATTCAAGCTGTTAATAAGTAGCTGACCTGGGCTTCAGCATACTGGTCTGCCAAGCATAGGGAGGGTGTTGCCAGACAAGGAACATCTGTAGCACCCTCAACTTTAAATTACCTTAATGAAAAGGCACAGCATGAAAACACAAGAGGCCATATTATGTTCTCAGCCAGACTGCTGCACTGTAACTAAGATAATTTGGGACAACATTTTTGCATTGCCTTGATGGGGAAGTGAACCTTGCACGCACATTTCTAAAAGCAACAGAATAAATATTTATTATCCATTTACATCTTTGCACCAAAATCTCACACAAAGTTCACATTACTCGTTTAATATTATTGAATGAGAGTTACCATTTTCTTTATGAGGCATCACCAGGCTTCGCTAGCCAAGATGAAAATTAACTCCTTTTCAGGGCATCTGTGCCTTGCTGTGCTTCTACAGTGGTCATTAAAGGCTCAGAAAGTGATTGGGGGGAGCATGCAAACTATGACACACTTAGGGTATGTCTACACATCAATTAAAAACTCACAGTTGCCCCATGCCAGCTGACTTGGGCTCTCTGGGCTCAGAGTAAGAGGCTGTTTAACTGAGGTGCAGATGTTTGGGCTGCAGCCTAAGACCTGGGACCCTCCCACCTTGCAGAGTCCTAGAACCCGGGCTCCACCCCAAGCTCAAATGTCTACAACTACAATTAAACAATTCATCAGCTTGAGCCCTGTAAGCCTGAGTCAGCTGGCTCAGGCCAGCCCCGGGTTTTTAATTGCTGTGTAGACATACCCATAGTGAATTAAGCATGCTCCCTCAAGCATGGCTGGCTACTCTGCTGGCCTGACACATTAAGAGTGAGCATGGTTATGAGCATCCTGGTGTCAGGGAGTATAGGGTCTGTAATTCTGGTTGGCCCCTCAGGGGAACTCCTTATGTAACTCATGACTATGATCGAGACATAAATGCACAGTAAGCTAATTTAAATACTTCTATTAACCTAGTGTCTATTTCTTTTACTATAAAAGAGTATCACATTATACTACATTTGAGGCAAGCACTGTGTAGTAAACGTATGTCACATTTATCACACTTGGGTTTTATGTGTACTGAGAAACATTAATATTTCTATTACATCCTCCAGAAAATAAAATGCCACTGGGAAAACAAAGAGGCATTTTGTTAACTGTAGGTTCATATTATTTACTAACCACAAAAGTTAATAAAAAGAATATAAATTGAGTGAAATGTATAGGTGAGCAGCTATAGGCCCAGCCACGTATCAAATTCTGGCTCTTCTAGTGTTCACGTCTCTCCTTGAGTTTCTTACATTTCATCTTGGCAGCTATGGGAGTGTCACAAACTAATATTCTTTTAAATTTGATCCATTTTCTCCAGTCTGTAAATATAATTAGTAAAATACCAAGAGCATAACTGAGTAGATCACGGGAACAGAGTATGGAACAGTTGAATGGGGGAGCAAATAACAAGGTGCTATACGTGAGACAGCAGGGTGGATTTTTCTGCACTCTAGTGAAGTGGACTGGAAATATTCACAGTTTTTATTAATTAACTATGAAAGTGACTAATTCAATCAGTATAGTACCTCACGTTACTTATTTTGATATGAAACTCCTCACTTGAGGAGGTGTTGAGGTTTTTTTGTTTTTTTAGGATAAGGGGCACATTTGGTAGATGTTTCTGCTAAAATGATTAGCCATGAAATAGCTAACAATGTCATTGTTTAAATTGTCATCTGTAAGTTTTGAGATGAAGCGGCAGTTCGCACCTCTCAGAAATATTGTTTCTGACTCTCTGCAGACTCAGGGAGACATCATTGCATTGTTTACACTCCATTTACAGTCTCAAGGTTAACTTCTGAATTTCACAATGGAATGTGTTTACACTATGGCCTTGGCTACACTTGCAAATTTGCAGCGCTGCAGCAGGGTGTGAAAACACACCCTCTCCAGCGCTGCAAATTGCGGCGCTGCAAAGCGCCAGTGTGGTCAAAGCCCCAGCGCTGGGAGCGTGGCTCCCAGCGCTGTACGTTATTCCCCACACGGAGGTGGAGTACGGACAGCGCTGGGAGAGCTCTCTCCCAGCGCTGGCGCTTTGACTACACTTAGCGCTTCAAAGCGCTGCAAGTGTAGCCAAAGCCTCAGTCAGTAGTTCCCAAACTTGTTCCACCACTTGTGCAGGGAAAGCCTCTGGTGGCCCAGGCTGGTTTATTTACCTGCCGCGTCCGCAGGTTCGGACGATCACGGCTTCCAGTGGCTGCGGTTCGCTGCTCCAGGCCAATGGGAGCTGCTGGAAGCAGCAGCCAGTAAGTCCCTTGGCCCGTGCCACTTCTAGCAGCTCCCATTGGCCTGGAGCAGCGAACTGTGGCCACTGGAAGCCGCGATCAGCTGAACCTGCGGACGCGGCAGGTAAACAAACCAGCCCGGGCCACCGGGGCTTTCCCTGCACAAGCGGCAGAACAAGTTTGGGAACCACTGCACTATGTAATACATGGTTTTGTGGTCATGGAACTTGCTACAGAATCATCCCCTCATTGAAGAATTGTATTCTGGAATCTCCGCTTTAATTTTACATATAGACAGACAGGCAGACATGTGACAAATTCCATGGCCACAGCACCATGGGGCACAACACTGTCCAAAGCACAGAAACAGGGCAGAGAATCTATAGGATAAACATAGCAAGGACTGAAAGGGACTTGAAGCATCCAAAAATGGGTCTGTGATGAAATGATAGTCATCTCTTGGCTGAGGACTCAGAGAACCAAAGGTATCTCAGAGGTCTCCATATCACAGAAATGCAAAGAAAAGTACTAGGAGTGAGCCAGGGATGGGGTCCACCTAATCATGTGGTCAGGACCCCTCCACGGACAGTGTGGAGGGCCATGATTTTTTTTTCAGGTGGGCAGGTGAACCTCGTTCTCTCACTCTCCTCATCCCCTCTATGCAGAACAGCCAGATAAAGCTCAACCATGTGAGCTTTTTGTGGTATTTGAGCATTTCATATTGCTGCACAGATTGCTCAATATTTTTGTCTTTTCCTTAACAGATTAAAATAGCCTCAGTAGGACTTAAACTAATTTTGCCTTCTTTTATTTCAAATAGCCCCTATATAACGCCTGTGCTAGTTTGTTTCACCACAAGTTCAGTTAAGTTCAATTACAATTGCTAGGAATCACTGAAAAGAAGAAGAAACTAAGCAGCAAAAATGTTAGAGTTTCCAGTGCTGCATGCAAAAATCTCAGCTGTTCCTCAAGTTTCAGCTACAACACGTAGCAATAAGACAACAGCTACCTGAAGTCATTAATTGAAAATTCTGGGCTTTGCAGGAGTATACTTAAAACCGGCCAAAGTCCATGTGTAGAAGGAAGTCTTCATAGTATTTTGTTTGAGAGATACCATTTACTTTTAGATATATTTGTTCAGGCACTCAGTGGTCTTTGGCCTTGAACACACAATGAATAGAAAATATATCAAGCCTGATTTTCGGAAGTGTCAGCAACAATGAAAACTATTTCCATTATATAATAATAGTATGTTACTTGTATAAGGACTCTATGTCTCAATGACTGATATACTATTAAAATGCTAATAGATAGGTCTGATACACTTGTCAATATTTTTACAGCACTGGCCACCAACCAAAAGCTAAACCAAGTCATATATATTTTTCTTGTACTTCGATCAGATTCAATAACTGGCTGAAAAGTGACGGTAGAGAGCTTTAGGTGTTTAGCGAATGCTTGTAGTAAACAGTATTTTTATTTCAAAAACAAAGTATAGGGATTCATTTAAAGAAAGCAAATAGTTGAAAAGACAGAACCAGATAAACTTAAAATAGGGGCTCAGCATCAAATAAATGAGTGCAAATGACAGTCTGCACAATCATGTAATGAGATATAAGAGGAAAAAATAACCCAATGGTAAAAAGAATAGCATGGAGTATGGCTGGGCAGGAGGGATGGATGCAGGGCTGGCTTTATGAACTGCGGGGCCCAATTTGAATACCTGGCAGCAGTCCGTGGTTTCGGCGGCACTTCAGTGGCGGGGGGGTTGCTCCGGGTCTTCCGTGGCACCGAAGGACCACCTGCTGCTGAAATGTCGTCGAAGACCTGGAGCGGACCCTCCCGCCTCGCGGGTGAGTAAAAAAAAATTTTTTAATTAAAAAGGCGTCTAAGGCGCGGGGCCCGATTCCTGGGAATCGGGGGAATTAACCTAAAGCCAGCCCTGGATGGATGTTCTGCATCCAGTACTGCTGCTGCAGTATTTTCTAGCTACTTAGGCCTTATTCAGAGAGAGCCTTAATTAACAGAATTCAGCAGAGAGTTTCAAGCAGTTTCACAGAGCTAGATGATTCCAAAAGAACTCTCAAAATAGTGGCAAGACAGAGGAAACAACCTCTTCAGATGAGCTGAGTGATCATCTTCTAAAATAAAACTGAAATTAGGTCAGCCATGACACTGAAAGATGAGAGAGGAAATGAGAACAGGAAATACTGTTGTAATCCCACAGAAAGCAACATTCCACACCGAAGAGGACATCTGTTGGAGATCCCAGCGTTATATAACTGTGCCAACATGCCACAGATGTACGCCTCAAAAGCTAATAAAAACCATGTGATTGTGCACCTTTTATATGCTGTCAGTTTGTAGCTGTATTTTTAGAGATAATTAAGTAGGTGAACATACCCTGCAGACCACAAGTGGGGAAAAAGCTGATGAGGAGAATGACAGGGGTGGTTCTGGTACACTCATTATCCAATCGGGTGGGAGTTTTGGATGAGTTTACCACAAAAGAACAAGTGATAAGTACTGTGCTGCAAACTGGCAAATACAGATGCACATGTTTAACTCTACTGCCACGAATAATTCCACTGACACAGACCTACATGCCTAAGAGTTTGCGGAATCAGGGCCCATATGAATGCATACATTGCATACTAGAGTAATTGTTTAAAAAAGAATTTAAGATATTGTCTCTCCAGAAGTGGGAGGGTTTTGTGCAAGGTTTTTTGTGTGGGTTTTCAGTTCTAGATAGGTCATGTCATTAGATACTCACACTTAGAACTAAGGAAATGTGTTTTTATACTTTTATTAAAATTAAAAATTGGCTTTTATTCGACAATGTATTTGGATTAATTTTTGTAAGGAGAAAATGGATTTTTTTCAGTCAAAAATACCTTTCATCTATATCAAACCTGAGTCTCAACCCAGAATTCAGACTAAATTTTCAGGTCCTGATCCTTAATGTTGTTTGTTTGATATATGCTACTGCTACCATTTTGTGCTTCAGTAATGTCTTTCTCCTAAGGATCTTAGAGCTCAGAACACTTCCCAAGCTCTCTGCATAAAGACATAAATATTTAATTTAAACACAATCAGCCTTAATGGGACCTTTCCCATGTGGAAACCTAATGATATGGTACACGTACAACTAGATGAGACCAAGAGTTAGAAAGTGTGCTCTAAGGAACAATCCTACAGTGGCAGAGGGGTTGGAGTGGATAATGTAACAGATCTTTTCCAGATCTAATTTCTGTGGTTTTATGTATACAAGGCCTGGAACCCTGCTTCTGATCCCATACCAATTTAACACCAGTGTAATACAATTAACTTCAGTGGAATTCCTTCTGATTTATACCTGTGTAAGTGAGACCAGAATCAGGCCCTATGAATTTAAGATGGAAAAAGAAGTGATTTTAATGTGAAAAAAACTTCAATTTTTTTTTGTAAAAAACAACTGATTGTGAAGTGAAACTAATGGCAGTTAGCCCAGCTGTAGCAACCAGGCAAATTAAGTATTTCTCTCCCCACTTATCTTTAATTTTAATTTCAATGGAGCTGTCCCCATACATTACGCTACCATAAAAATAATTTTAAAATTTACAGTGAAATGATGTTAAGTATCTGCCTTAAACTGACAAATTCAAGGAGATTTAGAGTTAATGCTGCCAACTCTCAATAACTCACTGTTACTGCAGAATATAAAGCAGGCAAAAAACACAATATGAGGCAATTTATATAGAACCAGTTCACAGAGTGTATCAGAAAATGCTTTACATATATTGCAGGATAAACAGGGTTTTATGGACAGATTTAAAGGGAGAGAGTGTAAGTGAGTCAGTGGTTTGGAGAGCAGGGGAGAGAGTAGTGACCCCGAGAGTGGAATGCTGTGTGAAGGGATACAGATTAGACTACACAGATTGGAAGAATAGAGTGAGTTTATGGGTCGTGGATGGAGGAGTGTCATGGGGTGAAGCTCTCCAACACATTTCCTTATGGCCCCACAATGGTACTGCAGGTGTGTTGCACTCAGCAGCCGCTGGGTCCTTTCACACAATTAACCAGACCAGATTAGTTCAACTCCCTTTGGGAGTCTGGTTTATTTTCTCTCTAGAGGGCCACTCACGTATTTAGCAGCTCAAGTTCATGCCGAATATGGGTCCATGTAAAAGTCCTAGTCAGTTTCCTCCCCATGTTCAGAAGTCCCCAGTCCTCCTCCTGGTAATAGGTTGTATTTTGGACAATTCCTCTGTCCCCCTCCTTAAGACCGAAGTCCCCTACCTTTCCTCCTTGGAGCTGGAGTTGTAAATTAGGCAAGCTGTAGAGCCTCAGACAGCTTCTACTTCAGCTGGCCCTTTTCCCAATCAGTCATTCCACCCTCAGGCTTGGAGGTTTTTCCAGGCAGACTTTCCCCTGCTGCTGTCTGCCCTGCTATGAGGGAGAAGGCAATATATACATGGTCCCCCTACTAAAGCTACTAAAGGGATGAGAGGGGAAGCTTGCCCTGCCTACTCCGCAAGACTCCTGATCTCAGGCCTTTAAAGAAACAGTGATGGGAGTGTCTGCCAAACACTTCTTATCCCAGGACCATTTTCTCTTTACCTATACCGCGGTCTTTCGCTCTAGCAGATCTTTCCAAATCTTAACGGCCATGTCATGTGACGGGGTGGGTTGATCCCTAGGCACCACTACTCTTAAAGGGGAAATAAAGTGAAAAAGGATGGATGATAGAGGGCAAATTGGAATAACAGGAGGACAACTCTGAATTGGATTCAGACATTATGATGGCAGTGCCAAAAGGTCATAGGGGTCCATATGGAAAATAATCAAAATGAACACATTAAATGGATTAAAAACTGGCAGATAGGTCTCAGAGTGTAACTGTGAATGGGGAAACATCACTGAGTGGGTCTGTTTCTAGTGAGGATCCCATAGGAGTCGATTCTTGGATCTATCTTATTTAACATTTTTTTAAAAATGACCTGGACGAAAATATACAACCATTACTGATAAATCTGCAGATGATACAAGATTGGAGGAGTGGTAAATGATATAGAGGGCAGGTCACTGATGCAGAGCAATCTGGATGACTTGGTAAGCTGGATACAAGCAAATAACGTGCATTTCAATATTGCCAAATGTAAGGGTCATATATCTAGGAACAAAGAATGAAGGCCATCCCTTCCAGGATGGGGGACTCTATCCTGGGAGGGAGTGACTCTGAGAAAGCTTTTAGGTCATGGTAGGTAACCCGCTGAATATGAGCTCTGAGTGTGATACTGTGGCAAAAAAGTAGGAGTAAGGAGGTTATATTACCTTTGTATTTGGCACTGGTGTGACTGCTACTGGAATACTGTGTCCCTTTTTGGTGTCCACAATTCAAAAAATTGGAGAGGGTTCAGAGAAGAGCCACGAATAAAGTATTGGAAAACATGCCTTTAGTGAAAGACTCAAGGAGCTCAGTTTAGGTTATAAAAAATAAGGTTAAGGGGGTGACATGATCACTGTCTATAAGTACCCACATGGAGAACCGAATAGAGGAGGTAACAGAGGTCTCTTCAATCTAGTGGACAAAGATATAACAAGTGCCAATGGCTGCAAGTTGAAGCTAGATAAATTCAGACTAGAAATAAGGTGTAAGTTTTTAACAATGAGGGTAATTAATGACTGGAAGAAACTAATCTTCACGGCTTAGCTTGGGTTGTGGGATGGAAAACCCTTAAATCAAGACTGGATATTTTTCTAAAAGATATATTCTAGTTTAAGCAGCTATTGGACTTAAATGTGAATTGTCTGATAGCCTGTGTTACACAGAACAGATGATCACAATGGTCCCTTCTAGTCTTAAAAATCTATGAATCATTGGAGTGAAACGAGGACCGCAGTGACTGGGAATACTTAACTGCAGATACACGATCCAACAGGGGAAAACAGAGCAAGAGAGAGGCTGCTTTAATTGTACATTGTTATGTTTTTATGTTTAGATCACATGCTATATTTAAAAGTTACCTCTGGCTTAGTGATCCTCAGCATACTTGCTAATCGTTTGCTCAGCAACATCTCAAATTTATGTGCCACAATTTCCTGTTATAACTGTGACTCTCTGTTAAAATTAAGGAACTAATTTGCTTACTAAGAGCATGTCTCAACGGATGATTTTATATTTTCTGAAGAATTTCTTTCATAATATTGATATTATGATAATGTATCAATGTATATTCTGTTAGTCATACAAGAATGTTAGGACAGAATTTTAAATTTCATTTGTGTGTCTATTGTCAGTCTGACAAAGACTACAGTTCCTCATAAGGCATGTTTATAGTCTATGGAGTTATTTCAGGTTTTATGGAAGGAAATAAAAGAACAACAACATAATTATTATGAAAACATGGATTTTTTCAAAACACATTCTGGTACTATGATAATGGAGACCATATAAGCAGGGAGATAGATTTCCTCTCCAAAGAGCTTACAGTATAGAGGTCAGACCCTGCAACTACTCATTCATGGAAGTAATCCAACTGAAGTCAACAGGACTATTCACATTAGAAAGGGATATAGCATTGGGCCTCTATGATAGGAAAGACAAACTCACATAAAGACAAGATATGGGCCAGCAGTGAAGGAACTACATAAGAACTAAAAAGTAAATAAAGGAGCATGTACAGTACCTCCATCATTATCCATATTATCCCCACACACCATTTCCATGACAACGTTACATCCTGTGCCACTCCATCCCACCTGACACACACAGTGCCATCCATTCTGATCAAGAGTGCATCTCCCATTTCCATAACACAGTCCCGGGCAGCCATCTAGAGAAGAAAATGTAAAGAACAAGGCTTCATGCAGGAGTTTCTTTAAAATTACATAATAATATTTGCTACTGTCAAATTATATCAGTTGGTCTACTTTGGACTCCAGTCACATTCTTGGACAAATATTCAACTCTGCTTGCCTAGAAAAGCATGCCTAAGTTAAAAAGGCTTATTTTTTGGTGCCTAAAATCTTGTGGACACAAAAACTCAGATGTGGGTGCACACACAAATTGAGTAATCAGAAGTCTATCTATCTGCTTTGCACATACAAACAACTTCTTTCTATCTTGGTTTTCATACCTAGTATCAATTGTGCTCATGACAGAGTTTCTATATGAAACTTTGACACAAAAGATGAGTTTACAAAATGTAGGCAAATAATTTTAGGTGAGCGAATCTGGAAGCAGCAGATACTGTAGGTGTGGAAACCCACACAAACCGAGCAGGGGTAGGGAAGCCTGTTCTGATTCATTCTGAAGTATTTTCCTAGGGAAGGAAAATGGAGGGTGTTATGTAGCAGTCTATATGGTTTTATAAAAATATGCTAATGAGTGAATATAATGTAACTGGAATATGCTTCATGCAAAAGGTCTCTTGTCAGTTATCATTACAAAGCTTATAATCTGAGTGTGATCATTCTATTTGTATAAATGTACCACTCTTGTATCTGAAACTAGAAATACGAAATATAATTCTGAGGGCCTATTGTAATTATGCAAAGTGTGGGCCATTAATGGTGGTTAGGAATCTTGATGACACCCATTAACCAGGATAATTGTCTGCAGATGGCTCTGTTTTACCTGTAAGTCTTCCTATATACGTGTGTGCTGGCAAGTGGGCAATGAAGTCTTGCAGTGACATGTGATCATGTCACCTGAACTGGAATCGATCTTTAACCTGGTGTCTTTCCATTGAGAAGGAGGGGGTGGGAACCCAGAGAGGGACAAAGGATTCCCGCCTTATGCAAAAGATATATAAACGGGTGGAAGAGAACAAAGAAGGAAGAGCCATCATGAAGAATCCCCTAGCTACCACCTGAGCTGGAACAAGAGCTGTACCAGGGGAAAGAATTGTGCCCAGGCCTGGAAGGTGTCCAGTCTGAGGAAAAAACTTACTGAAGCATCAATAAGGGTGAGATTATCTGTATTCAGTTTGATTAGACATAGATTTGCACATTTTATTTTATTTTGCTTGGTGACTTACTTTGTTCTGTCTGTTACTACTTGGAACCACTTAAATCCTACTTTCTATATTTAATAAAATCACTTTTTACTTATTAAATAACTCAGAATATGTATTAATACCTGGGGGAGCAAACAACTGTGCATCTCTCTCTATCAGTGTTATAGAGGGTGAACAATTTGTGAGTTTACCCTGCATAAGCTTTATACAGGGTAAAACAGATTTATTTGGGTTTAGACATCTGGGTGTTAAAGACAGGAACACTTCTGTTAGCTGCTTTCAGGTAAACCTGCAGCTTTTGGGTCAAGTAATTCAGACCCTGGGTCTTTGTTGGAGCAGACGAGAGTGTCTGGCTCAGCAAGACAGGGTGCTGGGTTCCCAAGCTGGCAGGGAAAGCAGGAGCAGAGGTAGTCTTGGCACATTGGGTGGCAGCTCCCAAGGGGGAGGTTCTGTGATCCAACCCGTCACAGGGGTTTTTTATTGTAATGCCCCCTCCCACTTCCTTACAACTCTGTATCCAGTTCAAATAAGACAAACACTTGCCCTTTGGTGGCTGTATGAAATGTTTTGGTTTCTTTCTGTAAATTATGAAACTAGATCTAAAAATGGATCAATTGCATCATCCCCAGGGTTTGTAAACTCTGAATTAACAGTAATTTCGGCATTTTCAACTAGGTTCCTTGCTCAGTATGACAGACAGATAATCTCTTGGATGTGCCCACTTATGTCCATCTGCTTGTATAGTTTGGTGCCAGTACAGATTTTTGTCAGATCTTTACCTTACCACACAGGGAGTCAAAGGACAATGGATAGAGCTTAGCAATCAATTTAACACTACAAGTGTCATCCCTTTATAAATGAATGTTTTCTCTTTGCCAGAATGGACTCACAGGAATTCAATGCCTCTCTATATCTGAAAGTGCATGTTGACACTTCTGCACTATCAAAAGGAAAAGATTTGATTCTAAGAGGAAAGGAAGACTCAGTCTGCAGGGGTTTCTGGCAGCCACTAAAGGAGATATTGCAAATGGTGTTTGGAACTGCCAGCCAAAGAGACAGAGCCTAAATACCAGTGGTCCATCTAGACACACAAAATGGATGAGGTAATACCTTTTATTGGACCAACTTCTGTAGTGGTCCATATAGTCCAGTATTCTGGCTCAGAGTGGCCAGTATCATGTGCTTCAGAGAAAGATGCATTACAGAACAGCCTGCACACAGAGAACATTCTTTTTCTAACTCCCAAAAGTCAGAGTGTTGTTTCTTTCCAGGATCCTTGTGTTTTGCCTTTTTAATCCTTGCTTTTATAGCTCTGGATAGTTCTTGTTATCCACATAAATTATACGTCACACCATGGCTCCAAGATCTGCATCAGCTGCCTACTGGTCTCCTGGTAGAGTTTAAATTGTTACTTACAACTTACAATGCCTTTAAATTCCTAGCCTCTGCCTACCTGAAGAATCACCTCCCCCCTGACATGCTGCCATAGTTGCCATCAGCAGGAATGCTTGAGCTACATTCCCTCCTCATTATAAAATAGAGAGGGTCTGCTGGTAAGGTGCTGTCTATAAGGGCCCTGGGATTCTAGAACTTGTTCCTCGTTGGTATGAAATAGCTTGATCTTGACAATCTTCCAGTACACTGTCAAAGCCATTCATTTCACAGATTTTTTTTTTTTTTGGAAAGTTGAGGGTATGTTCCCGTGGAGATTAAAGGGGCTGTTTTTTCTGTTTTGATTTATTGGCCAGCTGAGTTAATGCATTATTGGTATATTTAATGATTATATTTTGCCTAGGGTGGTTGTCCTTTATGAATGTCCTTTATAATTCTCAGGTAACCTAGGGCTTTTTGTATGAACATTTCTTATTGTTATTTAATTCTGAAGAGATAAAAATAATAAATACATAAATAAGTGCCCAATCCTTTTTGGAATCCTGCTTCGTCTGATCTCTCTGCTGAGAGCCATCTTCCCAGGGGACAGTGTGATTTCTTACACAACAGTGTGGCTAGGACTGAGAGATTGCTTCCAAACCATGAAAGACAGATATGTAGGGCCAGAAACAAGCCATAGGCCCTGCAGAGCAAATTCATGTCAAAGGACATGCACAGGGTGCAAATCAACACAGAAATTAGCTCTTTGGGTCTGGAATGGTTTAATAAAATATTTCATCTCTAGCCTAGATAGCGTTTTCTGCCAAAGGGCAAACACACAAATTGCTCAAAGCAGCAACCAACCTGGGTGTGGGGTAGAGCAAATATTTATAAATCCCTCTGATAACTCAAAACCTCACACAGTACTGTACAATGCCATGTTTTAAAACATGCATTGTTGTACATTTCTCCCCCACCTCCAAAGTCTTAGAGAAGCATATTTCCTTCACAAATGAAACCTACTCTCTAGCTGCAGATGATAAAAATATGGAAATGTTGTTCTAATAGAAGGAAGGATTGACACAAATTATTCCGGTAATACCAAGTCCTCAGTGCTGTCATCGCTCCGTGAATGGAAACCATGAGCAGAAATCTGACTCGTCTCACGTAGCATATTACATATATATGGAAATTGGTAACCAAATGCGAAAGCAACATTCCAGTCATGCTTACTTTAGACACCTCTGCTTCTGATGAAATATTGGGACACTATATAGAGCTAAGAATGCAGAATGTACTGATATTTTGTTAGACAAACTACACTTCTCTGTAAATATATACCTACCTATCCAGTCATCCATTTGATCTATCCTGGATAAATATTGTATCTTAACAGTAGAGGAAGTGGCAGGCTCAAAGGGAACAAGTCACACAAATACCCCCATTCCCAACACTTTTGTATCCTTTCATTATTCCTTTGCAATGCTGATATGAAAAGCTTACCTCGTACAGCATCTAAGTAGTGAGCTTAAAAAAGAAAAAACAAAACTGTGATAGATTGAATTTCTACACCAGAATGAAAACAAAGAAATCATTTGCTAATAGTTTACCATACTTCAGTTAAGATAAAGTGTCTCTCTCTTATTGCAATCAGGTCTATTCCTACCACTTTGAATAAAACAAATAGCTGATTTTGTGATCCAGGATGTCAGAAAGGACTCATATAGCAATAAACAATAATTGCAGCTACGTGTGTGTTCTTCAGTTATTGTTTTTTAATATTATGGGCGCTACCATGTGTAATGCAAGCTGTGCCTTCTGCTTAATTCAGTCATTGCTTAGTTATCTTCCTTTTAAAAAACAAAACCAAATCTCTTGAACAAAATAATTTTTACTAACAATAAAGAAAATTCTCTTTATTTTTTATCAATTTTACTCCCCATAAGCAGGTATTATAAGGTAATTGAATCATTTGCTATATAATTTTGCCATTTAATTAAATGAGGAAGAGCCAAATTTTCATAATACAGAAAAGAAAAAAGATAAGCACTGTATTTGCAAAGCATGAAAGTCTGGACTACCTACGTCTCAAAATTAGGTATCCTGGTCTCTTACATGCAATTAAAATGTTTAAGAATAAGAATGCTCTGGGAAAACAGTAATGACATTTTGGCAAGAAACACTATTAAGCTTTGTAAAAATGTGTCACATTTTATTAAAATATAACAATTAACATTTGTACAGCTGAGTAATAACTTCTGAAAAGATTCATAAGCTTAAACTTATTAACAATATTGTGGTAGTCGGCTGCTATAAAACCATCTCTTGTGACAAGCAAAATATTTAAATGCTCTGATATGAAGGCAACAGATTTAGAATTATTTAAGCTGCCTGCTAGTTTCATCCCCTCACAACTTCTATTAATAATTTTTAAGTATTTTTTTATGATTCTCAGTAGCTATAGGACTGTAGTTCAGATGTGCATTAGAATGTAACCTATCTATATATATATCTTTGATTTGATATTTCCAACTATTACATCAGTATTGCTGCATGTAAAGCAAAAGCTGCACTGACCACACGCTGTGTGACAAATACGGATCTGGTGTAAGTGTGTGCCAGTCCATCAAAGTCAGTGGAGTGGCATCTCTGTACTCCAGGCCTGAATTTGGCTTTCTAATTTTTCCAAGAGCTCTTAAAGTCGATGGCAGCAGCAGATCTTCCTATTAGCTAGTCAGCTTTTTTAAAAAAAACCAACAATGCAAAAGTCTTACCAATGGTGCAATGATCCCCTTCCCATCCGGGGCTGCACTCACACTTCCCGTCTTTGCACTGGCCATGTTCAGCACAGTGAGAGTGGCACGTACGTTCCTCACAGCTTGGTCCTACCCAGCCTTCTTCACATTGGCATATTCCTCTTGAACAAACACCATGGCTACCACAGTCCATAGTGCATAATTCTATATGGGATTAAAAGAATACATACTTTTAGATGGTAATTTCATGTTTTGCTATGGACTATGCATTGATAAGGCATATAGACACCTGTCAGCAAGAGCGATTGAATGCAGGACTTTTATCATGAAAAACAGGCTGCAACCATATGAACTACTCCTTCTTTAGCAGCAAGTAAGTAGCAAGCCTTATATTTGTTAGGGCCAGCCACTAATTGCATGCCATAGGGCCTTGATCCAAAGCCCACTGAAACCAATAAGACTTTCATTTACTTGGGTGCATTTTGGATCAGGCTCTAAGCCAATGTAGCACACATCCATCCCTGATTCTGATAGATGTTTTCAGAAATCTAGGACACAGTTTTTATTTAAGCAGTTCTCAAAGTACAGGGTCCAGGTGGATTGAGTTAAAAGACAAAGTGTGACTAATCTATTACAGCGAAGTGATTACAGGGATATTAATCAGTTTGTAATGATGGTAGTGGCCTTCACTTATGGCAATAAAAGCCAACGAGCTAATACACGAAAAGAAAATAACGTATATTAAACAGCAAGCAACCCACAGCCCTGGAAAAATACAATCTTACCCACATATAGGCCCCTCATCACAGGAATATGTCAAATTCTGCAATGGTTTTCAAGGTTTGTGTTTAAAAAGCGTTACTCTTGCCCATCAATGGCTGGCTGGTCAAACTATAAAAACTATTCCATGGTGACAAGATCAGTTCTTGCAAGTCATTTCTATTCACAGTACATTTTTCTGCATGGATGGGGGCCCTAGTGAAACTCCATTCATAGTGAAGGAGAATTAAAAGTCCTGAATTGTTTTAATAAATCACAACATGCCAATTGCAATTCTACCTCCGCTTAGAGTGAAGTTGTTCTGTGAAAAGAATGGTTTCATTACAAGAGGGCTCAATGTAGTTTAAATTTATTTAAAATAATTAGTGTCAGCAGACAGAATTTGCTTGTTATTCTGCAATTAACCTGCCGGAGGAATGTTTCCTCCTCCTTCCCAGAAGCTAGTTGATAGCTCTGTAAGTATAAGCCAAAATAACCATGTCAGTTCTGATTTAAAAGGTGATTTAAAGAGATACCAAATGGTGGAAAGATTTTCCCCTGACAGGTTTTAAAGAATGATAATTTCTTACTCTGAACTATTATATACAAACACTCCCCCTTGAATGTCTGTAATGGCAAAAAGTGACACTCTATATGAATTTTTTTTATAAGTACATATTTAAAGTCCTTATCAATTTCAATCTTTCAACAGGAATAAAAAAGTAATGAAAACCAAACCATGCAACATGCAACATTACAGATGTTGACAGCTGTGTGATTTACAGCATATGCACAGGAATGTCATTTTTAATGTTTCAGGGTCAGGAGCAGTTTTATTCAGCAATACCTTTTAAAAACATTCTATGTAGATAAAATATATATTAAGCTTATAGGCTACAAAAATGACAAAATTATGCTAAAATACAAACATATTGCCTTGCGGAATATATTGCAAGGGAGCATGAAAAAATACAGACCGACTTTAAAGTTTTATTGAAATAATTTAGTATTACTGAGTGCCTTTAGCATGTTGCAATGCACAACACTTATATAAATTAAATCTGGATAAAGTTCAGCATTTCTCCTTTGCTTACCTAAAGAAGGACAATTTTATTCAACAGACCCTTCAGTTGTCTCCCAAAAAGTGTTATGTCCACAAAATTTACTATTTTGGGTAAATTCTTCCATCGCAGCAAATTACACCCATCCACTTAGCCTGGGAGTACAGGCCAGTTTCTCAGCTGGTATAAATTAGCGTAGCTCCATTGACTTCAATAGAACTATGCTCATTTATACCAGTCGAGGATCTGGCTCAGGTTTGTTTACACCAGATGAGGATATCTGTAATTAGATAGGCCCAAATCCTGCACTGTTGCTGCTTTTCACATGTTAACTTAGCCAGGCACAGAAGTATCAGCCAGGTGTATTGGGATGGTCTGATAATATAGTGACAGTGTGGTGACTCCTACATCACCTCCAGCCATTGTCAGCATATCGGATGCAACAGGGTTGGAGAATCCACACTGTTCAAGTAGACTAGAAATATGGCAAAAGTAGTTTGCCCTTGTCTAATCTCATGTAACAAATTGCAGTGAGTAAAATCAGCCTTATGAGTAAGAGACGTGGACTGGATGGCCCAGGATATTGTTATTGCTTTATCTCAATATTGCCAATCTAAATCTAGATCACCAATTAAAATGACAGCCTTTTACTGGCTTGGATGAATAGGGTAGAGCAGGCTGAAAATGGAAACAAAAACACATACTTACGAAAAACTTCAAAAATATTAAGTCATGTTCTTCATTCCATATGCTGTGAAATAACTAGTATAACAATTCCAGTCTCTGTGTGCTCTGTTTCCCTCTTCTCCCATACCAGCAGCTCTGAGTACGCCCATTGTCCACTTCCCTCCATTCCAGGAACCCACATTCTGCCCTCCATGCCAGGGGTTCTGTGTGCCCCCTCATTCTCCTCTTATCCTCATGCCCCTAATCAGATGCCAGTGGCAACATGTGTCCCCCATATCCGTTTCAAGTTTTCAGATTTTAACCAAATTCAATGGGGTTCTGGTCACTGATGCCTAGAATATTTCCTGACAGTTTAGAACAGATCAGATGCAGAGTTCAAAAGTTATTGCATTGCACTGAGACAGAGAAACGTCATCAAATTGAGTGTAGGGCCTCACTTTGCTCAATCAAAAGGACAACAGTTCTAGAACAGCGATCGCTTCATATACCTTCAGGAGACAAAGGAAAATTTGAGAACAATTCCTGCCATGAACTAATGAGGCAGTGACTGCGCTGGACGATGAACACTGTTTTCCTTTGAAAGCGAATGGTGAACTTCAACAACATTTCTCTGATAATAAGGCTGCAATGCGGAGAAGATACAGATGCTTTAAGGACTCAGAACCACCCCAGATGAGCAGTGCTCCAGGAACCAGAGCAGCCATGCAAAATATCCTGGATTTGACTGAGCCTGATAGGCAAGTGTCAGCTACTATGGCTCCATGAAGACACGATTATAAATTGAAATGAGAAGCCAACCAGAGAGGTAAAGCAGTAGGGAAGGGGAAGAAGTAGGGGAAAAATTGCATTTCCTTCCACTCCATTGCTCCTTAAAATGCATAATAAACTATTATAATTTAAAAAAATCCTCTTTGGATTCAAAAAGTGAATACTGTTGGGCCTGAGGCTTTGTGTATTATATTCCATTGTCAATCACTTACACCACCTATAGGGTAACACACTATATTTGTGAAGCTCCTTCTCTACACTGAAGAGTTTAGGCTTGTCACTTTATAATGGATCCACAAATGAAATTTCCTGCACCTCCTTGTCACATCTCTAAATCTTCTCTGTGTGATGCTCTTCTGCATGGCTTGCCTTACTGCACAGAAGAGAAATGGTTCAGCTGTATTTGGACTTTCTATAACTGTGCAGGTGTGTGGGGGATTGCCATTCGGCTGGAGAGCTAACAGACCAGATCCTCAGGTGGTGTACATTTTCTGATCTCCACTGAAGTTAAGTGAGCCACTACAATTACACCAACTGAGGATCTGGCCCTGGGTTTTTACATGCACTGCACCAGCTTACAACTGAAACAAGATCTTTGCAACCATAAGGGCTAGGGACTTCATTTTGTTATTAAATAAAACCTTAGGTTCTGCAGAAACTGACAGGACTTCTAGCAAAGTGTTGGAAGAGTGCTGGGAACTGGCTCAAACCAGTGACAGTTTATGACTTTTTTGACAGGTGAGACACAGATCACAAAAGAGTTATTTCCACTCCCACACAGTGTATAATTTAGTAGTTATTAAAAGGTTAGCTTATTTCTAGTGATAAGCAACAGGCAGATGTGGGAACAGGAGCTGCTACTCCCTTTGCTACCCAGAGGTGACAGAGCACAAGGTGCTCCCAGGGCTCGGTGGTGGTTCATTGTCCACATGCACAGGGTCCACACCCAGGGGAGGGGCCCAGAAGGTGCAGGCGCTATTCCCGCCCTCTGCAGCCCAGACTTAACTTCTATAATCCTTCCATGGCCTCACCAAGCACTGGTTACCACAGTACTACCCTTATAAAGTGACTCCTGGGCATGGTAAATTGCCACGGTAGCAAGACAGCTTCTTGACTATATCAAGATTTGAGCCTCATGCATCAAGCACTACATTCTTTGAACTTTCTTACTCTGCATTTCGCTACTGGAGAGAAAGAGCTGTGACATTTAAATCCAGTCACAGTTTGTCCTCAAATCTGTATCTATTCAGCAATTACATTTTGCCTATTCTATGTTATTTATTTTGTAGCTGTTGGGAATTCTTGGTTAAGTTGTGCCTCGCTTGCCTCAGCTGATGAGTGCCTCTGGCTCAAACTGACCCCCGCTTACAGGCTTATGTATATCACATGTAGCATTCAGACTCCTCAGCTTTCCACCAACTAATGAGCAAGCGACGTCTAAAAAACCATGTTCAACCGAAGCAGTTAGGAATCTTTACTGACATGTTCTTAATTCTGAATGTTCATTAATTTTGTTAGAAGACATCATATACAGTCTGAAGCATTATTGGTAGATATTCTTGAAAAGGAGACAAATATGTTGATCATTCTGGGGCTAATCTAAAAAGCATTAAAAATTCACTTCATATTCTTTATTTTAATTATCTAAGTCAACAATGAGTTCTCTTAACTGTGTTTTATAAGAAGTTTCTAATTGCATGATAGGAAAAAAAATTAAAGCTAAATATTTTATAGTTTCTAATGATGAGATTTCTATGTTAGTTCAACACACTTCAGGAATAACGTCACTAGAATATTATGTTAAAATATAAAAATATATGTCAACAGAAGTTTTCAAATAATCTTAAAATAAAAAAACACTTTCATTTTACTTTCCCCACATATTTAAATGATGAACCTTGTGCTACAGATATTCTAAACCCCTAAGTGTCATATTCATAACTTGGAAATCCATTTATTAAAAATGGATTTCCATAAAGATTAGAAATTAATCTAACCCGACTTTTACCCAATATGCTTAACTGCTGGAGGCTATGAAAATTCACCTATCTAGGCCTAATAAAGAAAGTTTTTTTTTCAATTTAAATATACATTGCATTTAATAAGCTTGCATAATAATTTCAACAATATTCCTGAGCTTTTTAAATTACCTGCCTACTGTGTCCTGGAGACAACTCTGTTCTATCTTTCATTTTTCAGCAACTGATTTTATTAATATAATTTTTTCTCCCACAAAAGTTCAAAAACTTAAATTGCAAGTTTCAAAAGTGATGGAGCTATTTCTGAATGACACCAAATGGAGGCATTGTCTACACTAGAAAAGGTTCCAGTTCCCCAAATGAAATCAGTTATATTGGCAAAAGGACTTTTTGATGGTATAACTATGTTTACACTGGGGCTTTTGCTGGAATTGTTGTATCAGTTAGGGTTGTGATGGAAACACATGGACTTCCTTTTATACTTCACAAACTATCCAACATTTTTATGGACCTTCTCTCTCTTTCTCCCCCATCATTTCCTTTCGGTCGCTTTGTTTTCTTGATTTCTTCTCATTATTTGGTCTGATTTTAATTTTTCTTATTCTCCCATGGCCCCCAGGCTTTAAAATATTGTCTTATTGCTGGATAACACCCTGCTAAGGTGTTTACCATGGGATGAAAGATTAGACTTGAACTGTTGTTAGGCCAGGTTCTCTTTTGGATCATTGTCTTCATTGCAGCTGTGCTGATTTAACATGAGCTGAGGAGCTAGCCCTGTATGTGAAATGTTTTATGAATTAAAGATATAATATATAATAGTCCAGCATTGCCGCTGAAGGACAAATGGGTATAAGTAGACCCTAGACTCTAATTAGACTGTTAACACTCATGCGAGCAACAGCCTGAATGGTTGGCCAAGAAGAAGAGGAGGAATGGGAATCAAAGAACCTGACTGATACCCAGTTTTCTCTCTCTCTTCTGTGTTGTCTGTTAAATTTGTCCCCAAAACAATTCCTGCAACTGTGATTAATGGTGGATTTACTGGAAACTGCAAAATGTTGGATGCTTCCGCTTTTAATTGTACCTAGTGAATACAGATGATTGTTATGCCATTGCTCATGTTAAGGAATGCCTTACTCGATGAGCAGTCGCATTGGTTTCTAAAGGGTTAATCATGGAGTGGGATACTCCTCAGTGAGGTAAGGCTGGCAAAAAATCAAGGTCTCAACATCAAAGTATGCTGTGTTTGGGTTACACGCACTGAAAACCATTATACAGATACTTCTTCAGTACAATATAGCCCATCAGCACAACATGACCACCTATCCTGCCCATTTGGAAGAGCCAACACTACCCCAAACAATCAGTTTCACTTTAAATGTAACTGTTAGCTCTTCACTTTTAAGCTTAATTCAGAGAAAATATTTGTGACGTATCATTTCTCAGACTTCCAAGTTACATTTCTTACGTTTGTACCTGCCATGAGGCGTTACCATCCAGCCTGCCCCCTTGCAGCTGGTCATGGCTTTGTAGGTATATTTCAGTCAGGGACTCCTCAGGTTCTTTCAGTCAATTCAGACTAAATTGGTTCAAGACATGTACCCTTTCATGAGGTCTGATTTATTAACTCCTTATATCTAGTGTAACTCACTTTGGTTAGTTGCCCTAGATCACTCCAATCTGGGTGCACAGAAGACTCCTAGTCACCTCTTTCAAAACAGGTGTCCTCAGCTCTCCTCCTTGAAGCTGGGCTATAAATTAGCCAGTCCCTCTGTCTCTTCTTAAGCCAGGAGTCCCCAGCTCTCCTTCTTGGAGCTGAGTTGTAAGTAGGTTTGGAAGGATTTGGTATACATTAATTTCACCACATGCACACAAACCATGACAAAATATTTCCATCTATGCTAATTGAAATTTATAGATAGGCAAAGTAAGAAAAATGCTGCTAGAGAACTTATTAAAGTTTGATTTAAGGACATTTACTCTATATACTTTGACATGTGATATTGGCAATTTGTGTTTAACGGTTATAAAATTTTAACTTTTTGAATCTCAGCATCTACGGCCATTAAATAAGTATTGTCTGCCTCCCATTGTCTGAGCTCCTCATAAATTTCCTACAACTGTGAACATTTTTATTGATACAAATAAAAAAATGCTGAAAAGTAAAACATCGATATTATCCCTCAAAATTATTTTTTTTTAAAAAATCTAATTCTACCAATCCTAGTTTTAAATTAGCCAGCTGCAGGATTTTAGCCCACTTCTCCCTCAGCTGGCTTCTTTCCCCCCAATTAGCCCTCAGAGGGTTCAGCAGACCAGTGTTCTCCTGCTAGTGTCTGCCCTGCTATAAGGGAGGGGGAGCATTTATGCTGGCCTCATTCCCCAGTTTATCTCCAATTGGTTGGGTAAGAGGGGAGCATTGCTCCACCTTCTCTGCAAGGCTCCTGGTCCCAAGCCCTCAAAGACACAGGGACGAGATTTCCTCCCAAGCACTACTTATTCCTGGGACACTTTCTCTTTATCAGTATCTCGTAGATCTTTGTGTGTGTGTGTGTGTGTGTGTGTGTGTGTGTGTGTGTATCCGTATCACACCTTTCACAATCTTAATGGGCCACTCCACATGATGGGGGTGGGCTGACCACTAGGCACCACTATCATGAAGGTAGGCAGACTACCCCATCATAGTGCCACAGCCCAAACCACATAAAATAAAAAAAAAACCATTGGAACTAAAGATGCTATATCTTTTTGTGCGTAACTGATAATAATGCCTCCCCACCACTGGAGGAACTGTATTAATTGCTTTCTGGAAATAACCCTACCCCATCTCAATGGATACATTTATGATGCATTAAGTACTCAAAAAACAGCTTTCCTGATTTCCAGTAGGAATGCTGCCATCAACAATCTCACCAGCTAGGGTATTATAGGGTATAGTCTGCTCACCTTATAAAATATCTGCATGTAAGTGGATTTTTAAAATTTTAATACAATTACTCATAATGCTAGATTAATTTGGAAAATACCTTTTGCAAACTTGAAGCCTTAATTTTCTTGACAATTTGTGTAAGAAAATAATCACTGGACAGACAAAGAAGTCAGCAGAGACTGATACAATAGTTAGAGGAATTCCCCCCACAATTTGATGTTTTTAATCACGTTTTTCTGTCCAGTTTTATTTCTCATCTGTGGAAATCCAATTTGTATACAAAAAAACCCAACCTGTATTGATTTTTTACAGTTCAAAAATCTAATCAATGCAACCTTATGAAGCCGGACTGGCAATGGTAAACATACCAATAGCTATTTCATTTCATGGAACCAAAGCTCTGGAAATTGATACCACTGAGAAGGATTAACACATTCACCATTGGGTATAGCTTTGTTTACTAAGCCATGATATTGGTGTAAAACAGAAATACAATTATGGTGTGTCTGACTCACAAGGGGTTTTAACAGCAGAATTTATCTCTTTCTTCTTTTTTAGATCTAGAGATGATATAGGTTGACAGGTCAGATAAGACTTGTGGGAAATGTTTTAAAATAAATGAACAGAAGTGTAATCTAATAGCAGTGAAGATTACACTGACACAGGGGTCAGGGGGGAACCCCATAGTTCTTTGTCCAGACTAACTGTTTTATACTGGGCTTCTCAAGTAAATGTATGTGAGGTTTCCTTGTCAAATACTGTCCTTTTTCATAGTTATCTCAATTACTTTGTTCCAACCTTACATGCTGTAAGCAGAGCAGCTACAGAGTGATCACTAGAGATTCATGCTCTGGCTAACAAGCTCTGTAAACTGCTTCCCAATAATCTGGGAACAACAGGAGGAAATTTCTTTCAGTGCATATAATCTTCTATGTATGGCTTGTTCAATCAGAGTACTAGCGAGGAAGCAGTGCAAAAAAAGTGAATTTGAGCCAGTAATGAGTGGGATAGAAGAACTGTTATAGAAACAGGAAGACAAGGCCGCATGGAGGAATTCACTGGTAGAAGGAAAATGCAATACAAGGTTCCTGAGGCATGAGGCCCACAGATGCAAGATTGAAGCCAGAAGCCAGGTAGACATGAAGGTTGGGGAAAAAAGTGAAACCACTGAGTTGTCAGTGTCTGTACCATGAGATGCAAATGGGAATCAGTGAAAGACATTATAGATAGTAAAGTTAGAGAGAAATGTGTCCAAGGAGGCCTTGGAAGTTGACCAAGCTGTTAATTTGGAAAATAGGTAAAGAGCTTATCCATTACGTAAATTTGGTAAATCTGATAGAGATGGGCTTAACTGCTTCTTTAAACCCTGAGAACGGCCATTTCTGGGAACAGGACTGGATCAGGAATTTTCCACAGTTAAGCCCAAAATGGTTCATGGATAATTTGAGAATAGGAAAATTATTAATGATGATTATTATTATTATTACTGAAAAAGGCTAAATTCAGAGACTACATGATTCCCAATGAACTATTTAATCATTTCTAACCTTAATACTAAATTAAGAAGAAACATGATTTTAAAGTACTGTTTATACATAGTAGACAACAGCTACAATTCACTCAATTAACCTTAGAATATGGCCTACTAAGAAAAATGACTATGTAAACATTTAACTGACCCAGTAGATGTGCTCTCTGAGTGCAACCTTCAGAGATTTATCTGACGGTAGTAACAAAAATACATTTCTACTGCTGTTTACTCCTGCTACCCCTGCGAAGCCAACACTGCTGAGAGGGAGGGCACTATTCCTTATCATACATAATCGAGAGAATTATTTACTAACATCAATTCAAATGCAACTGTGCAAACCCAAAGGCAGCCCCAGGCCTGCATACGTGCAACTGATGGCTAAGTTTGGACGGGAGATGATGCTGAGAAGTAAAGGACACAGTGGGTATGTCTACACTGCACTCTAAGCCTGGACTCTGGCTCAGGAAAAACCCAAAAAATCAGTCTGAGTCAGGCCAGCAAGTACTCAGGATGTGGGTTCTAGGATCCTGTTGGGGGGTTCATCAGAGCCCAAATTCTGCCATGACTCAGGTTCAAGCCCTGTCATTTTGCAGCAAGGATGCAACTGATGCTGCAGACCCATGCCAGGTGATCTGTGTAGTGCTGCATAGACGTATTAACACACTGTGAGATAGGTTCAGGAATTGTAAACCCAGGTTTGCAATGTAGAGTGGACACTCAAGCACAGGCTTGGAAACACTGAGTCCACAAGCCTGGGTCCCACAGATCTGGGCTTAGTAGACATACCCAGGGTAACTTTCAGAGCCTAAATTGAGGGATCTAGACTGGCAGTTAAAAAAAAAGTATCTTGTTTTACTTGTAAACTGAGCTAATTTAATATGGAAACAAAGAGATGATGTCCAGGGTATCCACATTGCTATGTTAGAGTCATTTTTCAGGGAAGAACTACACTTTGCTTTAACAAGATAGCAACCCCATGAGCTCATAAAATGTATTATTTGTATCTCAGCAAATACATACAGTATATGTGAACACACTCCTGAAACAGCCATAGCTTATGACTAGGTACAAAGCTCCATCAGTCTCTTACCTGATTAAAAAACTTGCACCCCACTCTCCTCGCACACAACACCGTACCATTCTTCTGACAACAGCACCTATTCACAGCAGTTTACTACTTCTTAGTTTTTTGTACTTTTCATAGCAAGAAATGCAGTAACTCTCACATGTCACCATCCCTTTTGCAATCACACAACATTCCTTTAGCTGCTAGAACAATTGTTTACATGGAAAAAATAACTTTAGGAAAGTATTTAACTGTTGTCTGTGAGGTAAGTATTTTGCAGATTTTGAAAAGTGAATCATTGTGTCCCGCTTGGTTCCTCTCTCTCTCCCTTCTCCGCCACCCACTCCATTCTTCTCAGCCCCCCTACTCCCTGATACTCTTCTCTGCAGCCATTGTTTTGTTGAATTTCTTTCTCTCCTGGACATGCTGACCAACCACATGATACCTAAAGGAAGCTTGTCTCTCCTCTCTGTTTCCTCTTAGCAGTAGTTGCTGCAATCAAGAGGCTGAGTGCCTGTAGAAATAGCTGGAAACAAGGATGAGCCAAGCACTGTGTGGACTGACAGCTTTCTGAAGACCATCACAATGTGATCTTTGGACCACAGTGTGGGAACTTCTGCTTTATACCATGATGATCTGTTCATTTAAATAGCCAAGATTTCAAAGCCATGGGACTAGGGCATGCATTAATGTATGTTGCACAATAGGATAATGTACATGGAATCTTTGATCCATCTCCAGTAAAATGTATTTTCAATTACTGTAATATTTCACTTATTTTGGTTTGCATTTTTAAAATAATTACTAGGTCTACACTTTTAAGCAAAAATCTTTATTGTGGACTAGAGCCAGGAATTCTTCTTTTGCATTGGCACCCCTGGGATTAGCTAAGTAATCAACAAGCCACATAAAGCAATATGCAGGAGAAACGTGCATGGAGCTTGCATCATTTAACCTTCTGATAGACAGCAGTTTTCTATTTTCAGAGACAAATTAACCTTTGTGGAATATTTCCCTGTGTAGCCTATTTAACCTATATTTTTATGATAGCTTTTTAAATTTATTGTGCCACTACAATAAAATATTTTAAAAAGTACTATTCTAGAGGGATTTGTGCAACACAATTTTAGTCAGCAGATCCTAAAGGAGAATATTATAACTTTGATACCACAATGTATTAAGGAAAATTAACATATAGCATAAAAGGGACTTTATGCCTTCAAGTGCACAGCATGGTTTAGAAACTAATTTCCGAAGGAAATACAAAATTTAAGCATGCTGATTGAACTATAAACTTGCCTCTTATAAACAATCAACTTGCACTGAATTGTAAAGGAAACGTTTCAATAAAATGTGCCTGTACTTCCGTAGCCTAGCCAAATTTTAATGCTTTTTGTTCATAAAACAAAAATTCCCTTTATTGGATTCTAGGAGAAAAAACGCTTTGAATGCAAGGGACGTCATTTTGAGTCACTAGATTTTATGAAGGACATTTTCAGTCAGGAGAAAAATAATCAATGTGTGTGGTTGTTGTTGAGGTCAGATGAGGCTTAAAATGACAATGACTAGGAAGGCCTGATTGAAAAGAATGCTGCATTTGTCTGGACACTACTGAAACAGCAAACTCCTGCCAGAGATCTAAACTAAGTGAACAAGCCCCTCCAAATTCACAGGTTTTTGCTTAAATGCTTAGGTCCTGTGTGAATTTGGAGGGGCTGGCTCGTAGAGGGAGGGTTACGATAAGTCATTTTGTGCTGAGATATTACTTTGCACTCTGTTGAGGTCATGATGAAAACCAAGTAAGGACATTTTAAAAACTGACAGCTGGACATTCTGAGTGTTGAAGGTTATAACAACTCTAGGCCTGAGTCTATTTTCTTGGTAATGCTGCCATAGCATGATTCACAGCTGCTTCCACGAATGCTTCCTGAGCTGCTCAGGATACAAGCCCTACTCCTGGTATTAGGATCATAGCTCCCAGTTGCAGTTTTCAGGAAGATGCTCATCACCTCTTTGGTGTTGTGCAGTATGAGGGTGAACCAACCCCCAGGCCTGTCCAAACGCCAGGGGTCAGAGGGCCACTTATTAATTCACACTGAACTGTAAGTATACAGTGCCCTTATCATACCTAGCCTATGCTGTGCATTAAAGTGCCCGTATCAGGCCTGCCATGGACAGGATCACAACTAGAACAGGTACAGAATATGAAGTGTCAATGCTGCTTCCCTACATTGTCCTGCCAACAGACCTCCTCAATGATCTGGAAAGACCATTCTCCAGGTGACAAGAAGTTAATTGAGCCTCAGTGGCCATTCACTCTTGGTCCTGTCAGCTTGGCCTGCCAATAAGGGTGGTAATTACCAGTAACTGTAAAACAGTTACCAGGCTATTACACAATAAATTGAATCCAACATCTCACCTCACATATACTTGGCAGCGGTCTGAGAGTAAGGACTTTCATCCTTCAGAGTTGAGTTGGAACTGATCCTGTGAACTGAGAGGTGACAGGTTCTGTATCTCATTACTAATTCCCTCAGCCATCTAGGCTCTTTGGAGATTGTTTTTCTTTACATTTTCTGAAGTATTTTAATGTTGGGAAAAGGCACCAGAGTGACACCACTGGAGACCCAAGACCTCTCTCCATCTACTTACATATCATGGCATGGTCAGTAGCAATGCAAGCTTCTCCACAGTTCCCTGCCAAACACCTCACCTGCCCTAGAGAGATCACTTTTACCAGCTATTACTGCAGAGCTCAGACTCCATATACATTCATTGCTTGGCCTCTCTGTTTAATATATGTGAGAGAAAGTGAAAATACTTTGTCATATCCAAACAAAATCCAGTCAGATGCTTCAATATTGTCCTTAATTTATTTTATATTAGATCTAGCACCATGTAGGGGTAAGGGCTATAGAAGCAGACAAAGTGCCACTACCAAGCACATCAAAATTATTAGTTGTTTTGGAAAGGTAGATATTTTCAATTATGGTTGAAAGGATAGCTCAGTTGTTTGAGCATTGGCCTGCTAAACCCAGGGTTATGAGTTCAGTCCTTGAGCGGGCCACTTAAGGATCTGGGGCAAAAATCAGTTCTTGGTCCTGCTAGTAAAGGCAGAGGACTCGACTCGATGACCTTTCAAGGTCCCTTCCAGTTCTAGGAGATAGGTATATATTCAGGGGGGAAAGGGAGGAGAAGAGGCAATATTTTTGGCATTCCTTCAAGTTCTACAAGGGATCAAGCAAGGTTTGGCATGCTTCATTGCCTCTTTCACACAGCTGACCTCTCCTTACCACTTAACATCAATAAATGACTGCATCAGTCTTTTTGGTACCTCCTGGTCTGGTTTCAGCATCCAGGGAATTAATTATTATTATTTATTACAGTGTTTCTTGCTGCCCTAATTTCTCATATTTTATATTCTCCAGTGATTGAACTAAGCATTCCATTCTTTTACTGCTACTAATTATTTTAAAACGAATCTCATTCACAAGATGGCTTTTTGCAAACTCTACAATTCTACAGGAAACACAGATCAAGCTGGTCACATAGTTTGCACTTTTCAATGAAATATATCGTGGTAAGAAGAGCTTTTCTACAATGTCAAACAATGTACAACAGGGGAAACTTCAATCATCCTTTTAATTTTCAGTGCAGTAATAGAC
Source organism: Mauremys reevesii (assembly GCF_016161935.1). NCBI lineage: Eukaryota > Metazoa > Chordata > Testudines > Geoemydidae > Mauremys > Mauremys reevesii. The sequence goes on along the minus strand of NC_052631.1, from coordinate 89,004,850 downwards.
CAGCTCCCCACAAAGTAAAGAGGACAGTTAGACAAAATTAAGAATGCCAATCTTCCCTACAGAACAAAGCAATGAGCAATGATGGTAACATAATTAAAAAGATCCACAGATTTGCTAAAAATAGGAAATACTATAAAAATGCTGAATGAAAAAGAGCAAAAGAAAAAGGCTATAGAAAATATGTGACAGTTTACCTCATGTACTGAAAGATGTTTCAAGCGTGTTTTCACTACTGAATGTTGTTTTGAATGAATACCCTTGTCCTTGGCAAATCAGAATGACTGACACCCATAATTTGCAATTTCCTAAATTTGAAGGGTTTTTTGATTGCTCTGTAATGGTTTTACCTAAGTATTTTTTTTCAAGTTGCAATTTTTGCTGTTTAATTTTGAAATCAATTTGAGATGTCTTGAGCTATATTAATATGCTGTATTATGCCTTCACTCATTTTCCTTTGAAGCACTTATTTTAAAAATGTGTATTTCTAATTATTTTTAAATTACTCTACTTTGCACATTACAATTTACAACAATTACAACATTTTGTATTTTTTCAAAGACCTTCAGTTTTAAAGGTGCTCTGTGTTTCAAAAGCTAGGGAAAAAATGGTGTCAATCTATTTTTACCCTTTGTGAAATAGTCACTAATTTTGCTGGTGTGGAGCTGAACCAAAATAGATATGCTAAATATATAACATCTACTTATAATCACTTTGAGACATATGCACTCATGAAAAAGAACAGTCATTATCGTCTTACCAATCATACTGGGCCATATCCATTGGTGTAAATCTGGAGTAATGCCAATGGGGTCAGTGGAATTACACCAGGTGTACTGGAATATCTGGCCTGTTTTCACTCATGAGTGTGATCTAGAGGAATAAATACGGGACTGGGCATTTGTGAATGCACAAAATGTATTCTATCTTCCATTTTCTCCCCATGTCCTAATTTTCTATCCCTTTGTCTCAAGGTCCCATGTTACAGGCTCCTTAGTCTCAAGGTCCCATGTTACATCTACATTCCCCCAGACACAGAACTAGATGAGTATCTCTTCACAGACTGTTGATGCTGCTACTTCATTCAGAGAGAATGCTGAGTGATGTGAAGAACTGCCTCTATCTGGGTATAAGCATCTGGTCCCAAAGCACTCAGCAGAAAGATTCCCATTGACTTCAAAGAACTTTGGATCAGACTCTGTACATGCAGACCTAAAACTACAGTTAAAACAATTAAAGAGAAAAAAGTCAGTTATTATGGAGTTTGTTGGTGGAATTAAAAATAATCCATTAAGAGGACTAGAATCAGTGTCCTACTCTGTAGGTGTGCTATATAAGAGCTAGTTATCATTATTAGCAGTAATAATAATATTTATAATTATTATTATTATTTTGTCAAGTGTGCAGTTCAACACCTCTATGCCACACAGGTCAGGTGAGCCATATGGTGGGGAGCTGAACACAATGGATTTTAACACATATCCACAATTGGATAAGGATTCAATATGGTGTACAGCTGCTGAGCCATTGAAAGGGCCAAGAATGGATCTTTTCAGGAAAGGAGTTTTTCACAAAAACTAGTTTATAATGAGTTTGACCATAAAGAGAATATCACTTTCCTGCTTTATGTTCACATCCCTTAGGATAAGGAGAAGATTAAATGGGAAATGGATGTCTCTGGTGCATATGACCTGTCAGATGGCTAAGTAAATTATGACTACAAGGAAGGTAAAGCCTGTACCTCTGACTTCTTCAGAGGTCTCCACTCTTGAGGTTGCCAAAGGACCAATAAACAAAGAGAAAACCCAGGGACAAAAATGAAAGAACAAAGGAATAAAAACTCAGTGTGGAGAGGATTATGAACATAAAACACTCAAATTTATATTCTGAGTAATGTTACAGGGCTCTAATTTTCACTGTTTTACATCAAAGAATTATCTGCTTTTCAAAAAATTAGCTTACAAGACTAATGAGAAAAAATACTAGCTTTTTTATGACCATTGGATAAGGTCATTAGGATGCTATAAGGAACAGTTACTTACCCTATGCTAACGGTGGCTCTTTGAGATGTTGTGATCAGTGCAGATACACAGTAGGTTCTCATACATCTCATGTGTGTGACACTGATTGTTTTTAAATAGCAGTGTCTGCTATGTCCACACATGTGTCTGTGCTTCCTCATGTTCCTGTGTGAGGGCATAAAAGGTGGAGTGACCATGACCCAATCCCATTTCCCTTGCAATTCTTTAAAGCCCCTGGTTGCTAAAGACTTGAAAAGTGGGGATAGAGAGCAGGCTGTGGAATCCACACTAACTAACAACGTGTGGTTCTTGAGAAACCACAGTACTAGAGGGTAAGTAATCATTCTTTCTTCTTTGAGTATCTGTCAGCCACTGTAGGCGACTAGCAAGGAGTATCGTCTTGGGATGATGGGAGTGAGGAGTTTCAACTGCATCAAACAGTGAATGAAGTGCTGCTCTCTCACACTTGGCATCTGACCTAGCAGCTAACTCCAATTCATAGTGTTTGACAAAGGTCACTTGGTTACTCCATGTTGACACCTTACTGATTTCTGATACTGACACATTCCTGAAGCAGATTGTGGAAGTTGCTTGTGCTGCAGTGGTGTGAGCCATGATGTTCAGTGCGAAGGGTATGCCAGCCAGCTAATAACATAGTGAGATAAATTTTTGTTATCCATTTGAATATTCTTTGTGAAGAGATGGCTTGATCTTTAAAACCCCAGGCTATTGCTAGAAATAGATAGGGCAATAGTCTGAATAGTTTAGCCATTCCAATATAATAAAGAAAAATCCTGGCTACATCTAGTGTGTGCAGTGTGTTTTACCCTAGGGCTAAGTGTGGCTCCAGAAAGTAGACAGGTAGATTGACCGACTGGTTTAGATGAAAATCTGAGACACTTTAGCAATGAACTTTGAATGAGGTTATAGCATCACCTTGTCCCTATGAAATGTTGCACAGGGGTCCAGCCATTAATACTGATGATCGCTCACTTTCCTGGCTTAAGTGATAGTCACTAGTAAGACTATCTATACAGTGAGCAAATGCAGGCAGTATTCTGAGAGAGGTTTGAATAGATGCTCCATAAACCTCTGGAGGACTAAATTAAGGTCCCATGCAGGAGTAGATTATCTGACAGGTGGGTAAGTTGGTAATAATACTTTGAGAAATTCGATGATGTGAGCTGAGAAAAGACCAAGCACAACTGTAAAGGCAGATGACAAGCTGAGATCACCATAAACTGGACTTTAACAGAGCTGAATGACAGGCTGGCCTGTATTAAGTGCAATTAAGTAGTCAAGGATCTTCACTTCTGAGACCTGGGTTGGGAACAGACGATGTTGGGCTGCCATGTCAAGAACCTATTCCATTTAGATGAATACATCCTTCTGGTAGATATTGCCCTGGTATGTATCAGGATTTCCTGGACCCACAGTGAGCAGTCTCTGTCTGTGGTACCTAAATAGACAACAGTCACACTGTCAGATTAAGTGCCTCTGGGTCTGGATGAAGTACTTGGCTGTGGTGCTGTATGATCAGGTCTGGGCAGTCTGGGAGCTGCATCAGAGTCTGAATGGACATCTGTAAAAGGCCTATCAACCAAAATGGTTATAGCCAGTTGGATGCTATAAGAATGATCATGGCTTAGTCTCTTTTGATCATGGATATTACTCTGTAAATCAGAGGAATCAGTGGAAAAGAGTAAAGCAAGACTTGGCTCCACTAAAGGAGGACAGCATCCAGGAACTATTCTGGACTCAGGCCCACTCAGGAGCAAAAGTTCTGACACGCTTAGCATTTCCTTGGTGGCATTCAAGTCTATTATGGGTGATACCCAATGACAGCCTATCAGGCATATGACAGGTCTGTGTAAGGACTATTTGTGATAGGCCATGAATTGCCTGCTCAGGAAGTTTGCTATGCTGTTGCTGACTCCCAGGAGATGAAAGCCACCAGGGTTACCCTGTTCTAATGGCTTCAAGCCCAGCCCATAATTTGATGGCATCTAGGCAGAGGGGTCAGAAGCTGGTGCCCCCTTGTTTGTTAAGTAGCACACAGCCATTGTGTTGTTGGTGAAGATTTGCAGCACCGAGTTTTGGAGGCAGGAACATCATACAGACCAGTCTGATGGCTCTGAGCTCCTGGATGTTCATATGTAACCTCAGATCATCTGGAGAACCAAGTTCCTTGAATTTGTAGGTTGTCCAAATGAGCTACCCATACTATCCCTGATGCATCTGTGATTAGTGTCTTTGTTGGAGAGTGGAAAGAAAAGGGAGTGTTCCAGACACCAAAGAAGCTCTGCAATAACATTCTGTCAGTGAAACCTTCTTGTCTGGCCGATGCCACATAGAAGAATAGATTGATCTGAGCCAGAGTTGAAGGGGCTGCACGTGAAGTCCTTTCAGTCTATTCAAAAATAATTTTACATAACATGTTTATAGGTTAAAAAAACCTTTCGCCCACTTTGGACAACATAAAGTGTTAATCCAGGCAAAGGTTCAACATAACATTTTATATGAGTAAAATGTAAAAACACCCCATTTTCACATGGACTACCTCAGCGCCCCCAGATGGTAAAATGAGGTTGGAAACACATACAGACCACTGTTTGATCTCAAATTAGTTGTAGGCACCTGCATTGTAATCCAGAATCATTGTACATAGCACGTACCATTAAAAATATCATCCCAGTGCACTGAACCAAAACAAATGGAAGTTTCTCTACCATTTCTACAGTTGCTCATTTTGACCCAGTGTTATTCTCAACCCTTTAACATTATGGAAAATGGAGCCCCTCATAGGGAATATGGGAAAAAGAAGCAAAGGAAGAAGTTCAGAAAAAGCTTTTTGAAAATTAGTAGTCGAATTAGAGACATTTAGCCACTGGCCCTAAGAGGTATCAGGATGGACTCATCTAGTAGAAACAAAGCCTCACCCTAGGAAACTTTAAAAACATATATTTGACCAAATACTCATTCAACTCTTATGTACTTCTATGCATTTGCTCTCCCACCATTACTGTATACATTTCCCTCTTTATTACCAGCCTCTTCTTCTCACTCTCCAGTCATGATAGAGTTCAGTGTTGGTTATATCCATGGGCTCGTTTCAGCAAACATTTACTCCCAGGAGTCACCTTACTCCTGAACATAGTCCTGCTGAGGACAAAAGTACACTGGCTTCATTGTAACTGCCACCAGGGAGCAATCATACACCTCAGAGTAACTATCTACATGACTGGACCAAACAAACGTAGAACAAAATTAAGTGAGAAATAACAAAGACTTTGTTGTAAAGAGCAACAAAGAGTCCTGTGGCACCTTATAGACTAACAGATGTATTGCAGCATAAACTTTCGTGGGTGAATACCCACTTCGTCAGACACATGCCCCACAAAAGCTTATGCTCCAATACATCTGTTAGTCTATAAGGTGCCACAGGACTCTTTGTTGCTTTTTACAGATCCAGACTAACACGGCTACCCCTCTGATATGTTGTAAAGAACATCCCTAAGGTGACACTGGTTAAGGTTGTACGTGCAATCTTAATTATGTCTTTTCTTGACTTTTGAATGTGAAGCTTATAATTTGAGTCCTCTCAGAGTAGCTTTTTGGCTGAAGTAATAGCTGTATACAGGGCCGGCTCCAGACCCCAGCGCGCCAAGCAGGCGCGTGGGGCGGCATTGTCCCGGCAGGGCAGCATTTGGCTCCAGCGGACCTTCCGCAGTCATGCCTGCGGGAGGTCCACTGGAACCCCGGGAGGAGCGGACCGGCCGCAGGCATGACTGCGGAGGGTCCCCTCTTCCCGTGGCTCCGCTTGAGCTCCCGCAGGCATGACTGCGGCGGGTGCGCTGGTCCCGCGGCTCAGACGAAGCTCCTGCAGGCATGCTCCACCGGAGCCGCGGAACCAGCGCACCCGCCACCGGAGCAGCGGAAACAGCCGCGGGACCGGGGAAGGGCGGCGAGCGCGCTGCCCTGCTTGGGGCGGCGTAATTTCTAGAGCCGCCCCTGGCTGTATATAACCATAGCACTTTTACAGAAGTTATGCTTTCAAAAGGTCTGGCCAAACAAGAATAACTGGAAGGGATTCTGTTCCTATAAACACTGGTTTGTGGCATTACTATATAAATCAATCAGGAGAATCAGGTTGATTAGAGAAAGAACAACTTTTTGCAGTTATTTTCATAATCAGCAATGATGGAAAAAGTTCTGCAGCGAGGCGGGGAGTTTGCTTAAGTGTGGGAGTATATTTGGTTCGATTGTTTTGTTTTTTATAAGATTCCACTGGCAGCACTTAACAAGTTTCTTCCATTTTGAGAGAGACTACTGGCTCAAGTGGTACTCTCCATTCTCTCTCAAACCAACAGAAACTTTTTAAGTATGATAAAACTGGATAACTTTCTAAAAGCTCAAACAGAAATTACAGGCCTGATGCAGAAATTACTGAGGCTATGGCTACACAACAGAGCTTACAGCGGCATAGCTGTAGCACTGCTAATGCAGACACTCTGATGGGAGAGAGCTCTCCCAGCCACTTACTCCAGTCCTCGCAAGCAGCAGTAGTTATGTTGTTGGGAGAAATTCTTCCGCTGACACTCGGGTGCTTAGGTTGGCGTAACTTACGCTGCTTAGGGGATGGCTTATTCACACCCCTGAGCAACGTAAGTTACACCGTAGTACCTGGTAGTGTGTCCCTAGCCTACGTTAGGTTCTTTGGCCTGAGTTATGCAGGAGGTCAGACTACATGATCACAACAGTCCCTTCTGGCCTTAAAATATATTACTCTATGAATTATTCCATTAGATCTCAGATCTTGCCTCCAAATTTGGCAGATCCTGAAGGATGTGCACAGGTGTCAGGGGATTCACATTTGTGCCTCCGATCCCCTTCATCCTTGCTGAAGGCTGCCTTCATGGTGCCCAGAGGGATGGTTCTGTATCATCTCTTCTGAAGAAGCTCTTTAGAGCTTGAGGGGCCAACTATGTCCCCCTAGTGCTCCCTCCCTTGGCATAGACCCCAAACTCATGGACCTGTGCAAGATCCAGAGGAGATTGGTAGGGGGCTGGTGCAGAGGTGGCTGAGCCCCAGTTCTGATGGGACAGGGAGAGCCAATATTAGGGACGCAATTTAGATTTGCTACTGCTGTCAGTTATGGTACAACAAGGGTTTTTAATTTTCTATTTAGAAGAAAAGTATGACAACCAAAAAGTAACTGCTTACAGCATTTTGCAAATGTTTGATATTTGCTATGGAATACAGGAATTGCTGAAACAGCCCACTGCAGGTCCCATATTGTAGTCAAATTACAATTATAATTTCCACACTACTGATAGAGATTATCTTGCTGCTCTGACTTGAAATACAAAGAGATGCTAAGAAAAATGAGTGTCCGAAGCTGTCTGATTTATTGCTAGTAAGGGCTTACAAGGCTTTCACTGCTTCCTGAATGTAGATGAGTGGTATGTGGTGTACCCTTTCCAACCCACCCATTCTAAAGAAATTCATGATTTTTTCTAACCACTAGCCTCATGTAAAGGCTCTTTTACTCTGATCCTGTTAATTTCCACTTCAGATGTTTTCCTTTCTCACTAAAATCAAGCTTTGATCCTAGTATGCACAATAATTATTGATCCCAGGAAGAAAGTCTCCACCAGTGAGCCAATGTCTACCCTTCAATCTACTGTTCATTGTGCTGTCACATCAATCCAGGTTCTGGTTTAATGGGTATAAAGAGAGATGCATCTAAGAGGAGAGATCAGTAATGCTCAGCTATAAAGACAGATTCATGTAGGTGATCATACAAGTATTCTTTCTTGGCAAGTCAGGAGAAGGTAGAAACGGAAAGAGGTATTTTCCTTATTGATTAATGGAAGCAAGTAAGAAAGAAAAATAGATTAGCTTGCAAAATGCATTGAAATAACTTTGGAAGAAACAGACAAGAAAATCAGGATCCCCAACATACAAACCTACAGTACTTTCTCTATAACTATTCAATAGGGTCTACCATATTCCCTTGCTAAATGCCCAACTGCCCAAGCCATAAGTCCCATTGACACAATAGACATTAATTCTTTTGGAGATTCTGTGCAAAGGTGCTTCAGTTAGCCCACATACCGAACCAGAATTCATTTGCACATTTTGTGGGAAACAAATTCAGTACATACACAACAGTGAATTTCCCCCTCAAAATACTTGCCAAATCTCTACTTTCCCAATGTGAAATAGTGGCCAGTTCTAAGTTGTAGAAGCTAAAAGTTTTTGAACTAATTATTTTTAAATTGTGAAGCAAACTATTCTGTTTTGTTTTAGGGTGGATTTTTTTTTTGGCCGACTCCTTTGTGTGATACCTTTATAGAGGAAAACTCAGCATACCAGGCTGGTCAAACTTACACAAGCAACTTGTCCTGCATACAGTGGTCCCAGCATCAGGGAATACAATAGTGAACATTACATGACCTTTGCACCCCGCCTTGTGTGCAGTTCCGCTGGACTCAGGATCTGGCCCACTCTCTCTACTGACAAGGAACCAGTTTCCTGGCAACAATAATCACATGCAGTCACAGAACCAGCTCCTCTTATTATCTGTTTTTATTAATGGACATACTAGTATATTACTTTAGGGAACATTTTCAGCATATAATGAGACACTTATAATGAAAATGTTGGCATTAGGGTTTCCATATTATTGAAAGCCAATAGACGGAACTCTTATCAACGGAAGTATCATATCTGACGGGCTCATAATGAGATGAAATGTATTATTAATCCCATGGCATGGACTGAATGCTGAAGAGTCTTTAGAACAACCATTCACTGACCGTTCAGAATTATTGGCAGTTCAGTATATTGCTGCTTATAAATGTTCTCACAGTTTGGGCACTATAGTCCCAATTCACCAGAACACTTAAGCATGAGCTTAACTAATGAATTCAATGTGACTTAAGCGTATGCTTAATTGCTTTGCTGAACGGAGACTTCTAGCTGGTGACACATTTACAGAGAAAACACTAGGTTTTTTCCCATATGTACCTGTACTTAACTGTCATTAATGTTATCTGTGCATTTGGAAGGAAGAAATAGGGTCCAATTCTGCATGCTTGGCTCCAGTGGGATTGAAAGGTCTACGGCAACTCCCTGGAAATGCTAAGAACCTTGCAAGCTTGGACCATTAGATGTACTGCAAAGTATTCAGAAAAATCTATCATTCAGATCTAGTTTGTGTTGTAGCCAGAGAGAGAGAGGACAGTTAATGCTATAATCATCGACTGAGCCTCATAAGCTGTGAGCAAAAAATAAAAAAATGGCAAAGACATACACCCTGGAAACGACATGATCTATTACAGGAATAAAATGCTAAATAGCTTCTTGTCCCGAGCACAGTCAGTTCTTTTAAAAGTACATAGTGAGATCATCTCTACACTTAAAGAAATTGAATGGGATTAAACCTTGATGGTCCTTTAAGTAAGAAGTTAGTTTTTATCCCAGCACAGCAGATGGGAATTTATTTTTCTTTTAGAATTAATTTTCGCCAGAGGCTTCTGTTGCCCATGATTTACTGGGTGTAGGCAATGTTCTTCCATTCATCCCAGGACTGTTGATACTTTCGTGGTCTCCTTTGCAGCTGCGGATTATTACCATGCATTGAAGACCTGATCCTGAAAGGTGCTGAGCACTCTTAACTCCAATAGAAAGCAAAGGCATTCAGACCCTCACAGGACTAGTGCCCTAGCTGTTATACAGTCATGAAATCACAGTGCTTGTCACAGGAAAAAAACCTAATTTATCTTTGCAACACGTCAACATGAAAACCAGGAGCTGCCAAAATAATTTCCATACTCACGTCTCACAAAGTCCCATATTGGATTGTTTTTTTTATTAACATTGGTGTAGTTATATTTCCTAACAGAAACTGAATAGAAAACACAAGAAATTCAGAGTCTTTATTTAAAAAAGAAAAAAAGTTAAACTATACCTGTTGAGCAGTCTGAACCTGTCCACTTAGGCTCACAGCTACAGACACCAGTATCCACACGGAAAGTCCCATGGCCTGAGCATTGCTCTTGACATACAGGAAGAGATGTCTCACAGTTTACTCCTCCCCAGCCTGCAGAGCAGTGACATTCCCCTTGAACACAGACACCATGGCCAGAGCACATAGGATCTAAACAATCCTCTGGAGAGAAATAAATAAAATAGTGAACCCCACTGACACTTTTACATTGATTTTCTAATATACAACATAAATGGTTGTTTTAAATAGGCAATAAAATGGCTCTTCTGCAAACATTTTGTTCAAGCAGAGCAATATTAACAGATACAGAGGAAACAAAACTATACTAAAGTGCTATAAAGGGCCAAATCTTGGAACCTTTAAACTACTAATGTGAGTAAACTACTCACTTTAGTAGTCTTTACGCAGGCTCATTAGACTTGAATTTGCAGGAAATTAAGAAATTAAGGTTACCACTTCACCTTTATTTAACTCAATTAATTACATTTATAGTTTAAACTACTCTATGTATGTTACACAAGATGATGAAAAACAGTGAATCTTTTATGATACTCGGGCACATCAGTGTGTGCATATAACCAACTGATAGCCTTTGTCCACATTTCCTTTAAGTCACAGCCAGAAATATGCATAGAATTTTTTTCACTCTTTAAATTGAGAAGCCAATGCAATCTTCATGCAATGATAGACACCTCCAGAGATCATTATGGCTTCACCTGTCAGGTCCATTTTTATATGGACAATTTGTTAAAATGCAGATTATCAGCCATACTGGTGTTTCAGTAGTAGACCTAGGCACAGAGTGGTGAGAGATACTACTTAACATTTTTGGAATACTGCTTAGTGTTTATCATTTGGTATGTTTGCACCATATTATGTTTCCTTTTGGAAAAGAAAAGTTTTATTCTTACAAATAGCTGTGGAAAGTAAATTTTGGCTTTGCAACCAAAAATCTGTTCCTGAAACAATGTCACCTGAATAATGTCACTCGAATAATGAATCCTTGACTAAATACTCACTATGAAGAGCTCACAAGTTCACAAAATATAGACACTGGGCAATTGCAGATAATAACCAGATTCATACAAATCATAATCACAGATGAACAATTTGCAAACAGACAAAAGGGCTAAATTTGTTCTAAATTTGGACTAAATTGTTCCTTAAGAACTGAGCAAGCTCTAGTGAATAATTTTAATTTAGGTGTTAATTACTCCTGTGGTGCCTTTATAGACTTTTGTACAAACCCAGCACTTCTTTATCATGGAAACTTTTAAACAGGCCCCGTAGTTTAACCTCCACCCAGACTCTAGCCTGAATAACTCAGCTGGCTGATGAGAAACTCTGCAGGGATGTAGGAAACAGCAATTCTGAGGAACAGCCCAGGTTATGGAGTAGGGCCAAAACACTCCAAGGCAGCTATTCTGTAATCTCCAAATCCTTTGTTCCTCCTCTCTGCAAAGACAGTGGGAGGACTGGAGGATCCTTGTAGTGGTGAATTATTTATCACCCATCGGAAGCTACACAACATGGGGGATGCAGATTCCATGTACAAGTTTGTGGATTCCTACACGAGTCAGGAGTTACACAATATAGGGGATGCAGATTCCATGTACAAGTTTGTGGATTCCTGACCTCCCCGCGCAGAAGAATCACAGTATTTTCTCTCTGTCAGCCCTCTGCACTCAAGAAGCTGGAGCAGGATTAAGACTCTGGGCCTGCTCCCATGAGGTGCTGACCACCTCCTATGAAGTGTTAAATGCTCTTGTTGACTTCAGTACACATTGATGGCTTTAGGCACCTCACAGGATCAGTCCCTTAGATTACTTAAAAATGGATTACTTCTCTAACAGGCCACATGACACCAAATCTCATTAATATATACAAGTAATCCGGATATCTTTCAAACATGTATGTATTTCACAACTGGGAGATGTGCAGCTAAATTCTGTAAACTGGGAAGAAATTATATCCTTTAAGTTTGCTTTAAAATAAACATTGGTTGCCAGTCCCACCAAGAGTGTTATAATCAATTTCACCACTTTGGAAAACAGTGGATGTTTGGTTTGACTGACAAACACAGATATTTCTGAACTGACTTGAATGACTCTTCTATAAACGGACAATTGGCTTCCAACGGATGAAGATGAATAATCTTTTGATCATGGCTAAAATCAGAACCATACAACCAAAGCATATTTGGAACCTGTGTTTCTATTAGATTTGGAGCAGTTATGAGAATTTCAAGATTTTAAATACTTTTGTAGCCTTTCTGTACAAATCGTGATTTAATAGTGGACATTTTAAGATTATACCTATTTCAAAGAAATTCTTTTAAAATTCCTTTGCTGAATTTATACAGCTGGGTTCTCCAGTCCCTATTTGCATTTCCTTGGCAATTTCTGTCTTCCTTGGAAGTTTAGGCATTCCAACTATCTCAAACTTTAAACTTTTTTGATGGATGTGATCCCAGATAAAGTTATAGCTTTTACTTAAGACCATCCAATCAGATGAACTGAGTGTCACCTTTGTAACAGATTGGCCTTCTATTGCTGAAACATTTAACACTTGCAGAGTTTTACACGGACTGTCTACCATGTTTCGGACTTTCTGACCTAATTCAATATCAGCGAGGAAGTTAAACTTTTCTGTGTGAGCTGTTATGAAACCAATTTGAAGTTTTGTTTCAGGATCTTTTGTTGCGTTCTTCACAACATCCCAATCTGCACACAGTCCAAGGTAGTTTTCAGAAAGTGAAGCCAGGTCTTCTGCATAGTGCAATTTGTTGGAGAAAAGATACAGATGCCTAGTGATACACTTAACGCTTCATATTTAATGTTCTGAAATAGAGCATTTCATGCAAATCATGCTACAACAGTGAGTACATAATAAATAATAATATTTAGCTCTTGTATAGTTTCTCACCGGTTTCACTCTGGTTGCTAAAATTGATATTAAGTCTGACATGTTAGTAGCACCAGCATAGCATTTTCTGTAACAGTTGCTGATCCTCAGATTTAGACACAATAATATATCTTTATTATTGACACAATTACCTCCACCAATGTATAGGCTACATTGTGCAATTCAATGAACTCCTCATGTACATTCATGTCATACTGCAGCCATAAAACCACTTGCTCTGGGTTGACGTCCGTTGTTTCATCTACCATAATTGCATACAACTTTCTAGAAATCTTAAGATTGTAAGAGATTGTAAGATTTCCAGTATCTGATTCTGAATAACTGAACTTGTGAATTTGTTTTGACTCTTTTTCAGCCACTTTGAAACATCAGGATCAAATAAAGCAGTTGAAAAAAAGCAGCTAAAAAAAGTTGCAGTCCACCTCTACCCACTTAAAAGTGCAGTTTTAGTTTGTTCAGTATTATGGCAGTGCACATCTTTGTATAAGACAACACTTAATATTTTCATTTGGCTTTCCTATTTTAATCTTTCCTCCAGAGTACTGAATACATGTATTAACAGTCTTTGTGGCCTTTTTAAGAATATCAACTGCTTCATGATTATATTTTCCTGTCATATTTGTCTCATGCCTTTTTCCAATTAAAGAATCTGGACTGTGTGAAAGTTTCATTTGTGTACTTAGTCAAAAGTAGTTTGCATTTAAAAGCTGTACACTAGTGGAAACAAAGTATGCTGTCACTAGCTTAATAATAATGGAGCCACTGAAAATCATCAACAAGGATGAACAGCAAAAATGGTCTTGTTTTTCAAAGTTATGCACAGGGAAAGGTTTATATTGTGGTTGATGAGGTCTCTCAGAAATGCTAACAGTATCAGGCAACTGATTTTTGGTTCCTGTTCTATATGATGGTAGAAACAGGTGAATGCTACAACCAGCAGAAGTTGATCCACCTGTTACTAGAAGCATAGCTTCTTTCTTTTTATTTCAGCAATGTTTTAAGTGATTTCATTTTAGCACCTTTGTTTTTGTTTTTCACTCAGTCACTACTAACTTAAAAAGAATGGCATAGATTGCTGAATTAAAAACACACACATTAGCCTCTGGCAAATGGGAGCATTTAGCTGGCCTCTTGGTTTTATACAGGTAGTGTGTTCTTTGTAGAACAGTCTAGGTGACAGAATGAAGAAACAGACTACACCTGGATCTATTGATTACACTGAAAAACATCTGATTTAATACTTTGCTTTGTAACCCTCTGGGTTCTTCTCTTAGCCACAGACTGACAAGGAAAAGACTATAAATTAGATGTCAGTTGGAGGCCATTTATTTCCTATGCATAATAGGACTGGGGTCAGAGGCTGCTAAAGGACAGCCAAAGAATCAAAGCATGGCTCCACCATGATGTTTGGCCTCCCACATCCCTTTGTTAAAAGAGCACTTGAAAGTCATGTGGGGTTGGCAGTGGGAGGAGGAAAAGAGCCAATCAGGATGCTCTGGGAATCAGCCCCAGAGGAGTGGCAGCTGGCTGAACCTATCCCTGCTTTCCTTAGAGAGGGGATCAGAGCACCTCCTGCAAAGAAAAAGCAGGAAGATCAAAAGCCACTGTGGAAGGACGGTGTGACAGGCTGGCTGGCGCATTAAGGCAAGCCAGGCTCAGCCTTTCTTGTGACCTAGCAGTTAGCCCCCAGCAGACGGTGATATGACAACTTAATGATAATTAGCGACATCAGCTGTGAGAGGGTTAGGAAAAGACTATACAAACAGAATGGAGAACTCAGTTTGGGAGAGAGACTGCAGAGAAGGCAGAACTCTCCTGTGGGTAGGAAAACAGGCAGGAAGTCAGGTAGGAGGGCCTACAGAGAGCAGCACAGGCTCCTGTGGGGGAAGCTCTGAACTAGGGCCTACAAGGACCAGGGGGGATCCCTAGAGGAAGCTGCCAGAGAACCTGGGGAAGCGAAGCAGTGAGGGAATACCTGCTAAGACAAGAAACAACAAAGGGAGATTCTGAAGGAGCAGGTTGGGCTACTGTGGGGGAGGCCCTGAGACAGGCTCAGTAAAAGTACTTCAGTGGAACCCGAGACGGTTGAAGACTTATAAGTTCAGCAAAGAATGGAGAAGCCAGAGGCCTGAGAACCAAAGAGAGGCTGTGTTGAGCACAGGCTGTGGGAAGTAGCACAAAGTGAGCTTGGGTTTTCTTACCAACCCCTAAGCCCAAATGCAGGAGCAGATTAGGCTCTGGGGAAGGAGACCCTGATGGAGAACCAGACAGCCAAGGATACTTCAGCAAGCAACAGAGGAGTGACTCTGCAGGAGCAAGTTAGGCTTTTGTGAAGGAGGGCCAGTAAGAACTCTTCAGTGGAATTTGAGATGGGCGGAAGAATTATTGCTTGGACTTTCAGTTGGACCTTTTGTTACCGCAAAGGGAGACTGAACTTTATGTGACATGGCCAGAGGACTGAGCCACGGAAGACTCATTGAGAGGCAGAGGGCCAGTAGGAGGAACCAAAGAAAACCCTTTGCAGCATCGTACCCTGACACAAGGGGTGAGATGGGATGAGTGCACTACCTTGGAGAGGGAAACTGCTCGCCTGGCTGCAGAAATATTGGGAGAACTACAGGCAGGTAACCCTCACTCAGAGAACTGCACTCCTGGGTTGTAGAGAACAAACTGAGTTGGCAGAGGATTGTCCCTGCAATAATAATTAGATGGTATGAAAAACAATATTCAACCGCTGTTGTTATATTTATTTTTTGTAACTTGAGCCTCCAACATAAAGTTTTCTATATCCCTTGACAAATGAGAACTAGGTGTCTAATTCCCATTGACTTTCATTAAGATTTGGAAGCCTAACATGCTTCCCGTGACCCAGTTAAGTTACCTACCAGGAAGCATCCTAATGTTTCTCAAGGGTAATTAAAATCTACATGGTTTCCTAAGGACTTAAATTCCAAAGGTCGCATCAATTTAAACAAAACACACTAAAAAGGTAGAAATAAGAGAAATGGCACAAACCTTCCTCACAAATTTCTCCTTTGTATCCTGGGACACAAATACATACTCCCATGATGCAAGTACCATGGCCAAAGCAGGTTGGATCAATACATTGTTCTTCCGGAACATCACACTCTGGGCCTTTCCATCCATTGCGACATACACAGTGACCTTTCTCATATTCTCCATTTCCATTGCACAGTATTGGGCATGAGTCTGAAGAAGGCAAATAATTAGATTTCCGAGCTATATTTAAATTCTTAAAGGTATTAACATTTATTGCATTTATCATTCTTTAATTATAGTATTGCATTTACTGGCAATGTGATTTTAGTTCTTGCAAAAGGGGCCAGACTGAAAGCTTTGGAATATGAATTATTTTTTATCAACAAACATGTTCCATTACAGTGTCAGCTTCTCCATTCTGCTCCACTAATGTACCTTAACTGACCTAGAATGGGCAGCTCTGCAGATAAAGAAGATGGTACCATAGTTCAGTCTCTCTGCCCACTTTTTGATCTCTTTAGTGAGACTTCCCACAATGATGCTTCTTAGTGCTAACTGTAGGGATGGTTTTTGTGATGTTAATACCCGTTAACTGTGAACTAAGATACCACCCCTTATTTTCTTTATGCCACTGAACAACTTTAAGATTACTGAAGTTTTATATGTAAACCAGAAATCTGGAGGTGAAAAGTTCTACAACCAATCTCTGAGCCAAAGTATAATGTTGAGGTAAAATTGATCTTAAATTTGAGAGAAGAGTAGAATAGATTTGAGAACCTCCATACACACAGATATTCAGAAGACTGTATCCACCAGTTATTACAGCCATTTATGTGAAATACCAGTGCATCTTGAGTTCACTCTTGATCTTTACAGTGAATAGGGATTATTTCCTTCTTTAGCTCCCTTAAAATATCAGGGAAGTGATATTTTTGATTTTGGGAAAAAATACTTCCCTCTTTTTAATTTCTGGCATTCCCCGTCTTAGAGCATAGAACAGGCCGTTTTACTTCTATTGCTTTTTCTAACAAGACGTTTGTTAGTAATTTTTTTAAAAAAATCATAAACTAAATACTAAATACACTTCTTTTTGGATTTTAAAATTACAGAATGGCCAGAGGGAGAGGTAGGAGAAACTGTGGATTGCTAAGAGGATACAGAAACTTTCACCTGTAGGTTGCTGGTTAAAATCCACGTTAGTAGTAACTAAAAGTTATTAGTATCTGATAGTTGTTTTGTGGACTATGTGAATGGGTTTTTGATAGTTTTATTCCAATTTGCAGTGGGCAGATGGCCACATGACAAAACTGACTACATCTGCCCTTAATTAGCACCCCCCTTGGCCAAAGATTGAATGGGCAGGAGCTATCCTAAGCATCACCTGAAGGGGCCCTCCAGCTGAGGGTTAAAGGCACATTAGCAAGTCTTTAGTCTCTGGACCATCAGTCTGACATTCTTCACAAGCACTAGATTCATATTAAAAAGAGGCTCATCATCTTGTATTTTAACTCAGTTAATAGGAGATTACCTCTTGCACAGTCAGGTCCAAGGAATCCCGGGAAACAGTGGCAGTGACCTGAGATACACTCTCCATTCCCATTGCAATTAGTGGAACAGTCATCCATGATTTCTATTTATAAAGAAAATTGTAAGCAATAAAAGGAATGAACTGGCTCCTGAAATGAACGTCACTTACAGCACAACCATTTGCAATACATTTCTCAAGATCCAAACAACGTGCTGAGACAAACTGTTCATTTTCATTCATAGGGAGCATCAAGCAAAGTTTTTTGTTCAAGCAACTTACAAATATTAGATTTATCTTGACAGCTTAGATGTAACAAGTAATATTTAATTTGTAATATGCTACAGTGGAAAGCTTTTAAAGTAAGTGTTTGTGTTAAATTCACCACCATTAAAAGCCTTAGAAGAACTTAACTAATTTTTTGAGAAATTCTCAGTTTACTTTAAATGCATTCTTTTTTTTTGTTCCATTAATTTAAGTCTGTTTACAGAAGAAAGGCATTGGCCAGTTCATTTAAGACTATAGTTAACTTTTTTTTTTGGAGAGAAAGGTTCCCACTTTTATAAAAAGGGATGAATAAAGTGTAGTTTAATGTAGTTTAGTAATCTGATTGGCAAGATGTGATGTGATTAAATTCACTTCAGTAAATCAGTGCTGAAGTTCAGGTCTCCAGAAGTAAATCTATTTAAATCTTATGCTAAATTTGGAGATCATTCCAATTTCCAGCTCTGGAGAAGAAACCATATAGATTACAGGTCCTTAAACCCACATCTATACAATGGTTAATTGTTCTTTATCTACATTCATATTTCCCATAGTCTTTCAATGTGTACAGTAGTTTAGATCAATACAATAGCTATCTATCAAGACCATGCAGCCACACGAATGTAAGGCTTCAGTTATGTTAGCTCTCACAAAACAAGGAGGGTGGAACCAGGTCAATCTTTGGATGCAAGACCCATACAAAACATACAGTTGTTGCAGAGAGTGCCAGGAGCAGAGCCTAGCAGAAAGACTATTGGGTTAGGTAGTGCTAGACATTAATAGTAGGAGAAGAAAGAAGCCTTGACTTCACCACAAGAAGGACTTCTGAAGATGGGGAGTAGGACCTGGGACATCCTTTTGCATGAAAAAGATCTTCTGTGAGAAGTAGAGTATCTGCTCACCATCGCTGGGACAGGAAGGAGAGCCTTACCTCAGGGAAGAGGCTCATATGTTTGGAATATTTCAAACCCTTTTGAAATTCAGCCTTAACTAGTCAAAATAAGTGATATAACTGCATAACTAATTGACATAAGTATCTTTATTTATTTATTTTTTGCTTATGGTAACTTGGTTTGATTTATGTTGGCTCTTGCTGATTACTGTGTTTTGATTTGGGCTGATTCACCCAATGAACTTACACCATGTAGGTAGATATGCACTAGCACACATACAGCTGTCCATATCCTACATACAGCTGTCTGTTCAAAGGTGAAAAACCCAGTATTTTTTAGGTTAAAACTTTCTTCACAGACAGAATCACTGTTTGTTAGTAACACTTCTTTCTATACTCCCTATCTACCTGATTGTCGTCTTAGTCTTCCAGAGTCAGATAATGGTGACAGTCCCTACATCAACTTTTAAAAAAAAGAATTTAAATTATATAAAATATTTTAGAAAGCTAATTCCCCTGGACTCCATTGCTCTGCAGCATAACAGGTAGGGTCTAGGCCTTTATGCAGCCTATAAGACTGCTGTTCGAAGTGCCATATTTAAACTCACAGGAGGCTTTATTGGTTCACTAAAAGGAAAAGCCCTGCAGGAGTATAACTCTGGCAAAAGTTTTAGTCCTGGCCTACACTTACAAGTGTGGCTGAGATAGCTACACTGATAATGCTTTCATCAACATAGATACCATGATTCAGAGAGGTGGTGTTCCTACACCGATGGGAAAAAACCCTCCTGTTGGTATAGGCTGCACAGCCTGCATCTACTCTACAGGGTTTTGGCAGCTTTGCTATGCCAGTGTAGTCTCCATAGTGTCAGTAAAGTTAGTTTTGTACATGAATAAAAATAAGCCAGATTTTATTGATTCTTGAAAACTATTCTATTAGTACTGCCTAGGAAGACCCTACTGCTATCCTGAGGAGACTGTAATAGATACCAGAGATGGGTCCAACATGCACAGCTGGGATCAGGAGCAAACTTTCCCCAGGTTTGGGGGGGGGTGTGGATTTGGGTTTTTTGATTCATTCCTTTGTAGGGACAGGGACTAGCTTTGAATCCAGATCCAAACTTGAGGAAAGTTTGAGGGAAGATGGTTTATGATTAATAAACATTTCTAAAAGATGAAAGGTACTATCAATTTCACTGGACATTATAGCAGTTAAGGGACAATCAACTGTGCATGGAGAAGTGAAGGAGCAAAAAGGTACATAGATGGCAAAAAATGTGAAATGGTGAAAATTATTTTCAGTCCAAATAGTCCAGCAGCAGACTTTTCCTCCACACACTTACTTGGAAAAATACAACTGGGTAATCTTCATTTGCATCCTCTTTGAGCAACTTCTTTCCAGAATCACATTGCTCATGTGAGGGGTCTGAGATACAATCTGGAAACTGTTGCTGCTTACAAGTTCTTGTTAGTTTATAACACTGGTTCTCTACTTGTGAGGTAACTCCCTTCTCTTCATGTGTCATTATATAATGCCTGCATCTGTAATTTTCACTCCATGCATCTGAAGAAGTGGGTTTTTACCCACAAAAGCTTATGCTCAAATAAATCTGTTAGTCTTTAAGGTGTCACCGGACTCCTTGTTGTTTTTGTGGATACAGACTAACGTGGCTACCCCTGATACTTGTTAGCTCAGTTTGCTCTTTTACCAAATTCTTCAGGGAAGAGTTTGCCAATTGATGTGATATTTCTTCAATAGCCTGAGTCCACAGCATCTAACTCCTCAATAGTAGCAAAAAGTAAGCCATATTTCTTCTTCCTGTTTTCCCAGTGAAAAGGCTACACTACTTTGAAGAAGTTTGTTAGCAAATAATGGTGTACTGTTTCAGACACCTCTGTGCAATTACTCCTGTTTGGTGTAATATGCAGAGATGCTAAATCTCAAGAGATCAGACACACAGAAGAACATATGTTGGCAAAGAGTCAAAACAACTTTTGTAAAGGGAAATCATGCCTCACCAATCTATTAGAATTCTATGAGGGTGTCAACAAACATGTGGACAAGGGTGATCTAGCTGATGTGGTGTTCTTGGACTTTTGGAAAGGCTTTGACAAGGTCCCTTACCAAAGATTCTTAAGCATAATAGCCAGTTATGGGATAAGAGGAAAGGTCCTGTCATGGATCAGTACCTGTCTACAAGATATGAAACAAAATGCAAGAATAAATGAACAAATTTCACAGTGGAGAGAGGTAAATAGTGGGGTCCCCCAAGGATCTGTACTGGGACCAGTGCTGTTCAACATATTCATAAATGATCTGGGAAAAGGAGTAAACAGTGAGGTGGCAAAGTTTGCAGATGATACAAAATTACTCAGGATAGTTAAGTTCAAAGCTGACTGTGAAGCGTTACAAAGGGATTTCACAAAACTAAGTGACTGGGCAAGAAAATGGCAGATATAATTCAGTGTTGATAAATGCAAGGTAATGCACATTGGAAAACAATCTCAATTATACATACAAAATGATAGGGTCTAAATTAGCTGTTACTACTCAAGAAAGAGATTGTGGAATTATTGTGAACAGTTCTCTGAAAACATCAGCTCAATGTGCAGCAGCAGTCAAAAAAGCTTACTGAATGTTAGAAACCATTAGGAAAGGGATAGATAATAAGACCGAAAGTATCACAGTGCTACTATATAAAGCTATGGTATACCCACACCTTGAATATTGTGTGCAGTTGTGGTTGCTCCATCTCAAAAAGGCTATATTACAATTGGAAGTAGCACAGAGAAGAGCAACCAAAATGATTAGGGGTATGGAATAAGTTCCATATAAGGAGAGATTAAAATGAGTGGAACTCTTCAGCTTAGTAAAGAGACAATTGGGGGGGGGCATACGATAGAGGTCTATAAAATCATGAATCATTGAAGAAAGTGAATAAAGAAGTGTTATTTACCCTTTCACATAGCACAAGAACCAGGGGTCACCCAATGAAATTAATAGGCAGCAGGTTTAAAACAAACATGAAGTACTTCTTCACACAATGCAGTCAACCTGTGGAACTCATTGTCAGAGGATGTTGTGAAGATGGTTTAAAAAAGAATTAGATACGTTCATGAAGGATAGGCCCGTCAATAACTATTAACCAAGATGGTCAGTGACACAGCGCCGTGCTATATGTGTCCCTAAACCTCTGACTGTCAGAAGCTGGGACTGGATGAAAGCAGATGGATCACTTGATAAATTGCCCTGTTGTGCTCATTTCCTCCGAAACAGCTGGTACCGGCCATTGTTGGAAGACAGGACACTAGTCTAGATGGGCCAATGGTATGACTCAATATGGACATTCTTATGTTCTTAGATGTTCTCATTAGACTTTGGTGGAAATCCCTAAGTGCCATGGGTAAAGCCTAAGATATTTCAGTGTGGAGGCAAACTTTATCTTAAGCCTTCCTTGAGATGGAAAAATGCAAAGGAAACTCTTCCAATGCTAAATCACAGGCTAACACACACACAAGGGATTAAATAATAATGTCTCTTTTGCTTGTAAGAGGCTCACTTTCCACTCTAAACACAGCAAATTTTGTCTTCTTTCAGACTAAATTCACCATTACAATTCCTTATTGCCTTTCTGATTACTTTGAGTGAAGTCCTTGATAATCTTTGTGTTTGAATGGCACTTTCCCCAGGCCCATACATGAAGGTCTTTAGCATCAAGTAAAAATAGAACCTAATTGTTAGAGAGCAGATGGCATGTCCATTACTGGTAAAGACATCTTGCTAAACATATGGTTGAACAGGTTAACTAAAGGGCAAATTGGTTAAAGTCTTATAGCAAAGCAAGACTGCTGGAAATACTAAAGTACTGTACCTTAAATTAAACTTTGAGTAATAGACCCTATTTGTGGGAACTGCTCACCAACAATAGCTAAAGTTAGTAATACAATGGCCCCTCTTTAATGAACTAAAAAAGATGAACTGCAGGCAGATTCACCAAAAGGACAACACAGAGTATCTTCAGATAGTTGCCTACTGCAGGTAGATATTTGTGTACCAAAGAGTGGCACTGTATGGTTGACAAAAAGGGTGCAAAAACTGTTTTATATTTTTCTTACTGAGCAAATCTTGTACTTTTTGAATCTTTTTAATTAGCTGAATAACAACAGTACATAGTGTCTCTAACAGAAAGCGGTTCAGTTTTTTAAACTATTAAAATACTATGCTTTCTCTTTACTCTCCATTATTTATAATAACCCCACAAAATTAGCATTCTTTTTTCTATTGCTTTTTTCTGTTTAGCAAACACTTCCTGCAGCCCACCTCCCTGCCTTCTTATGTTTTCAATGGAACCAAGCCAAATGGCTTCCTCTGGTTCTTTGTTATGTACGCACCCCATCCTTATCAATAATGTCAGCATATTGCTGGGCACAGTTTCCTAATTAACTCTTGCCTACTAGACAAGAAGAACATCATACAACGCCTTTTTTTTTTCAAGTGAGTGTGTGCCACATACACAGGGAGCACAGCCATTTCCTCTAATTTCTTGCAACAGATTAAAAGCCCCAGAAAATATGTAGACATTCAGCATTAGTATATAATGATTTTAAGGTATACCAAAAGTTAAGGCTTAATTAATTCATAATATCCATTTTTAATGTGAGGCATGATTCTCCCCTTTCCCTGGTGTAAATGAGAAGTAAACACACTGAAGTCAATGTAATCAAAACAAAGTAAAATCTGTTTAAATCAGATTGGAAATCAGGCTCAATAATTCCTTTTCAAATGCAGCTTTTTAACATAACAACCAGAATAGGAATGGCAGAGTAATTGTTCTTACCAATTGCTGTAGTTAATAAAAATACTTGCTCCATTTTCTTTCCATCATTGTAAAATGCCATGTGCCAAGCTCCTTGATCCATATATTCAATGAAACCTGTCTCTTGCAGGGATGTTAAGATCAAATTCCTAGGAGCATGCTGAGACTCCTCTGAGTTCCTTGGTTCCTGTTTAATTAACTGTTTTCCATCCATCAGTTTTACAAAATCAAACTGAAATAATAATGGCAAAAATTATCCAACTAGAGAATTTTTAGAGTGTTTTAAACCAGACAAATCTACTGTGAATGTCTCAGTCAGAAAGGGTTACCCTCAAAGGGACTGCTTGATTAAGTGTTCACTAATGTGGGTAGCAGTTGCACAACTCTGTTAAGCTTCCATTCTTCATTCTAAATAGATGTTATTACAGATAAATCCTGATCTGTTATACCCGTGTAAATCCAGACTCTCTCAATTGAAGCCAATAAATTAACTCCAGAATTACACCTGTGTAATGGGGGTAGATCTGACATTTTCAAACTTTATTGCTTAAGTTAGGCACCTGTATGATTTAAGAGCCAAAATATGGATTTTGAAGCCTAACTTTTGGCACCCAGGTGTGAAAATGATTGGCCTTTAAAAATACTAAATATTTAGATGTCTCTATATTTCTCTTTCTTTGTGGTCGGTTTTGTTAATACAGATGAAATCTATTTCTTGTTATAGAAAAATTGGTAACATTTATTGGAGTAGCCATTGACAGTTTTAGGACCAGATCCAGTTGACTTCAGTGGGCGCTGGTCAGGCCTTCAGTACATCTGAAAAGATGAAAACTTTCTAAAAATTCCCGTTTAATGGAAATATAAAATAGTTTAAATATTTGTAGGTATTCGGGGGCCCGATTTTCCGTCACAACTCCAGTTAAAGACAATCAGAGCTGTGGGTGTTCAGCACCTCTGAGATCAAATCCATTAATTATCTACTAACAACATTTAATTTAAGGAAATGCTAGCATTAAATATATTTGGGCATAAAATACATGTATTTGAAATATGTCCCATAAACTGTGATCCTGCTACATCACAGATGAGATATGATTTAATTATACTTCAGAAATGTTAACTTAATATTCCAAATATATTAAGACTACACAATATTTCAGTACGAACAGTGATGAATCAGGTTCTTCCGGCATGGCTAGGTTTCCTCTTGCAAAGTCCTAGCTAACAGTAAACATTTAGAAGTAACATTATTATTAGAAGTTAGAATACCTTTTTGGCTTTTCTCTTTTACGCTAACCACATGAGCAGTTTGCATTGTTGGATGTGCATGAGGAAGTTAACTAAATACTAGGGACTCAACTCTGAACAAGATTAAAGCTATATAGATTTTATTTAACACGTAGGCACAGCATCATACTGCTCCAGTGGTGGATCAAGGAGGTGTTTTACAGTATGTCCTTCCCTCTGCTGGTTGGTGCAGAGGGGGAACAGGATTATGCCTTGTCCCCTCCCCACTCACTTTAGGGTGATAAGCACTGCTAACACCCCTACATTGTCCTTTTGCTTAGAAGAGCCCAGAATCTGTAAATATGGCTGAAGAGGGGAAGGATGGAAAGGTTAATATCTCTCTCCCTCCTTTATAAAAGCATTGTGAATATTAATGCCGATACTGAAGCTCTCTGAAAGTGTAAAGCACAATAGACTTGCTGGTATTATTATTAATTACCTGAGTATGAGTGGGAGGAATGTTTCTTCTACCATAAATTCCCAGAAGAGAGTCCTTTGCAAGTGAAATGTTAAACTTCAGGTACACCGGGTGATGGATAGTAATCTGAAAACGCCAGAATAAACCTGGTGGGATGGTCTGCATAACTTGTGCTCCAATGTCAACTTCTCCTGTGTCTATGGCCCGTCCTTTCTGAAACACTGATTTTCCAGAAACAAAGAAAACAATCACTTGTCATATTCACAAAGTGTGAAAATAATAGCTAGGTAGGTAATAATAGGTAATTATTAAGTAGTATTAATATGTTGGAAATTAGCTAATTATTATTCAGTTAATCCACCAATGAATTAATTTGCAAGCAAGATTTACAGCTACGCACTGTAGAGCACTTTTCTCCAGGAAACTTCAGTAGATTTTAATGATTGCAGAGGAGACTCTATGTAACCGGGAAAAATGAAAGTCTTTGCATACAGAAATTAGGCCACACAAAAACTGAGGATGCCTTTCAACTGAGTACGCACTGATAGAATACACTTGGGGTATCTCCTTCGGTCAATTATTCCAGACCACAGCCTGGCAGGTACAATATAAGGTATACAAATGGACAGTATTGAAAACAGTGAATAGACTATCAGGACTGGTCAGTGAAAGCTGAAGTATAAATCAGGATTTCTCCTAATCACTATTCCTAACAAATTTACTATAATATTGCTAATCCAGTCTGAAAAATAAAGAAGAACATTGTTGCTAAAGGTAATGGTTTGTAGTTGATGTATACAACACAGGAGGACATGAGGACAGAGACAGGCATTATATCTAACGCGATATTTGGCATCTTGTCATTATGCAGGCAGTACATTTTCAGACATCATAGTACATGAACTCTTGAATTGGTGAGCTGAAATATTTGGGGAGGAACAAAAGAGGCAATTTCAAACCGAGTATGAATTGGCATGCTTTGTTGGCTTGTATCACTCCTTTAGGTTCTTTTTAGCTTGCCAACAGTTAGCATCTTGACATGTTGCAAACCATGGACCCAATCCTGAAACCATCAAAGTGAATTGCAAAAATTGCAAAACTCTCACATACCTCAGCAGAAGCAGGAAAGGGTCCTATGTTATTAGGATGATTTAACAGCATGAGACTGAACTCAGTAGCCCATTCCTTTTCTGTATCACCTCACCCAATAAAGCATCGACATGAGGGAAAAGGATGAACAACTAGAATGAAATAGGAATCTCACCCTTTATAATGCATATGGAATACTGTAAATGGCTTCCTAAAAAAAGAAAACGGGACTAGTAAAACTGCGGCCAGCTATTTCCAGAATACATTAATAGTATAAGGATCCTTGATGAGATCCTACATGGACTTTAACAAGTGTAGGCAGTACACAACATTCTGAATGAGGAGACACATAATTTGCTAGGCAGGGGAATTTCTCAGAATGCTGGATCTACCGGCTTTATGGCTGCTTTGAGTCACCAGAATGGGAAGTAGGACCTATTTGAGTAAGGAATAAATAACACATGTATCCTCCCCAAACGTAGAGCACCTATTCGTAGGGTACAGAATGAGTTCTCTAAGAATTCACAAGTAAATATAAGCAACAAAGAATCCTGTGGCACCTTATAGACTAACAGACGTTCTGCAGCATGAGCTTTCGTGGGTGAATACCCACTTCTTCAGATGCAAGTCATCTAAGTAATTTAAAGTAAATATGTTACTTTAAATTATAATAATTTCAAACTGGTTCTTTAACAATTTTTTGGGGGGAGGAGTTCAGCCTATTTTTTTTTTCAGTTTCCTCTAGCAAACAAATTCTTGAATTTTGAGTTTTGAAAATGAACTCAAGCTTTCTAGTGTGATCAGGAATCAAATGAGGAGAAAAACATACATAAGTCTCTCTTTGGCTACTGTATAATAAAATAAAATGTTTCTCTTTGGCTAATGTATAATAAAAGAAAACCTCTCACCCATTTCAAGGACTTGAGAGATATCAGATCTTAATGTCTCTTTGCAAGCAGTTACCTTAGGCTAAGTAAAGCACTAAGGACCGTTTTGGTGATATTGACATGTGATAATTAAAAATATCCAATTACAAGGCTTTAGAGCAATAACTATAAAGTCAAGGACACAATACTGTTTTTTAAGTTAATGGGATTGTTGGTCAGAGTTGATGGTCTTTAAAAAATATTGTAACTGCCTTACCTCTCTCCAAAGCAAACATGCTTCTTTGTTGGAGGTGTATAATATCACGGTTTTAAATATGTCTAAATGTTATGACTTAGGCACAGAAAAATTTTGATGTAACTAGATTTGGTTGAATTGTGTGTCAGTGCTGACAGTCTTGAAACAATACATCTCAAAAGATCTCATTGTCTTTCAGCAGAAGAGGTCTTAGTTTAGATTAAACTTGCCTGAAGAAAGTCCATGTTTTCTTACTTATTGAACCATCATTACTACTTCACAGGAAGACACATAACCGCTGATCTCTCAGCATTGTTTTCTAAGCTCTTTTGAACGAAGCAGGCATTCAATTGTACACATAAGGAAGTATCTGAATGTAAAGTATGCACAAACTATTGCTGTCTTAGTTTTCTTGCTTCTTCTAGAAGTATGCAGTGAAATAAACTTTCCAAATGTCAATGCTAGTTGCTAAAGTTGTCCTGAGTGACATTTTTCACCTTAACATTTTTTTCATAGACAAAATATATATTATTACATTATTTTAAATATTTTAGAGTTTTCATAATAGCTGCCAAATTTCACTGATTGGCTTTAATCCTTCACTGTTCCATAACAATAAATGCAAAAGATAGATTCTTAAATTGCAAGTCTCTTCTGTCTTCAAGAAAGTAAAAATCTGAACAGCAAGATGCCAATTATCACACGAAAGTACCAGTATGCTGATTATAATGGATTCCTGAGACATACAATCTCCAAGTACCAGCATCAATCGAATGCCTGGGTTTTTAATCACATTGCTCCATTGGAAAACATTAACTCCCAGCCACAGGTCAGTGTGTTACAAAATGCCTCCTTAAAGAAACCTGCTTTGCCAGTTTGCAAATTTGATTTTCATTACAAGATTAATTAACATATACGTTCTCAAAGGCTGGCAAACCATCTCACAATGTCACTCAGGGATGGGAAATTGTGAGATTTTACATATCTGGCAGTTTTATCTATTCCTGTGAAATCTCTATAGGATTGAAGTTGACAGACAAAATACTATCCTTTTCTGCTGGAGGTGTGTAAGATTAAGGAGGACAAGCTGTGCTGCTCGTACATCCAAACAACGGGAGGGAGGGATGGCGGCCTGGGATACTTCACCACTCTCTTATAAAGAAGGTTGTGTGTCTCTTGTTAGTGCATGCTGCCACGCCCAGTATACCTGCTTGCTGGCTGAGGGCTGGCTATGGCTTTTAATTTATGACTTTGGTGAGCCGAACAGCCTGAAAGGGAGGTCCTCATTCTAGCAAACTCATGGGCACTAAGTAGAGAAGCTGTTATGCTGCTGAAGTGTAAGGGGCTGCCAACGTCCCCTGCCTCTCCTTAGCACATGCACAAGCAGGATTTGGCCCTACATTGTGAATAAGATGTCTGATGGCTATTTAAATAAAAGAGGGAAATGAAGGGTCGAAGTGGAAAATATTCAGACCGGAACGTACACCCACGAGTTCACAAAAGTTGTAGAGCTGGGCTCAAGGAGCCTTTTTCCATGTGTCTCCACATATGTAGGGAATCCTCCCTGTCAGTGCCCCATCCCAACAAGAAGTAGGGGGAAGAGGTGGCAGAACCGTTTAAATCCCCTCAGCACTGCTGTGGAGCTAGTTGATACACCCTCCTGTGAAGCAGAGCAGATGCTGCGCACTTCTAAGCTTTGCCACTTCTGTGGAATAGTGTGGTTCCACGATACTCAGAACAGTTATGTCCTACCACAGAGCGGCCCCACACAGACATAAATAATCTCCCACATCTAACTGATTGGTAATGCTGTAATTTTACTTGTTTGCACAGGGAACCCTTTCTATAAATCCTCCTTGAGAAGCCAAATGCTTCAGAAAAGCTTTTGTTAAATCTGACGTATATATATAAGTGATTTAATAAAGTCAAGTACAAGGTATATGACATAACTTGGCCCTTTCCCACGTGGAATCAGGGCACAAATACACTACTGCAATTCACCATCAATCCATTCTGAAGAAAAAATGGAAATGACAATATTGTCACCTCCTTGTGCATTACTGCACTTGCTTGTTTTTCTTCTATGGTCTCTTTCTACTTGTGCCACATTGATTTGTAAGCCTATTGTCCTGGGATGTAATAGCCTTTCATAAGGATTGCTACAACAGTGGCCCATCACGTTTCATATTTAGGAGACCGTGGCACTTATTCTATTTGTACAAAAGACAGAGAATTCCCTATAATTGCCAGAGCCCTCAGGGCATGTCTACACCGCCCTACAGTTCGGATTACAGGGGGGTGAATAGCAGCATGCATCAGAGTGCTGCACCGTAACTCTGCTGCATGGACAATGTAGGTGTGAACTAAAAGGTTGCTAGTTCACCTTAATGTAGCTCTCTTCAAACAGGACTACATTAATGCAAACTAGGAACCTTTTAGTTCACACCCGCAGCAGTCACATGGGAGAAATTCAGCGCCGCACTTTGGTGCACACTGCTATTCACATCCCCATAGACTAAACTGTAGGGCAGTGTAGACAAGACTTCAGTTTGATTCTGCCCTTCACCACCCCTAAAGGCTGGTCTTTGTCTTCATCTCGATTTCTTTTCTCCCAGTGTCCTCAATTTCTCCTCCTTCCCCTTGCTCTCTCTACTTCATTCGCTTGCTGTGCCAGTATCATGAGAAGGAGATTTTGTCTACCACCCACGGTCAGCCAAGCATAGGAATTCTATCCTTCCACATGAAGGGAGACGGGAAGGTTGGCAAGCGAGAGTGGAATCGTCATGTTTTCCTTTCCTTTTCACTACTCACACAGTATTTTGGAGAAGAGAAAGATCTGGAAGCTGGGTCTTTTTCTCAGTGGACAGCTTGAATTTTTTCATTCTGCCTAAGATTGGTTTTGATGATCAAGACATTTGCATAGCAGCATATCCCTCAACCCCACACACTGGGGGTTGTTACCAACAGGGGACCTGTCCAGCTATGGGCACTGAAGATCCCAAAGCTGGCTTTCATCAGATCACTGGTTTTGCAAAATGAAAGCCCATATTTTGTTCCATGAGCATCACTTTCTGAATAACCTTGTGCCATCCATTGATTTTAGTGGGGGTGGGGGGCTGCTTGAAAAAAAAAATCAGTGGCACAATATGACCCATTGATTGGTTTAAAATTATAACAGAGGAGATTGAACCTTAATTAAAAATAGCCAAACTGCGACAAATATGTAATCTGAATTGCATTAAAGAATAAATACTCCCAACCTCCCTCCCTGCCCTATACTCACACCTACCTTTCTTCTCTGATTTATCAGACACTTTCCCTCCAATTGGCGAGTAAGTGGTATCCATGGACTCTGTGGCCCTGCTTCCTTTGCTGACTCCGTTTTCATAGAGCTGCCCTTCTACAGGCTGCAGTTGCCATGTTAAGCCAAATAGATGTACTGCTGTAAAAAAATGAAGACCAATTAATTTATTCCTAAATCATAGCACCTTTGATTAGACCAAGAAAGAATGCAGCAAACCTGTTTCTGCAAACGTCAGGTAGTATTTGTCTCTGTGTGGAATAAATCAGAATTTCAAGTTTCTAACTTTACTCTAAAACTAAATGTCTTCTTAATTTCCACATTTTCTTTTGGACACAGGCCAATGAGCTCGGTGATGAATTTCTTCAGCAATTAATGGAAATGCTTGCAATAAAAAGGATAATGATTGTGTGAATGTGCTACTCTATGATAGATTCTCATGCGTTAGCAGGTGTTATCTGTTTCAACTGACCAAGAGCTCTCTCCGTTGCTGCATTAATATAGTGCCACACAGGAAAACTGTTCACCTTTTGCTGCCCAGTTCTGAGTGATATTCTTCCTAGTATGTTCCCAAATCATTTTCAGCCAATGTCTGCCTAATCATTAAACATGAACATGAGTGTGTGCATGCGCACCTCCCCCATTCCCACGCATCCTACAAAAAGGCCAGGCACAATTAGCCCTGGAGCCAAGGGAGAGCAGGGACTTCTCCCTTCCTAATTCCCAGGAGGCGCACGCCAAAGTGAGTGTGAAAAGGTGGAGGAGCACAGCCATGGTAGAATGGGACTGACTGACAGGGGAAACAAGCTGTACCCCACAAAAGGGTAATTAGCAGGCAAGCTCCCTCGGTGTCACAGTCGCTTCCAGTGCTCCCCGTGGGATGGTGCACCCCTGGGCTGTGTATAAATGACATTGTCGATGTCTCTGATGCGATGGATGTAACAAGTGATAAAGGAAATGTACTTAATATTCTTCTGTATCTATTAGGAAGCTACACAAATTATATTTCACCTTGACATAACTGCAGCTAATGCAAGAGAGACAAGGTCTCTTACGCAAACACAGTGCTCTACGACTCATCAAGAAGATGAAATGTGGGAAAGGTCCGTACACTTTGTTGAAAGGCAAGTTTAACAATAATAATGTGGACATACAATGGCCTCAGCCAGCAAGGCCACAAGAATACTGCACAGCTAATAAAATGCAAGGTACAGTAGTTTACACTAGATGCACAAGTATTGTAAATCTCTACACCATGTTTTTAAGACTCACTATCCATATATCCACAGCAAACATGATGCCCCGAATTCTCATTTCATTTACCTGACAGGGCAAGAAAACTTACCTGATTTATAGCTAGATTCTGATTTCAGTGTGTAATTACAAAAAATATTCACTTCTCATTTACATTAATGTAAATTCAGAGTAATTTAATTGGCCTTAATGGACTTACTCTGGATTTATCCTGGTGTAACAGAGATCAGCATCTCACAAGTATGTAATCAGTATACATACCTATGGAATAATAATAATTTGAGTCTTATGGTCTAGAAGACCTCATTGATACTAACCATACAAAGCCACAAGTACTCCTGTTCTTTTTGCTGATACAGACTAACATGGCTGCTATTCTGTAACCATACCCTGTGTTCTGGCCTTGGAATTTATTAACCCAACATAGATCTCTAGTATATACAATGGAATCAGCGGGGATCACCATGTTTGCTGTACCTCTGTGTTTTCGTAGCATGCAGCATAATGAGGCCCTGATCCTAGCAAGGGCTGTGGGTTCTATTATATATTAACAAAGAGTTGGCAATTAATTATAATAATATATACAAATAAATATAAAGTGAGGTTCTGTAGCAGGTTTATATTCATGAATTGCATTTCCATGTTATATGCTACAATATGATGTATGTCACGTGGCAGGGGGCTGAATGTGCAATGTATGTTTTTCCTTGGTCCACTTCTTTTTTTAGCTTGGCTACATTATGCATTTTGTCAGCCATTCTCACCAATTAACCTAGTTTGCTTTGTCTTCCCTTCTGGCTAGGGAAGTACTGTAGTTTCTGTAGTACATGCCAAAGCTTGGCAAGCTAGCTGAACTGTTTGTATGTTAGACAGTCTGTTTCCTTCCTGAAAAATACCAGCTGCATTATAGAGATGATAGCCTTTGCCAGCCTTGGACTCCTGACTTGTAGCCTATGGGAGATTCCATGTGATACCACTAGGTAGGTCTCACATTGAACAATGTATAAGGCTGGATGTTTGAACAGAAAATAAGTTCTACTTGGATTAAATTAAATGGCTTCTATCATTACAGAAACTGGTTATCTGGCTATCTTAAAATAAATCCAATTTTCATTATATTAACCATCAAGTTTGTGTGTGTGAACTATAGCTCTTTGACAAATTACCTTCAAATCTAGGTATTACTCTGGTAATAACCAGTTTACACACAACACTGGAAGCCATTAAATCTCGGAGAAGACTATTTCCGGAGCTCACTAAAGGAAGTAGCACATATTTATTTATCATTTTCATTAATATTTTTCACCACATTTTCATTAATATTTTTCTTTTCTCTCAGTTAAATATAATTTCTACAAAAATGCCTTTCTGTTTGCCCTATAATAGAGGTGCAGTATGCATGATAAAAACTACATTTTATTTTAAATATACATAAATTTTACCAACTAGGATTCAAGAAAGTTTGCTTTTAAATCTCTTTCAAACATCTCTGGAAGACCATGAAGCTCCATGCAGAAAATATTTACTTGATTTTATTAAAACACCGCAAAGGATGTTACCATTTGAAGCACTCTCCTTTCTCATTTGCCAGCACAATACTAGCTTCCTCTCTGCAAATTCTTACTGCTGTTAATACAAGCACCTTCTTGTGTTTCTCTCTTGCTCTCCGGAACAACCAGCCTGATTACTCTGTCTCCTTGACTTTTTACTTTATTAAAGATCTAATCTGAAAACATATCTTTTCCTGATGTGCCAAACCCCAATTTATCCAGCCCTCCACTATTATTTAGCTTTGCCACTATTTGACTACATTCTTCCCCCACAGACTTATACATAGCTCCTATAGAGGTGATTAAGAGGCAGGAAACACATTTGAGGTACAAATGTGATCCTCTCTTTATATAGTGTTTTGGGGTACACTGCAGATGCCAGATGCTAACATAAAAATTGCAATTATATTGTATTTATATAACATGTTTAAGTCATTCTAAAATTTGAGATCCTCCTTGCAAAAGATAAATGTAAATATATATATTTTTTACAATAATACAATATATGGTTAAATTAAAGACTTTGGTCCAGCTACTAAGTTTGACAGAGTTTACAGTCGACAGAGCTGACGAGAGTATAGGATGCTGTGTGGCAAAGGTGGATCTAAGCTTGGTTTCCACTCCCTCAATCCTGGGCCTATTATGGCTGCTCTAAATTTTGTCAGCTACATTTGGTCCCATAGGACTGCTGTGCTGGCTGAGGATACAGTGGAGCACTGTACACTCTGCCTTGTCCTCAACATACCACCTAAATGAAGCCAGGGAGCAGTGGCAATGCTGGCTCTCTGGCATCCTTGGTTGCCCCTTTAGGGTAACTTTCTGGCTGTTTTGCACCAATGAGGTAACTCAAAACTGCCAGGGCCAAGGCTGTGGCCCTTCATCTACAATGAAAATAATTAGAATGACCTATTTTGCTCAACTTCTAATCAAAAGGAAATTGACATTTCTATATAAGTAACTCATGTCTTGTAAGTTTGCAGCATACTCAGGCAAAGACTCAGAAATATACGAAAGTGGGATTTTCAGGTTTCATTTTGTAAACCAGATTATTCCATACTTTCTGCTTATAAAGCCAATAAGATAATTTAATTTATTTGTATCTACCTTCTGTGTAAGCACAGCTTGTCAACTTATGTGCTGCAAGTCCGGCAGTATATGAAATGTGTGGTTTGGCTCAAAAGCAAAATAGACTCTCAACAGTGAAGAGATGACAAAAAAAAGTGCCCTTTGCAATAAGCACTTATCTAACCCACATGACTAATTTTAGGGGACAAAATCCCACAAATGTGTAGTCTCTCCAAATCACGACCTGCACAAAATGCCTTTTGTTTTGCTATTTTCATTTATTTTAGAAAATCTTATTAGAGCTTCCTCTATCAGATCTAAGAATTACAGTAGTTTTGACAGAATGGACTTCATCAGCTGACCATTGTTTCTGCCCCTCATCAGACAATCTCCAGCTACTTGAAAAGTATTTATTTTGTGCAATTGCACACTGGGCCTGTTTACAACGTTGGATTACCCATGCTATAAAGTCATGATGTGCATTGGTGTTTGTGATGATGTGGGAATTTTCTGCAATATTTTTATGAATCCTCAGTTTCCTCTTATGCTTTGCATTGCTACACAGTGTGGGGAAGAAGATTAATTTTGCTCTCAGGCTATGCTAAAAGATGTAAGTGCATGTGTCACCTCCCTGTTTGGGTGGAATGAGTAGCATTATTAAGGGACTGGCTGAAACTGACCCAGGTCAACAAAAGGTCCAGGGAGACAATGCACGCTCCAATGATTCATGTTATTGACACTCAACAGTGGGAAGCTCTGGCCAGGGGAGTTGTGAACTCAGCATGGTCCTGCCTGGAAAAAAAGGACAGAGTGTCCAGCAGGGAATAAAGGGCTTGTCTTCACTACTGGGGTAAGTCGACTTAAGTTACGCTACTCCAACTATGTGAATAATGTAGTGGAAGTTGACGTAGCTTAGGTCGATTTACTTCGTGTCTTCACTGCACTGAGTCAATGGGAGATGCCCTCCGGTCGACTTACCTTTCTCTCGGAGAGCTGGAATACCGGGGACAATGGGAGAACGCTCTGCCATCGATTTAGCGGGTCTTCATTAGACCCGCTAAATCGATCCCTGCTTCATCGATTGCAGCAGCTTCGATCTTCCCGTGGTGGAAATCAGCCCAAAGTGTGGGCTCTCAAAGAAGCTGAGCTCTTTTGGAGTTCACTACAGCTTGGCTGGTAAACTGTGGCTTGACCATTATTTCTCTGTGCTAACCTAAGGACTTCCAGTGCTGTGTACCACTTAAATAATACATTCTACTTTGTTTTGAAAAACTCGGTGTGAGGTTTTGCTGCAAATACTAGCTGGCGTGATTAGTCCCTGAAGAGTGTACAAGTCTATTCTCTACCAGCAGTCTTTTTAAATTGGACTCACTGAGCAGAGCTCACGGTGTGAAGCAGGTGTGCTGGAGCCCAGTAGGCTGCGGAGTCTACAGAAGGAGAAATGAGACACTTGGGAAGTCTCGGACACTAAATGGGTTCCTCCAAGAGACTGTTCAAAAACTGGAGTGTAGCACAGATCCTGGGGATCCGTGACAGCTTTCAGATGAAAGTTAAAATTACAAGCCTGATTTTCAGTTGTCCTAAGGCTCTTTACACTACTTTGTCAGTATAAAGGAGACAAAGTGAATATAAATGTAATTCATACACTGCCAGTGATGTAAAGTGGCTTCAGTGTAAATGAGAATCAGGCCCAAAGCTGCACTATTTGGAGGAGTATGTACATTGACCAAACTGGACAGTCTTTATGCAAAAGAATTAATGGACACAAATCTGACATCAGGAATCATAACACTCAAAAACCAGTAGGAGAACACTTTAACCTGTCTGGTCATTCAATGACAGACCTGCGGGTGGCAATTTTGCAACAGAAAAGCTTCAAAAACAGACTCCAAGGAGAAACTGCTGAGCTGGAATTGATATGCAAAGTAGATACAAATCAACTTAGGTTTGAATAGGGACTGGGAATGGCTGAGCCATTACAAACACTGAATCTATCTCCCCTTGTAAGTATTCTCACACTTCTTATCAAACTATCTGTACTGGGCTATCTTGATTATCACTTCAAAAGATTTTTTCTCTTATTTACTTGGCCTCTCAGAGTTGGTAAGACAACTCCCACCTTTTCATGCTCTCTGTATGTGTATATATATATCTCCTCCATATATGTTCCATCCCATGCATCTGAAGAAGTGGGCTGTAGCCCACAAAAGCTTATGCTCAAATAAATTTGTTAGTCTCTAAGGTGCCATAAGTACTCCTGTTCTTTTTGCGGATACAGACTAACACGGCTGCTACTCTGAAACCTATTTGGAGGAAGACAGCTTATCCTCCATTAAATCTTCTAAGTAATATGCTAGTAGCATTATGCTATGATCAAGTTATGAGATTCTGTGCCTTACAACTGTTACATTCTTCATTTGGATATGATTTATCAAGATGAAGAAAGGGATAGTGGTTTCTGGTCTGGTAATCTTTCCTGAAATGAAGATTTGTGCCACATGGCTATTATGTCCCTCTTGACTTGTAAGCATTTTCCTCTCTATAAGTAACACATTTTTATACCTCAGGAATAAAAACCTCAGGACAATGAAAAAGAGGCTTCTTATATTCAGTCATATAAGGCCCAACCTGGTTTCACGTTTCAAACTGAAACCTCTGTTAGAGTTAGGGACAGACAAATAAACAATCTTGGCAAACAGCACAATGAAGTATGATTGTTTGGCCTTTGTCAACTCTTTCTTTCAGTAGAGCTAAGGATTTGTAACTATACTGGAAATGTCCAAAATTTCTAAGACAAGCCTCTGCTAGTATCTATTAGTCAGACCTAGAATCATACAGAATAGAAACCTAAGACATCCAGCTGTGAAACCCTTACTCACCTAAATAAGCACTTCTGGACTCAAGTAATCCCACTGAAGTATTCACTAATGTGATTTAAGGTTGCACAGCTGTGGCCCAACTTGAAGAGTTTAACAATGTATATTCTACTGCATTGGTTCCCAAACTTCTTCCGCCGCTTGTGCAGGGAAAGCCCCTGGCGGGCCGGGCCAGTTTGTTTACCTGCCACATCTGCAGGTTCGGCCAATCGCAGCTCCCAGGGGCCTTGGTTCACCGCTCCAGGCCAATGGGAGCTGCTGGAAGTGGTGGCCAGTACATCCTTCGGCCCACGCTACTTCCAGCAGCTCCCATTGGCCTGGAGCAGCGAACCAAGGCCACTGGGAGCCGCGATCGGCCGAACCTGCGGATGTGGCAGGTAAACAAATCAGCCTGGCCCGCCAGGGCCTTTCCCTGCACAAGCAGCGGAACAAGTTTGGGAACCACTGTTCTACTGTATTCTCTGAGCTTTCTGAATGGCGTAGAAAGCTACACAATTGATATTATCTATCAGCATGTTATTGAGGTATATGTTTCTCAAAACCTGGCCCAACCTTACAACCTGCTAACACCCAAACTTGCACTACTGCCCTTTACAGTGTGTGAAAAGGGACTGAAATAAAGGACAGGACACAATGGAAAATAGCAGAGTGTTTGAACTTGTGCAACATTTTCTATAATATTAATGTGACGACCCAACACCTATCTCTGATGTCTGCTATTTCTAGTAATAAATAATGGGATAATGTCAATGTCTTTTTCATAGGAGAGTTGTAAATGTGTCTGAAATAAGTGATATATCTTGGGACAATAGGTCCGATTTTCAGAGGTGCTGAAGTCACTGGAACTGCACGGGTTAAGCACCTTTGAAAACTAAGCCCAGTGACTTTGCACGCTCAGATAATATGCTGATAAAAGGCTTGGGCATTATGAAAGCAAAGTGCTATGGACCAATGGTTATTCTTGGGTCAAGTCCAATAACACCTAATTAAACAGTCAAATCATCAAGTAAGAATAAACTATTGTATCATACTTTAAGAAAACAATGATTTAGTGGAAAACTACAGAAAATAAAACCATATGTTCTTATACTAATAAAAATTCCTTTGTAGATTTGTGTCACCCTATTTTTAACATCTGATTTGAATTTCCTCCACAACTGCTAATTGTTGCTTGACTTTTTAGTTTTATGATAAGACTCATCTAAGCAGCAGATGCTGCATCATAAAACCAGAGTATTTAGAGACAACACTACAGAATCGTAATGTATTTTAATATCATCTATATCAATACAGAGCCAGAGATAAAGACAGCAAAACACATTCAAGATACTGAACCATACTTATGTGCTGATGACTTCTGTGTGCTAAAGCCAGTTGATATAACTGCACTTATCATTTCCCTTTAGCTCCTTATCTCCAGGCCACAGTGAGGGCAGGTTGAGCAGGGAAGCCACCCAGGGTGCAGAGCGGCCAGGGGTGCAAAAACGGGGCGGTGCGCAGGATTGGGCCCAGCGGTGTCTGCCCCAACTCCCCTGCAGGATTGGGCCCAGCAGCATCCGGCCAGAACCCAGGGTGCCCAGCATTCTCCCCCCCACCCCAAATCACAGGCTCAATGACCCCATCGGGAGCAGTATCCCTAGCACTAGGACCTTGGCTCCTCCTGACCATGCTCATTGCTCAGTAACATCTGCTAAAGCTGCTGCTCTCGCTGGGGATTAAAAGGGTTAAAGGGGGGGAGGGGCAAATTGAGAGTGGGTGGGGAAGGTCTGAACAGGGGGTGTAAACTGGCTGGGGGCGGGTGCAGGAGAGGGGCCAAAGAGCAAATTTGGGAGAGGGGTAGGAGCCAGGGTTCAGCCCAAGGGGGTGAGGGACTGCCAGATGGTGGCAGAGGGCAAAGTCCCAGCACAGGGAGGGGCAGAGGCACAGTTACCCTGATAGGATGAGCCACTCGCCTTGTTTACAAAATAGCACGGAGGGGCAGAGAGGCTTCCATGCTTAGAAGGAAGTGTTCAGACAAGAAAGAAAAAGTAGTAGTACTAGTCCTGGGCTGCTTGTGATTTACAGTAGGGGAAGCAACAGAAGAACCAAAGAAAGTAAAGTAAAACATGGCTCTATAGTCACCACTCTGTATTTGTAAAACACACCCTGCTCCCTCCTTTAGCTGTGTTTTCCTGTTACTATGACCACCCTTACTTGTTGCTGCCCCATCCTGATTCAATCGGTATTACAGAGAACAGAATAAGGAACCTCCCTCTGATCCACTGTTATAATGCTCCATTAACTCCAGCAAGGTGCACTCACACATCAGGAAATTGATACTGTCAGGGCCAACTGGCCCAGGATGCTGAACATACCTTGGCTTTTCTCTTAAAAGGCCTCTAATTTTGGACTGGGGACAATTTTCAGTTGTGCCCACACATAAAAATTCAGGCCATTTACTGTATAGGTGACTAAACCAATACAGAAATCTGCACTGGGTGCAAATGTGGATTGGGGCGGCTGGTGAGATATACACTGGCAAAGAAGCATGTCCACTGTGATCTGTGCTCGCAGCATTCTGGGCTGTGACCTAGCCAGTCTGTTCCTGATACCTTTGTCTATGAAACCAGGCCACCCTTCTCTACGAGAACTTGGTGATATGTCCATGTAGCCACCACAACTATGATATTGGCTTTGTCTCACACCGAAGCACAGCATAATCTGATTTCACAATCACAACCATATACTTTCTTCTGTCTCCACACTTAGGTGTGAGGGCCTCGCCTGGCCAGAAGTCAAATGTCAGAGAACCATACAGTTAGAAGGGACTGCAAGAGTCATCTAGTCTAACCCCCTTCCAAGATGCAGGATGCATCATGCCTCTTATCAGCTGTCACAGCATAGCTTCCCTCACTGAATGATACTTCCCACAGTGGCCTTATACAAACAAGTCATGCTAATATAATCCTTCCCCTTTAAAGGGGTATTATCACAATATGCTTGGCAGGATTCCACAGGAAAAATTATCAGGTATAAGCCAACCATAATATTGTACCAGCAAGCAAACAATAATAAATATTCTTCTTAGAAAACTAAAATCACTATGCAAAAAGGTAAAAAACAGAAATCTTACATCCTCTCCTCCACAACATGGCTGTCTCCCTCATATAAAGGCCAGAGAAAGGGTGGCTTCTGCTTATACAGAGTCAAATGCTATGCTGGTAATTCGATTGCTAGATAATGCACCTCCCTGGTAAATTCATTCTTTGTTTACTCTTGAGACCTTTTATTCTCTGATGTGTCATTGAAAGAGGTGGCTGTTTGTTCCAGCTATAGTCTCACGGTGGGGTGATGGAAAACCACCAGTATCACTTTTTTTATTTTTATAAAAACAGAAATGCAATTTTATGTCTTTCTGAATAAGTTTCATGCCATTAAGTCATTGCAGTATCCATATTTATGGTACGATTATTTTCAGTCCATGTTTTTTTCAGTGCCTGTCAATGAGTTTAAAGGTTATATAGGAGGATACTATAAGGATATTAAAGGATTGTGTGAAATTAATGTGACACTTAAAAGAATCATACAGTAACTTATAATCTACTTACTGTACTGATATGCAAAAATAAATGCACTCTCATTACTCTATAATATCCTAATTCAGATTATCTAAAAAAAAAAACCAGTAGGGGCGCAAATATGCTTGCTCACCCCGGGCACTAAAATGCCTAGTTACAGATCTGCCTTATCTGTATTATACCCACTAACCAAGTCCATCAGGAGTACTTCTAACATGTCACAAACATGCTTTCAAACAATGGTCTTGTCATTTAAAGTCCTCCAAACCTGTCAAGAGATCTGTTTCTTTCCTACACCCCAAATTATACTGGTGAGAGGTGCAGCTTTATTCCATATAGACCAGTGACAAATGTACAAAGCAGGACATATACATCAAAGGAAAACTAGGACTCACCCTTTTCTATATTACAACTCAAGACAGAAGACCTTAAAATCACATTATTATTGTTATACATGGTTAAGATCTTTCAATAATTTCTAGAGATTTATAAAATGTATATGTCATAATTTTGGGGTAACTGTACCTATATTCCCCCTCCAACATCCTTCAAGGGCACATTTCTTCTTAAGGTAAAACATTACAGAGAAAAGATGATAGAAAATAAAAACACACATGCATGCTAAAAAGCTTACCAGAGGTCACCTCAATGCCATCCTAGGGCTCTGGAAGGTTCTAGTCCTTCAAAACCCATAGCTGAGTTTTCCCCAGGGTTACAAGTTCACAACCATCTTAGATCCAGAATGAAAGTTAGGGCATGTCTTCACTAGCAACGTTCTTTAACTTGTCTGTATGGTCACGGCACACTAGGGGAGTAGGTACCAGTGCGGCTCACAGTGCTTGTGCACTGTCTACACTGCCACTTTACAGCACTGAAACTTGCAGTGCTCAGGGGTGTGTTTTTTCACATCCCTGAGCGAGAAAGTTACAGTGCTGTAAAGTGGCAGTGTACACAAGGCCTTAGGTAGATCAGTCCTTTTTATTTTTTTAAATACAGCTCAGGACTTTGATCTTGGCCTTAACAGTTAATCAGCAGATGATAACTCTCTCCTCAGGACTAGCTTGAAAAGGCTGGGTATTTGCATAACCGGATAATAGTTGGGTAATTTACATTAACCTCTTAAGAACATAAGAATGGCCATAATGGGTCAGACCAAAGGTCCATCAAGCCCAGTATCCTGTCCTCTAACAGTGGCCAATGGCAGGTGCCCCAAAGGGAATGAACAAACAATTATCATCAAGTGATCCATGCCCTATCACCCAATCCCAGCTTCTGGCAAACAGATACTAGGGACACCATTCCTGTCCATCCTGGCTAATAGCCATTAATGGACCTATCTTCCATGAATCTATCTAGCTCCCTTTTGAGCCCCGTTATAGTATTGGCCTTCACAACACTCGCTGGCAAGGAGTTCCAGAGGTTGACGATGCGTTGCATGAAAAAATACTTTCTTGTGTTTGTTTTAAACCTGCTACCTATTAATTTCATTTGGTGGCCCATTGTTCTTGTATTATGAGGTGTAAATAACCCTTCTTTATTTACTTTATCTATATCACTCACGATTTTATAGACCTTTATCATATCCCCCCCTTAGTTGTCTCTTTTCCAAGCTGAAAAGTCCCAGTCTTATTAATCTCTCCTCAAACGGAAGCCTCTTCCTAGGGAATACCCAGGAAATCCAGTTAACATTTATTGTCCCATAAATCAATACTTGTCTGGCATATTTTCAAAATAATCTTTTGAACTCCTAATTCGTGCACTGGTCACATCTCCTCCCCCTGCCCCTCCAAGAGTTTACATACAATTCTGGCCCACAGTAACACAAAAATTTAAAACAATGAGGTTTTTTAAGGATATTGCAGGAAATTGACACATCTGTCACAGTGTTATTTATCATTTTTCTCTCATTCCCTATATACCTATGCATGAAGCTGTGTTGGAGACCTGTTAAATGTCTGAGAAGGGACTGTTAGCACTTTTGCACTGTTGAGATTTAAGTTCTTCTATGAAAGTTGTCTTGATGTATTTGGTCAAGGTGTTTGCTTTGTTTTTTTTTTTGTACTGTGTTTAGAGATTTAAAAAAATCTAAAAACTACCTATATTTCTGATCCTGCGAGTTATCCTGTTAAACCCTGCACACACTTAGCCCCATAAATCAGTGGCATCAGGGTCTGTATCTTTATTTCTCTATATACTGCTTCCCTCCTATCTTCTCAGGAAAAACTAATCTTGTCATATTTCATCTCTCCAATTCTCCACCCACAATCAGTTATATTGGCTTTTTAGTAGGTACTACATTTTATATACATTCATCCCTTTCTAAAAGAACACAACAACATTAGAGGAAAGAAAGATATTAATATTTTTAATAATGTATCACAGACATTCTTTCAGTTGGGGAGGGAGGAAGTAGGATTAATGAGTGAAGGTAAAACTAGGCAAATATTCACCCTGCAACAGACTCAGTGTTTACTGATGCTGATTATATCCTTCTTAAGTCTTAAAACAAACTAAAGCATAACAAGGACCCAAATGAGTTGCTATTTTGCTGACATCTTGAGATTCATCCATTTGTAGAACAATTCATGAAGTGTATATCTCAGAAGGATTATCTCTAGCTATGCATCCATAACTTATGTGGCATGTACTGTATGAAATGTTTGTGCAATTCATTTTCCTCAATTTTTAAATTGCCTAATCCAGAAAAGTTGGAAAAGAACATATACCAATTTTAGCCATGTAGAGACATGGACAACCATATAAAATACAAGTTATTTACATGTGCTGTAGATGGTATCAGCATTAAGAGGCGGATTTGGTTGATTTCACAGTGCCATCTTACATATGGACCCATAGGTTAATGTATAACTTGTTTTCTCTATTCAGTCTTTCATCCTGTTGGCCATTTAGTAAACTGCTAACTACTCAAAAGCTCAGACTCTCAAGAATCACGAGAGAAGCTGCTGCATGTATTGCGCTTCTCAAACACTGATAAAATGCATTAACCTCACCCTCTTCTGGTGTGTTGCACACACTCATGTCTTATTGACGTCTTCATATGGCTAATTAGTAAATTCAAGTAATTGTGTTCAACACTGTGACAGGGTGCTGGGCAAGAACTGCTGACTCAGCCCTCTGTCATGCCAGCTCCCATTAAGGGAAGTAAATTGGAGCTGGCTAGAGAAAATCTGTACCTAACTGGGGAATGGGAGATAGTTGGCTGCCCAATTAAAAGGAAGCCGGAGGAAAGGAGGAGTGAGGGAGTAGAAGCAGAGTGATAGCTCTTCCCTCCTGGGTGCAGACACTAGAACTCAAGCTGTGTATGGTTAAAAGGCAGTGGGAGCACAACCTATAACTAAATGGCACCAGCGGTTACTGAATCCCAGGGTCTCATAGTGACTGTCAGCACAGCAGGGGGAGGAGCCAAGAGGGCCCTGCAGCGCCCTATTACAAAGATTGTCACCAATGCATCAATTGCCAAAACATGTGATGGGGCTATATGTATGCAGTCAGCATTTTCTGTGCTCTCTGCAACAATTATTATGAGTTTGCCACATATTCATAGG
Organism: Mauremys reevesii; assembly: GCF_016161935.1. Classification (NCBI taxonomy): domain Eukaryota; kingdom Metazoa; phylum Chordata; order Testudines; family Geoemydidae; genus Mauremys; species Mauremys reevesii. Next base: position 88,960,310 of record NC_052631.1, on the reverse strand, counting down.
AGCTCACCCTGCTAAAGCTAAAACAGGATATTTGGTAGACTGAACACTGTGACTATAGATTTTCAAGAAATCAGTCTGTGCTGCTTTTCAAACAACCACTTCAATGCTCCCCTTGATCTCTGTATGAGATGCATTTATATCAGTGGTAACAGCAAAAAAGTATGCGCAGTGGTTTATAGATTAAAAATGAGAAAGTAGACAAAATGTAGTAAAACCTTTACTGACTTGTAGTTCAAAAGACAAAAACATAGAACGAGTGGATGCTTTCAGCTAAAGCTTCCAGACTTTCCCTATGGTGTTCCCACTGGTACAGAGAACAAAAATGGATCTAGCTAGTTACAAGGAAAATATTTCATATTTTGATTAGAGAGAAGTAAACCACAATTCAGGCTGTTTGGATCCAAATTTTTGGCTTGGCTAATTAGAAATATAGAAGCCATTTGCAAAATTTGAAGCTGGAATCAGGTTTGGATTTCCAACACCTACTATGAATGGGGGTTGTTCTGATCTGGGGTTTAGATTTTGGGTCCATCTGAAATTGTGATATATAGCTTTTAGGTCTAACAACAGGAAAAACAGTTTCAACAGCACACTAAGTTGCTGAATGATATGCATAAGAGCAGGCTTACATATTAAGAAAATATCTACATTCATTTGGTCTGAAATCAGTTTCCCACATGGCAACAGGTATTTTATTAAAATAGAAGGAAGTTTGATTTTGTCATTTGCAAGTTTCCCCTTATCCTTCATAATAGTAATAGTAGTAATAACAACATTAATAACACCACCACCTAACGCTTATATAGCGCTTTTCATCAGGACATCTCAAAGTGCTTTAAGAAGGTGGTCAGTCTCATTATCCCCATTTTACAGATGGGGAAACTGAAGTGCAGGGAGATAAAGTAACTTGCTCAAGGTCACCCAGGTTGTCTGTGCTAGAAACAAAATCCAGGTCTCCTGAGTCCCAGACCAGTGCTCTATCTAGTACGAATTTGATCCTGCAACACTGAAGTCAATGGGAGTTTTGCTATTGACTTTATTGGGAGTAGGAACAGGTTCTGTTTGCATAGTTTAGTGATACTGCTACACAGTTTGGACCCAAGCATGTAATTCTTACTCAGGCAAAAGTGCCCCAGACTTTAACAAAACTTCCCTTGAGTAAGGATTGCAGGATTCAACCCAATATGAATCACAGTGAGTGAAAGGAAAAGATTTGCGGAGTGAATTTTAATTGTGGAGTATTTCACAAAGTACGATTACAAAATCTTTTCATACATTCACCTACTCTTATTTAAAACATGAACATTTAAATTCTTGGCATGAAAAGATATGCAAATATGAAACCCTAGTGAACGAGTGAACTTTCAAAATAGTTTATATGCTATTATTCATCCCTAACAAAGGGAAAGAATTAAGGAACCTGACTCATAACAGCAGACTCTGAACATATTTAAATATTTAATCTGCCAGATATGGGCATGGTGAATATTAAAGCTGAATACTCTAGTTAACAAGAATTTACTACAGAACTTTTAGAACTAAAACACTTTCCTGGATAAACAAAAAGATAGATGCATCTTGGGACATTTCCCAATTTAACACACACATTTTCTAGTCTAAAAATGATTTTTTTTACATTTAAAGATAAATTATTCTCTATTATCCTTCCCACAGAATATTTAATATCTATAAAAGAAATACACATTTCTCACACAATGAGAAGGCAATGTTCTACCACAGACATTCTTGGGAGGACTATGATAAATATAGATGTCCACTTAAGGCACCTGTGGGGTTCTGTAGGGCTTATCCCATCCTTTGTTCAGTACATTAGAAGGGCTAATAAGGAGGCAGGATTTATGGTACCCATCAGCGTACTGATGACATCCAGCTCTAATCTCCAGTAAAGGTGGCTGAGCACTTTGCCCAGTGGCAGGATGAGGGATGAAGTGAGATGGTATTGGTGTGATAAGGAAAGCAACCAGATGAGGTTGAAATAAAATCTATGGACTTTCCTAATATGTCCTCCAATCGTTACACAAGTTCACAATAGAGGCAGCTTATTACACACTCAGCTGCTTTTAACCAATCACATACCAGCAGTGGCCAAGCCCACTTTCCCATCTGCATTAGACTAGAAAGTCACAACTTTCCTTCTGTTGCTAATAGCATCTAGGTCTTTGTCACCTGTTGGCTAGATTACTTCAATGAGCAATTAATGGGGCTATACGTTGAATCAGGTGTCAGAAACTTTGGTTAATACAGAATGCTGCTGCATTTGTTAAACAGAGCTTCTTGAGAGGAGTATATTGTGGGATGGGGGAACTGGGATCACAAGAAGATAACGCTGCTCGTTTTGGTTGAAGGCGGATGGTGCATGCTGGATGGGGGTACCTTCTTCTGAGTGACAGCTGATGCTGTGTGCTGCTGAGTAAGGGTGCTGAGAGAGAGTTAGGGAAGGTGCTTTGTCTCCTTTCCTCCTCTTCCTATCAATCCACTTGCAGTGTTCTTTGCCTCAGGGAAGCATTGCTTAAAGATAGTGAGAAGCTGTGAGGAGGAGACACCTCATTATCTTTAAACGCTGGCAGGGAGGGTTGGAAGACTGACAAACCACAGCAGCAATGGAAAGGCAGAAACAGGAGAAAGAACTACTCCTCCTTCCTTCTCCTTAGCTTGTTTCTTCTGGATCCTAGCAGCCATTAGCCATTTTAATCTCTTTGCTATGCCTCCTCTGGCCACACTTTTGCGTCTTGCCTATGGATCATGACCCCCTATTTGAGAGATGTTGGTATATATTATTCTCAGACCGGAACAGCGATTGTGCCAACTCCCACTTAGTTTTCCACACACAACATGCTTATTCAAGCTTTGTGCATACAAGATGCCAGGCTACTGCTCACTCCAATACATATAAATGAGTCTTGCATGGGTAATTTTCAGTTGGAAAACTGAAAGCAGTTCCAATGGCTGTTTAGTTATGATACAACTCTGCCTTGGGAGAAGTTGGCCAGATAGCTGCTGCAGGACACTTCACTCAGCCAAATACAGCTCCAAAAGAGCAAGATAGGATTCAGGTGGTGGTGGCATAAAATAACTCAGAGTTTTGTGTTTAGTGGAAAGACAGTTTTTCACAGAGTGAAAAACACTAAGTAGAAAACATCAATGTGTAGGAGTTTCAATGACACTGAAGGGAGTTAGGCACCGAAAGCACTTTGAAATTCAATGGGATTTGGGGACCCAAATCCCATAATGCACTTTGAAAATTCTAAGCAACATTTTTATTTTTCACAAACATGGGTTTTCCCATATCTTTTCAATAGATTCAACAGCAGTGAAGTTTTTGGCACATCTTTAGAATATACCCCCTAATATTATTATTGTACAGACAGGTTTTATATTCAAAACATTATTTTGTAAAACTGTAAAAAAAGTGTTTGTATTGGCGGTAGGGACCTTGGGCTCGTCAATGTTTCTTAGACAAAATTAGCACTGCAGAACAAAGCAAGATGTTCATCAATATCAAACATACATGGCAGCATTGTTTTAATTACCGCGTATACTCTCACTCTATACACCAATGTGATGTTTTTCATCTCTCTCAGGGTCCAACAAGAAAAATATATTACTTAAATTTTTTATTGAAAATATTTAATCAATCAAATGCAAAAAAAAAACAACAAAAATGAGGGAAAAGCACAAAAAAGAATTCTTGGGCTATATTTTTTGATACTGGAAACTGAAGTCCACTATAGTCACAAAACAGATACAGATCACAGGAAAATGTACAAGCAAAAACAACATCTATACAAACCACATTGTCCCACTAATATACCCCTTTTAGGTAGATATAAGAGGGCAGTTCAGCCTCTGTGTCCCTTCACTGAAAGAATTTGCTGAAGAGATTGACAAAGACAATATAATTGGTGATAGAGATTTTTGTAAAATGGAATCTGTTTATTAGAAACAGGACTGAAAACAAATTCATCATGTAAGCCACTGAGCACCAGCCAAAAACTAATGACTTTGTCATTATTAACTTAGACCAAATTTGAAATACAAACGAGAAGCAAAAAGGCTTCTTATCCCATAACCCCTGAGGACATGTTTACACTAAAAACTTAAGTCGAGCGATATTAGGTCAACTTACAGCCACCGCAGTAATTACTGCAGCAGTGGTTCATGTCACACTTTCCTCTTTTGGTCGGTGGTGCTCATTGGGAGCACTTCCACCAAGCTAAGTGGGGCAGTGTGGGGAGCTGAGAGCCCAGGCTCTCAGGTCCTCTTGCAGCTCCCCACCAGGAGCCTGGTTGTCCCACAGGCTCCCCGCTGGCTGCTCGCCACCTCTGTTCCCTGCTCTTCACTGGGAGCAGGGCAGCCGCCTGGCTCTCACCTCCCTGATCTCCTCTGAGAGTGGGGAGCCGGGAGCCTTGGTGCAGCTAGGCACCTTGTGGGGAGCCGGGGCAGCAGCCTGACTGGGAGCGGGGAGCTGGGACTCCAGGGGCAGCCGGCTCCAAGTGGAGAGCTGGGAAGCGGGCAGCAGCCTAGCTGGGAGTGGGGAGCACTTTCTTGTCAGTTTCATGGCTCCAGCATGGAGCCATGAAATTGACAAGATTGGCAGCCAACAGGGGATTGGTAACACAGTGTCTACATGTACACTGCGTTGGCCTAACTACACCGACATTAGCCCTGTGGAGGTGGAGTTATTATATGAGTGTAGTAAGGCACTTAGATCGGTGGGAGCAAGGCTGTAATATGTACACTGACAGTTAGGCTCACATAAGCTGCATTATGTCGACTTAATTTTGTAGAGTAGACCAGGGTAAGTCACTTGATTTTTTTTTTTGGGTGGTAGCACTTTAAGAGATAATGCCAATCTGTATCTTCTAGTACTGTGGTGTGATTCCCATAATTATTGATTCTGAAGGGAGTATGTCCAATGACTATGCAAAACTATATGTAGACCCTGCCATGCTTGGCGGTATTGCAGATATCTGGTATATCTAAACATCTCTGGATACTTTTTTGCTAAGTGGTGCCCTCTCTTTCAGATGACCTCATTTTAGTATTCATACTCAAGGCACAAATATGTATTGGATACTTCAACTCTTGCTTGCTTATGAAGTGATCACTATATAAACTAAGAAATAATAGTATGTGCGCGTGTGTGAGTGTATACACAAATCTACAAAATAATTCCATTTGTTTGGAGAATATTACAGTCACGTTTTAGAATTCATATATTTTATAAAACTCAAAATTTAGACTACAAAACCACCCAAATGTGGAAATTAATGTTCAGTGAAACTAAAATGTCACCTAGAAAGTCGATAAGATTTGCTGTCAAGTGAGTATGATTTTTAATCACAGTGACTCCAAGCACAATTACAATATTCTTCTTCCAAAAGGAGGAAGGAGAGTTTAGCCATTTTGATTAATTCTGTCAGTGCATTGTAATAACAAAACTGCAGAGTTATTTACTAAGCAAAAATGAGCCTGAAATGAATTAAGAGTGCATTTCAATCTGTGCAACATTTTTTATCAAACATAAATTCAATATAGCAACAGCAAAATATATCTTATAAAGAAAATATGGCACAAATATTAAGTATATTTAAAGATAGCTGCAAATCTAGTCAAAGAAACTTAGATTAAGGAGACAATATCAGTGTTTTAATTTGTGATCACATCAGAGAAACTAAATGTTGCTAGCAAGGCAAAATCCAATTGAAAGTTCTTTATCAACATTATTTAAAAGTAATAGAAGTAGCAGCAAAAGTTATAACTCAGTGTGAAAATCAGACCAACTTTTAATTCAAGGGAAAATGGTCAATGACAGCAATTAAAACCAGTGGGAGTCCTCAACTAGTGTAAACATGTTGTCTTGAATAATATTTCTTTTTTTTTCATAGGCAGTATTTGTGGTTAACAGAATATGAGTTAATTAGAACTCCATGTTATTTTCAATCTCTGGCCTAGGTTGTATTTTGCTTTCTGGGATTTATGAAGCACTCCCCTGAAAATGTTATTAGTAAAACATGATATTTATATTAAGGTGAAAACAAGTATGGTAATTGAACAGAAAGGAAATAAAAGGCTTACCAATAACATAGGCTAGCAACAGTGCCAGAGTAACTGTAATAGCTGTAGCACTCAAAGCAGTGCACTTCCAGTTGCAGCACCTGTAAGGTTTGTTAAAAGTGAAGGCCGGTCTAGAAAATGTACTTCTAGGAAGTGGCCTAGGAGGTGGAGAATAAACCGTATTGGATGTTAAAGGATAGTTCTGACTGGCTGCACTGAAGATAGCTGAAGAACCAGATCCATGTTTAAATAGGAAATGCCTATGAAAAGAAGACAAAGAATCATGTTGTAAAAACTGAATTCATCCTCTAAAATAGGGAAATCAACTGCATAAACATTATGTGATAAATACTGTGGGTTCCTACAAAGATATACAAAAAAGACAGAAGATGCATGCACGGGAGTACTCTCTGTTTTCTGAGTCTGAAGTACAGTCTTTTGCCACATTCTGACTTTCTCAGCCATTTATTAGCAGGGCTTCTGTTTTGGAGGGGGTTATTAATTTCATTTTTTGAGATTTATTTTGTGTTTTATGTACATGTCTAAAAATCAGGGTGAAGGGGGGTTTGGGGCTCTCTCTTTGTATATACTGGAGTGAGTAATGTCTATTATATATATTACTCATGACAGAAGTAGATACTGTAATGAGCAATCTCTTTGTAATGTTCCCTAGTTCACTTTAATGTAGTTCTGCTTCAAAGAGCACTACATTAAAGCTCACTAGGGAAGCTTTAGTGCTTACCAGCAGGGTTCTACACAGTGTAACATGTTGATGCGCTTTAGAAAGCAAACCCCCGTAATCCACTTACTGGTCCATGTAGACAAGACTTTAGATACAAGTAACCATTCCAGTATTTTTCTAGTGATTACTGGATAAACACCAATTTTCATTTATTTATTTATTTGTGTATTACGGTGCTCTATTGATGTTTATTGTCTAAACCAAAAAATCAGAAGCCCTATTTATTAGTAAAAGACGACACAGGAAATGCATTCTAAACTGTACTCTCAATAGCTCAAATCAAGAATATTAAGAAATGATTATATTGCAACAAGCCCATTTGACCTTAAGGACATGGTAAATATATGTTCCTGACAAAGGTACAATAAAATATACAATGGGGCGATGAGTATAATATTCAACATTTCCACTGTAGGATTTTAAAGAAAAGGTTACAATTCTCAAAGATGCTAGATCATATAAAATAAAAGGTAGAACAGTTTACCTTTTTTAAGGCCTTTGTACTCAAATCTCTTCTGTAGAAGAGTAACTAAATCAGAATATAAATTCTCACATTAAAATTTTTTGTCATCCACATTAGGGGATCTTCTGATGATCCACAAAGCCAGATTCTGAAACCCTTACTTATATTGAGTAGCATTGACTCATGCAAGTCTTCAGTGGGATTACTCACATGCATAGGCACTGTTTAATATGAATAACGATTACAGAATTTGGCGCTTACATATGAGCATCTCATGTTACTTTTCTGCTCAGCCTATTCGCACACATTTAGGATTTTTTTATTATGCACTGATATTTCACAATATGTAGTGCATATAATTTCATAACAAATATTTTGAGTTTGGCCTTTATGCACCACCTTACTTAATAGATAGTAATTCTTTGAATATACTGAATACAATAATATACTGATTTGTGTAGATTAAAGAATGTTGTACATCACCCAAAGAGAATTTATCCATATTTCTACGATTTACATTGCATAGAAAACAGCACATACATTTTAGGACTTAACACTTGGCTAGTCACGTCACAGAAAAATTGAATAGCTCCATTCCTACATTTCGTATACTATTTTTAATGGTCTGTTTAGGTATTTCAAGTTCAAATTAAGACTTAGCTTTTTATCAAGGGTCTCATCCAAGGCCCACTGAAGTCAATGAAAATATTTCATCTGGCTTTGGATTGGATCCCTCAGCAATATATCAGGACATTTGTTTTGGTCTATAGTAGGAGCCTTACTTATGGGATCCTGCATTTACCTACATAGGCATCACACCACTGCAGTCTCTGGGAACCAATAACATTACATAAGACATCAAACCATCTGTGGGACTATATTCTTCTCCTTCCCTCATATTAGACTGTGCATAATTATTTTGGGTGGAATATTTCTTTCACTTATCTTTAGGGTAATGATGCCAGGCCATTCTTTTAGGTTGTTATGGTGAAAAGGCTTTTGCAAAGATGTGGGTCTTACTTTTCGCTTGGTAGGTGGCAAGATACGTGGTCATCCTGATTTCTGGTGGAAGGGAATTCCACAGCCGAGGGCCAGCAAAACTCCCACTCACTTCTATGGGAGCAGGATCGGGACCACAATGTGAAATAAGGAAAAAGGATATAATAAATTCTTGTTTGTTTTCCCAAGTCAATATTTCTTTAATTGGTTTACAATTTTTGGACACAATGAGACGAAATTGTTATTTCCTTTAAAAATGGAGACCTATTGGATTTTTGAGAGTTAATGTAAATGGTCTAATATATGCAATATTGATTGTTCTATATGGTACATAGTTCAAAAAGATCAGAGGAAAAGGCAAGGAAATGCTGAACTGAAAGCTATTATTAAGGCTGTAATGGTCTAGTAATCAATAGCCAGCATAATTTCATTCTCTTATAAAAGGATTTTAAAATGTTGGTTCATAGCTCGATCGTAAAATATTTCAATGTACAGAATATATTTTGTATTAATACAAGAACAGTATTTGAATTAAAGTACATTTGAGCTAAATTCAACTCACATCCCTTAAGATAGATAGAGGTCTATATTTGCAGTTAGGAGAGTTTATGTATCTCTAGTTTATTATTATACAACTAAGATTAGGATGTAATGCTACCTTAAAAGTGATCTACCAATGATGTACTATCAAGAAAATGTTACAAATTGTAACAGTTTATGCCTTCCATTTTTGGGGGAGTATAATGAGTGCATAAACACGTTTTCAGATTATCTGAAAAAACAGCGGAAGCATAAAGACAAATTTGCAATACTAGACCGTATCTATGGTCTCATAAACTTAGATGATTATTCATCTGTCTAAGTACACTGCTTCCCCCAAAGGACTTTAGGTATACTAAAATGTTGCTATCAATTCTATAAAATTGGGCTCTATGTACAGAGAAAAATGTTAACAACTATAGTTCAAGGCTTTATATGTAAATACAGCTTGGTATGTATCACCTTCTAATAGTAAAGGCAAGACATTTTTAAGACTCAGAATGTAAGGAAATTGAGAAAAATTATAAGCATGATTAATGGAACCATCTGATAGTAAATAGGAAAGTTTTAAATGGTCATGCAAACGTGTCAAAAAACTGTAAAACAGAGATCATGTTCTCTCACTCAAAAATGCAATATAAGACGTAATCTGTTTGTGAGATATAAATCATTTAATAATATTACACTGATAATTCCAAGAAACAAAGGAAGATAGTCACTGCTCAGTAATTATTTCACTGTATAAAACATGAACTCGGAAAACATTTTTTCCCTTGTAGCCCTGTGGCCCATCTAACTTTTCTTGCACTCAACTAACATTTCTCAGCCTCAGGTTCACATCACAGTGGAACTGCACATAAATCAAGGAGGGTGAAGCTCAAACAAAAAATGCACCGTAAGTTAATGAAAAATTATAAAGAAAAGCAGTTAATGGGATTTACACATTTATTTATTATGATGTTCTTGTACATGCTTTTGGGGGGCTTACCTGCAGTAGTACTAAGTCCTGTACAACCTCTATATGTTACTGTACCTGAGGTACAAATGTGACTGCCAGGCAAAGCACAATGCTTGAATCCCTTTCTTGGTCCCATCTGACTCTTGTGCCAGTGGCCCACAACCGACAGAATTTTGTAACTGCCAATCCCTGCCCTGAAATGTACACTTTTACTCTATCTCTTGAATGTATGCTTCGTTTAAGGAGTCACTAGGCTTCATAAATGTGGTGGGGAGATTTACCACAGCATGGCGGGAGGGGGGGGCGGGTGATGCTCATAGGAAAGAGGTGGGTATTGGAATGTTGTGAGTATACAGAGATGAATGGAGTATGTGGATATAAGTGAGGAGGGAGCTGCGTATTTCAGGTATTATTTCTTATAGAGGCTTGCAAAACCTAAGACTGGCCCTGATATCCATAATTCATTTCAGGGGACCATAATGAAGGACACTCCTTTCCTTAAAATGATATTCTTTATAATATTGGAAGAGACATTGGGTAGGAGTTCTGTTTTAAAGCTTGTCTCTTATGGGATATAGTAGAGATTTTCAGATGAATGAAAAGATTCCTCGTATTACTTTAGAGATGACTGTCTGAATTAGGTTCAGGTTAGGGATCAGAGTCTGGATGTGTGGAAAATCAAGGGTAGGGTTTGGTGTCTGATTTGACATTGCCAATAATCTGGCAAACTCTTGAGAGGTTTTAATACCCTTCTGGTTTTGAATCTAAACCAGTGTCAAAGACAGTTAGGGAAAGGCTACATTTATGGAATTCCAACACTAAAGAAGCAAACATTTATATTGATATTAAAATCAGATACACAAATATATATGATTATCTCCCTCTTCCACTAATTTTATATGTTACTCATCTTAGCTCTTTGGGATAGGACTATGTCTGCCCCTAAAAGCTTTACAGCATCCTGCACAATGAGGCCCTGATCAACATTTTGCATGCAACTTTCACTTCATGCTCTTGAAACAAAAATACCAGTGAAAATTCAAAACAATTAAAGCAAATAATAGTATCGTATTATATTTTGACAATGTTACTGGAGACCCATACAGAGTAATCCAATAATAATTACCCTTAAGATATTAATAAAATACTGCTACAGTAACCAAGTTAACAACATATAACTCCCCCTTTTTTATATCTAACCTGCTGAGAAAGTTTCTTTCTGACCTTGTTTTCCCAGCAATGGCCCAGGATTCAGTAAAGGACATTGAGAGGAGGGATAGCTGAGTGGTTTGAGCATTAGTCTGCTAAACCCAGGGTTGTGAGTTCAATCCTGAGGAGGCCACTTAGGGATCTGGGGCAAAAATTGGTCCTGCTAGTGAAGGCAGGGGGCTGGACTCAATGACCTTCTGAGGTCCCTTCCAGTTCTAGGAGATTGGTATATCTCCAATTATTACCTATTTTTTTTATTACCTAATCACTTCCAGATGTAAACAGTGGGGCTGGCAGTTAGCTACTTACCCTCAGTCCTAGGCTGAAATCTCCAGGTTTGAAAGTCTCTGTGTTCATTTGTCTATTTAATACATTCTCATTTCCATTAAAATGACTAATTTTTGTAAGAGAAAAACACACAGTAAAGGACAGAGTTGAAAACATTCCACTAATAAAGCTGGAGAAAATAGGAATGCAAGAGAAACCTTGAACTAAGATGTCCAAAGATTAGTCTGCGTTGCACATATGAAATATAAAAGTCAAGTACATAATTAAATGGGCACACAACTGCCCTTGCACATACTTTCAGTAGCAAAACAAACTACTGAATGTCTGAATAACAACACATCTGGGAAGTCCTGGGTTTGGTCACCTAAGCATTTCAATTCGTTTTCAACTCACTCATCCCCAAATGTAACCGTGGATGTCATAGTAATTCAGAGCTAGGTTCCACCAAGAGTGGTGAAGGGGATGTGGGGTGCACAGCTGCTGAGCTTACAAGGCGGACTTCTCTCTGACACTGTCAGAATACCTTCTTCAGGTACCCCTAAAGCACACATTAGAATGGCAGCTACAGCAGATTTGGAGAGGTTCCAGTATACTTGCCCTTCTGTTCTGGTTAGCATGGATTAAAGGCAGAGCCATGGGCTCACTGGTTGCGTCTATACTTGCAGGTAGGGGTGTGATTCCCAGCTCGTGTAGACATACTCATGCTAGATCTTATCGAGCTACCACACTCAACAAACAGTGTAGCTGCTGTAGCACAGGCAGCTGTGAGCAGAGGCACGGACTATCTATCCTTAGAGCAAACCCACCTGACTCCCGTGGGTATGTACTTGGGTGAAGGGGCTAGCCCATGCTACCATGGCTATACTTCTATTTCTATAATGCTAACTCGATGAGAGCTAGCCCAAGTACGTCTACATAAGCTGGGAATCACAGCCCTAGCCTGTAGTGCAGACATAACCTTTGAGGTTTTGGGCATAATCTGAATAATTTAATTCTAGAAATCTGAATTTAGATTACCGTTGCGGTTTCCAGAAATCACTGTTATAAGAGCAGTACAAGAACCTAAACAGAATATAGTTGAAATACACCTGGCTTTACAATAAATCATCAGTAAAAATGGATTTGCTGCCATATTAGTTCCCAACAGATATTTGCCTATATCACAAAACCACCTCGTATTGTGGCACAAATATACTGTGGCCATGCTACTATTTTTAGCATGCTAACTTGATGACAGCAATCATGACTATGTCTATGCGAGCTGGGAATCACACCCTGAGCTCCAAGTATAGATGTAGATATGGTTACCTACCCTTTTTCAGATACCCACCTCATGCAAGGGCACAAAGATGAAGCACGGATCGTACTCTTCAATAATATTCTGGCCAGTCCTTGTAGAGAGGCTACCCAGAATACAGCTCCTGGCTTGTAAAGCACGTCTCTACCCCCAACAAGGGGATACCAGTGGTGCTATACCATGTACCAACAACAAACCTAAACTATAGCAAAAACATGACACACACTCTTACAAAAAAACCAAATACAATGGGATATGACTCATTTTTTAAAAGCACAGGACCAGATGCTACCCTGAATTATATCCATTGCAGCATTGTTCCCCATTCTGTCTTATTATGCACAAATCCTGCTGGAGCAAGAATGCATATGGATGAAGGGGAAGGGAACAAGTGGTCATGCAAAGTTTTCTCTAATTTGTCATTTAATCTGATATTATTTTTACATACACAAGTGAGAATTTTTAAATGTCCATGATGCAATTGTATAATCTATTAGGAACACACCTGCATGCAAAACATAGGCATTTCAAATTGGACTGGTCTCTTAAATTTCTCTTATAAAAATGTTTCCTTTTATATTTATCTTTACTTTACATATTCTTTGAAAATTTAGCCCTGTAAACCTGTGGATACGATAGGATGTGTAAAGAGTCTTCTGTGTTACCCATTTATCGCTGTATTATAAAATACAACAAAGAGCAATGTGCTTCTGATTCATGTGTTTGAATTTCTGACAGCCTATGCAAGCTTTTTCTGTTAACCTTCTGACCGCACCTCAAGACTCTGATGCAGAAATCTGGGACAACAATTATATAAATGCAGGACAAAGAGCCAAAATCAATCAAGAATAGGCTCTAATAAGGGCAGTGTCAGAAATACAATATTAAGTCAAAGTCTAATTTATAGCCTTCACTGGCCATATAGTGAAGAAGCAGCCAAGAAAAAAGCCACACAGAAGACAGTTGAAGTCAGTCTTGAAAATATCAGTGTATGTTTTACTATAATGGTATCTGGCAATATATTACTACCGTTAAAGCAGCTTATGTGATTCTATTCTAAAATGATTTTCTGTGGTTTATACATTACATTCATCATAATATTGGCAGGTCTCAGTGTAATGGCTGGTTTAAAAAAGAATCCAGTGGGAGTTCCCAGTAACCCTATGGGCTGCTTGACACAGGCCCCGAGCACAGCACTACAACCCTCAGGTTTGTAGAACCCGGAGCCACTGCTGCCTAGTTGAAATCTGCACTGGAAAGCCCTGAAGGTGGTCCGGTAAGTGATTCCCTATTGGTTAATAGTTTTAATAAAGTTTCAGCCTCCAAATTCAACCATACTATGATGTCTGCATTAGTTAGATGTTTTGATCATGCCAAATGTAAGAATCTAAACTTTGCTGCCCAAAAATGTAGTTTAAATAAGCAGAGTTGAGGCAAGGGTCACTTTGAAAACATTGCATACTGTATCTATATATTGAGTAAAACTATTGTAACTTTTTAGCAGGATGTGAAGATTTTCAATTTAGTAAGGCCTGTGTGTTATGCTTCTAATTGAGTATATTGTAATGCTTATACTGTAGTTAGATTGATCACTAACTGGTACGCAGTGGGAAAATCATATCTATCTAGAAGCTGGAATTTCAATTTTTTCATATTCCATGTTTTTAATCTTCACCTCCAGAGAGATTAATTTATTCCTTTGCCCGTTTACATCAAAAGACTGCATTTGCCTATATGACATAGTAAAGTCAGCATGAGACTGGGGGTCAAGAACTTCTGAGTTCTAATCCCAGGTCTGTCACCGACCAAGAGACCGATTCAATTACCATTAAAGTTAATACAAGTGATTCGACTGGCTTCAAAAGTAGCTGGAGTGGGCCATTACTGAGTAGCCTTGATAACTTAGGATTTGTCTACACTGGCAAGTTACTGTGCAGTAAAGAAGCTTTCTGCGGTGTAACTCCGGAGGTGTACACACTGCCAGGCCACTTAGTGCACAGAAACTCCTCAGTTGTAGCACTGCAAAAAATCCACCTTGACGAGAGTCATAAGCATTAAAGCGCAGAGGCTCCAGCGCTGTATTGGCAGTGTAAACACATTACAGTGCAGAAAGCAATCAACTGGCCTTCTTAAATGTTCCATAATCCCTCAAGTGGCCACTTTGCTCATTGTTTTGAACTTGGCTGCCCTGGAGACATGCGCCCCTCCCCTTTCAAAGCGCTGTTTCTGACAGCGCTTGTATGCTGTGCTGATGTGCTCCGGGACACAAAGCAAACCATTAATGTGGAATGCTCATGCGGTTGAACACAGAGGCAGGTGTGTATGGTGAGAGAGTGAGTGCTGTGCAGAGAGCTGGGGAGGGAGACGGGGGGTGGGTCTGATGTCCGGGTTTCCATCTCCCCTTGCCTCAGGAGTGGTTGCTTCCTGCCGCTGTCTGAACTAACAAGACAGTATGCTGATACACTCTCTGTCCCCGCCCCATACACACACACTCCCTGTCACACACACTGCCGCTTCCCCCCCTTCAATTGAAAAGCAGCTGGCAATGTAGTAGGATGCCCATGGAACAATGGGATTGGGAAACCTGCATCATGTGACACTGTGCCTGCCCCATGAGGCATTGCAAACCCTTCCCAAAGCACCCTGAGGCCAGTTGCACAGTGGGATAGCTACCACAATGCACGACTCTCTTTGCTGTTGAAAGAGCTGCTAATGTGGATGCACTCCACCATCACAAGGAGCACAGTGTGGCCACGCAACAGCGTTTAATTCCAGTGATTTAATAAAAGTGGTATAACTTGTTGCGCAGAAACTTGCCAGTGTAGACATAGCCTAAGTCACTCTATTTTCACCACTTGATTTAAGCCCTGATCTAACCCTCACACTGAAGTCAATAGCAGTCTTTCTACTGACTTCAAGAAGAGTTGGAATAGACCATTAAAGCTATACAACTGTTGTTCAGTTTGTAAATAAATGAAAATTGTAACAGTTTATCTTAGTTAGAATCCACTAATACTTGAGAGGGGCCAGGTCCAAAATACTTCTAGATATGTCCCCAAATATCCACATACTCAAAAGGTACAGCCAACGGCCATGCTGCAATGTAACTGTTGCAAATATCACTTCCAGATAACGATGCTTGCAAGGGATACACCACAGCATGAAGCTAAATAGTATTTTACTTTCCAAATATTTCAAGGGGCTACATATACGCCGTGCCCCGCGGCCGGGCTGGGCGCCTCAGGCCCTGTTGCCATTATGGCGCTAAATATATACTCCCGTAGCCGCTGGCTAGCCCTACTTCAGAGTCTTGAAGGACCCGGTGGTGGGAATTAGGTGAGCGAATGGATTGAAGTTGGAGCAACACATCTACCACCACATTCCAGAGGTGAGTAACTCGCTTCATTCTTTTTATTGGTGGTAACCTGGCCAACTGTGTTCCTTGAACCGCGCATTGGTCGGAGTGCGCCTCTGCGGAGTGGAGGGTTAAGTGAGTGAGGCAGGCCGTGTGGAGTAGACCGCTGCGGAGGTGAGTGGATCGGAAGCGGCGGTGGGGACCGCAGGGAGCTGCTCTGCAGATTGGTGGGCCGAGATATGGTGTGAGGGCTCTGCAGATGGTCTGGGCTTGGCGTGTAGCCTGGTGGTCGGCGAAGGCGCGCGTGTGTGGTGGAGAAGTAGCATGGATGAGAGGAGTCGAATGGATGAGCCGTCAGCAGGCTCATGTTGTGGACGAGGAGATGGCGTCGCGTGGAGCGGCATTGGGTCTTGCGAGCTGGCTCGTGTGGCGATCAAACGGTGGCGCGAATCGATGCGCGCCGCAGGTCGGGCTTGGGCGTGCGAGGGAAAGCGCGAAGCGCCGTGGGGGGGAAGGCGGGTGGAGGAAGGTTCTCGGAGGAAGGAAGGGTGGAGAGCGAAGGGGTGGAAAGTGAGGTGAGGGACGGTATACGGGCCGGGTGGGGACCTCGGTATAGGAGGGGGAGGCCCACAAGCAATGGGTGGGAGGGAAGAGTTGCCTTGCCGATGCGGGTGGTAGCCAGGAAGGCCGCGGGCAGGAGGAGGAGAGCTTAGAATAGAGGGCCATAGGCTGGAGGACCCGTGGAGTCTGGTCTGAATGGAGGTAGAGCGAGGGCCCAGTGGAGAGAGGGCAGCCAGAAGCGGCGAGGTAGGCGCCAGGGGGAGAGAGACGAGACCCATCGGGACGGACGAAGACCGGATCGCCGGCGGCCGAAGGCGGACACCCCGGCCATGAGGGAGGCCGACCTGAGCGGACCGAGACAGTGACAACTGGCGTAGTGCAGGACCCAGGAAGGGGGTCCAGGATGGGTATGCCCTTCAGGCCACCCTAGCTGGGTACTTCCATGAGGTACCACCTCTTCCGTCACCCCCCAGCTTGGGACCCCCGTACCGAAGGTGGAGTACTTGCCTTGTGCACCTGCTGCGGTCTGCCCAGGCTGGTGGCCTCTACTAAGTGGAGAGGGTCCTCCCTGCTCAACAGAGCTGGGAGACGGGTCCATTGGGATGAGGTTGCAGTAAGATGGAGAGGTGATGGGTTCTGGCTGAGATCAGGCAGGGTCCTGTGGCCATGGTGAGCCCCTGGAGGCCGGAGATGGAAGGCTGCAGGATGCGGAGCTGCAGCGACCTGTGCCGAGGGTCCCGTAGGGCTCACGAGTCGAGGCCTCCCTCGAGAGAGAGGGGAAACGGCGGAGGGAAGGCTGAGAGGAGAGAGATCCCGTGGAGTAGCCTCCGAACGGCCGACAGGTCCCGGACCTCGGGCCTCGGAAGGAAGAAGAGGAGCGGCCGCAGCGGAAGCCGGAGAGGGTCGGATGAGGGGTCCCCCGGCCTGAGAGACACAGGATGGCCTCACTGGGGGCGGAGACGGACTGGAGCGGGGAGACCTGTGGATGGAGACGGCGAAGCGAAAGGACGCTGGGGCGGATCGGGGGTTGCAACGACCCGGAGAAGGCTGCTGAGGGGTCCGAGAGAGGAGCACAGAAGTCCCAGAGGGGGACGAGGCAGGCAGAGGCTAGAGCCAGAGCAAGTGTGAGAGGTTTTGTTCAGGGGGGCCAGAGTCTGACCGCCCTTGCAAAGCACTGTTGCGAGCAAACGGAGTGACATGCCCGGGCGTGAGCTGTTGATGTGGAGAGCCTGGCCTGGTGGAAGGTCCCAGAGCAGGCTCCAACAAGAGTGCAGGCGGATGAGTGAGGAGCCAGAGAAGGCCTGCGACCTAGAGGCTGAGCGGGTCAGCCAGCGGAGCGACGAGGAGGGTGAGCGCGCTAGGCCGCGCAGTCGATCTCCGGCGGCGGTACCAGCGGAGACTCGCCACGGGTTCGGAAGCGCGGGCCCGCTACCAGCGTCGCGGTGGTGCGCGGGCGGGCCCGACCGGAGCCACCACCCACTGGACGTGACGGGAGTCGCGCGCGCGCTGACGGACGCAGCGCGTGCATCGAGCGGAGGGAGAGACGGAGGCGGAGCTGGACCCATGATGGCCGTGCGCCGATGTGTGGAGCGGAGGAGAGATCAGGCAGGCGCCAGGCGGCAGTGAGCGCGACTCGCGGCGCCACGAGATGAGCCCGCAACCGCGTGATGAGCCCGCCGGTGGTAGGCGAGCAGGTAGACGAGCGCAAGCGAGGACAGGATGAGAGACTGAAAGAGCTGGCCAGCCTGGCGCCACCTGTCAGCTGGGGCAGACCCCGCGGATCCACCAGTCGTCCAGAGGCTGCGAAGATCTGCTGCTCGCGCTGGCGCCGGCGCTGCCGTGCCACGGCCCGCACTGCCCAAAACATGGTAGACCCTGGTACGCCAGCGACCGAAAGCCAGAACCACTATGTAGGTAGTGGTCTTTGTTAGTGGAAACCCGTGAAGAAGCTGTGAGGGGGCATGCGTGGTGTTTCTAAATTCCCGACGAGGAAACCAAAGGAGAGGTCGTGTCCAAAGGTGAGGGTCGGAATGATGGTTGAGCATGAGGCCATATTCCAACTTTCAGCTTGAGGCAGAGAAGGAATCATGGTCTCCAGGACACCGAACTAGGCCGAGATGCTTTGGCCACTTGGGTCTGGAAAAATGGGGATAAGAATCCTGGCCCCTCGCCCTCTGGAGGTACTACAGGAAATGCACCACTCTCAGGAGGAGAGTCTGGACCTCTCAGGAGGGGAGCAGAGGGAGGAGATGGGTCCTGAAGAGGGAGAGGGGTGGAAGGGTGAGGGAGGGGACAGAGGGGAGGTGTCTGGGGAGGGGAAGGGCTGTGAAGAAGAAGAAAGAAGGAGGTAGAGTTATGGAGGGGGCGGAGGAAAAATAAGGAGAGGGTTGGAATGAGGAGTGATGGGCGCCCGGGGGAAAATCAAGGCCCTTGCGGGATGGGCGGGCGCCGTCTGCCCCGGGAGGACCCTGCAAAAGGCCTGCCCGACCTCTGGGCTTGGGAAGTGAAGGGCACGCTGCGGCCCCTGGCGTCGCCCGAAAGGCGCTGCGGGCCGCCTCGGGACGTCGACGCCGGCGCGGACCTGCGTGCCTGCCTGCGCCGGGCGGACTGCGGCCAAGGCGCCATGCTTGCGTCGCCCAGGTTTGGTGTGCATGCCAAGGAAGTCGGTGGAGGAAATAGCCTTTTCGTTCATCTGGCAGGTCCTGCAGCGTTTACAGCACCTCCTGTGTGCAGCGGTCCTGCAGTCATGAGTACTGCGCCTCTCGGCCACCCCGTCGCGATTTCCGCCCACCCCTGTCGCGGACCCTGTCGCGTAATGGGCGCGCTCGAGGGCGTCGAGCAGCGCGGCGAGTCCGCTGAGAACTCCTCCGAGATCGTCGCGCCGAGTTCCCGCTCCTGGCGATGTTGAGATGTCAAGAAAGATGTACCAGGGATGTCAAGATGGCCAGGGATGTCCTGGCCAGGAGGACCATTCCGCGCAGGCGCGAATCGTTAGTCCGCGCGCGGCGCCACGGTATCCCAGCATTTGGCTTTGCCGCGTTGTCCCCTCCCCCGCCGGCCATTCAGCGACGGCGCCCCGGATCGACCGTTCCATTCCTGGCCAGCATAAGTGCCGGCAGTCCGCGGGGGTAAGTGAATAGACCACTCCCCTGTAGGGTGGGGGGTTGCGGGACTTTTTTGCCGCCCCGTGAGGCGTTGTTTGTCTCTTTGCATGGGCTTCATGTTTTCTTTGTTATGTTCAAACCGCGCCGCCTGCCCACCACACTCCTCAAACCGAACCATCCACCTTGGGCCTTGGGTCCCTCATGTCCTGATGGACCCGACGGACTGGGCGCTGTAGCTCCTGGTGGGCCTTGAGGTCAATGGGCCTTGCCAGGTCTGGGGGCGGTCCGTCAGGCAGACGGGGCAGCACCCAGCGCCTAGGGTGGATGGCGGGGGAGGAGGCGAGGCGGCGTCAGCGCTTGCCGGCTGGAGGGGAGGCGGAGGGGGCAGTGCTCAGAGAGGTCGGGGAGGAGGGGGAGGTGACCATCGCGGCGCGAGGGGCTGCCGGGCGAGCGCGCGCGGGGAGCGATGAGGGCTGGGCGATGCGCGCGTGCGACCCCAGCCGCCCTGCCAGGCCCCCAGCGGATGACACTGATGGATCCCACTGCGGGGGGTATGAGGCGGTGTCCGCCCGGGCGGTTGGCC
Organism: Mauremys reevesii; assembly: GCF_016161935.1. Classification (NCBI taxonomy): domain Eukaryota; kingdom Metazoa; phylum Chordata; order Testudines; family Geoemydidae; genus Mauremys; species Mauremys reevesii. Next base: position 88,940,133 of record NC_052631.1, on the reverse strand, counting down.
GGGGCGCGCCCGCGCGCCCGGGCGGCGGGGCGGGCGCGAGGGCGGGGCCGGCGGGCGTGAGCCCGAGCCGGGCGGATGTCCTGGAGGTCCGTGTCCGCCCGTCCCGGTCCGTCCGTACCCGGAGGAGCCGACCCCACCTGCTCGGGAGCTCGGAGCTCGACCGGGAGGCGCGGCGCGGTCGCAGCGGGCGCTGCGGGCGGCCGGAGCGGCGCGGGGCGGGGACGGGGCGGTGCCGGCTGCGACCCTCCGACGCGGGGACGGCGCGCGTGGATCGCCGGGAGTGGTGGATGCGGTGCCGCGACCGTACATGCGGCGGCGGGCGCGACCGAGCGACTGCCGCGATGGCGAGCGAGGCGTGCCGCGCTCGACGGCTGCGGGCGGCGCGCCGCGGCAGGTAGCGGCGGGCTGTGGCCTCGGCCCTGCGTGGACCGAGTGCCGAGTGGACCACAGGCGGTGGTCCCCTCGCGGACCGGCCCTCGCCGCAGCCCAGCCGCCGGGGCCCGGGCGGGCCGGCCGTCCCGGGCTCGAGGGCTCCGGCTCCTCTGAGCTCGCTCGGCGTCGCGGAGGCACGGCTCGTCTGGCTCCGGCCGGGCACACTCGGCGGCGGCCGGCCGGGCGACGACGCGGAGCGGCGCCGCCCAGTGTCTGGGCGGGCGCTGGTCAACGCCCAGTGTCTCTGGCGGCGGCGCGGTCACCACAGGGGCGCGAGGCGGCACGGCTGGAGGCTCAGCGCTTTGGCGCTGGGCTATTGGGCGCGCGAGCCCGGGGAGCGCCGGGAGTGGGTGCGCCGGCCGGCGCTACTCGGCGGCGGGGCCTGCGCCCGTCGTGCCGGCGCTCCGTGTCGAGGGGGCGCTCGGTGACCGGTGCCGTGGGGGGAGCCGGTTGAAAGCGGGCTGGCATAAGCCTGTTCTCGCGTTCTTGTCCGTGTCTTGGCTTAAAAAAGCAGAACAGAGCCAGAACAGATAGGCGATGTCCTCCTTCTGTCCCGAGGGAGGAGGCGTGCGTGGTGCTCCAGCGGGCGTGGGGGCTTGGCAGGCAGGGCGCAGGGCTTGCTGCAGCGGCCCGGGGGCATGCCCCGCCCTGGGAGCGGGAGGAAAAAGCCCCCAACCAACCACTATCTAAGAACTAACCACTAAGATATAAGATAACTATAGAAAAGAAAAACACTAAATACTACCAGCTATATAATATAAAAAAATAAGAGAAAGGCTAGGGTGGAGAGAGGAGCACTCACAGTTCGTTCCGACCACAGTTCCGGGGAAGGCGGAAGAAGGAGGAACTGAGCGGCGGGCGGGGGCTATATATTTTAAGCGCCGCGCCACGGGCGCCAGGGCTCCCAGCAGCGGCTTCGGGGGAAAAAGAAAGGGAAAGTTCGGGCCCGCCGTGCGCGCACACATAACAACTGGAATGCATTGGAGCAATCACTCGAAGAAGAATTTCTGGAAATGACTTCCAAAACATCCTACTGCCCCAAGCTATATCATACAGTGTAGACATAGGAAATTTTGCCTATCTATACTATGAGCCTCTATACATGATGCTCCTGTTCTCCAAACCAATTCAAACCCTCTGCATTTAATCTGGCATCACTATTTTCCCTTCTAAAATAACATTCATTTTGTTTGTTTTTATTTTAGCAGATGAGATTGTCATGCTTTATGGAAGGCTGCCAGGCCTACTGGGCCACTAGCTATTATACAAAAACTGCCTATTTTTACCCTGGTTTCTCACTTTATATGCATTACATTAAATGAATTAATGAGAGGACATAACCTAGAATATGATGATAGGTTCAGACAGGATTACAATACCTATGCATCCAAAATATTTATCACGGTATTCCAGTGGAGCTGCAACTTGACCCTCTCCCAAAGAAAAAATGCTGTGGGGTATATGAACAATTTAAAATGTTTTCATCCATAGTGACTGGATTCTAAATTATTCAAGAGAAGAAGGAACCTCAAGTGCCATAGCGGGAGACATTAAAATTGTATCTCATTGTAGATGACAAATGTTCATATTTTTATTTCCATAATACAAGGTTTGTTCCTGCATTGCTAAATTGAGGATTGTATTTAAAGCTATTTTATTTTAAGTTCAGGGTCAAATTTACAGCCTCACATTTTTTTAACAATTCAGAAATTTGAATTGTTCAGATCCTATCTTCTGCACAGTGACAATACATGGGACTGTCAGAATGAGTTTCTAACCCTTGTTATTACTTTTCTTTTAAATATGATCTCTAGGGAGGTTAGATTTATTGTTTAATTAGATAGAAAATGACAAAATACAAGAGACATGTCACAGTAACAGATATTGAACAATGTGGCTTAAAAGAAAGCTCATAAGAAATGAAATCACTCTACATTTATTTTCAGAATAATAAAGAGTAAGTTAAAATTAACTTAAGAGTAGGCTTCTTTTACAAATAATTTATTAACTAAGGATATTGTCTAGATGGTAATTGTTTCCCTATCTGCTGATTCATGAGTACTCTACAGCTCCCATATAGGCTGCTCCACTTGCCCTGGAGAAGGCTCTGTGATTTTTATTTTCACTTTATGCAACCATCCAAACCTGTTCCTTTACTTACAGGGTCAGTGGTGGTTCCACCCAATAAGATTTATAGTAATGCTGATGAAGAACTCAGCCAACAGTGGATTCCCTAGTATCCGAAAGAAGTGGTTCTACCCTGTCTGCATGACAGCCAGTCAGCCACAGAAGAGTTTTTAAAATTGTTACTATCTTGGCTGAACTCAAGAACAGAACCCAGGCAAACAGTGATAATGGGACTTCAACAAACTAGATTCTTTCCTCCTGGAGCAAAAATCAGTGTAGACTGGGGAGATGACAAAAGCAACCCTTTTATTTTGGGACCATCTCACTGGCTATCAGGGGCAGGATCCATACCCTGCTCACATCTAGTGATCAAGGATAAAAAGGCATACTAAGTTTTCGTCTCCCTAACAGTTCTGCAACTTTCAAGCATGGAGCAGAGATTTCTTGAATTCAGCCTTGAACACTAGTCCATCTTAACCTGGCCACCGAGACCACAGACAGCTTTCTGGTGTTTAGAAGGCCCCATACGTGCTCCTCTGATTAGGGAAAATTCTGTTTGTTTAAATATATGCTTAAATAAGAAGGTGGCAGTATAATCATAATTGAAAAACATCCTGGTAAGTGATAGTCATAAGATTTCCAGCATAACCAGACTACATCATAAACAAGATGGTATCCTTAGAAAAACAGAAATGTATGGATCCTACAATGTTTCTGAGCATTGGTTCTGTCTATTATGAACATTATAGAGATGGGCTTGACTTCATGGTCAGTTAGAGCACAGAAAGTTAGAGTGTAAATCTACAGTGCGCTAGCTTGCAGCATACTAAGTCACCATGTGGACCTTGCTTGAAAATTTTTAGTGCACAATAGCAGGGTCCACATGGTGACTTAGTGCATGGCAGACCAGTTCGCTGCAGATTCACATCTTATCTGCCATGCACTAGGTCTCTCCATGTAGACAAGCATTAGAGCCTAACATAGAAGATTAGGGATGGAAGATTAAGGATCAGGAGGTCATCTAGTCCAACTCTCTGCTCAAAGAATCCCCACATTTGGAGAGTTTAGAACCAATCCAAACTTTATTGCTTAGATGTATTGCTAATTAGACAATAGCTAAAAATCACAGGTGACTTGAACCCCAAGGGCCTCCCCTATTTTCCTAACATTTTAAAGTTACGTATATGAATTAATGATAACTGAATCTCAGGTTCACGGCCTGACAGGGCCGGCTTTAGGAAGTGCGGGGCCTAATTCGAACAGTTTTGACGGGGCCCTAGCAAGGATGACTTAAAAAAAAAATGTAAAAAACCACGTGGGGCTTGTACTCACCGGGCGATGCTCTGAGTCTTCAGTGCCACTTCAGCGGCGGGTCCTTCACTCACTCCGGGTCTTCGGCGGCACTGAAGGACCCACCGCCGAAGTGCTGCCAAAGACCCGGAGCGAGTGAAGGACCCGCCGCCGAAGTGCTGCCGAAGACCCGAAGCGCCGCCAGGTGAGTAAAAATTAAAAAGGTGCCTCTAGCTAGGGAAGGGATTCTCACTGGGAGCGGGGCTCTCTTAGGCGCGGGGCTTGATTCGGGGGAATTGGTGGAATAAGCCTAAAGCCGGCTCTGCGGCCTGATACCTCAATGCCCTCTTTAGAGGGGTTGTTACCAGGATGCCAAGGCTACTTAAATGAAGTTTTCTTTGCCACAGTACCTTGGGCATAGACAGTACATTGAAGTAGATTTCAGTCCACTCAGCATCTTATTGCTAACATGCTAAATGAGTTAGAGGAACTAGAATGAAAGTTAATAAAAAATGAAGGAATAAGCAAACATGTAAAACACTTTAGTGCAAAATACAGAAATGAAAATAAACACTTTGGGGGAAAATCAAAGTTAAAAAAGGTTTGTTGCTTTTAACAGCAAAATAATTAAAGTTATTGTGAACCTAGTCTCTTGGAAAACAAATGCAAAGTTGTACACAAAATAAGCACATCCAAAGCTTGATCTGACTTATCCATGAAAAGGGCACCATAGCATAACAGAAAAAGGACTAAGATTAGTATTACCTTTAGAAACAACATTTTAAAATGCCATTTTTCCATCTTACATTGGAGCTGACTGAAATAAAGGCATAGTGAAGTACAAGGAAAACACAGCAAGAAGTGGAATACATACAATAATATTGATATAAGAGGGAACAAAAGAGAGGGGAAATATGCTTTACTGCATTGTCTGAGTTTAAACTGTACCCTATAAAAAGCAGTAAGCCAAATTCAGATGGGGCTATCAAAGTTAATGACAATATATGGCACTGTAAATCAGAAGATTTGAAAGATTAGAGCAAAGTATCTATGAATCCTGAAAAACATAATTATTTTAGAGGGAAGGAAGGGAATAGGCAATAGATTGTGCTTACTCCTGGGGGAGAAAAATCAATTATGTAAGAGGCCAATAATACTATGCCGCTAAAAAAGAGAATTAACGGTACCTGTGTTTTATGTTATTCAAGATCTTTGCAGTCTTTTGTTGAAAATATTTATGAATTATGATCTATGTGTTGCAATGAAATTAATGCATGTTCATAAGTCATTTTAATAGTAAATAGTTGTTCTCAGTACTGTATGTGAACACATATTATGCAATTGTATATATGCACATATATCACTCTCTTGGATGGCTATAACTCAGTCAATTGGCAGTCCAACCTGCTGGACCCTTTTCCTCCTATTTCTTCGTAGGCAGCTTCTCTCATACCTCCTCCACTAAAATGTCCTATGTGTACTTGACTTCTTTTTTCTTTTGAGTTTATTTTAATCCAGAATGGCTCATTCCCCAGAATGGTTGGGGAAAATATTTCCCTATCACATTAATTAATACAGGAGAAGGGATAGTCTTCTTATTAAGGTATGGGACCCGTCCATAAAAAAAAGTTGCAATACTATAGAATACTATATTCTCATGGGGGCCCCTGTGGGGCCCGGGGTCTGGGGCAAATTGCCCCACTTGTCCCCCAGGCAGCCCTGATGGGACCTGGCAGATCTGAACTCCATTTCTGGCTCTGCCAAAGACTTCTTGTGTGAACTTGGGCAAGTCACTTCACCTATCTGTGCCTCAATCTAACCATCCAGGAAACTGAGATGACAACTCATCCCTGCATGGGGATGTAGTGAGGATTAATTCATTTATATTTATCCTTAATCAGAAGCAAGTATTAGTAGAATTTCTGTTTTGCCTTGTTATATAAGATATGATAATACAATGTGTTACAATAGAGAAACAATTCTAAAATATACTATTTCATTACCCACTCTTTTAGGTCTGATCTTTTCAATTCAATCTAGATCTTCAAAGTCTAATTACATAAGAGCATGTTTCTAATCGCAATATGGTAAATATATTTTTAGAATTATGGAATTTTCCTTCATGTAAATGTGAAATATCACATATCTGCCACTATGGGTAGGCTGAGAAGCTTGCTCTATTTCTGATTATCTATAGTAAACAGGATTTATAGGCCACATGATTAGTTCTCGGAAGTCTTTTCCTGTACGAAAAAAATCTCTAAATCTATGTGGCTATAGCTAGACTGTGCAAACCCTGGTGAGGTTTAAGGATTAACATGAGATATTATTAGATGTAAGTACTGAACATGTGCATTCTGATTTTTCTCCAGTTATTAAGTTAGGGCATAAATTAATGTCTCTAAATCTACTCTTCAATTGCAAATGTTCTAAAAAAAATCTGCTTATGCATATTAGGTAGATTTGAGTACTATTATACAAGAAAGATTTAGCACTGAAATACAGCTGCCATTGCCATATTTCTTGTATTTTCTAAGACTATTTTTAATTGTAGTGTATGTGTGTGTGTTGGGGGAGAACCTGGAGATTTAGCCATTTCATTTTCTTGTCCCATCTGATCACCCCATCGGGAAGGGGAAAAATAATCTTTTCTCTAAGGCTGTATTGTGTGATCTAGGTCTTTTCTGACTGGTGACCATGGAGCTATAATTTACAACTTCATTCATGGACATATTTTTGTCCCCAAATAATTCCAGATTAATCCCAGAAAATAGCTGTACAGCCACCAAGAGGTTCCTAAGAGGTTGCAGACTCAGCAGACACTGGAAATCAACAAAGACAGCCACTACCAACACCTTGGGCTGTGAGTGTTGAATGTGGAAAGCTCCCAGACTCTGCCACTCAAGGAAAAGGAGTCCACAGGTTGTTCTCTATCATGAATCTTCAATACAGAGCATGGCATTGTCATCAAGTAACCAATCAATCATTTACACTTAGACTGTATAATACCATTGATGGGAATATTTCATAGCCAATTTAAGCCTGTAAAATTAATGAAAATCACTGAAAATGACAGGGCTGCCCAGAGGACTCAGGGGGCCTGGGGTCTTCGGTGGCAGGGGGCCCCCGCCGCCGAATTGCCGCCAAACACCCGGAGCAGAAGCAGCTCCGGGGGCCTGGGCCCCACGAGAGTTTTCCGGGGCCCCCGGAGCAAGTGAAGGACCCCGCTCCAGGGGTCCTGAAAAAACTCTCGTGGGGGCCTGGGGCAAATTGCCCTACTTGCCCCCGCCCCGCCCTGGAAAATGATGGGGATTGAAAAGGGAGCACAGTTAAATTACCAAAGTTCTGCCTCAAAATTCGGAAGTATGGAGAGGAAACAATGAGCTATTATGATGTAGGAAGGCTACATGAAACCTGATCAGTGCCTGTTGAAGCCAATGGAAGAGTTCCCATTGTGTTCATGAGGCACTGGATCAGGCCAATAAGCAATATAATATCAGTGAAATTTTAGTTGAATACCAGTCCTTGCATCATAGAAACCACTGGAGATCTTTCATCCTGAAAATAATGTAATCAGAAATTCTGATCCCAACCATCTATTGTATTTTGAATTTTTAAAAATTATTATCAACACAGTAATGAAATCAGATTGGAAAGTTACTGGTACATGTTCTGAGTACTTGAAACATACATATTTTGGAGGTATGTGCTCCAATTATTTTCTGCAGTTTTTCCTCGACTTATTACTCTTGAATTATTTCAGAGTAAACCAAATATGCTTTTTCTGGCCTCAGCTTTTATAGAAAACCCTACATTATGAAATTCTGCTAAGGACTTCACCTATAATTTAAAGATGATATCTTGACTGGTTATAGGATGTATGTGGGTGAAATCTGGGCAAACATGGTTAAATGTAAATTTCAAATGGAAGCATCAGAAAAATCTCATGGGGACCATATTATGTGTTAATTTTAAAATAGTCATTTTCTGACAAAAAATTTAAGTTGTGCATTCATCTGATGAGTTGATATACCCCTAGATTCCTTGCCTGGCATTCATTTTTCAAGAAAGTAACATACCGAAGTCTTAACTCAGAAAGTAATAATGATCAAAATTAAATCAGCCCCTCCGTTCATTTCAAATTCACACCCTTTCAGAAGGGAGTAACTTATTCAAAGTGACACTGGTATATTGTAGCAGTCAAATTATATTAAGAAGTATGTTGCATATTTTGTTCTGAGTCAAGCCAAAACAATTTCATCTCATTGCAAGACCACCAAATTTTTCCCTCGGATAATAGTTAAATAATTTCACATGTATGTTTGAAAGGAAAATGCTTTTGTGAAAGTACCTGTTATATTAAATAGTGAGTGTTAGATTTGTGTGAAATTCATCAATTCCAGTACATGTGGGGAAAACTGAACACTTCTTAGTGTTTTGAACAAACCTGAAAACCAAATGGAAGCACCAGCCAAGACTACTCAGGTTCAGACCCACAATGTTCCATGTGGGGAAGGAGAAGCTTGTGCAAAACTCAGTAACTAATTTACTCAAAAGGTCTGTAACATGGCCCATGTTCCAGGTTGATAACTAGACAGGACTTGAATGGTTGGCACAGCTCTAATTAACGGCCATAAAATTAGCTATTCAGATTACAATAACAGCTTTCAGCCAAAAAAGTCAAGGATAGCCATGCATTCACCTCAGGAGACAGAATTTGTCTCTCTACATTACAGATTCTTTCCGAACTGGAAATATATTTTATTCAGATTATCATTTTGCAGACTATATTATTCAAGTAAATTATCCGTAGCTCAATCTTTGACTTCAATATTTGTTTTTTGAGGCAGTAAGGCTTTCATAATCAGGCCTCAGATCATCAACTGAATGTGATGTTGATTCTATAATCATTTCTGAAACCTCAAGCCATTTTGGCTTTCTTTTGCTTATACGTATCTGAAGACATCCTGGATGTTTATGTACAATGATAATTTCTTGGGGATTGTTTCACACCTGGGGTTTCTCAGGAGGCCAAAGACTGCAGGCTGAATGCTTTCAGATCTTATGGAGTGCAGTGATTCCCTGAGGCATGGCCTCCATGTGGAGTTTCTTTGATGCTTCTAAGGCAAAATGCCTCCTTCCACACAAGATGGGGCTGCATAAGTGCACAGATGTGTGCATACAAATCTACATCTTTGGAGTTCAATTATCCCTCCCCACAACACTTTTCAAAATGTGCTTTTCTGAGCATTAATGATCTAGGTTAACTAATAACATGATGATTATAATAATAATAATGCTTATGATACCATGGCTTCACATCAAAAAGCTTTGTGTGTCCTGAACTACAAAGCCATTCTTTCTCTCACTATTATTATTTTCTCATCTCATCCTCAGACCCACCCCACCATTTTTTAAACTCTTAAGAATAGTAGACTCCGTTTATATATACCTTGTCTCCAATGGTATATTACTATTCAAGACCCAGCTGTTATGCAGATGTACGGAATCTTGCGTACTGGTTGGAGGTGTTTGAGTAGCTGGACTGGGCTGACTGCGGGTGGTCATTGATCTTTTCTGGAGAGAATCTGCTGTTGGAGGTGGTTTTCTGCTGCAGGTGCATGCATGTGGTGGTGGTGGAGGGGGTGGGAGTGGTCTGAATGTGAACTGGTTACGTGGGCTGCCCGGTATATCTAAAAAAAAGCAAACCAGAAAGAAAAGACAAACAAATCCATAGAGTTACTATTTTAAATAGCAATCAGAAAAGCATGGTATTATATTTAACAGGATTACAGTATTGTGTAGTAGAGGTTTAATTTCAGGCTGTCTGTAAAATGTTATTGTAACATATGAATTCATTTAAAATCCTCTTATGAAATAAAGAATATTCACAGATTTGAATTTGTATGTAAATTCTTCAGTGCTGCAGTGGTTAAAATAAATGAAGCAGCACTCACATAATTTGTCATAGCATTTTTTTGAACAAATAAATCAGAGTGACATTGAGTTACAGCACAGAAACCATCTGATTTCATCAGCTGTAAATCCCATTTAGGAAAATACCTGTGAAAGAAACGGACAGGTTACAAGAATAAACATCCTGCACTTCAAATCAAAAGAGAGAATAATTCAATCAAACCCTCTACAAAACCACTAAGTAATAAACATCTCCCATGAAATAAGGCTAAACAGATTTACACTACTATGTTAATGTATTTGTCAGTTAGGCCTGGGAAAAGGTTCTAGCAGAGAGGCAATAATGACACACACCTGGAGAGAGGGTTCTGTGGTATTAAAAGCAGAGGAGCAGGCAGTCAACATCAGACCAGACTGTAAAGTGAATGCAGCTCTTAGTAGGAGCTTTAAGGAAAGGCTGTTGTGTTTGCATAATCACTGTTCTGTTACTTGCTAGTACTGTTGTTGCCCAAGACAACTTAGGAGTGTCATCCTGCTGTTGCTGCTACCTTGAAGATACTAAGCACCTGTTTCTACTGTTCACTCAGGAGAGACTCGAAAATCTATTATGCAGGAGCAAGACAGCCAGGGGAAAAATTATGAGCACCTGAGCAAGGAAATCCCTCAGAGACAGTGTGAAGATGCTACCATTATTTTTTAAGGATTGCTGTAACTATTGCTTTAGTAACAAATCACTGGCAGCAAAGTATTCAGATGTTGTCAGCTAACTGTCATACTATTGACAGGAAAGACCTCCAGCCCCTAAATTGGTGGCTCACATTTGCTAGTATTCCTGCTGCCAGGAAACTTCTCACCCTTCCACAGAGTGTAGCTAACTTTTAAGTAATACATTACTAACCCTTAAGCTGTGAGAACTTCAGTCTTTGTGTTTGCATCATATGTATCACAATGAAACCTGCCAGATTTTGCATCCTATTTTCATACACACTTGTACACACACAGTCACACTGACTGGTACGGAGAGTTTCCAAGTGTTCTTCGGAAAGGAAAGGGAAGCGCTCTCAGGGCTTTTAGGCCCTGAAATGTCCCATTCTAGGAGCCTGTCTTATACACACATGTGCCAAGGGCAACACACCTCCTATGGCAAACATTTTACCTCCATGTTACACATTCCCACCCACAAGATAGAATCTTTTGCAAATTTCAGTTTGCATGATAGCAATCAGATCAGGAATGGAAATGTGTCAGGAGCTGGTATGAAACAGTTATAATGACCCTAGGGACAGTCATCAGGCAGCAGTGATCCAACCATTTAAACTTCCTCCTGCAGTGGAAAGTTCTGCAGTCTACTGCCTCTTCTTTCTCACTGCCAACTGCACAGCCACTTCTAGTGTAAGGTTTCTCAGATGGTGGAGCACAGCCCAGAAATTGGCTTTGAGGGGATTGCCTCATACTGACTGAGAAACCTCCCTTGCCCACAGAGAAAAATAACAGTCACTGACCTCTGGTGGAGCCTAAACAAGCACCTCTCTTCAACTGCCCCAACTGCTTCTGCTGCTCTGTTCCCTCCCTATGCTAACTCAATCCCACAGCTGCTCACACTCTCCCCAGACAGCCCAATTTAAATTCTCTGTTTCAATATGCAATTCCTCTGTAGGCTCAGTGCTTGTGGCATTCCCTGTGAGTGGTGAATGTATGCTGTGTGTGTTTGTTATACAGTAACTTCTTTTGGTAGTTGTTTCCAAGGGTTTTTTTATTTTCATACCAGTATCTCATTCTAGTAAGGCTACTTAGATGGAATTCTGATGATCCCCAAATCCCTGGAAGGAACTCCCTTTGTGCTTCATTTTCAGCAAGTATTTTGTTAAGAGCTGTGACTGATGCATTGTCTTCATGCTGGAAGGTGAATGGCCTTTTGTGAATAGTGACAGTTGGTTTAGATGGCAGGTGACAAATGGCATCAATTTCCTAATGACACACAATGCTAATCCCAACCAGAGGAACAAGAGCCAGTGTTGGGAGTCAAGCCAAGAGTCAGAGCCAGAGGCCGGGGCAGGGATCAGGAGCAAGGAAGGAAGGCAAGAATCAGGAACAGGTCAGGAAAGCAGGAACCAGGGACAAGTCATGAAGGTAGGGCTCAAGTGTCAAGCATGAAGGCAGGGTCCAAGGTAGCAGCCACCTAGGAATTCACCCAGTTGCACGGACAACTTCCTGTCTATCTTTCTGGCTTAAATAGCGTACCTTGGCCCAATCAAGGACTCTGGAGTGCTTGAAGATGCAGTAACTACCAAGACCTTGCATGGCTCCTCCTACCGGTGATGGGTGGAAGAACTGTAGGATCCATATCTAAGTTCCCTCTTAGCTGCACGGCTGCACAGCAGACTATCAAGGGCTGTGCAGGTGGGAAGAGGCGCCTCTCCCCCAGCCCCATGCTGCAGTGGCAAGAGAGAGATGGGGAGAGTCCTCTCTCCCTGCTGCAGCTCAGGGGAAGCCTGCACCCCAAACCCCTCAGCCCCGGACCCACCCCAGAGCCCACCCCCCCAGCCATAGCCCCCACCCCAACCCTCTGCCCCAGCCCTTAGCCCCCTCCCGCACCCCAAATTCTTCATCCCCATCCCCGAGCCTGCACCCCCAACGGGATCCCTCACCCCCTGCATCCCAAACCTCTGCCCCAGCCCCGAGCCCGCTCCCGCACTCTGAACCCCACTGCCCCATTCCCGCTACACATCTCCTCCATATTGGTGAACATAACAAAATTCATTCCGCACGTGGATGTAAAAAATTAGAGGGAACATTGATCCACATAGCAATGCATCCTCCAGCCCCACTACTACTCCTTTTGCCTCACTGTCACCTACTTCCTGTGCTGGCACACAGATATCTGCCATAGAGCTCAGTTTGTTCCATGCCACATGTAAATTTTATGCTATGTGGACCCCAAATCCTGTCTATGCTTGTACAATGGTACTGCCCATTTCTGCTGGCATGTGGCAGATGGGAAGAATTTTCCCCAACAATATTAGTACTCAAAATGTACATGTGCACCACATTCCCTGGGGGATTCCACTTTAATCTCCTCCCACCCACAGCAGTAAACACTATACTTGTCAGCCTTTTGTGTGACTATATCATATAAACCCCTGATTCACAATCTAAGTGGGAGGTGGGGGAGGAGGTGAGACAGAAAGAGAAAGATTTAAGAATAGAGCCTCAGCTGGTGTAACTGGTGCAACTTCATTGACTTGAGCTGAAAATCTGGCCTTGAATTTCTAATTAGTTTTTTACAGACTATTTCTAATTTGCTGAAGTTACTTTTATTTTACTTACTTTGAGACTAAGTCTACATCTCATTAACTTTATTTTTATATCACAGAAAAATGTTGCTTGTGATAAAACAATGTTTGTGTCTAAATCTGCATACCAGCGATTCCTTAGAGTTCTAAATGTACACTAGACTGTGCAAACTAACTTAATACAAAATCATTTAAATACCTCAGGAGTAAAATTATGCATGGAAATTTGTCTAAAACCAACAAGCACCTAAAGTGTGCGGGTATGATATGGGAATTAGCTTAGCTGTGAAGTTGTATCCTCCTATTATTCTTCACATAATTCTGTCTATTCACTGCAATATCTGTCTTCATTCTTAATTGTTACTGACAGAATACTGTTCAGATATTTTAATTTCTTAGGAAATCAGAAAGTCCATCTATGAAATGTAAAAATGGTATATAATTAGTTTTCAATATACTTATTAGCATGATAGAAGTTACTGTTCACCTAAAACATAACTACAAAATATGTTCTCAGCCCAAAATTCTTGGTTATAATATTTATGCTCAGATCATGTTCCCTTGAAAAAACCTACAGTAGAGACCAAATTCAGGCAAATGCTCTGTGGCCTCATTTGTGCAGCCCCATGTGATACAGAAAGAGATATTTCAAATCTGCCAGCAAATCCAGCTTCGCCCCTGTAGGGTGACTAGTGATGGAAGAACCCATTTCAGATATGTGGTGTCGAAGTTCTATGTCCCCAAAGAGTTTATTTCTCAGAATTTCTCTCATTTCAGGAGGACAAATTCAGGGGGGAAAAAAATCTGTTTTCTGAGAATATTCATTTGAGGCTATGCTTGTTTTAACACCTCTTTGTTGTCTTTTGGGGGGTACTGTATCTTATCCCTTCTTGCTATACAAAAAATAAACAATTTTCATGTTGCTTTGTGTTAGGCATTCTTGCTTTGCGTACAGCGGTGGTAATTCATTCAGCTGTTTATTTGGAGATAGCCTTTGAGCTACTTACTCTCCAAGAGTAAGAATCCTGTGATGATAGTATCTTTAAAGAAGGAAAAATTATTTCCTCATAATTCTGCTTCTTTGAAGAGAACATCTCATAGGATTCTTTTTTTTTAAAATCAGAGTCTGGGTCTAGTTTAGGGGTGGATTATTTTTACTGTGGTTTGGATCAATCCTATTGGATGGTACTTGGTTAATATCACATGAAAATAATCTATAATCAGAGGCCATAAAGCTAAATTTTTATGGAGAAAGGGAAGGGAGGAATAAGATCCTTTAAAAACATGGATTATTAACTTCTGCCTAGTGATTCAGGTAGTTGATGTTGTAAAGCAAAGCCAAAGAAATGATGGAGAAGAACATTGAGCATGTTACTGATTTTTTATCTTGTTGTTGGGGGAGTAGATCCCCTTTTAAAATATCACTGTCCTTCACTTGGGTTGTAAGTTGGTTGTAGGGTTTGTACAGGGCAAAGATTTTCAAACATGGCATTGTTTTAGTAGTATAGATTTTCATAATATGCTGTCATTTTTATGGCATGTTTGGACTGTGAATGGAGTAATATTCTGAACAACCTGGTTGCCAACCTTAATTCTCTCCTATTATAATGGTTGAACACTGTAAAACTGTAACAGTGATCAGCTCCCAATATTTTAACATGAAGCTCTATAAAGAATTTCCTCCTTATCTTCTGATAAATCTCACACACCAGGATTGCATGTGCCTGCAGAGAGGAGGGATGAGGGACCGTAGCATTTATTTATCTGTTTACACAAAATGCCTGTAGAGTATATCAGAGGGAGTATATCCCCTGGGGAAATTCCCTGAAAGCACCTGACCCTTGGTAAAATCTGGTATATTCTAAAAGCAAAATATTTCCTCTTTCGAAGCCTTAAAATTGAAAGTAATCTCTGAAAGGGAAGATGCGTAAGTACTGAGGCTGGGGTAAAAGTCAACCAGAAAGAGAAAGCACGCTGATCTTTTTTTCAATTTGTAGGAGGGTTTGTAAAAAGATGATCCAGTAAACTCAAGGGGCCACTCCTCCTCCCACCAAGAACATAATAGAAAGCTATTCCATACATAGTTCATTATTGATTGAAAATTATTTTGAGCACAGCTAGTATAAGCCACACACCTCCTGGGTGTGGTGCTCTGTCCCATCTAGTGGCACTGTGACCACTTAGAGAGCGAGATTAATGAGTTTTCTCTACAGCCTAGAGCCATATGGCTCATGAAGGAGAGGCTCATGCATTTAGCTCCAGAGTTCTCAGGTTTGATCCCACCTAGCCATGACCAGGGTCTGTCAGTGTTACACTAGGAATTTGGCAGAACTATTTTCATGGCACTTTTGACAGATATTTCAATATCCATTTTCCATCCATAAAACCAGAAATGGGCCAAAAGAAATCTGATGAGGTTCAACAAGTTGAACCAAGATGAGTCCTGCATTTAGGATGGAAGAATCCCATGCACTGCTACAGGATGGGGACTGACTGGCTAAGCAGCAGTTCTGCAGAAAAGGACCTGGAGATTACAGTGGATGAGAAGCTGGATATGAGTCAACAGTGTGCCCTTGTTGCCAAAAAGGCTACTGGTATATTGGGCTGCATTAGTGGGAGCATTGCCAGAAGATCGAGGGAAGTGATTATTCCCCTCTATTGGACACAGGTGAGGCCACATCTGGAGTACTATGTCCAGTTTTGGGCCCCCCAGTACAGAAATGATGTGGACAAATTGGAGAGAGTCCAGTGGAGGGCAACAAAAATCATTATGGGGCTGGGGCACATGACTTATGAAGAGAGGCTGAGGGAACTGGTCTTATTTAGTCTGCAGAAAAGAAGAGTGAGGGGTGATTTGATATCAGCTTTCAACTACCTCAAGAGGGGTTCCAAAGAGGATGGGGGTAGGCTGTTCTTGGTGGTGGCAGATGACAGAAGAAGGAGTAATGGTCTCAAGTTGCAGTGGGGGAGGTCTAGGTTGGATATTAGGAAAAACTATTTCACTAGGAGAGTAGTGAAGCACTGGAATGGGTTACCTAGGAAGGTGGTGGAATCTCCATCCTTAGAGGTTTTAAGGCAAGATTTGACAGATACCTTCTGGCTGGGATGATTTAATTGGGGTTGGACTAGCTGACTTCCTGAGGTCTCTTCCAACCCTAATCTTCTATGATTGTATCATTTAGTGACAAGGGAACAGTATCCTGTATTGCTACCCACTGAAGTATGTAAAAGAGAATATATTAAAAAGTAATGAACCTTAAAAGTTTTGCATTTAATCTGTAGTGCTTTTAAGTATTTTAATTCTTTCCAGCTCCTAAATTTATTATTTATTGGTATATTTCTTCACCAAATATGTACTGGTAGAATTTGAATTAGCTTGGAATCTATTATTTAATTAAATAGTATAATATATTCTGAGAATTTAGTTTTCTATTTAAAAGTTTCCTGGGTATTAAAACTGCTCAGTTAGAATCAGAGCTGCAATAGTTTATCAAGTGGAGATGAATGAGCATCATCAAAATCTTATTTATGAAAACAAAAACACTGGAATGGATAAATATAAAAAGTACAATGAGAAGAGATCTTAGAGTCACTGCATATTTGGCTAGAAAGACCACAACCAGAGCACTGCACACAGCACAGAAAGGCATGTAATGAAGAATTGAAAAAGATCAGGTGTAGCAAGGATAACAAAGATAAATATTAAGGTGTGAGGCTAGGAGAAGCTTATAGTCCACGGCCCTGAACCTGCAATAAGATGGGGGATCTCATTCAGGATCAGGGCCTAAGATGACAAAATAACAATTTTGTCCAACATGTGTGCTGGAGACAAACAGTATTGTAGCATTACTTGTTTCTGTATTTAGGCCTGATCTTATGAGGTTCTCATAATCTTAACTTATTGAAGTTCTACCTTTCTATGAGAGTACATTTTACAAGACATTGTCTGCATGTTTATGTATATATGCCCTGTGACCCTACAAAGCCCTTAATTATATGTTGCCCGTATCTGAACCCCTTCTATTTCTGCTATATTGTTTTTAGGACAGGATGAGCAGAACAAAAACTAGTATTCCAAATGGGGTCATACAATCAATTTATATATTGACATTATAATATTTTCAATAAACACTTTTGACTTCCATCTTAAACATAAAATTTGTTTCTTTTGTAGAATTTTTGTGTTTGTCTTTTCCTAGTCTTACTATATTGTCAAGTTTTTTGAGTATGAAACACAGAACTTCATCTCAAAGGACGTCTACAAAAGTATAAGCAGTTCTATGCAAAATTAAAACAAATTTATAAGACAATTGGAAGTTTGTAAACTCTATTAAAGAAAAGATATCTCACAAACATACAGCATCTAAAGACTCACGTATATAATTTCATACCCATTTCTTTATAAAAGAGGGATGAATCCTACAAATGTCATTATTTAGTGTGTTCTACAAATGCAATAATTTACAATTGCACTACAATTAACAGAGGTCTTGTCCCACGTTATTCATTCTCAACAGTATCAATGAATATAAAATATTGAGAAATACTGCAATAATATAACATCAAAGTAATGATCTACTTCACTTATAAATTCAGTTCACTATGTTCATACATACCCCATTCAATGTTTTCTTTTAATTCTTAGTGGCAAGTGTATTACAAGTGTTCACTAGTATCCCTTACAAGCTATAGGATACACCTTAACAGCTCCTAATTTAATTTGTGCGCCACTTTAACACAAGTAGATTTGGAAAAATAAGAATGGTAACCCCTTTCCTAACATTCCTGAAAGATTTATTCATGCTGTTTTTCTTTAAAATATTAAAGTCTAATCATATTTACAAATGAAATATGATGGTTGTAAAATGCAGGTTGCAGTTTAATTCTCATTTTAAAGCATAACCGGCTTTTATGATGACCATTGCTCTGGCTATGTAATGTTAAGAATGTGTCCCATCTACAACCTATTAAGATGTTAAGGATTTCCAAATTATAAATACCGTACAATGCCTCCATTTCTTCAGGATCTTTACAGCATAAAATGCTAAACTGCTTACCATAATCTCTAAATGACTGATATGTGTAAGGTTCACCTTACAATTAGCTCGTATAAAAGTATATCTGTTCCATACAGAATACCAGTCTAAAACAGAATGGTGGGGTAGAAGTTACAGCACCATAACGAGACTTCAGTCAAAAAATATTTTTTTCTGAAGGAAATGCTTTGTGAGTATGGGCTCAGTCCTGTTTGTTATTGTATACCTCCTTTGAAACACTAACTGCCCTTGTTTCCCATTGACTTCAACAGCAACTGTGAACAGTACTCAGAGACTCAAGATCAGACTATATTAAATTTCAGAATATATTGGCTAAATTTCCTTTTGGAGTAACTACTTTAGCAGAGTAACCTGAGCACAGAATTTGACCCATTATTTTCACTCGAAAGACTACAACACTGTTATGATTTCAACTTTGTGTTATTTAAAAAAAATGAATGGTGTTCTTTGACCCCAATCCTTCCAATACTTAAGCATGCATATAACTTTTTGCTGAGACACTCCTGCAGTAGTTGCTACTAATGATGGTTGGATAGATGTTAAACAAAGATCTTTATCAGAAGACATCTCTAACAGTCTTATAACTTCAAAATGTTCCTTTACATCAACCAGAGAGAGACTATGTTGAATCTTCCAGGCAACAAGACCTAGATCTCATAGAAGGTTGTGCAGGTTGTGCTGTAGCTCGTTGAAGGCAGAGCTGCTGCTGTCAACAGTGCAGAAGGATAGCATGGCATGGTATTGCCACCTCTACTTCTGCACTGCTGCCTGCAGAGCTGGGCTTTCAGTCGGCAGCCACCGCTCTCCAGCTCTGAGGGCAATGCAGAAGTAAGGGTGGCAATACCATGGCTCTCCTTAAAATAACCTTGAAACCCCCTTGCAATTCTCTTTTGGGTCAGGATCCCCAATTTGAGAAACACTGATCTCATCAGTGAAATCTGTATAGTATTGTCTAAAAGCACAAAAAAGACCAGATTTCATGGTCTGTGACATGTTTTTCATGGCCGTGAATTTGGTAGGGCCCTAATAATAACGCCATGTACGATATCATGAAAGTTTTAAGTGTTACCATATGGTAACACCCAAAGATACAATGACATCAGTGCTTGTTTACATAAAATAAACACTTGAAAAGAGGAGTGAATAACTAGAGCACATGCAGAATTTTTGTTTGGGTGATCTATCATACTTTTTTTTAGAACGTCTGTCATATTATCATTAGAATTATAGCTTTGCTTTGTATTACTTGTATCTACATTTTCTAAATATCAATTCACTCTTTATATGATATTGA
Organism: Mauremys reevesii; assembly: GCF_016161935.1. Taxonomy (NCBI): domain Eukaryota; kingdom Metazoa; phylum Chordata; order Testudines; family Geoemydidae; genus Mauremys; species Mauremys reevesii. The sequence goes on along the minus strand of NC_052631.1, from coordinate 88,920,724 downwards.
CTTTAAAGTTATATTTTCTAAGATACTGAAATGCTCACATTTTTGTAATTTAATAAGATAGCTATTAAAAATAGAGCTACCCTACTTGGCCTTTCCAGCCTCAAACTTGTGGGCAGAGTGATAGCAGACATAGGCACATATGCCAATTTCTCTGAAATGGAGGCCAGTTTAAGATCTTAGAAGCCAAAATAGTGTGGTTCAACATGCTGCTGCAGCAGATACAAAAGGGAGCCTCCTTGGTGATTGTGGCAGACAGGTCAAGGAAAAATGTAAATTGAGAAATGAAAAGGCATTATAATCATGGTGGTGACATCTGGGAGCCATTCAAGAGGTTCATATGATTGCCAGGTAGGTTCTGCTCTGAAAAAGTGATTTTGTCAGACATTGGTTATATGTTTAATCTGGACATCCAACACTGGTTTGATGGGTGGCTATCAAAGGTTTACTTAGCAGGCCAAGCAGTTGCTCGTTCTATCTGTTGGCCTGATTTACTATTTATAGGGTGTGGAAAAGAAGGGGAAGGGTAATTTTGGTCAGTTTGTGTCTGAGATTTCAGAGGAGGGATTGTTAACTCGCAAGATTAATTGTGGGTGATGGGGTCAATCCCTATAATGGACAATGACTTCAACTAGTGGTGACTGCTAGGGTATAGCATAGTGCAGTGGTTCTCAACTGAGGGTCTGCGCTGAGGCTCTCTGGGGGTGCCACGAGTTGGTTTTGGGGGTCCACAGTGACCCCCATGGGGCTAAAGCTCTGATCCCCAATGCCCCCTGAGGGGCTAAAACTGGGAGCTGAAGCCTGGAGCTCTAAGGTGCCCCCAATGGGCTACAGATGGGAGCTACAGGGCTAAACCCTGGAGCCCTGAGCCCTGGTGACTCCGCAGGGCTGAAACTGTGAGCTGCGGGGCTGATGTCTCAAGCCCCACCACCAGGGGTGCTGGAACAATTTTTATAGTGGGGGTGTTTAGAGCCATTGAACCAAACTGTAAACCCTATATATAATGGAAACCCCTTCAAGCCAGGGGGTGCTGCCACACTCCCATCACCCCTAGTATGCCCACCCCCCAAGGTGGCTGAAGCACAAGCCCATACCCTGGGAGTTGGGGTTAAGGTTTTGGCATCAGCTCTGCCCCCAGAGACCAGCATGCAAGGGCTCACTCCTTAGTTAGACTCCAGTGAGTCTAATGCCAGCTGTGCAGGTTATGTATCTCCATTTACCTGGTGAAAAGGAGCTATTTAAGTGGGAGCAGGACAAGTTACACAGCACAGGGAACATTGTTGTAAACATAAACGATAAATATCAGATGTGGATACATTTTTAATTCAACCATCAGCTTCAAAACAACAAAACCCATAGAGCGATGATACTGAAGTTCCTTCAACAAGTTCAACCACCAGAATGGCTGAAGAACACCAAGGAGGTTACATGAGTAAGAAACGTATAGCCATTATTAACCCTGGAAAATTTAGGAAATACGAAGATAGCTATTTGAATTTCAGATGTATTTGTTCTGGAAGTGGAGATATACCTCAACCACAGTATGTAATTTGTGCACAAGTACTGTCCAATGAATGTTTGAAACCCTCCAAATTACAGAGATATTTAATTACAAAGCATGAAATCTATAAGGATAGGCAATGTTCATTTTTTGAGTGAAAGGCCAAAGAACTGTTTGGTACTAAAGCAGTAATGAAATACACAACTACTGCAGATAAAAAGCTTTAAGGTCATCTTACATAGTAGTGAAGAAAATTGCTAAAACAACAAAATCGCATATGATTGCTGAGACTTTGATAATGCCCTGTTATTGAAACAACAAAGGAAGTGTTTGGAGAGAAGGCCAAGGTACGGACAAAAATACTGATGTCAAATGACACTGTCGAACAACGGACGACTTCTGTGTCAGAAGATATAGTTTTGCAGTGCATTCATCAGCCATATGACAATGATTTGCTGTACAACTAGATGAATCCACAGACATTTTGAAAATGTCCCATTTCTTGCCTGTGTTCAGTATGTGTGGAATAAGGAAATAAAGGAAAACTTTTTGTTTTGAAAGTCAGATGACATTCAAACTGTTAGATGATTTTATGATCAGAAATCAGCTGGATTAATTGCATCGGGGTCTACACTGATGAGGCCAAAGCAATGACTGGAAAGTAGACTAGTGTTGTGCAAAAAATAAAAGCCGTTGCACCTCACGTTATTTGGACACAATGCTTTTTACACTGAGAGGTGCTTGCTGTGAAAGATATTGAACCAAGTCTTCACAATGTTCTGAACACAGCAGTAACACTCATTAATTTTACTAAATCCAGAGCAACAAACTTCAGGTGTTTTGCTGCATTTTATGAGGAAGTGGGTGCAGAGCACCATTCCTTGCTCATGCATACAGAAGTGAGATGGCTATCAGGAGGCAGAATGCTTGCCCATATACTTAATCTCAAGAAAGAGTTATGTACTTTCTTAGCCGATAAGAAACCTGAACTTGCCGAAGTGTTGGAAGAGGATGTGTGGCTGGCAAAACTGGGTTACCTTGCAGACATATTCAGTGAAATGAATAAGCTGAATAAAACTATGCAAGATAGGAACACTAATTTTAGTGCCCTGCATGAAAGAACTGAGGCATTCAAAACAAAATGACAACTCTGGAAAGTTCATGTCTATGGGGGTACTTCTAATACGTTTGAGCTCTTACATTCTTTCATTCAGGAACAAAACATTGACTATGATGTAATTAAACCTCAGCTAGCAGTGCATTTGTCTGGTCTGCTCAACAAATTTAATGCTTATTTTCTGAACTCATAACAGAACAAGCCCCTACACACACATGGACTACAAACCCCTTTAGTGTGAACAATGAAGCTAAACTTCCATCCTATGTCCTATCAAAACTGTTAGGATAGCTCACTGACATTTCATCAGATAGCTCCCTCAAAACTAGGTTCAGAGAAATGCCGCTGGAGAGATTTTGGTGTGAGTGTTCCGATGAACACCTCACTGCTTCTTCTGCAGCACTGAAAGTTTTGATTCCCTTTAGTACCATCTACTTATGCGAAGCTGGATTTTCAGCCATGATATCAATGAAAACAAAGTACCGAACGAGGATGAACACTGACCATGACATGCACGTGTATTTGTCAAAGATACCCCCCACATCTTGACAGAACTGTTGATCAGCACCAGCAACAAGTTTCATGTTGAGAAAATAAAAAAATCAGTTTTTTTATTTTTGTACCTATATTGTCCTTTTTTATATATATATGTGCATTTAACTGTATAACTATTCATTCAATACAGCTTTTAATCTACTGGATATGCAGAAAAACAGCTGTTATGGCACAGGTGGGCTGTGGAGTTTTTATCGGAAGAAAGAAAAAGGTTGAGAACCTCTGGCAGAGTGGATGCTCTAACCCTCTTAACAGGTTACAGCTTATGATTTAAGCATGTTGTCCAGGTCTGCAAGGGCCAGACAGTTACAAGTAGCATGGCAGACACTTCTGATTACTTTAGACGTCACAAAAATTTGATTGGAAGGTCGTTTATGATAGAAGCAATAAGTAAAAGCTACCATTTCCTATAAAAATAAACATTTCCGCTGTTACTGATGAGTTTGTATTGAGTGATATTTATTCAAGTTTTGGCCTTCATGCCACTAAATTCATTAGCTGTGAGAGTTTTTTAAGGGGTTCCACGGGTAATGGAACAGGGCACTATGAATCATTCTGAATAACTTACTGTTCTTAGCTCAGTAGTTCAGGAGAAATAATGTAAATATGAATGTATTAAGTCACTTTGTTAATAGATCTTTCCACAATGGATGACCTTCCCTGCTTGCCTGTTAGCTATTATATATTTGTTCTTGTTAGCTTGCAACATATTTATGATACAAGTCTGTTGGAGGCCAAGCCAAACATAGTTGTGCCACTTGAGTACATTATATAACGATGGACTGTATGATGCTCCCTTCCATTTTATCAAGTATCAGAGGGGTAGCCGTGTTAGTCTGGATCTGTAAAAGCAGCAAAGAGTCCTGTGGCACCTTATAGACTAACAGACGTTTTGGAGCATGAGCTTTCGTGGGTGAATACCCACTTCGTTGGATGCATCTTTGCTGCTTTTCCATTTTATCATGTGTCTTCTGGGATTTAGGGGTAGTGATTTGTATTAGCCTTACTCTCCAAGGTTCTAGTACCTTGCTGAACTCGTATAGCTTATCTGTGTACCAGTGAGTATAGAGAACAATTTGTCAATTTATAGTTATATAAGTATTCTGTCTAACTGGATGCCTTTAAGGAAGCTTTTGTAAGAGAATGCATTCAAACTATGAAAAAAATGAGTGATGTTACTGTGCACAGTATAATTTAAAGGATTTAACCCATCATTTTTATGATCAATAAAATTACAGGGACAGGAATCTACAGCTTTTTCAGACCCTTCAATACATTTTTTTAATGTATCTATCTCATTTTTCTGACAATCCTTGTAAGCAGATCTCTCTAATGTAACATCAATGGAAAGATATACTATTGTACATGTTCATAGTTTAGAACTATTTCTTGCTTTATTCTAAGGGAAGTGTTTACAGCTTATATAGAAAAAAATTAAAAGGCCTAGTTTCCTTACTACTTTTAAAAAAAAATTGCTATTTGCTTTGCTTAGGAATTACTATGTAGAAATCACTATTTGATTTGAATATCTTTAAGTGCATCTCCTGCAACTATAACTTGACTATAGACAACATCAAGCAATTAATATAGTTGATTGTCTGTAAAAAGATCTGTCAAACATCTCCAGAATACATATATATCTATGGAATTTAATTATGGGTATGTATGTAGCAATATACATAACTACCTAAAAATAAAATGAAAATAATATGAATTCAGAAATATTTTATTCATTACTACTAAAGCAGGAATATTCATTCATTCATTCATTCAAAGAGTTAGTAACTAGGTTCTGTGTAAATAGTATAGGCAGTTAAATAGATTATACATATCGGAAAGAGTGTTACATAAAGGCAGAGACAGTCAGTCACAGGATGTAGATGACCACAAATGTATGGTAATCACACTGCAAGAGGGCTGAAAATCACAGTGGACCATATGATGCCACTGTTTTTAAATCAGATTTATGTACTGTGTAAAAAATGTTTACTTCCAAACCAAGGCTTCTCTGTGTTTCTGAGGGAACCAGTGATGGCAAGATCACAGAGAGGTCTCTGCTACCCAGGAGTATGGGACTACAGGATAGTGTACAAAGAGTCAGGAGTTCCATGCAGGTGCCTCATGATCTGCAAAGTTGGGCCACCCTAAATTCACCCTAAATCTGCCAATGTGATGCAGATGTGAAAAAGGCTAATGCAGTCCTAACATGCATCAGGTGAGGTATTTCCAGCAGAGACAGGGAAGTGTTAGTACCATTATACAAGGCACTGGCAAGACCTCATCTGGAATACTGTGTGCAATTCTGGTCTGCCATGTTTAAGAAAAATGAATTCAAACTGGAACAGGTACAGGGAAGGGCTACTAGGATGATCAGAGGAATGGAAAACCTGTCTTATCAGAGGATACTCAAAGAGCTTGGCTTGTTTAGACTAACCAAAAGAAGGTTGATGGGAGATATGATTGCTGTCTATGAACACAGAGGGATAAATACCGGGGAGGAGTTATTTAAGTTAAGCACTGATGTTGACACAAGAACACATGGATATAAATGAGCCATCAAAATTAAATCTTGAAATTAGATGAAGGTTTCTAACCATCAGAGTAGTGCAGTTCTGGAACAGCCTTCCAAGGGAAGTAGTGGGGGAGAAAAAACCTAACTGGCTTCTAGACTGAGCTTGATAAGTTTATGGAGGGGATACTGCCTACAATGGCATGTAGATGATCTGCGATTGCTAGTAGCAAATATCTCCAGCGGCTGGTGATGGGATGTTAGATGGGGTAGGTTCTGAGTTACTGAAGAGAATTCTTTCCTACGTGTCTGGCTGGTGGCTCTTGCCCACATGTTCAGGATCTAGCTGATCACCATATCTGGGTTGGGAAGGAATTCCTCCCCCCCTCCGACCCAAGGTCAGATTGGCAGAGACCCTGAGCGTTTTTCGTCTTCCTCTGCACCACGGGGCACGGGTTATTTGCAAGTTTAAATGGTGGATTCTCTGTAACTTGAAGTCTTTAAATCATGATTTGGGGAATTCAGTAACTCAGCCAGAGGTTATGGGTCTATTACAGGAGGGGGTGGGCAAGGTTCAGTGGCCTGCAACGTACAGGTGGTCAGACTAGATCAGAGGTGGGCAAACTACAGCCCGCGGGACCATCCTGCCCAGCCCTTGAGCTCCCGGCCTGGGAGGCTAGCCACTGGCCCCTCCTCCACTGTCCCCCCTCCCCTGCAGCCACGCCGCCGTGCGGGCAGTGCTCTGGGCGGCGGAATGGCACACTCCTGCGGAGCAGAGCATCAGTGTGTCTAGCTCTGGCTGGGTGGTGCGGCTGCCAGACATGCTGCTCCGAGTGGCATGGTAAGAAGGCCAGGGGGTTGGATAAGAGGTGAGGAATCCCGGGGGGGGGGCAGTCAGGGGACCGGGAGTCGGGAGTGGTTGGATGGGACAGAAGTTGGGGGGGGCGGTCAGGGGACAGGGTGGGTTGGATAGGCATGGGGTCCCGGGGGGCCTGTCAGGGGTGGAGGTGTGGATAGGGGTCAGGGCAGTCAGGGGACAGGGAGGGGAGGGTTGGACAGGGGGTGGGGTCCCGGGGGGGCGGTTAGGGGCAGGGGCTCCTGGGAGGGGGAAGTCAGGGGACAAGGAGCAGTGGGGGTTGGATGGGTCATGTGTTCTGATGGGGGGGGGCAGTGAGGGAGCGGGAAGTGGGAGGAGGTGGAGGCTAGGCTGTTTGGAGAGGCACAGCTTTCCCTACCTGGCCCGCCATACAGTTTTGCAACCCCAATGTGACCCTTGAGCCAAAAAGTTTGCCCACCCCTGGACTAGCTGATCATGTTGGTCCCTTCTGGGCCTTAAAGTCTGAGTCGCTATAAAGCCATGCCTCCTGCCGTGTCGGTGCAGTTGCTAATCATAACCCATTTGTTTCCTTTTCTAAAAGTAACATTTCAACTTGATTCCTCCTCTTCTGCAGACTGCAGGGTTGATATTTTTGTGTGTGCATTGTTTCCTATTTTGGAGGATGGGAATAGGGACCTTATGAAGAAGCACAATCATAAGAGCTATACTGAACTACTTTTGCAGGCTGCAACGATGTTTACATTTGATTTGTTACTGAAAGACTGTATGTTGACTGTATATTATTAGCTACATAAACTAAAGGCATGATACACTTCTCATAGAGATCAAGAACAGATTTGCCATTGACCTGAATGAGTGAAGGATAAAGTCCTAAATATTGATTGGTGAGTTTTGCTAACTAATTTTTCTAATTCATTAATTCTGGTTATCGAATTTCCTCCACTTCTTACATTCAGGAATCAAAACATGTGTGATCCTGCAAACCTTTACTCCAGTGAGTAAATGAGACTGTTTGCATGAGTACAGACTACCTACAGGGCAGGTTTGCACTACCCTTACTCTACAGATATTCCCATTTTCTTCAATCAGATTACTCAGAGTAAAGTAGTTTATATAGGGTTGAAAAATTAGGATTTGTAAGAACCACAATATGGTAATGTGGATTACAAAAGGAAAGTAACAAACATAAAATTCACATTTTTCTTTAGCTTCTAATTATTCTTGAACAAAAATTATTGAAATTTCAAGATCAGCATAGCACTCCTTTGAATAGCTATCTCTCTTTAAAATATAAGAAACATGGAGATCACAGCTATAGGATAGTGATTGTCAATGTATCCCTAGTAACACATACAAGTATGCTGCACGATTCCAGAAGGAGGCAACATTTAATTATTCGATAACTGAATATATAAATATAATAGAGGAAGCTACTGAATTTTCCCAAGATCACTATCTGTTTGAGCACTCATAGACTCAACTGTGGATCTAAGTGACGAACTATTAAAAAAAAAGTAAATGTAAAGATATCACAGCATTGATCAAGTTGATTTCCATTTTGTGTGTGGACATTTTTTCTGCTTCCCTACTACACTGGTAGCTATCAATTTTTTTCCTGCAAATAATGCGGAAGTGCTTCTAAGAAAAGATCTATTGCCACAATTTATATTTGTTAGAAAGACAAGGTGGGTGAGGCAATATTTTTTATTGGAACAACTTCTGTTGGAGAGCGGGACAAGCTTTTGACGAATGTTTTTTAACATTTTTGCTGAGGATTCTTAACATTTTATTATTAAACCTCCTTAGAGGAAAGACAATATTATATGTGTAATTGAGAGCAAAAAGGGAACTTGATTATCTTTTAAAAGGAAAGGAAAACTTTGTTGGGACGGAGAAAACAGAAAATAGCTAGTATTACATCTGAAAATGAACACAATCACCTAGGCATTATAAATGGCTCAAGGCCATAGTTTTTCAACATGGGTGCCAAAAATTAGGTTCCTAAATGCATACATCTTCCCCTAAATAGGTGGGCTAATTTTTCAGACTTGCTGAACACCCACAAAATCCTACTGAAGACAATGGGATCTGAGCGCTCAGCATCTATGAAATCAGGCCACTTTTTCAGAGGTGAATTTAGGGACTTAATTTAAGGCATGAGTGTTTGAAAATGTTAGTCCGATTATTAATTATTCAACTGACAGGATGAATGCCATCTGCACTTGTACAGGAATTCAGCTGCAATTCGAGATTAATAAGTGAAACAATATTTTAGAGAACTAAGAGATCAGAAAAGTTCTGTGACCACTTCCAATAGAAAACATTTCTCTTCTTTGGCTTTTTTCACCCAAGGCTTCTCATATATAGTTATTTAAAACTGTTTGTAAATAAGACATGCTTTTTTGGAATAATAATAGAAATTATATCTATAAAATATTGAATAAAACCTTTTTTGTAACAAATGTATAAAGAAGCAACCAGGGAAACATACTTTTTCATATGAATCTAACCAACAAACTATTTTAATGAGTGCACGTCTATTAAAAGAATTCTCAAGATGCTGTAATTATTATTCATTTTCTAGAATTGTTTCACCATGAAGCTTTATGCTTCTATGGGGATTTCGATGTTTATGTTTTGTGATGGCTGCGTTGACTATTAAAAAGCAATTTGGCTGACATTTTAGGTCTTTTGTTGCCAGTTTTAATTGGATTGTTCACCAAGCATCAACTCCCCCGTTAACTGCAAAAATTACAGGCCAACGTCAGTTTATAGTAATGACTGTTTAATGATTTTATCCTGTCAGTATGCCAGCTTCATATGGATATATGCATGATTAGTTTCATATCAAGACCTGTAATTAAATAATTGAAGCCTAAACAGAATGGAACATCAACCAGGAACACATCTTTAATAAACACTCAGAGGCTTATCAAGATACTTATTATTAATTTAAAATAATTAATGTTTTGAGTTCAAATAATACCAGTCTGTTTTTGCATTGGTATTAAAGAAAACAAAATCTACACTGCACCTTACCCAAATTGAGTTCTGCAAAACAGACAGTTTTCCTTAGTGAATGACCTTTTTGGATTGCAGAAAATATTTCATAGGCAGCCTTTGTTTACCTTCCTTAAATTGACACAGAATTATTCAGAACTGATGCTTAGCTGAGTTTGTTTGCTTTGAGACTAGACAAAATTGCTTGTATGGCCAATAAAAATAATACCTAGCTTGAAACTTCATTTCTGAATGCTTAATATCAAAGAGAAATGTGTCCCCTGACTTCTCCGAAAAAAAGTTACAATCCTATTCTGTAACTGTTGGTCTTCAAAATGTGTTGCACATGCCCATGCCACTTCAGGTGTGTGCAAACCCAGTGCATTAGTATCAGAGATATATCCCTTAGCAGTACCCATGGGGGTGGCACATGCACCCTGTGTTGTGTGATGGTTTAAAGGGTGGTGCCTCCTCTGACCCCCCTCAGTTCCTTCTAACCAGAAAGACTCCAATATCGAGGGGAAGGACTTGGGGAGATCTATGCATACAAGCTGACCTTGTGAAATCAATAGCTCCTCTTTACTGAGGAAGTCTGTCAGTGAATATGGAGATGGAGTTCCAATTTAAGTAATCATATCACTCTAATTGGCATGTTTCATAGACTTTAAGGTCAGAAGGGACCGTCGTTATCATCTAGTCTGATCTCCTGCACACAGACTCATCTGGAGACTTGATATTGAATAATTTTTCTAGCCAAATAAATCTACTTTCTTGGGCTCCTTGTCTTAAGGTGTAGCTTTGTCTTGTCCTTTCGTTATCAACTCAGGTATAAGGCATGTGTAAAACTGCTTAAAGCCCCAGGATGGCACTTGATGGTAGTAATTTGCTCTTTTTGATGTTGGCACCAAAGAAGCGGGAATCTGCCAGAGTAACTTTGCTGGTTCGAAAAGCCCTTCATTAATGGGCACTGCAAGATGTCATGGCACAGAAGTATAAAGAATGTACTGGAGCTTGTCTGACTTCTTCTGGACAACTTCCAAAGGATTCTCCAGTGTATCAATTATCTTGTGCAGCAAATCCTGGAATGTCTGGTAATCATGTGTGGCTGAAGTAGATGTTACTGCTTCATCAGGAGATGGTGAAGTAATGTGTGCTGGGATGGGGTGGTTGTCTTTACCTCTTCATCAGAACCTTGACTCTGTGTTCAGTTGGTGTAGATTTGGCTAGCTGTAATATCCTTTGTGAGGTGGTAGGGAAGGAGATCTAGTCCTGAACCGATCTAGCCCGATGAAGCCACCACAGTGCCCAATACGACCAAGAATCTTGATAGACATACGGAGCAGGTGACCACAGAGGAGGTTACCTGGGGGTAATCCCCTCTTAGAGCTCTTATGTCTCGGGTAATAAAAATGAATTCTTCACTCTTTCTGACATATTCTGGTTTGAATAAGTAGACCTCAGGGAATAAACTGGTGACACCTCCCATCAAAGGTTGGGCATAGGAAGGAGCAGTTCCAGCTGGAGTGCTGGGAACACACAGCACTGTGTTCCGACTAGAACCACTGATATACTCAGTACTGGTATAGGGGCAGTCTTCAGTATGGGAAGATGTCACTTCATTACCACTAATAACAAGAATTCCAGTACTTATAGAAGTGGTTCTCAAACTTCATTGCACCACAACCTCCTTCTGACAACAAAAATTACTATACAACCCTGAGAAGGGGACCGATGCCTGAGCCGGAGCCCAAGTCCCACCGCCCTAGGAGGGATGGGGAGCAAAGCCAAAGCCTGAGGGATTCTGCCCTGGATGGGGATGGGGGAGTGGGGGCTGTAACCTAAGCCCCGCCACCCACGGCTGAAGCATAAGCCTGAGCCCCACCACTCAGGGCTGAAGCCTTCGGGCTTTGGGCTTCAGCTTCCACCCCAGGTGGTGGTACTGAGGCTTCAGGTTCCACCCTGGGCTTGAGCAATCTAATGCCAGCCGTAGTGACCCCATGAAAACGGGGTCACAACCTACTTTGGGGTCCCGACCCACTAGGGTGACTAGAGAGCAAGTGTGAAAAATTGGGATGGGGGTGGGGGGTAATAGGCACCCATAGAAAACAAAGCCTCAAATATCGGGACTGTCCCTATAAAATCGGGACATCTGGTCACCCTACGACCCACAGTTTGAGAATCGCTGCCTCACAGGATTTTGGTAGCAAGTAAGCTAGCTTCCAAATGGGACTGGATGCCATCAGCTTCAGGGTAGTCTTTACCAGAGATATTGGTACTAGAGGCCTCAGTGTCAGCAGGTTGGTACTGGATGACTTTTGAGGTACTGAGGTAGCTGGTCTGGATGCCCGGTGATCAGTGCCTGAATGCCAGAGGGACTCTTTCTTGGGCCTTGAACTATCTTTTTCTTATGTGATTCAAGGGGATGTGTGGCTCAGTAACAGTGACCATAATGCAATTAAATTTAACATCATTGGAGGGAGGGAAGGAAGGAAAATACTAAAAATCGCACCACAATAGCATTTAACTTAAAAAGGGGAATTACACAAAAACGAAGAAGCTAGTTAAACACAAATTAAAAAGAACAATAACAAGAGTGAAAAGCATACAAGCTGCATAAAAACTTTTTAAAACATCATAATAGAGGCTTGAACTAATGTATATCCCAAATAAAAGAAACAGTAAGAGGCCTCAAAAAATGCCACCATGGCTAGACAACAGACTATAGAAGCGGTTAGAGACAAAAAGACATCCTTTAAAAACTGGAAGTCAAATTCTATTGAGGAAAATAGAAAGGAGCATAAACTCTGGCAAGTCAAGTGTAAAAGTTTAATTAAGTAGGCCAAAAAAATAATTTGAACAGCAACTAGCAAAAGACACAAAAAACAACAGCATTTAAAAAAAAAATTACAAAAGAAGCAGGAAGCCTGCCAAACAATCAGTGAAGTCTCTGGACAATCATGGTGCTCAAGGAGCACTCAAGGAGGCTCTAAGGGGGAGATATGGCTAATGTAAACCCTATGAAGTGTTATGACCTTCTAAGGGCTATTTTCAATAATATGCCAGACAAGAAGGAACTTTTGGGACAAACAAAATTAAGTGGGTTTCCAAGGAAATACCTGGGGGGAAAAAGAATGCAAATTCCCTCCTCCAGATGGACTCAATCTTTTGAATCTATATATAACCAGGTCCAAAAAAGAATTAGTAAGTTCATGGAGAATAAGTCCATAAATAGCTATTAGCCAGTATGGTCAGGGATGCAACCCCATGCTCTCAGTGTTTCTAAACCTCCAACTGCCAGAAGCTGGGATTGGATGACGGGATGGCTCACTCAAAATTACTCTGTTCTGTCTATTCCTTGAAACATCTGGCACTGGCCACTGTCAGATACAGTATACTGGCCTAGATAGATCACTGGTCTGACCCAGTGAGGCTGTTCTTATATTCTTATACCCTGAGGAGAGAACCATTGTCTGCTGATTACCCAGTCCCGGAATCTGAAGATAAAAGGCCCATGGTGTATAAAGGAGACTGACTTATTCATGTGTCTCATTGTTTTAAGCAAAAGCGGTTATGAACTTGTAACCACAAAAAAATCCCTGTGTGGGATTTGAAGGACTGTTTCCTACCTAGCTCTTGTTGGAGTTGGGGGTGATCTCTGGAAAACATATTAGTATGTGTGTAGGTTTATTGTTTTTAAATGTTTTCTCTGTAATGCTTCTACCTGAAGAATAAATGTGCTTGTTTAGAAAGTGATGTGTGGTAACTTATAACTGTGGGCATTGCAACTGTTCATAACCCCTAAAGCCACACAGACACAGGCCTGTTTAGGCAGTCTTTCTTGCTGGGGAACTCACAATGTAGGCAGAGAACTGTGCAGCCTGGAAAAAGCCCAGTCAGGAGGGACTGAGACATGGATCTGCCCAAAAGAAGTGATGGCTGGGAACACAGAAGTCTGAGAGTAGGTGCTCTTGGTGGACTGTAGAGGGGGAATATGGTGCAGTTGCCCAGAATTGTACCAGGACTACTTACAGGAAATCTTTAGGTCCAAATCTAGACCCTTAGGATAAAATCCCAGCCACTGGATAGGTTTGTGGGGGGAGTCAAGGAGGAAGGAATCCTTCTAACCCCCGCAGGTTATGGAATGCCTGCAAAGACATTGTGTCGCTACCACAGCAGCTCTAATTCAGCCCATTACATTAGGTAATGGAAGAAGAGGGGAGGATCTGGTACCACCTCTGCTTCTGCAGCGTGGTGCACAGGAAGCCATACAGAAAACAAGCATGTACACATCCTTCTCATGCAAAGAAACCACATTGGTCCCACTATGTCTGTGGAGGAAGGACTGGTATTATTGTTTGGAACAGCTGCACAGGGCAAAATTCATGCAGTGTAGAAACACCTGCAATTTGGTAGCACAAATATGATTATCCTCCTGCATCATTTTGCACGGAAACATTGCTGTGCACCATTACTGCAAAGGCAGCTTTTAGTGAACGAGGCACCAAAGTAAGAAACCACTGAAACGGTGGCTGACAGTTATGGTATTGATCAGGCTTCAAGAATTAACACAGAGTAAAAAGGTCTGGGAAGTTTATCCATTTACTGATTAATCTCTCTTCAGATGATCTTTTGAGTGTGTGACATCACAGTGTATATTGCTTTCATCTTCATTGTGAAGCACAATTTCTATTTTGTTTGATTTTTCCAAAGCTTGGTGAATACAGAACTCAGGGGGAAGGGAACAAGATGCTTCCCAAGACTTTGCAACAGCCAGGTGCATCTGCCCATTGTTATCTCCCGAGTGCAAGAAACTCCTTGGGATGCTAGCTATGCTAAAAGGGGAGAAGAGAAGCAGGGAGAAAATGGGACTATGGCACAGTCTCCCTCCACACTGGCAAGGGAGCCTGACTGGGGGTAAACTGTAACGGTTTAAGGAGTATAATAGCTGGCACATTCCTCCTCTCATAAACTCTTCTGGTGCAATGCAGTAGCTTGTTTCGCTGGGTTGTGTCAGGCAAATCTGAAAGGGGCTGCACAGTTTAGCTGAGAACAGAATTTGGTTTAATGTTTCTAGAGTGCTTTGAACATGAGAAAGCACTATAGAACCGCTAAGTCTTATTAAGTTTGGCTCTAGAAAATGCAAGGTGACACTTTCCCTAGCCTTGCAACCATTGTTCTCCAAAATATTTCAAGGCATAAACAAATAATTAGGCTAGTCAGAGAACACTTAAAACCACAGAAAACAATATACAGAAATTTGAAAGCAAGATATGAATCACAGAGGAAAATTCTTCCTCACCAATATCTTGGCAGTAGCCTTAAATTAAGGAGGGGAAAGCACTGCCTTGTTTCAGTCACATTCAGTAGGCTTGGTATCTGTTGCTTCACATTTACACCTCTGCATGTCAATTTGCCTAGATACTTAAGATGTCACCAGCTACCACTGCTTTTGACATCTATCTGTATTCAAGGGAACACCATCCTCTCCTCATCTGACCAGAAATAAGGTGATGAAAATATAGGTTAGATACTGCCAACAATAACTTGCACTGACTTCACTGGAAGTTGTATATGAGTGACTGAGGACAGAATTTTAAAATTCAGTTTTACATAAAGGAGTCGTAACTTGTCAACACATTAATTACTCTTCATAAGACCACATTAGGCATGAACCCTCCATGCTACTGCCATTCTATCCATCCAGTTGTACTGGTGGTGATGTTATGAAGATGGACTAATTCTACCCTGTAATCAATAAAAGCTGGAGACTCGGTAATCTGCCTTCTTGTCGAGCAGTATCATTTTCTTCTCTCATACAATACATTAGAGAAAGGCAGCATGGGAGACTGAAGAATAACACTTTAGCTTTTCAAGCGAGAGTATTTTTTAAAAAATTTAATGGGTTGTATTCAAATGCAATACAAAAGAGAATAGTGTCTAGTTCAGGTTGGGCACAGTGACCTGCCCTAGTTTATAGCAGAACAAAAGCATGAAAGCAAATGATTAAGCTCGATTTTGTTATACAATATTTCATTAAGGAACTAATTAAACAAGCTGCACTCAAATGCAGCACTAGAAATGAAAGAAATATTTCCAGGAAGGTACTACACGATACTGCTAAGGTAAATTATTTTAATATTTTTTTCCCTTTTCCCAACATTTAGGGACAAAAGCTTCTCTCCCATTACCTCATCCTAAGTAGTTTTTCAAATCAAGCCCATGTTCACACTCATGCTGTCAGTGATAATGGATCTTGTGTCAAATAAGATGAGAGTAAAGGACCTGATAATAAGTGCAATTATACAACATCAAAAATGGTAGATCAAAGTGGATTTCCTTTATTCCGCTGTGTACAGTCACTTCACAGCTTTTCACTATTCTTGTCATATGGTCCTGACAGGATATATTAATTTTCTCCATTATCATAGCAACGAGAATGGCACACTTCAGCAAGCAGCTGACAAACACAGACCCTCATTATAACTCTGTCTTAGTTTTATTCACTTGATTTATAAAAACACTTTTTTAAACTTCGTTCCCCCGAGATACTTGAACACAATGATAGTCAAGAAATGGCAGACAATTTTGCGATGAAGGACAACTCATGGACTTAATTTTCAAACAAGCACCCTTGTGCTTTCTCCCGTGCTTCCCCCAAACATCTGCAAAGCTATCTGATTATCCAGCTTCAAAACCCTCCTATGTCATGATGCTTACAAAAAACTTGACAACAGTTAGGCTGCTGGTGTACAGAGACCACTGCCTGTCACGCTGACCAAGATTGTCTGTTTCCTTGTTTTCCCCCCCTCTATCTGTATGTTGTCTTTTTTCTTATATTTAGATTGTAAACTCCTTGGGGCAAGGACCATTTTTATTTGTTCTGTGTTTATACAGCAAAAAGCACAATGGAATCCTGGTCCATGACTAGGACTCCTATGCTACTGTAACATAAACAAATAAATAATAATCTCTCCCAGTATTACCTACCTCCAGAAAATACCAAAAGTTTACTGAAACAACACGCAAATCCCATCAAAGATCAATCAAACTCAACAGACCTTGAAAACTTTAATCTACATATGCTTACTTTAATTTCCCTATAGAAAAGTAACCACTTATTGAAATGAGTTTATTTCCATAATTTGTAAGAAATTTAGACTGTGCATTAGTATACACTGGTAAATTCCATCCTAGAAGATTAGAGCATTAGAGTTAAGCCAGCTAGCTTGTTTCACTTCTTCTTCCCTATCCAGATGGGTAACATGACTCAATTCTTGGCACAGCTGCTTGGGTTGATCACCGCGGTGATTGTTAGAAGTGAGTTTCTCAGATCAAATGTGCCAGGTGAGAACACAATTTTATGGCATTTCCCAGTGGGGAAAAATATGGATGGAAGCTTTGAGCTGGTGGTCCTTATCAATAAATTATGATCAACTTTACAAGGATACAAGCTTGCAAGAGTGTTTATTTCTGTGTTATCCAGGAAATATTGCAATTTGTATTAGTAGCAAGTAAACGGATAAAGGGCTGAGATCAAGGAAAGCAAAATCAGAATCAAACAAACTGCACAAAACATGAAACAATAAACTAACGTAAAAATAAAAGACCTGGAGCCAGACATGCAGATGGTATAAACTGTTGTAGCTCTATTAAAGTCAGTAGAACTATATCAATTTACACCAACTCAAGATATGCTTCAAGTTACTTTAATATCCAATACCCTTTCTGTCATTATTCTTGCTACACTATACAGGAGTAACTTCATAAATCAAATTCTACTCTCATGCCCATGTAAATATAGAGCAACATGACTGAGGTCAATGGCATTACACTGATACAATACACTCTAAATCCAAGATAACAGAGAATTTGGCTTCACAGGTAGTCAAAGAGGTATCACAGTTCACTAATATGATTGATTGTGACAAACTACTGCATAATTAGAGAGAAAGCAAAGCACCACACTATGCTACGATCTCAAGGAAAATGTATTTTGAATATTAGTATAAAAGTGAATGCAGCAGTTTCACATCATAGGAACATTATAATGATGATGTGTAAAAGTGATTTACATCTTCATTATTTCTAGACATAAGAATAGCTATTGCTTTGTAGAATAATTTGCTAATATTTAAGCAAGTTATGGTTAATACAATTTGAGCAGAATGCACCTTGGACAGAGAGATTGTAACCCAGCTGATATTGTATGTACAGTAATTAGTTCAATGACAACAACACATTATTTTTAATTCTAAAGTTGAAGGATATTATCCATAAATATTGTGGTTGAGGATAATAGTTTAGTTCTTTCCAGCATTAAAAAAAGACAGCTCAAATGACGTATTAAAATATCCACACTGATTCTTATCAATATTTAAAATTAATGGAATGCTAATCAAAAATAGGACTAGACTTTTGAGCTACTAATAATAAATTAATAATAACTAGTACTAATGAAATAAATATATTTTATAAAGAAACTGAATCATTAAGGCACATGGGGTTCTGTACAAGGTAATAAAGTTACATTAAAATGCAATAAGAAACAGAATAGAAAAAAACCCTATCTTGGAATTCAAGCAAACACAGATAGTTACCAAGAAATGTTGCTCCAACCTTACAGAAGACTGCCTGCCTGCCTAGCAATTAGAACCAAAGGGCTAAATCCTCAGCTGTAGTAAAACACCACCACCATGGACTTTGACTGGACTACTCTAATTTATCGGTGTAGATCCTAAAACCATCTCGCCTATGGTTTTCAGTTAGCGTTAAGACTTATAGTAGTATATGGAATACATATATACAAGAAATGAGAAACTGCAACTTTAGGGAAGCTGAAGAATCCATTAAGTGTGGGCAACTGGTTTGTTTCAAATAGAAAAATCATTTGAAGCTCTTGGTTTAAAATATTCAACAATTTTGATTTAAAAGACTCCAGGCAGTAAACTTCTAGAATACAAGAAAAAGGGCCCAAATTGTGAATTGAGGCACAGAGATGTTCCATGCAGCACAGAGTAATTCTGCTAGAAAAGGTCTCCCTTACTGCAAGCTTCCCTACTCAACTTCTCAACTTCCAGATACACAATCACAAGTGAGATACCCAGCTGTGTATATCAGAATGGGAGTGGACAGCGGAAATGGGGGAAGGATTGCTACAAGTGTGAATAGCCAGCTGTCTCTACACATGCAAAATACATCAATCTCTGGGTAACTGGTTCCTGTACAAACTGCAACCATTGACAATAGTATTGCTTAACAAGAATAAGGACAAACAGCAGCCAAGTCCACATATTTTAAGACATAGGCCTGAAATGCTGCCACTCTGAATGGCCATTCATTGACAACTGAAATGGTCTAAAGCTGTGAGGCACGGAACACAATGCAGGAATGCTCAGCACTGACAACCCCAAGTGCTCAAAAAATAATGAATAAACCCGTCAAAAATCATGAGAGTGGCTTAAAAATCATGACGTTTTTAAATCACATTTTTTAAATTTGCCCAGTGGTAGATGAGCCTTTAGGAGACAAACTTCCTAGCTTTTCTCCACAATAATGAGCGCTAGAAACTTACTTTTGCTTTAAATGAAAGTTGAGATTCTCAAATAATCACATGCCTCTAGAAACTAGGGCCTCTAGAAACTAGGAAAACACAAAATATCACAAGACTCACAATAACACTAAGTGTTAGCAGTGGAAAAAAGTCTTTCTCTTATTACAGTTGTAAGCACGGTCTGAATGAATGCTTCCCTGACAGCTAGCTGGGATGGGGAGAGACTTGGGTTTGTGTAAACACAGCTTGCTCCTGCTCTGCTTACATATTCAGCAGATACAGCGGTGTCAAAGTGATCAACTTTGGCTGGTGTTGGGTACAAATCACCTCAGTACTGAATGCAGGGGTAGTGAACTATGGTTACCAATGTTGTAATTATTGTAGGAATACAGGAAAGCAGGACTGTGCTTAACCTGTCCCAAATTAGGGGGCCTCCCTCAGTTGAAAGAACCTTGTTAAGCCTGGGCTCGAATGGCATAGCCCTGTGAAACTAAGGGTACGTCTTCACTACCCGCCATATCGGCGGGTAGCAATCGATTTCTCGGGGATCGATATATCGCGCAATATATCTCATCTAGACGCGATATATCAATCCCTGAACGCGCTCATGTCGACTCCGTAACTCCAGCAACCCGAACGGCGGTAGCGGAGTCGACATGGGGAGACGCAGACATCGATCCCGCGCCGTGAGGACGGTAGGTAATTCGATATAAGATACTTCGACTTCAGCTACGTTATTCACGTAGCTGAAGTTCCGTATCTTATATCGATTTTCCCCCGTAGTGTAGACCTGCCCTAAGAGAAGTGGGTACAGGTATCCCCAGCCAGGAGGCTGCACATCCTCAAGGGTCCTCCGGAGGCTGGTGTCACCTGTTGCTCTTCACTGTTCAAAGAATTGAGTTAAATAAGCTTCATTAGGAGCCTCTTTGTTATTTAAATACCCAACCAGAGCTGAAATCTGTTGTGGTAGGACTGTGTTTCTGCCTTGCCTGCTAAGAGCTAAAAATCACAGAGCTGAAATCACTTGAGAAAGGACAGTGTTTCTGACCAGCCTGCAATAAGCTGAAAATCCCTGAGAGCTGAAATCACTTGAGATGGGGCAGTGTTTCTGCCCAGCCTGCAAAGAGCTGAAAATTACTAAGACACTGCTGTGCAAAGGTCACAGCAGAGAAGCACGTGGCAGCAGGTGACTGACAGTCAGCTGGTGAATGCATGATTGGTGTGGTGGAGAGGCGCAATGAGTGGCCAGCAGGACAGCTGGTGGAGAGGCACAGCAAGAGCGGTGAGCACTGGCGGAAGCAGCGAGCAGGTGGCCGGCACAGAGGGGCAGTGAGCAAGTGCCCGAGAAGCGGGACAAGTAAGGCACCTCTTTACCCAACCTGGGCAGGGGAGTGGGGGGAAGTGAACTCTGCAGATGCACCTCTGAACTCTGGGTCTGCATAGACCAAGGACAGCAAGTGTGAGTGGGGTGCAGAGAAGGATTGGGCATGTGAAAGGGACTTCTGGGTTGCTGGACTGAATAACCTAACGGGAAAAGGACACTACCCAACCTACTTGGGGGTGGGTCTTTTACTCATGCTTTATGTTTATGAATCCTGTTTGTGTGCTTTCCCAAATTAACACAGAGTTACTTTCCTCAGACTCTGTGCTTGCAAGTGGGAAAATATTGCCTCTCAGAGGTGCCCAGGGGTGGTATGTAAATTTCCCAGGTTACTGGGTGGGGGCTCGAGCCGATTCTGTGTTGTATAAATGGAAAGGAACCCCTAGATATTGAACCCGGCCCTGGCTGCTGCTGGCTCCATCTGGCAGAAGGGTTACACAACCATGCAGCAGCTACTGCTTGGACAAACACAATGACATTGGGGATGGTTGCACTTTCACATTCACTGCAATTTGCCTAAGGTGGTTTGATGGATCCAGTAACCAACTACTCTGTCCTGCAACCCTTGCAATAACACCTTGTGCACATCAGTGAAGGGCACAGCTGTGATAACTGCCATCTCTACTGTCACCCTCATTTGCATGGTTAAAATTGGGAATTGGGGCTGCATAACACCTGTTATTTAGGTCATTTTCTAAATTATGGGTATGGCACGGTAATGAGTTTGGAGTAATGGGTCTGGAGCCAGGACATGCCTTCTCTTGGCCCTTTTGCCTTCCTTCACAACCAAGAATTACTAATTGTCTGTGTGGGTGTTGAATGGGGTTTAATCATTTACTCCTTTGCAGGAAAACATGAAACATTGCACAGATGGACTGCCTATAGAAATATGCAAGGTCTCTTGCCTGTGTACCTCAGTAGTGAATTGGGTTCAGAGTCTTGCGCTCTCCTACTCCCCCTTGATCCTCCTCAAAAAAGTGCAACAAGCTCGCATAATTTAGAATAACCTTGAGGCTGCTGTATGTTGCTCCTTAGGACTAGACTGACAACTTGATTCTCTTTCAACCACAGTCAATTTTCTTGAAATACAGATAACAAATAATAAGAATTAAGTTAGTTTGTTTTGTTAAATATTTAGAATCTTTTTCTTTCACTAAAAGATGCAAGGAGCGCTCTTGAATAGATGTCCTATATAGGCTCATTTCACTGACTCACTTAAAACTAGTTTATTAGTCTTAATTTGCCCTGTGGCATCTAACATTAAGGATGTGATTTTTGTTTGTTTGAAGAGATAACCCATAAAAACAGAAAATAGGCAGCACAATACCCTCCCCTGTAGAACACTGCTCAAACCTACAGATAGTAGAACAAACTTATTTGTGTTATCTATCTAGGCGGTAATTGCTTGCTGAGACTAAGAAGCCATTTCTAACAGGGAACTCATATCCCTAGTTCCTTCCAGTGCATTTGGTATCAGATTAAATATTAATTTGAAGTACAGCTGTGCAACTCAGCTACCGCGAGTTTCTGCTTATGAACTGTGGTCTAACACTTTTTCATTTCAAAGTATATACTGCACTACTTTTCCACATGGGATCACATACTCGAGTAGATGGAAGACCCCATGACCTCAGTATTAAATTTAGTTAGCTTTTCTTTAAAATCAATTTATCTTATCCTTAAAAAAAGTTTAACAGTCGTGATACAAAATTTTCTTGAGCACCAGGATTTTCAGAACAGGATGAGATGCAAAAAGCAATGAAAAATGAACATAATGTGCTTGGTTAACACTTGCTATTACATTAAATACAGATCATCTAAAGAAACCAGTTAAAATGATTTTGTGTGAATCTGAGCCTACTAGCTGAGCCAAAAGGCAAGCAGAACAATTCTTGAGTTCAAGATGCATTGTACAAGGGAGAATATAATTATTATGAAACATACAGATCTTAACTGACTGCTGCATACTACTATCAATTCTAATTTAATCTGCTTGAGTTAGATTTCATTGCCTTTTTTCTTGTGGGATATGGAATTATGAGCTACAAATTTCTCAGCTACTTAAAACAACTTTCTTCACAGCAGAGTCCTGAAAGTTTGCATGATGACAAGGGCTTCTTGTTGTGCAGAAGGTGAGATGTGATTTGTGAGACCAGCAGTATAAAGGAAAGAGCCTAGTACCAAAGATCACAAACAAGTTTTCATCCCATCCTGATGTTGTACTATTTTAAGCAATTAGAATTTTTTTCTTTCTAAAGAGCTACAATAATATCAGAGTACTGCTGGATGAGATTAACTCACCCTCTGTGACAGTGGGCTGGCTCTCAATACTTCCAGTGTCACACATGATGGTGGTATCTGGCAAAATGGTAAAGGCCAATAAAAGGATCAGAAATCATGAAGTGTAGGACTGGAAGGGACCTCCAGAGGTCATCTTGTCCAATCCCCTGCCTCAAGGCAGGGCTAATGTAATAACTAGACCATTACAACTATTCTTGCATAGAAGCCTGTCAATGGAGGATAGAAAGGAGGAGACTGCAAGATTCCCAGGAGGGAGGAGAAGGGGGATTTCTATGAGGACTTGGGATTGTTTCAGAGGGTCCCCAAAATTAAAGGGAGTTCAGGGCCCAGGGAGCTTCCCTGGAGCACTGAGCTGCAGGGGGCATGGTTCTTGGTGACATTGACTTTGGGTGGGATTTGCTTTGCAAGTTCCTATAAAGGGCAAAGAGAAGGAATTTCTGGCCCTAGCCCTCTTGGAACCTGGTTGAGAAGTGGAGAGAAGTGTGTGTTCAGGAAGGGGGTTCATTAGCTGTTGTCTCTAAAGAGCTCTTGCTCTAGGGTGACCAGACAGCAAGTGTGAAAAATTGGGATGGGGAGTGGGGATAGGACCCTATATAAGACAAAGACCCAAAAATCTGCTACCTCTCACCTTTCCCTACAAATGTTCTTTTCAACAATTTATACAGCATTTGGCAAGTGTTTCCCAAACTGTGAACTACTATGATGATGCACTGGGAAAAATCTAGGTGTATCTTTCTTCTAAAATCCAATGACACTTGGTCAGATCAGGCTTTCAAGTCCTTGAAATGGGACAGATTGTATTCCAGAGGTGCAGGGGCTCTTCTGTGCACAAGGTAGTTACAGTTGTCTCCATGGCACATTTCCCTCCCAGATAATGCAGAGGCCTCCAATGTCGGCTGCAGACCTGGTGATTTGGAGACAGGAGAGGGTGGGGGATAGTGAGACTGCATATTGGTCCTCCTCTCTGGTCCCACCTAAATTAGTTGAAAAAGATAATACAGTGTGGGACAATGTAGCCCCCTTCAGTTGTCTCAAGGCCAACCACAGCTGGGAGAATGGGGATCTCTGGTAGTGTGTTTCCAATGGAGGTGAGCTACCAGAGAGCTTGAAGGTAGAAGGCTCTGTGAAGATCACCTGGATGTGCAGGGGATCCATTATATTTGGGGACAGGCCCTATAGCCTTTAGATAAGCATTTTTCACAGTTTAATTCACATAATATGATGAATTTTTGACTTCAACTCCTTTTATGACAAACGTATCCAGATCATTTGCAGCTACTTCTCTTCGTGTATGTAACATCTCAAAAGAAAATGGCAGCTTATAGCCCTATTGTAATTAAGACTGAAAGTTATACCACATGCCTAGAAAGAAGCTAGAGTAGTAAAACAGGGGATGAGGAAGGAGAGAAGAAAGCATGGGTGATACAACTGCATTTCCATAGATTTTAATGGGTTTTTAAAATCATAATTGGCACTAATTGCCCTATTTACATATTAATGAACAACACCTGGCCTCAGCTGGATATAAAGAGCCTGATAATGTTTTTCTCTCACCTCATTGACAAGGAATTGAACATGTGCAGTTGTATAGAGATGGGTTTGCCAAAAATAAGGCACTGATAATTAGCAGGACAATGTGAAAGTAATTTATCTTGCTTCACAATTTCCAAACAAATACAAACTTTCCTGGGTGACATAACTGGTTGTAGATTAATACAGAGCTAGCCTTAAACTGAAGTATTGTCAAAATATAGATACAAGGTAGAAAGTAGTAAAAAACGGTGACAAAGCTCAAATAACTATTTGTCTCTTGACTTCAAAAATGTCACACTACCTTTGGGATGAAATAGAAAGTAGAAAATAATCCTGAGCGAATGGATAAAATACAATTTATTCTTATAATAAATTACTTGATCCTGTAGTTCCTACCAGGAAAAACTCACATAAAACTTCAGTAGTGGGAGTGAAGTAGTAAGGATCAAGCCCCAAATTTGGATACAACTGGTTTCCCATTGAAAAACATCTTTTCTTTTGGATTGGTCTGGATCAGCTGAAAAGGACTTCAGTTCTTCAATTTGCTTAACCAGTCACTCATTTCCAAAACCAAGAGGTCTACACATTTCCCCATTTGTTTACTTCATGTAACTCATTTGAACATGTATTTCCTCATCAAAATTATAGATGGCATAGAAGCAGTGCACTCGAACAAGCTCACTGATGATTACTAATGACTACCCATCTCCGGTACCTATTGCTGAACTCTTGAATCTAGTCTTTCTACCAATCATCTAGTGTCATCATAAATGCATAAGTAATACACATGTTGCCAAGTTATAATGAATGTAAAATCTATTCTACTTAAGATTTGCATTATGGATCCAACTCTGAAAGATGCTGGCAGCCTCCTTAGGATCAGAGAAAATAAAATCTTCTGTTTTTGGTCCAAGGCACTATTTGATTCACTCTTCTGAGCCACATTCCACACTCATTCAAACCAGATTTATACAGAGAACACAAACAGAAAAATAACACTAAGTTTTAAGTTTCACTTTTGGACTACTTAAAACCTTTAAAAGTATCTGTTCGAATGATAAATACAAACAAAACATAATTTTGATAGGCTGGTATCCTTAGCTCATTTTTAAAAATGTTCCTTAAATTGTTGAATATCTTTATAATGTTCTAATTAGATTTTTCCAAAAGACTAGATATTATTACATTTTAAGTGACTATTGTCTTAATAAAATAGTTGTCAGAAAAATTATGCGCAAAAGCTTAATTATTCCAATACCAATTTTTGGAATAAAATATCATTAAAGGTACATAACCTTTAACACTTTAGAGAGAGATTTTCACATAAGAAAAGGTTACTCACTTTGTGCAATAATTGGAACTCTTTGACATGTGTCCCCTTGTGGGTGCTCCACTTCAGATGCACCTGTGCCCTACATCTTTGATCGGAGACTTTTGGAAGTTGTAGCCA
Organism: Mauremys reevesii; assembly: GCF_016161935.1. Taxonomy (NCBI): domain Eukaryota; kingdom Metazoa; phylum Chordata; order Testudines; family Geoemydidae; genus Mauremys; species Mauremys reevesii. Next base: position 88,894,992 of record NC_052631.1, on the reverse strand, counting down.
TTCAGCCAGACCATGAACCCCAAACTTCCTCATGCCCCACACCAAGGCTGTTTGGAGCTGTGTGAACAAACAAGCCTCAGTTCCTTCTCCACTGCCAAGTCCCACAACGGCACCTCTGAAGCAGAGGGGAAGGAGGGTGAGTACTGGAGCACCCACACGGAGAGACATCCCAAAGGTGCACAAGGTGAGTAACCTTTCCTTCTTCGTGTAGTGTCCCTGGGGGTGTTCCACTTCAGGTGACTCCCAAGCAGTACCTCCCTAAGGAGGTGAGAGGTTTGGAGCAACATCCAATGCAGAAGAGACAATTGCATTGCCTACAGCTGCATCTGGTCTTGCCGTAGGCACCAGGACATAATAATTAGAAATGGTATCAAAAAAGGACGAAGTTGCCTCTCTACTGACATCTGCAATCAGTATGTCCTTAAATAAGGCTATAGATGTGGATAGTGCTCTTGTAGAAAATTCTATCACTCTGAAGGGGGTTGGATGTGAGCTCTGTTGTAACAAGTCTTAGTACAACCAGAGATCCACTTTGACAATCTCTCTTTTGAAATGATCAAACCCTTGTTTCTGTCCAAAATGGACACAAGTAGTCTAGTAGATTTTCTAAATGATTTGTTCCTCGGTAGAAGGCTAATGCCCTCCTAACATCCTGAGTATAGAATATGGTTTTTTGAGTAGTCCAATGAGGTTTTGGGAAGATAACCAGGAGATTAATGGTTTGATTAATGTGGAATTCTGAGGACACTTTTTTAAATAAGAATCTTGGATGGGCCTGTACCAAAACTTTATCTCTGATGAATACCGTAAATTGGGAATCTGCCATTAACCCCCCTAATTCTCCTACTCTTTGGGGAAAAGAGATCACTACCAGAAAAGGCTGTCTTCATAGATAAATCAAATAATGAGCACATAGCTAGTGTTGAAACAGATCTTTCATAAGGCAATTAAGGAGTTGGTTCAGGTCCCAGCTACAAGTAGGGTCTCTAATTTGTGGGCAGATATTCAACAAACCTCTTAGGAATCTTGCTGTAGCTGGGTAAGTGAAGAGATAAAAAAAATGGGTGTGTGAAAGGCTGTAATTGCCACTAAATGAGCCCTACTGGAATTTACAGAAAGACCTGATGTCTTCAATTCCAAAGGTAATCCAATACTGTAGGAAGGGGAGCATGAGTTGGCAAAATCTGATAACTGTTACAAAAAATATAATATTGTTTCCATTTCTGGTGGTAAGTATTTCTTGTAGATGGTTTTCTACTATTTAATAGAATTTGTTGTACCTCCGAGGAACATGATATCTCTGTTTCTGAAAACCACTGAGAACCCATGTGTGGAGCCTCAGAATCTGCAAGCAGGGGTGAAATGTTTGACTGACATCTTGAGTCAGTAGATGAGGATTGATTAGAAGCTTGCATGAAGGACAAGAGATAAGTCGATTAGATATGGATACCAGACTTGTCTTGGCCATGTTGGTGCCATCATTATGACTTTAACCCAAACTTGTTGAGACTCTTTAACAGTAACTGTATCAGTGGATATGCACAGAGAAGGACCTTCATCCAAGAGATGAGAAATGTGTGTCTGAGAGACAGGATGATCGAGACCCCCTCTGGAGCAATACCTTGTGCATTTTGTATTTGCTGCTGTGGCACACAGATCAACTTCTGGGTACCCCAAGCTAAGAGTATCATGTGGAGGATTCTGGAGTTTAGTTCTCATTTGTAATTTAGAAAGAAAGGTCTGCTGAGGCCATCTACCATGATGTTTTGAATACCTGGGAGATAAGAAGCTGAGATGACTATGTGGCTATGCACCAATGGCTATGCACCAATTTCAGAGTTTTATCACTTTGGCACAGAGAGATGGGGAACCAGCTTCTCCATGACAGTTGATATAATATATGCATGCCACATTGTATGCAAATGTAGGCAAGTATTTTGATCAATCTCAATTACAAAAGGTTTATGTGGAGAAGCTGCTCTTGCAGCAACCATTTGACTTGCATTTTGTGAGGTCCCCGATGTGCCCCTCAACCCAGAAGTAAAGTGTCTGATGTTACCACTATGGTAGGGGGAATCTGAATGAATGGAACACCTGCGTACATCTTGGTCGGGTCCTTTCACCAGTTGTATTCCACCACACAGTAACTTGCCTAAACTGTGTTTGCTTGGGTTTGTAAACCACTCAAAGTCATGACTATAGACCTCAGAGATGTACTCTGGTATGCTGCACTACAAAGATTCAAGCTGACGTCCTAGAAGTTGAAGGCAATCTCTTCCTGGAACTTGAGGACTGCCTTGAGATGAGATTCACTAGTGCAAGAAATCTTATGGGAAAAAGAGGTACGCTATGCTTATCACTGTATACAGGGAAGCTTCTCTGAAGTCTAAATGGTGTAGTAGAGTCAAAATGGACTTTGAGGTTTATTTGAAGGTTGAAGATGTGAAACAGAGAACATGTGATCTTTATTGATACAACACTTCCTGATATGACCTGCTCTTTATCAGCCAGTCACTTAGATACAGGAAAATTATTACACCCAAATGACATAGCAGCTACTGTAAGAATCTTTGAGAACATCCTTGGTGCCAAAGATAGTCTGAAAGGAAGCACCCTATACTGATAGTGTTCATTGTTGATTCAGAAACAAAGAAACCTCTTGTGTGATGGGTGAATAGCAACATGAAAAATGTGCATCTTGCAGGTCAAGAGTCGCAAACCAATTTCCTAATTCTAATGAAGGAATTATTGCTGCAAGGGTCACCATCCTGAATTTTTGCTGTTTTACATATCTGAGATGTGAGATCTAAAATTGGTCTTCATTCTCCATTCTTTTGGGGGATCAGGAAGTACTTTGAATAGAATACCCTTCCTCTATGTTGTACAGAAACTGGTTCTCTTGCTCCTAAACATCGAAGTGAGGCAACCTCTTGTTCTACTAAATGATCGTGAGAATTGTCCCTAAAAAGAGAGACAAGGAGAGAGAATGGGTAGGAGATATAGCTTTGAAATGACTGTGTAACTATATGTTATGGCTTCTAAAACCAATTTTTTGGTTTGGAAAATGGAAGAGGTAGTATCTAGAAGGAGGACACAGGGTAAGATGCTGCATCTATTATATCCGATTGAATGGATAATTGAAATTCTTCACTAAGATATTAAAATTGTAGCTTGAAGAATGTGGATGGTTGGGAAGATGTAGTTGTAGCTGATGGAGATTTCTTTTTTTAAAATCTTGGTCTCTTGGCTGGGGGTTCAGCAGGTCTATGATAAGGTGAATACGGAGCTAGGTATGCTCTTTGTGCTGACTGAGACCTAATATATCTCCACTTATTTACAAGAGTATAAATTCCAAGGGATCTCAGCGTGGCTCTCAAGTCCTTTAAAGTGTTTAGAGAGGCATCTATCAAGTCCTCAAAGAGCTTGCGGCTGCCAAGTGGGAGGTCTTCTGTGGTACTCTGAACCTCTGTTGGAAAGCCTGACATCTGCAGACAAGATGCCTTTCTCACAGATATAGTCTCATGGAGATAGTCTGTGCTGCAATATGTGTTACATCTAAGAAGGCCTGGAGCGATGTCTTTACTAGATGGTGACCCTCTTGAATGGTGGCTTTAAACTAGTGATGATGTTCCTCTGGCAGATGTTCAAGAAAGGAATTAAATTTGTTATAATATAAATAGTTACATTTGGCCATGAGTGCCTGATGGTTCGCTAGTCTAAACTGAAGTATGGCTGAAGCATCGGATTTGTGGCCAAAAAGATAGAGCCTCTTATGGTTCTTAGTGTATGGGGTGGACTTTGAGCTATGTTGCCTGTCTCATTCATTAATGGCCACCATTACTAGGCTGTTCAGGGCTCGGTGAGAATAGAAACTCCATTTCCCTAGCCAGAATACCAGATACCTTTTATCCACTCTCTTGCAGGTACACGGGGTTGTAGCTGAGGTTTGCCAAACAGTCTTAGAGGACTCCATAAGTCTTTTGAACCTCCTCTAAGGGAATCTGAAGCATGTCATGAATTCACTTCACCAGTATCTGAAACTATCTGAAGTCATCTGACATAGAAGGTGTTGGAGGCATGACAGATTAATTCATAAGAGGTGTCACCTCCATATCTGCCCTTGCTTCTTGCTTCTCAAATGTCTCTTACTCTGACATAAGTAGTTATAAAAGGGATTGAGGGGAATGGGCCCTTCTCTGTTCCCTCTGATGGCATGAAGACCTCTTAGCAAATTATTGGCAATAGAATGCCCACAGATCCCAGCAAGGCCACTGTGGGTGGAGAGGGGGGAAGGCATACTTGGAGGCATCCACCTGTGTTCCTGCCCTGTGGGTGACACTTAGAGATTTCTTCCTGTAAAACACGAGTGTAAGAGGGAGAGCTAAGTGCCTAGAATAGACAGAGGAATGCTGCACCAAAATCCAAGTATCTGAAGAGTCCTCTTGCATATATTCTTGGGAGGGAAAAGCTGTTCAACTTTCAAAGTACATAAGGGTGAATATGGTTCTCTAGATGACAAAGGGGTTGGTGACAGAGGATCCTGATGCTGACAAACCCTCAGCACTCATTAATAGGTGAGACTCTAGCTTCAAAGAGACTGTCAGATCCTTAGAGTACCTGACCTCTTGAGGGTATGCATAGTAACAAAGACTGGGCCAGGAGTGGATGGTGCTGCCTGAAGCCAATCACCTGATCTGGGAGTGAGTCAACTCTGATTCCCTTGGTACCATAGACGCAACAAAGAATCCTGTGGCACCTTATAGACTAACAGACGTTTTGCAGCATGAGCTTTCGTGGGTGAATACCCACTTCTTCGGATGCAAGCTTGCATCCGAAGAAGTGGGTATTCACCCACGAAAGCTCATGCTGCAAAACGTCTGTTAGTCTATAAGGTGCCACAGGATTCTTTGTTGCTTCTACAGAACCAGACTAACACGGCTACCCCTCTGATACTTGGTACCATAGGAAGTCTAGTGGTCTTTGGTACCGGTGACTTTTGTAATATCAGTACTGAGTGTTGTTCAGAGATGGGCTAATAACTCTTTTCAACCATGTGTCTGCCAGTCTGGGTCTGGATACCCGAACTTGGAGCTCAGTCTGTCTTACACTAACTTTTCTTCTTTGTCTTTGCAGTACTGGCATTACTCGCAGATTGCATTGAACTCCCCTGGGATCTGAGGTCTCCAAGGCCTTCTTGTGTGCTGGTGACTGAGATCTTCTTGGAGATTTACTCCTTACACCTCCTTCTATTTAGAGACAGAAGCAGATGAGAACGTGAGTACCACAGATGTACTCAATGCTAATACTGCCTACCTCTCTAGCAGCCTCCAGTGACCAAGATCTTAATGTGGATGGAGCACTAGTGGTACTGGGAGGTCTATGTACGGGGGGGGGGGGGGGGTTCTCTGCCCCTGAATTCAAAGCTGGATTTAAAGCTTGTTTCATCACTAAGAATTTGAACTTGATCTCTCTGTATTTCTGGGATCTACCCTTGAAGGATGTACAGAACTTGCACTTACTGGGGATCTATCACCCAAACAGCAGAGACACTAGGAAAGCCCGTCACTGACTGGAACAGCCCCATGATAGGAGAGGCACCTCTTGAATCTCAGGAAACCCAGCATTCCCAACCAAAATATTGAAGAAAACAACCCCAAGAAGGGGAAGTACCTATAAACTATCTAAGTAAATGCTAAATATTAGTGTAGACTCTGTCTCAGGCTGAAGGTGGTTTGGCTATGTAGCCCACATAACCTAGGAGAGGGGCATGAGGACATGTGGGATGCATGCACACGATGAACGGGCCCAATGACCAAAAATCTCCAATTAAACATGCAGGGTGGAGGTGCATCTGAAGTGGAGCATTTACAGGAATATTGATCAAAGAAGAACACAGTCCATATTAATTAAAAAAAAACATGCTTAGTGTGACTACAGAGAATTTTATCTAAACATAGTATACCCAAAATAAAAGTAAATACATAAGACATAAGTATAACAATAAAACACAACGTAGAGGGACTTGCTATGACAGCTCTTCAAACAAAGGACAGAAGAGGAGGATTTGTTTAAAGAGAGACAAATATAACAGCTGGAGGAAGGATTGCCATGTTTAAAATAGAAGAGATTTATTTCAAATCAAAAATGCCATTTTAACAAAAACATAGTTTAATCAGGGCTTAAAGGCATATTTTAAGGATAAGCAGGCCTGCAAATCATGATACACGTGAAAGCAAAAGGTACAGAATTTAGAAATAAAAACGGCTCATTTATTTCTTGTACTGAATTACTAGGAGATGGTGATATCTGTGAATTGGTTTTAAGGTCCAATAACAAGATAAAAAACAAACCACAGATGTTAGAAGGAGAGAAGAGTGTAGGATCAACTGGAATAGGTGAAGCAGTTATAGAAGCTATATCATCATCATCATCATTTTAAAGAATGAAGTAGTATGAAGTAGACAAACAGGTCATAGACATACCCCACATACAGTGTGGGTGAAATTCACTATGCCGTTGCACAACCAGAGTAATCAGGCTTTCTGTGGTGATCGCCATAGAAACTGGAATTCATTTTCTCAATCTGCAAGGCTACAGGGCCCTCACTCAGATCCTCTTAGGCTAATGGCCCAGAATCCACATGACAGAAGAGCAGCAGGTGCTGCTTCACATTCTCTATGCATTGATTTTGACAGCTGGACGTCGTAGACCCAGCCTGCCTCAAGCACCCACATACACAGCATTATTTGAAGCTTATGCAGAGACTCTACATCACAGGTCCCCAATTGGGAGTATGGGGTTTGCAGCTGGGGCCGGGCCAGCCCCCACAGGGCAGGGAGGGAGTGCCACCTGCCTTCACTCCAGGTCCCTGCTGCCAGCCCCGCTCCCAGGGCTCCACTTCCAGCCACGGCTGCTGGCCCTGCTATGGCCCCAGCCTTGGCCCCCTTACCCCTGTCTGCGTCCCCCCCTCACTCCTCCCCAGAGCTTGGGCCCTGGTCCTAGCCCTGGCTCCGGGGGACAGGAAGGCATGGACAAGGGAAAGGGGGGGGTCATGAGATAAAAAGTTTGGGGATCTCTGCTCTACACAGTGCACAGGTGGTCTAAAGACACATGTACTCTGCCAGCACCCCCCACTCCTGAATTTCACCTAAGTTTAGTAAAATTTGCTTGGGGCCTAATCACCTGAATTGCGGCCCATAATTGAGGGCATTGTCCTCCTGCCCCAAGAATTTGTGAAAAACCTTCTACTGGGTCCAGAATATTTCATGTGTGGAGTAGAAGAAAAGGGCAGGACCAAGGAAACATCTCCCACCAATTGTGCAGTAACATGTGAAAAATGTAGGGAGCATCAACAGGGTCACAAATCAACTCCAGTTAATATATCACATACATAGGCAAATGAATGGTAGACTTTGTACTGCAATTCATAGCAGGTGCAAAAATGCAAGTAAAATAATTGCAGGAACAGAACTGCAATGACAAAAATACTCAGCTCTGATGGCCCACATAGTGTATGTATATTTTAATGGCACCCTCTTGTCTTTTCTGCTTCAGTATGAAACTCCTCCTACTTGCCTTTAAAATGATAATGAACAGTTTCCTCACTTACATCTCAGCCCTTGTTTTCTCCCCTGTCCTTCTCATAAGGAAATATGTCCATCCCTAACACACGCGGCTCAAAATTTTCTCTCATCATCATGTATTCTGTGTATGTATACTTTTTTTAAAAAAGTTTCTCCGTAGGATATCAATAAGTGAAATACCTTAACACATCAGAAAGTTAATATAATGAAAAACAATGTGTCTGTACACACACAAAGACTTTAGTTATAGAAAATAAAAAAAATAAAAGATATAAGGCAGTGGTCGCCAACATGGCGCCCGCCGGGGCATTTATGTGCGCCCACCTAGTGCCCAGCAGGGGAGAGAAGCCGCGGCCCCGCACCTGACGGGGACATAGACCTGAGGCTGCGAGCGTGGTGTTCTCTGTTCCCAGCAGGCACGGGGCCCACCTAGTGCCCAGCAGGGGAGACAAGCCGCTGCCTCCTGCCTGACCGGAACAGAGAACTCCGGGGCTGCAGGCTGTGGGCGCCGGTGTTCTCTGTCCTCGCAGCTTCTCTCCGTCTTCTCTCTTCTCTCTGGATTCATATATTATGTTATATTAAATATGATGTTTTTCGTATTATTTAATGTACAAATACAAAATAAGCCTTGAAAAATTGTTGGCGCCCGCCACACTCTTCTGAAAACATGAATGTGCTACTGGCCACACAAAGGTTGGGGACCACTGATATTAGGGATATAAATCCTCATGCTTCAGAACATAGCCCCATCAGATAGTGGCTGGCTTTAAAAGAAACTTTCCCTACAGGCAGGTCATTGTACAATTGTCCTTTATGTGATTTCTTGTACTTTCCTCTGGCGACTGGCAGAGAGAGGATACTGAATTAGATGGATCATTCATTTGACCTGGTATATACAGTAATTTTTATGATCCTATATGAAAAAGAACTAATTTGGGTAGAGCAGATGGACAAAATAAGAGCAAAAATGAATTGGAGGGTTTAAAATAATTTGCTTTAACATTCACTTATGTGTCAGGGGATTTGAACTTCCTCCTTCATGAAACTATCAGTGCTGCATCAGTCAATCAGACAACTTTTACTGAGGGAAAGATTTGGAAAGAGACAAATACATTATGAGGGATGAGAAGCAACATTTTCAAGTCTAACTGACAGAAAAGATGACTCAAGGTTGTGAAAAGCCAGTCGGGTGAAAATGATAAATTTGACTGTCAGTAGAAAAATATATATATTAAAGGCTATGAAACAAACTGGCAAAAGGCAGGAGATTCGGTGAAGGTTGACACTGTACAACTTATCTCATTGTAACTCATACCTGACAATTTAGGACTTAAAACAGATTGAATGGGGAGAATTAAGGAAATACTTCCACCCCAAAACACCTGAATGTCTTGCTTTTTGTCAATTTACATCATGATCATACTATGTAAATTACATTTTTTAAATTTAATTTCCTTTAAAATGTTTTGTAGAAAGTTAAAATTGTGTTTTATTTACAGTCATTGAAATATTGATTTCCTAAGTTTAGTCATCTCCTGGAAAATACAAGAGCTGAGCTAGCATACTCCACAAAGGAACACAAAGCAGACTATGGTCATCCCATTTGTGAAGTCTGACAACCTTTGCAGAACCTGAGCCAAGTTTCATGCTAACCAGGCACAGGCTCAAGGCCATTGGCTCCTCTTCATGGGATCCCACTTCACAACAAGGCCTACGTGATCTCCCACTTGCTTGTGCCTTTCAGTGCCTCTACCCATTTCCCTCGCTTTCTGATGTTTCAAGGGTGGCCAGCTAAATCCCTTTTTCCTGCTAGTACTTTCAGGGGGAGGAATATGGGTCCCTTCATCCCATAGCTTCCCTAATTCCAGGAAGCACCTGCCTAAGGTTTCCCTAGTTACTGCACTGCCAATTCTGTAGTTCATTCTGTAGCCTCATCTATAATTTTCACAATTAGCAACATTAGAAGCCCTAGTATAGACAGCTTGCTGGCTGCCAACACCATTTTCAGTACTGTGCCATCTAACCCTGCTGGCAGCAAATCTAGCAGACATGGAGCTAAGAATGGTGTCGGCAGCCAGCAGGCTGTCTAGGGCTCCCAATGGTTGAAAAGTTGGGAAAGGCAGACCCGTTGCTTTTCAGCCTCCAGACAAAGATGTGCAGTGGCAGCCATAGAAGATATAGGAGTCTTTGCTACCCAGGGATGATGAAAACGGGTGTTAATTGGGAAACAAAGAGAACTGGGAAAGAGATATGGTGGTGAAAGGGTTTCCGGTCACTCAACTTCCCCAAGAGCTAGTAAAAGGTACAGTGAGGTGAGGATTAAGCAGAATTTCATTTTCAGTCTTTTGGGTTCATTCTAACCCTCAAACTTCAAATTAAAATTCAGAGTGAGAACTCCAGCAAAGCAAGTCTGAAAAGAATATTTACAGAAACCGCTGTGAATTATCACCACTGCTTAATTAGTTAAGTACTAAGTCCTGGATCCATAACGAGCTATGCAAATAGGATCCATTTGGGGCATGTGTGGGGAAGATCAATCCTTCTATTCCCAAGCAAACACAGATGTGCCATGGCTCCCATTATAGCTACATCCTATTAGAGCCCACAAAATGATCCATTTAACTGTATTTTCACTGGCCAAACCCCTTACTGAGCCACAGAGCAATGCTCTGTAGTGCATAAAAAGTTTCTGTGTGTGGCATCTTCAGACAATTTCTACTCTCATCAGTGGAATCACCACAGTTCTGTTTCTTATCGGCCTCTCTCTACCCATGGGAGGGAAGGTTGTAAGGCAGGATTCAGCCCATATAAGCAATTTTTATAACAATGCCCTGATATACTGAAACTGTTTGCTTTCTATGTTTTGATATTTTTAATACAGATATTTCAGCTGCCAAAGTAATCTAAAGAACATTAAGAACCACTGCTTCCTCACAGCTTTTTTAGAAATAAACTTATTTTTCTAAAACATATGCTCATAAACTGGTTAAGTTCAATTTTTTCCATTCCTATTATTTTAAAATAGATATAAACTTGCAGAAGAAACAACATTCTTCATCTGAGACTTTGCATATCAAGTTTTAGCCCAGTGAATATTTTCTTCTAGGTTATAAACTCAGAATATTAGAAAGAAACCATATCTCAATTACATTATATCAAATGTCTATGCCTCACTATACAATATCTCAAGGAATAGGAGAAAGGATCTCACGTGGGGAGAAATAATAGGTAAATGAACATGATGATGTCTAAGAAATCATATTTAGAGGGACATACTGTGGAGGCTTTTCAAGAAGCTCAGATGGCTCTTTGTAAGAATGTTAATTCATAGAGATTATTACTGATCTAATCTGTAGTCACATACTGTTGAGTTGGGTTGGATTAACTCTTTTTTCTAACTTCTACCACAACTTATGAAGATAACTTTTAATAAATAATTGTGATGCTTTGGGGGTTCACCGAGACCAGTAAGGGGTTGTGTCACCACCTGCCCTGGAACCCTGGTGCTTCTGTGCTGTGCAGATTTGGCTCAGAGCCCTGTCATCTGTAGCATGCTCACCCTGGCTTTCACCAGCCTGATTACTGTTTGTGGTAGTGTTGTTAATTTTCTAATAGCACAAAACCGAACACCCTATCCCCCTATCCCCACCCCTTCCCCAAGGCCATGCTCACGACATTCCCCCTCCCTCAGTGGATCGCTCTCCCCCAACCTCACTCACTTTCACTTGGCTGGGGCAGGGGGCTGGGGTGCAGGAGGGGGTGAGGGCTCTAGCTGGGTGTGTGGGCTCTGGGGTGGGGCCGGGAATGAGGGGTTTGGGGGTACAGGAGGGGGCTCCAGGCTGGGGATGGTTCAGAGGGGTTCAGGGTGTGGGAGAGATCTCTGGGCTGGGGCAGGGGGTTGGGCTGCAGAAGGGTGAGGGCTCTTTCTCAGGTGGGGCCAGGGATGAGGGGTTTGGGGTGCAGGAGGAAGATCCGAGTTTTGGGGGGGGGCTCAGGGCTAGGGCAGGGGGTTGGGGCGCGGGCTTACCTCTGGTGGCTCCTGGTCAGTGGCACAGCATGGGGGCTAAGACAGGCTTCCTGCTTGTCCTGACTCCGTGCTTCACCCCAGAAGCGGCCAGCCGGTCTGGCTCCTAGGTGGAGGCACAGCAGGCAGCTCTGTGCACTGCTCTCGTATGCAGGGCCAGGCACCACCCTCGCAGCTTCCATTGGCCAAGGTTCCCTGCCAATGGAAGTGTGGAGCTGGTGCTCAGGGTGGGGGCAGCACGTGGAGCCCCATGCCTCCCCCCCACCTAGGAGCTGGACTTGCTGGACACTTTCAGGGTGCAGCGCAGAGCCAGGACAGGTAGGGACTAGCCTGCCTTAGAGCCGCAGCACTGCCAACCATACTCTTAATGGCCTGGTCGGTGGTGCTGACCAAAGCTGCCAGGGTCCCTTTTCGACCAGGCATTTCGGTCAAAAACCGGACACCTGGTCACCCTAGTTTTCAGGGTGACCCCCAACTGTCCCTCCAGTCCTGAATATCCCCCAAACTGTCTCCCCTGTAGTGTCGAGACCCTCTCATTAGATCCTCACAAAAGTTATCAAGTTTGCTGCCTCCAAAGAGATAGAATACACAGCAGCCTACTAGATAACTTGAGGAATCTACCCTCTAGTATAATATACAGCACTGAAATGGTTTTGTAAAAGTAAAACAAGGTTATTAATAGAACCTAGATTTAAGAGATACCAAATAGAAGGAAAGGGGATAGAAATGGTTGAAACAGCAAAAAAAAAAAAATACAATTACACTTCTAAGTCTAAAATCTAACTTGTGAATAATTTGAACAAGAGTATTGTCAAGCTTGAAATGAACAATAGTATTGTCAGTGTTAGGCCTAAAACTTCCAAAAGTTTCACAAAGTGAGCCTTGTAAAATTAGCTTTAAAAAACAAGTTTTGCAAAAGGAAACAGACTTGTGGTCAAAATGCACTGCAACCAGATAACACATTATGCTGACTCCTATAAAGTGAGATAAGTTGTACCCCCCAGGCACAGCTTGTCTAACCCACATTAACCATATTTAAAACAACTGGCTACAAAAAAATAAGTAAGCATAAATTATACAGTCAAAGCAACAACGCTAACCACATTAAAGATTTGGCCTAACCTGATTGGTTGACCTGCTTCAAAACATGGCCAGCAAATACTGTATAAAAGAAGGTGCAAAGACACAAGTGTTTGTATGTGTGTTGACCTAAAAGAGATCACTCTGTCAGGTTCACATACACTCCCTGAACCGAAGGGACTTGCGCTTCACTGACTATCTGTGCTTGGTAAGTACGGAAAACGGTCGATTGAAGGTAAAGTATCTTTGGAAGAATGCATGGTAAGGTTTCAGAGTGAAGAGGTCTGGTTGTGCTCGAGCTAGTTAATCTTAAGTCTGTATCAATACTATAACTTAGTTATCTTGGTAAAGTGTTTTAGAGTCATTTAAGTTGTTTAAAGATAATAATAGTCAATAGTTAATCAATATATAATAACTGTATATGTTCTTGTGCCTTGCTGGGAACAGGCACAACGCTAGTGAAGCTAGTAGTTTGTAAATAATAACAGCTTTGCATGTCGTTGTGCCTGTCTTCAGTATAACTTGCCATTTATATTAATCCTCGCTCAGTGTTGGTCTTTAATTCTGTTTTTCTTATTCTGTCTGAGTTCCCTTTATATTCATAAGTCATTAAAAACCTTTCTTGAGGAATAATTAGTTGTTTAGCTTCTCTTTTGCGGACACTACTCAACCTCATTACATCTGCGTTGAGTGGTGGGAAGTAGCGATCACCCAGAGCCCCATTAGGGCCCTGACGTGTGCCTCCTCCTTCCATTAATCTCTACATAACCTAACAACCTAGAGTGTTTTATTCAAAGAAGTTTTCTAACCACTGTCATTCTTTCAGCATTGAAGTCTTTAACTAGGATCCAACACAGAGCCCAAAGCACTCAGTAGGGTGAGGTGGAGAAAATGAAATTTGTTGCCTCTGCTTATATCTTCCCAAAGTTCATTGATACTGCTTCAAGAGGCAAGAAGGCTTTCTGGGGGTACAATCTCCATCCTCCTGGAGATTGTTAAGTGGTCATCTTCCCTCAGTTGCTTGCCAGATGGCTTTGTTTACTTTGCATATATATGTGCTTTTCATTGTCCTAGGTATAACACTTTGCTTAATTTACACTGGATATACAGTCAAGCCTGTGAAAAAAAAAAACCAACCCTTTGTCTAGGGCAAGGTGTGCTTACGCATTTTGGAATATGGACTTGGGATGCATTCACGGCCAGTACAGCTACTGGAAAAGTCTGTTAACGTGTCTGGGGATGGAGCGGAAATCCTCCAGGGATATCTCCATGAAGCTCTCCCGGAGGTACTCCAAAAGCCTTTGCAGAAGGTTTCTGGGCAGGGCAGCCTTATTCCGTCCTCCATGGTAGGACACTTGACCACGCCATGCTAGTAGCAAGTAATCTGGTATCATTGCATGACAAAGCATGGCAGTGTATGGTCCCGGTGTTTGCTGGCATTCAAGCAACATCCGTTCTTTATCTCGCTGTGTTATCCTCAGGAGAGTGATATCGTTCATGGTAACCTGGTTTAAACATGGGAATTTAATTAAGGGGACAGAGGTGGCCATTCCCACCTCTGTTTGCCTGTGGCTGAAAAGAAATCCTTCCCTGCAGTTAGCCAAGCGCTGTGTGTGTGTGTGGGGGGGGCATTGGCGTTGAGCTGTTTGCATTTGGCTAGCAGGGATCTTCCCTGATATCACCCACGCGGTGGGGGGAGGGGTAAAGTGATCATCCCAGAGAATTGGATGGGGGCAGGGTTAGTTTGGTTTCTGCTCCTGCATGTTAACACAGAAACCACAGCACTCAACGGGTTTTCCTTGGTATGGGAAAGGAGGGCGCTGCTTTTATTAAGGTTGCAGAAGCCAAAAGACAATGGCTTACCATGGCCGCATGCAAGCCGAATTCTGTTACCCAGTCCTGCGTCTGTGATCTCTAACACGAAAGATGCAGGCACTCAATATTAGGATGCAAAATGCGACCTTGTACCAAAATCATATGTGCTATGTAATGTGAATAGTGTTGTTCACCGTGAAAGAGTACACGCATTGTTCTGTAAAATGTATCTTTTAAAATACTTCTCTCCCTTTTTTCCCTCCCGCAGCTACAAATTTTTCAAGCCTCCCTCCTCCGTCCCGAAGGCTATCTCAGATAAGGCGGAGAAAAAAACGCATGCGAGATAAAATGTTCTCTGAGATCATGCAGTTGACCTGCAGTGAAAGAGCTCATTTGAACGAGTGGAAGGACACAGTATCACAGTACAGGAAAGTGGCCAATGAACATGAGGACAGGAGGGATGCTCGAGATGAGAGGTGGCGGCAGGAAGATCAGAGGAGGGAGGATGCAACGCTACAGCTACTGCGGGATCAAATGGACATGCTCCAGCATCTGGTGGAGCTTCAGGAATGGCGGCAGGATCACAGAGTGCCGCTGCAGCCCCTGTATAACCACCCTCCTCCCTCCCCATGTTCCATATCCTCCTCACCCAGACACCCAAGAATGCGGGGAGGGGGGGAAGGCTCCATGCACCATGCCACTCCACCCCAGTGTACAGCACAAGCAAAAGGCTGTCATTCAACAAGTTTTAAAGTGGCCTTTTCCTTCCTTCCCTCCTCCCACACCCCACCCGGGCTACCTTGTCAGTTCTCTCCCTATTTTTATAATCAATTAATAAAGAATACATGGTTTTTAAATGATTGTGACTTTATTTCCTTTGAAAGCAAGCTGTGATTGAAGGGGGGAGGGTGGATGGCTTACAGGGAATGAGTCAATCAAGGGGGCAGGTTTTCATCAAGGAGAAACAAACAGAACTCTCACACCGTAGCCTGGCCAGTCATGAAACTAGTTTTCAAAGCTTCTCTAATGCACAGCGCTTCCTGGTGTGCTCTTCTAATCACCCTGGTGTCTAGCTGCGCGTAATCAGCGGCCAGGTGATTTGCCTCGACCTCCCACCCTGCCATAAATGTCTCCCCCTTACTCTCACAGAGATTGTGGAGTACACAGCAAGCAGCAATAACAATGGGAATATTGGTTTGGCTGAGGTCTGAGCGAGTCAGTAAAGTGCGCCAGCGTCCCTTTAAATGTCCAAATGCACATTCTACCACCATTCTGCTCTTGCTCAGCCTATAGTTGAACAGCTCCTGACTACTGTCCAGGCTGCCTGTGTATGGCTTCATTACTCATGGCATTAAGGGGTAGGCTGGGTCCACAAGGATAACTATAGGCATTTCAACATCCCCAATGGTTATTTTCTGATCTGGGAAGTAAATCCCTTACTGCAGCCATTTAAACAGATTAGTGTTCCTGAATACACGAACGTTGTGAACCCCTCCCGGACATCCACGTTGATGTTGGTGAAATGTCCCCTGTGATCCACCAGTGCTTGCAGCACCATTGAAAAGTACCCCTTGCGGTTTATGTACTGGTTGCCCTGGTGCTCCGGTGCCAAGATAGGGATATGGGTTCCATCTATCACCCCACCACGGTTAGGGAATCATTGCAGCAAAGCCATCCACTATGACCTGCACATTTCCCAGTGTCACTACCTTTGGTAGCAGCAGCTCAGTGACTGCTTTGTCTACTTGCATCACAGCAGCCCCCACAGTAGATTTTCCCACTCCAAATTGATTCCCGACTGACCGGTAGCTGTCTGGCATTGCAAGCTTCCACAGGGCTATCGCCACTTGCTTCTCAACTGTGTGGGCTGCTCTCATCTTCTGGCACTTCAGGACACGGGAAAGCAAGTCACAAAGTTCCATGAAAGTGGCCCTACGCATACGAAAGTTTTGCAGCCTCTGGGAATCGTCCCACACCTGCAACACTATGCAGTCTCACCAGCCTGTGCTTGTTTCCCGGGCCCAGAATCGGCATTCCATGGCATGAACCTGCCCCATTAACACCATGATCTCCAAAGTGCCAGGGCCCGCGGTTTGAGAGAATTCTGTGCCCACGTCCTCATCATTCTCGTCGCTGTGCTGCTGCCTCCTCCTCGCCTGGTTTTGCAGGTGCTGGTTCAGCATAAACTGCACGATAATGCACGAGGTGTTTACAATGTTCATGACTGCTGCGTTGAGCTGAGCGGGCTCCATGATTGCCTGGTATGGCGTCTGCACAGGTCATCCAGGAAAAAGGGTATGAAACGGTTGTCTGCCAGGGGGCAGGGGGGGAGACTGACAACCATGTACTCAAAACCACCCGCAACAATGTTTTTGGCCCCATCAGGCATTGAGATCTCAACCCAGAATTCCAATGGGCAGGGGAGACTGCGGGAACTATGGGATAGCTACCCACAGTGCAACTCTCTGGAAGTCGACGCTAGCCTCGGTACTATGGACGCACACCGCCGAATTAATGTGCTTAGTGTGGCCGCATGCACTCGACTTTATACAATATGTTTCCAAAAATCGAATTCTGTAAAAATCGGAGTAATCCCATAGTGTAGACATACCCCTAAATGTGCTACTTCTAATGAAAAAAGACAATTTGGTGGAAGAAAAGGTGGAAGAAAAAAAGTTTTATAATCAAACTTGAGGAGGTGAGGAGATTATTTCTACATGCTGAATTTGTGCTATTCCAGAGGGGAATGAAGAGCTTCTCTTTTTCGTGATGAGTTCCCCACATATATTTATATTTAGCAGATTGAGTAAGAAAATATTAATCTAACAAGATATTAGAAGTCTATTTCATTGCATTTTTCAATTTGTTACTACAGGAATAAATGAGGTTTCATAGTACAGGAATACAATTACAGAATTTAGCAGCAGCTTTTAATTGTGTACTGCCCATTATAAGTATTAAGGTTTCAGAAAACTTGAGTTACTGGGGTACACGGAACAAAAAATACAGGCACATTGGTCTGTGGACCTCTAAGTTTACTGACTTGGCAATGAGGTTAATAGATTCCAATGACAACATTATTGGCTAAGGATAGACTTTTCTCAAGTTTCTGACAACACCGCACTAGCCATAACATTTGGTGAGCCTTTGAAAACAAAGCAGCCAGAACAAAAAATACTGAGGGCATGACATCAATGATCAGTTGGACCAAAACCACCATCACCATGACATTAAATACAGTGGGCCAAACTATGCTTTCAGATACAGCAGTGTCACCAGATGAAATTACTCCAAGTTTACACCCAAGTGCAGAATATGGCCAGTGGGACTGACCCTACTCCCAAAGGCAGTGGAATTTTCATTGTTCGTTTTATTGGGACCAGTATCGGGAGCATCAAATATATATTTTGGGATAGGATGGATTTTTTTTTCCAATTGACTTTTTCCATATGAGTAGTCAACAGAAACCTCATGGCAATTAATGCAGCCAAGAGTCATCCATGGAGAGAGAGTTGTCTATGCTTTCTTGTGGACACGTTTGTTTTCATAAAATTTTGCTTCCATAACAGTCATCCATGTCCATTGTGTGAACTGTTTCATTAAGGGGGAGGAAGGGAGAAGCAGCAGCTTCTGTAGCCTGGATGATTTTACTGGGATGCGTACCACAGTATTTATAGCCAAGACTTGTGACCTTCACAACATGCACAAGCTTGTTTGATATGGAAAGCTGCATTTTTCCCCCCAGAACAGTAAAGTCCTTAGGGATGAGTTTACATCCCAGCTGACAACTAAAGTGCTGAATCTTGTATTGAAATGTTAGAGAGAAAGTGTTAAGTAAAAACTAAAACAGAAACTGTTTCAAGTACACTGCTAAGCTAATGGGTGCTCCAGTGGCACAAAAAAACTAGAGATGATCTGGGGGAATCTATGCATAGCTGGGTCTAAGCCAGCCACTTCCTGGTCCCCTGCTCCACGTGTATGGGCAGATATTCACTTACTATCTTCTCTCTATTGTGAGAATATTGCTCAGACTTTTCTAGGGGTCAAGAGATCTCAATAGGGACCAAACAAACAGATTTCTTACTTCTTCAAATTAAAATGGAACCCAATTCTGCAACCATTTCTCATGCTGAGCATTATTATGGTGTGTAGTACCATTACCATAAATGGGACTACTTGTGTGAGTAAGCTCTACTCAAAGTAAGGGTTGTAAATTGGGTCCATGGCATACAGTATTCTGAATATATATTGAGAGAGCTCAGCATACGTATAATGCAGTGTCTATTATTTTATAGCCATTAGCTGTTATCTAGTAGAAACAAACTGAATTGTTTTGGTGAATATTTCACTCTAAGTCAAAATCTGGTAGACAACAGAATCTGGTGTGCCTCTCAACTGCCCTTTAATCAATGTTAGATAAAGAATTTGGGTTGCTACAACTTAATTCAGACACATATACTTGGCTTTATTTGCTTCCCTGCCAACCTCTCATACCATGTTAACGTGACTTCAGTGTGACATTAGCCACAACACGTCAATTAGCAGACCTAAAAAGTGTATGTTGCAGGTGTAACAGTGAGTAAGGGACATCAATTCTGTTTAGGTTCCTTTACCATTCCCCAACCTTGATATTTAAGTGCCATCAGAGAACAGCTGCAGAGTGTCATAACAAACAGTACCATAAAAAAAACCATATAGCTAATCTGCAGTGAATTAGAGAATTTAAAACAGCTTGGGACCAAATTCTGAACATGCTCATAGTAATTAAAAAAATAGAATTAAAGAAAATGTATAATGCATGGAAGTTACATACTTGGTTGTTTGAAAAACGTACTGATAATTAAAGCACATTTTCAGTCTAAGAGCTAAAAAATGGCAATTTCATTTCATGGGGCCATTGACTACCCATGGAGTAAAGTACTAAATGTGGGTAAGGCTGGCAGAATCTGGACCATTATAACTTGCTGAGTGAGAAGCTGTGGATGTTTTTTCCTCCCCATGAGATTCCTCCTTCATTCCTTATACAAGCAAACTGAAGGTTTCATCTTGAAAGTGTTCTGTGTAAGCAGAACTGCCACTTAAAGTCCATGGGTGTTTTCTGTGCATGTGCTTGTAGGACTGGAGCCTTGATGTAGAAATCATTACATGAAAAATATTTTAAGTGCATGTTTCTTTTTATATAATCATCTTGCTCTGTATTTTTGTCATCCTGGGTGAACAACCAGGAGTAGATGACGGAAAAAAATCCTGGGCACTTAAAAGAAAAAGTTTGAAAACTGGTAATATTATGATTCCTCAGCCTTCAAATACAAACCATCACATTACATTTTATTTTGGAAATAGGTTTTATTTTCTGCCATATGTAGCAGAGGACATTAGATTTTTCCTTTTAATGTCTGGTTACAGGTTGCAGACCTATTTCCTATTAAAACACTGGCTTTTGACTCATTTTGTCATCCTCTTCTCAAAATGGATTTAGTGCTTATGAAATCTGCTTCTCCCAGAACAGGCAGAGTGACTCTCTGGCCAGAGTGGAGTTCATTCTCACTCCATCTTTACTTCCATCCTTGGCCTTTCTGCTGAAACTGTCAACTAGGGCGTCCATTAGTACCAGCTGTGGTTTTGAAATAAGAAACCTGGATGCCTAATTATGAGCATTTAAATGCCATGCTCTCTTATTAACCATTTCAATGCAGAACTACATAGGAGAAACATCCAGTTAATGCACTGTCTCTGATGTTCTATGGGAATAAAGCTACAAATGTTGAGGATTAAAAGAGCTACATACACTATAAAATATTGCTTTTGACTATTCAGATAGGCCCCAGTTCAGCACAGCAGTTAGCCTGGGCTTAAGCCCCTTCCTATCCAGCAAAACACCTAAGCACATGTACAACTTCAGGCAAATTTAAAGTCAAGGGGAAATAATCACATGCATACAATTAGGCACCTGTTTAAGTGTTTCGCTTATTAAGAATTGTGATAATAATGAAGACATTTGCTATAATCTTTAAAAAATAGGGTCTTCATCAAGGCTGCAGTCAGCATATATAAAGCCTGGACCAGATTCAGAAGTGACACATGCAGCATTTTTCCAGCAACATATACTGGATCTTTTTCCATAAACGCTCTCTTCTTGGAATTATATTTTCCTTATTTCCACAATCAAATACAAATATTTGTTGTTTACTTAGTTATGTTATCATTAAAATGTGCTATTAAAATAATTTTTAAAAAGCTTGCCATCTTTTCTTGGCTTTCCCACTCTCCTTTTTCCTTCATTCTAGTATACACCTCTACCCTGATATAACGTGACCCAATATAACACAAAAATGGATATAACGTGGTAAAGCAGCGCTCCAGGGGGCGGGGCTGTGTGCTCTGGCAGATCAAAGCAAGTTCAATATAACGTGGTTTCCTCTAACGTGGTACGGTTTTTTGGCTCCCGAGGACAGCGTTATATCAGGGTAGAGGTGTACTTTCCTTCTATATTCCTCCTCCCTTTAATCCCCTTGCTTATTCTGTTCTCTCCTTTATTTAAGCCCTGATGCAGCAGTCCATCCCCCTTGTGCAAAGCACATAAGCATGTTCTAAGCATGCATACGTGCTTGTGGAATAGGGATGTATTTAAACATATGCTTAAATGCTTTGCTGATTTGAGGCTCTACCTTTACCCAACTTAGCTCTCTCTGCCCCTCACCCCATTTCCCACTGAACATAGTAGACACACTTACTATACCATATACTGAAAAGCTATGATGTTGATTGGTGTGAAAACATAACAGAAAGAACAAACAGAATAGAAAATAGAAAAATATATTGTGCTGAAATTGCTGAATCCCTGGATATCTTTCTCCACAAATGTTAACAATTTTCAGGGGAGAAGTCAAACAAAAATTGCAAAAATTCCCCTCAACTTTTCTCAATCCTTGTTGCAATGGTAATTAATGGTGCAAGAAGGAAGATGTCTGAAGCCTTCAGATATAAATATATCCAGGTATGGGGAGGAAAGGGAGGAAACTTAAAGTATCAGATAAAGAGAAATAAAATCCATTTAAAATATGAAATTAACATGCCACATCAGAATATATTTCCTGATCCTTATTTCTGAATCCACTGCCTTACTCAGTATTTCCTATTTCTTGCCTAAAACTCTTCCCTTAATATAACATCACAGACTGCTTATTCCTCACTACAAAATTAAATGTTCTAAATGCTCCATTACACGTATCTGTTGCCATAGCGCTTTGCACTTACTATCTAAACAATAAAATGTTTACTCGCTATATATAATAAAAAATGCAAGGTACTATTATGAATTTTTAAAACTGTTTTTCTTTGTAACATCAAAGCATTATAATTATAGTAATTTATACATGTATTGATTTTTCTTATAAAGATTTTCTTTATAAGAAAAATCAATTTGTGTTTAATGAACATTAAACACACGTCATTGAGGAATAACAATGTTCAAAATAATGCTAACCCAACATATCCATGTTTTAGCCAGATACAGTAGGATTGCATTTCAACAAGAAACTGTATTGGAGCTGGGGGGGAACGGGGACGAAACTTGCTGACTGAAAATAGCCAACTCAGCACACAATAGTTTAAAAAAGAAAAATAGTTTATTGTTGTGTAGCAATATCTTAAGATTTTTCCCCTTGAAAAAACATTCAATTTTTTGTAATGAATATTGCTGTTCAAATGACAACAATTTCTTCCAAGTTACACCATTTCACAGTAAAATGTTGGGTCTTCTACTGTAAAAGTGATGACACTCATCCTGGATTAACTTTATAAATTCTTGTGAAATTTTAGAAAATCTTCAGTTCTTGAGCATCTAGTAATCATGGATCTTGAGGATCCATTGTAGGTCCAGGCTGTCCGTGCCCTCCACACTGGGTCTGGAGCCCACTTCCCCACCCTGGTATGGCAACTCCATTAGATTCCTTTGCCTGCTGCTGCTCCCAGGAATTTGTGACAGTGTGTCAGGGTTTTAAGACAGTGTTGCCAACTCTTGAAATTTTATCAGGAGTGTCTCGACATTTGATCTTTTACTGGAAGCTCCAGCTGCTGGAATCCAGAGTCTGCATGAGAATCTCAGTTTCATTTTTTAAAAGTAGGTTTCTAGTCTTCACAATTGCAGATAAAAACTTGAAAATGTGAAGTGAGTGCACTCTAAACGATCAGAGCCAGAAGGCAAATAAAAAGAACCTAAATTATAATATTTTCAAACATCTCAATTTTGGGGGGTTTGACGCATGATGTTTGAATTCATGAGGTTGGCAATACTGGGGTTAGGACAATAAAGGGAAAGGCAGCACTATTCTGTTGATTTCTGTTAGCCCAAGTGGAGCTCAATACCTGCAGCTCAAAGCATAAGAGAGTCTGTTCCTTTCTCTAAGTGAAAAAGGGGAAAAGGAAACAAGGGTAGTAACAGAGGCAGTAGTGCATTATAGGGAGAAATCCCAGAAACAAGTCAAGCACAAGAGAAGCTTTAGGCTAAGCATTATGTTTTGTTCTTTAAGGTAACTACAAAGGCTAACCCAAGGGAGGACACCAATCTAGTGTGTGAGTGTGAGTGAGTGAGATTGAGATGAGGACTCTCACCACAAGGTTCCACAGTACTGAGGGGGCAAGCAGCAGAAATATTCATGTAGGCTCAATGGTGTCGCTGCTACCTAAAGAGGTGGTGGGAGCGGGAAATGATGTAGCGAATGGACATAGATACCTCCCAAGCCCTACCTCCAGCCCAACCTGCTCCATGCACAGATCCCTGTACTCACAGATTGGTTCTATACTTCGAGCTGTGGAGTGTAACTCTCAACTAGAGGAGACATACCTGCACTAGCTCTTATCAAGGCTGTGCACTCAAAATAGAAGGGCAGCTCCAACAGCATGAGTGGTGGGAGGGGCTAGCCTCTCCATGTATATGCACAGGATGGGCACATACTCGGGGAAGCCAGCCGCTTCCATGGCTCATGCCGCTGTGGCTACACTGTCTTGAGCGGGCTAGTTCCATCACAGCAAGCACAGGTATGTCTCCTCCAGTTGGGAACTGCACACCCAGCTCGAATTGCAGACAGACTCACAGAAGGTGAATCCGTGAGAGACAGTTGCCCTCAGTTTTGGTGTGGATCTTGGAATTTGCTTGAGTTGAGTTTCGAAATCAATTGTCTATGTTATGATTTATTTTATACAGAATAAAGTGTATTGATGACCTTTCAGCCTAAATAACCTCCTTCCAATTTGCTACTAAAAAGAGAGCAAATGAGATTAAAGATGGTCCTCTCCCCCTGCTTCCTGTGGGGGCAAACAGCACTTCAAGGGGCAGGGAAGAGAGAGTAGGAGATGGTGCTGTGGTCCCACCCTCCTGCAGCACCAGCTTGTGGAGAGGGAATGGCACTTTGGGGAGAGTAAGCTGCAGTCCATGAAGGGGTGTAGCTTCTCTCCAAGATGATCCAGAATAGAGGTAACTTCACACCATGTCTAATGCAAATCTATGTCTAAATGGCAAAATTGATTCTGTCAAGAATACATGGTGATGTGATGTGGAGTGGTATAAATATTTTACCTGCAGTTTTCTCTGCAGGAAAACGATTTAAAAAATGTTTTAAGGAGATTTAAAGATGTGATTAGTATTATTGTTTGCACCTGCCCATATATAGAGACGGCTGCCTAACTTACCATTGGTCTGAAAGTACACTCCTCAGAAGAAGATGAAAATTGGAATGTCAGAATTTTAAAGTTCAGTATTTCATGACCTCCCAAGCTAGAAGCAAGTGTAAGTCCCCAGTAGAAAGGTAGGAATCTTCCTCTTCCAGTGTTATAAAGAAACCATTTCTAACCCAACGAGTCAAAAGATTTTAGAACATAAATCTGTCACAAGGCCAGGAATGAATGTTCTTTGTCTTATATGTTAGAGCTGTGTAATTCTACAGGCATATTCCATTTTTAGGGGAAGTTAAGAAGTACAGCGCCAAAAGTGAAATCCCTGCAAGCTGTCCTTTTAAAGACACCATAATAGAGGCTCAACTTAAATGTATACCCCAAATTAAAAAAATATAGTAAGAGAAGCAAAAAAGTGCCACTGGGTCTAAACAACAAAGTAAAAGAAGCAGTGAGAGGCAAGAAGGCATCCGTTAAAAAGTGGAAGTTAAATCCTAGTGAGGAAAAGAGAAGGGAGCATAAACTCTGGCAAATGAAATGTAAAAATATAATTAGGAAGGCCAAAAAAGAATTTGCAGAACAGGTAGCTAAAGATTCAAAAAGTAATAGCAATTTTTTAAAAATTACATCTGAAGCAGGAAGCCTGTAGTTTACCTTGGCTTATTTTTAATGCAGTTACATGAGTGTATCTCACGGATCCTAATAGTCCCACTGAGTATTCACAGAAAAACACCCTCTTCACATGACAAATGGTTTGCAGGTTCAGGCTTTTATTTAATTTATATACGGCTGCAATCCCAACTGGTAAAATTCTGTACAGTTGAATCTGGGTTCTTGTCACAATACAAAGACATTCCCATTAATCTCACCAATGATTCCCCATTTGTGATATGTAATCCCTAGATTACAAGAGGAGTAAAATGTGATTTTTTTTGCAGCAATATTAATTCTTTTACTACAGTATTACTTAATAGCTTCAAATACTCATTTTTCAGTCTTAAAACCCATTGTGTACAATGGGACGCATTTCAAACACTAACTCCAAGGGTCAACAATTTGTTTTCCATTTGTCTGGTCACTAAGTGACAGCACATGCTTACTTGCATAAATAATTCAAGCTAATGAGAAGAATAAACTTTAAAGAAATTATTAGCAAAATAGTACTTTGTATAGGAGGGATGATCAGCTGTATAAAATATCATTTCTCATAGGGATAATCACATTTCTATTAATTAAAAAAACTATATTTTTATTTAAATTAATTTAAAAAGTGGAACATAGCATATAATTCCTCACAGTTTATGCATGATTCTGCAAAGAAAAAATATCCTTGGCTGAATCACAAATAAATTCAGTGTGGAACCATGCCAGCCTATAGGTATGTCCAGGTGAGTTTGCAATATAAATTAATAAAACTCCTAGACTGAGTACACTTGGAAAGTTCTACTTCTGTGAAAGAAAGGAAATATCACTGAAAAGAGTACCCTTCTACACAATATGGATTCTTCTAAGAGAACAGTATCTATTAAAATGGTAAAAATTTTGAGAGCATCTATTTAGGTTCTATATATACAGGGCCGGCTCTAGGCACCAGCTTATCAAGCAGTTGCTTGGGGAGGCAACTGCGGAGCGGGGCGGCACTTTCAGGTATTCGGCAGCAATTCGGCGGAGAGTCCCTCACTCCCGCTCGGAGCGAAGGACCTCCCGCTGAATTGCCGCAGATCACTATTGCAGCTTTTTTTTTTTTTGGCTGCCCTGGATCCGGCCCTGTATATATATTACATTTTAAAAAGCAAATACTACATATTAAGACAACATTACAGATGTTGAATGTTAAGAATCCAGAGGTGGACAGTCCTTAAAGAAGGGATTAGTATTTGTGATAGTTTTGTCATACAGTAAGTGTAGGGTTCATTATCTCTTAGTGGGACCTAGGGCTTGATTCAAAGCCCACTGAAGTTAATGAGAATCTTCAATGGGCATTGGATCATGTCCCTGGTTAAGAAGCAGGGAGATATTGGGCCAGATTCTCTTGTGCACCACAGTACTGCTAACACTCTAGCAGAATATATTTAAGCATACTGTTTACAACTGAAGCGACTCTATTTAGTAAATGCCTTCAGGATATGGAACAATAATGA
Source organism: Mauremys reevesii (assembly GCF_016161935.1). Lineage (NCBI taxonomy): Eukaryota > Metazoa > Chordata > Testudines > Geoemydidae > Mauremys > Mauremys reevesii. Next base: position 88,868,677 of record NC_052631.1, on the reverse strand, counting down.
AACATATTAACATCAGTTATTGTAATATAATTTGTGTTTGTTATTAGTTCATTGTCTAGTTTTTAAAATTATAGCATATGCTAACACCCAAAGAACAGCCAGATGACATGTGAAGAAAAATTCAGAAATAAAACTCAGGTTTTCATACAATCTATCTAGGTTCTTACAATCACTGTAGTATCTAAATTCAGTAAGTAATAACCTATAGGTGGTTCCAAGCTAGTACTTGAATTTGCATAATAAACACACAGGATTTTTTCAAGCAATATTTTTCAAGTATATGTCAGGAAATCTACTTCTTGAACTGACTCAACCACTGAACATGCATTCCTCACAATCAAAAAGAAATGATGTCAAGCAGGACAAAACAGCAACAGGCAGATCGCACCACTCCCAAAGGGAAAGTCTACTTGTAAATCCTAGGAAAAAGAGCAGCTTCCCAGCTGCTACTGGGGAGATTCATCCCAGAGCTGGGGTTTTGGGGTCTGTAAATGCACAAGCAATTAGAGTTCTCATGCCGAACCAAGTAGAAAACCAAATAAAAAGAAAGCTTCATAGAGAAATGCTAAGTTAGTACTGTCAATTGTATACATATGGCAATGTGTTTGGGAATGATGAGAAAGCTTATAAATTGCATACAAAGAACCTTGTAGGGAAAGGCAAGTTGCCAGGGGCATCTGTCTTTTGTATGTCCCTAAATGCAAAATCTAACAGTTTAGTTCACAGTGTGCTCTTTTAAAGCTGATATAATGTATTTAAGATTTAAATATATTCCTCCTCATAGGGGAAAGGTCTTGAAGGAAATATTCCTGGTTTTTTTCCCATATTTTTATTTACAAAATTTGGACCATTGTAAAATTCAACTATATCAGCATTATTAGCACGTTTCATAGCAACAAGATCGAGACTATTTTTAATTGCATTCTCTTCAATATAAAAATCATATGTGGGGTTGGTAGTGCCACCTATCAGTAAAGTGGCTTGACTCTTCTCATTAAAACACATCTATTTTCAGTTGTGTGTATAACTTTGTGAAACTGTAGCCATTTGGGTTGAAGCTTCCATGCCCGATGTCTTCCTTAAGCGTCAGTTTTTTGAAAATTCCAGACAAAATTATTCAGCCATTTCTGAGAATGAGGCTAGGGAAAAATGCATTGTTTCACTGATGGTAAAAAAAGTATTGAAATGTTTCCTATTAAATGCTCTAGCACCCCATGGTTTGAAGCAGGGAATTGAAATTTGGCAGAAGCGTGGCCTTGTTGTCAGGGATGTTCCTTTCGCTGTTGCCATGAAAATCCACCCGAATTTGGAGAAGCAAAAAAATCACAGTTCACACATGCTCACTAGTGATGTCATAGACTTTAACAGCTAAAATCTCCAAAAATTCCACCCTCACCAACGATGTTCCAGCCTCTAATGCTGATCAGCCTGCTTGTGCACCATCCCCACACAGTGACTAAGCAATTTTAAGCCCAGGGATACTGGGGCTCAGAAAGACTTTTGCTTTAATTCCTGCTCCCAGCTGATCTAGGCTGGGGTAGGGCCAGACACTGGATCTGTCTGTCTCTCCTATGCTCTTAATGACCTCTCCTCTCCCCTTCCCTCCTCCACCCTGGCAGTCTGGAGGAGGAGGAAGCCTTCTGATTTGAATATGGAGAAGGCAGAAGTCAGACCAGAGGGACAAGGAATCTGCTGAGACTGAGATTAGGGGGCTAGGAAGAAAGTGTGATTGGGAGTTTGAAGGGATGAAGGCTGGGACTGGTTGGACAAGGAGACTGGCAGTTGGGGTACGGCAAAATGAGATTGGTTGGATGGGGAGGCTGGGGCTGGGAGCCGGGGGGAATGAGAAAGGAAAGCTGAGACTCCTTAGCCAACAAGACTGGGACTGGCAGCCAGATGTCTGGGAGGAGAGGAACTAAGACTGTATGAGCAGCTGTGGGCTGGGGGAGACTACATTAACTGTGGCATTTCCTAACTTCTGAGAGTTTGCCTTTAAAACCTTAATAATGTTCTTTTAAACATAGCTTTTTCCATGTATCATCATCATAAACGCCAAGAAAAGATTGCAGGTGTAGTTAATCCACCTCCCTGAGAGGTGGTGGCTATGTCAATAGGAGAAGCTATCCAGTCTACATAGGGCTGTTTACATGGGGGGAGGCGGCGGGGCGGGAGGGGTTAGGTCAGTATAACTATGTCACTTGGGGAGTAAATTTTCACATCCCTGAGCAATGTAGTTATACGTATGTAAGTTTGGAGTGAAGACCAGACCTAAGTTAAGAATGCACTTTTTCCCCCCTCCAATGAAGACAGAGTCAAAATGCTTAAGTAAAGGTGGGAAATCATGATGGGAAGATTTCCTGGCCAATGTCAATATTTTTGGTGGAGATACATGGACATTTTTAGATTTGTTAAAGACTGGAATTTTCTAAAAACATAGGTGAAAACCTCACATTCATCAAAACTTCTTTGTTCTAGAAGAGAAGGAAGGAGGTTAGAGCAAGTACATGCTGTGAGAGGTGTATTATTGTTCAATAATGTAGCATGTAAGAAAAACTAGAAATACAAGAGGAATGGCTAACTTTATAGAACCTAAAGCAAAAAGAGAAAACAAATAAATAGCTAGTGAGGGCTGAATCTAGTACTGAATAGAAAATACAAGTGAAAAAGTATTCCGGAAGGGCAAAGGAATACAGACACACTTCTCAACATTAACAACATATTTTCCCTCTTACTGAAGATGATAAACATGGCAAGAAGCTTCCTATAGCTTCTGTAACATACTCACTGAAGTGTTAGATTTTTCAAGTCATTGCAAAGCATATGCAGTTGCACACCTTAATTCACTGTTTCCCAAACTTCTGAAAAGTGAGCCTCCCCTCAGGAAAATGAAACCAATTATGTTCCCCTTCAGTCCCACCAGATGATATTAAAGGTCTACCCAAAATGAGTAGTCTACCAGGGTAGGTCTATACTACGAACACTACAGTGGCAGCTACAATATTAGGAAAAATAATAATATTCAATCTAGATTTAATCAATTTTAAAGCCAGAAAGGACCATTCAGGACTTTCCACATAACACAGGCCATAGAATTTCACCCAGTGATTCTTGCATCATACTCAATCACTTGTGCTTGAACTAGAGCACATGTTTTTGAAGAAGCAGCAAAGAGTCCTGTGGCACCATATAGACTAACAAACATATTAGAGCATGAGCTTTCGCGGGTGAATACCCACTTTGTTGGTGCATCCGATGAAGTGGGTATTCACCCATGAAAGCTCATGCTCCAATACGTCTGTTAGTCTATAAGGTGCCACAGGACTCTTTGCTGCTTTTACAGATCCAGACTAACACAGCTACCCCTCTGATACATGTTTTTGAAGAACATTCATTCCTGATTTAAAGATTCCATGTGATGGAGAATTTACCAGCTCCCTCAGTGAACTGCTCCAATAATTAATTATTAAACCATTAAAAATGCATCTTATTTCAAGCTGAATTTTTCTAACTTCAACTTCCAGCCACTGAATTTGTTATACCATTTTCTGCTAGACTAAACACTCCTCTGATAGCAGATATCACCACCCTATGCAGGTACCTGTGCATTTTTCTTTGTACGCTTTATATCCCTTTGGGCAACCACTTAAAATTCTTCTCCATTCCTGGTGTTCACAACTTCCATATACTTGTATGATAGTTATCATATCTGCCTATTATTTGTCATTTGGTCAAGCTACACTTATATTTAGTTCTTTTAATCTTTCATCAGAAATCAGAACCTGTGGGCATTTAATCATATTTTGTTGCTGTTCTCTGAATTCTCTTCAGTTTGTTAATATACTTCTGATATTGAAATGCCCAGAAGACTGTACACAGTAGCCTATGTATGGTCTTAGCAAAGTCAAACAGATCGGGACTATATCTCGCGGCTTCTTGACAAAATGCACATGTACAGGCAGCCAAAACTCATATTGGCTTTTTTTTGCCTCCATACTGCATTACAAGTTCATTATTGGATTTGCTGTCCAGTATCCCTTCCAGGTCTCTTTCAGCATTACTGCTTTCCAAGTACCTTACTTCCATTAAATATTTCTTTTTTTGGATTAGGTTATTATCCCCCAGACTAAATCTCACCTCATTTCCTGTCCAGATTTTTGCCTCTCTGAATCCTTTGGTATTATTTCAGAAATGATAACACATTCTACTTGAGTATCATTTATTAATTTAATTTAGAACTTTCTTCCAGATTACGAATAGATCCACGTGGCACCCCATTAATTACATCTTTTCCACCTCCATACATTGCTACTGATATTAAAGGGGCAGCAAGCTAAAAATATTCATATTGTAAGAAACAAATGTCTTAACATATCTTGCTAAAATGTCACTTTAGTAAAACAGAAAGACATAATTCTGAGTTTTAAAATTCTAATTATTTCAGATTTTTAAAAAATTTCTCTCAGCATGAACAACAAATTCAATGTAGTCAGTACCACTTTTTTATAGTCTGTTTCATTTTCAGGTTTTCAGTGATGCAATTGGGTTGTAAGCACTGGAGGCAAAACTACTGTTTTTCTGGGAATTTTTTAGAAAAATCATGGAGACCTTTTTTCATGTCTCTGATATTATAAAAGCTTGCTTATCCAAAATCTAAATTTTGGACCACATTTTGAGTTATTAGTGATGATAAACATTTTACTCTTAAATAGCAACTTTCTTATCAAAGTGCTCTACACATATTAACTTGGGCTTAGACTGAACTCATGAGGTACAACTCACATTAATATACTGCTATTTAGGCTGTAAGCTCTTCAGAGCAGAGACTTTTATATAGGTCAGTAAAGCACCAAGCACAATGGGGCCCTGACCCTGATTGGGGCCTTATGTAATATAAGTATTAAAAATCATAGCTAAGAAATGCATCTGGAAGACTGCAAAGCAATTCCACAAAACAATTTAGGACAGGAAATGAAAAATGCTACCTTCGCCAATTAAAATTGCAAAGAGGATTTTTGGTTGGAAGATTGTAAACACCAGAGTCAGAATTTAGCAAGGGTACCTGAGTCAACACTCAAGGATTTACATAAAGTGCCATGAAATTCTTAGTGATCTCAAGTTGGCAGCACCTTGGTTTTCCCTCATCTGCATAGTGTTCCTTAGCACTATGCCTTAACACTGATTCTGTAGTGACTCAGAGGGAAAGGTGCCACCACCAATTGAGTCACTAATACCATTTCCTGAAGCAAACAGATGTTTTTTGGAGGTGTCTCAAATAATACTAATGGGCCAGATTATTCCTGTCAGATTATCCATGGGGAAAGGCCTCTCCATATAGATTTCTGCATGGGGTAAGAGCGGCAGTGTCATCTGCCTCAGCTACAGAATGGGAGGAATAGACTGTATTGCATCCCATGATGTAATACATGATTGGAAATGTGTCATGAGATACTAGCATAAAAGCCAACAGAGAAGGAATGCATTTGCAATTTCCTCTCCCCAAAAGCCCTGTCATAGGTGTTTCCATGAGACAGGTGACTTGGGCCATAATAGTAGTTATACTTTGTACTTTTATCAAGTCTTCCCCCAATGATTTCAGAGCTTTCTGAAAACATTAACTTTTTAAGCTTATGAGAAAAGGGTGTATTATTACGCTCTGCAAATAATGTCTTGCCCAAAGTCATGCAATAAATATGTCGTTGTCAGGATTAGAACCCAGTCCTGATTCCTTATCTAGTGTTTCAGCCACAAGACCATCCTTTTACTAATTAATGTGGCTTATAGAATCTGAAAGAATCACATCACGAAGTGATGTGTCTGAAGGATGACCCTTTTTTGTCATTTAGCCAGTTTTCTTTCCATGTGAGAGTGCTCATATACATGTCAACTTGCATATATTTTTCAAGTAAGATTTTATGATGCACAGGATCAAAGGAACGTTTTACTATGGTCTACCTATATTCTCAGTCAGATTCCCGCCATCCACTTATTTTGTGATTTGCCTTTCAAAGCTAATCAGCCTGTCATCTTGTTTTTGAAAACATTCAGTTTATTGCTCATACTATAGCTTTCCTGCACACACAAGTATTTGCAGTACAAGACCCTAACTATACATGTGACTAGACAAAAAGACCAGATCCTCATTGCTTGGAACAGCTGAGAAAGCCTGGGGAGGAAGGGAAGATAGCGTTATGGTATCTTTATACTCCCTGACCCTGTGACCACAAGGGTCCAAAACAACCCTAGTGTAATTGAGAATGAACTAAGGGCTTTTCTAAGTTATGCTAGCTGGAATTGTCCATAGGAACCGCTCATAAATAAAAGACTGGCCAGAGCACTAGGTACTCTAGCCGTATCTCTTCCTACCGCTGACATGCCCACTCCTTGCCTATTGAAAGAATCCTCAGCACTCCTTTTGGGGCTGTTTAAGGTCCCTCTGAACACACAGTGCTTAAGCAGGAGTCAGGGCTCTGGGTCAAAGTGGTGTCAAGTGCACAAAAACAAAACTTAAAAATATGTTCCCTTCTATTCTCTCTTACAGTAATCTTAATTACTTGTAACAACAATAGCAAACATTTCAGAAAGAAGTGCTATTCTTAAGTCGATTGTGTTGATTTGGGGAATCTATGTACAACTTATGAATTCTGTTTCATATTATAAACTCTCTATGTGTATCTATATATCAAACTACAAACTCCATTTTGATTACAAGGCTGCTTTGTGCCTTCTCTGTTGTTTTTGTACCTCTATCTTCCACTGAAATGCCAAGGAGTGTTGAGATGGTGACTGAAGCCTGCCCAGACAAAGGGAAGCAATGTATGGGTCCAAACACAGCAGCCTGTGATTCACCACAGCTCAGGTCCAGCTTTCTTGGCTGTACAATTTGTCAAGTCTAAGCCTCTGAAGTGACAGTTCAATGAGACTGTAATTTCCTTTTTGTATTTTGTTTTAAGATTACTACAAATTTCAATCACAGTCATCAGTTTATCACACTACTGAAGGTGACCCAGAGACTCATCTTGAGCTAATCCCCTAGGTGCCTTTAGATTAGCAGAGAAAAGCCACGCGTTAACATCTGAGATAAAAGTCAAGAAATTAATTCAAAGATGTGGATTTATCAAATACCATCATATGTGGTATGCATTTAATATTAAACATTAATCAAATTAATTTAGTAGGAGTTGATTCCTGGTTATCTTTTACTTGTTTTGGGCTATTGCAAAGAAAGTATGAATAAGGATAAGAACAAGTTACTTGACATTTAATTAGACATTTAAAGATCTGCTGTCACCTGTTTTCACAGGTGTAAAATGTCTAAATTATTTTAAAGTACATCTGAAGAAAAATATTTGTAAGGGAATTAAATCAACAAATGTAGTCAGTCACTAAAGAACACCTAACTATTCTAAATGTTAATTATTTGTAAAGGACACTGGGCATCGAGCAGGAAGGGCAGCTAATCTCCCCAACCCTTCTCCCCCACCTACATCCCCAATATTTTATTCTTGGGGTATCAGTAGCTATACTTTTTCATAAGCTTATCATGCACTTCTCTCCTTTAGATGGAAATATCATCACTTTAGACACCACTGCTCATGTGTGCCTCTCCTCCTCAGCATCACTGCAATACTACCTCCTAGGAAACATTATTTTTTCTAGAAAGTCCCCAATCCTTGAAAAACTTATTCAGATGAGTAACTTCACATGCGTCATCACACTGAAGTCAGTGGGAATGCTCACATGAGTAAAGTTAGTCATATGCATGAGTGTTTGCAGGATCAGGCCCAACATCAGCCACTGTCTTGACTGCAGATTTCTCTCTTATATTTACATGTGGACAACAATAAGGTGGCTAGCCTGATAAACTACACATTCTGCTTGTCCAAGTCATGCTTTGACTTTTCAAACCAACTTAAATTTTGACACAAGATAACTGTGAAAATCAGAAACAAAGACCCCAACCTTGTTGCCTAAGGGGAGCAAATTCCTGTCAGTTGCTGATCCTATAAATATTTTCCCACATGCTTAACTTTTGCATGTGAGCAGTCCTATTGACCTCCATGGGATTATTCATATAGTTAATGCTATACATGTTTGCAAGATCAGGATCTAAGTTTGTTCTCGCAAGACATGAACCATATGTGTGTGTGTGTGTGTTTATTACCAAGCAAAGCAGGCCATGGGGCTGACTCCAAGACCCACATATCCCAGTAGGCCAGTTTTATTCACACATGGAAAAAGTCTCCTGTGTGTGTGTGGATCACAGGAAAATTAGTAGGCCCACTGATTTCAGTGGAGTTACACTGGCATAAAACTGATGTAATAGACTGTAGAATCATGCTTGAAGTCTGTCTGAGTTTTGCCAGAGTTCAACAGGACCAGATCCGGAAGAGGAAGAAGAGGATGATCATGGTATACTTCAGCACATTGTTTTTATCAAACATCTGGTTAGGCTTTTAGCATACAGGATTATAGTTTATGCATGGTAAATGAACAACAGATACACAATAACGGTTCTGGAGAAGCCATTATGGTCTGTATAGCATTACGGATTTGCAAACTTTATAGTCTCTAACTGGCCCTAAAACAGTATACTGCAATGTCTCCTTTGATATTATATAGACTACCAGACACTTAATTTGCATTTTTAAGAAACTGAAATGTGATGTGTTTGCAGGGCTACAGAACTTACTGTTATATGCCAGCTCTTCACTGGGGTGGGAAACTAGAAACGCACCCCTTCTCCTAACTCACTCATGCTCATGCATTCCCTCCATGGTGATGATGCCAACCTTCTGGCCTAAAGATAGCAGGTCACAAAAGAAGAGTGGAGAGTGGAATAAAGGATGTAGGGAGATGCTGAGAGAAGCAGCCAGACGGGGAGAGGAGTCTCGGGAAAACGGCAAGGTAGATCTATGATAGACCTGTGGCAGGTATATTCATATTATAGACCTGAACTAACTCTCTGCAGATTTTGGAGGTCTCAGCTACACCTTTAGGTTAGATTCACTCATGCAGGAATTGGGCAATGCCAGTTACAATCCTCTGTGTCCATAGGGGCAATAGTGTGAGAAGTGGCTGGGCAGGAGAGAGCACATTTTAAATTGTGGCTGAGATTCCAGAGGAACCTGCTGTCAAAGGCTACCCTGGAAATGTGCTAAACTGGCTTAGATTCATAGAACTGGAAGGGACCTTGAGAGGTCATCTAGTCCAGTCCCCTGCACTCATGGCATGATTAAGTATTATCTAGACTATTCCTGACAGTGGTTTGTCTAACCTGCTCTTAAAAATCTCCAAATTATGGGGAGGAAAGGGGACAGGGCGAACTCAGGGCAGGGGGTGGAAAGAGACAGGGCAGGGGCAGAACAGAGGCAGGAAGAGGCAGGGCGGGGTGGCATTTGGGGCTGAGTGGGAGTGGAGCCCCCCCGAGCAAAGGAAAAAGCCGGTGCCTATGGTTTCCCTTCACATAGGATACATCAGAACTTGAGTGTAAATTTACATGGGTTCACAGCCCTCTACCCTGAATCACATTTTGTTTTGTGTTTGCAAAAACCCTAAAATTCAAAGAGTAAGTCAACTAAAGCCACCTGCTTTTGTCTGGATTTAAAAACAAGTCATTTAAAAATGCTAAGTAACTACTCAAAACCATAGATTCTTCCCTGTGAAGACTGTTTGCCTCAGACTTCTCCTAGGTTTCCTTGATCCAAAGCTCAAGTTTGTTAAAAGTTTATGCACTGTGAATGTTCATCGGAGAGAGGGATAGCGTCCTTACAGGAGGAGCAGCGCTTAAAGCCTGTGGAGCCAGGTATGTCTGAAGCGGCTGAGAGACTTTTTTTTTTAAACAGTAGAAAAAAGGGTAAGTAATACTAACTAACTACAAGTTATTTTAGGATGAGGAAAGAAATTCTTTAAGGAGTCTGCTGAGCTCTGTCTCAAGCCGGGGGCGACAGAGAAGGAACTGAGGGAACCAGCCGCGCATGCTCACTAGAGGTATACTCAGAGCAGGGGGGGGGGGGGCAGGCTCTGAGCATGAGTACTGCTGCAGAAATCTCCGATCAAAGGCGCAGGGACGCACTGACACCCTAAAGTGGAGCACCCACAGGGACATCTCTCGAAGAAGAACCCTAGATAGCCCCCTCAAGGATTGAACTCACAACATTGGGTTTAACAAGCTAATGCTCAAACCACTGAGCTATCCCTCCTGTACTGTGGGTTCTGTACTGTTTTATGAACTAGACTTATTTATAGATTAGCATAATGGCTTTGAAGAAAATATTACAGAGGGGATAAAGAACATGCTAAAGCATTGTTAATTTAGATTATATGGGTTTATTTATCCTTTTATATACCACTACTATGTGATACATGTATTATTAAAATTACTGCAATCTACTTTCAATTTGCCATTTAAAAAAATCTTCAATATAAAATTGTCCCTCTATTTCTCCTAGAACTTTATTTTTTAAGCTTTATGTAATGATTAACCATAATCAGATTTATAAGAAAAATGTAGCTGTGGTAGATAGGTAAAGTACTGAAAATGTCCTTCCATTTGACTTTTCTGTTAAAAGGAAATCAGATACCAAAAAACTAAAAAGAAGATACAAGCTAGGAAGATACTTGGAGACAAAATGCCAGAGATTGACTGGAAAGAAAAGATGTAAACAAAAATGAATGATTGAAATAATGCAGGCCACTTCAGACATGAATGAGAGGCACTGAAGAGCAGAAATAAATTATTATACCCTAAAATGATCCAATAAAAAATTGAAACCACAGAGCAGTAATCAGACAACATACTGGAAAAAAGACAGGATATAAAAAGAAAAAGGAGCTTTCAAGTACTGCAGGTTATTAGTTATGATGGAGAAATCTGTATTCAGGAAGAGATGACATTTTTAACAAAATATGCACCCAGTCAAATTCAGTTGAATTTGCTGCTCAAAAGGAAGTGAACTATAAAAAGTAAAGAGCCAGAATGAAGACAGAAGCACGGACTAGGAATGTTGAGTTAAACGTTGATGGAATACACCACCATGCAGGCCTGAAGAAGAACAACTCAATTTTAATTTTTTCCATTGACAAAGGGAAAGAGTCACCACGAAGAAATTAAACACTCCACAAAAAAGCATATGAAAAATGCCCCACAATAGAAAGTAAAGAGAAAACTGGTTAATAATTACACACACTGGTGGAGAAAAATGTTGTGTGTTCAATTGTACCTTTAAAGCACTGCTTTATGTTAAAATTGCTAAAGGAGTGTGGCTACTGCACAAGCCTTAACAAAGATGCAACATCTGTTTCCCTTCGTGCCCAGTAAGCTCCATTAGCTGGGGCAGAATGGAAAATAGGGGCACAGCTTCACCATTTTGTTGCTCCCTTTGTAGAGGTACAGTTCTAGCACTGAAGCAGCCTTGTGCCTGCTGAGTTCTGAGCCTGGCCTTTATCCAGAGAATGAAGGGGAGAGAGATGATGTTTGAGTTCTCTCCTTTGCATAGTTTCAGGCCAAATTGTAGCCCAGTTAGCGTCATAAGGCAGGGGTGCAAAGGCCCCCCTTATGCACTGATACTACAGAAAGTATCACAGGACAGATGGTTAAGATCCACATAGTTGCTGTGTCCTCTCCTTTCACTGGTGGGCAGGAAACAGCAGAATGGGGAAGGGACTTGGCAGAGCTCAGGCTCTATCCCCTAATGCACTGGCTAGTGGAGATGTGCCACTGAACCAGAGAACATATACTGTGTCAGGTATAGCAGACCTGGGGCAATTTATTCCCTCCCCAGATATACCAGTTTACGGCATGACAGTCCCTGATTCACAGAACTAAAAAGCTGGGTTTTCAATTGTGTTAGGTTACTACAGTTGAAAAGGATGCAGGCTAACCCATCTGAAGCTGTATTACTTGGCTGTGTAATAGCCTACATGGGAGCCTAGGTTACAGCATAATGAACTAACATGGCTTTAAACATGTTAGCCTGCAACCTACAGGTGCTTTTCAATCATATTTCACTAATTTGACTGAGCTCATACAAAAAAAAAAAAAACACTCTCTTTTTGCTTGTCAACTAGGATGACCAGATGTCCCGATAAAATCGGGACTGTCCTGATTTTGAGGAGTTTGTCCCACGTCCTGACCAGAGTATGGTCAGGACATGATTTGTCCCAATATTTTGTTTCCTGGTCTTTGGCAGCAATTCGGTGGAGAGCCCTTCAGCCACAGACGCTCTTCGGCGATATTTCAACAGCGGGTGCTTCTGTCTTTGGTGGCAAGGTTTATTACCCACCGCTGAAACACCACCAAAGACCGTCCGTGACTGAAGGGCTCTCTGCCGAATTGCCCCCCGCTCCCCCGCGGCAGTCCAGATATTTTCCCCTTAACATCTGGTCACCTATTGTCAAAAGAAGGCCTCTCTCTGGCCCTGTGGCAAACTTACAACTAAGGCCTTTGTGATTACATCTGAAAGGCAGAAAGGAACTCAGCAGTTATTGCTTGAAAATAATGTTCCCTGCCCATCCCCTGTTCCCAAAATCAGTTTTGTGAAAGGAAATCACGCTTTATTACTGTGATCCTGCCCCAAGAAGAAAAGCTACATAATGCCCAGGATTTTTTGGCAACCCCAGATGCTATTTTACTCTATAGATCCTTGAATCCCTACTAGTGATTAGTACAGTATTCCTTGGTATCTTTTCTTCCTCATGCTGATTACATGAAAATTCTGTAGCGTAATGTATTACCATTCCCAGACGCCAACATTATTACAAAGTTATCTCCATCTTGTGCAGATCACTGGTTGGAAGACACCACAAGTCACTCCATCGCCTTATCAAGGAATTTTGTGACCTACAACTCAGATGTGTGCTATTCGTTGGATTTTTGTGGAGATCACAATATGGATTGTCACAAATATTTGGAAAGCAAATTTAAATGTTTCCTTCAGTTCTGATCCATGTATGTCATACTGCAACTTGTCAATATGTGCTCACAAGGCACCAGTAGCACCTATATCTCACACTTTCTGAATAACTATGCAACCAAATGATACACAAGATCCCAATATATCATTACAAATGCAAGCAAATCCAAAACTAATGTGAAATTCATATATCAGCTGGAAACTACTTACTTGGAAACTTTATCAGGCAACTGAATTTATCAAACCAAACAAAATTATACCAAAAAGCACAAATTCAGTGTATGCAGTATGATTCCCATGCTTCAGTAGACATTAAAATACCAGCTGTGAAGAGCTTAGTGCAATGGAGCAACAGAAAGTATGAACTGTTTGGGGAGAAATGCATCAAATGTGAGGACATACTGAAACCAAGGGGATACTTTGCCCGACAGCAATTTAGAGTAACAGGAAAGGCAATAACTCAATAACTGTTACCAAGGACAAAACTGCATGTAGCTACAATTATTGCTTTTATACAAAGTACAAACACATTTAATGAAAGATAATTAATGCTGACGAAGAAAAAATAGTAAATAGAGTTTGAAATCTGCATCAGAAAATGTAAACAACAACTCCTTATTGAGTAAATGTGTTCTATATCACTTTCCTAATTACATCCGTCTCATAATGTGTATAGGTAGGGTACAAAGACCCTCCTCCACCTGGTACTTCCACATAGGATGCAGGAATTTTCCAGCGTGCAATGGGGAGCCAACTGGGTGCTGTTGTCAGCACTTAACTGCAACTGGTTGTATAGCAAGGTGGAAGGAGAACATGGCCAAGGTCCCAGGCAGGCACCTGGGATGAATGTATACTACATCATTATCAATAAGTGTATTAAGTATGCTTCTCTGTATACTCCCTGCAGTTCCGCCAGAGACATCATGACTCACTCAGGCAATAATGCCTCCACACACTTCTGGCACAGTACTCTCTTGTCCAACTCCTCCAATGTGGCACAGGTTATATTTCCTTAACAGAGCCCTACATGGAGAGAAGGATGGTTCAATGGTTACGGTGCTAGCACAGGTCTCAGAAGACCTTGGGTTCAATTCCCTACTCTATTACTGTGAGATCCTGGGTGAGTCATTTAGGATTGGTTTTCATAAGAAAATTAGGTTGGTTTAACTATGTCGGTCAGGGACATGAAAAAGCCACACCCCTGTGTAGACAGCGTTACACCGCCTCTCAAGGAGTTGGATTACTTATGTGGATGGAAGAATCTGTCCCATCTGTAATATGGGCATTATAGTATTTTCCTTGTGAAGGTAGATACAGTATGCGCCAAGCTATTATAATAACGTGTGCCACTTACAATAGATAGATATGCGTTCTACTAGAAACTATGGGTACAATTCTCCTTTCTGGAACATCCAGTAGATCTCCAGTGCCTATTCTGCACATGGAATTTGTATCGACATCTAAAGAAGTTCCAGGAGGAATGTAGAGAGTTGTGCTGCAGATAAGAGATTTTAATGTTATTGCACTAATCTATACACACATGAAAGCAAAAAGGAACTACATAGAAGATAGCTCCTTGCTAAAAGATATCAGAAGAAAATATCAGAAACACCAGTATTAAGAGCAAGGGAAAGAAATACCTCAATGACAGAAGATGAGCAAACATTACAGCCGGTGAAAAAGCAAGACCTGATGATGAAAAATGTCTGTTTGGATCTATTCAGTCCTCACTTGAGAATATAATTTACTGTTTAAAGAAAGTTTATTCAAAGAAGGATTCACTTAATGGAGTATCTCTCTGAAAATACCAGTATCCTGAAAATATTCAGACCGCACAATACAGTACAAAGAAAAAATGCAAAGAAAAAATTCAAAAATAAAGAGAAGATAGAGAACAAGCCTTGGAATAAACAACCATAACAAACTTTCAATCCAATTTAAAAGGTAATTTCAACATCAACTTTGAAACAAATGACACAAGTACATCCATGTAAAACAAGCCCAAAGCAACGTTCAATAGCTGCTCATCACAATCATTAGGTTCAAAAGCCAAAAGAAAATTAACGTCTCATCAACAGAAGGATATAAAACTGCTGTTCCACAAATATACCCCCAAAAGAGACAAAATTGGCTGTGTCAAACAAAGACATGCTCTTGGCAGTATTTATTAGTCTGATCAATACTGAAACCAAATGGGAGACTGAAAAAGAAGAAAAATAAAAACTTATGACAAGAAAAGTAGGGACAGTTTATACACTGCAGCATTAGTTTAAGCTCTCTCATCAGCTTGAAAATACTTCAACATATCATACTGACCTGACCTTCAGAAGCTAATGGTGACTATGAGAAAACAAAAAAAAAAATTAATGCACAAAATTTATGGGAGTGGGGGATGGGTCCAATTAACTATATACAGCTCATTGTGCCCCAAGCTCCTCTTAATCTCCATGATTTTTTATATTCCTTTTGGTATCTGTTAGCAGGGTATGTTGTCACAGGATCTGTGCAATTTGATGATCTAATTCAGGTGTCGGTAACCTTTGGCATGCGGCTCGCCAGGGTAAGCACCCTGGCAGGCCGGGCTAGTTTGTTTACCTGCCGTGTCTGCAGATTCATCTGATCGCGGCTCTCACTGGCTGCGGTTCACCGTCACAAGCCAATGAGAGCGGCGGGAAGTGGTGGCCAGCACATCCGTCAGCCTACGCTGCTTCCCGCCGCCCCCATTGGCCTGGGACGGCAAACTGTGGCCAGTGGGAGCCGCGATTGGCTGAACCTGCCGACGTGGCAGGTAAACAAACTGGCCCGGACCGCCAGGGTGCTTACCCTGGCGAGCCGCATGCCAAAGGTTGCCGACCCCTGATCTAGTTACTGGCCATGATTGGCCCATTCACAGCTACACTTGCACACTCCCATGGATTGGGCTGCTGTTAAATTTGGCTTTATAGTGCAGAGGAATTTGTGGAGTCCCTTTGCCTTTTTCTTTGCTGCCTAGCTTTTCAGACAGTAGAAACACGGTTATTCCACTGATTTGGGGCTTTTATGGCTGCTTTGCTGCCTGTAGGATTACTGCCTAAATACATCACCAGTGCATCTTGGGATGAATATATTATGGGCAGACGCCCACATGTAGTATTCTATGTCAAAAGTTAGCAGTGTAATCTTAAGTCATTACATGAAATCTTCATTATATGACAGCTGAGGGAGAAACTCCAGATAAAGAAGCTAAGTATACAACATAATTAGGACAAATATAAACATGAAATATGAATCTAATTTAAATATTACTCAAAACATCTGTTAAGAGAAAGGAAGCAGCCTGCAGGAAGTATTCAGTGCTCCTAGGTATGTATAGGTGATATCTCTTAAGATTTTGTTACAAAAGATGAAATTGGATTTAAATATAGAGAGGCATAAGAGCTATTAAAGGTGACAAAATTTATATATGAAATGTTTCATTTCATTTAAGAAGATAAGGTATATGTAAGCAAGACGAAACAAAGTGCATTCACTTGTGCATCATTCAATGTGTTTTGCTAGTTTTAATTTAAACTAGTATGATTTCAGAAATGACCTCTGATCACAGTTCTATTTTCTATTGCAAAAAAAAGTGTGGATGTTTTTTTTATTATTATTTCTCTTTCACTGTTAGCAAATTATCAAGGTTACAGATAAAAGAATCTCTCCGTTACATATTATTCCAACATGCCTGTTTCATTTAAATTCTCTGACTAAAGCTATTTACAGGTGAAAATATTTCCAGTTTTAGAATGTTCTGTTATCTGGTAATATTTATTATTCTAAATAATTTGCATTTGTGATGATCTTCAGAATATTCACTATTGCAATTTGAAACAAAAGATTAACAAATATTGAAAAATATTTGTCACAGTTCAGGCCAACTCCAACTTTATTTTCTGTGGTCCCAGCGGTCACCTCTCTTCGGTAGAGACCAATGTGTCTCTCTTTCCTAACCTGGGTTTTTCCAGGCTGCACTGTTTCCTGTGTACTCTGTAATCCCCAGCAAGTCAGAGTGCCTAAAAGGCCAGAGTCTTCACTTTGCTTTCTCTTCAAAAGCTATGAATGTTTGTAACTGCACACAGTATTAGGTTGCCACTCAGCTCATTCCAAGCAAGAATTTATTCTAAAGGTAAAAGCATTACAGAAAAACATATTTAAAATGATAAAAGAACCTAGACACATGCTAATAAGCTTACCAGAGATCAACCTCCCACCCCATCTCCAACAAGGGCTCTGGTCAGTATCAGTCCTTCCAATCCTTCCCTAAAGATTGGAATCCTTCTCTTGGACAGAATGTCCTGTACATTTGCTGGATCAGAAAGATGACTGAGTCACTTTAAACTCAGACTATTTATCTCAAAGCCCCTTCTTTGTTTATTGGTCTCTGGAAAATCCAGTTTGAACTAGCATAGGCAAGCCTCTCTACGAGGTGGTGCCTCTCTGGACGTATGTCTGATTTGGGTCCAACTTGGACATCAGAAATGATAACATACAAAAGCCAGGAGGAGAACACTTCAATCTCCCTGGACATTCAATAACAGATTTAAAAGTAGCCATCCTGCAACAAAAAAACCTTCAAAAACGGACTTCAAAGAGAAACTGCAGAGCTACAATTCATTTGAAATCTTAACACCATTCATTTGAGCTTGAATAGGGACTGGGAGTGGCTGGCTCTCTACAAAAGCCATTTTCCTTCTCTTGGTATTGAAACCTCCTCATCAATTATTGGGAGTGGACCACATCCACCCCGACTGAATTGGCCTTGTCATCACTGGTTCTCCACTTGTAAGGTAACTCCCTTCTCTTCATGTGCCAGTATATTTATACTTGTATTTTTTCTCTCCACGCATCTGAAGAAGTGTTTTTTTTACCTATGAAAGTTTATGCCCTAATAAATCTGGACTCCTTGTTGTTTTTGTGGATACAGACTAACATGGTTACCCCTCTGATACTTGTTATATTGTGTGCACAGTGAATTAAACAGGTAAAAAGAAGGCAAAAAGGACCCGGAAAGAGTAATCATTTCTCATCCATATTAAGAATATGTATTAAATTACCCTAGGAGCTCTCATATGGTCAAGAGAAAATGATGTTTAGATTAAACCTCACTAAGTCTTAAAAGGATAATTTGTTAGTCTTTTCTAGTTTACTACCAATGCAATATTGATTTTCTAGATCCCTTCTTTCTATTTTACTTACACTAATTCAATTTGAAGCAATTGAAAAGCAACTTCTTGGAAAAAATCTCTAGATATTTCTTTTATTTAAAGTCTCAGGTCAAGGGTATAAAGAACCAGTAAAATAAGATCAAATTACTCATTTTGGTGGCCTAAGGTAATATCTTTAGTATAATCAAGGTTAACAACTTTTCTGGCAAGCCCTGCTTTGGACAAAAAATGCTTTACTTACAGTTTGCAGAAGAACATCTTATACCATGATGAAAAACAGCTTCCAACTGTCAGATCAATTTAGCAAGACTGCGATTCTAACCCTAAGAAGATGCTTAGAACTCAGAAATAAAATAGAAAGATCTTTGAAAATCTTCACATTGATTTAAGTTTGTTAACATTACAAAGTGACAGTTTGATGTAGGAAAATGTTAAGCAATGGAAGAAAAATTGTTATACTATCTCAGGAAGATGATAAATTTACTTCCTGAATTTCCATGATAAAGTATGCTATATTTTTATAAGTTCCCTCCTTTTCCAGCAACCCCGTCACACTCTTTCGTGTTAACTCCATATGCTTCTAGAGATATTTACAGTGCATCCTTTCTAAATCATGGATAAGAAAGATGCCTGCCATACATTAGATTCTAATATCAAGGACATGCATAACTGTCTTTGCAGGGCTGGTGCCTAAGTATCCCTTCAAAGTGCTTTTGAAATATTTTTTCATGTTATTTAATTAAAATCAATTGTTTCATAATTATTATCTAAAATCTTGAAAATACTACTAAGACAGACAAAAAAGGATATTGCATTGAAGTACAAAGGCAAAAAGGAATGACGTGACAAGGCCAAAATACATGAGGTACTTTAGAGTTGTGGAGAATTATAGAAGTGAAAAATAATTGCGAAAAATTCTGAGTTCTGGATGAATCAGAAAATAACCGATACCATCCATAAGCATGCCATTTTGTACACCTAATTTGTTCACTTAGGGTCAAATCTTCTCCATTTATTTCAACAGGAGTAGGATACAGCCCTTAAACACAATGTGCATAGTGCCAAAATTGTTAGTTGATAGAAAACAGTATGTATTATATGACAGGTTTCATATCTGTGGGGTTTGTTTCAACAACTGTTAATTCTGGCAAGCCACTCTGAAATGTAAAACCACATGCCTACTAGATATCAATGCTCCAGCATATCATAGTATTCTGCAAACAGAGTGTGATGGGTTCAGTCACAGTGACCACCTTGGGACTGTCACCTGAAATGCTGGAATTACCTCTGAGAGACTGTTTGCCCCACCAGTTTAGGACTCCAGCACCCTGCCTTGTTGAGCCAGACATGCTAGTCTGCTGCAACACAGACTCAGGTCTGGTCCACGTCCCGAAAGCTGCAGACTTTAACCAAAAACTGCTCAGCCGGTCACCTATCTCCAACACACAGACACTCAGTTCCTAACGGGATCCAAACCCCAAATAAATACATTTTACTCTGTATAAAGCTTTTACAGGGTAAACTCATACATTGTCCACCCTCTATAACATTGATAGAGAGATATTCACAGCTGTTTGCTCCCCCAGATATTAATCACTTACTCTGGGTTAATTAAGAAACAAAAGTGATTTTATTAAGTATAAAAATAGGATTCAAGAGGTTTCAAGTAATAACAGACAGAATAAAGTAATTCACCAAGCAAAAATAAAGCAAAAACATGCAAGTCTAAGCCTAATACATTAAGAAACTGATTACAAATAATATTTTTACCCTCAGAGATGTTCCAATAAGCTTCTTTCACAGACTAGACTTCTTCCTAGTCTGGGCCCAATCCTTTTAGTCCTTGTTAGTTCCAGCAGACATCTTAGGTGTTAACTAGCGGTTTTCACATAACTGGAATTCCCCTTTGTTCTGTTCCACCCCCTTTTATAGCTTTGGCACAAGGTGGGAATCTTTTGTCTCTCTGGGTCCCCACCCCTCCTTCTAAAAAGTTTAAGATGGATTCCAGTATCAGGTGACATAGTCACATATCTTGTGAGACCCCATCCTCCATTCTTCCAGGGCTGGCCCACAGGCAGGCAGGAAGGTTTACAAGTAAACAGACCATTTACAACTAATTGTCCTAGTCAATGGGAGCCATCAAGCTTCCAAACCACCATTAATGGTCCCCACTTTGCATAACTACAATAGCATCTCAGAGTTATACTTCATATTCCTAGTTTCAGATACAAAAATGATATATGCATGCAAATACGATGAACACACTCAGTAGATTATAAGCTTTGTAATGATGCCTAACAAGAGACCTTTTGCCTAAAGCATATTTCAGTTACATAATATTCACAGTCATAAGCATATTTCCATAAAACATTATGGAGTGCAACATTACACAGAGAAACTGCTTTTCAAATGTAGAGTTTTCAGATTAACTGAAAATAACATGTCCTCCATATTAAGGAAATCTTGATTGTCAACTATATGAAGTCACCCAAGCAATATCTACAAGATGGACGATTTCAATTTCTACTAGTTTTTTTTAATTTGATTATTTATATTCCAAAGGAAATCTACAAAGAAACTGCAAATATTAAAGTAGAATCAATGATTTATAGCAAGGGGAATATAAATAAGCTATCACAAAAGTTTCTCCATAAAACAGATTCTAGTCTAGTTTATAATTTTAAATGTAAAGTTTAACTGAGAGAAAACTATTACATGTCTACTGTTAATTATTCATAAATACAGTTTTACCAATAAAGAATGCTGGTATAGAGGTGACCATTGATTTGAGAGAAACTGCACCTGTGAATCTAGCTGGATTTGTCCTACTGTTATCCTTATAACAACAAAAGATTTATGAAAAACATATGGAAAACATGTTTAGACCCATCACTATGGAGGATTTTCCAATGAAAGTACCTGTAAATTATGCTCCCAAGAGTGGGTATAAATACAGCAACATCATTTGCATTGTTGGGTACTTTGACTTTGTGGAAACATCTTTTCCTGCTCATTCTCTTCCACCCACAAAAGACAGAAGGCTAAGCAGAAAGAGGAATAATAGTCCATGCAGCTATCTTTTCTTTCCCCATCAGCCCCGATCCAGGTGCATTATCCCCACCCCCACGCAGCACAGAGGAGGGAAGCATATTCATCAGTGTGATTTTTTTTCTGAGCTCTATTGTCCAGTTTAGCCCGCTCTGGTATAAAAATTAAACTTGACTGTTCTCTTCAAGTTCTCTCTCTCCCCTTCCTCCCCCCAACTTTGCAATGAAGGAAAACAAAATTGTAAGGCTAAAAATATCACAATCTTGTACAAATATACTGCTGCATTTGCAATGCTGTAGGCAAAGGTCACTTGGACTAGAACACCAAAAACATTTTCCCCAGTTCCAAAATTGTTCCAATGAGCTCTAATGTAGAGTATTAAATATTGCCAGCATTTTGTCCTCAGTGTAGTGTCTGCTGCTGTAGAAATAAACATTGTGAACAGCAAACTTTAAAAACACTATTTACTGATTTTAAAATATCACAATTCAACCATAAGAATAAAAACAATACATGGGGCCAGCTTCTGCCCTCAGATACACTGATTCAGCTCCCAGTGGAGTCAAAGTAACAAATGCGTGCATTTAAAGGACAGAATTTGGCCCATAATATTGAAAAATAACTGGCCATGAATAATAACTATGTTTCATAAATGTTTGAAATGTCAGCAACAGATTCAATGCTCTCAAGACATTACAATTGAATCAACGTTACAATGTCAACAGATGTGTCTCATATATATCCAAAGCAATTCAAATGACACATGCTTCCATTGAAATACTAACCTTTCCATAGGAGTCGTTACAAAGTCCACGGCAAAAGTCCACGGCAGTGTCTTATACCCTACTAGAGGCTCCTACAGAGCCGTTACAATGTCAAATTATACTCTAATATTCCTGGCAAAGTCATTACCCTGTCATTGCAAGGCTTTGCATACTTCCTTTGGAGCCGTATCAATTGTAGAGAAAGTATGCAATATAAATTATACTATTGTTAAAAACAAAATGATGCAAATGTAAAAAAACAAAACAAAACAAAAACAAAAACAAAAAACCCAAAGCAACCCAACACCAACTGAAAATCCATGTATATAAACAATATTAATGGCCTAATATTCGAAATTATCTAAGGCAAGATCAGGTTTTAAGGGCCTAGATAAACTCAACATTCAGGAGATTCAGCCATAAGGCTTTGCAGAATATGCACAACTCAGGGGGTCTGACTATCCCTTATGAGTGTCTGGAGTTTGTGTCTGATAGTGTAAATCCTTGATTTTATACACAATATATGCTACAATATCATGACAACAGTGCAGATCAGAAATGGACAGAGTAACCTTAAATTCTAAATTACCTGATGTGGGATTAAGTTGGATCTTTACCCCTTACATTATCAATGCAGTTTGCCGAGATTTAGCTGCATTATTCCACCTGAAAATTGGTGGGCCAAGTTCTTATCTCCGTTGTACTAGTGTAAATCCAGAGCAACACTGAAGTTAAGGGGATGACCCAGTGTTTAATTTGTAATGAAAGAGGTGCTTGGGCTCAAGCAATTTTTTTACTTTCATAAATGACACAGCAAGCCCAGAGATGCCAGGGCCATGAACCGCCAAGCCTAGGTGCCGGGTCTCAGCCCTGGCACAAATTAAGCACTGGCTGACTCCATATTTAGCCACAGTAAATTTAAACAAAAATCTTGCCTAATGATTCATATGGATAAACTGTTCAGGAAATGCACTGTTGTTATAACGTAGTTGTTGGTAGTCATTTCCTGTGTGAAGATGTGGTATTTAAAGGCAGGGAAAAATGGAGAAATGAGTCTGATTTTGTTTGTTTCCAAAAGAACAGTAAATAATATCAGAATTAATTCCAATACTCTCATCTTGCATTAAAATGTGAAACTTTCTACTTCTTCCTGAGAGTGGTATTCTAATCTTATTAAATTCAGAGTAAATCTATTGACACCCAGAGTAAATTAAACTGGAAACTGGCTGCTGCTGCACTTTTCATTTATAAATGAGATGAGCATCATTATCCCTATTTTACAGATGGGATAACAAGCAGGTCAGTGGCTCAGCAGGAAATAGAACCCAGGTCCCTCGAGACCCAGTCCAGTGCTTTATGCAGTAGGTCACTGCTCCCATTTAAATGTGTCAAATGAATACATTTATATAGATTATACAATTATTAATTTAACATTTTTTTCACACAATTAAACCCAATTTTTATCTGTAACCTTAATACAGTAAGGGTTTATAGTAGGGAGACAACAGTGTTGAGGTTAGAACACTGAAAGCAAATTCTGATCTCATATAAAGTGGTGTACATTAACTTTAGTGGAATTATGTCCGATTTACACTGGTGCCTGTTAAATCTGATTGATAGCCCAGGGCTAGAACATGGAGACCCTAACATTGCCACTGATTCAGTGTGTGACCTTGTACAAATCACTTATCCTATCTGTGCTTCATTTACCCCATGCGTCAAATTAGGATAATAATACTTTCCCAGTTTTGCAATCTGCTTGCTAGGTATTGTTAATAGTATTAAAAGACTTATGACTGCACATTGTGCCTGATTCTAAGCCCATTAAAGTGCAAGGCAGTGTTTCCATTTACTTCAGCAGGCTTTTTGTTTGTTCTGTTTGTTGTTGCTGTTTTCAGGTAAAGATAATGATGTTATGAAAAAAATCCACGAACCAAATCTCAAGACCTTTAAGTCAGAAATAGCAATGCAAAACAAAGACCAGATCCTGTACTTCCTTTGAGTATAGCAATTGAAAAAAATCAAGGACACAACAGATGTAAATATATTTTAACAGCATTCTCAACAGCAAAAACAAACATTATTATCACTCTCTGACCATGAGATATTGTAATTTTGTTACAAACATACGTGCACACAGGAATTCTTTTCTGACATAAATTACTAAGAATAGTATGCTGATAGATTAAACTATTGAAGCCAATTAAAATTATATTATGATATGATGTAACAGAAAATATGATTTTAATAGGTTGAGGGTAATTTTCAATGCAATAAAATTTATTCTATTTTTATAAATACCATTCAGGATGTCATTGTGTAGCTTTTCTGGTAGACCTGCAGCATCACACATTATACAGTACATATTATAACAGGCTATATATAGCATTGCTGAGTTAAGCAACAATTCCCAAGAAATTGGTCATTCATTACTAGTAGTTAATATATATTTTGCTTAGCCTCAGGCACAGCTGAAGGCAGTCTATGCACTAACAGGCTATTATTAATTGTCATTAACAGTGAGAACAACTAATTTAAATGAGAATATTGGTACTCAAACAATTTGTTCAATGCTTCCTAAACAAGAGTGTGTTTAAGTAATAATTATGACAGAGTTGGGGTGTTTGATAGGAAAATAAGTTATCCAGTAAACTATCAGATAGAATTACTCAGTATATATAATAAAGAATGTTGGCTAGATTCATAAAGAAATTCAAAAGAAAGCATGCATCTTCCACCAGCTACTTTGAGTAAGAAATTAGTAACTATAAATAGTACAAGCCCGGGATATTAAAATTGTTACATGCAAGACTTAATATTCCCTAAAGATGTTAAATATGGATATATCATGCTTAAAGTATCCAATTAAATTTGCAGGCTATGTTGTTCAGTTGGATTTAAGTACACCATGTAAACATAGTTAGCATTTTTAAATAACCCAATATTTTATCTCTTTCCCCATATTAGATTGTCTTCAGAATAGCAAGCAACAGATGCAGTAACCCAGAATCATGTCACCCAGGTAGCCAAGTTAAAAGAACTATAGCATTCACATTTTATATTGTCTGTCAAAAATACTGTAATCTAGAGACAAAAAAATTAAGACTCTCTAGTGATCATATCTTTGTCCAGCTATGCTTGAAGAAGGACTGGAGACTCTGGATGTGATTTGATTAGGCCCCAGCTTTATTCATAACTGTCTGGGAGCACCCGGGAGACAAAAGTGAAGAGTGCAAGTAATTCCATGACAATTTTCAATGCTTCCTAAACAAGAGTGTGTTTAAGTAATTTTCATATATATCCAGAGGCTTTCATGAGCTCTCCCCCTTACCCATCCTGGACTCCAGCCAACCCATTGATAAGACCTGACTCCCCACTCAAATGAAGGGTGGGGGTGGCTATAAAGGATGGAGGGGTCCCCTCGTGCCAGTCAAAGAAGTTCCAAACTCCCCATGTTTCCACTCCTTTAACAAATGCCTCCTTTGAATTTTTTACCAATCCATTTTACCTGATCACTGTATCCCATCCCTACAGAGTACCTACACTGGACTCTAACTCCTGTTCCACGTTTGCCCCAATTAAGCCCCCCCAAAACCTGCTGGGGGGAAGGCAAAAAAACCAACCCCATTTTGCCTTGGCCAATCTGGTGGTGAGGGAGAAATTCCACTCCAGCCCCCAAAGAAAGGAGCAAGTAGCACAATGCCCACAGAGGATCCTGGCAACCTGGTATTTCACCAGTTCCGTGGATGGGAGTTGCTCCACCTGGCCCAGGTAAAAGATGGCTTTTCCTTCCCAGTAGGGACCTATATAGTCCCATCTCTCTTTCGGTCAGCTGAGAGAGGGGGAGGAATGGTAGCATCCACATGCTAGCCTGCTTTGCAGCTGCCATATAAGTCACTCCATGCCTCTCTAACCCCTTAGAGCGGTACACAACTTCCTCTCATAATCTCAACAACGCCGCCTCCCCTCCCCCCCGCACCTCACTCAATGTTCAGTGTGCTCATTATTTTTACATATGTAGGGCCAATTTTACTCTCAGTTCCACCCATTCAAACTGACTGAAGTGTCCAGGGTAACTAAGGTGTAACTAGGATACATTTTGACCCATATTCTTCATGTGGTTGGATGTCTTCTTGTACAGAATAAAAGGTATTTATCCACAAGAATTAACTAACTATATAATACTTGCATGTGGGTGAGGGATACAAAAAATGTGTTTGACCACCCCAAATGGATAAGAACTACCAAAGCCGTTTAGATCACTTTTTTAACTATACACATATAATTTAATAGATGGTCTTCTGAAGTCCTTATTCTTAATGTATTCAGTGCTCAGCCAGGGAAAAACTCTCACTGGCATTAATGAGAGCTTTGCTTGAATGAAAAGTGAGAAAGCACGTCAAGACCTTGCCCACTGAAAATACCATCCAGTAGTGTGTAGCATGCAAGAGTGGATTTGCTTGAGATCAATGTAAAAGAAGCATTCTACCACAGACCACATCTTTGGATCCTTCTAATGCTGCCACTTAAAAGTGGTTATCTATCTGTTATGATACTACTCTTTTGGACATTAAGGAAAAAGGAAAATGAGCATTTTTCATACTACAAGTAATGAATGTAAGTTTTAAGAAACTAAATTATGGAACTAATAGAAAAGCCATTTCCCCTTAAGTTTATTCTAGTTGCAAGAAGCCATTTTCATAGACCATTTGGACAAACCCTCTGAACCCTTCTGCAGGTCTCTTCTTCTCCAGGTCTCACTTTACAGGTCAGGTAAGACAGGCTTTGGGGAAGCAGAAAAAATATTTCACAACATAACTTTCTCCCTTTCAACCTGATAATGCAGTCACCCAATTTCACACCACATACGTTCATTGAGGTGGCCTACTAAGAAACGTGCTGATGGTGACAAAGTCTATTTTCACAGTAACTGAGAAAAGACAGGTCTCAGTGTATATCACATGACATTCAAGGATAAACTTAGCACATCTGGTTCATGAAGAGAGTCCTAAGTGTAAAGAGTGGGCAATTCATTAAGATTTGTTCTTTATTACTACAATCATTTAAGACTTAAAAAGAACAGTGTTCAGAGAGCGCTTTTTTTAAAAACTGTATGGAAGCCAACCTAGCACAGTATATAGTGCATGTGCGCGCACCCATCTCTTGCTTCAAGTCCTCTGACCACAAATTTATTTATAAACTTAACCTGTGAATGAAAACTATTAACTAACCAGTAGTGGCTTAGATCCCTGTAGTCTCCAAGTTTATCCATATGCTTTTTACAAACCAACAAGTATTGTTGTGTCCTAGCCATAGGTGGAAAAGTACAATGAAGCCTAGGATATCAACCCCGACCCTGTCAATTCCCCAGAGTGAGAACTGGGAGTTCAGATAGATAATGCCTCATACCAGTATTCTCACTTCCAATGTCCTTCCCAAAAGCAGTGCAACACCTCAATTTTCCCTCAACCTCCTATTCCCAATCAGAGGAGAGGATTTGGGACCCATGGCTAAGAATGTAACCTAAAACAACAGACACCTTGATTAAAAAGTAGTGACAAAAGATTTATGGAGGACTAGGAGTTATAGGCTTAATGCAGCAATCACTGAGTGAAGTGCTATGGCCTGGACTATGCAGGAGGTAAGACTAAATATTCCTAATAGCCCCCTTCTAGCTTTAAAGATCTATGAATCTACAAGAAGTTACTCCATCCTCAAAACCCTATAACTAGGCCTCCTTCCCCATATATCATGCAGTCCCTGATTCAACCAATGCATAAGGAGTAAGGTAATACCAGCTTCTTCCCCCTCCACCCACAGCTACCCAATCTGCAGTAGGAGGAAATTTGTTACTGACCCCAAATATGACATTTAGTGTAACTTTATGATCAGTATAATATCACAATGACCCAGCCATAAAAAAGTGTTGCAAGTAGAATTTGACATCTTGGCCAAACAGCCAACCATATCTCAGGGTGTCAACTGCAGGACATTTTTACTGGTGTACAAGGAGAATTGTATGACAATCACCCACAGGGCAAATTATAATTACACTATCAACTTCACATATGATCTGAACTCTAGTACCGTCAAAACATATATTACATCTACAAAAAAGACATTAATCACAGGACCTTACTACACTCTACCAATGTATCTCTACTAAAACAACACTACTCTGAACACTTACAATGGTATCAGTTATTTTCATTGCCCCCTTCTGATATTTTCTTAGCCAGTAAAATACGTATATATGTGTGTCTCTGTGTGCGCGCATCCATATATCTTTAAAATGTATTATTTCACAATTTCTATACTGTAGCCTACATGTATAAATACAAAACTAGAACATGGGATAGGCATACTGATGCTTAGTGGAAAAATATATGATAATATTTATTT
Source organism: Mauremys reevesii (assembly GCF_016161935.1). NCBI lineage: Eukaryota > Metazoa > Chordata > Testudines > Geoemydidae > Mauremys > Mauremys reevesii. The sequence continues at coordinate 88,840,366 of NC_052631.1, read as the reverse complement.
ACCTATTGCTCTGAAATATTCAGTGGGGAAATTATTAGAAAATATTTCTATTTGTTGCTTGATACATTGAGGTGAATAATGCTTTGATTTTCTGACTCTCACTAACTTTTAAAAAAAATTCTACCTTCTGGGAACATTCAATTACTACATAAGCATAAAGCCTGGAAGAGAACACAAACTTTTTCAACAATAGTGATAAAGCATCACATATTACAAGAATCACAGACATTAGTGATGAAAAAGACCTATCCAATCATTTTGGCAGGAAAATCAGGGCTTTGCCCAACAGTATGCTTTTTAGCATTTTGCCCAGTATGACAGGAGTCTGAAGTAAAGGGCTTATCCCACCTCCATAGGAGACTACTAACTATACAGTGTACAAAAAAGGGTCTGATCTTGAAAACACTTAATATTGGGCACAGTACTTTTAACTGAGGGTAGTACCATTGGAGTCAACTGGAACTAGTCAGTCTGAAGTACTATGACCAGAAGCCAGTGTTTGCAGAATGAGCTCCTACCTGAAGTACATCCACTACAACTGCATTTACAGGATTAAGGGCCTGATCCAAAGACCGCTAAAGTTAACTTAAATGGGTTTTGGATCAGCCCCTATGTTCCTAATATATACAAAGGGGAAGCTAACATTGCTTCCACTGTTAAAAGGAAATACACAAATTAACCTAAAACATCTCACTTTCATATTTTCATACACATAATTTAAGCCTTTCGATTTGTCTATAGAATGAGGATCTATAGAAACAGAAGAAAAATTAACAAGAAGAGGAAAGGTTCAAATAAGCTGCTCTTTATATTTTAGTATACTATATGATTGCTTTATTACCATTCTCTCCATCAGACTTCCTTTCATGGTCAGTGTCAGTGAGGGACAAAGCTGAATTTGCCCGGCTTGACAAACAGGAACTGTGTTCTGATTTCATCCCCGTTATCCACATCCTCAGAGCATGATCTGGTGGTGAAGCACCACCTTCAGTCTCCGTATCCACATCTGAACCCATCTCCAACGGGTAACCATGCTGAGATACACCATGCAAGTCTGTCTGGTAGCCAGTGCACACAATGTGTGGATTTTCACAGAATTCCATCTCTGCAAAACACAAACATTCAGAGAAAATTTTAGAAATTAGAAGCAATATTTTCTTTAACATACTCCATTTTGGGAAATCTGTTTTAGCATTATAAATACAACAGATACTGAAAAGTCTTTTGATTAAATGACTCTGGACCAGATACTGCCTTTTGAAGTCCCTCAGTGAAATGACATTTTTTTCAATGTATGCTGTAAATTGTGTATTAATGTCTTTTAATTTTATTCCTTCTATTCTGGTAGGAATGTATATTATTAAAGTCTTGACATACACAAATTTAACAATTAGTAAAATTTTGCAACATTAGTTTACCACAAAGCTGAAATATGGAATGTGGCTCTCCAGTGCCACTGAACTTCAGAAACTTTCTAGAAAGCCAATGACTGCTGGGACAGCACAAGTGCCCCCCTATGGGACTGAATCATCAGAGCCACAATTTTAAAGGGCTATACAATCCCCAACCATTTTAGTCACTCCACACACAGCATAGCTGTATAACACTAGAACTCTGGGAAAGAGTAGAAGGTGGGCAGGAACCACAATGAATATGCAGAGGAGACACTCTCAAAGAGCCACAGATAAGTAACCTCTCTTTCTTCTCTGCATATCCTCACTTGTGAAAACAGACTCTCAGGAAGGTAGGTTGGGGAGTTTTCATTGAATAAGGATTGCAGAACTGTCCTCCCACATTGAATATCAGACCCATACTCTCAGTTGAGAAAGTTGTGCTGCATACAGAGGTATAGCGAATTCCTGGTAGCTGCCCTGTAGATTTCTATGATGAAAACATTAGAGCAGCAGTTCTGAAACTGTGGGTCGGGACCAGTGTTCCCTCTAACTTGTCCCCCCCATGTGCGGAATGAATTTTTCTATATGCACCAATATGGAGGTGATGTGTCACCTCCACATTGGTGCACATAACAAAATTCATGTGGTGGGGGTGGGGCTGAGGGGTTCAGAGTGTGGGAGGGAGCTCAGGGTTGGGGTGCGGGCATGTGAGGACTCCAGTTGGGGATGCGAGATCTAGGGTGAGGCTAGGAATGAGGGGCTTAGGGCTGGGGCAGAGGTTGGCTGCCTGGGTTTGGTTCAGGCCACCCTAGCCGGGTCCGGGCTGTGTCATGCTGCGCTGGCCGAGGCCAGGCCACCCGTCCGGGGCTAGGCCACCACAGCTAGGGCCAGGCTGGGCCACCAGGATTCGAGCCTACCGGCCCCAACCACAGCTGGCTCTGGGCCGCACTGCGCCACTCTGGGCTGCCACGGGTGGGTTCGAGGCTGGGACGCCCGGGTCTGGGTCTGGGCCAGGACGCGGCATAGTTGGGGCCAAGCTAGGTTAGAGCCGGGGGAGGGGCACCCTCCCCCGGCCACGGCAGATCCCTGGGCAGGTTCCCTTAGCACTTGTGGTACTAAACAGGCAGCTTACGGAAAACTTAGGTCAGAACCCCTAAGTGAGTCACAACCCCATTTTAATGGGTCGCCAGGGCCAGCATTAGACTTGCTGGACCCAGGGCTGAAGCTGAAGCCTGAGCTCCAACCCCACCCGGGGCAATGGGGCTCAGGCTGCAGCCCCCTCTCCTCCCACCTGGGTGGCAGGGCATAGGCGCCAACACCCCCGTCCCCCCCAGGGTCATGTAGTAACTTTATTGTCAGAAGGGAGGGGTCAAAGTGCAATGAAATTTGAGAACCCCTGTATTAGAGGCAGGCCATTCACGTGGAGGGAGGCTTAATGCTCACCGTAGCTTAAAGCCTCAGTGTCCAGCCTAATCCATTTGACAGGCACTGAGTTGAAATGGCACTCCCTCAAAGGCTCCAAAAACTTGGTGACTTCCCTGAAGGTCTTAGCCAAAATTTACAAACCTAGGCACCTAAAGTTAGGCTCCTGTATTGATAAGTGGCCTGATTTCAAAAGGTGCCAAATATCTGCACCTCTCACTGTGCCAGTCTTTTTAAGTCCAAGGCATAAAAGACAAGTAATACTAAACACCAATCTGGGAATGGTCTTCCCTGATGCATATTAGGCTGCATGCACCTTTATAACCTCAGCTATGGAAGCTCAAATACTGTGAGCAGATGCTGGGTGGTCCCAAGATGCCCTATTTTTCTATGAGGTTCCCAAAGCTCATCTTGAATACTCAGAGTTCCACCTTGATGAAAAATCATTGCGTACATTTACAATATATTTTATATTGCTCTGCTGGAGAATGATACGGACCACAGTTCAATTTTAGTCTTTAATTTGAATTATGTGTACCATGCATCTGAGACACAAACTCTGAGCTCTTTATAGTCAAATGAGACAATATGGGCTAAGTCTTGGTCCCTGTGAGGTTCAGGAGAGTTTTGCCATGAACTTCAGCAGGGCCAGATTTTGGACATCTGAGTCCAGTGTTGGATTAAGAAAGCCATACGTCATGCACTATGGTCCCAACCACCTTCTCTGTGTACAAGATGAACATTTCAGATTTTTTTTTCTTGACAAATAATCACCTACAATTAACTTAATGCAAATTATCATTGCATTTACTTTCATCTACTTACAACACAGTAAGTTAATAAAGATACTTTATTGCCCAGTGTCATATAAATATGGAGGACCAAGAGCTATATACCAGTTCTGAGGTCAAAATAGGTCTAATAATTAGCCAACTAAAGTGTTACACAGCTATAACGAGGTATCAATGACATGAATGATTATTAATCATCATTAATGATCTGGACGATGGTGAGGATTGTACCCTCAGCAAGTTTGCAGATGACACTAAACTGGGAGGAGTGGTAGACACACTGGAGGGTAGGAATAGGGGGTTCAGAAGGACCTAGACAAATTAGAGGATTGGGCCAAAAGAAATCTGATGAGGTTCAACAAGGACAAGTGCAGAGTCCTGCACTTAGGACAGAAGAATCCCATGCACTGCTACAGACTAGGGACTGAGTGGCTAGGCAGCAGTTCTGCACAAAGAACCTAGGGGTTACAGTGGACAAAAAGCTGGATATGAGTCAACAGTGTGCCTGTATTGCCAAGAAGGCTAATGGCATTTGGGGCTGTATAAGTAGGAGTATTGCCAGCAGATCGAGGGACGTGATCATTCCCCTCTATTTGGCATTGATAAGGTCTCATCTGGAGTACTGTGTCCAGTTTTGGGCCCCACACTTCAAGAAGGATGTGGAAACATTGGAAAGAGTCCAGCGGAGGGCAACAAAAATAATAAGGGGGCTGAAGCACATGATTTACGAGGAGAGGCTGAGGGAACTGGGATTATTTAATCTGCAGAAGAGAAGAATGAGGGGGAATTTGATAGTTGCTTTCAACTACCTGAAAGGGGGTTCCAAAGAAGATGGATCTAGACTGTTCTGAGTGGTACCAGATGACAGAACAAGGAGTAATGGTCTCAAGTTGCAGTGGGGGAGGTTTAGATTGGATATTAGGAAAAACTTTTTCACTAGGAGGATGGTGAAGCACTGGAATGGGTTACCTAGGGAGGTGGTGGAATCTCCTTCCTTAGAGATTTTTATGGTCAGGCTTGACAAAGCCCTGGCTGGGATGATTTAGTTGGGGATTTGGTCCTGCTTTGGCCAGGGGGTTGGACTAGATGACCTCCTGAGGTCCCTTCCAACCCTGATATTCTATGAAAACCATCAGTGGAAACTATCTTTGTCAAATTTGTGGAGAAACCCATGGATAGTTTCTACTGAATCAATGTATTACAATAGTTAGTAGAGTTTCATCAAGTAGTATCAGAAAAGTGGAAGAAATGAATATCCTCTATTTATATAAAATCCATAATCATCAAAGGAAAGGAAGAGATTTGTTTATTAAAGATGCAAAAAACTCAGGGCTTGTCTACACTTACTGGGGGACTGACAAGCGGTGATTGATGCATCAGCGGTCTATTTAGCGGGTCTAGTGAAGATCCACTAAATCGACCGCGGATCACTCTCCTGTTGACTCCTGTACTCTATTTGAATGAGAAGTAGTCGACAAGTAGTGTGGACCCCACAGTAAGTAGATCTAAGTACGCTGACTTCAGCTACGTTATTCACATTAGATCCCTCTCTCCCCGTAGTGTAGACAAGGCCTCAGAAGCAGTCAAATTAGTCTCATACATTTGGTCGGTTGTAGTATCTATCAAGACTGAATGTTATAACTGCCATGAGAAGATACTTTTAAAAAATAAATCATTTACTATATGAAGTACAATTTTTATTTACAGATGTAAAATATTTTTTTTGCTTATTCCTCGATGTAATAATGTCTTTCCAAGGCAATTAACAACAGCGCTAGATTCCAATTTCAATTATTCCATACGTACAATCCACTGATTTTTGGATTTCATCAGTGTAACTGAGATCAGAATCTTGCCTATATTTTAATGAGATTATAGAATACCGCCACTTTGCAAGGGCCTGATCCTGAATCTCTATGCACACAGAATCCCCACTGAAGTCAACGTCAGTTTTGCCTGTATCAGAACTGCAGGCATGTGATGAAGCTTTTTGGTTGTTTTTCTTGTTTGTTTTAAATTTGGTAAACTTGCAGCATTTTTCGTTCTCTATTTTTGGCAGAGGGTGAATAGACAAGTTCCTATCTTGAACCCTGTATTTCTGCAAGGTGCTCTACCAACCCACTCTCCCCTCTATCAACTATCAGGTAGCTCAGTCAAGCAGCTGAAACATTTTTCACACCCTGCTTCTCTTTCAAAGCAGCACTGACTTTCTCTCATCGGTCAAAAAAGCATCCTTAGTAAGTGCTAACACTTTAGTAACCCTGAGGGCTGTGCTAGCTGGCTCCATGGCCCCAGTGGAGCTTAGGCTACAGGCAGCTTATTCTGCTGTGTCCTACTCCAGGCGGGTTGTCTGCCACTGGCAGCCTGCAGCCCAGGTTCCATCAGTTTTCACTGGCAGAAACCAAGGGCTGAATCTCACTAATGCTAATTAGATTACACATGTTTACAAAGTGCAGAGTTTACCCCTCAGTCTATATATTAATTCAGAAAGTAGCAGCTAATGAATTCAGTACTTTAGATAATTTTTGTTTAGATGCATCGAAATAAATTTACTTTTGTGTACAACAACTGATATTCAAAGGAATTGTAACACTTTCCTTGCAATACACAGAATATTTCCTTATATATACAAGCTTTTGTAGGGGTTTAACTCCCATAGGATGCATTTTCTGCAAAGCACTTATAGTGCCGTAAGTGCACATCTAATCTTGTTACCTAAAATACTCCAATATCCCCAAAGGGAGATAAAGTTCAAGATTTATGGTAGGTCTCTTCTTACCAAAAAGCTATAGTCTCAGGAGAAATTAGAGGACATTAATACAAAACCCAAGTTTTACACAAATTGCGTGTGGGGGAGGGAGAAGGCTGAGGTACAAGAATATATAAAATAAATATGAAAAATCATCACGGGACTGCTGTGGTATAGCTAGCTCCAACTTTGATGCTAAGAAACAATATGACCTTTGAACTCTGGTATATATAAAAATAAATATGGAAATATTAATGGGAATTTAGAAATAGTTTATGTTATTGGGAAATCAAGAAAATTCCTCATATTCAAATTTACTAATGGATAAGATGGCAAATTCCAATTTCTCCTTTTAAAAAAAAAGATTGTTTTGTGAAGGAAAAATGTACAGATGGGCAGAACAGAATATTTTACTGTCTACTGGATAATGATGCTTTGGCAATTCTTTGTGAGATTCTCCCTTTGGTATTGTAATCTGGTAACAGAACTGGCAGCAAGAGAACCCACCTCCTACCCTCTCCCCCCCCCACACACACACTCCCCCTTTCTCTGTCCCAGATCCAGACAACTCTTAAAACATTATAGCTCCTCGTCTGTTGGAGGAAGCAAAGCATTATAGCTCCTTACCTGTTGGAGGAAGCACTCCCAGCCCACACACTATTTCTGAAGTCTTGACTACCCTGGAATTTTAGCCATCAGTGTAACTACAGTTCAGAGTTTGGATTGGCAAAAACTGGTGTAAAGGTATGTGTCCCAGTGCAGCTATTTCAGTGGCTAAAATTCCAGTGTAGATAATGCCTGACAGATGGTCAAAAGGCGTATCTAATTTCAGGGCTTTTTCAGTTGGGGATTTATTGTCCCCTAAATGTTTAGGAATAACTTTCTATGAGTTTCAATTAGTGAAGTTTTCTGTTCACTTTTTCATCATGAGGAGTGGCATACCCCTGTGGAAAAAATTGGAGAATCCATTCCTTTACTCACAAATCATCCCAGATCTGTGCACATCTTAGGGGATCCATTGGAGGGAGGGGAACATCTGCACAGATGCCATTTACATAAATTCTGCCACCCTGCCTCACAGGCTATGGCTAGCTTCTGGACAATTTGTCATCCCCAGGAGTCCTGGCTTCCTAGGGATCTCACCGGGCTGTGCCCCCTAATTTCTATTAAAAGGAAGTTCCAAAGTGTTGCTTTCCCTTACTGATATGGGAGAGGAGAAAATTTGTAGGCACCTGGATGACTCCCAAGTCCTAGCCTACACCCTCCAACTCTGTAAAGCCAGTGGGACTAAAGATGGGAAGAATTGGAACATCACAGAAGTGCCTACTGAACAACAAAATTACAAGGCAGACTCTACTGATATGCAACAAAAATGACCATGGAGTCCTTAGCTAGTTTTTCTTGCTATTTTTGTTCACTAAGGGCAGTCAAAAATTAATATATTTGAAAATGTAAACAAACATCCAAAGTATTTAATAAATTTCAATTGGTATTCTATTGTTAATCGTGTGAGTTAACTGTGATTAATCAACAGCCCTAATTTTACAAACAGAGAGTCAACAGCAAAACAAAGTATAATTGATCATAGTTTATTGCCATGATCAGCTATTTTAGAACCATACTTAAAACATCTTGTTGTCTCATGAGCAAACTCAGAAATATAGGGTTGGTGGATTCTACCTGCAGATGATGGAAGAACTAACTGGTGGGGTCTTCTGGGATGCAGATTGAAATATTTGGTTTCTGTCTTCAGTGAGCCCATTGCAAGGCATTGGCAGCCTTTCCCTACACAGAAGGACGTGAGTTTTAGCCAAGTAAAGACTGCAGAATTAGGGTTTTATCTCACAAAGAACAAACTAGTGACGATAATTATCCAAAATTAAGCAGAACAAAGGATACTGTCAAAATGAAGTGGAAAGAAAAGAACCACAAGGTTAGTGAATAAACTGACCCTTTGGTCAGTTTCCTTCCAAATACCCTTGTCCACTTAAAGGAGTCAATTTTGTTTTTAATAATCAATAATACCTAGTTAAAGAGAATCTGCTCATCTAGAACCCCACAACATTAATAAAACATTAAAGAATCTGCTGTCCTTTGTATGTCCACAGGTTGCTGTGCCATACGTTTTATGAACACTTCTGGCATACAATTAGTAAACTGAAGTGTTGAGTTTTGAACTGAATATATTCACAAATTTGCTTTATCATAGGTATTTTTCAAAATAAAAACAACAGTTCTTGAACTGATAATGTACCAATTCCTTTATCTGTGTTTTTAAATAGAAAACTGAAGGAAATGCTCAGTCAGCTCACAAAGGGGAAACAAATGCAAATGATATAGGGAGCTAAGTCCCCAGTACTCACTTTATGTCAATCCTCCTCTGAACTCCCCTCTCCTAAACTGGAGATCAGTTGAGAACATCTGAGATGCCTTTATTACCAATCCTGACTGGAATATCTGGGGCTTGGTGGCAAGCCCATCTCAGGTTAAGGCAAGAGCTTTAATGAGGGAAGTGAATTCCAGAGCTAACAAAACCTCAGAATTTCTACCTTTGTGGCATGGTGTCATGTCCATCTATTTACCAAGCTTTTGTCTGGAGGGCTAGACAGTAGAAATGCAGGAATGAACATGGGATTTTTAAAGTAGGTATATTGTTTCACATTTTGTACTTGTGCCAGGAGATTGTAGTGAACACATTTTAGAAATTTCAAAATGAAAATAAACAAAACCCTACAAAGTCAGTCATTTGTACCATAATACACAAACAGACAGAGAGAGTGAGAGAGAGCACACACACTTTCCTATCACTTGGACAGGAATTTAAATCAGATGGAGGGAGTGAATTTTCCATTGATTTTTGGAGGAGACAGAGATCATCTTAAGTACTATCCTAAATGAGAAATTTTGAGGGCTACTGAACACTCTGCAAATTCAGAATGCTCAATGGCCCTTAAAATTTCTAATTTCTTACCAGGGTAGTACGGTTTACTGGCTGTACATTGGGCTAGAGTATTAAACATGTAGGGATACCAAAGACCTCCATAGGATCATTTATCCAATACAGTCTAATATCGAGCCAGTCTCTGTTTCTCTCTCTCCATCTCTTCTGCAGGAGCAGTGCCACATTGTATTCAGAATTAAATATTCTCTGGGCCAGACTGAAAGATTGGCTCTATAGCCTGGTGAGGGGTACAGGCTCACCTGGGACGTGGGAGACCCAGGTATATGTTCCTTCTCTGAATCAGGCAGAGCAGGGACTTGAATCTGTGTTTCCCACATCCCAGCTGCATGGCCTAACCACTGGTCATTAGCTATTCTGGAGTGGATCTCCCTCTCAAAATTCCATCCTGCATATAGGAAACTAATTAACATTTTTAAAAAAAGGTTCATTGAAAAAATTCCTGACCAACTCTACTTAGAATTCAGCATGGGATGGGTAAATAAACAAAATTAGATAGACAGGCCTTCAGCCTTTTCGGGACTGAGGCGAGAAGACCGGACAGACCCTTTGATTGATACTTGGGATTTGTAAGGTGCATATATTAGTATTTTTCTGTTGTTCCCATCTTTCTCTAGCATTCCACATTTTGAAGGCTTACTTCTAGTGAATAAATGGATCCTAATTCAAGGACATCCACAATGGGTACAGTACAATTTCTTCATTCAGGTGACACCAATCCTGTATGAGTCAGGTCAATGTGAAACCCTGATCTAATAAGGTCTTTTCCATTCATTTTAAAACAAGAGTATCCAAAAGCTAAATACCCTTCAGTTCTTCCATTCACAACATAAAATTACATCCACTTGTCAATCCAACCTCAGTGAAAGGATATGAAAGGCATCTTGGCACATCTGCTACATTTGATTAGCCAGCTGGGGATAAGGATTGTCATTCAATTTCCCCTTAAAACTAGTTTGAGGGGTCAGCCATCAGAAGGTTCAATTTTGTCAAGAAATGTCAGACTAGAATGCTCTCAAAATAATTCTAACCACTTTTACCCTATAACTTCTGTATAAATACTCCATTTACAACAGTAGTTCACACTTGAAGGTCATCCCTACTGCAGCTTAAGTATGTTAATTCAGTCTGATGGAAATATATGTTTTTGCATTTCTTGTTTATAACAGATATCACAACAAAAACATTTTAAATAGGGAGAGAATATATGTTAATATATTGCACATTTCACTTTACATTTCCAAATTATAATGCAAAGTATTATATATATATATATCAGTTAAAAATTATTGTAGCTTGAATTATCCTAGTAGGGGGAAAAATCCTGCTTACATTCCTTATTCCCTTGCAGCAGCATTTCTGGATTTTCCATTTTTGATACAACAGTTTCTTCTAAAATGCATTTTATTAATAAGCTACTTGAATGATAAAGACTATTAAATTATTCCTGTACAGTAGCTATAAAATGTGGCCATACTTTGGTTTCAGTTACATAAGGAAAATCTAAGTAATTCAGCTGAAAACAACTGATATAGTCCACATGAACACTCAGTATTGCCACTAGGACAAACCCTATTCTAAAAAAAAGGCCATGCATGACCTTTTTTTTTCAAGCTAAGCAAACACTTTTCTTTTATAAATCTCATCCAAAAGATGCCCCAAAAACTATATAACATAATACTCAATTATCTTGAAAAGGTTTGAGTCTTCTGTGTCGGGTTAATAAATAATAAATTTAGATTCCTTGACAAATCACAGATGGAAACATGCCTATGGAATGTAAGCTAGTCAGGGTGCAAAAACTCTAGTTAGAGAGAATGCAAAAGAGAACAATGGCTGTAATGTAACGAACAATTTAGGATTCATCTAGTGGAATCTGTCTTTATGATGAAAATCCATTCCATCAGATACCACAAGCTCACCAGCTTCCCTTTATATTATTAGGGACATATATTCAGAGTACTTGGAGTTAAAAGAAAAGTGCTGAGTGCAATTTTCATGTTTTTCTCTCCAGAGATTTAAAGTGACAATCCAGAAAAAAACAGTTACTAGCTTTCTGTAACTGTTGTTCTTCGAGATGTGTTGCTCATGTCCATTTCAATGTAGGTGTGTGCTTGCTGGACAGTTTTTCCCTGGTGGTATCCATTGGGTCAGGTCTGATGCCCCCTGGAATCACACACTCATAGCACCCATATAAAGTGCTGAGACCATCGTTGGCTTTTTGGATTAGGAAATAGTGGGACTAGAACGCCCAGGCCTTTAGCTCCGGTGGAACCTCCTCCGCTGTTCCCACCTTTAGGCACGACTGCACTCTTGGGCTAGAAGTTGTTTCTGAGAAGGATTCCTGAAGGACGGAGAGGAGGGGTCCACAAAAACTGGGACGTTTGGATTCACAAATTGTCCTGCCCAAAGTGTCTAGGGGTGCAGGCACAGATGCAGATGAAGGTTGTGGCAGAGGCCTCCTCCTATAGCCCCTACTCCTCCTCCTGCCATAGTCCTGTTGAGCAGGTGGTGGGAAGAAGCAAGCCATCAGATGGGGCCTATAGTGCTTCCTCAAGGAGGCCAGTGTATGAAGGCCTAAGGACTTCAAGTGTGGCCCTTGAGTCCTTCAAACTGTGAAATTTGGAGTCTGCTCAGAAAAGAGTGGCATATCCTCAAAAAAAGGCCCTGTAATATGTGTTGGACCTTGTGCAGCAAGCCCAAGGATTGAAGCCATGAGCTTCTACACACAGTCACAGCCAAGGCCATGGATCGGGCTACTGAGTCCACCCATCCAGGGCTGCTTATAGGGATGCCTTACTATGGACTTACCTTCCTCTACAAGGGCCACAAAGTCCTATCTGGAGTCCTGTGATAGCAACTCCTTAAATTTTTGCATAGAATCCCAGGAGTTGAAATCGTACCTATTCAGGAGTGCCTGCCGATTGGCAATCCTGAGCTAGAGCCCCCCTGTTGAATAGACCTTCCTCCCCAAAAGATCTACCTTTTTGGCATCCTTGGCCTTGGACGTTAGCCTATTGACCCTGCCTTTCCTGTTCATTGGCTGTGAACGTCACTAAAAAGCCCAGTGGTGGATGAGTGTACAGGAACACAAACCCTTTAGCTAGGACAAAATATTTCTTTTCCATTTTCTTTGCCATCGGCTGAAGGAATGCCGCGGTTTGTCATTACACAAATGGGGTCCATTATGGCATCATTCAGGGGGAATGCCATTCTCATTGCCACCAAGATGTCCACAAGGGAATGGGAGGAGACTCTGATTTCCTCCACCTAGATACACAGGTTCTCAGCTACCTTCCTTGGGTGCTCTTAAAACACTTTATAATCCTGCAGGGAGTTCGGGGGGAGGTGCAATACCACATGGGGAAGAGGAGGAGGATGCCTAAACTAGCACCAGGCCCTGCTCTTTGCGCTTGGCACAGGATGGGTCCTGCGATGATATCTCTTGATACATGGTGCCAGCCTTGGTACCGGACCCCGGATCCTGTTCTGTGAGTAGTGGGAACGGTCTGGGCTCCAAAACCACAAAATATGACTTTCTGGAGTGTGAACCTGGCTGTGATGGGAAACCCCAGGGGTTCAACAAAGGCCACTATATGGGGAACTGGCACAGTCCTGGTGGCCACACCACAGGTGGGACTCCTTGATTCGGGTCCATAGCAAGATAGCACCAGGTGGAATGGCGGTGCTGGCTCCTACGCACGATGTAAGACTCACCTCCAAGTCCATCTCTGAGGATTCCTTCAGAGACCAGGGTGGAGCAGAGCCAACCAGTACTGGTGAACAGTGCCAGGAGGGTGGAGACAGGGGTTGCACCATCATGGCCAGTTTCCCCTTTGAAACTGAGGCCTCGAGCCCGCAGAAGTCTTTCCTGCCGATGCCGCCGCTGGCAGCTCCTATATGGCTGGGGACGGCGGTACAGTTAGAGTGAGTAAGTCTCTTGCTGCCACAAATGCCTCTGGCATTGATGGTACTAGCAGAGTAGTGGGGCTCTGGAGGCTCTCCTATGGTGGCAAGTCTACCAGCACCAGACTCAGCAGCTCCCACTCCAGGACCGGAGTCAACAATGTGTCACAGGCTGTCGATGCTGCAGAGTGACCCAACATGGGTCACACCCTGGCACTGTCCCTCTGCCCCTCCAACCTCGGGGTTGGCAATTGGCCTCTGTCACTCTTTCTTTGTTTCTTCCTAAGCACTGGCAACAGGGAACAGTGCTGAGGTTGTCTCGCCAGCGTGTGCCAGATATGGGGAACTACAATGAGGATCCCAAACTGTCCCAAACCAGGGGGCTCCTTACTGAGGCCAAAGTACTTGGTGCCGAGTCCAAGTGACATGAGGACAGACCGGAGTCTAGCGTCTCTATCCTTTTGGTATGGGGCTTGAAGTTCTTACAGATCTTGCATCGCTCCCACATGTGAGCTTCCCCCACACACTTGAGGCAACTGAATGGGGGTCACTCACAGGCATCGGCTTGTCATCAAGACTCACAAGGCTCAAATCCCAGAGATCAAGGCATGCCCCAGTCCGCTTAGAGTGGTTTGCTAATTCCTAACTAACCATTTAGCTAATAATTGAAACGTAACTACTAAATTCAAGACAATAAGACAGTGAAAAGACCACTGAAGAGTACTTGCAGAAACAAGAATGAGTAGTTCCAGCGACTGTCACAGGCAGTAAGAAAGAACTGAGGGAGCAGCTGGACCCTTTATACCAATGCTATGAGTGCGTGATTCCAGGGGGCACCACAGCCGATACACTGACGGAAAAAATTTCCAGCAGTGGTGCTCTGGGTGAGCACACACCATCGTTGGAATGGATATGAGCAAGCACTTGAAGAAGAAGAATTACAGCAATAAGGTTCCTGTGATACTCCCAGAGGATAAGTATCAAAAGGACTCAAATCAACCAAATCAAAAAGTCTCTCCAGACTTTAACAAAGTTTGCACCTGTGCTGTGATCGCACCTGAAGCACAACTGGAATTTATCAAAAGTTAGGACACAAATGGAATACAGCTGCAGGTTTTGACATTTTAATTTTTTTGAAGAGGCATAATACTAAGGGTATGTCTAAAGAGCAGCTGAAAGGGTGCGTCCTTGCAGGTCGACAGACACCACTTGGCTCTGCTTGAGCTACTGTGCTAAAAATATCAGTGTGGCCACTGTGGTAGGAGCAGTGGCACAGGCTAGCTGTCCAACTACTATCCCATCTGATCACCTGGGTACATACTCAGGCAGCCAGAACAAGCCACTGCCCACACCACCGTGGCCACACTGATACTTTTAGCAGACTAGCTTGAGCAAAGCTAGCACATATCCGTGTACCCATGCTGGGAAGCATGCTCCCAGTTGCTGTTTGGACATATCCTAAGAAACCAGGCTCACATTTTTAAACTTGTGTTTAAACTGAGGCAAGTTTAAATTAGTGGGTTGATTATAAAAAATGCCAAACACCCTCAGCTCCCATTACTTTCCCACTGACTCCTATGGGAGCTGTCAGCACTCTGAAGATCAAACCATTTATTTAGATCAGTAATACTTAGACCTCAGCGGCTCAGGAGCCAAATTAGTGATCAACTTTAATTTTTATATATCTATATCTATCTATCGTTAGATATTTATTTTCCTCACAGCAAAATAATAATACTTGGTCAGTCCTTTTATTACCTACAATTGGCTAACAACATAGTTAAAGCATCCTGATTGGTTAATAATTTAATCACACAATGTTTTAATATCCCGTGCTGCAAAGAGTCACAAGAGACACATTAAAGATTAGCCTCAGTCTGAGTATCACTGGTTTAGATTTATCAATATGTATTTTGGTACCTAGCTTTAGGATACCCAAATTGGAAAATTCTGGTATAGATCTACCGTTTGAGCTTCATATTTTTAGCTTGAACAAAGACAACCTCATAGCCAATGTTAATCAAATAACAGACAAGACATCACTGGCTAGTAAACAGATTCACTTAGCGTGTTGTCTGCTGCCATTTGAAAAGGAAAACAGACACCTGCTCTTTACAATGAAGACAACAGACACATAAGGAGGAAAAAGGCCACCAATAACATGAAGTTTACCATAATCCAAAGTAATTTTAGTTGATTCTTCAAGAGTGTTTACTTTTAAGTCAGGAAACTCAAAGGTACTGATGATAACCATAGCAGGTAGATCACCCGCTTGAGAGATACCTTGGTACAGGAAACTATAAACATTTGAATAAATTAGCTAGAGAAATCTTGACAAGTCAAAGAATTAGAAAGTGATGTAAATTGACTGAAATTTACTAGACCATAAAAAATACAAGATGGATGTATTAATGGGTACCCATATAGCATTTAAAAGTTTCTGTTACTGAGAAGCATGGGATTTTGAGGCAGGAGAGAAAATGTGCAGCCCAGAAGTCTTCCATTATTGCTGCATCCTTTACTTTCTGCTCTTATGTCCCAATGTTCGGCTATGCACCGTAGAGACCTGTGAACTTTCCATAATTCCTGGTTCTGCCAAGGAACTGTCTGATCAATGATACAGCAGCAGAGAGTACTCTAACCGAAAGGAAATGAATCAATCAAAAAGGTAACATAGCTCAGTAACAAATTAGCCTATACTAGCCCTGGAAACTCTTCCATGCCCTGCAAAGAAGTCTGGCTCGAGCAGATAAGAACTTGAGTTGTGTATCACTTGCAGTATTTTGTCCCACCTTATAAAAAATTGACAGAGTAGGAAGTGAACTAATTGAGCCGAAGGAGACAGTGACATAAACGGAATTTTAAATGTAATTAAAAAGTGATCAGAAAAGAAACACAGAAGAAAGAGCACTCATAACTCTGAAAGGCCCCAGGGAAATGCCAGATCCAAAGTGTGACCTTTAATATGAGTGTGAGCAAGTACATACTAAACTAGATTCAAAGACACTACAAACACTGGTAAAAGAGTCCATGTAGTCATCAGTACAGATATTAAAGCCACTAGCAACCAGAAGACAGCAGGATAAGTCAGCAGGTTCACTTTTTGTATCTCTACTTTAAAATACATAAATAGGAGTTTTAGGAAGGGAGAGCAAGAAAATATAGGGCCCAATCCTGCATACTGACTCACTTGATTAATTCTTACTCACAGCAAAGGTCCCAGTAGAACAGAATTATTAGCGACAAGTGACTGTTGCAGAATTGGACAATTATTGTGTTGGAATTTTTTTAGTATTTCTGCTGCAAAAACACACACGGCACTATCCTTATATTAGTTTGCTTTGGAATTACTGTAGCAGCAAATACTTCATATATTATTGGAATATCTTACATTTTATTAAAAAAAGACTAACAATAAATCCTGCAAACAGCCTTGATCTAACAGGTACCAACAATATGTCTTTAGTGCCACACCCCACAGCCTTTGACGGGCTGAAGTGAGGATTTGGCTCTGCAGGATTTGGCTGTTATTTTTTCAGTTTTAACTATTATACAGAAAGCAGAGAGCAACAACCAAATAGAGACAAGTTGCTATACAATTTAGGTAATGAATTGTTTTCAAACTAGCAACCATTTTAGAAGTAGCTGTTTAAATATTCTTTTACACAAAGCTTTTTCTATCTAATGGACAGTTTTATGTTTAAAATAGACCTCAAAGCTCATTTCTGTTTTTTTGCCCTATTGAATTTATTTTGTGCAAGCCTGCTGAGTTCAGAGTGTTCATGTGAAGCAGTTTCCACATAGAGTACAAGTCACCTGTGGATTTTGCCTTTTTTCACAGTATCTAATATCTAGCATTTCATTCCTCTACCAGCTGCTTCAACAATTCCTGAGGTGCCTCATCTCCTACAGTGTCTGATATTAGATACAGGGGTGACAAAGCAGATGGGAAGTAAACAGAGCAGCTGAACAGAAATGCTGACAGAGGATTCAAGCAGCAAATCCAGATGTGGCTATGAGATGACAAAAAACATTTGTTTTTAAGGGCCTGAATGAATTCTCTTTAAAGTAATAGCAAGACTCCCACTGACTTAGGTGGGAGTTAGACCAGCCTAAAGGCTCAATCCAGTAAAATGCTGAGCACTCAGGTCTGATTCAGCAAAGCACTTCAGAATGGGATTAAACGCTTTTACTGGATCAGGCCAGAGAGCTGAACACCTTACAAGACTGAGCCCTAAATTACTAAAGGGAGAGACCTCCAGCATCTCCTACAACTGATGGAATTCCAAACTCCAGGAAGAATGGGAATGAGCTTGATCCAGTGGTCATTTTGCTTGAATAAGAGAGAAAAATTGGGTCCCTATAGTGGAAAATACTGAAAAAGTAGACCTGTGAACTGTAAGAGAGGACACTACAAATAACCCTCTCATCATGCAAAGTAAGTCTGATATGTCAATAAGTCTGATTTGTTTGGAGTGCAAGCTCTCATTTGTACATTTTCAATGATAAGCAAGCTCAGAAAAGCTTTTTCCAGAGTGTTCCCATCTTTACCTCAAATTGAAATTAATAACAACACCAATGATGAAAAGCAACCTTTTCGTAAAGTGTAATAGCCATTTCTATAGTGACACAATAGGAAGTTTGCTGTATAAAAGGAGACGTTTATTTCATTAGTCCGCTTGACTAGACTTCTAGAGTCATATCTGAGAAATCTGTGAAGCTGGTTTTCAGGGTAATTTTTAAAAAGAACAATACTATGTAATTATGAAACGTTATAAATGTTGTTATAAATGTTACCAACACACAAAACACTTCCAACACAAAAGGTAGATTATTTTTTTATTGATTTTTTGGCCTTTTCATATGTGACTGATCTCCTTTTATCAATGCTATTACTGTTGCAGTTTCTTTTGGTTTTTTTTACAGCTTCTGTTAATCTTGATAATATATAATTTGTACAAAAGAACTTTATTTACTCTCCTTTCTATCTTTTGTGGGATTTCTTATGCATTAAAATTGAAAAACATTTTACTCCCCAAAATTCCTCTGAAGCAGTCATAAAATTATACTGAGATATGCATACTTGTTTGTTAGCAACATTGTTTCATTCAATCAACAAGCCAAAGCAATCCCATTACTATAGCTGACATGAAAAAAGATTTTTACTGAGGCTTTTTAATCCATACAACCCCCTGAGAAACTTTAAAATGCTTCACAAAGTTGAAGAGTCAAATAGAACTACATACAAGACTAAGTATTCAAATGACCAAAAATATCACCTAAAGCAGAGTGCAAACATATAAACATGGGAAAGGGAAAACTATTTATGGCCAATGCATGAGAAAAAGTATAGCCCTAGTTACTCCACTCAGCTAGCCAGAAGGCTGCACCATTAGCAAACAGCAGAAGTCAGTAAGGACAGATTAAAGTGAACATTTGAAGTTGTTGCCTCTTTGAAAATTCTATCAACGTCATTAAACAAGACAGACGCAAAGGCAGAAGGTTCTTGGAGTTGTTTGGAAGGCAGGGAAGTGATAGTGGATCCCATAATGCCACTGATTTCCTCCACAATCATACAGACCATTTGTGTACTGTAGTAGGCGTAACCAGGCCTTCACCTGCATGCAAGGTGCTGTATTTAACTATCACTAAATCTGGTATAATGACACTAGGCATTCTAACAGACCAAACCATCACTGCCACAAGAAAAGAACCCTCAGACATTGATTTAACCAATGATTTACATAACCTATCACTCCTTCCAGGAATAACTAACAACGATGCCACTCAGATGTAATGTCCAAAAGGACACCCTATAGGGGGATAAAGAGCATAATTGACTTAATGATATCATGCTCTACTGTCTTAATGATATCATGCCCTACTGCAGCAACTGGGTACCAGAGTTTAAAACATAGAAGAGGTTGCTGTTGGAGTGATGCTCATGTTCCAGCAACAATAGCACAGAGGGGCCACACTGGGCTGCATAATAATAGCAGTGACATTAAGCAAGTGGAGAACACAATTGGAGTAATGGCAGGACGAACAGGAAAGCACTTGCATCAGTTCACCTGTGCCTCTTTATAGGTGCAATGCCATCTGGAATTGGATCATCATTTAGTAAATAACTGTTTCTCCTTCAGTTTTCAGATTTTTGCAGGTAAGAGGTAAAACTAAAGTGACATTTTCTATATACAATATTGATTTATACAATGTAAGCAGAAACTGAGGAATATTTCTCCTTGAATATATTTCTTTTCTGGAAAACTACTGAACTATAAAAGAGTCTAGAAAAAGGAGACACTTATCTGTGTAAGAAGGCCTCTTCTTGCATTTTTAAAGGAATAATACAGAAAGCAAATGGAAATACCTAGGAGACCCCTACTCTTCATGATCAGACAAGAACAGGAGCGCCTATGTGGAGTAATGAAACAGACTTGAGCGCCGGAGCCTAACATGGGAAAAAAAGCACAGAATGGGAATGAAAGAAGAAAGAAACACTCTGTACCTCTTTCGTTTCAAAATTGCCAAGTCAAGCTATGGTGGCCCCAAACTGCAGACCTATAACATTCATCTATCATGAAGGCTTTCATTAAAAGTTGGTGATTTATTATGTATGCATCTATGCTGGACCCTTGGAGTCACTTTGCATATCCAGGTAGTCAAAGCCAGTTGACCAGAACTATTATTGATTTTCTGTGTACCATTTCTGGGAAGAAAGCCAATCTCTAATAATGATACCACAATTTAAAAACAAACAACCAAAAGGACATTTTCGAACTTACATCATGGAGGTCCTTGGGAATCAAGCCCACAAACTAAATACTAGAGTTGAATAAATAATTCATAATACATATTTCATCTGTTGAACATAGTTTCTTTTTTTGCTCATGGAATATCGGTGAGCATGCCATAGTTTCATTGAAATTATTTATTATTCAAATGTATTTGAATGTTTCCCCCAAATATTTTTACTCTGGGGATGGACTGCAAACAGTTTCATGTGAATATTCAGTACTCACTATTCAAAATTCAAACTTATTCCAACCTTACATACAGAGGCACAATCTCATTGATGTCAGTGGGAGCTGTACCCCTATATTTAAAAGCTGGACTGATCCTTAGATAATCACTGTCAAAAAAACAAAAACAAACAAAAAACACCTCTTTCCTTTTCAAAAGCTCCAATAGTATGTTTTCAATACACTTCTACACTCTGCAAATTCTTGGTACAAGCTATGTTATGTTTCCTGCTATCCTTATTATAACCGTGAAAAAACAGTTACCCACCTTTTAGTAACTGTTGTTCTTCGAGATGTATTGTTCATGTCCATTCAAAGTAGGTGTGCGCGCGCCACGTGCACACCAGACGGAAGATTTTCCTTAGCAGCGTCCGTAGGGTCGGCCCGGGCGCCCCCTGGAGTGGCACCACCACGGCGCCCTATAAAGGGGCCCGCCGACCCTCCACCCCCTCAGTTCCTTCTTGCCGGCACTCCGACAGAGGGGCAGGAGGGTGGGTGTTGGAATGGACATGAACAACACATCTCAAAGAACAACAGTTACTAAAAGGTGGGTAACCGTTTTTTCTTCTTCGAGTGGTTGTTCATGTCCATTCAAAGTAGGTGACTCACAAGCCTAACCTTAGGAGGTGGGGTCGGAGATCACTGCAGACTGGAGAACTGCTCGACCGAAGGCTGCGTCATCCCTCGCCTGGTGCGTGATGTCATAGTGAGATGACAACGTGTGGATGGAAGACCACGTGGCTGCTCTACAAATCTCCTGAGTCGGAACCTGAGCCAGGAACGCTGCGGAGGAGGCCTGCGCCCTAGTGGAGTGGGCCGTGACCGGAGGGACAGGGGTCTTAGCTATACGGTAGCATTCCCGGATGCAGGTCGCGATCCACGAAGAGATTCGCTGAGAGGAGACCGGGAGCCCCTTCATCCTTTCCGCCACCGCGACTTAGAGCTGGGTCGAGCGATGGAATGGCTTGGTACGCTCTATGTAAAAAGCCAAGGCCCTGCAGACATCCAGGGAATGTAGCCTCCGCTCTTCGCTGGAGGAGTGTGGTTTAGGATAAAACACCGGGAGAAAGATATCTTGGCCCATGTGGAACTGTGAAACGACCTTGGGTAGAAAAGCCGGATGAGATCTAAGTTGGACCTTGTCCTTATAGAAGACTGTTTTCGGGGGCTCAGATGTTAACGCTCGAAGCTCCGACACCCTTCTGGCCGAGGTGATCGTCACCAGGAATGCGGTCTTGTAGGACAGGTACAGCAGGGAACAGGAAGCCAGAGGCTCAAAGGGGGGCCCCGAGAGGGCAAAGAGGACCAGATTCAGGTCCCAAGAAGGGGTTGGCTGACGCACATGCGGGAAGAGCTTGTCTATACCCTTGAGGAAACGCCCAACTAGCGGGTTCGCAAATACCGAGGTACCCCCCTCTCCCGGATGAAAAGCGGAAATGGCCACCAAGTGAACATGAATGGAGGAAAGGAAGAGGCCCAATTGTCTTAGGTGAAGCAAATAGTCTAGGACAATGGGGATTGGTACCCCCAGCGGGCCGTGACCTCTCTGACCCGACCATAAGGAGAAGCGCTTCCATTTGGCCAGGTAGGTGGCCCTAGTTGACGGTTTCCTGCTACCTAGCAACACTTGCCTGACCTGTTGGAAGCACTGCAACTCCACCGGGTTCAGCCATGCAGCATCCAGGCTATGAGGTGAAGGGATTCGAGGTTCAGATGGTGGAGGGAGCCCCGGTCCTGCGTGATCAGGTCCGGGAGTAGGGGCAACGTCAGGGGTGTCTGAACGGACATGTGCAGGAGTGGCGTGTACCAATGCTGGCGCGGCCACGCTGGGGTTATCAGGATTACCCTGGCGTGATCCCTGCGAATCTTTAAAAGCACCCTGTGTATCAGGGGGATCGGAGGGAAGGCGTAGAGTAGACCGACCTCCCAGGACTGTAGGAAGGCGTCCGACAGAGACCCTTGACTGCGGCCCAGGAGGGAGCAGAACCATCGGCACTTCCTGTTTTCCCTTGAAGCAAATAGGTCTAACCGGGGAAAGCCCCAACATTGGAAAACTGAGCGCCCCACATCCCCTCGGAGGGACCACTCGTGACCCTGGAACGAGCGGCTGAGGGTGTCCGCCAAACCGTTCTGCTCCCCCGGAAGGTAGAACGCCGTCAGGTGGGTGGCATTGTGAACGCAGAATTCCCACAGCGTGAGGGCTTCCCTGCATAGGGGAGAGGAGCGTGCACCCCTCTGTTTGTTGATATAAAAAAAAAAACTGTCGCTGTGTTGTCCGAAAGGACTGAAACACACCTGCCGGCCAGGTGGGACCGGAAGGTCAGACAAGCCAGGCGGACCGCCCTCAGCTCCCTGACATTGATGTGTAATTTGAGGTCCGCCGGCGACCACAAGCCCTGCGTCCTGAGGCGTCCCAGGTGCACTCCCCAACCTCGATCCGAAGCATCCGTCACCAGGGAGAGGAAGGGCTGCGGGGCAGCAAAGGGGACACCCATGCAGACTTTCCGCGGGTCGAGCCACCACCGCAACAAGCTCAGCACCAAGCGGGGAATGGACACCACTGAGTCCAAGGGGTCCCTGGCCAGGCGATAAACTGTCGCTAACCAGGACTGTAGTGGGTGAAGCTGGAGTCTGGCATGGTCCACCACATCGGTGCACACCGCCATGTGGCCCAACAGCCGGAGGCAAACTTGTGCTGTGGTAACTGGGGCGCGGTGCAGTCCGAGGATGAGCTCGGAAATTGCACAGAACCTGGATTCCGGAAGGTACGCTTTGGCATGGGTGGAGTCCAGAACCGCTCCTATGAACTCTATTAGTTGTGTCGGAGACAGGGTGGACTTGGCTTCGTTCAAGAGGAGGCCGAGATCGAGAAAGATCCGCCTGATAAACAACCACCTGCTCCTTGGAGCGACCCTTTATGAGCCAGTCGTCCAGGTAGGGGAATACCTGGATGCCCCTCCTGTGCAGGAAGGCCACCACGACTGCCATGCACTTCGTGAAGACCCTGGGAGCAGCTGACAGGCCGAACGGGAGCACCGTGAACTGCAGATGCGCGTCGGCTACAACGAACCTGAGGTACTGACGGTGTTGAGGAATTATGGCAATGTGGAAATAGGTGTCCTTTAAGTCGAGGGCGGCATACCAATCTCCTGGGTCCAGGGAGGGGATAATCGAGGACAGGGAGACCATGCGGAACTTGAGCTTTCGCACAAACTTGTTCAGCCGCCGCAAGTGTAGGATGGGTCGCAGGCCCCCTTTCGCCTTCGGTATTAGGAAATACCAGGAGTAGAAGCCTTTGCCCCTGAGCTCCCGTGGGACTTCCTCCACCGCCCCTGCCTCTGTGAGGGACTTCACTTCTTGAGTGAGAAGTTGCTCGTGATATGGGTCCCTGAAGAGGGACGGGGAGGGGGGTTGGTGGGGCGGGAGGAAGGAGAACTGGATAGAATATCCCCCTCTCTACCATGCGGAGCACCCATCTGTCCGACGTGATTCGGGACCAGGCACGGTAGAAGGGGGACAGACCCAAAGGTAGGGGTGGAAGGATCCAGAGTCTCGACTGGTTGGTCGTCCTCGACCGCACCATCAAATAGGGGGTCTAGGCCCTGATAGTGGTTGCGATTGGCCAGACGCCTGGCTGGAGGGGTGGCGTTGGTGACGCCTCCTGCCATTTCTGCCCCACCTGCGCCCCAGCTCCTGGCGAGCCTGTGGCTGGTATGGGCAAGGGGCCGCCTGCGATATAAATTGTCTGCGCTGGGTCGCAGGGGTATGCAAGCCCAGCGAGCGAAGCGTGGCCCTCGAGTCCTTTAAGCTATGCAGACGTTTGTCCGTAAACAGCATCTGCCCCTCGAAAGGGAGGTCTTGGATTGTCTGCTGGACCTCATATGGCAGGCCCGAGACCTGGAGCCATGCTCCCCGCCGCAGGACCAGGCCCGTGGTCAGGGTGCGTGAGGCTGAGTCTGCCACATCCAGGGCGGCCTGGAGAGAGGTCTGGGAGATCAGTTTGCCCTCCTCCACTAGGGCCGAAAACTCTGACCTCGAGTCCTGAGAAAGGAGCTCCGCAAACTTCGACATGGCCGAGCATATGTTGCGACCATACCGGCTTACTATTACCTGCTGCTTGGCAATGCAGAGTTGTAGGCCCCCCGTGGAGTACACCTTCCTACCAAAGAGCTCAAGCCTTTTCACATCCCTGCTCTTCGGTGTTGACCCTTGACACCCTTGGCGCTCCCGCTGGTTGGCTGCATCCACTACCAGGGAGTCTGGGGGGAGGGTGGGTGTACAGGTGTTCATGCCCTTTAGAGGGGACGAAGTAGCGCCGCTCCGTCCTCTTGGCAGTAAGGGCCAGTGAGGCTGGTGTTTGCCATAAGGTATGGGACATCTCCGCTATAGTCTTTATCAGCAGGAGGGCCACCCTGAATGGCCCTGAGGGAGCCAAGGTGTCCACCACAGGGTCCGCGTCCACCTAGATTTCCTCTGCTTGGATTGTGAGGCTCTGGGCTGCTTGCCGAAGCAATTGTTGGAGGATTCGAGTGTCCTCTAGGGCCGACGCCGTAGCCGTGCCCGAAACCGCTTCATCTGGGGAGGACGACGAGGAGATCACATGGAGCAGCCCTTCCTCTGGTGCACGCGGCCTCTCTGGGTCCTGCGACACACGGTATTGAGGCTGCGGTGCTGGTTCCGAGTCTAAATGCGGCACCGCGACCGGTACCGGGGTCGCCTGTGAGCGGCTTGGCATATCATGCGGTGCCGGCGGAGCCTGAACTGTAGCCGTTGTTGGTGCCGCTGCCCGGCTAGGGGGTGCTGAACTTGACAACGGCACACCCCTGCCCGGCAACGGTGCCGGTGGAGGAGGCAGCTGCGCCGGGGCCACCGACGTCAAGGACACCGAGGCCGAGCGTGAACAAGGACCGAACGCCTGGCCTACCGACTGATGGTAGGCCCAGGGAGTCCAAAACGGCCACTGCGAGGGCAGCTGCCATTGTTGCTGCCACTGCGGGTAATGTTGGTGGTTCGCCCCCAAAACCGATCTCCTGCTCCGCGACCGGCTGGAGCGATAGGAGTCTGCCTCTGAGTCTAAGGTCTCTGAGTCTGAGGACCTGGGGGGAGCAGCGCCCGGTGTCGATGGAGAGTGGTGCGGAGGCGGCGGGGAGCCTCTCATCTGGTCCAGTGCCGCCTTCACGGTGCAGTGCGGGGAGGGAGGCAACAGCATGGCCGGCTTGCCCCTAGATTGTACCGGGGGACAGACCACAGTAGGCAACTCCCTACAATGTGGAGAGGCCGGCGCCGGGAGACCCAATAGATCTGAGGCCGCTTTGAATGCCTCCGGCGTCGATGGGGGGCGTAGGTCTCCGCTGAGGTCCGGGGAATTAGGCTGGTCCAGACTCGACCGCCCTCTCTGCGGTGCAGGAGTCGACGGAACCACCGGAGAGCTTGTAGCCACAGACGGCGTCGGCCTCGGATCCTGGTGGGGTGACCGATCCCTCACCGGCTTCCTTCTCTTGGCGGGCACCGGCGAAGGTGAGCGGTGCTGCACTGAGGCCGACTTTCTATGACCCGACTCCGTCCGGTGCCGGGTTTTCGACGACTTGGACTGGCCCCTAAGTCCTGATGCCAGTGCCGGGACGCTCCGCACCGAGGACGATGTGCTGGGCACCGCCTCGGCCGGTTCCGGGTCCGAGGGTGGTCGTAGGGCCGCCTCCATCAGGAGGACTCTAAGCCTTTGAGCCCTGTCCTTAAGAGTTCACGGGCGGAAGCCTCTACAGATATCGCACCGGTCCTTTTGGTGGCTCTCTCCGAGGCACCTCAAAACAAGCAGAGTCTGGGTCGCTCTTGGGCATGAATTTCCCGCAGTCCTTGCAGAGTTTGAACCCGGGGGACCCGGGCATGCCCCAGCAGGCGACGAAGTACTCGGGGAGGGGAGGCCCCCCAACTATGAAGAACTATGTACAATGAACTGATTAAGTAACTATAATACCACTGAATAAACAACTAAACGGTAAGGATAGGACACTGCCAACTTGCTACGCAAGAGAAGTTCCAGCTAGCTGTCACCGGCGGTAAGAAGGAACTGAGGAGGTGGAGGGTCGGCGAGCCCCTTTATAGGGCGCCGTGGTGGCGCCACTCCAGGGGGCGCCCGGGCCGACCCTACGGATGCTGCTAGGGAAAATCTTCCGGCTGGCGTGCACACGGTGCGTGCACACCTACTTTGAATGGACATGAACAACACATCTCGAAGAAGTAGTAATTCTTCCACTCTACTCCACGCTGATTAGGCCTCAACTGGAATATTGTAGTGCTCAGAACTGGACACATTTCAGGAAAGATGGAGAAACTGGAGAACATCTAAACAAGAGCAACAAAAAAAGTAAAAGTCTAGAAAACATGACCTACAAGTAGAGTGGCCAGGGGTCCCTTTTGATCAGAACACCCGGTTGAAAAGGGACCCTGGTGGCTCTGGTCAGCACCGCTGACGGGACCATTAAAAGTCCAGTTGGTGTTGCAGCAGGGCTGGCAGGCTCCCTGCCCAGCTCCGCATGGCTCCCAGTAAGCAGCCAGCATGTCCCTCCATCTCCTAGGTGGAAGAGTGGCCAGGGGAACTCCACACGGTGTCCCCACCCACAGGCACCACCCCGAACACCGGCTCCGCAGCTTCCAGTGGCTGGGAACCACAGCCAACGGATGCTGCGGGGGTTGGAGGGACATGACACCACTTCCCGGGAGCCACCTGAGGTCAGCACTGCCTGAAGCCCGCACCCCAAACCCCCTCCCACACCTCAACCCTCAGCCCTGATCCCCCCTCATACCCAAACTCCCTCCCAGAGCCCACACCCCAACCATCTGCCCCGGCCCAGAACCCCCTCCTGCACACCAAACCCCTCATCCTGACCCCACCCTAGACCCTGCACCCCCAGTCAGAGCCCTCACCCCTCCTGCACCTCAACCCTCTGCCCCAGCCAGGTGCAAATGAGTGAGTGAGAGAGAGAGAGAGGGAGCAACAGGAGGGGCCTCGTATAAGGGGGAGTGTTCAATTTTCTGCAGTTAGGAACCCTATCTATGAGGGAAGATTGAAAAAACTGGATTTGTTTTGTCTGCAGAAGGGAACACCACGGGGGGACATGATAACAGTTTTCAAGTACATGAAAGGTTGTTACAAGGAGGAGGAGGAAAAAATGTTGTCCTTAACCCCTGACAATAGGCCAAGAAGCAATGGACATAAATTGCAGCAAGGGAGGTTTAGGCTGGACATAAGGAAAACCTTCCTGTCAGGGTGGTTATGCACTGGATTAAATTGCCCAGGGAGGTTTTGGAATCTCCATCACTGGAGAATTTTAAGAGCAGGTTAGACAAACACCTGTCAGCGATGGTCTAGATAATACGTAGTCCTGCCATGAGTGCAGGGGACTGGACTAGATGACCTCTCGAGGTCCCTTCCAGTCCTACAATTCTATGAGTACAATCTGTGCTTGCTGAGTCAGCTGCTGTTTATGACTCAGCCTCTGTGCCTCAAGATCAATACAGCAGTCAATCTCAAACTAAGTAACCTCATCGTTGACTACTGCTTGCCAGAGTGATCTATTTGTTGCTGACAACTCTCAGCTGTCAACGTCAATGTTGCACTGTTTCATGTTATGCTTCAGTGTGTCCTTGACAAATTTCTTGTGGCCACCTTATACGCTGTTGCCCACTTTCAATTCGCCATACAGCAACTGCTTTGACATTCTGGTGTCACCCAGTCTCAACATATGACCAGCCCCGCCTAACTGTGATGCAATAAGCATGGCATTAATCCCTATGGCAGTGGTTCTTTTGTACTGGTGACTCCTTTCACATAGCAAGATTCTGAGTGTGACTCCCTCACATATAAATTAGAAACACTTTTTTATTATTTGCCACCAATATAAATGCTGGAAGCAAAGCAGGGCTTGGGGTGCAGGCTGACAGCTCGCAACCCCCGCCCCATGTAATAACCTCATGTCCCTCTGAAGGATCCTGACCCCCAGTTTGAGAACCCTGCCTTATGGAGTGACTGATACAGTCAATTATTGGTAATTTTTTATCCTGCCATTAGATACAGAATATGGCACGCAGATGTCGTAAATGGAACTTACGTAGATGCTTAATGTGATGCTTATAGCAGGTTCGGCTCTCTCACCCATACAACAAGTTGGACAGCACAACTGCTTTATAGACTTTTAACTTGGTTTGAAGCTTAATACCATGTTGTTGTTGCCAGACTCCGCCTGATATTATATCAAATATGAACTCACTTTGTTGATACCACTTGTGAGCTCTTTGTCTATAGAAACATCATTCGACAAAATACTATCAAGTTAAGTCTGTAGCAGCATTCAGCTGTGTGTTTCTGATGGTGACTTTTGCTTTTGTGTAGGGTTTCCCTGGCACAGGTTGATATATGACTGTGTGACAGGGCAGAGCAGCCCCACACTGGTATAGCAGGAGTTAAACCTTCCTTCCTAGCAGAGGAAGCCACGCCACGGAAGCTCTGCTGGGCGTGCTCCAACTGGAGATCAGATATAAAAGGCTGCAGATCAGCTCAGTCAGGGCTGACTGCCGGAGGGGAAGGATGCACGCCGCTAGCTCCTGCAGAGGGAGAGCCTGCGAGCAAAGATCCAGGAGTCAGCCAAGCTGAGGCACTACCTGAGACCCTGACAGAGGATGGCCCAGGGGAGAAACCAACCGGAGGACCCCTCACCACAGAGGTACTGTCGTTCCCGGTAGGAAGTGACCCAGGGGAACTATAAAGATAAACGACGCTAAAGCTGTATTGACGCTCGGCATGTTACGGGCAGATCCCTGCCGAGCGAGTGGCAAGGAAAGCTTGCCGCTACCAGGGCCCTGGGTTGGGGCTAAGTGGAGAGGGCGGGCCGAAACCATGAGGTTTTATATGGACTCTGGCCACTAGGCCACGCTACCCCATTTGAAAGGGGGTTTATATGGACTCTGGCCGCTAGGCCGCGTTACCCTGCTCAAAAGGGGGTTTATATGGACTCTGGCCGCCAGGCCGTGCTACTGCTCCAGACAGGGGGACAGTAGAGAAGAAGGCCGAGAGGCTGTAACAGGCCACACGCAGAGGTGCGGCCACAAGGACAGGAGAGGGGTGAGGCGTGGACACCCCATCCTACCACTGCCACAAGGGGGCGCAGCGGTGACAGGCCCGCCACAGACTACTATCTTTTTCAGATTTTCCGGCTACACATTTCTGCAGACTCTCTGAATCGGTCTTTAATCAACTGTATATCTTCTACATCATGTGCCTCTAGAGCACCATCACTGGCCAACAGCAGTTAATGAAATTGCCTCAAAGACCAATGTGGAAAATGGCAGCCTGTTCACATCAAATAATTTTCCAGAGGATCAGAAACGTATCCTGATACCAGCATTCAGGTCTCTTGTAGCATCATCAAGCAATGCTGCATAGAAGACAGTAAACAAGAGTGGACCAATTCTGCAGCCCTGCTTAATACCATTAGTAATAGGAAATTGGTCAGACAGAACACCATGTACACAGCCTCATTCAAGCACTTCATCATGAAATAGCCTCAAAATGTTGGTGAATTTTTCTGGACAACCAAACGTACACAATAATTGCCAACCCCAGGTCTACTGAGCATGTCATATGCTTTAGCTAGGTCAATAAAGACAGTGTGTAAAGGTTCTGTTGCTATTTTCTGCATTTCTCCTGCATCTGATGGGCTACAAATATGTCTGCCATTCCTTGTGTTGGCCTAAAACCGCATTATGACTCCAGTAGCATGAGATTAACAATGTTGTATACCAAACAAACAAACAAAGAATACTCTAGTCAGAACCCTTCTGGTGATGGAGAGTAATGAAATACCACAATTACCATAGCCAGACAGTGACAATGGTGGTGTCTTTGAAGTCTCGTGATATGTCTTCAGTTCTCCATATACTGAAAAATAGTTCATGCAGTTCCCTTAGCAGGATTTCACCTCCAAACTTGAACATTTCTGCAGGAATCCGAAAGCTCATGCTCCAAAACGTCTGTTAGTCTCTAAGGTGCCACAGGACTCTTTGCTGCTTCATCAGATCCAGAAACCCAGTCCTTCCCAGCACTGATTCTCAGAGCTGACTTCATCAAGGTGCAGGACTGCACCAATGCTGTAATTACGTGTTGGCTGATCCACTACTCATAATAATGCCTTGTCTGTGATGTTGGACAGTGTGTTCTAGAGGTAACTGAAATGCTCCAAAGGATTTCTCCTTTATCAGTGATAAGTGTTAGGCTGTCCACACTTTTCAAAGGCACTGTACTGGTATGTACAAGACCATAAAAATCTTTCAAAGCAGCACAGAAGTCTTTGGTCAAATGATGGTCAGCATAGCCCTGGATTTCAACTGTCTTGCAATTCCACCATTGATCCTGCATGTGTCTAAGCTTAGATTAGATGTCATGACACAGACGGCTGTGTTATATCTGTGCCTACAGGGACATGGGGTACATTGTCAAATTCTTGTATCTAATGTTTTAAGGGCTGCATCCCTTTTTTATTTCATCATGACCTTTCAACAGCAGTACGTGCTTTTGAAAGAATGAGGTTTGATTACGTTTATTCCCTACAGCAAGACACTTCCACTGCAGATCGTTCAAAATGCTGCAACATGTTTGTTCGCTAGCTTGAGTGATTGTGATCACATTATACCTAACTCGTGGTGATTAGATATACATCCTACAAGGTAGTGGAATGACTTTAGATTGGCCCTTCTTGGTTTTTTGAGGCAGTTTGTTTTATTCTATTGTTGTGCAGCAACCTAAGAACTTAAGCAACTTAAATGCTTGAAAAATTATAAGAACTTCTTTATGATGAAATGTGCATGCCTGTATTTATTTTGCTTATTCAATAGCCACTGTTAGTGTTTCTCTTTGATATTCCCCTTGTATTAAGTGCAGATTTGCTTTAAAGGACTTTAGCAACAAGTAATTGTTTTGTATGATTTGACTGTATTTTAATATTACGTGAAACATAAATCAGCATGTAGATTATATTTTATAAGAGTACTCCATCTTCATGAAATCAAGGAACTTGGCCCTGACGCTAGGATATGACAGAGGTTCTCCTTTTCTTTCTATGAAAAGAAAATCCTGAGGGTAACCAGAGACCAGTTCTGCACTAAGTCAGTTGCTGTAGGTTACACTGCTGGTAATGTCCCCCTAGAGGCCCTTTATATAGTCTTTAGAGCACAAGGTGTTCTGCCCACATTTCCTCCCATCCCTAGCTCACCCTCTAAGCTATGGAGGCTGTGAAGGTGTGGCTGACTTCATGCTCCCTAGGAATTGCCTCACACAGAGATTTCACAGCTGGCTGTTTAAGTCAGCTTTCTGGCCTCATGGGAGTTGTTGGAACAGTATGAAGAAACTGGAGCAGGCCATAGGACCAGGTCCTTTTTATAAAGAGAAAAATTCTACCATTCAGCCAATAGAACATGTGGCAGCAGGAGTGGAGCTCTCAGTCCGCCCCAAGGAGAGCTCTGGGAAAGAATGTGCTAAAGGAGGCACAATCATTGCTCCCCAGCACCTAGGGGAGTACAAATGCTGCATTATCCCTGTTTGCCAAGATAACTCTGTAGTCTGATATGCAAGTGCTGGGTTAGGGGAGGGAGAAATAAGCAGTATGACCCTGCCTTCTCTTCACTCTCAAGGGTGTAAGTAGACAGCAATTTTTTTTACTCCCCTGAGCTAAGGAACTGGGATTGTCCCTAGTTCATGCATATATGTTGTCACTACTCTTTGCAATGGGTAGGGACAACATTATCTTATGTATCTTCTTTCACATATAAGGGATTCTTCTCCACAGCTTTCTATGATCCACTAGCTACATTATTCATATTACCATTTTAATTATTGCCTACGCTGTGTACAAAACTTTTTATATTTTCACCTACTTTTCTTCAGTCTCAAACTTTAAGTGAACTTTGATTTCATCTCCAGACAGATCTTATGGAACCTGCCCTTTCTCCAAAGGATATAGGTATGAAAATCTTAAATAGAGTGGGAAATAGTTAATAGCATGTTCTTAAAGATAAAGTTTAACTCAGACATCTGACTAGCTAGCTACTGTACAAAAGTCATTTGGATACTGTAATGTAAAGAATGAAGCGTACTGAGAATGTAGCCATACTCTAAAGCAAGTGGCTCAGGTTTGCACCTCACAACAATATGTAGCGCCCCTCTCCACCTGATTACCTCCTTTAATGGCAATCCGCTTACAGGTTTTGATGGACAGGTCTGGGTTCTTTTGGATCCCGCCACCCACTCAGCAGGGTGAATCTTTTTTCTTTTTTGCTATGAAATTATTTGGCGGTGGCTCCACCTCCCTCGCTCCTTCCTGGCAGGGTCACCAGGGCAGCTTGGGCAGAAAATTCTAACTACAGAGTAATCCCATTTACCTGCCAGATAGTTGGAGATTTCCAAGAAATAACTCAACACATAAAAATATATTCAATACAATAATTATATTAAACAGGCAATATATACAACATAACAGGGTGAAACACTATCTTTAGGGTCACCGGTGCCCACACTGAAAATACCCGTGACTTGATGTAACAAGTGTAAAATTAGTGTCCTGTTGGTACGTGTGCTTTGCTGGGGCCCTTGATGACCTATACAATTATCTGCAGTGGTTTAGCAGTGTGGCTGACTGGGTTCAGTACAGCCCAAAGGACCGACAAGTGGGAGGAGGTGGTGAATCCCTCCACAGGTGTAATAAACAGCAGGCTATAAAATCCTCAAACCCGCACTCCCTGGCTTGAGGACACATTCCCTGACTAACTAACTAAAAGCTGGTGCACTCATGAACTCCATGAATGACCTTCAGGTTTGAAGATGACGCTGGACTCCTCAGTCACTGCAGAGTGGCTGCTGTCTGCTGACAGGGATCCTCCTCAGGCAGGAATCAGGCTGAGTTGGTCCCAGGATTTCCCCTCACCACAAAGGGGTGCAGGGCTCAAGGTGTAGGTTATACAACTAGCCTAACATCCAAACTGTAGCCTCCTAGCCCAGCCTCCAGTCACACACTCCGCAGGCAGCAGCCCTGGACTAGCAGCGCTGACCATGTGGGGACTGGTCTCACCAGGGGAGCTGGAGGTGAACCCAGCCTGGCTGGGGAAATTTCTCAGCAAATGTAACAATTGGGAATCATCCGTGGGGGAGGAAAACCCAGCTGAGGGATCTGCGGTCAGGTCCCTAGAGGCCAGTTCTCAGGGGGAACCCTGCTTGCAGGCCTGGGATTCACCAGCTCCCCCGACAGCCAATTCAGCCCTTGCCCTGGCTGGCTCCAGCCTCTCCTCAAAAATGGCTTCTCTCCTCTCCTCAACTCCCTGGGAGGGGCATCTCCACTCCCTATTGGTTGCTGGGCAGACTCTGAGTTTGCCTTGGCTCCTCCTCCCTGAGCTGCCAGCAGACAGAGCTCCAGGAATCTATGTAATCTCCTTGGGGGTTACAAATATATACCAATGTGATTTGACTCACTAATCTTACAACTGAGCCAATTCCTAACAGCATTAATTGATTATAGCAGCCCTCTTTGCTATTCACCCCCATCACATCACTGAATTCCAGAAAAAAGTCAATACTAAGATGTTGAACAGTTGGCATAAATTCTTCAATCTTATTCCTTCCATCCCTTTCTTTTGATTTACTAAGGTGCTTCCACTGACTTGCAAAGCATTTTAATAAGTCACACAGACAATGGGAAACGGATTTGCTGAGCACCTGCAATTGAAACCAAAGTTTATGGGAGCTACAAAGAATGGAGCATCTCTGAAAATCAGACCTTGGGATTTTAATTAATGTGTGTGATTTACTTCAGAACTTAAAAGTAGAGATTTATTTGAAGCATTTGACTCTTAATATGAATGTAATCTCTAATTGACCTATGATTACCCACCATGCTGTAGAACTATATTTAATTCAGGTAATGTCTTTTTCTGGCAGAGCTGGTTCCTGATATTTCTGTATTTGGGGGGTACAAAATATATGATCAAGAAACATGGACTCAGGGAGAAAGGTTATCTGGCTCCAGTGTCTGGTGAAACAAGAAGAAAAGCAAATTTGATTTTATTCCCAATTCCAGAAAATAAGACAGCTCTCTTCTTTTGTCAAAAGAACTGACAGAAAAGGCAAGTAGCAAGAGTATATGTATAAGAAGTTAGCCTCAGGCACAACTGCATAGTTGTTTACTTCATTCTATGTCCTACATATTATATTACAGTCATTTCTTCAATATTCTTCCTTGTCATTAGTTCAGACTTCTGCATCCATTTCTGATAGATCTTCCCAGAGCACTTAGAAGTGTCAGAGAGGCTGCGCCTCTCCTGGTTTAGTAATGGCATGTTATGGATTTTCTGAGGTCATTGGCATACTCTGAAAAACAGAATTCTAAACCAAGATGTGTAACTTACTAGGGTGGTTGGAAAAGCATCAGATCCTAAGACTGTTGGAGAGACTTTTGAAGTTGGTTGACGGTTGCTGGAAGAACTGATGTACACTGAAATTGGTGACTGACTAGGCTACTCTGTCACTCTGTTTTTGACTGGTATACTTTCTGACATGTTTATTCTGCAAACAATTAGTGCATCTGAGAAGACAATGGAAATTAGGATTTCCTTTTACATTAGCACATTGCAAACCAGGTTTATGTTATTCTGTATTTATTTGGGAGGCAAAGTTTTATTCCTTCTGTTTATTAGCATGGGATGGAAAATGCACTGTGATTGGTGATACTTTGTTTAATGATTTAAATGTGCTCAAATGTCTTGTAGATTTTCCTGGGTTTATTCTCTCCCATGTATACTCCCTTGTTTGATTAAAAATACTTATTAGGAGGGTATAGTATTTCTGATAAGTAACTGGCAATTTTAGTGAGCTCATAGGTATCATTAAAAGTTAAAAGCAGCATTATAAAATTGCTGATAGATATTTTGTGAAAGATTGTAGGATGCTGTGATCCTAGAAAGAAAGAACCAATTTCAGGCTCGGGGAAAAATAAAGGTCTATTTATACCTTTTGTTTATTTTCTTATTTTCAGCCTGGTGAAGAAAAGCATTTCTAAAATATTTTTTAAAATCAAACCACAAAAAAAACCCTACAATTTCCTCTACCACAACTTTTACACATAGAAGGAATGAAAACTGCAAAATTACTAGCCAAATCTGGTCATGCCTATACTATCTTAAGTTGACACTAGCTTCCTTCTGTTGGTGGTACACGTCCTCACTAGGAGTGCTTCCACCAACTGAAGAGGAGCAGCGTGGGGGGCTGAGAGCCAGAACACTCAGTTCTGGGAGAGGGGGGCTTCTTTCTTCCCACCGGGAGTGGAGGCAGGCAGCTGACTGGGGCTTTCCCATTCCCCATCCCCAACGGGAGCTGGGGAGAAGCTGTCGGGGAGGTTATTGCCTCCGGCGGGAAGATCCACACCCAGAGTCTGGTTGGCTGCTGTGCTGCCAGTGGGGAGCAGGGAGCCTGGACAGCAGCCCAAACCAAGACCCTGGGTGGCAGCCCAGCTTGGAGACAAGACCCGGCAGCAGCCTGTCTGGGGAGCTGGTAGTCAGCTTTCTTGTCCATTTCATGGCTCCAGTGGACAAGAATGACAGCCAACAACAGATGTAAGTAACACGATGTCTATACAGACACTAAAAGCAGCAGAGAGTCCTGTGGCACATTATAGACTAACAGACATATGGGAGCATGAGCTTTCGTGGGTGAATACCCACTTTGTCGGAGCATGCACTCATGCTCCTGTATGTCTGTTAGTCTATAAGGACTCTTTGCTGCTTTTACAGATCCAGACTAACACGGCTACCCCTCTGATACTATACAGACACTGTCACCCTAACTAACTAACTGTCACCCTTGGGGAGATGGAGTTATTATGTCGGTGTAGTAGGGCAATTAGGGCTTGTATTCTCTATGCGCTAAATCAATTAACAAGTCTGGTGAAGATGCAATAGGTCGATGGGAGAACCTTCTCCTCATAGACTTAAAGGTCAGAAGGGACCATTATGGTCATCTAGTCTGACCTCCTGAACGATGCAGGCCACAGAATCTCATGAATCCACTCCTGTAACAAACCCCTAACCTATGTCTGAGTTACTGAAGTCCTCAAGGTGCAGAGAATCCTCCAGCAAGTGACCCGTGCCCCACGCTGCAGAGGAAGGCGAAAAACCTCCAAGGCCTCTGCCAATCTGCTTTGGAGGTAATTCCTTCCCGGATCCAAATATGGCGATCAGTTAAACCCTGAGCATGTGGGCAAGACTCACCAGCCAGCACCCAGGAAAGAATTCTCTGTAGTAACTCAGATCCCACCCAATCTAACATCCCATCACAGACCATTGGGCATACTTACCTGCTGATAATCAAAGATCAATTAATTGCCAAAATTAGGCTATCCCATCATACCATCCCCTCCATAAACTTATCAAGTTTAGTCTTGAAGCCAGATATGTCTTTCGCCCCCACTACTCCCCTTGGAAAGCTGTTCCAGAACTTCTCTCCTCTAATGGCTAGAAACCTTCATCTAATTTCAAGCCTAAACTTCCTAGTGTCCAGTTTATATCCATTTGTTCTTGTGTCCACATTGGTACGAAGCTTAAATAATTATTCTCCCTCCCTGATATTTATCCCTCTGATATATTTCTAAAGAGCAATCATATCTCCCCTCAGCCTTCTTTTGGTTAGGCTAAACAAGCCAAGCTCTTTGAGTCTCCTTTCATAAGACAGTTTTTCCATTCCTCGGATCATCCTAGTAGCCCTTCTCTGTACCTGTTCCAGTTTGAATTCCTCCTTCTTAAACATGGCAGACCACAACTGCACACAGTATTCCAGATGAGGTCTCACCAATGCCTTCTATAACAGTACTAACACCTCCTTATCTCTACTGGAAATACCTCGCCTGATGCATCCCAAGACCGCATTAGCTTTTTTCACAGCCATATCACATTGGCGGCTCAGTCATCCTGTGATCAACCAATACTCCGAGGTCCTTCTCCTCCTCTGTTACTTCCAAGTGATGCATCCCCAGTTTATAACAAATTTTTTTTGTTATTAATCCCTAAATGCATGACCTTGCACTTTTGACTATTAAATTTCATCCTATTACTATTACTCCAGTTTACAAGGTCATCCAGATCTTCCTGTATGATATCCCGGTCCTTCTCAGTATTGGCAATACCTCCCATCAATACCTGTCATCCTCAAACTTTATTAGCATATTCCCACTTTTTGTGCCAAGGTCAGTAATAAAAATATTAAATAAGATTGGTCCCAAAACCGATCCCTAAGGAACTCCACTAGTAACCTCCTTCCAGCCTGACCCGTTGTA
Source organism: Mauremys reevesii (assembly GCF_016161935.1). Lineage (NCBI taxonomy): Eukaryota > Metazoa > Chordata > Testudines > Geoemydidae > Mauremys > Mauremys reevesii. Next base: position 88,802,760 of record NC_052631.1, on the reverse strand, counting down.
TGTCCAGTATGACCCGTTGTAGTCTTCCCTTAACCAGTTCCTTATCCACCTTTCAATTTTCATATTGATCTCCATCTTTTCCAATTTAACTAATAATTCCCCATGTGGAACTGTATCAAATGCCTTACTGAAATTGAAGTAAATTAGATCCACTGCATTTCCTTTGTCTAAAAAAATCTGTTACCTTCTCAAAGAAGGAGATCAGGTTGGTTTGGCACGATCTACCTTTTGTAAAACCATGTTGTATTTTGTCCCAATTACCGTTGACCTCAATGTCCTTAACTACTTTCTCCTTCAAAAATTTTTTCCAAGATCTTGCATACTACAGATGTCAAACTGACAGGCCTATAGTTACTCGGATCACTTTTTCCCCCCTTTCTTAAAAATAGGAACTATGTTAGTAATTCTCCAGTCGTACGGTACAACCTCTGAGTTTACTGATTCATTAAAAATTCTTGCTAATGGGCTTGCAATTTCATGTGCCAGTTCCTTTAATATTCTTGGATGAAGATTATCTGGGCCCCCCGATTTCGACCCATTAAGATGTTCCAGTTTGGCTTCTACCTTGGATGTGGTAATATCTACCTCCATATCCTCATTCCCATTTGTCATCCTCCCATTATCCCTAAGCTCCTCATTAGCCTCATTAAAGACTGAGACAAAGTATTGTTTAGATATTGGGCCATGCCTAGATTATCCTTAACCTCCACTCCATCCTCAGTGTTTAGCGGTCCCACTTCTTCTTTCTTTGTTTTCTTCTTATTTATATGGCTGTAGAACCTTTTACTATTGGTTTTAATTCCCTTTGCAAAGTCCAACTCTACATGGCTTTTGGCCTTTCTTGCTTTATCCCTACATGTTCTGACCTCAACAAGGTACCTTTCCTTGCTAATCCCTCTCATCTTCCACTCCTTATAGGCTTTCTGCTTTTTCTTAATCACCTCTCTGAGATGCTTGCTCCTGTCAACTTCAGTACTCCATCTCAATGAGATGTGGAAGCTATGTCGATGGAAGAGCATCTCCCGTCAGCCTAGTGCAGTGTAGACACCGCTGAAAGTCAATCTAAGCTACTTCAATTTAAGTTATGTAATTTATGTAACTTAACAAGCGTAACTTAGATCAACTTATTTTGTTTGTTAGACAAGGCTGTAATGTAGACACTGACATAGCTGCCTTATGTTGTCGTGTAGACAAAGCCTAACTTGTATCATCTGTCTTCTTCAGAGTCTGCAGATACTCCCCTCTACATGAAAACAATGATCCAGAAACTGTCAGATAAGGGAGGGAGCTACTCATCACATTGAACTTCTATTGGAGGCATTAAGTCCATCATACATTAGAGCAGTGGCTCTCAACCTTTCCAGACTACTGTACCCCTTTCAGGAGTCTGATTTGTCTTTCATACCCCCAAGTTTCACCTCACTTAAACTACTTGCTTACAAAATCAGACATAAAAATACAAAATTGTCACAGCACACTATTACTGAGCAATTGCTCGCTTTCTCATTTTTACCATATAATTATAAAATAAATCAGAACATAAATATTGTACTTACATTTCAGTTTATAGTATATACAGCAGTATAAACAATAATTGTCTGTATGAAATTTTAGTTTGTACTGTGTCTTCACTAATTTTTTTTATGTAGCCTGTTGTAAAACTAGGCAAATTACTAGACTAGTTGATGTACCCACCAGAAGTCCTCTGCGTACCCCCAGGAATACATGTACCCCTGGTTGAGAACCATTGCACTAGAGGGTAGGTAGGTGCAAGCAGGTAGCTAAAAGAAGTAAAGCTACTGTGCAGCAACACACTCCTTAAAATAAATGATGTAGCAAGAAGCTTAGGCTTCAAAACTGATATTTTCTTTCTTTCTTTCTTTTTTTTTTTTGCCTTCCATGCAAGTTTCTGGGACAGGATGATATTAGGGCAGTAACCTTACATTTCAAGTAAGTGAGAATATATTATAGTGTCACATATTGATGTATTTAGAGGAAAAACTGATTAAAAATTAGCCTCTTTACTTTTACAGGTCCCGCAGAAGCACAGTGAGAAAAAACATTTGAAACAAACAGTGCATGTTTGAAACAATACATGGCCCAAATGCTATGTTCACCAGTAAAATACAGAGCAAATCTACTGACCTTAATGAACTCACTGTGGATTTATTCCAGTATGAGAGCAGAATTTGGTCCATTGTGTGAGCCAAGCTAGTTCCAGTTTACAGATTACAAAAAGGCACATTGACATTTTCCTGACATGACAATTTCTTGCCAAGACTTGTCAGCATGCCTTATATTCATGTCTTTGCAGACAAGTAAAACTATTTCTGACTGGTCACATGAAATCCAAGTTCCATATGTTTAAATCTTCCTTCTTGGTATGTATGAATTTGAACTCAAAGCGTAACTGAAACTGCATTCTCCTGATCTAGGTTTCCTCTCTAAAGTCTTGTGCTTTGTAGAACTAGAACACTTCTAAATGCATACACAATATATCAGTCATAAAACTGCTATAGTGAGAACCCGACGAATCAGAAACAGGCAAAAATGAGGGCTTAGAATAAAACTGGTCTGGAAACTAGAGGGCCAAATTCTAAAGTCCTTACTCTGGTAAATTCTTACTGAGGTCAATGGAGGTTTTGCTTGAATAAGAATTGGGCCTTTATTACACACATTTAGCCCAGTTCAGTTGTTCAAAAGGCAATTTATACACGTTTCTTCATTTTATTTGCCCTGCTACTGATCTCATACTCTACTTTTTGTCCTACAAATGAGAAATCTTACGTGACCCTCTGGTTAGGAATAGAAAATGCCCAATATTTTGTGAAGCATTCTAAAACCTTTGTTTTCTAGTATCGCTAGCTATGCTAATTTTTTCCCCACACAAATTTACCAGTAAATATATGCTGCTTTTTCTTCCTGTACCAGGGCATAATATCGGTTTGCCAGGCCCATAATGAAGCTCAATATATTTATCTTGCCAGGAAATATATAAAAGTTTGGCTAACTAGAAATTTATCCCCATATGTTCATCCTGTTAAGGATCAATAACATTCATCATTCCAGTGACTCAATCCCAGATGGTTGTCCTGTCTGGAATTCATTCCTCTAAACTGGTATTTTCCATAATAGTATACATCAGTCTAAAAGGAATACATTTTCTTTCTTTACATCTCCAAAAATTGTACGACTAGAGTTTTCTCTTATTTACATTCATGTAAATAAAGAGTAACTCCTTGAAAAAAATGGTATTTTGCTGCCATAAAAGTGTTACAAGTGAAATGAGAATAAGATTGATAGATATACATCCTGAAAGAATTTTTTTTTCCATGCTAGAATCATCAAGATGTATCCTACCAGGAATCATCAATACATCTAGGAGTGTTCAGCCAATTCTGCCCCATGTCTTTAAACTATCAACAATCTATTGGCCAGTCCTTCAAAGGGTTAATTTCCTATGTTTTTCAAAAACCATTAACTACATTAGACTAGGTCTGCCTGAAATTTACTTCATGTGTCTTTCTGGACAGGATCATACATTATTGGTTTATAGCCATTTAGATAAACAAAGCAATGTGAACGTTCCAATTACTCTAAAATAATAAAGGTAATAAAGGTAATAATTGGAGACATGCCAATCTCCTAGAACTGGAAGGGATCTTGAAAGGTCATCAAGTCCAGCCCCCTGCCTTCACTAGCAGGACCAATTGTTTTGCCCCAGATCCCTAAGTGGCCTTCTCAAGGATTGAACTTTATCTTTCTTGATAAAATTTACACATTGTGAAGTTATACGTGAATCTTCAGGAGTGGAAAATACTTTTATTAGAAAGTGTTTTTCATCTGTCCACAGCATATCAAAACTGATACGTTTATAGCCAGTTCCTATATCCATACTTGCAAGCCTTTGTATGATCTTATTTGCCAAATCTTGCACTGTCAGATAACTGAGTTTCCACTGAAAATCACTCCTGAGCTACAATTTATCTTACATCTAAAATGCCATAAGACACAGCATATGATGTTCAGCAACAGTCATATGGTCAACTTACATAATGGTCTCTCGATAGATTATTCTGTATTCACTGTTGATTTTTTTGAGCTTCCTCTAAGTAAACCTTGCAGAAAACAACTAATAAACCAATCCTCCTTGAAGAAGTGGGTTTTGAGAAGAGATTTTAAGGAAGGGACAGAAAGAGTCATGAAAAGAGTTCCAGGCACAGGGAGCACCCTGAAAGTTATGTATTTTGTGTTCCAACATTGTGTTCATCATGAAAAAACTGTGGAAACAAATTTAATAATTTCTATAAACACATTGTAACAAACACCCGTTGTAAAGCTAATATTAATACTAATAAAATTGTATACAATAACAAGATATATTTGAAGCAAAACAAATACCACTGACAAAATGTGGGCATTGGGTTCATAGCACACAAACCACAGAGGTTTCATACAATTATTGGATTAGTGCCATATTTATGTGTAGTATCTATTCTGTGAAAGAACACCTATTTCAATAAAGATCCCATGAACAGAACAAAGAACTTTCATTACCAATGAACTCTTGACACTAGTAACTACAATTAAGTGGTCAAACTGCCAGTAATAAATTACTTGCCAAAAAATGCTGGCAACCTGGCATAAAGGGTTTGGGTTTTAGATAGAGTCATGTTTTCATTATTCATTGTATATTCTCAGTGACTTTGCTTTTCTTACATTCCCTCACCAGAACTCACAGGTTTGTTTTCTATCTCACCTTGGATCATTATCACTTTATTCAAGACTGCTGTGATGTGTCTGTTTCCTTATCTATTACCACACATTATGCTGATGGAGTTCACAGGCCTTCTGCATTTACTTCCACTTTGACATCCACTAATCACTTTTTCAGGATTGCATTTTGCTTCAGTGCTGTCTAATGGTTCAGAGCCGCCCAGAGGATTCAGGGGGCCAGGGGTCGCCGCCAAAGACCCGGCACTTCGGCGGCGGGTCCCGGGGCAGAAGGACCCCCCGCCACAGGTCTTCAGGGCACTTCGGCGGCGGGTCCCGGGACAGAAGGACCACCCGCCGCCGAATTGCTGCCGAAGACCCAGAGCGGAAGAAGCTCCGGGGGCCCGGGCCCCGCGAGAGTTTTCTGGGGCCCCCGGAGCGAGTGAAGGACCCCACTCCAGGGGCCCTGAAAAACTCTTGTGGGGGCCCCTTCGGGGCCCGGGGCAAATTGCCCCACTTGCCCCCCCCCCCTCCGGGCAGCCCTGTAATGGTTGGAGCAGGAGACAAAGTCAAGAGACAAGAGCTTTGCTTCTGACTCTGCCATTAACTGACTAAGTGACCATGAATATATTATTTAACAGTCTCCATGCCTCAGTTTCCTTATTTATAAAATAGAGATAATAATACTTATCCACCTTTGTAAAGTACATTGAGATCCTCAGAAAATAGTGCTATATATCAGTACAGGATATTATTATCCTTTCCCCAGGTTTCCACTAATATAAACTGACAACATTCACAATCCTCTTTTGACAGTGATTACAAAATAAATTACATTTCACAAATAAAGGATGCAAAATTAAAGATATGCCTAATACAGAATGTCAGCAAAATTTTGGTAGGGTTTATGGGAATCCAAATTCCAAATACACCCTTATGACTTTGAAGTAGGTCAGACTCATAACTCAAAAGGGGCCTGTTTTTTTCTGTTCTTGTTTGAATGCAAACAAAGAAAGAAGAAATCCCTAAGAACACTAGATCTCACAGCATTTCTACCATTAAAGATATGGCCTTTTGAAAGCTTGTGAGATCTCAATCAACAAACAGAAGCTTATCTAACCCAACTCTGGAGCCAGATGAGAACTCGGCCTCTTCAGCCTAAGTTTTGTTTGTTTGAACAAATTCTTTGCTCAACCACTTACATATTTCAAATCTGTATGACAGCTGGCATGTCAAACGTATGGGCTGAATTTATGGCAGATCAATATGATTTACACAAGCACAAAGATATGGGGATGAATTCCTGGCATTGAAAACCCATATACAATGTAATTCTTGGCAGAACAAACCTATACAATTACTGACTAGGACAATTATGTTGCATTAAATTTCTCACAAGAGAAAACTTTATTATATGATTTCTGGTAAGATAAGAACATTTTACCTCCCTCCAGACAACTCAATATACTAGCATATATTATCAAGTATACCAGAAATACTAACAAGTATTACATAGGAACCAATATGCACTGAATAATAATATATTGATAGACTCCATTTCAGGAAAGTCTCTCTATTCAGGATGTCAATTAAGCAAGTGCTAACAGGCCAACCTGAATAGTGATGTTGTAAAGCATGTGCTTGGGGTCATATGGTAATTTGCAGCAGGACAAGACTATGAATTTCAAGGAGAAAAAGTTGGGTGCTTATAAGGCAAACAGGACAGACACCTATGATATCTAGTAAGAAACGAACTGAACATTAATCTAGGCAAGAAAAACATGGAGAACACGTTTTTAATAAGCCATAATGACTCCATGAGTCTTCAAGAGTCATCAGTTTTTGCAAATAATACATCTGATTCCTAACAGGCCAATCCTGAACATGTGCGAGCAGGAGAAACTGCTGTATGATGACTTGCTGCAGAAATGCATACAAGCTTTACCATTTCTAGCAAGGAAATCACAAGGAGTTAAAACCTACAAGATTATTGGTAGAATTTTCTTATAAGACACAGTCCTCGAAGGAATAAACCTATGCAACATAGGGAGGATAAACTCAAAGCATAACAAATGGGATAATTTCTTAGTTAAGCAAACCCACTTAATTCTTGCAGGACAAGGTAATTCTTGGCAGGTCAAACATACATGTCTGAAATCTTGGCCAGAATAATTTGAATAGGTCCTGTATTCAAATATATAATAAATTATAGCCTTGTATTTCCCCCAACACTGCTGCTTTGTAGCAGTATGCACTATTTGGGTATATGTGCTGAAAAGATTTCTAGGATAGGAACAAGTTCTCCCCTGAGTTACATCTATGCTTAAAAAAAAGAAAAAAAGAAAGACAACAGTAAATTGTTTGCTTTTGTCCTTACAACAAATTATTTTTCCTTCTATTTGTAAATGACTTGGCTACTTGTAGGATTACACAAATTTTGTTTAAGAGGATTGTTGCATTTTAATTTACCAATAAGCTTTACAAGCACATGGACAGATAACCTACAACCTCAAAGCTAATTTGGTACCTGGAGCAAATCCATACACATATGTAAGAATTTTACCTATTACCCAGTTAGTTTTAGTAAGAAGAGTAGCCACCACCTAACAACAACATTTACCAACAGTTGCCATATTGTGGTCTGAGACACAGCATAGTAATTCTGTATTTCTGGAAGGTGATAGCTGAAAAATACTTAGGAAAATAATTGCAGTAACTCAGATACTGTAGTGTGATAACAGGTGCCAAATGGTGACTTTTAAATGGCAATCACTGTCTGCCTTTGAAAGTAATATAATTATGTGTTTACATGCTGATATACAAATGCCCTTGTAAGATACTTTTCATAATTAGTGAAAATGAAAATCAATTATGTACCTTGAGTGGATTTGTCATCGGCTTTTCTTTTTCTGCTATGGCTGTTATAGTTCAGTCTTAGTTCTTGGCTATATTCATTTAGAGTTTCTCTGGAGTCATAGGATTGTCTTGGTTTTCTCCCATCTTCACTTTCATCTGAAGAACTTGTATAAGCTAGATCCATTTCATGCTTAACTTTTGACAGTGGCTGGTAGGGTTTGCAGTCCATCTGCTCCATTTCTGATTAAGTATGCTCAGAGTCATGAAAATAAGGAATAGGAACTCCCTAAAGAAATGGTCCTGAAAAAGACAAAATTCCATCTTAGACATTACACATAAATATTAGCTATTCAGGGCCAGATGTTACTCTCAGACCAAAAGGAAATCAATGAAATTTATCTGGATTTACATAAATGTGATTGAGATAAGAATCTGGCCCACAGATTTTCAAGAAACACGATCAAAATAGCTTTAAAAAAACCTAAACCAAATGATACATAGTAAGTCAGAGTGCTAATGTTGTCTTGTACTTCATGCACAGAGTACGTTATAATACCGTTTGGACAGAAAACCTGAATTTCCAGTATGTTATTTGAAATTATTGAATATAATAATTGAATATATTTCTCTAAAAATCTGTGTCCCCCTCAAATATTACATTTTTAATTTTTTTTTAACATTAAGGTCAAGAAATCAAAAAGAGTTCTACTCCTCTGGCAATACTTGGTTATATAAATTAAAATGTCCAGTCAAGTAGTAAGACATTTGACACACTATAAAACAATCAGGCATGTTTAAAATTAAAATGGATAGCTTATGACAGTCTCAGAATACAGCATCATAATTAATTCAGAAAAAATGACATTCCTTTTAAATAATGCGAATTAAAAAAAAAATCTAGCTCAAGGCAACCTGAGTCCATACAAAAAGTACTGCAATGAAACCTTTTAGAGAGTTAGGCAACATTTACTGTTAGCTCAAGCATTTCCAATACCATTAATGGCAACAAAGTTTCACCTTCCTAACTGGTGAATTTGGCCTATAGTCTCATTTTCATGAATGTTTTTACCTATTAATGTTCTGGAAATTATATGGTGAAACAATGGGACTTGTGGAACATCCTTTACCACTGCATTCATACAGCAGCAACAGTTAGTTCCAAGATCAGACCAAAGACCAATAATTTGTCCATTTAGAGACAGTCGTGCAACAAAAAAGGATTTGACAATGTGAGACTAGTTAATATACAATGTTCATTTAGAAAAAAAACAGTGCAACAAACAAAAACACGTTAGACTAACAGACAAAAAAATAAAACTCTAAAACCAAGATGTTATGGAGAAGTACTTCTGTTGGACAAAAACTTCTCCCAACAGAAGTTTACAGCTTCTTGTTAATTTCATCTCAATGCTGAACAAAGCAATTCTAACACTCAACTTGATGGGATTTCCCTGGGTGTCTGTAACACAATAATGTAATGCTTCATTCAACCGATCAACTCCAAAATTTCAGGGAATTTTCTAGCCATCAATGGCCAGAAACCTATTGATTCCGATGAAAATCAGAAATAAAATGAAAGGTGGAAATGGGGAACACGTGGAGCCCCTGGCATCTGGCTATCAATATCAGCAGCGTCAACTGTCCTTTTAATTGACTACAGATCAAACTGCCATACTCTCAATACAATCAAAAATTTTGATCCTGAAAAAGAAAGGGAAGAAAAAGAAAAATATATGAGTGGTGGGGGGAAAAGGGGAACCGGGATGCACACAGAGCCCCTGGTATTCGGAAGGGAAGGAGAAGGCCAGGGTAAATAGGAGGCAACACAGACCGCTGGCATGCGTGAAAGTGGGCACATATAGAGCCCTAGTCAGAGGAGGGAGTGGGTATGGGGCTTAGGAGAAGTGGTGCATGGGAGAAAGACAAATGGGAGCACACATGGGGAGAGAATGTGGGACAACAGTATGGCGTGGGGAGAGAGACAGCCTGTAGCATGTCGTGGAGGTGTCAATATGGGGGATAGAGCCCTAGCATGCAGGGATGGGGAGAATAGGGGGACACACAGAGCACCCAGCTAAAGGGGTGGGGTTGCAGGATGTCCTTGAAATAGAAGGGAATGGGAGAGTGGCAAAGGGAGTTTATAAGGGGTGATGAGGGAATGCAAAGTACCCTGGTATGTGCAGTGTGCTCTGCCTACAGAAGCAATGAAGTACACTAGTATATATAAATCTCGCATTTAGATCTATTAAGCTGTAAAACCAACCATGCACCTAATTTAATCTGGGGTGGGTTGTTTTTTTTTTTGCCATATAACTGTAAAAAACCTCTACATTTCTATGCTCACCTATTGCACACAAGGCTGAATCACAAAGAGATTTACAAAAGCCAGTACTACCCCTCTGCACCTTGAACCTTTTAAAAATGTACAAAGGTTCCTATGGAAAAAGAGCCTTGTGGCTGATCTATTTTGCAAGAGGTCTGCACAAGGTGAATTCTGGTTGCACACATCTTTTGTGAGCAACTGAAAAACTTGGGATTATATACAATACTGTAAAATTTAAGGTTTCGAACACCTGCTGCTCTGAGTCACTTCTAAAATGTGTTTCTCTCTCCTATTTTACAAGTATATATAACAATGATGTATCTTACTTTAAAAAAAAAACTCTCCACTGATTATGAAAACTGAGTGCTACAAATATATGCATTTAACAGATTTAACTGGTGCAATATTGGAAAATGTAAGGCTTCAATATTTAGTTTTAACTCTGCAAAAGATTTTGCTTCGTATACAGTACTATTGTTTTTATATTCACTATTCTTTCATGACTTCTGCTTCACTGTCTTGCAAACACGATTTTCCATCTGTGCAATGACATGGATTTTTTTCCCCATTTAAATACAGAAAGGACATGTAAAGACAGGTGAAAACTCTATGAAGCATTCTCTAGAAGGTGGTAGCTATACTGCCCCCTTCTGTTCTTTAAATAGAGGGGCGGAAAAAATGTCAAAACAGGTTTGAGGGACAGCAGAACTCCACTCCCTTCCTGGGACTCCAGTAGACTTTGGGTACACATGGACACCACTTCATTCCGATGAAGATCTCGGAGTGGGAGGTGGGATCTCTTTTCACATAATATTCCCTTCTAAGTCCCATTGTCCCAGGCCTCAAACACCTGTGGATTTCATTCCATGCCACACAGGATCAGGGGAGAGTCCACAATAGCATCATGGTTCTTCAGGCAGAAGGCTAACCAACAGGAATGCAATGCAGAGACACCAGGTCTCAGGAAAAATCCTGCACTGCCTACCCATTCCCAAAAGGGATGAGGACCAGGAAACTCAGTGTGCCTATAGCAGTGGGGGAGGTTTAGGTTGGATATTAGGATTAACTTTTTCCCTAGGAGGGTGGTGAAGCACTGGAATGGGTTACCTAGGAAGATGGTGGAATCTCCTTCCTTAGAGGTTTTTAAGGTCAGGCTTGACAAAGCCCTGGCTGGTATGATTTAGTTGGCAATTGGTCCTGCTTTGAGCAGGGGGTTGGACTAGATGACCTCCTGAGGTCCCTTCCAACCCTGATATTCTATGCTCCATTACTCTAGGTTTTTGCTGGAGTCGTTTCATTTACTCTAACAGAGTCACACTGGCATTAAAACGTCACATAGAAAACTGGACAAAGTCTTTTCTTAGAGGATTTCAACTTCCTCTAAAAAAAACCCCAAATACATGGGATAAGTTTGTGTTTCCTCAATTTTTGTTTAGGTGTGCTGAAAACCAAGCTACCTAATCTTATCTGAAGGCAGGTGATAAATTGTTATTTGTAAGAACTGGCAAAAGATTTGATAACAATTTTCAGCATATAACATTTTTATGATACAAGAAAATATGGGAAAAAACCCCAACCAAACAAGTCTTCAAACTATCTTAGTGTTAGAGATTGAGTCAAATACATTCAATGTTGATGTGTTAAAATCATTTGAACCTAAACCCTGCCACTTGTAGTCTGTATCTTATGTCCCACCTTGCACTGGAAAAAACCAACACTGTGTTAAGTGTGGTTTAAAACAATAATGTCTGGGTGTCTACACAGGTTCCTTCGAGTAACTGGCCTCCGTGGTGGCTAAAGGAAATATCTAGCTGATCAATATCAAGTTGCCCTTGTCAGTGAAATGATAAAGGCTCATAAAAGCATACAGCTACCATAAATGACCTTTGCATGAGTGACTTAATGCTTTTCTTCCCACAGAGAAAGAAAGGTCAGAAAAGAACCAATCTGTGTGCTGTCACAGGAAGGTTTTTCTTTCTTTTTTTTTGTTTGTTTTTTTAATACATTTGTAGGCATTGAATGGCAGAGAATTGTCAGCAATATTTTAAAAATAGAAACCATATATAATTTAAAGTCACATTCCTAGAACAGAAAACACACACAGCTAATCGTTTAAATTTAATCAGTGAGACATTTAATAGTCCTTAGAGTTTTCTTAGTACTTGAAAAAGGAACTATGGCAAGGGGTTGGAGCCTTTTAAAAACTGCAACAGACTTGCATATTTAATGCATATTTTGTACATGATTTTAAATTTGTCATCAGAAACTACATTTTCACGTTGCACTTTCATCAAAACTCTACTACTTCTGAAACAAAATATTCATAGCATAACTCTGTGGTTTATGTGAAATTTAGTCTACTATGGAGTTGTTTGAGTGCGTGCATGCTGATCAATGTGTACTTCAGAATGGGGTTTATTTTATGCATTGTATTGTACATATTTCCTATTTTCAAATATATCAAGGAACCATAGTTCATGTTCACTTTAACAATGCTCTGGATAGATGCTAGTCAGGCCACCATCATGGTTCATTCATTTCAGAGGAAAATGCCCTTACTGATTACTATAATTAACCCCAAGAGCTGACATTATCACAGTGCTGCATCCAGTTCGTTACCCTTAATGTCCACCTCCTATACGTAGGCTTGGAAGAATTACATTTTTATAGGTAAATGCCTATTCCTCCATACACATACAAACTGATGAAAAAATATTCCCACTGATAATCAAAATTCACAGGTAGGCAAAGAAAGAAAAATGCTACTTGAGAACTTAACAACATTTGGTTTAAGAATATTTATATATTTTAACACATGATGTTGAAAGTTTGTGTTTTAACAGTTAAAAAGCATGAAACTTTTTGAATCTCAACATCTCCTAAGATTAACTAACTATTGTCTGACTCTCCCTATTGTCTGACCCACCAAAAAATTTCCCACAACTGTGAAAATGTAAATGGGGGGGGGAGGGAGGGAGCTTAAACCCATATTTTTGTGCAACTGTGAACACTGAAATAAATAAATATCCAAAAAGCTTGAAAATATACATTAATATTACACAACAAAATTATAAAAAATAAATAAAAACTGAATTCTGCTAAACCCACAGATACAGAACTCATAGTGGACAAGTATGCACATACACGATATTCTTGTGACCGAACATGACACTTTATGGGTGAGTACTAACACAGAAGCAATGGAGAGTATTGCAACATTTTTGTACTAATTTGAGCATTGCTATCATGTTTGATAAAATTAAATAGAATTAAAATGTAAATGCAGTTATGCCAACACAATAATCAAGTATTATTGTTTGCACATATTTATATAACAAATTCATAAGACAGCCTGCTGCTTCTCTATTTCTCTCTCCCTGGTGGCAGGTGAGAGAGAGTATATTAACACACGTAATTCTACTTGATGGTGAGTCAAAGTTCAGTCAAATTTTCCTGGCATCTCCTGACAACTGACCAAAGGCTTTAATTGCTTTAAAGAATGCAGATGTATAGCCCTGTTGCATGTTTCCTTTTCTTATTATATGTTCAGCTCACTCTCTCCTCTGAAAAGTAACTAATAAAGAGCAATCAACATCCAGTTTGCTGTAATCAAAAAGAAAAAGTACCTTTAATCTAAGGGTTTTTTTTTCTGAAATATAAAATGTGAAATGTAAAAAGAAAAAAAGCTCCAAAAAAAATACTGTGAATTTAAACCTATGAAGAAGGTGATACCAGGACAAGAAGCTATGACTTTGGTACAGATTACCAAAACTATCTTAAATGAAAACATTGGTTTATATATAATAAATACAAGGCTAATTGATATAGTCCTACAGTCCTGTATTTTACAGCATGGTTGCATGCTACAATAATACAATAAGCAATACTGTCCCACTTTCCAAGCATTTATGGAGGTTTTGGACTTTTGGAATAGGCTGCTACTTTGTTGAGAGAGAAAAAAGTGAACACAGACCCAGGATATCAGATAATATAATTAAAGAAATAAGAATAATACAGGTAACAGCAAGAGAATTTAAGAGCTACCAGGCATAAGGGAAGGTATGCTTCCAGATGAGATTTGGAAATGTATAATAGGTGAAATTAAGAGATATGGAAAGACTGCTCAAGTTGATAGGAACTGCATAGAAGAAGGTTCATCATAGAACTTAAGATCAGAAGGGACCATTATGATCATCTAGTCTGACCTCCCGCAAGATGCAGGCCACAAAAGCTGACCCACCCACTCCTGAAATAATTCTCTCCCTTGACTCAGCTGTTGAAGTCCCCAAATCCTGATTTAAAGACTTCAAGTAGCAGATAATCCTCCAGCAAGTGACCCCTGCCCCATGCTGCGGAGGAAGGCGAAAAACCTCCAGGGCCACTGCCAATCTACCCTGGAGGAAAATTCCTTCCCGACCCCAAATATGGCGATCAGCTGAACCCCGAGCATGCAGGCAAGACTCTCCAGCCAGACACTCAGGAAAAAGACTTTCAATATCCCAACATTGACCCTCGGTACTAATTACCAGTGGTCGCACGTTATTGACCTATTGACTAAATCACGTTATCCTATCAAACCATTCCCTCCATAAACTTATCAAGCTTAATCTTAAAGCCAGAGAGGTCCTTCGCCCCCACTGTTTCCCTCGGTAGGCTGTTCCAGAATTTCACTCCCCTGATGGTTAGAACTTTCGTCTAATTTCAAGCCTAAACTTCCCGACTGCCAATTTATATCCATTTGTTCTCGTGTCCACGTTAGTACTGAGCTGAAATAATTCCTCTACCTCCCTGGTATTTATCCCTCTGATATATTTAAAGAGAGCAATCATATCTCCTCTCAACCTTCTTTTGGTTAAGGAAAACAAACCGAGCTCCTCAAGTCTCCTTTCATACGACAGGCTTTCCATTCCTCGGATCATTCTAGTGGCCCTTCTCTGTACCCGTTCCAGTTTGAATTCATCCTTCTTAAATATGGGAGACCAAAACTGTACACAGTACTCCAAATGAGGTCTCACCAACGCCTTGTATAACGGGACTAGCACCTCCTTATCTCTACTAGAAATACCTGGCTTAATGCATCCCAAGACTGCATTAGCTTTTTTTAACGGCCACATCACATTGCCGACACATAGTCATCCTGCGATCAACCAGGACTCCGAGGTCCTTCTCCTCTTCCGTTACTTCCAACTGGTGCGTCCCCAGCTTATAACTAAAATTCCTGTTAGTCATCCCTAAATGCATAACCTTACACTTCTCACTATTGAATTTCATCCTATTACTAATACTCCAGTTTACAAGGTCATCCAAATCTCAATGGAGGATATCCCGATCCTTCTCCGAACTGGCAATACCTCCCAACTTTGTGTCATCCGCAAACTTTATCAGCCCACTCCTACTTTTGGTTCTGAGGTCAGTGATAAATAGATTGAATAAGATCGGACCCAAAACCGAACCTTGAGGAACTCCACTGGTAACCTCCCTCCAACCCGACAGATCATCTTTCAATACGACCTGCTGCAGTCTCCCCTTTAACCAGTTCCTTATCCACCTCTGGATTTTCAATGAGATTTTCAGGTTCTTGCAATGAGAGTGGTTAAGAAGGCCAGTGCCAGAAAAAACATAAAAACGAGGAGCTGATCAAGGTCTAGGAGACCATCCATTGAAAATTTTAAAAACAAGGATGACATTTTGAATTGGATCCTGAAACGAATGCTGAATCAGCAGTTCTTTCAAGCTGTGTATGAAAAAGTTACTTTGACTCTGCATGAGTTGGAATCCAGAACACTGGGACTTCTAATAATCAAAGTAAGAGAAATGAAGTCATGGATGAAGATTTCAGCAGAGATGGAGTCAAAACACTGATATACGTGGGTAATATTTCAGACAAGGGTCATATGAATATTTGCCTCACAAAGGTGGGGATTCTGAGTCCAGTATGAAGCATAAAAGGCAAACACTGCATAAAGCCTGATGTGAGGAAGTAGAGGGAAGAGACAGTATTATACATGTTCCTTATGCCAAAGAGAAATGCTCCAATTTTTCAATGCAGTATGCTTATAGCCATGTTGGTTCCAGGACCTTAGTGACATAAGGTGAGTGAGGAAATATCTTTTATTAGATCAACTTCTGTTGGTGAAAGCGACAAGCTTTCGAGCCAAAGAGAGCTCTTCTTCACAGAGCTCTGTGAAGCTCGAAAGCTTATCTCTCTTGCCAACAGAAGTTGGTCCAATAAAAGATATTACCTCACCCACCTTATGTCTCCATTTTTGAAGACATTTTGATGAAGGAATCTGAGAAAGTTTACTTTGCCAAGGCAGAAAAGTGAGATTAACCCTCCCAAAAGGTCAGTGTAAGACCTAAAGTAATGTTGATGGTTTAACCAAAAACTAAGCATTTTCATATACTGCTATCTGAAAATGCTGAATTATCAACTTCTTTTCATGAGAGTAAATTATTCTTGCCCGGAGGTGGATTATCCAGTGGCACATTAAGGAGAATAGATGATAGATAAAAGGAAGCTGGATGAGTACGTGAGTTTTTACACATATTTCAGCTATATCAGATATGCAGATACAAAACCCAGCATTCAGGGATTTGATGGAGAATTTCAGGTTTCTAAACCAATGAATGAATTACATATATGTATATTTTCGTCATTTCAACATTTAATATTCTTCTTCATCTAAAATTAATCAAAGTATAATTTAATTTAGGTAATAGAAGTTAATATCATTCACTTTGTCCAGTAGTTTTAGACAGAACACAACAGAACAAAAACTGCTCAGACAAAATGGATTAGATAATTCCAGCATTTTGCTGCATATGGCAAGTCTGCCAGTGAACTGTCAGAAATGTTATATGTCAGCTGTTTGGCTGTGGCATATTACTCCTGGCCAACATTACCTTTCAGTTCACTTGGAGGCTTGCCACTAGTTATAAAATTCCACAACCTCCTAATGCTTTTATTTAGTAGCTGCTTGCTTAATGTCATTAAGCATGACTCAGGAAGAGGTCCTAGCACAGAAGATTAAGCTACTTTGTGGGATGAGGTATTTTTAATATATGTGGTCCATTAGCGTGATACATTTTGTGGACAATTATTTCAGAATAGTCACTGGGGCCCTGGTCTTTCTGGAGAAAAAAAATAATTGGACTTCAGACAATGTGATTCACAGTTGGATAAGTGATCTTGTAATTTCAGATAATGAAAATCCAAGTGAAGCAGTTAAAAAAAAATCAAGTATTTGGAAGCCCAAATAAGGTACACTGCAGGAAACGAAAAGCTTTAGATTGAGACTGAAATAATATTGACCATTAATTTGATATTTGCATGGTTAAGCTGCTAGACTCTGATTCAAAAGATCTGGTTTTAACACTTAGCTGTGACACAGACTTAACATGTGATCTCGGGCAACTCACTTAATCTCACAGTACCTTAATTCCCCTTGATGTCTCAGTTCCCATCTGTAACACATGGATAATACTTTCTCTCTGCTAACCTTTAAATGCCTTTTTCTGCTTAGACTGTAAAGTCTTTCAGGCACAGATTCTCTCTTACTCAGTTTGTACAGTGTCTAGCACAAAGGGGTTCCAACTTCTAGATGTTACAGTAATAAAAATAATTAACAAGCCACAAGGAATCTGTTTCAGAATGGATTTGGTATAAGATTTCTGTGAATCATTCACAGAAATATTCCACAATGTTCTTATTTTGCAGTTTGTTCCTCAAGAGCAGTATTTCCCCTCAGTCTTTAAAGAATTAATTGCATTTAGATACTGAAGCAAGTTTTTCCTCAGATATAACCCAGATTTCATATTTTATCAGAAAAATGAAGCATTAGTTGTAGAAGATGAAACATATGAAACAAACATTATTTGTTATGTAGTGATCTAGAGTGGGAGGGTACAGGGAATGCTTTCCACTCTAGCACACCACTGGCGGAAGGCAGCCACACATGTCTCAACTCTATGGTGCACCAGAGATACTGGATAGCATTGCTGCACTGTGAAATGGCCCAGACGGAGAATCTCTCTGCAGGTGGGGTGCCTGGGCATGGTTTCATCCTGCTTTGCAACAGGCAACACCACAATGGTTGTGCTGGGATGAGACCACAGGTGTCCGTTCACACTTCCCTACACACGTCACCATTGCCTCTGGAATTGTTATATTTTAAACTAGCATAATAGTTCTTCTCCTAAGAAAGTTAGTGAAATATTTTTTTAGACAAAATGTTAAAGGTAGGGGCCATATTTCCAAAGGGCAACTCAACCCAGAGTCTAAAATTTTGACTACATTTTTTGGTGTCTTAAGTTTCTGCAGGTACAATGTTTTCATCCAAGATTTTGCATTTGAAAAGACCTAGACTTGGTAACACTGTGTTTAGCTACCCAATTTTCACATGCAAATACATTTTGGATACATACAGCCTAATGGGGGATTGAATTGAGTGTGCAAAGACATGGAGCTACAGACGTAAGTGTGTAATTGTAGAAACAACTTTGGAAAATCTGGTTCTGGCTGCATTTTTTGTTGGTCTCAAAATACTATTATATACTACCATATAAAATACTATTCTATAAAATTAAACACACCTGAACTGTGAATATTATGGAGCCACACAGTAATTTTATTTTATGGGACTAATATCATATAACTAATCACTTATGCAATGTTCTCATAATTCATTTTGCCACCAGAAAACTATTTTCCTTCCTCTCAATCCAGAATGTATTATTTGAATGACACCTTCCTTGTATAACAGACAACAAATTACCTGTCTAAATAAATGTGTAACTTACACATGAAATATACAGATTATTCAACTGTTATTAAATTCTATATAGAGATCTCATATTCGTGCAACTGATACAAAAGAGGGAGATACATAGGTGCTTATTCATATGCAGGTGTGGGGAACAAATAGTACAATCTACTGTGTTTAGCACTAGGAAGCATTTGCTTTTCTAAGACATGCTAACAAAAAGAAATCACAGGCTGACAGATATGGCAAGCACTGTAATCATCTGTAGATGTCAAGAAAAATGAATTGTTTTGGCTATTTGTCATTAATGCAAATTGTATGACCATCAAACTGTGATACACAATTGTTGTGCAGTCTCTTCTCCAACTGTGTGCTTAATTAAGAGGACTTAATAAACACTAATTAGCTACAATGGTAATTTAATGCAATTTTAAAAGTTCAGAGGTTAAGAAAAAATTGAAAAGAATATGTGTTCCATTTTAGAGGTTATTAATTTTTAAAATCATTTTATTGCCTTTTAAATTTTGCAGAATAACAAGGTGAGCACATGATAATAATTTACAAAGCATCAGTTCCCACAGAATGTCCAGGAAAACAGTGTAAACTGAACACACTACTTAAGAGTGCTATTTATGCTAAGATGTGGTGTTTAGACAAATGCAGTGGTTAATCCATTTAGCTGAAAATGTCTTACCTAAATTTTCATCTGCCCGCTTACTAGTTGTAGGAAAGAGGGGAGAGGCCTTGATTCAGCAAACCATTACTATTCATCAAAGTGTGTAAGCACATGCTTAACTTTAAGAATGTGCTTAAGTCCAATTAACTTAAGAATGTGCTTAAAAGTTTTGCTGAAATGACACCAGAGTGAACAGGAGCACAAAAAGGAAGTTCAGCTATGAAGTGTGCTTTTAGGTATGACTCTTTGTTACACTCCCCAGGGTTTGAGGCACCTCACCACCACCTGCCCTTAGATGAGGAAATCTTGTCTGTGCCCGCTGTGGATCAGTTCCGTGAAAACGCCAGCCTCTGGAAGCATAAGCACTACCTCCCAGGTGTAACCCTTCTGCCGGGCCGAAACGATAGCAGCAAGGGCCGGGTTCAATACATAGGGGTCCCTTCCCCACAACATAATGCAAAACCAGCTCGAGCCCCCACCCAGTGACCTGGGAAAATCTTACACACACCCCTGAGCGCCTCGAAGAGGCAATACTTCCCCTCTCGCAAGCACAGAGTCTTGGTGTAGCAGAAAAGGTTTAATTACATGACAAACAACAAGCATTAAATTGGGAAAATACCTCAGCTAGAGTTCATAGGTCAAACCATGAGCAAAGACCCACTCCAGCAAATTGGGCCATGTCCTTCTCTCGGGGCCCTTGAGTCCAGCAACCCCCAAATCACCCACAGTCCCAAAAGTCCCACAATCCAAAAGTCTCTGTCCCAGGTCAGTGCAGCCCCAGAGCTCAAGAATCTCTCTGCAGAGGTCCCCCTCCCCAGCCTGGGTAGAAAGGGGCACCTTACGTGGTTTCGGGGCCAACTGCCCTGCCTCTTCGTGGGGTTCTGCTTCCACTAATCATCTCCGCAAACAGCTCAGCTCTGCTTGCTCTGTGGGCTGCTCCGCTCTGCCAGCTGCTCTGGTCCACCAGCTGTCCTGTGAGCCACTCCAGCCGTCCTCGCGAGCTGCTTGGCTCCACTCACCCAGTGGCTGCACAAACTGCTCCACTCCGCTCTGCCAGCTGCTCTGCTCCACAGTATGGCTTCAGGCTCCCCCACTCATTAGCACAGTACTCAGTGCTCTCAGCTCAGCAAGTCCAGCTCTTCAGTGATTTCAGCTCTTAGTGATTCCAGCTCATAGTAGGGGAACCCAGTGCCCATGAGTTCAGCTCAGTAACTGGTATCTCGATTCTTAAGGGAATCAAAAAATTAACTCTGACATTCCACAGTGGAGAGAGGCATAGGTGGAACTGGTGCTTCTGGCTCACACAAGGAGCCTGCACCACCAAGTACAGACATCTGTCCCCAGCCTCTCTCTTTTCAATGGGTTTTGGAACCCATGTGCCCCATCTAGCAAGCGCTATCCAGCTGACAATGAAACCCCCCATCACAAGACAATTTTGTAGTTCCCCATTTACCCAATCAGGGTGACAACATTTCATTCCTCCTGCCCCAATAACAAAGAAATTGGGGATCCCACAGCGGTGAAAATAGCCATCCCAGGCTGCTGTGGGCTATGCTAATGGGAGTGCAAATGCAAATAATTGAAATACCAATGCAAATACATGAAACGTCTTTCTGCACTCCCCATAATTTACCACCAGATGTCAGGGTAGAGCTCATCCTGACTCTGCTTACACAGGCATCCACAGGCCTGGCTCTCTCTTTACAGGTAGTGACAGGCAGACACCAACCCCCAAGTGCTTGGAGTGTTCCCTGTAGTGTCTAGCTGAGTGTCCACTGGACGTCCACAGAATTTCCAGGCCTGCTATTCTCAAAGAAACAGTACATAGCTGCTTGTAAAATTCAACCCAGGATCGCCAGTTCGCTTAATATCACAGCACTCAGATGTGTTTGTAGTGAAAACAAGAACAAGTTCATTATGAAAGACTCAAGTCCTAGTCAGTGAATAAGAATATTGGAAACAAACAGTTACATATAAAACAAAATCATCACACACTTTCTAGAGACTAAGCTTAACTAACAAGTTATCCTCTGGTCTCACCCGAAGTTCTGCAGTGTTTTCAGTCAAGATGGTTGAGACCCTTCTTTCATCAAGCAAACATGCTATCCATTTACTTCCTGGATGATGGATGACAGAGTGACTTCTTCATTTCCCAAATACAGTTGCACAAACCTTTGATGTGCACTTCAGGACAGGGTTCTCCCCCTACACCATTCGCCTTTTCCTGTTACTTTTCTGCCTTTGAAGTTTTTACAAATCTTGATTAATATTCAGCTCAGAAAGGTGACAAAAGATCCACTGTGAACTGTACAATACTTAATTTAAATGTAAATAGCCAACTAGATAAACAGTTATTGTCAGATATGAAACCTGTTTTTAACCTTTGCTGGTATATATGCATTACTCCTTACAACACATCTGCACATCTGTATTGCAATGGTACTGATGACCAGTGTGACACCAGCTTTTATTTGAGCTCTCACATGACATTCTTTTGTGAACTGGAATGTACATATCAGACTCAGGAGATTTCTATAACCCCTCTGCCCACAGCTGCCAACTTTCACGTGGTAAATAAGCACCCCAACTTTCACAATAAGCCAAAAATCAAGCTAATCCCATTTCAAAACAAGGCCAAAACAAGGCAATCCCTAAAAACCCCAGCACTCTATGTGACTAGATCCCCACGGTGTGTAGTCTGGGACTGTGGTGGGCCTGCTGTGCACCCCTGATTCTCAACCCTTGCCCCTGGTTGCCAGGAGCTGATCAAAAATGAGAAGCAACAAGCAACAAGCCAAAAACTAGCCAACAAGCAACTCACAAGCCAATTAAGCCAAAAACAAGCCCAATTTCTGCATTTTTTTTCCATGGGTTTGGCATGTCTGCTCTATACCCTTGCTAGCTGGCACCAAGAAGTTCCTCAGTCACATATTTATTACTGCTCCTTTTTTAAAAAAAAGTTCACAAGAGATGTTGATGAATGGCTTACCAGGTGATTCTCTTGTCCACTTAAAAAAAAAATTAGAAGCCTCCAAACTATACACTTAGCTATTAGTACATGGAACCTTGCATTCCGATCAGTTACCCCACTTATTTCCCTTTATCTCTATGTTGTGTCTTGTCTATCTTTAGACTGGAAACTCTTTGGGGGTCGGTATCATCACAATTTATTTTTTTCACAATACTCAGCATGCTGAGGCTTCTAGCTTCTATAATAAAGCAGTAATACTGCTGCTGCTAACTGAGGAATGCACCCTTCCCTGGTGTATGTTCACTGAAAGTCAGAATTACGTCAAGGATCTGTCAGGCCCATTGCGTCCACTTCAGTCTCTAGCAATGCTGTGAAAGCTCAAACAAGGTGCAGCACTGATGTGCAAGACTTTTCTTCCTATGAGGCCATCATTTTACACAGCTCAAGGAAAATGGACTTTTCATCCCCTCTTGAGCACCAGGTGTGAGCACGTCATCCTCCACAAGCACACTTTCAAAATTTTCCTGACTTTGGCCCTGTCACTGAGGAAGAAAATTTAAAAATTATTATGCAGTTTTGCCACCATCTAACACAAAACTTTAAAAGCTTTTCAGACATTTGAAGTACTGTCTGCTGGAAGACATGACTGTTGGTTCATACTCAAGGGATTGCTTGACCACATCTGTGTGCTAGATAAGAGGGACATCTGCAGCACCTTCTCTTGAAGAATCACTCATGCTGCTATTTGTGTGCATGACACCATCAAACCTGAGAAGTGATCTTACTGTTCCCTTTCTTCTTGCTTTGATGTCTGTCAAAGTATTCTGAATCTTCAAGTGCCATTATTCTGACATGAAGATCCTCCCAATGGACTTGTACCATATAAAACAACTCCCAGCAGTAGTAGTATTTGAGCTGGTGTCAGACTGATTTTCTTTCTGTTCAAAATGAAGCTGTGATCTTGCAAGGCTGAAATTACAAGTGATTTATATCTTGATGCCACCCCTAGAGAACTGGCTTCTATCAGTACGTCACCTATAAAAAGATAGATCTCAGAGGTAGAACCTTTGGAGATCTCAACAGTAGAATCTTTATTCTCATTGCAGTGAAGATTCCAAAGTAAAAAAAGGTTACCAGAAATTCCTCAGTTATAGGCAAATTTCTGGAGTCATCTGTGGCTGTTTCTGACCAAAACATGATGGTACAGTATATGCACCTATTCATTTCCATCAGCCATATCCATAAAAGACTTCCCGTCACAGGTGAATTTAAGAGAGGGTTGCCATCCAGAATCTTGCCCTTTTGGTATGCTCATTCAGTCTCCTTAAGTCTAACACCATGTGCATCATTTTTCTTTGGCACTACACTGTGTAGCATAACTGTTCTTTAGCCTTCTCTCTAAGAGCTTGTTTACATGGGGAAATTTACCAGCCTAATTATATTAATATAATTATACCACTATCCTTATATCAGTGTAACTCTCCATGCGGACACACTTATTCCAGAACAGAAATGTCTAACATGAGGAGTTATATGGGTATAACTATCGTAGTATCATTGTATCTGTGAATTTACCTACATAGATAAGCCCATGGAAATTGGAAGTCACTATTTGCATATTTTGATGACCGCTCAAATTCTTAGTGATTGGAAATTTTTGAATATTAATGTTCCTGAAAATTTCTTTTGCGTGCTCTCATCTTTTACAGTCTCTGTATTTTCTATATTTGCTGGTAACCATTATAATTATTGTCCATAAATTTTCTTTGAATATGGTGGCTTGTCATAAACATACAGTAGTAGTTAGACATACGATTTATAGCTGAGGAACTTTGACTGGTGATTGTTGCCTGAAATCTTCTCCTCTGTTTTGCCTTAATAATTGACCCTAAAATATGCTGATCTCTTCTTGTAAGTTCCCCTCCCCCCGTCCTTTCTGTTGATAGGGCCAAAATGAATAGCCAGGTAATTTAACACACCCTATTTTTCCCTTATGTATACTTTGTGTAAGGGGACTGTTGAACCCTTACTAAAACTCAGTGGGAGATTTTTTTGTTGGCTAGCCCCCAGTACCAAAAGTAAGGAGAAGGGTCAATGGGAAATCAGGACCCTGAGACTGACAGTCCCCAGGGGCAATGGGGAGAAGCCAATGCTCCAGTTCAGCCTGATTAGCCTGCCTGCCCTGTCAATCAGGGAGTCAGGAGGCCAGGGTGGGTCCCATGCTCCATGTGAACTGAAATTGCCTGGGTCAGACAGAGTGAGGTCAAGCTAAGGAGAGAGCAGTGGCCCAAGCTGAGCTGGGGAGCAGGGCCATGCCAGCCAGAGGGGCCAGAGAAGCAGCCCAGGGAGCTGGAGGCAGAGCAGCAGCATTAGAGCTGAGGCAGAATGGAGCTGGAGCAGTCCGGAGCTGAGTGCACTGAGCAGCTGGGGAGAGTGAGGGGGGACGCTGGGCAGCAGACCCAGCGCAGGGAGACGGCCCCAGCCAAGAGGCCTTGCAGGCCAGACTTGGAGGGGGATCGTAACCCTGACAGGGTGGGGTTGATGCTGGGAAGAAGGGTACTGCCACCTAAAGCCTGAAGGCGTGTGGCCACCACCAGAGCAAGTGTCCAACCCACAGCATCCCTGCAGCACAGCCAGGGCCTGAGAAGGAGGCCTTGTGAGGAACAGACTGAACTTCCCTTACATTATAGAGATGACTGGTTGTGATGTTCCTGTGCCACAGAGCAGGGTTATGTGTTTTCCTTTAACCTTTCCCATTTTTTCCTTTTTAACAAAAATTGATTGCTGTTTAATACATTGTATGCAATGATCAGTGGGTCAGGAAAGCATCCAGTGCAGACAGAGCACCCCAAAGTGCAGACACCCTAGCCCCTGCCCTAAGTGACCAAAACAAGGTTGGGGGTTGAGCCCCCCAGGAATTCTGGGCCCAGCCTTGTTCAAGTTATGAGGACTCTGCCACACAGGAGAGTAAAAGGGGAGCCCTTGAAGTCAGGCAGGCCTCTGGGTAAAGAAAGTGGAAGCGAGGACGCAGTTCCTTTCGCTAGCCCATTTCACCGGGGCAGTGCAGAAGCCAGGAAAGATTCCCACAATAGCGGGACCATTCCCCTGCTTCCATTTGTCTATGTTGGAAAGGATTGGTTTGCTTCTCCTGCAACACTTCTTATGGCTTTATCAAAGATTTTGCTACATAATCTTACATGTAAGTATTTACCAGTGACAAAATCCTGTGGTGCCTTGCTTTCCCAGTTTCAGTAAAAAAACACCTTACAGATTTCACTGACACATCTACTACAGTTGAGAGTTGAAGTATTTATTACAGTACCCTTTTAATAAATCAATAATTTTAAGTCACTAGGAGAGCTGTGCATTTTGGATCACCAACAATGATTTTTTTCAGAATTTTCAGTGAATCAAAAAATGTGTTCAACCTGAAATGAAACATTTTACCTCAATTTCAGATGTCTAACTTTTCTATAATACAAATAAAATTGGAAATGAAGGGCTAGATTCACAAAGGGACTTAGGCGCCATTCACAAAATGGAGGAGGAGAAGAAAGAAGTGGTGGTGACCAACAGACCCAATAGCACTCCCAGGATGTGGGAGATCTGGGTTTATAGTCACAGTCTGCCTAATGTGGAGCAGGGATTTATACCCTAGCTCTCTCACCTCTCAGGTGACTGCCCTAACTATTGTGCTATGGGATATTCTAGGGGTGGGTCTTTTTCAAAAGACCCTGTTGAAGCTGTGGCACTTTATATAAATAATGAATATTTAATTAGGGGGTCAGAATGACTGTATAGGCTACTAGTTAGGACACCCAGCTTCTGACATCAGATATCACAAAGTTCCTTCTCATTCACACATCTTACATAACTCCATGGGAGAAACTTTCTTTCAGGAAGAATAACTATGTGACTAGCTACATCCCTTATTTTTTGGCCACATCCCTTTTCAGAATGATCCCATAAACCAATATTTCCTGTTGTGCTTTATATGCTATATACCCCTTCTCCTGACCCACTGTACTACATGGGAGTCTTTTCACTGACTTAATGGTCTTTGGATCAGGTAACTTATTTAGAAACTCACATTCTTCTGTGATAACCTTTTAGTTCAAAGTGAAATGGAGTTCACTTTTTGAAATAGATGGGAAATATTTACAAGCCTCTCAACTGCTTCAGGGTTATTCGTTTGTATATGCGGTATTTTATGTCCTTTGGCCATCATGTCAAAGCATACTGAGGAAATATACTCTCGTTAGCCTCTGTACCTCATTGGAATGATCGCAATTCTCACTCAAATAATTCCCTTTCTTCAGCGGAGGAATTGGGAGGGAAGGGAGTGGGAGAAAGAGAGAGAGAGAGAACGATGCAGGTAAACGTGACTTTTGTTTGCTGCATTTCTTTAATCTTTCTATTCTCTTACTTACATTAGCCTCATTACAAAAATCAGATTCATTATCCTTGTATTGATAGTAGGCTTGGCTGTCTGCTTGGTCAATCATTTGTCCTCAGGGATGTTGTGTGGATTAAAAAAACCTCAGCTAATGTTAATTCTACTCAATTTGGAGAGAAGCAGGGATGTTGTAAACAATGTTCATTTATGAAAGTGGGGACCCCCCTTCTGGAGACCCCATTTTGGTGACTTACTGCAGCATTTTGCCCAGTGTGACATGATGTAAAAAGCCTGGCAGAATCACTCTATATTAAGGTCTTCTCAAAATCACATTGTTTTGCTCACACAGAAAATTCTACACAAAAAGATTTCAATTATCCCCCAAATTCTGTCACATCATAACCAAGATCAAAATGCTCATTTTTCATCTTGTTTTAATCACATATTGGCAACAAAGGAACACACAGATATTCTGTAGAGCAGAGGTGCTCAAATTGCCATTTAATATCTGGATACAGAAATTTCCTTTAATAGGTTGAACATAGCTGTGTTTTAATGGAGGGAGACATTTTTAACTGACATCTCTAAATTCCACACACAGTTGCCTCTTGTGAGAGGACAAGTCAGTAGTGGGAGGCTGGCGGACAGGATGCTGAATGACTAAGAGAATTTCACCAGCCTTTTTAGTGGTAGAAAACTGCATTATTTAGTTCTAATTAAAAACATATATACCGTAAGTAGTGTAATCGCTTAAATTTAAGAAAGAGTCTATAGCAAAAGTGGCAACACACTAAACATTCACTTAGGTATGGCTCATTTCGTAAGTGTAGTAGCAACAAATAAATTCACATAGCAAACATTTTATAGTACTGTCATCTGGACAGAATCCCAAGTCACATGGATTATAAATATTCATTTTAATCCTACTATATATTCAGGGAGAGTTAAGGTTTGGCAATTCACTGCATGACAGCGAGGCTTGTGACAGCTCTTATTAGATAAGTCTTGGATTAATATCTCCTGTGTCTAAGAAAGAAATTATTGTAGCTTAAGGATGTCTTCAGAAATGCTGCCACTCCACAACACAACACGTTGCTTGTTAAATTAATGCTGAAGGCATTATTAGTGCGGAGCTAGAGAATGATTATAAATGCCAATGGAGACAGGCTGATAAAATATTTCAAAATTTCTCTCTTGGGAAAGAATTCTATCCTGTTTTAAAGACTGAAGACTTTTGATATTTACTAGAGGTATGCAGATGTTATGTTATGTTATACAAAAAAATGACAAGTGCTACACTCATACAAATAAACGGTCACGTTATTAACACAGTTTGAAGCCTTTCCTATTTTTCACAACATCCTTTTTTAAAATAATTTATCCGTTTTATAGTATATTAACTAGAATGAGATTTATATACATATCTGTCGTATTGCCCTCATGAATATGTTAAGTTGTAGAATATTGGAAGACAACTCCTGAGCATGAGAGATAATAGATGGGTTTTCTTAAAGACATTAAAATATTTAAATATAAAAGTAACCTATAAGACATAACACTGAACGTGTTTAAAATCCTTTCAAAGAAAGTATAGATAATAAACAGGATTTTTATAAAGTAAACTGCAGCTACTTCAAGCCATTTGACTGTCAAGAAGAAACAGTTTTTTGAAAGTTGACATGGGCCTTAGCATTTATTATGACCTAAGGCCAAAGAACTAGCTAATTACTTATAATTAAGAAGATGGAAAATAATTTGCACCATAACACTGAGGAGAGTGATTAAAATGCAAGGTTTATATTTTCCTGAACATTTTTTTAGACATTTTCAGTCAAGTCCAGGCCTTGCTCTGAAGCCCATCTACTCTTGGTGCTTATGCAAATCCTAGTGATGTGGAATGCACATTGTCCTGTGTCCAGGAAAAACAATCCCTACATTTGATATGCAAATAGGGTACCTCACTGTCTAAACTACATGATAGTATGAATGTTCTACTGGAGAGCAGTATCAGTCTCTTTTATTATACCAATGGGCATAATGTTCTCATTATGTGTTGTTCCCAAATGTTGATGGGACATTTGAGTGTAAATGCTTTACTCTTTATTTATTTTCACACACACACACACTTTTTAAAAATCTATGCAGTTTTGCATATGCCAGGATAAGTTATCAGATTTCCACACTAGCATTAAAATAACATTACATGCTCCTTCATCTGCACAAACTTGCAGCAGAAATCATACAAGTTTTAGATGGATTCTGTCCATAGAAGTGAACCTGTTACAATTTTTGATATTTTGGCCCTGTTGTAAAATGCAAGCATGGCTCGGTCTATCATGTGAAACAGACATCTAAAATGACACTTGAACTAAGAAATCCCCAAACTTGTAGATCTTCCATCAAACCAAAATGGGGTTTGGAGACCTAGTCATAGTTAAAATACATGCAACTGACAAACTCTTGCTTCTAAAATAACATACATTTCCTGCAGCAGTCAACTCTATGTTACACACATCAGGAAACCTTGCTCCTAGCAACTAAGAGAAAATGAACATAACTGACTGTGCCATGTGCCACCAGGCACACTTCTGAAAATAGCAGAATCTGATAACAGAATCAATATTCAGGCTGGGGATGTTCCAAATTGCCATTTTGAATGGAGACTTTCAATGATCTGGAGATCTGAAGAATTATTTTTCAACAGCTCAAGCAAGATTAACTATTAAGGAAGATGCGTGTTAAGTGACAGTGAGGGAGTAGGGAGAGGCACTGAATAGCGTTCCTTCTACAACTGACTTTTTATATTAAAAACAAACATTTAGGTTCAAATTATGGCTGCTACATAGAATCTAGTACTCTTAGTTTAGGTATAGCCAACACTGAATGTTGAAACAGAACCATGCTCATCTAACATAGGTGACACATTGATTCAACACTTGCACCTTGTCTACACTACAAACCTAGATTGATGTAAACTGAATTACGTTGACCTATTTGAACATGTCTCTACACTCAAATCTGTCTCTGGCTTATGTAAGCATCTCATTACAGCAATGCAGTAAAACCACCTCCTTGAATGGAATGGAGCCATAGTCGACCTATTGAGGTCAACACAGTGTGAGTGTAGACACCTTCTGACCTGCGTTGAGTTCTCCAGCAGCTATCCCGCAATGCCCCAGTCCCTGCAATCACAATCACTCTGGTCACAACTGTAAACGCCACTGTCCAGGGGTCACAAAGACCGGAAGCTACGCACATCTCCTTCAAACCTCCCCACATGTTTCTGAAATGCCTTTTCCTGATTGCCTACCTTGTTGAGCACACGTAGCAGTGCTGCATGAAAGTGAAGGAACTTCGCCAAGGTTACCACAAGGCCAAGCCCAGACCTACTGCTTTTACAAGCTGAATGCCATATTCAGTAGAGACCCCACTAGCACCCCGTGGACAACTATGAATACCGTGGAGGAGCCCAACACAGAGACCCCTGCCATGAACAGTGAGGGAGGGGGAGACATGGAAGAGGGCTCCAGCCACGCTGCAATTCAGGACTTGTTCAAGACTCTGCCCAGTCTAGCCAGTCCCTTTAGGTGACCACGTATGAGCCTGATGAAGGGGAAGGGAACCTGGTTAAGTGTGGGCATGCATTTTTCCTTACTACATTTAAATTTAAAGATGGCACACATCCCAGCCGCAAGTTAAACATGAAACAGATTTCAACTTTTCCTTGTTCCACTCATAGAAGAAGAGGTAGAGTTACAAGAAACAGAGAGAGTTGGCATCTGCTTTTCATTCCCCTTTTAGGTTAGATGAGGAGTCAGGGGCAGGGGAATGTTTATGTACATAGGGATGTCACTTGTATTGTCCTGAGACATCTCAATGCAACTTTTATAGAGATACTCTGCAATCCTCTCCTGAGATTTCTAGGGATGACCATGTTATTTTTTTCCTCCACAGCAGGATACTTTCCCTTGCCACACTGCAATGAGTGCCATTGCAGAAATCAGGCTCACAGCATATGAGCCCAGGTAGCTTTGGGATGCCAGTAGCAGCTGTGCTTTTAGTGCCTTTGTTATCTTCAAAAGTGCGTTATCTGATAAAATCACAACTGCTGGCTGAAAAGTGTGCCAATATTCAGTGCCATTGCCCTATATTCACACCCACGGAATAGAGACCGAAATTTCACTGCTTCACAAAATAGAATATCCTTCCACCTTCCCCTCCCCACTTTTCATTGTGACTGTAAATCCAAGGGTATATCTGTCCATTTTTATCAGCCTCTTTTGACAAGGTGACCCCCTCCACACCTGCAGAATACTTGATCCTGGTGAGGAGGAGAAAGAAGATGATGGTAGAAGGCCACATTCCACAATATCCTACAAGCCAGTGTTGCGTCGGACAGTGAACGAAGAGCTTGGAGGACAGCACTGAGAAAGAAAGAGGACAGGAGAAAAGATCAGGAGTCCTAGTGGGTCAAGGAGAGGGAAATACACCAGGACATAATGGGTCTGCAGATGCTGGCTGATCTACTGATTCAAAAAAATCTCAGATTTCTCAGCTTTTGCAGCCCTTGGAGAACTCCATTATCACTGCTTTCTACACCCTCCACATACCATGTGACATCAGGGACTGCATCCTTGCATCTATAGCTCCACTCAAGGGGACTGCAAAGAAAACCATAGCTTTACATACACCAAACATGGTTCTGACAGGTCAGAATGGACTATATTTGTGCACTGAAATGGACAGAAATGTTTGCTGCGTTTTAAAAGTTCCACTGTTACTTTATGTTACATATTTGTATTATATTGCTTATGTTTTTTTGCACATTGGTTTTCTGCCCACTCAAAAAAGTTATATTTTGAGAATAAAAATATCTTTATTAGTTCACAATACATACTGCAGAACGTGCAGTCATACTCAAAACAAACAGTACTTGTAAATGTACAAGCACCATCTAATTCAGGGGTCTCAAACTCAAATGACCCCGAGGGCCGCATGAGGACTAGTGTATTGGCCCGAGGGCCGCATCACTGACAGGCCCCTTGCTGCCCCTGGCCCCACCCCAATCCACCCCTTCCATGAGGCCCCGCCCTGCCCTGTCTCTTCTCCACCTCCTCCCTAGCGCGCGGCTCCCGCTCCTCCCCTCCTCCTGGCGGCCCGGCCCCGGCGGGTCCCGCTGCCCTCCCCCACCCCCCGGCCGGGCCCGGCGGGTCTTGCGTCCCTTCCCCCCCCCCACGGCCCGGCCCCGGCGGCTCCCGCTTCCCACCCAGGCCCCGGCGGCTCCCGCTTTCCCCCCTCCCTTACCTGAGCGCGTCTCCGGCGAGGCCTGAGCGTCGTCCCGCTCAGAGCCGCGGGGTGAGGGGCGGGGCTGTGAGCTCCACGCCGAGCGCAGCGCCAGCCCAGAGCTCCCAGCCCCGCCCCTCCCACGCGGCTCGGATCGGGGCGGGGCTCAGGCGCTCGGACGGAGACTCGGCGCTCTATGCGCCGAGGCTCCAGGAGAGGGTGGAGGCGGGAGCCTCCGCTTTTCTCTTGGGGGCCCCTGCGGAGCCCGGGGCCCGGGGCAAATTGCCCCCTTTGCCCCCCCCTCTGGGCGGCCCTGGGGAGCTCCGCGGGCTGCATGGAAGAGCTCCGCGGGCCGCATGCGGCCCGCGGGCTGCATGTTTGAGACCCCTGATCTAATTCATAGTTCATTCACCCAGACATATTTGTAAATTAACTGCAAGCACTACACAATTCTTAGCAGCACCAAAAAGTCCAGGCCCAGAAAACACTACAGCACAAAACATGACTGTGGCTGACCATTAAAGTACTCTTTCAGAGCCTCTCTCAACCACATAGCTCCAGGTTGGGCTGTTGTTATGGCTCTTGTGTTGGGCTGTTCAAAGTCAGCACAGAGACACTCCACCTCTGCCGTCCAACCTGCATCCATTCAAACTAACAAAAACACATTCAACAGTCATTCCGCACCTGCTGAACTGGTAGTTGAATCTTTCATTGGTGCTGACAAGGTGGCCAATGTATGTCTTCATGGGGGGGGGGGGGGGGGGGAGAAGGGGTAGGCTGGGTATCCCAGAATCATTGCTGGCATTTCCATATTGTCAATGGTAATCCACCAGTCAGCAAAGAATGTCCCTACTTGCAGCTTTCTCAGAAGTCCTGTGCTCTTAAAAATGTGAGTGTCATATACTCCTTTCCTGACCAGTCCATGCAGATATCAGTGAAGCATCCCTGGTGATCCATCAAAACTTGCATAACCATAAACCAACAGCCTTTTCTGTTGATTTACTCAGTGGCAAGGTGCGCTGGTGCCAAACTAGAGGATATGCGAGTGTGCCATCTATTGCCCCACTGCTGCAGATCCATCCACTATGTGCTGCACACTGCCAAGAGTCTCAGTCCTGTGAAGCATGAGACGATTAACGGCCCTACACACTTGCATAATAATGGCTCCCACTGTGGATTTTCCAACTCCAAAATGATTGCCCATTGACCAGGCACAATCCGGCTTTGCAAGCTTCTAGAGTGCTACTGCCACTTGCTTCTCCACTGTCAGTGCAGCTCTCATTCTGATGTCCCTGCAGTGGAGGGCTGGGGTGAGCTCAGTACACATCCAAGAATATGGCCTTTCACATCCAAAAATTCTGCAACCGTTACTCATTGTTCCAAACCTACATTGTGATGCAATCCTATCAGTCAGTGCTCATTTCTTGGCCCAGAAGAGCACTGTCTGCAGCTGCTCCATAAACGCCACCTATGACCTTGATATTTCGCAATGTCCCTTTGCAAACTGTCCACGAATAAATCATCACATCCCCCACTGTTGCAGTACTTCTCACAGATCTGCAAATACAGGCAAATTGTGCATCCCATATTCACAACATTCATAAGACTAGCACAGAGTTCTGCAGCTCCATGCTTCTGTCAGAGATGGTCGACGCCGAAAAATGCCATGCAGATTTATGGGATCTTTTTTTTTTAAAGAAACAGAATTATGCATATGGATGGCATTACGGAATGGAGAAGGTGGCATGCTGGGAACTTGACCTCTAGTT
Organism: Mauremys reevesii; assembly: GCF_016161935.1. Classification (NCBI taxonomy): domain Eukaryota; kingdom Metazoa; phylum Chordata; order Testudines; family Geoemydidae; genus Mauremys; species Mauremys reevesii. The sequence goes on along the minus strand of NC_052631.1, from coordinate 88,769,011 downwards.
CCCAGAGATCCCTGGGCAAATTATTTCTATCCCACAACGCATTGTGAAAATTTCCCAAAAGGCACTGTGCTAGACGGTGGTGTGTGGCACACTTGGATATCTACCCAGGGTACACCTCATTTTGCTTCATAACACACACTCCTGGTGAGTATGTGCAATGCCAACACAAGCAGCCAAGTATGCACATGCCCAAGTGATATACAAACTTTGGCTGCTGTACACCAACATAATCTGCATCAACCAAAGTTTGTAGTGCAGACAAGGCCTAGGGCTGTTTATTAATGAAAAGCTACAGTACATGATGATTTTGTCTTTTACGCCTTCTGGAAAACCTGTTATTCTCACACTGCTATGTCTCACTCTATTTTCAAGGTCAATGCAGCAATCCTAGAGAATATTTATTACTGTAATCATTTATTGGGTCTGTGTCTGAAATTTGTAGTTCCAGTTGCTTGACTTACTATTTCATGTTCTGCAAAACTGTCTCATTGTTTAAGGGAGAGAACAGTTGAGGATAAAGTAGGATTTCCTTCCAGCTTTTGTCTAATTTTCCAATAAGTAAGATTTTATGGCTGAGTCCTGTGAAATCTTGTAATGTCCTGGCTGCTGTACCATTGAATTCTACTTCATGCAATGACAGTCGTACTCAAGCACATAACGTGACAGGTGTGCAATGTATTTGTAAGACAAAGATGGAGGTACTAAAGTTTTGAGGTTCTCTCATATTTCATTACAAACTTGAAAACATGCCCATTTTGGGGGAAGGAGGGGGAAAATGACATACTTTTGCAAATTTGTTGTTGGAAAATAGGCTCCTTCTCCAGTGAAAAGGAACTCATTTCTGAACAGTCAGATACTGTAAATTCAAAGTTTGAAATATGAATGTTTGCATGGTTTTGAATTGGACACAACACTTCAGTCAAATTTCAGGGGAAAATAATATTGAGGTCAGGATATGCAGGAAGTCACCTGAAATTAAAATAGAATGTGTCCAAAATGCTGTACAAAAACACTAGCTTCATCTAGCTCTAATCATACAGAACCCTACTAGATTTACTGCTAAAAGGTATTAGGTAAAATTTTCAAAAGTGCATAAGTGACTTAATAGCCTATGTCCCATTTTCAAAAGTGACTTAGGTAATTAGGAACCTAAGAGTATGTTTACACTGCAAGAAGACATCCAAGCTGGCCCGTGCCAGCTGATTCAGGCTATCAGGGTTGTTTAATTGCAGTGTAGATGCAATGTCCCAGAACCTGGGCTCCAGCCCAAGCCCAAACATATATACCACACTTAAACAGTCCTGGAGCCAGCATTGGCTGGCAAGAGACAGGTTTTTAACGGCAGTGTAGACACACCCATGTCATTGAAAGTCAATGGGACTTATAAGCCTAAGTCACTTTTGAAAATGGGATTTGAGGTAAATTTTTCAACAACACCTATTCTCCTTTACTTCACTGTACTTTTGGGGCAAGAGGATATGAATTCTACCCATTTTGGTAACTCTGAAGTCCTGATACATCATGAATCCAGTAGAAGTCTTTTTTTTTTTTTTTTGCATTTAAGATGCTGTGGAATCAAAGGCATAAAAGGATTTTTGATCATTTTGTTTCTTAAGAGTTCATTTTTTGTTTTATAAATATAATGTGGAAATTTCAAACTTTAGTGGATCTTTTACATTCCATATTAAATAATGTCTCATATCTATTAATGCTCAGTAATTATTATCCCAGTGAGAAAAAGTAGTGCTTGAAAGTGTCCAATTTCTATCAGGTTCTCTACTCACCTAATCAGTTTCCAAAAGGATAAACCATATTTAAATAGTTCAGTTAATTCATATTTCTTATAATATGAACTTTCAAGCAATTAGGCAATTGTTGCATTTATAAAATATATCCAGAAAATCTTTGCTAGTTCCCTAAAGAAAAGATGTTTATATAGTTTATGCTATAGAAAGGCAAGACAATAATGAATCCCATTACACAGCATATTTTAAATTATATTAGTAACATCTGTTGCTCTTCAGGTTTAATAGGCGGTGGCTTTATTATTCATGTCCAGCACAAATTAAGGCATTAAAATTACAAATTTACTAGTAAGCTACACAAATCGTGCTTGTCTTCAATAATACCATTTTAATAATTGAAAAAAAAAATCTGACTTAGACCAGTGAAAATGTTGAAATGTGAAAGTTCACCTTACCTTATTAATTAACATAGCAGTCTCCTATGCTAGATTTAAGGTAAAAATATGATGTGTTTTAAAAGAGACAAATGCAAATGTATGTGCACTATTCTGATCTAACATTGGAATTACTGGAATACAATCAGGGTCAAGGACTGTGACTTCATTTCCAAAGGCACTACTAGCAAGAGGCTGAAATAACAGAATCCTGAGTCAGGACTGAGCCCCTTTAACTAGACAGTGGCATGAACATTAAAGGTATTGTCTTAGCAGAAGCTTGGCAGATCTCCTTCTATTCCACCTTTCCAAATGTTTGGAGGGCCAACTGAATTAAAAGCTGGCTCAGGATATCGTTAATAGTATACATAGTCTTTCAGCATAGGTTACCAGTTCATATATCACCCAAGTTGACAGTTATTAGAAAGTTCTAATTCATCTGATATCTATATATTTGGTCTATGTGAAATGCATTCATGGTCTCATTCCGGTATCTAGTGGACAGATGTCCAATACAAAAATCACATTTACTAATTGGCATCTTTGTGGACAGTCTCAATGGGCATTCGGATGTCATGGTGCTGAGAGCAGTACAGACAGACAACAGAGCCCAAGTACTCATGAATAGATATATAGAATAAAAATCACTGCTGTGTGACTGGTGCTGGTCTCCACAGATTAGGATAAAGGTACATTGGTGGGGAAGGGTCCATTGCAATGCGATGCATTCTTGTGCTTTGTGGCCCTTTTCATCAGCTCAACATTACTCAAATAATTAAAGAAATAAAAACCTAACAGCCCAACTGTCAATTTTCTCATCTTTACGCATATAGTCTTGCATATGCCAAAATGATGAAAAATGTACTATTGACTGAGTCACATTTGGTATTAAACTCAAAAGTCATTTTAAGATTTTGTATTTCATGGTTCTATTAGCAGGATTAGGTTGATCTGAACAGAGATGTGCTGATTCCTAAGAAGGTAAGGTCTCTCAGATTTTAAATAAATAAATAAGTCCAAGTTAAATCGGCAGAAACAGCCTAATCAGATTAAGTTTGTGAACCCTGGACTACTGCAGGGTTTTCCAGCAGCTCAGCAAGCTTAATCCACAAGTGAATAATACGATACAAAGCACTTCTATTAAATATTCCTTTGCAAGACACTAAACCTATCACTCTTGGAAAGGAAACAAGTATCTGTGGAGAATTAACAAGGACCTTTGAGCTACTTTCTTAAGGCTGGAACAACCAAGATGCTAATCTCATAATAAACATCCCTCTCGGATGCCAACAGTGTATGCCTATGGACATTTGAAGCAAGGAGACTGCAGCTAACACTTAAATATCTATTGCCACTGTAATATCTTAAAGTCATTTTCATTTATAGTAGCTTTTTATATACCAATATTAACTTAAAGGAACAAAGTTCAGACCAAGCTACTTTGACATTCTCTACTCACCTCTCCTCTTGGCTAGGTATGGCAAGTCTCAGAAGAGTGAGTGAAAACATTCTTTCTTAAATATGTAAAATGGTTGTGTGAATAAAGCAGCCTGACACTCATTAAAATCAAAGCTCATGTAACTGAAATTTCACCCCTCACTGATTTTCAACATACACTGACAAGTTCAGGCCTTGGGACAGGCACAGATGCTCATCTGAAGAGCCAAACAGTAGAACCACCATAGGAAACAATATTCGTTCTCTACAAAATTCCTGCAAACAAGGCTCTGGGGTTGTGGCACATGCATTTTAGTGCATGCATACCTTGATTGCTGTGTGTACTCTCAGAACTAACAGATTTGTTCATGTCCCTGCAGGAATAACTGAGATGGGGAGAGGGGCAGTACATAAACCCATGGTGAATCTCAATATAAGTTCAAATTACCGTGGCTTTTACAGCTTTAATGTATTAACATGGACATGAAAGTACAAATGCTTAGGACTTAGAATCAGAGAATATGATTCCTCTTGGGGCTCCTCAAAGACACTTCTTGTTTAGTGCCAGAAGTCCATGTGGAATGAAGAAAAAGTACTCCCAACAAACAGCCTAAATGTGCTACTTACACAATGTTCTTAGACACTGTCAGCCTGTTGCATGAAAACCCCAGAATCCAATGTGGTCCCTCATAAGACAGTGTGGAATGCCATCCTTCAGGTCAACGCTTCACTTAAATAATTTTAAGCTCTTTTAATTTTGGGTGCTGCAGTTAGTGACTAATATTATGTATTGATGCTAGTTACAACATAGTCCCTAACACACTTACATGGCTCATCAGGATGAGTTTTAAAACAAAACGACAGGTATATTGGCCAAACATTGGAGAACCCTGGCACAAAGTTAGTATTTATAAACATCCTCTTGGTTACCACTGTTCTCACATAAGTGGTTTAAGAGTTCACAAGATTTGCAGCCAACATTATCCAGCTATTTGGCTGATGAAAGATTCAGAGGAATACCCCAAAATTCTTGGAATAGTTTCAAACTATATTGACAAGGAGACAAATGCTACAAATTCTACATATCAGGAGGTCATCTAGTCCAACCCCCTGCTCAAAGCAGGACCAATTCCCAGACTTGAATTTAGCCTTTATGCAAAACAGAGTGAATAAAGGACTAAGTGGCAACCTTATCTCTAAATGCCATTGTTTCTTTGGTGCTAAGACAAAGCTCCACATTTATTTTACATGTTCTCTTTATATTAGATTGTTTTTGTTTTGTTTAACGGTATACCTTATAGAGACAAGGCGGGTGAGGTAATATTTATTTGACCAACTTCTGTTGGGGGGGGGGGGGCTTTCAAGCCACACAGAGCTCTTCTTCAGGTCTGTGTACGCTCAAAAGCTTGTCTCTCTCACCAACAGAAGTTGGTCAAATTAAAGATATTACCTCACCCACTTTGCCTCTATAATACCCTGGGACTGACATGGCTACAATTACCCTGCATACAACAGTGTACCTTGTTTTATTTATCATACTCAAGTCTCTAGTTTACTCGTAACTATTACATTACAGTATTTTACACACCCTAGAAAGCTGAATGATGAATACTTGCACAGTCTCAGCTTTTAAAGTTAAGCATTTTTTTAATAGTTAGAAAAGATTTTAAAGAATCCCAAACTCCTATAAAAATCTGTATGACTGCTGTGGATGAAAAAGGGGATGGGGAAAAGGGGACGGGCAATAGCAGCCATATTTCAAAGTTACATTTTAAACTAAAGTTTCAGAGGGGTAGCCGTCTTAGTCTGGTTCTGTAGAAGCAGCAAAGAATCCTGTGGCACCTTATAGACTAACAGATGTTTTGCAGCATGAGCTTTCGTGGGTGAATACCCACTTCTTGCATCTGAAGAAGTGGGTATTCACCCACGACAGCTCATGCTGCAAAATGTCTGTTAGTCTATAAGGTGCCACAGGATTCTTTGCTGCTTAAACTAAAGTTGTGTCCATGTACTGACTTCTTCCACAAAGTTTCAATCTATTAACTGAATTATGAACCCGCCCCCCCCAAAACACTTTGCCATGAATATACCAACTCTATCATTTATATTGCCAGAAATTAGACATGATAGTATAACAACTTTTCAAAACACCATTTAATTAGAAATGGCTAACCATACAGATCATGTGTGCTGTAGTTTACATTGCCTAACTGACAAGCATATTGCTATAGACTAGTATTAGCGGGTGCCTTTCACCTTGTCAGTTCAGCTTGGATGAAAACATACAATTAGCAGATTAAACAAGCAATATAGCTGTTTCTTATCAAGTCTTGACAAATGAAAGGTAAGCAAGACCACATGGTTCTCATAGATGTCTGACTTTGTTATGCTAATAAATATTTGTATTACATTGGAAAAACTTTAGAACTACAAGTAAAAAATGAAAACCTTGTCAAGCATAACAGAATTTAGTCCGCACATAAGAATATATACATTCTTCCATTATAGATGTAATGTCAACCTAAAACATAAGGCCAACATAATTTGCAAATGGTACAAAGAACAGAGAATGTAAACAAAGTCCTATTTCCCTGAACACAGTGGGAATCAAACAGTAGGAGACAATTCTTTTTCTCATAATTTCTAAGCATTTTTCAACCAGCACTCTACCTACAAAGCACTCGGTAGGCTTTTTCTGAGGGACACACTCCATGTCTGGCTGTATCCTTGGGTTTCTGCTGCTTCTCAGGTATTTCTACTGTTCTTCACAAATACACAGCTCTTCACACATACACAGCCAAAACCAAAACACACAGCGCCTCCCCCACATTTGCATTCAGCCCACAATTCAACACTCCCCATCCACCTACCTTGGATTCCTAACTATAGTTGTACGTGGCCTATGTTTGGGGTTGTGGCTCCTATTGTTTCAGCTAACTCAGACCATAAAACAGCCTAACTGTTTCTTACATTTATCTTGAATAAAGGGCAGATGTTACACCCACAAGAGTCAAGGAGATTTCATCCAAATCCGAGCATAATTGTAACCAAATTCCAAGAAAATAGCTGAAGTCAGTGGGACTATTTGTGTACAGGGAGGCTGTTTCTGCTGAGATTAAGTAGGTGTTGGGATTCCGCCAAAACCTCTTCCACTTGGTTTCTCAAGAACTTAATTCAACTCCAGCCTTGCCACTCAGATTCCTTTATTTAAACAGACAGCAATGCTACACTGAGTTGATCAGACTCAAGCTGGGGGAGGGGAGTTTACAGGACATGCCACACATCCAAAGTTACACAGCAAACCTCTTCCTTTATACTATATTTACACATTACACTGCATTTAATAAAATTAAATTTTAAAAATAAAATCTGCATCACAGATTTTGGGACAGTATTGGAGACTTTGTAGGAACTAATCTCGGTACAGCTCACTCTGTCCACGCACAACTTACTCTTTACCTCAATTTACATTCCATTACTTTACCCATTGTTACCTTGTCCATTGTAAATGGTTCCCTGAGTGTTCACCAATATTTTAGCTAATACAGACATTGTTTCCAGCCTGCTGATCCATTTACGTCCCTAATCCCGTCTCCCAATGAGGCCTCACCCACATCCAATTACTCATGTCAAGGCAGGTCTGAACTAGGTTTTGAGAAAACTCAGAGTCTGGGATAGAGATAGGTACAAACAGATCTAGATCCAGGCAGTCCGAATGCTTCAGAATCTGGATTTGGACTTTGCAGGTTGGGTCCCTCTCTAGCTTGTAAAGTATATTATTTCAAAAAGTTATCCTATGGAAAGAACTATATACAATTGCTCAGACAGAGCACCCCTTCCCTAGTAAATCTCAGAAGGAGGAAGTAGGAGGGGGAGGAAGTCTCAGCAAGATTCCCCTGCTTTGTTTCTCCACGGAGATAGGTTTTTGCCCTGTTCTAATGAACAGGGCACAGGATCCACCCTTAAACCTTGCAGAGCCCAAGCAGACAAAGACGACAAGAACTACTAATGCATTGCTACCAGGGATGCCTCTTAGCCAGCAGTGTGACAGAAACTCTCCTTAAAGGGAGATCTCCAGTTAAGAGGGATTCCACAGAAACCCAGCTGGGCTCAAGTGGTGAAGGGATGGTGTGCATCCAGCACAACCAACCACTCCTCACCTGGCCAATGCACTCTCCCAGAACAGATTGTCTGAACATTAGACACACCTCCTTGGAATTAATTTATGGTATAATAGCTCTTCTGGAATTCAACTGAATTTTGCCCTGAAAGATGGAAGTACGGTAATTGTGCATTGTAATTCCATATCCTGAAGTTTGAGCCTCCATTAGATTGAACATAGACACACTCAAAATGTATGCAGCTTAAGGGAGATACAAGTAATGCTTTGGTCAAATACTTTCCCTCTAGCTATAAATCTTTGGGCAGGTATATTATATACCACATGTTTGTGTGTGAGTAGCAATTTGAAAACATGTGATTAGTCCTCACTGGCCCTCAATATCTCTGGCTTCTTATACATTAAAAATAGGCAGGAACTTCCTTTTCTCCTAAACCATGGAAACAAAACATCCCAATCAAATATAGATGCAAAATAGCTAGCTTCTAATTCCCAAAATAATACTCATTTTTCATTAAAAGCATCATGTTTAATACCTACTCTGTATCCTTCTAAGCTGAAGTATTTTTCTACATTACCATATCATTTTCCAGTGCATTTTTTGATGTGCGATTTTAAATCTGAACACAGAGTCAATAGTTAGATATTCATAAATATTGTGACTCATATTAACTAATAATTATTAGTCTGCTGTTTAAGTATTTCTTCATTATATCTTCATGCAAATAACCAAAAAAGGCCTGGATCCCACAAATTAAACATGTACTTAACATTTCACATAAGTAGCCCCACTATGTCAATGGGACTTCTTACATGTGTGAAATTATGCATCTGCTTATGTCTTTGCAAGATTGGGGTCCAAGATAGTAAGCTCTTTGGCATAATGATTGTCTTTTTGCTTGAATTCTGTATAGCGCGTGGCACAATGGTACACTAAATCACTGTTTGGTGCCTCTAAAAGCTATTATAACACAATTAGTAAATACACATAATCATTTGCTATAATAGCCTTACCAGTAGGAGGCATTAGCTTTTTCAACAGTATTTTTATTTTCCCATTCATTATTGGTAATATTCATTTGCATCAACAGGTGGCAATAGTGTTATATGGAATATATAAAACATGACTGTGTACAGACACACACGTTATATACACACATAAAATGTCAAAGGTGATCAAGGTGACAGAAATTTATCTTGTGTAAAATGTACAATACGTCAGTATTTTTCATTTTGCGTAGTTTTCTTGTTTCCAAATTTCACATGGCAGAATTTGTGACCTATACACATTTCAGATGTATCCAACCTGCATGCTTTTACAAGACACTTTAAAATAACATCTACATTGAAAGGAGCAGTATAATTCAGTCTATCCAGATTGCAAACAACATCAGTTGAGGATGGCAAATAGAGGTGGGGAGATTGGTGCAGCTGCCAACATGGGGTCTTATGCAGTATCACCCATTTGAGATGCCATGGAGCAGCCTAAAGTGCTTTAAGGAAGCCCTTGTTGTCTGCTCAGATGATTCTGCTCCATGTGGGATTCCTGTGGATAGCGGGACACACATGAGTTTAGAGGTCAAACCTCCTGCTCATTTCACAAGTAAATTCCAACCCCCAATGGAATAACATTTTTATAAACTAGACATGTAGTACTAGGAATTAATGTAGTGCTCAGAATGCCTCTCCCAATAGACACTGTAGATACAGTATGCCCATGAAACAGCACTACAGCATCGAAATATTTTACATCTTTCAATATCACGGCCCCTTGAAGTAATTTATTTATATTCTGACATTTCTGATCAGCATTGGATATGCTAGGGCCAGTCAATTCAAATACGCAATTTTAGCATAGAGTACTATTGCGACTTCCAACTTGATAACATTTCTCCATTTGTCAGCTACAAAATGATAACTTTTGGACACTGAGCCGATAAATCCCCAAACGTAAGGGAACGTTTTAGGCATCAGTGGGTAGACTCCTATTGATTTTGATGAAAAGCAGAGGATCAGGTCGTTGGTGTAAATGAGAAGAAAACCAGCCCACAACGTGACCATTTGGTGCTGCAAGCAGAGGAATCTCTCGGACACTCCTTGCTGCTACCTCCATATATCACAGGGAGCTGCTTAATATGCTGCTCTCTCAATGGGTGTACAGCAATGAAGAGGCAACCTGCTAATAGCAACACTTTGTACTTAAATTACACTTTTTCTCCACAGATCCCAAAATGCTTTACAAAGAGGGCTGAGAGTGGGAGAAATCATTATCTCCATTTCACTAATAGAGAAACCAAGACACAAAGGTTATATGATTTACTCAAGGTCACAGAGCAAACCAATAGCAATAATGAGAAAAATACCCTGCATCTCCTGACTCATCTCTGTACAGTACTCTAAGAAGTAGGAAGCTGCCTCCCTGTAGATTATACCATCAGTACTTAATATATTAACTGTTCTGATGTAGCTAAAATGCTCAAATAAAGCTCACCTTAAACAGCAAAATGTACCAAACCCCCTTCCCAAGCACATTTTTTATTTTCGTATCCTACCTGGTAAGAATGACAGTGTAAAAGCCTAACACTACTAAGCCTATATATCTATATAGTATATGCCTATAAAGCAAAGCAAAACCTTCAAAGAGATAGGATTGCACAATGATTGTACAATGAGATAGGGATTCAAACATAGCAATATTCTTTTGTTATTTTCTGAACCAGATTCATGTTCCTTTTAGGCTTTATTGGTAACAATTGAAAGATGACTCCAACTGTGCATTCTCAACTGATAAGAAATGTATTTGGGTGTCAGTGTAACAGGGAGAGCTGTAGGAATTTTTTTTATAAAATTCCTTTATAAAATGACGACATCAAAGAGAGGTAGCATGAAACTGTTTCAAACATCATAGCTACAATCCACCAGAGGAGGATTCACAGACAGTTTCCCAATCTGCTTAACTGTGGGAACCCCATTAATCTCTTGTATAACTGCAATACTGAACATAGGCTAAAGTTCAATCATAATAAAAAGGAGGCACAGACAGTAAAGTCAATTTTCATTTACTTAATTTTAATGTTAATTATCTCATATTGATTTAGCACCTTTCATCCTAAAGCACTTTATAAACTTAAACTGACATAGAAACTACATGAGGGTATGTCTACAAACACCCATGGCTAGCCCACATCAGCTGATTCAGGTTGAGCCTGCAAAACTGCAGTGTAGATGTTCGGGCTCCTGCAGGCATCCAGGCTCTGGGACTCCACAAGGTGGGAGGGTCCCAGATCCCAGGCTCCAACCCAAGCCCAAATGTCCACATTGTAGTTTTACAGCCCCACAGACCAAGCCACATGAGCCCAAGTCAGCTGACATGGGCCAGCGGCTGGTGTTTAATTACAATGTAGGCATACCTTGAGTGATTGTTCGTGCTGCTATTGGAATGCCACCACCTCCCAGTGAAAGCGCACATACTTATAACAACACAATAAATCAGTTTTGGAACAAGCATCCTGTCAAAACAGAAGGGGAAATAAAGACAGTCAGAAGGTAATTACATGAGTTGGAATTAGGCCACAAAACTTGGATTAACATTCCCCCACTTTCAAAAAGTACATGGGATCATTAATGAGAACAGGTGGCTAGGAGAGTCAATTTTCAAATTCTCCTAAAGACTTCATCTCCAGCAATATTGTTCTCTATCACTATGGAGTGGAGGACCTGGCAAATTGACGATACAATATTGAAACAGTGATTGTATGTGATGTCTCTTGAAGATGTGGTGGTTCATTAGGATCACCACATATCTCCTGAACTACTTTTTCATCTGGTGGGAAGAAAATACCATTTGAAAAATATTGCCAGATTGATTTTTTTCCCCTCTGTCCCACTTATTCCCTCTCCAACTTTTGAAATAAAAGTACACAACAGATTTTTTGCTGGCATCTATGCATGTGATTGCAACACATGAAATTTATAGAACACACTGACCTTTTATGTTTATGGATGTGAATTCAATGCTTGAAACTGATGAGATAATCAGGTATCTATCTCTTCATGGGGTTACTTCATTTGAGTTTCAGGCAAAATAGAAGGCCAAATTCCCTGCTGCCATAGTTCCACTGACTTCAACAGAACTAGGCCATTAAAGAATTTGGCCCACTACCATTCCCTGCTAGTATTTAAATCAACAATACACATCTACCTCCATAGGCGTATTTATGTGTCTACCATGCAGGGCCGGCTCTAGGCACCAGCAAACCAAGCACATGCTTGGGGCGGCACAATTTCAGGGGCGGCATTCCGGACACTTTTGTTTGGGCTTCAGCAGTTGCGCTCCAGGAGGCTGGGGTTTTTTTAAGCTTGGGGTGGCAAAATACCTAGAGCCGGCCCTGCTACCATGTATCTCATTCTCATTGTACAACCAGTTCAAACTGTCTAATCATTTCTTTACTAGAAAATGCAGACCATTATAGCAGCTTTCATTTATGTTATATAATTAGTCATATTTGTAGCTCAAACTGTTTTGGTCTGAATAGATTTACCACTTACGAATAACCAATAAATACAACAAATACATATCATTTATTTCCATTTTCCAAATTCTGTTTCTTGACTGTATCGATGACAAAGTATGCAACGCCCAGCAATGCAATTTACTTATCCAATGGGCACTGCATTTTTATAAGCACTTTTCAGAGAATCATGCTAATCTGTAGCAGTAAAACAAAGATATTATATATAAACTGCCACAGATGAAGAACTACATTTATCAGATGACTGTAAACTAGTCACTGGTTTACCCAAAGATCCAAACCTCTCTAAGGTGTGCTACAAATCTACATAACGACCCCGAAAACTAGGCTTCAAATTTTTATCTTTAATTTAGCTGAAACAAGTTTAAAATATATCAACAATCCTTTATTGGCTCTACATATGAAGAGGCTTAAGAATTATTCTAGAAAAAAAATTAACAGTAATTTATAATCAATAAATTGATCTGCCTATTTCAGATGGTGGCACAGGAATAAACTAACTGATTTGCTAAAAGTGTCCTTTTTCATAGGACTGCCATCATAAATAGAGATGTCATATGTCACTGAGCCACATTTTTTGGAGGTTGGGGATTCTTCTATGAAAGGTGCAATATAAATGTAACATGGTATAATTTTTATTATCAATTAAACTTTAGTGCTCTGACAATCTGGCATCTTATTTTACATGACACATCAGCTGAAATCTAGCTGTAATTATTTCTAAATACTATATAAAAGCAGCTTGTATTATACCAGTCACGTTGAAATGGAATGTGAGGGCAACTCAGACCAATGAGGAAACAATAATCACTCTAATGTATTAAAATCTGGGTGGATAAACTGTCATTATCAAGAGACCTGTATCTGTCTTGTAAAATCTGATAAACATCCAAGAAGTTGGGTGAGCTGGCTAATCTGTACACTCCCCTCTCCCTACCCCCAGGGAAATATCGTAACTGGATAGTCTATGGCATTTTTTTTTAAAGGGAAGTTTTGCTTATATTAGCACTGCAGGCTCAATGTTTGCACTCTCTCCCATAACTGAGAAGTTAGTTTCTGCTAATGTAATTCAGTTTTTCAAGAACTTGTTATGCTTTAATATTTAATAAATTCTTTATATGGAGATTACACTTTGCACTGGTAGCAGGGAGGACTAGATTTAATACAGTTGCTGTTCCTTTAACTCCTCTCTTCATTCCTTCGTCCTCTTTGTACATAATAATTATATATTTTTTCACTCTCTTGTATTTTACATCAGTGTTATATGCAATGGTCTTTGTTGTTACAGGTATCCAAAGAACACCATCACCTGCAGTTCCAGTGTGGGCTAAATAATTACATGTTTTATACCTAAATTCATTTACAGGTTCTGTTGAATGATCTCACTTCTCAACTTAAACTGTTGGGAACTATTTTTACACACTGTTAAGCAGCTGCTATTTTTCCTACTAGAGGTGACTATATTTCATAAAAGAGTGAAGTGAATCAACATACCGTATCTCATTTGTAAAGAGCTTGGGAATCCTTCTTAAGGAAAGGCATTAATATGCCTTCTTACTCATTACATACAGAGAAGTTAACTACTATTGTATTTCCTGTACTTCACTTTTCAGAAGTGCATTTTATGAAGTACAAAAGAGAGAGAAATTATATAATGCAAGAGGCTTTTTGCGATTCCATTTTAAGAACCTCAGAAGGTAATCATCAGTTTCTCCACAAGTCAGGGTTCTCCCGTCTCTGTCTACCATTTTGAAACATTGAGGATGCCCTCTTTTTTTGTACTGATCCTGACAGGAGGCCAGTATTGCAGATCTCTGAATAGGTAAGTAGGGATCACTTACCTCTCTACTTACTTACAGTTTCTTCTGGAGTGGAATATGACTGCTATTTGCTATCGTAAAGAAAACACACAAGATGGGACACAAAATGAAATTACCCAAAAAGGAATTAGACCTGGCCACTGAGATTGGCATCTCTTCTTTTACATAAAATGGCTTACGACCTTCTAATGAATAGACTTTGTGAGGACTTTAGCTGGCTGAGCAAAGTGAGGCTTAATGCTCAACTCAATGGCATTTCTTCTTTTGTCTGTCTGTAACACGATAGTTACCATATACAAAATGCACAGTTGAAGATTCTACTTGTTTTTCTTTAATTTCCTCCCCACTAAGTTATCATAAAGTGAAATGTCCTCATAAATGTAGGACTATATTGTGGATGTTAAGACTAAGTAGTTGTCTAGTTCCAGTGGCAATCTGACCCACCCAAACATTTATTCCACAGGCCATGTTGGAAGGGCCACACTGAGCTCCTGTGGGTGGTGGCAGAGCCAAAGTCTCACATTCTGCTTCCACTCCAAACCAGCCCCTTTGGGAAGCAGAGTAATAACAGCAGTACTACCACCACTGCCTTGTATTCCTTAATAGGATCATGACTTGCTGTGCCCTAAATCAAGGGGAGAGAGGGGCTGAGGTTACTTGTGCTATCTCAATTCTCTACTCAGCCATGCCTTCCAAAATTTTGCCCATAATCTCTCACAAATCAAGGAAATTAATGTGTTAATTCTTCAGAAAAAATGAAAAAAATCTGTCCGAATGAAATGATTTTGGACTTTCCAGACACCAGGTATCTAAGGATTCTGCTGAAATATGATATTAGCCTTCATTTCTGATTTTAGTTTTTTTTAATTAGTAAATTGCAAGGCTATTTATTGTACACATCCACTTGAATATCTAATATGAACATCTATCTCCACCAATTTTATCTATATGTGTTACCCATTATCAATCACTGCCAACAAACCCAGCACCAACTGCTTCAAAGAACTATCATCCTACTTCAATGAAAAGATCAGACTATTTGGAAAAGTCTTCTCAAACAGCATGGATCTGCTCTATGTACACCGATCAACAGCCCTCCTGCATTCCCAGAGTATAATACATTCACTCCTCAAGAAGCATTGGACACCCTAAAGGAAGTCACAAGCCAAGACCTGTGAATTTGACCCATGTCTTTCCTGGCTGGTGAAAGAGTCATAAGCAACTGATGCCACTCAAGACCGAAATATCCACTGCCTCAATAAATTTTCCCTTCCTCTTTCAAAAACACAATAGTTCAACCAACACTGAAGAAACTCATCTTGGATATATGGGTTACAGTTCAGATAGAAGGTTGCCAAATCCCAACTACAAGCTGATTTCATTAAAGCTACTATCCTAGAACCAGCACCATCTGGATTCAGGGCGTGAGACAGAAACAGCTTCAGTAGCAACTAATGGATCATCTCCTGCTGTTCCATTCTCATCATCCTGGACCTCTCTGTAGCATTTGATACTATCAGCCAAGAGATACTGCTGTCCCACATGAGAGTGGTGACAGGAGTCAAGGGAAATGCACTAAAATGGTTTAAGTCATTCCTGGAGGGATGTACATAAAGAGCAATGATGAGAAACTGCACCTCCACCTTTAGACCACTCACTTTTGGAATCCCACCAAGATCAATTCTCTCTCCAGTCCTATTCAAAGCAACATGAACTCAGTGTCAGCAATATGCAGATGACACACAACTCTACCTATCTTCATACAACTATGTCACTACCACCAAGATGGCCCAGTGTTTGAATGAGATCAACTTATGGATGAACAATAGGTGGTTAAAGCTGAACCAATGGAAGACAGAGCTTATGCTGGTGGGCAGACTTTGTAGCCACAGTGCAGTCTTGTTTGGCTGAAGGTACACATCCACAATTGATCAGTACAGTCCATAGTTTAGGAGTCCTCTTGGATTCCTTGCTGATGCTAAGCTACCACATAGTGACATATGCAAGAAAATGTTTTCTACCACCTCATTTAGTGCATTATTGGAAGATGCTCACATGCTATGGTGATAAAGGTAGTATAAGATAACAGTGTCTGTACTTGAGACAGAATAATCTAGAAAACAAAATCTGTCTGGTTTCAGACCATTCACAGAAGATGTTTATTCTGCCATTGTTAAGGGGCTATTTACTGGTGCTGTAAGTTCTGATCTTTACTACAAAATAAGGACTTCAGGCCCCATTCTTGAAAGGCACTACAGACATTTAACAACAACTGAAGAGCTCAGCATCTTGAGGATCAGGCTCCAAATAAATTAGTTTCCCTCATCTTCTTAATTGATATCAGAAAGCAATTTTCCAGGCTTATGACCCTGATACATGCATTCACACACACACAGATATTATTCTTGTAACTATTGAGAAACATAAAAACATATATACTTCCTTGTTTTTACTGTAAAATAACTAAAAACATTTCCAGAAATCTTTAAGATTCCAAGATTAAACAAAAGATTATTCAGTTCTTTTCCTATCCATTATATATCTGAAACCACCATGTTCATTTTCTCGATGGCTGCCCATTTAAAATCTTTCTTTCGCCAGAAGAGAAAGCCTTACCCACATATAACTAAATTATACATATCAAATAAAGGAAAATCACTTAATTTTGTGCCCACTTAAAAAGCTTAAAGTACTAATTTAATACTTTTTAAATTTGACAAGAGCACTGTGTAAAACTAAGTAAAATATCATTCTTTGAAAGAATCAGGCTAATATGACTAATTTTGTTTCATCCACAATGGTACATCCAACTTATCATAGCAAGGTTTTTGAACAGAGAGGACTCAACTCAGGACTATTCTCATTTGATCACTTACTAGGTTTACACTGATGTCACTCCATTGACTTCAATCTAGTTGGTCTAGATTTTTATGAGTATGAGTCCAGAATCTAGTCCAATGTGTTTTCACATGATATTAACTCACTGGATCCATGGAATTATTTTGGATTTACATCAGGGTTATCAAGAGTAGCATGCAGTCCAGTATTTATAAGTGTATTTTGTGTGTGTGTGTGTGTGTGTTCGTAGATTCATAGATTCTAGGACTGGAAGGGACCGCGAGAGGTCATCAAGTCCAGTCCCCTGTGCTCATGGCAGGACCAAATACTGTCTAAACCATCCCAGATAGACATTTATCTAACCTACTCTTAAATATCTCCAGAGATGGAGTCCACAACCTCCCTAGGCAATTTATTCCAGTGTTTAACCACCCTGACAGTTAGGAACTTTTTCCTAATGTCCAACCTAAACCTCCCTTGCTGCAGTTTAAGCCCATTGCTTCTTGTTCTATCCTTAGAGGCTAAGGTGAACAAGTTTTCTCCCTCCTCCTTATGACACCCTTTTTGATACCTGAAAACTGCTGCTATGTCCCCTCTCAGTCTTCTCTTTTCCAAACTAAACAAACCCAATTCTTTCAGCCTTCCTTCATAGGTCATGTTCTCAAGACCTTTAATTATTCTTGTTGCTCTTCTCTGGACCCTCTCCAATTTCTTCACATCTTTCTTGAAATGCGGTGCCCAGAACTGGACACAATACTCCAGTTGAGGCCTAACCAGCGCAGAGTAGAGTGGAAGAATGACTTCTCGTGTCTTGCTCACAACACACCTGTTAATGCATCCCAGAATCACGTTTGCTTTTTTTGCAACAGCACCACACTGTTGACTCATATTTAGCTTGTGGTCCACTATAACCCCTAGATCCCTTTCTGCCATACTCCTTCCTAGACAGTCTCTTCCCATTCTGTATGGGGGAAACTGATTTCTCCTTCCTAAGTGGAGCACTTTGCATTTGTCTTTGTTAAACTTCATCCTGTTTACCTCAGACCATTTCTCCAATTTGTCCAGATCATTTTGAATTATGCAATCCCTCCCAGTTTGGTATCATCTGCAAACTTAATAAGCGTACTTTCTATGCCAATATCTAAGTCGTTGATGAAGATATTGAACAGAGCCGGTCCCAAAACAGACCCTTGCGGAACCCCACTCATTATACCTTTCCAGCAGGATTGGGAACCATTAATAACTACTCTCTGAGTACGGTTATCCAGCCAGTTATGCACCCACCTTATAGTAGCCCCATCTAAATTGTATTTGCCAAGTTTATTGATAAGAATATCACTTATTTTATTTTAATTGGAGATATACCAATCTCCTAGAACTGGAAGGGACCTTGAAAGGTCATTGAGTCCAGCCCCCTGCCTTCACTAGCAGGACCAATTTTTGCCCCAGATCCCTAAGTGGCCTCCTCAAGGATTGAACTCACAACCCTGGGTTTAGCAGGCCCTTGCTCAAACCACTGAGCTATCCCTCCCCACATGAGACTGTATCAGATCCCTTACTAAAGTCTAGGTATACCACAGCCACCGCCTCTCCCTTATCCACAAGACTCGTTATCCTATCAAAGAAAGCTATCAGATTGGTTTGACATGATATGTTCTTTACAAATCCATGCTGGCTATTCCCTATCACCTTACCACCTTCCAAGTGTTTGCAGATGATTTCCTTAATTATTTGCTCCATTATCTTCCCTGGCACAGAAGTTAAACTAACTGGTCTGTAGTTTCCTAGGTTGTTTTTATTTCTCTTTTTGTAGATGGGCACTACATTTGCCCTTTTCCAGTCTTCTGGAATCTCTCCTGTCTCCCATGATTTTCCAAAGATAATAGCTAGAGGCTCAGATACCTCCTCTATTGGCTCCTTGAGTATTCTAGGATGCATTTCATCAGGCCCTAGTGACTTGCAGGCATCTAACTTTTCTAAGTGATTTTTAACTTGTTCTTTTTTTATTTTATCTTCTAAACCTACCACCTTCCCATTAGCATTCACTATGTTAGGCATTCCTTCAGACTTCTTGGTGAAGACCGAAACAAAGAAGTCATTAAGCATCTCTGCCATTTCCAAGTTTCCTGTTACAGTTTCTCCCTCCTCACTGAGCAGTGGGCCTACCCTGTCCTTGGTCTTCCTCTTGCTTCTAATGTATTGATAAAAAAAGTCTTCTTGTTTCCCTTTATTCCTGTAGCTAGTTTGAGCTCATTTTGTGCCTTTGCCTTTATAATCTTGCCCCTGCATTCCTGTGTTTGCCTATATTCATCCTTTGTAATCTGTCCTAGTTTCCATTTTTTATATGACTCCTTTTTATTTTTTAGATCATGCAAGATCTCGTGGTTAAGCCAAGGTGGTCTTTTGCCACATTTTCTATCTTTCCTACCCAGTGGAATAGCTTGCTTTTGGGCCCCTAATAGTGTCCCTTCGAAAAACTGCCAACTCTCCTCAGTTGTTTTTCTCCTCAGTCTTGATTCCCATAGGACTTTACCTATCAGCTCTCTGAGCTTACCAAAATCCGCCTTCCTGAAATCCATTGTCTCTATTTTGCTGTACTCCCTTCTACCCTTCCTTAGAATTGCAAACTCTATGATTTCATGATCACTTTCACCCAAGCTGCCTTCTACTTTCAAATTCTCAATGAGTTCCTCCCTATTTGTTAAAATCAAGTCTAGAACAGCTTCCCCCCAGTAGCTTTTTCAACCTTCTGAAATAAAAAGTTGTCTGCAATGCAGTCCAAGAACTTTTTGGATAGTCTGTGCCCCGCTGTGTTATTTTCCCAACATATATCTATGGGAATACACACACACACACTTTATATATATAAAAAGGATAGCCTTCAGCTCTGAACCATTTGTTACCGACCACTGTCTGAGAGTGGACTCTAGATTAGCTAGTCTGATGAGATATGGCAATTCCTATACATCTTCTGAGCTTCCTGATTAGTACAACCAGCATGAACTATTTCTGTTTTCAATTGTGCTATAAAGCAGAGATGGGTTCAAACCCAAACCCTGAAACTAGATCTCTCCCCACACTCCAAAAAAAACCCTCAAAAACACAACCTCCTCCCCCAAGCTTTGATAAATTCCAATCTACTTTGCAAAAAAAAACCAATCTGAACTGGAAATTGAGGTTTAGGGTTGGTGTTATGCATGAAAAAGAAATGTCTGTGTTTGAGCTCCCTCATTTCAAATTACTTTTTAAAAGTGTATAGTGAATAAAACCCCTCCTGGGAAATTAAGCAAAGGAGGTTTGAATGTTCATGTAAGATTGAAAGAATGTCACCTGTATGCATTACTCAGTGGTTCTCAACCTTTCCAGACTGTGCCCCTTTTAGGAGTCTGATTAGCCTTGCATACCCCAAGTTTCACCTCACTTAAAAACCTCGGGCCTTGGTTTCAGCCCCAGCCCCACACAGCTGGGCTCAGGCTTCAGCTGTCTGCCCTAGGCCCCAGCGAGTTTAACACTGGCCCTGGCAACCCTATTAAAACGGACTTGGCCAGTTTGAAAACTACTGATATAGTACATCTTACATAATATATAAACACTGGACACTCAGCCTGTGAATGCATAGCCTCCTCTCAGGATCCCCTTCATAGCTGCAGGGCAACCTTTGCCTCAATTCCCTTCTTCATTCGTAAGAGTATATAAATAGTCCTTTTTAAAGACTATTACCAACAATCCCACTACCATAAACCAGAATACCCCCAGCACAGCCCAAACAGTACTTTTGTCCAACTATGGCTACCAATTATGGCATCTCTTACCACGCCTTCTCCCCACCTCCCAAGTTTAGCTCCAATATTTCTCACTACATCTGTTTCCTGCCCACATAGGATATCAGTTCTTGCCTGGAGACATCCTTGGGCTCACCCCATCATTCCCCAGCCCTTCAGCCCTTTTTTTTTTTGGTACCAAAAGCAGTTTCTCCTCCCTTGGTATTCACACCTTAACTGCTAGAAGAGGGCCTCATCCTCCCTGATTGAGCTAACCTCGTTATCTCCAGACTGATTCTGGCCTGCATATTTATACCCGCCTCTGGAAATTTCCATTACATGTGTCTGACAAAGTGGGTATTCACCCACGAAAGCTTATGTTCCAATACATCTGTTAGTCTATAAGGTGCAACAGGACTCTGTTACTTTCTACAGTGAATTATGCATGAACCATTCTTTTCCTGGGTGGGGCAGTCCAACACACTGATAAATCACTCAGAGCCTGCCAGATGATGTAAATGTCCAATTCAGCTTTATATTGGTTACCTTACTGTTTCTGACCATGACAGCAGGTTGTTTTATCTCAAGTCAACAACTTGCCTAATGGTAACTACTCTACAACAATTCGAGATGTTTTCTATTCTCTCATTTGTGATTTTTTGTCAAGAAGCATCTCTGATCTACTACAAACATAAATCTTCATTAAGATTCATATCTTTTGTGTTGTGTGTGTTATTAAAAGGGAAACTATGAGCCATCCCTTTTTCATTGATCCTCTAGCCTCCTGTGGTTATGGTTGACTTGTATTAATTGCTACTGAGAATTAAAATCTGCATCTCCAGAGTAGGAAAGAAGAGGTATCCTTATCATTACGCCAGCTGGGTAAACTCTACAGTGGAAATCCTGATCATCATTAGTTCAGAGTCCTTCATAACTTTGCTGTAGGTGAGAGATAAACTGTCATCTCCAGCAGTCAAGACAATTAATTATATACACAATAATTTTAGAAAGAGAACCATGTTTTAATCATGTCAATGACGAAGTTTGCTTACTCCATAACACGTTGGACAACCTAAAACATCTGAAATGTTCATTCTGTTTTTAGTATACTGTAACTGACTAGACTTACTTTTTTTTTTCTGCTGAAGAACCGTCTGCTCTCTAGCTGCTTAAGTCTCAACTCAAATTGGCCTGAACATAAGAGAAATAAATGGCTGAAAGTAACTGCGGTGGAAGGCTCAATCTGCAAACACTTACACATTTGCCCACCAAAGCATGTTGACTCACGTGATTACAGCTAACAATATGCATGAGCATTGACCGGAGTGCAAGTGAACATTTTAAAACAAACACCAAAATTTCAAATCCAATTACCAGAGTTCCAAGTGAACAGAATTCTGAGCAGAGTCACTAGACTACTGACTCTCTCCTTTACACGTGGAAACTGAATGTTGAGGAAAAAATCATGGTAGGCATAAACATGCTTTTGTTAGAAAAGATACTTCTTCCTATGTGGGCATATCATTAGGGAAAAAAAAAGTTTAACTTGTCCATGCATTCATAATGACAGAAATTTTTCACTGCAACCTGTCAAAAATCTATGGGATATAGCTGAATGTATCTGCAACTTCAGCCATTACTTACCTTTAATTATCATCTAAAAGAACTTTGGTATATGTGCACTTGCAGACAAGCTATTCAGAAGAAAACAAATGTGCCTTAAAATTCTGGTATTAAATCTCAGTCACTGAGCATAAAATGAAGTTGTGCAGCCCTTTCCTACATAATCTCTATTGTATTAGCCACATAAGAACACTAGCTCTAGGCACTTCATAACCAAAAATCAGCGAACAATTTTACTTCTTAAATAATAGCCCAAGATTTAGTACATGAGAGTGCAGATGACTGGAAATGCTACTAGCTGGGAAGGGAAAGCCAAGGGAACCAACAGTCACCTTCTCTGTCCAGGTGTCAAAGGAGAAAAGTTCACCACATTGT
Organism: Mauremys reevesii; assembly: GCF_016161935.1. NCBI lineage: Eukaryota > Metazoa > Chordata > Testudines > Geoemydidae > Mauremys > Mauremys reevesii. The sequence goes on along the minus strand of NC_052631.1, from coordinate 88,746,326 downwards.
TTAAATCAAAAAGGGAAGGTTTAGTAGCCACGGAGGGAACAATCTGCAGAAGAGTGACCAAGCCAAATAGCTTTTAGACATTTAATGGTGGTGGAAAGTTTGATAAAATTATACAGTTAGAGAAACATGAAGGCTGCTAAGGGGCAAATGAAAGCACAGAAATGACATTTTATGGATTTTGATGAAATGTAAATCACACATTTCAGCTCATGGAGACTGCGTTAAGCACCTTTGATTAAAGAAAATTGACAGCTTTAGATTTAGATCTTGTTAGATTTGGAGCCTGCATTATTTGAAACATTCCCTAAAATAAACAAACTTTTTTTTGCCGTATGATGTCCATTTTTAACTTGCATTATTTACAGACCAAAGAAATCTAATAATGTATATGGCTTCAACCTTTAAAAAACTGCAATGAATCATTCAGACACTAACAAAAATGATTTCTTGTTTTTATTCCGGTAGCTTTTTATATCCCACAGCATGCAACCTCCTTTGTGAAATATGAATTTACAAAATTGCTCAGCAGGTTAAATGAGGAAAAAAGTTAGCTCTGTGGTTCAAATAATATAATATAGATTAGCTTATTTTAGAGGCTGAAGGTGATTGAAACCAAATTGGAAAAAGGCAGGCAAGAAAGCCTGGCAGACAACAGCCTGTAGCAAAGAGTATTGTGTCTCATCACTGTATGTTAACTACTGATTTCCACTGAACTGTAATATATCCCAGACAAAAGAACCTTTGATGAGACATAGTTTAGGTTGCAAATAAATATCTATTGCTTTAAAAGAGCATAATTAGAAATCTTTAGATATTAAAAAACTCAAAGATCAGGAAATAGAGAGTTAAGGTTGAAACAAAGGAAAATGAGAAAACTAGAATACTATATCAGTAGCTCAAATAAATATAATGAAAAAGTTTAAAATAATTCAGTACCAAGCTTAGCTTTGCCCCTAACACTCAACTACCTATGAGTAAAATGCTTTATTCTCTGAAGTATCTGGATAGACATGTTGTTTGGTTAGACACACACAAAAATGACTCCCTCAAACAGTGCTATGGTTCTTTCAATTGTTTCTGTCTGTGTGTGTGTGTCCCTCCCATAGTCCCTGGCTGAACTACTCATAATTAAGGCAGCAAGTTTGTCACGGAGATCACGGAAGTCATGGATTCCGTGACTTTCCATGACCTCCGTGACTTCTGCAGCGGCCGGTGCACCTGTCTCGGCTGCTGCTGGGACAGTCTTGGGCCACTGCACCCCAGCACCTCCCCCCTCCCAGCAGAGTTTGGATGGGGGAGAGGGAAGGAGGTTGGGGGACCGGGCAGGAGATTAGGGGACAGGACGAGGTGAAGCAGGCTCTGGGCAGCGCTTACCTGGGGAGCTCCCCAGAAACAGTAACATCCTCCTCAGTCTGCTGCTAGGCAGAGGCATGGCTAGGCAGCTCTGCGGGCTACCTCCGCCCAGAGCGCTGGCTTCACAGCTCCCATTGGCTGGGAACCACAGCCAATGGGAGCTCCAGGGGCGGTGCCTGCAGGCGGAGGCAGCATGCAGAGCTGCTTGGCCACACCTCCACCTAGCAGCTGAGTGAGGGGGATGCCTCTTCTGGGGAGCCCACCAGGTAAGCACCTCCCAGAGCCCGCATCACCCTGTCCCATGCCCGAATCCCCTACCCCCTCCCACACCCAAACTCTGTTGCTGCTGGGGTGCAGAGGCACGGAGCCAGGTAGGGAGCCTGCCAGCCCCACCAATCTCCCTGATCCCCCAGCAAGATAAGGATACTCTGTTTTTTGTGATCATGAGGGGCTATTAGAATAACTCTAGATGTGTCTCCATTGATCTTGTCAAGCACACGAGCTAGGAGGGGGGTGGAAGGAAAGGCATATAGTATGGCAGCATTCCACTTGATGAGGAAGGCATTGCCCAGAAAGTGTGGACCGAGCCCTGTTCTGGAGAAGAACTGGGGGCATTTGGTGTTTTGTGCAATTGCAAAAAAGATCACTGGAAACCCCCACATTCGGAAAATGTCTAAGATTATTGGTGTGTTCAGCTCCCACCCACGGTCCTGATACAACTTCCTGCTTAAGGTATCTGCCATGGTATTGAGGCAGCCAAGTAAGTATGAAGCCGTAATATGGACATTGTGCTTGATGCACCATTGCCAAAGGCGCATGGCTTCCACACAGAGGGAGTGTGATCACGCTCCCCTTGTCTGTTTATGTAGAACATACAAGCTACATTGTCTGTGAGAATCTGTGCTGTCTTGTCTCCAATTAGTTGCAGTAAGTGAGAACAAGCATTCAGAACCACTCGCAGTTCTAGTAGATTTATATGAAGATGGGACTCCGTCGTGGACCATTAGCCCTGTATAGAGGGTGGTTGCAGATGTGCTCCTGACCCTAGGAGGGAGGCATCCGTGGTGATGGCAATTGATGGTGAGTTCTGTAAGAAGGGCACCCCTCACAAACGTTGTCTGGGTTGGTCCACCACAAAAGGGAATATTTGATTGTCTCTGGCATGGTGAGGCGCTTGTTTATACTATGCTTGTGTGGGACATAAATTTGTTCGGAGCCGGGCTTGTAGGCACCACATATGTAATCTTGTGTACTGGACAATGAAGGTCATGGTGGCCATGTGGCTTAAAATTTGTAGACAGGTTCTGGCAGACACTTGCGGGCTGTTTTGTACTGTGGAGATCAAATTGGTCAGAGTTAGAAATCGTTTTGTTGATAGGGAGGCTGTTGCTTCGAGGAAGTTGAGGTCTGCTCCAATAAATTTCAGATGTTGAACTGGTGTTAGAGTGGATTTTTGCATGTTTATCTGAAGGCTTAACCTGATAAACAGAATTATTGTGTGTTCATTGGACATTATCTGTTGAAAGCACCAACAAGACAGGCAGCCACAGTCATCCAGGTAGGGAAAAATAATGATTCCCTCTCTGCGTAAATAGATAGCTACTACGGCTACTACCGTTGAGAACCTCAGAGGTGCAGTGGAAAGGCCAAAAGGTAGCACTTTGTATTGGAAATGGTCCTGTCCTATTGAAAATCATAGGAATTTTCGATGTGAGGGATGGACGGATGGATATATTAAAATATGCATCCTGGAGGTCGAGGGCTGAGAACCAGTCCTCTCTTTAATGCTGGGATTATGGTGCTGAGTGTGACCATTTTGAATCGCTGTGTTTTCACAAATTCGTTGAGTCACCGTAGGCGGAGGATGGACCTCCAACATCCTGTTTTATTCTGTGTGAGAAAATAGTGGGAATAGAACCACTCTCCTCTGTATTTGAATGGCATGTGTTCTACTGCTCCTAGATACAAGAAGCGGGTTACCTCTTCTTTCAGTAAACGCTCGTGAGAGGGGTCCCTGAAGAGGGATGGGAATGGGGGATTAGTAGGGAGTTTGGAAGTAAGGGGGAATGGAGAAACCAGTTTTGATAATTTCTAATACCCATCTGTCTGTTGTAATACTCTGCCAGATCAGGTAAAATAGAGTCAGGCGATCTCCAAAGGTCTCGTAAGTTGTAGATGGCACCAGCATTGAAAGAGATGGGGTTCTCAGGCCCTCGACCAAGGATTCAAATTTGTTGTCGTCTGGAAGTTGATGGTTGAGAAGTAGTATTCAATGGAGCAGATCGAAGTCTCCTCAAAGTTGTCTGTTTCCAACCCTGATGGTTGTAGTATCTGTTGCGTTGTGCATATGGAGGGGGTCAGAATCATTGAGGGGCTTGATAGTTACTGTCTGTGACAAAGTGGGACCGGTTCTTAATGTTTCCTCTGAATACTGTGTGAGTACCTCAGTTTCCCCAATGCATTTCTTAAGTCTCCAGTGTGCATAAATTGCCGACACTTTGTATCCTAGCAACAAATGGCTGGGGCCCTTCCCCCCTTGCAAGGGGATGGCTAAAGGTGAACGAAGAGATCAGGTGACCTCCTGGCCCGGAAAGAGACAAAGGCCAGAAAGGAGGGGCTGGAAGGGTTTCAGTGGGGAGCTGGCTGGGGACAGGAAGTGAGGGCAGACGTGGGTATCTGCCTCGCTGGGCCCCAGAATGGACCCAGCTGAGGGGTCCAGTTCTCTGTACCTACAAGCTCTGTTTTAGACCGTGTTCCTGTCATCTAATAAACCTCTGTTTTACGGGCTGGCTAAGAGTCACATCTGACTGCGAAGCGAAGTAGAGGTGCGTGCAGGACCCTCTGGCTTCCCTAGGACCCCACCTGGGCAGACTTGCTGTGGGAAGCTCACAGATGGGCATATGCTGAATGCTCCAAGGAGAGACCCAGGAGGTGAACCGTGTGAGCTTCTTGCCCTGAAGACAGTCTGCTCCAAGGGAGAGGAGGCTCCCTAAAGTCCTGACCGGCTTTGTGGGGAGCAGTTCCAGAGTATCGCCCGGGGACTCCGTGACACCATCATCTTTCGATCTTAGGTGTCTGGATACCCAGAGATCACAATGTTGCCGAGTCCTTAAGAGTGTGCAACGACCCATCTGTTTTGTCCGTGAAAAATCTGGATCCCTCAAATGGTAAGTCCTCCACAGTTGACTGTATTGGCTTTGGGAATCGAGATAGATGGAGCCAGGAGGCTTGTCTCATAACAACTGCGGTTGCTATGGATCTCACAGCTGAATCTGCTGAAACAAGGGCAGCTTGTAATGCTGCTCTGTTTATGAGCTGACCTTCTGTGATGAGCAATTTGTATTTCTCTTGTTTATCATCTGGAATAATGGCAGTAAATTCAGAGAGACTCACATCTATCATAGTTATTGTGGTCATACTTTGCAAATGAGGCCTCGTGGTTGGCAATTCTCAATTGTAAGGTTGTAATATAATATGCTTTGTGGACGAAAAGGTCAAGGCATTTCCAGTCTTTGTCATACGGAGTGTTTTTGTAGTATTGTTGCCTACCCCGTTCATTGATGGCGTCAATCACCAATGAATTCAGTGTGGGATTCAAGAAAAATTTCAGAGGCGTTTGTAGGCACATAGTATTTTTTAAATCAGACCACTTACAGGTAGGTGGAATTGTTGCAGGGGTTTGCCAGAGCAACTTCACAGGATCCATAATCACATCATTCATGGGAAGGGCAATGTTAGATGAGGTCAATGGGTGCAGTATGTCAACTAACTTGTGTCGCAATTCCTGGACTTCTTCCAGGGATATGTCCAGTGAAGTGGCAACTCTCTTGGTAGAGGTCTTTAAATTGTTTAAAATTATTACCTGTGGTGGGAGGTTGGGGCATAATTGTGTCGCCTGGTGAGGATGAGGGGAAGTGGACTTCAGGTGGACTGTCTTGATCAGAGAATTCCTCCTCCTCCTCCTCTTGAGCCTCCTATTCAGAGGTGCCAGGTGCCATTGTAGTTGGAAGAGCACAGTGGGCATCCAGGGTTGCCCAAACCAGGGTTGGTTCGGAAGATTTGTTGGGTAGCCTGTGCATGGAAGGGCATGCGTGGTAGTAGCAGCCACAGGGGAGGAATGTGGTAGAGAGCACTCAGCATCCTCATCTCCCTCTTCATCCTCACTGGAGAATTGTGGAGTGGACGGAGGTGGAGAACTGAGTTGGCTAACTGCTGCGGGTACCAAGGTACCATCGGTGCCGTGGATGGCAGACTCCTGTACTGACAAAAGGGAGAGGTCTTTATGGTGGAGGAATTGCTGCAACGTGCCCGAAATTGGTACCGTTGGCGTGGAAGGAAACAGTACCGCATGTTGGAAATGGCTTGTCAGCACTGGTGTGTGACTGCAGTGCGTGATGGCTGCACTAGGTGACAGCATTATCACTGGAGTTATTGATTGCTTATTAGGATCCACCGGTAACGTCGCATGGGGTTTCATATTCTCTTGCTGCTTGTGACTGAGTTTGATTGCTTGAGAGCTTTCGGTTTCTTGGTACCAACGGTGCCGGAGGGGCCTGCTGTGTCGGCCACTGATATGGCCAGTGTGGTCAGTACCGGGAGCATTAGCTCGTGAGCGGAGAGCCTTTCCTTGGCCAACCCCAATATTGAGGATGTGGTACTTCATTTTTGCCACCTTCTTGGTGGGTTGATCAGGAGCCAATGCCGTGGAGGAAAGGCCCTTATTAGAGGCTACCAATGGCAATTTCTGGCTGGGTGGTGTAAGTACGCAGGCTTAGAGGCAGGGCGGAGAGAGTCTCCATGAGGAGAAGTTTCAGTTGGAGATCTCTTGCCTTTCCAGTGTGAGATTTCAGATTGTGGCTGTGCAAACACTTCTGCGGTATATGTGTCTCACTGAGACACTGGATACACTGAGAGTGTCCATCTGAAAGAGGTATAGAAAGCCTGCAGCAAGTGCAGCATTTGAATCTTGGGGAGCCAGGCATGCCCCTCAGGGAGCGTACTCTCCCCGTAAAAAAACAAAAGGGGAGAGGTACGATAACCGCGTTGCTGCGGTAGGAACGGAAACCTACAACCCTATGAGGAAAAATTAAAATAACTTTTTTTTAAAAGAAAAAGATGGTGATAACATAGGAAGGCTAACTATTCTAACTGAAAACTAAAAACTAAGGGAAAGCTAAACTATTCCTAAGCTGCGAGGCGCTGCTAAGTGCTCCGACTCAAGCCTAAGGCAGTAGAGAAGGAACTGATGGGGAGTTGGTCACACAGTGCCAGTTAACCGCCCGAAGTGGCATGAGATGGGGACCACACATGTGTGACCCAACCGGGCACTGCTACTTTCAATCTCAGGCTATGGGTGCAGGGGCAAACCAACATCTAAAGTGGAGCAACCACAGGGAAATCACTCGAAGAACATATGTTATCTGTGATACATGCATTCACAGTGATTTATCTTCCATGTTTTTTTTTTAATGCAAATTGGCACAATTACATCCATTGCAAAGGAAAAAATGTTCTTCAGAAATATCGTCTCTGACAGAGTTAAGTTAGCAAGGGAAAGGCTAAAATCAGTCAGCCTTCCTTCAGTTTGGTGCTAAAATTTTAACAAGATGCTCTTAAGAAGCCCAGAAGACAAGCTCCTTCCATCATTTTAGTGGTTATAGGTTTATATTAACTGACCTCTGAGTGGATGTGACAGCCCTGGAAAGGGACAAGCATGGAAGAATTCCACTGATGGATATGCACACTCTAGATGTGTAGGTTTGCAGTGACTCTGTGCATATGTAAATTAAAAACAAAAAAGAAAAAGAAAAAGAAAAACAATCATATGTACATTTTAAAAAAGTGTATCTCTTTCAAAAATGCCCAGTTTTTCAATTCCCCCAAAATACTTTGCAATATAAATACATGGTTCCTGGGGGCTACTTATAATTGAATTATAGGGTGTCATTCACATTATGGCTAGTGACAATCTCTCAGCTTCCCTTCACCATCCTCTAACCACCAGTTAGAATACTCATAAGGCACCCTGTAATTCAATTATACTATCCTCAGAGAAACATATAATTATGTATAAAGAGACCAAAGCCATTATGTAGCCTCCATTCATTTTTTGTTATGAAAGGATTTGTCTAAAGTCTGGTGTTAAACAATAGGTCTGAAATAATCTGCACCTGATGATTTTCCCAGATATAACACCATATCAAGTCATTTGTCAACGTTAGCCTGTTTCAAAGTACTAGGCTCAAATTTGACTTACGACTAGGCTTGAAAGGATTTGATTTTTATTAGTAAATGTTGATTTTACTGTAGACACACAGAGATAAAAATAATATTTCCATTGACGATCAAAATTTTTACAGATAGGCCAAAAAAGAAAGATACTGCTTGAAAACAATTTCAGGGTATTTCCTTACTATATTTTGACATATGATGTTGACAATTTCTCTTTTAACTGTTATAAACATTCACATTAGCTGTTGAAATTATTAAAAAAAAATCAATTCTGCCAAGCTTACTTATGATGTACAGTAGCTAAGCATGTATTATCAAGTTGCACTGAACCTCTTACGGGGGGTGGGGGGGGGCAGAGAGAGCGCGACGGGGAGGAAGAGGTTGTCCTGTGAAAGTTTCAATTAGCTAAATTATAATATAATTAGCTACTCTGCAATATATATATATATTATATTTTCATACAAATGAATATTATGGTTATGATGTTGTATGTTATTAATACAGTGGTAGATGTCCCTAAGTTAGATGGTAGAAATTTTAGTACAATAAATTTAAAACCTTCTTCCTCGTCCTCAGATTTTGTTTTTCCAGTCCTAGTACTATACAGCAATAAGTAATCAGAAAGTATTTTGATGTTCCTTTGAATAAAGTAGGAGTCTTGCTTTAGCTATAGAGGGACAGAGTCTGCCGCTGCTACTACTCAAGTTGAGACCCTCATTCACTCCTTGTATTTCCATAAGACTACTGATGAAGGGAGGTCCCAATCAGTGTGAGCATCCAGCCCAAAATAAGGTACGTTTCTGAACTATTACTACAATAAGACATATTTGGCCACAAATAGCAAACAGTCTATGAAATTTATATCAGGCTCACATAAGAATTCAACCCTTAACCTTAAAAAAAAAAAAAAAGGAAAGGAAAGGAAATAAATGGTTTTAGATTTGCAATTTAAATAAAAAATAAAGCTCATTCCCATTATTTCCATGTTCATTCATTTAATTTTAATTATGAACCTAAGTCTATCTCCACTGTCTGTTATTTTAAGTCCATAATAGGATACCCATTGAGTTAATTAAATCACTTTCAATATACTTGTCTACTTTACTGTTTAAAAATCTTTATTCAGCATTATTGTCCTAAGAAAGGAAATTTTAACATCTATATTTCCTTGAGTAACTTAAGACATACTGTGCCTTTTAAAGTATTAATACACAAAATTAAGTGGTCCAACTTGGTTTTCAGCTTAACCAAATAGGAAGATGTTAATTTATTGTGTGTGTAACAAAGAAAAAAGTCATGAATTATAAAACCAGACAGCTAGAAATATAAGAACCATACAGGAATACAATTAGGTACATGGCAAGAAGAAAGTAAAAATCCACTCTGCTACCCTGGATTGCTTCTCTCTCTCTCTCTCCACGCTTCAATTAACTATCTCCTCGGTGGAGAGTCAATAGGCTGGAAGCTCTCAGACAGGATAACCAGCAGTTCTTTATAGTATTAGAGACCCCTAGTTGTAAGGGATTTGAAATCTTTCACAAAAGTTTCACTGAATTACACAAATCACATTTAAAAAAAAAAACAAAAAAAAGAAGCAGCAGAATTTGATCCATTGTTTTACTTCTGGCATCCTCAATAAGAAATTGCATCTCCTTAATTTCTGCACATGGGTAATAAAAGAATAAGACTGGAAGGAACAAAATTTATTAATGCTCACAGGGAACTGATTTTGTAAAATATGCCCACAACCTAATAGATAGACCCTGGCTTCAAACTCCAGAAAGATATGAAAGACATTCAGTATTCCTGACAATATACTCTTGGAAAGAGTCTTTTCCTGGACCCAAAATTTGCAGTCAGGTTAACCAAGTACATTTGAGCAAGTACCACCATGGTTAATCGTATAATTCTGTTTATACCCTAAAATACTGTGGATGATTGGCTCCTACTTAAGATTGATTCTAGCAGTACCGCTTGGGCAGAGAGTTCCAATCATAAACTGTCCATTGGAGTGAGGGAGAAGAACCCATTGTGTATTTAGCCTCATTCTTATTTATTTTTCCCAGGATTGTCTATGCTGTGAACCTGCTGATTTTTTTTAAACCTGACTCATATCCTCCTTCAGTAAATTCAAGATAAGCCATCAGATTAATTCAAATGTCCTTTCATCATTTAAATAACATTTACAAACCAATGTCACCTACTTGTATCCCTGATACGACAGTTACTCCCTAGTCTCCTTCTTGGTTAAGAGTGCAGTAGTGTTTCAGACATGATTAGGCGGTTACACATGTCACATGTTGATTTTGTAATGGTGGTCACTGTATATCTAGCAGAGGGTGAAAAAACCACTGACTGACACTATTTCATGTATCATTACCTGTCAGTTAAGAAAAGGAAGGGTTTTCAAAATGATCCTGACATTGCCTAGATAGGTACCCTCAAAAAGTCTTATTTTTCAAATCTCTCTGCCTTTTTGACACGAATCTAGGTCACTAGAGCAGCTTCAGACTCCAAATGAAATCAGTTTTACATGAAAAATTCTTGTATGCTGCGCAGGTCTAGGAATCAAGTCACACATGACTTCACTACTACTCTAAGATGACATTTCCAGGGTTATGGATGGTGTTATAATTAGTTTTATTTTATGAATACAACTGCATCATTGTCAATTTTAAGTATACAACTTAGTTGTAACTTTCTTAACCACTAAGGCAATGAAGTGTAGTATATTTTATGTAAACATACAAATAAATATAACTGCATGTTATGTCTGGGACACAAACACATTAAAAAGGGAGATGGGGAGGGGTTAAGTTGTGCCAACACCAAAATTTTGAATCTGCAGGTCCGAATTTTATATTGAGCTACATCACACAGAAGTCAGTAAAAATAGATATATAGCAAATATGAAGTAACATAAATCAGACAATCTTGTACAATTATTTAAAACTGTGTATATTGCTTTCTACACAGAAATAACATGTTATTCTCCACATTAACAATTGGTTTGACTAAACATACAAATTTTGGTCAAATTCCTTTACTCATCTGCCTCCTGTGCACAATCCATCTCCAAAATCAGGAAAAAAATAATTATCATTCAGAGTTTAAAAAAAAAATCAATTGATAATGCTTTTTTGGCTAGTAGTTTTTGTTTTCTTTATTGACAAGGTATCCCATGTGTTTATTTTATTTTGCCACTATCTTAAAATCAATCTGTTGATGCCTTGGAAGACAATATGACACAGTCTCTTATCTGTGTCAATAGTGTAGCAACTGCAATCTATTGTAATTTGTCAGTAATTTATCACGATACATCCCGAGTGCCAAGATTCAAATATCCATATTATGTGACCAAACTAATAATATCTCATCTGTTTAGCTATAAAAGCAGTAAGTCATAATCACTGAATTGTTCAGTCAAGATAAAAGTGAAATCTGGGAAGACACAGGGGGAGAAAAATAAAAGCATGATTTTGATATCATACAGCCTATCTGACATGGCTCCACAGTTCCTACATATTATGCCCCCAAGTTATAAAGGGTTGTTTTTAGTTTTGTTGGCCAGCTGCCTGGAGCCCCACTGCTAAGGACAATGGACTGATTCCTTGATATAGCCTGAAAGAACTCTAGGCTCTGAGAGTGAGCCAATTTGGACAGAAGGAAAACCATAGTGGAAGGGGGGGAGGGCTGTGGAAGGGGTAAAGGTATGTAAAGACGTAGCTTACTAGAAGAAAATATCACATCCAAATTTGTTTGTAATAAAAGAGCAAGATTACATTGGAGAGCCCTAAAGAGGAAAACTGATAAATCTTTGTGACATCGATCCTCAGAACACAGCAAAACAATACATTTTAATTTTGTGCTGAATTTTAATGAACTGATAAGACCTTACTTATTAAACACTAAAGTGAAGTTACAAAGGAAAATATCACAGTTCTTCAGTTGCAAATCCCTCAGATCTGTGATTTTAAAATGAAATAGGATACACTAATAAAAATATGCTAGGGGAACAGATGAAAAAATATTCTGAAAATGAATGGATAAATACCTAAAAAAAATTAACATTATTTTCTCTGCCATTAATCTCTAACTTTAATGAGATCAAAATGATATTTCAGGTTTTATTTCACATAATTAAATGACAATTTCAGAAGCAATAAACTTTCACATTCTGTATTACTTGTGTGAAGAGATTTCCGTTGTTTTCTTTGCAGTAGTAATTAAAATATGGCAAAGGAACATAACCTGAAAGTCCCTGACAACTCTCTGAAGCTATTTTGGAAAACTGGATAAATAAATCACTACCAATTTTTCAAAATGCATAACAGATTTTTAAGAAAGTACGCTAATAGTTCCAAAGGATCTGCTATTGTGTAAAGGCCTATTTAGTGAATCTTTAGTTCAGCAATTATAATAATGTCCCAAAATAATACAATTCAAAGCCCCTGTATAATAAGCATACAACTAAATTAAAATAGATTATTGTCACAACAGATTACAAGGAATCTTTACATAGCAGACTTTAAAATCCCACTTAGATTGTCAGGACTGAATTAGAGACAATAAAATTGATGTTAAAGACTCCTGGATTGTGACTGGAGATTCATATACTAATCCTAGCTGAACAGTAATACATAAATAACCCATGCTACTAGGGGGTAATGTTCCTCTACAAGTGCTGTCTTTCAGGGAAGATATGAAATATAAAGATCTTATCTTGCAAACTCTCATTCATGAGAGAATGTTCTTTTCAAGCCCCTTCTTCCCCACCAATACATCATCATCTTTCTTAATGGTAACTATTTCTTGGATCTACTATCTAGAGAGAAAAATTACAAAGTAAAAATCCCATGACAAATAACAACACTGATGGTCCTTACTGGGGCCAGATGTTGGCATTATTTCTTAATTTGACTTTGCAAGAAGTCCTACTTACTTTCTGAATCAATTTGAATAAGGATATCAGATTCTGGGCCTTTATGATTTATTCGTTAATCACATACATCAGAAGATATTACAAAACAGAAATTACCCAGTAATGCTATCACCACATAAAAAGTTTTATTTGCAGAAGAGGAAAATCCTTGGCATTTCTGGATACAGTTCAGCATAACTAAAAAGGTGTTTTTATTATGCTGACGGTATAAATATCAGATGAATTTCACACTCTAAAAGCAAACAGCATGTTACTATAGGAGACCTGTTCAAAGACCTAGACTACAAAGTAATCTTCAAATAAACGTATAACATAAAGGATACCTGAAAAAGTAGATCAATTGCTTTCATTAAACATACACTAGTATTCTCTGAGAGATTCACTTGTTTTTGACAATTAATGAGACAAGAAAATGCCACTTTCTGCTAAAAAGAAAAGATGAGACAAAAGTAATAAGTTGAACTAAATTCGATAAACAGTTGAACTTTCTACAATGCTACAATATAAAAGAAATCTTACTGCATGTATGTTTACTGCTTGGACAAGATAAAATTCAGTGGGGGGGCTGCTCCCCAGCAGCAAAAAGGGGAGGGTTTGATGGCAAATCAGAGACAGAAGGCCAGTGTGGGTCCCCTCCTCCGTGTGAGCAGGAATGTGTGGAGTCAGACACAGAGGGGGGCCGGCTAAGGAGGAAGCAGGGGCCCAAGCTGAGCTGGAGAACAGAGCCAGGCCAGATCCAGAGGGGCCAGAGCTGCAGCCAGAGAGCCAGAGGATCCACCACCCAAAGCCCGGAGGTGTGTGGTCACACACCTAGCCCCTGTCCTAGGTGGGCACAGGGCAGCAGGGGGGGGGGTTGAGCCCCAATCCTGGGCCCTTTCTTGTTGGGGCTACGAAGAAAGCCAAAAACAGAGAGTCAAGAGGGCAGGAGGCCTCTGGTAAAAAAAAAGGGGAAGGGGACTCAGATCCTCGCGCTAGCCCACTTCACGGGGTACACAGAAGCCAGGAAAGTCCCCACAAAGCGGGACCATGCAGTGGCAGACAAGAAAGATGTGGAAAAGGTATTTGAACTCCTGGAAGTGTATGGGACAGGGTGCCTATTGGAACCCGACTAAAGGAGTTCTTGCAGCTGGTGTTGGGGCCGTTGATGACTCCTCCGACGTGAAATGAAAAAGCTGTCCAAAACTGGTCCCAACAGGGGAGATGCTGAAAGTAATGACTGAGGTGATGAAAGAAAAACCCCCCCAATTTTGCAAGATATCCAAGGCCCCCAGACCCGAAGAAGATCTCCACTGAAGGACGAGCTGGGCAGATTGGCAGCAGCAGGAAAAGGACCCTGATGATGTTTCATATCAAACCACTTAAAAGAGAGAGATCTGACCATGCATAATACCCGATTTGTACAGCTAACGGCAGCTAATGGACTTGCCATCCCTGGTGGGGGGTTGAAGAAGCTGATGTAGTACACATGTCGAACAATCCCTGGGAAATGCATCTAATTCTATGTTAGGGTGGCAGGGAGACAGAAGGTGGTTATACCTCCTGGAGGCTTGTCGAGAGCACCCTGGGGCCAGTCTCCTAATGGGCTCCTGGTTCTGCGGGACAAAAAGTAAAAAAGGCACACAGGTTATCACGCGCAAGTGGCACCCGATGGAGACTACCCATTCCAGTCAAGTGGACCTCCAACAGCTAACCCCTACACAGGTTGATGGCGGGACTTCGGTTACACCACCACAGTGACACAGGAGGTAAAAACACATCTTGGACCTAGTGACTCAAGGTGTCCTAAAGAAAGCCACAGTCCGTGGGCATCACCTGCAGTGATTGTAATAAAAAATGGTGGGGGTGCGATTTTGCTGTGACTACAGGAAACTGAATGAGTGGAAGAGTCACTGGATGCATTAGGAGTGCAAGAAGTGTTTCAAACCTCGATTTAACGTCTGGTTATTTCGGGCTGTTTGAATGGACACGTATGCCCATCGGCTTTGTGTAATGCACCTGCTACGTCCAGAGACTAATGGAGGTGATATACCTGGATGATATTATTGTGTTTTCCAAGGATTTTGAGAGTCATATGGAAAATGGATTGGTTTTTTTTCACATTGATTGAAGGAACAAAGCTGAAAAGCCAAGCAAGTGCTGCCTCCTACGTGAAAAGTCAAATAATCCAGGTAGATGAGGAGAAGACCAGGGCACTGGAAAATTGGCGGTCCCCAAGAATGCCAAGCAAGTGCGGCAGGCTCTAGGTTTGTTTGCACACGTTGTGCTGCCGCTATATGGGACTAGTGGCCAAACCACCCAAAGGAAGGGAAAGGACCAATGTTTACAATCCACTCGATACCTGGCAACGGCTAATTTAGGTGGCGAGAATCCAAAGCCCGAGGATGAAGTGACGGTAATCTCGGGTACTCATGGGAGGAGATTCAGAGGGATTATTACCGTGGAGTGTGTTTCGGGTAACATACCATCCCCGAGATGATCATGGGGGGAGACAGGGAGGAGGGAGGCACTCTGAGGTGATGAGAGAAACTATTACTGGGCACACAATGTGGCGGCGTGCAAGCATGGGATCCGTCAGTGTGTGTGTGTGCCTTAGCAAAAGATGTGTTTCCTCCCGAGCCCCCCTTGACCTGTACTAATGTGACTGCCCCAATGGAGGTCCTAGCAATGCAGAGGGTATGAGAACATACTGGTTCTCACGGACATGTTCACCCGATTCACTGTTGCAGTTCCAACTAGAAACCAGACAGGCGGACAACGGCTGATGCCCACTCGGGAGGGGGGGGGAATTGAATCAGAAGTGATAGCTGAATTGTGTAAACTGTATGGAACCGACACTGCACGATATGCTAAGAACTGTCCATTCCAACAGGTTAGGTTTCCTTTTTTATCTCATGTTTGGGGGGGGATCCCAGGTTGCCATATATCTGACAGAGAGAGGGCCTGAGGAGGATGTGGTGACCAATTTGAAGTGGTCAGTCCAAGCCCACATGTTGCTCACACAATCCCGAGCTACCAGTTTACACCCATTCGGCCTGAGAGCGGAGTCCTGAGAGAGTAGTACACAGGGACCATCCCACAAAACCGAACAGAGGGGGGACAGAGGGGGGCAAACCCAAACTAACGAGAATGTATGGGTAACGAACCACCAGTTTAGCACTAAAGGGGAGGGTTTGATGGCAAATCAGTGATTGACAGGGCAGGCCGCTAATCAGGAGAAGAAGGCCAGTGGGGGTCCCTCTCCGTGTGAGCAGGAATGTGTGCGGAGTCCAGACAGAGGGCCGCCGAGCAAGAGGAAGCAGGGGCCCAAGCTGACAGCATCCCTGCAGCACAGCCAGGGCCTGAGAAAGAGGCCTGGGGCCTACAAGGAACAGACGTGGACACCTTACCCCCCCCCCCTAGGGTGGCCAGGGGGGGGGGGGGGGCCCCCCCCCCCCGGGCCTGGGCCCAGTCTTGTTGGGACGAGAACTCTGCTGCCACAGGAGTCCTCAAAGGGGCAGAGGCCTCTGGTAAAGGAAGTGGGAGCAAGGACTCAACATAAAGAAAGTGTTTTTTCAAGATATAGCTCTGAAGACAACCTGCAAAATCCTACCAGTTCTCTGAAAACACGCAGTTAATGTTTATCACATTTTACTTACACAGGTGATTTTGTTTTTTTCCTACAAATATATCCTCTATGTGGCATGATGGGTAAAACAAACTCCTACATGGCATTCTATCTGTAGACCTCAAAAGCATGTCACAAAGATAAGATCCTAATTTTACAGATTGAGAAACAGACACAGTTTGTTCAAGATCACCCAGCAGATCAGGAACTTAGCCAGGAATAGAACCCCAGTAGTCTAGTACCATATTCACCAAGTCACAAAGCCTCTCAGAGTGAACACATGCATCGTTTATGCAGAACTCCCTTTGACAGAATATAACTATGAGGTGATTATAAAATGTATTCTTCTCACAACAAATATTGACTTTTTGTTTGGGGGAAAAATAAATCAAGAAAAAAGTATTTCAACCAAAATTCATTCAGAAATTCTGTGATGGTGTTTCATGGGAACAGTTCAGTCCCTCATACTCTCATTCTGCACCGCAAGCCAGATCACTGATTGGACTATATCTCCCCATTATGAATGACAGTCTCCCTCTTGGTGAAAGGAGGCAGGACATCGCAGGATGGGGAGTTCCACAGCCATGTTGCATCATGGGAGATGAAGTCTAGCTGGGGACTCTAGGCCATAGAAGAGAATGGCACATGAGAGACTGCAGCGGCATATCTGACTTGAAAATTTTAAATATTTTCATCAAAAGGGAAAGCCTGAAAACCAACATTTTCTATGAAAAGCAGACATTCTGAGAAAATATTTTTCAAAACCCCAATTTTATGTCAAAAATGGTTTTGACTGAAAATTTTCAATCAGACATAGTCAACTGCATCCAACTTGGCAATTCCAAGATGGTTGTGCATCCTATCTCATTCAATAAGGAATAAAAATAACATTCCCAGGCTAAAATTCTGCTACTAGTCACACTGTACACCTCCCATTAAAGTCACTAGAATACAGGAGTTGCCACATGGAATCAGTCCAGTATACCATATCTGACAGTGGCCAGCACCAGATCTCTCAGAAGAAAGTGCAAGACTCCACCATTAGGCAGATGTGAGTTAATCTATCCCCTGTAGAAATCTCACTAACAACTGCATAATACTTGAAGCATTATAATTTGTCCCTTCTAAAATGCTGCACTTTCAACTATGTACTACAATTCCTCTAGATACTGTTATCCACATAAATGTCCAATCCATCATTGATTCTTAGTAAATTCTTGGCTTCAGTGACATCCTGTGGCAATGAGTTCCACAACCTAATTATGTGATGTGCAAAGTAGCATTTCTTTTTAATCTTTTAAATTTCTTTTTAATTTGCTACTTTTCAATTTCTAAGTCAGGGACAGTTGTCAGGGTGTAAATGAGAATGTGTTCGCCAGAGATTAGAGTGAGAACACAAACAAACAACTACCACTCTGTGCTGCCCTACTTATGAATATAAATCCTGTGGCTTTTCTGTGGTTTTGGCTGAGAAAGGACTTTGGGAATAGAGTCACATATTGAAGACTGGAAAGCTAATACCTGGCATTTGCTTGAGTTCTGTGCATTAGTAAATGGTCTGCTTGCCAAGTAAACCAATATCCAGGGTTCGCCTCCTTCAGCTTAACTCCTAGGATTCAGTCCACCTTTGAATCCTCTGACCCCCACCCTTCACGAAGAGGAATGAGGGTACACACCAAGGGATTTTCACTCTTTGGAGGCATAATGTCATCTCCTTCTTCCTCCAGGCTAACAGGGTCCACCACTCATATTCTGGGTCTTTTACGCATATTGACCTTTAAATATCGGTCCTTACTCATTGGCCTGAATCCAGGCCCCCAAACAACACAGCCAAGAAGACCCCCCCAAAAAAATCCACCCCCCCCAAAATGGACAACTTGCCAGTCTTTCCCAGAAGAAAATAATTCGTTCCTGATCCTCCAAACTGACAAATTAGTCAGACCCACAGCATCTTGAATACACAGTTTAAACTATACTTCTGTTACAGGGCTGGAAGGAAACAGCAGCAGGACTGCTGCTGCATGCCCATAAGAGTGTTATAGACACCAAAGGGGGGGTGGATCACAAGAGCCAATCAGCTCTCCCTTCCCCCGCAGTATTAGCCAATGGCTACAGGGAGATATGGATTTGTTCTCATTCAATTATCATTATAACACAAACCAAAACACTGGAAGAAAACAAGCAGCTGAAGCCAGAGAAACTGGGCCAAACTACAACTTTGATCAAGTCCCACATAAAACTTTAAAGTAAACATTATAAACGCTTAAAAGAAAAAAAAGATTTAAAAGAAAATACTGAGAGATTAACCCGTAACATGACACCTGAAACACTACAATATACCTTCGACAATTATTGATAAGGTCACAATCCTGTAAGAAGCTGAGCAATTTCTGCATCCTCAACTCCTACTGACTTCAAATACCATGACTGATGCATTATATATGTTGATATAAAAATCCCGATAAAAGGTGTTCTGCATCATTTGTGATCCGGACCATATACAATATGGGTGGACAATTATAAAATTCATTACTGGGGAGAAAAAAAAAAGACACTGTCTTATTCAGTCTCACTCATCCCCCTATTGAATTATTCCTCCAGATAGGCACAAAAATTGTATTTAATATTACAAATAACTTGTAATTTTTATTTTTGTGCATAGACAAGAATGAAGTATTTTATTCTCACTATGGTCCAATTTTTAACACCTGCATGTTCTAATTAGGGATGTGTAAGTAATAAAACACATGCTACCTAATGTATGTCTACCAGCAGGAGCACACACAACCCCACCCCAGCTAATTTCCAGTAAAGGTGGATGTTTTGTATCTTAATATAATGCTTCTAGCAGAACTGAATGACCCTCCATCATCAATTTCATGGTTATCATCAGTTTCCTCTGAAAAGGTGTTGCAAGGTATTAGTGTACTGTAATTGTAAAGACATTTATAAAAAGGTACCACATTATCACAGGATGGAGTATTTAAAGAAAATAAGCAGCAACCGCCATCATCCATTTGGAGAAAGAGCACCTGCAAAGATCAGAACAAATAATTTCTGCACATCACCTTGCACTTCTTTTTCAGTCTCTTTGATGATCTATGCTCCATGGTCTTCCTCAAACAAGAGAAGAACATTAAGCAGAGGATTTCTGAATTCAGAAAGGTAAGTCAGGTAGACTGGAGAAAGAGATTGGGACAGAGATACAGAAGGATGTTTCTTCGTGGAAGTTCATTCAACCCCAATAATTTCTACTGCTTCTTCCATTAGTGGATATATCAGAAGTTGTTTTGAGCGCTTACATGAAAGCAAAAAACTTAGGAGAGCAGTTTAGTCTGAGAACAAGAGAAAATAGCCTCAAATCACAGATATCTGGACTTGTCCATCATGCATTCAGATTCCCCAGTCTGCTCATGTACAAGTATTTACCGAGAACCAGAGAGTGATTGCTTATTTAAATAAAGGGGGGACTAGATCAACCGGGATAATTAAATTGCTAATGAACACAAAACAATCCGCATTCCAAGAATGGAAAATAGAGAGGGTAGATACTTTCAAGAAATATGAATACCTGAAAAACAAAAATGTGATAACATTATTCCATACACTAATATGGAAGTAGGATGTCCAAGACGCAGACACTGTTGTCTCCTTCACATTATTATCAGATGCTAGCAAAAATGGTTATATACAAACTATACTCCTCAAAAGTATACTAAGTCGTTTACAAACATGTTAGGTCCCTACATAACGAGCTTACATCTAAAACAGACTGATTTTACTGATTCCATTTGAGAGGAAGATGATCAAATGTTGGGACACTAGCCTGAAACCTGGATTCAATGCCCTCTCCACCACAATCTTCCTGTGTGACACTGGGCAAGTCACCTAGGGTTTGTTATACACATTTTTTGTGTGTGCTGCTTAACTTAGATCATTTTGAATCTTATATAGTTAAAATAGTACAACCTCCCAGTATCAAATAAATTTAGGGGAACAACCTTTACCAGTCTGAGGCACGTATATATCATTATAACTGTGACCACATTAGGGGCTGTACCAATTTAGCTATTTTGGTTAAATAAATAAAACAACAGACTTAAAAAGAAATATTTCAATAGTACAAATACCGTATATAGACCAGGCTTTAGCGTCTCTGTGCCTTAGTTACCAATCCATAAAATGGGGTTAAAATTAATTCCCTACCTCACAGTGCTGTTATAGCAATAAATGTACTAAAGACTGAGATACTCAGATACTATACAGTAATAAAACTACTTAAGAAATACTCTTCTCCCCTCCCTAGCCATGTATTTCTTAGATTATTAATTCTATCCCTAATATCCTATCATTTACCTGTGGCTGTCTCCATTATGCCTGAGTCCAGGGAAGGGACATGGCAGACTCGTCTCTCCTGCCATCTGCAGCAGTTCCTGGACATGCTGATCACTCTATGACAGGTTGGATCACAGAAACCCCCTTGGGGCTGCCAACTGATGTGCCAAGACTACTTCTGCCCTGCCTGGTTTGAGCCAGACCCGCTAGCCTGCTGCAAACCCAGACCCAGGTCTGAACCACACCTCCTAACAACAGTAGGCTTAATTGAAAGCAGCTCACAGAAGTGTTCCTGCCTTTAACACTCAGATGCCCAATTCCCAATGGGGTCCAAACCCCAAATAAATCCGTTTTACCCTGTATAAAGCTCATACAGGATAAACTCATAAATTGTTCACCCTCTATAACACTGATAGAGAGATATGCACAGCTGTTTGCCCCTCTATTCCCCCAGTATTAATACATACTCTGGGTTAATTAATAAGTAAAAAGTGATTTTATTAAAAACAGAGAGTAGTATTTAAGTGGTTCCAAGTAGACAGACAGAACAAAGTGAATTACCAAGAAAAATAAAACATGCAAGTCTAAGCCTAGTACAGTCATAAAACTGAATACAGATAAAATCTCACCCTCAGAGATGTTTCAATAAGTTTCTTTCACAGACTAGGCACCTTCCTAGTCTGGACACAATCCTTTCCCCTGGTCCAGCCCTTGTCCCAGCCCAGGTGGTAGCTAGGGAATTTCTCATGATGGCCGCCCCTTTTTTCTGTTCCACCCACTTATATATCTTTTGCATAAGGCAGGAATCATTTGTCCCTCTGGGTTCCCACCCCTCCTTCTCAATGGAAAAGCACCAGGCTAAAGATGGATTCCAGTTCAGGTGACATGATCACATGTCACTGTAAGACCCCAAGCCTTCATTCTTCCCAGCCTGACTCACAGGAAGGTCTGCCTGCAAACAGCGCCATCCACAGTCAATTGTCCTGGTTGATGGGAGCCATCAAGATTCCAAACCATCATTAATGGGCCACACTCTGCATAATTACAGTTGGCCCTCGGTTATATTTAATATATTTCTAGTTTCAGATACAAGAGTGATACATTTATACAAATAGGATGAACACACTCAGTAAATTATAAGCTTTGATACTTTACAGGAAACCTTTCTCATGAAGCATATTCCAGTTACATTATATTCACACACATTAGCATATTTTCATAAAATCATATAGAGTGCAACGTCACACACTCTTCCTCCCAAGTCAGCAGGAAACTTGGGAAAAGGCTGCTCTAGGTACTGTACCACACTGATATGGTGCTGCCCCAGTGCATGGAGTCTGAACAGGAGCAATAAGTCATTTTTTCAGCAGCTGGTTCACATTATTACATAATTGTATTAAAGCAGCACCCAACTGAGAATAGAGCCCCACCAAGCTAGAAGATGAACACAAACATAGCAAGAGACAGTCCCTGACCAAAATACCTTATGATCCAAATAGAAAAGACAGACAAAGGGCAGGAGAAAGTGCCATTATTCCCATTTCAGAGATGGAGAATTGAAGCATAGAAACAACAACTGGCATGCCCAAGGCCTTTAGTAAGAATTGATCGAATAAATTTATTATACTTGTATATGTATAGTTTCTGGCAACAGGACTTCTCTCCAGAAATCTAACTATGAGAGAGAGAGAAAGAAAGAAAGAGCTCTATCAATTCCAAATATCTTAATTGGATGTTAGTTTCCACACAGACTAGTGTGATTTAAAAATCAATGAAGCTGGAAAGTAAAGGGAAGAGGGGAAGAACACGATAGAATTAATTTCAGAATGACTCATCTTAGCTCTTTCATTGCTATGGCAATGCCCATCTGTTTAAAACTACTAAGAAAAGCAGTGATTCATTATTCTTTATTATGAGAAACTGAATTGCTAATCCAAGATGAATATCAAAATAAATCTGTTTTCCTTTAGCTCATTTCAGATAAGTGACGTTTGAGCACTACTCTCCTCATTCACTTACCTTGCCTCTCTTTTCTGAGACTTACGTGGCCCAGCATATAAGCATTGCCAATCTTTTGCTCAGGTATGAAAAAGAAACATAGTGCGTCCGTCCAGTTGTTTTTCTTTGGTCCCAAATTCCTCCCCATCTATATCTTGCCATTGGTTCCTTCCATACTTTTAGCAACTGTTTAACATGACCTCTATTTACCTCACCTTCCCAAACAGACTGTGTACTGAACTCATCATCTTGTTCTTTATTAGGTGAATGATTCTTAATTCTCTGACTCCATTTTCTATTCTGCATCACTGACATTGGTTAGAAACAAAGAGACCAAAGTTATATTCAATACTGTTTTTCCATTCTGATTTTCAGACGAGTTTCACATGGCATATGTTCCTAGAGCAAGAGAAAAAGCTATGTAATTTGAAGTGATACATATGTGCCATATATGGCTTAAATACTATAGAATAGCTAAATGCACATTCCAATACAGTATTTGGCTTCATATGCACATTTTTTTTCCTCAACACTTATAAACATTCAGGAAGAAAATCCTACAGTCTGGTCTGCCCCTCTGTCTTGTGGTTGAAGATGATGTGATAGGACAAGATGAGAGCTGCCGAGATTTTTCAAAGTCTCTTTTTAAGAACTCCGAGAAGGTGAAAGAGAGGGTGGCATAGTTTATCATCTCGTTATTTTGTCCACCAGCTAGGCTTACAAACCAATACATGAATTTTGGTTTATTAACTTCCAGTTCCACATTTTCTGTTTTTATCAAGCATAATTGACATAGTTCTTCAAACATATCACTAGGCCATTTTTGTTTAGACTAATTTAGTCTGTTTTTCCTTGCTCCAGTTTATAACATTCATTATTGAAAACAACTTGATCTCTTTACCAACATTTGTTAATATAGGTTATTGTAATAACTTATGAACTTTCACATACTTTTTACAGCTGAGCTCACAATTAGGGCAAACTTTTAGGCCCAATTATTGCAACAGATTTAGTGAGATGAAGGTAGAACAAAGAGGTGGATACAGCAGCAATTTCTCTCCATAACATAGTTACAGGAGGGGAGAGAACTCTTGCAGGCCAGAGGCTGCAGTAATGGCTACAGTGCAGTCCCACAACTAGGGCATGGTGGAAACCTGTGGAAGTCACTCTAGCCTATTAAGTAAATGCACTGGGATTAAGTTTCGGTTTTACAAGGCTGATTTCCTGAGACGAATAGTTCTTGGGGACAAGTATTGTACTGAATTTTTTCTTTGTGTGTGTTATGCATTGTTTCTCATTTCATACGAATAGCTCTAAGGTACTCTAGAATGGACAGAGTTGTTAAATGCTTAGACTTCTTTACTGATAACTTGCAGCTAAAGCAAGATTTCAGAAACCAATCTTGTACCACAATTTGAAAGATACTATTAGCACAACTTGAAATGCTTGGTAAGAATTGTTATCTATGGGCCTTGGTTTTAACAGTCCATTCATAGGCAAAACCACTAAACTCAACAGGAGTTTTGTCTGAGTAAAAACTGCAGAATCAGGATCTTAACATATTCTGTGTTATAAACATAGTAAAATAATTTATAAACAGACATTTGAAAATATAATGAAAAGAATTTAAGAAATTTTCATTTCATTATTGGGACTGAAGTTTAGACACTTTTTTTTACTTTTAAAACACAACATTGGACACCGCTTCCCCACCCCCACTCCCCACAATGAATGAATCAATGTATTATTGTTAAGATAATTTTGTTAAAATAGCATATCTAAAAGCTGCTTTTGGTAGTTTCACCTTCCACAGCCAATGAAATCTATTATTTAAAAAGAAAACATTAACTAGAGCATGTGATTTTTTTAAAATGACTCCTCCAGATAACACTTCGCAATACAAATATAGAACACTACTAAATATGAAAATCTACTCAAAACAGTTGCATTGGGTGCTAACTGCTTAGTTACAAAAGCATATACAACTCAACATTAGGTTTTTCACACAAAAAAGCAAAATAAAAAAATAAAGCCCACAGACATAGAAGACTTTAGTTTTGGAGACTGATAAGCTATTTATAAAAATAATTCCCAATTTTAATTTTAAAAAAAGGGAAGTAAAATCTAAGAAAAAATACTAGAAAGACTTTGTATTGAAAACTAAATAGTATTTCTGAAGTGCTTTGAGATCTTCGGATTAAAAGACACAATGTAGGATTTTCAAAATCACATAGCATTGGCTTGATTCACTTTGCTAAGTCAATAGAAGTTTTACCACTGACTTCTGTGGGAGCAGAGTTAGACCAATACTAAGCATTTTTTGGGGAAAAAAAAAAGAAAGCAAAAAACCCACACACTACAAGAGCATAGTGCTATTAATAAACCAGTGACATATAGGAACATCACTCCTACAACTTCCTAAAATGCAGGAATTGTAGGGGGAAAAGATTGTAGTTTACTTGTTTTATAATGCCTAGCAGATATTTTTAGGACATCTAAATGAGCTTTGGTGTGGGTCCTTCAAATATTTTTCCTTACTCGCGACACTGAAAACTGCCAATGTGTCTTCTCTGAAGATAAGGTCACAATTACAAAATAGTGTGTCTATAAAATGAGTTCACACTATAATTGAGGTTGAATACCCATTTATTTAAAACTGTAAATGAAAATTGTTCAAGCACTTAAGATTAAGAACATTTTCTCCTATTTTTGTGTATTAACAATTACATGAACATAGGACACACCATGTAGCCAAATATAATCAATAGTTTAAACGTCATCATCATCTTGACCATATATCAATCTCTCTTCATCGCTAATAGTTAAACAATCAGTTAGTCTATATATCAATCCAGTGGAACAAAGAAATAATGGAAGCCATCATATTTAGCTTTCATGTCATACAGAACTAAACATGAATTTCTCTTTTTCTTGAGAAGGACTAATGCAGAATTACTATAGTGCAATGCACAAATATTTACATATCTGATCAGGAGCCTGTCATATATTACTATATTCAGAAAATTAGCTTTGATACTTGGTAACAACGTATTGTTATTTGGCATTTACATGGTAAAGTTGACCTAAGAAGTTAACCACTTAATGCTAAGCATACATTAACAGCAACTGCTAGTTAGGGGCTGTGGTTATTGCAACACCATCTTAATTACATTTATTTTTAATGTTGTATGTCAAAGTAAAAACTATACTTTTTATTTTAAAAAAGAAACCAATTTTCTTATCTAGCAACTTGAACTCTGCTTTTATGTAAAGAAAATAATGAACTAACATTTGCAAAACAAAACAAAAAACCATAACCACTAACAATATTCAAGGATATAATCAAAAATACATCCAGATGTTACATTGGGTATCTGATAGGAAAGATGTGAAAGCCCTGAAAAACTGGTATTACAGGGTGTTAGTGTCCTTCCACTGTATGGCAGCTGCCATATTTTTTGTACTGAATCCTGCCCCTAAAAAGATTTTTCTTAAACAATAAAAAGATTGATACAGCCCCTTTAATAAATCACATTTATCGCAGAACAGGACTTGTAATGTGTTGCTGGAACAAAAGAACTGAAATGTTATCAGATCACAGGCAGATCCACTTATGCTGCATATCTCCACTATACCTCAGGAGACCAAGTGTCCAAAGAAAGCAGCTGTCATAGGCACTGAATGCTATCAGATCTGCCTCTTCTTTTTAGGATGCAGCACGTGCATCTGCAAAACTGGAGGTGACAATGCTGCCTTATCGTCTCAGAACTTTTAAAAGGTTAATGAATTCTGGCAGAAAATAATACCAATGTTATAAAAAAGAAACCTTTAAATTCTGATTCCAGTCACACCAGGAAAAACACAAATTATACTGCTAGGCATGGTTAAAAACTTGAATGATAAAACTACTACTTTAAAACTTTAAAAATTACAGTTAATACATTTGCTAGAATAGTATACTGCAGAATAGTATCTCATTTTTCTGCTTTGCACATTGCCCAGCAGGGAGAGCACAGCTACACTAACTGATAAGCACTTGTGTGTCGTAAGGCTTACCAGGACTTGTGCAAGAGGATGCAGCTATCTTTCTCTCTCCTTGCGCTCTCCAGTGCAATGGCGCCGCTAATGAGAGATTTCGAAAATCTCGACTAGTTCTGAGATCTCCTGAGACTTAGTCCTCCTTTGGTCTTGTTCACTGAAACTGACTAGACTGTGTTTACTGTTGGCAAACATGTGCGCATGCAGCACCCGCCCCAAACGCCAAGAAGTCCCCCCCCCCCTCACCAGTGACAAAGGGGCGGTAGGGGTAGGGGCGTGCAAAGCTGCACACCGCCACACACAGAGATAAGAGACAACTGTCAGCTGTAACTGTGTATTTCTGTACTCTTTCTTTACACACCAAATCCCAGTCCAACTCCCCCCAAACCCCACTGTATTTATATTATTATTAAGCGGTTTTTGTTACTGACTGACTTCTTTTTTCTGGTGTCAGAAGAGAAGACTCTGTTGTTCTGTGGGGGTTGTAATGTCACTGCATAGCCCACAGTGCCCATGCTACAGACTGGCTGCAGGGTCAACTGCAGGGCACACACAGACTGCAGTCACTAGGCACCAGGGACAGTCTGTGTGGTGTACTGCTGCCTGGTCTTTCCTTGAGGTGTATGCTTGTGCAGGGTCCTGGTGCCTGACATCCCGAATGTAAAGGCAGCTTCCTTCACATGCATTTTGGACCGTAGTCACGATCCTCCCGGTGCCATGATAATTAAAAATAGATTAAGAACACTGAATTCAAAATATATTCTACCTCATTTCCTCTATCCACCATTGTGTAATTATTTTCAGAGAAAAAAGAAGCATTTGTTATCCTTGGAACATGATGAAATTTGTTTTCAAGCTCAAGTTGGTCTGCCAATTACCCTTTTTCCTCGAGAACATATTGCCATATTCTGGTTTATTGTGTAAGCTTTCCCTTGCACTATGGCAAAAGTGAATCACAAGTTTGAATTTGCAAACATTTGCAAACATAGCCAAGAGTTCTCTTCAGATACCACATCAGTTATTTCCATGATGAACAGACATTAGCAACACTAAAGAAGGAAGATCAGATTGCATAGACTAAGGAGTGCAAATCCTGTGTCAACTGCTATTTAGTATATTAAAGATAAGACACAACTTTAATAGTTTGCATTGTAAATCTCATCACTGGATGAAAAAGAACTTGCACACTCAATAACCCAAACTCCCCATACCCTTTAGGTATCCTACCCAAAACTGAAGTGTATTAAAATAATTCCCTTACTGGCTTTGTTTCACACGGTGAATTTGACTACCTGAGAGGATCACTGGAGTAATAAAAACTGGGGTATCATATGATATAATGTAGCCCAATCACAAGTGGGTTCTGTAACATCATGCTTAATAAGTGACTTTAAAAAACTGAAAAGTTAAATATTTGGCTTAAATCCACACAAGGAAGGAAATTCTCTGTTAAGGATCAAAGCACCATTAGCTACTCAAAATGGGACTGTCTCCTTAACATTTCCTGACTGACAGTGTCTCATTGTCTTTAAAGAAACAAACACTACTAAATTTTGCTCAGCAAAGCAGCCTGACAGTTTAACAGGAAACACGAACAGTTCAGCATAGTTGTGCCTAATGTTCTTGATGGTGTTGCATGAGTGTAAGCATGAGGTTACAAAGAGCTGTTTTCAGTCCCTGAGTCCTAGGCCTGTTCTGTATCGGTCCATCTTCAGTACAGTTTAGTGCAGCCTATGCATGCTCAGCACACCTGAAATTCCAGCTTGAAAACTGAGTACCCCAAAAGTGAGGCACCCATAATCACTGGCCACTTGAGAAAGTACAGATTGTAACAAAAAAAATCTGACAGAGAGGTTACATTTTTACTTGACTATGCACTTTCTAGTGTCAATTCAGGTCAGAGCAGCAATACTGAAATACCCTAGGTGAATCTACTCCCATACTATTTCTGACTTGACTGAAATCTATGACTAATTACATCACACCCAGTGCCTGAAACCCTCCTCTCAATCTCACCCACCCACCCACTCATTCCACAGGAGAAGAGAAAAGAGAGACCAGATAATGGCAATGCCTGTAATCTATCATGTTTTACACTCAGTTTTTTTAAGAATATTTTCTATTTTGTGCTTTTAGGGTACATTTGTTAATTCTCTATGACCTCATCAGCAGCCTTACAAAACACTGAAAAGACAGTGTTATGTCAGCAAATTATGGGCCAAGACTTACACAAAACTGTCAGAAACATGACAATTATTTAATGCTACAGGAAGTTACTCCATATAACAATTCCTTTTATAATGTGATTTACAAATACTGTACAGGCACAAAGGTTGGAGGAAGAGGAAGATACAGAGAACTTTCACTTTCTTTTTGTGCCTGGACAGGGGCAAGGCACAGTTGTAGTCCTCCCTGTGCTTTCCTCAAACACAGCAGAAACCTGTTTGCCCCCTCTCGTGCCCCTCCTTCAGGGTCAGCAATTCAGGATGGTGCAGCAGGCACACCTCTTAGAGCTGTCAATCACATTCACATTTGCCTGTACCTTAATGGCACCATCTAGTCCTCAGTAAATTCAGAGGCTGAATTATACTTCCTAACAGAGTCACACATTCAAAACTGCAAATATTGGGTTTAACCTTTGGGGATCAGAAGATAATCTTTTCTTACGTAAATAATGCCACATTTTTGAATCCTAAACTTGTATAGCTTTAGTTCTAAAAATGAATTGGTGGTTAAAAAATATGACAACATCTCTTTTCTCAAGTTTCAATGGTTCCCCCAGCTTTAGTCATTTCTAGCCTCTGACTGCCAAAATCTGAGACTGGACAACAGAGGATGGATCACTTTATGACTGCCTGTTTTGTTCATTTCCTCTGAAGCACCTAGCTAAAGCCACTGTTGGAAAACAAGCGAGGTGGACCATTGTTCTGACCTCCTATGGCTCTTCTTATTTTCTTATGTTTTCTTGATGCACATATTGCATGGTGTTTCCTTAAGTTAATTTTTTTCCCTATTGCACATTCATCATAAAGGCTGGGCACATTTATAGGTCTATTTTGCTTTCACAGTGACATAGAGATCTTATTCTTCATGTTACCTTTGTGTTTCAAAAGCTCTGTTGGTTCCCATGCTTGCAAGTGTTTGAATTTCTCCTTGGCTTGGTGATGTAATTTGTCACAATTTTTAAGAAGATCCATCTTCACTGTAAGTATAATGGAAATATTCAGGCTTTCATCAAAGCGCAAGCTGGGTAACCCAACAGCAATGAACTCAAAGAAGATTGTTTACCTGAGCTCACTTGAAGACAGAATGGTTTGCCTAACTCTGTCAGGTACCAACTGTTTATTAACAGAATTAACAAGGTCAACCTGACTATTATTTCTTCATGTAAAGTTAAAGTTAGAATTTGACCAGTGTTAGCTACTGTTTAATATAGTAGGAGTGATTACTTCAAAGGACTTACTGTAAAACACTCATCAATTAGTATGTAAATCTTACATGTCTGTTAAAACACTGAATTTGCAGCTGAAAGAGATGTGGTGATATTAAGAAGACTACCCTGGACAGCAACCTTAAATTCTGTGGTACAACACTTGGAAGTCTGCCGATCATGAGATAATTCTAAATGTTACTCTCATATGTTGGGCAACATCTTTACATTTAGCAAATTTGGTTTACATATCTTCATGATATGATGGCTCAACTCGAGATTAATAAATATTGCTTTGGGCCTGATGTTCCATTCCAGCTCTGCTGGTAGATATGAAGAAATGGAGGCAGGTGTTACTGGAGCAGGAGCTAAGAAAAAGGGGGAGGGGAAGGAGAGAATCACAGACTCATAGAATATCAGGGTTGGAAGGGACCTCAGGAGGTCATCTAGTCCAACCCCCTGCTCAAAGCAGGACCAATTCCCAACTAAATCATACCAGCCAGGGCTTTGTCAAACCTGACCTTGAAAACCTCTAAGGAAGGAGATTCCACCACCTCCCTAGGGAACCCATTCCAGTGCCTCACCACTCTCCTAGTGAAAAAGTTTTTCCTAATATCCAACCTAAACCTCCCCCACTGCAACTTGAGACCATTACTCCTCATCAGGGATCTACAACCCATCCTGGACAATGATCCCACACTTTCACAGGCCTTGGGTGGCAGGCCAGTCCTCGCCCACAGACAACCTGCCAGCCTGAAGCATATTCTCACCAATAACTGCACACAGCACCATAGTAACTCTAACTCAGGAACCAATCCATTCAACAAACCTCGATGCCAACTCTGCCCACATATCTACATGAGCGACACTATCACAGGACCTAACCAAATCAGCCACACCATCACCGGTTCATTCACCTGCACGTCCAGCAATGTAATATACGCCATCATATGCCAACAATGCCCCTCTGCTATGTACATCGGCCAAACTGGACAGTCCCTACAGAAAAGGATAAATGGACACAAATCAGATATTAGGAATGGCAATATACAAAAACCTGTAGGAGAACACTTCAACCTCCCTGGCCACACAATACCAGATTTAAAGGTGGCCATCCTGCAGCTAAAAAACTTCAGGACCAGACTTCAAAGAGAAACTGCTGAGCTTCAGTTCATCTGCAAATTTGACACCATCAGCTCAGGATTAAACAAAGAGTGTGAATGGCTTGCCAACTACAAAAGCAGTTTCTCCTCCCTTGGTTTTCACACCTCAACTGTTAGAAGAGGGCCTCATCCTCCCTGATTGAACTAACCTCGTTATCTCTAGCCTGCTTCTTGCTTGCATATATATACCTGCCCCTGGAAATTTCCACTACATGCATCCGACCAAGTGGGTATTCACCCACGAAAGCTCATGCTCCAATACGTCTGTTAGTCTAAGGTGCCACAGGACTCTTTGCTGCTTTTACAAATCCAGACTAACACAGCTACCCCTCTGATACTTGACTCCTTGTTCTGTCAGCTGGTACCACTGAGAACAGTCTAGATCCATCCTCAAATCCCCCCCACCCCATTCTTCTCTTCTGTAGACTAAATAATCCCAGTTCCCTCAGCCTCTCCTCATAAGTCATGTGCTCCAGCCTCCTTATCATTTTTGTTGCCCTCTGTTGGACTCTTTCCAATTTTTCCACAACCTTCTTGTAGTGTGGGGCCCAAAACTGGACACAGTACTCCAAATGAGGTCTCACCCATGCTGAATAGAGGGGAATGATCACGTCCCTCGATCTGCTGGCAATGCTCTTACTTAATACAGTCCAAAATGCAGTTAGCCTTCTTGGCAACAAGGGCACACTGTTGGTTCATATCCAGCTTCTCATTCACTGTAACCCCTAGGTCCTTTTCTGCAGAACTGGTGCCTATCCACTCCGTCCCTAGTCTGTAGCAGTGCATGGGATTCTTCCCTCCTAAGTGCAGGACTTTGCACTTGTCCTTATTGAACCTCATCAGATTTCTTTTGGCCCAATCCTCTAATTTGTCTAGGTCCCTCTGTATGCTATACATACCCTCCAGGAGTATCTACCACTCCTCCCAGTTTAGTGTCATCTGCAAACTTGCTGAGGGTGCAATCCATGCCATCCTCCAGATCATTAATGAAGATATTGAACAAAATATCTGTAGCATATCTGCAGCCTGCTCCCACTAGTCTCTGAGCTCTTAAAGCCCTTTCAAACAAAAGCCTGAAGGTCTGAATTCTGTGGGTGGGTGGGTGGGACGAGAATGCTGAGAATTTAAGGGGCTAATGCTGGGGAGCCAACTTAACTACATGGGAGTTAATATTGCTTCAAACAGCATTGATTCCTGCTGTGAACATTCACTCTCTTTCACAGAGAGGGATTGCAGAGTTGCACTATGCTAGGCACTGTACAGAACTCGGGGGGTTACCAGTGGAGTTCCTCAAGGTTCGGTTTTGGGTTCGATTTTATTCAATCTATTTATCGCTGACCTCGGAACCAAAAGTAGGAGTGGGCTGATAAAGTTTGTGGATGACACAAAGTTGGGAGGTATTGCCAATTCGGAAAAGGATCGGGATATCCTCCAGGGAGATTTGGATGACCTTGTAAACTGGAGTATTAGTAACAGGATGAAATACAATAGTGAGAAGTGTAAGGTTATGCATTTAGGGATGACTAACAAGAATTTTAGTTATAAGCTGGGGACGCACCAGTTGGAAGTAACGGAGGAGGAGAAGGACCTAGGAGTCCTGGTTGATTGTAGGATGACTATGAGTAGGCAATGTGATGTGGCCGCTAAAAAAGCTAATGCGGTCTTGGGCTGCATTAGGCGAGGTATTTCTAGTAGAGATAAGGAGGTGCTAGTCCCGTTATATAAGGCGTTGGTGAGACCTCATTTGGAGTATTGTGTGCAGTTTTGGTCTCCCATGTTTAAGAAGGATGAATTCAAACTGGAACGGGTACAAAGAAGGGCCACTAGAATGATCCGAGGAATGGAAAGCCTGTCGTATGAAAGGAGACTTGAGGAGCTCGGTTTGTTTTCCTTAACCAAAAGAAGGATAAGAGGAGATATGATTGCACTCTTTAAATATATCAGAGGGATAAATACCAGGGAAGGAGAGGAATTCTTTCAGCTCAGTGCTAATGTGGACACGAGGACAAACCGATATAAATTGTCAGTCAGGAAATTTAGGCTTGAAATTAGACGAAGGTTTCTAACCATCAGAGGAGTGCAATTCTGGAACAGCCTACCGAGGGAAACAGTGGGGGCGAAGGACCTCCATTACTTTAAGATTAAGCTAGATAAGTTTACGGAGGGGATGGTATGATAGGATAACGGGTTTAGTCAATAGGTCAATAACGTGCCACAATGGTAATTAGTACAAAGGGTCAATGATAGGATATTGTTAGCCTTTTTCCAGAGGGTCTGGCTGGAGAGTCTTGCCCGCATGCTCGGGGTTCAGCTGATAGCCATATCTGGGGTCGGGAAGGAATTTTCCTCCAGGGTAGATTGGCAGTGGCCCTGGAGGTTTTTCGCCTTCCTCCGAAGCATGGGGCAGGGGTCGCTTGCTGGTGGATTATCTGCTACTAGAAGTCTTTAAATCATGATTTGGAGCATTCAACAGCAGAGTCAAGGGAGAGAATTATTTCAGGAGTGGGTGGATCGGCTTATGTGGCCTGCATTTTGCAGGAGGTCAGACTAGATGATCATAATGGTCCCTTCTGATCTTGAATTCTATGATTCTATGAACGCTAACAAAGAGATTGTTTCTGCATGAGAGAACTTACAATCTAAGTATGAGATAAGAGATAACAAGAGGAACAAACAGATGGAAGAACAAAATGAAACAATGAGACAATACTGGTCATCATGATAATTAGCAGGTATGGCACACCAGCTACCTAATAATGGTCAGGTTATCACAGGCATTTTGACAGAGGAGAGCTTTAAGGAGGTGCTTCAGAGGTTGTTTACAGAGGTTATGTCTACACTACAATTAAAAACCCATGGCTGACCCATGCCACCTAATTCAGGATAATGGCCTTGGGCTAAGGGACTGTAGCCAGACCCAAAACATCTACACCGCAATTAAACAGCTCCTTAGACTGAGCGCTGGAAGCCCAAGTCAGCTGGCACAGACCAGCCGTGAGTGTCTAACTGCAGTGTAGATATATCCAGAGTTTTTCTTCTATATACATGAGATGACATGAGAAAAAGCCCCAAGGTGCTTTTCCAAAAGTTTAATAAATGGGTGATGAATACTGGCATCAGTGATGGAGCAGATTTGGGAGTCTTATAAGTAGATGTGGATCAAGAGAATATAAGAGATAATAGGTAAGGCATAGATAGGCATGTAGAACCTTTAAAGAGAAGACGAACTGTTTGTATTTGATGAGGTTGAGAAGGGGGAAACCAGTGGAGGGATGCAACAATATGACTGAAGTGAGGAACAAGGAAAATGATCTTTGAAGCAGTGTTTTTAATGGCTCTAAGTAGAGTAAGGGTTTGTCAACAATGAAAAGGAGATGGTTCAAGTAGTCAAGATGTGAGTGGGTGAAGGCCACAGTGAGAGTTTTAGCTATGTGGATCGAGAGGAACGGCTGGATCTTAGAGTTATGCAGGAAAAAGAGACAGGATTTATTTTAGACACTGCCTGGGTGTGAGAAACTAGAGAGAGGGACAAGTTGAAAATTATCCTTATGTTACAAGCCAGAGTAACAGAGAAAATGGTGGTATTGTCCACAGTGATTGAGAACTAAGTGGGGTGGGAGACAAAAAGAGGGCTTGGAGCATTAGAGGAGGGTAAGAGCTCCACTTTGGCTACATTGAGTTTGAGCTGAGGACTGGACATCCATGAGATGTCAGGCAATCCAAGAGTTTAGTTTGTGCAGAAAGAGACAGATCCAGAATGGAGAGGTATATCTGAGTCATAAGCATAAAGATAACAGTTGAACTTGTGTTTGAAAATGAGATTGCCCAGAGACAAGGTATAGAGGAAGAAGTGCAAGGGGCCAAAGGTAGAGCCTTGATAAACCACTACAGAAAGTTAGGGGTGGGAGAATGAGAAGGCTGAAGGAGTAACTAGAGAGGAAGGAAATCCAGGAGAGTGCTGAGTCATGAAGATCAAGGGAGGACAAGATTTCAAGAAGAGAATGGTCAGTGGTGTTAAAAGAAGCCAAAAGTTCAAGAGGGATGGAGTACTGGTTCTAACTTTTTCCTCTATAGTGTAATTTTTCATGAGCAAACCAATCAACACACCCACACTGATGTCACACTATCAGCATAGTCATTGACATTTCTTCTTATACTGAAATGAAATGAAAGGGTAATTATAGACTTCAACAACTCCCTAAAACTACAAAGCTATGTTAACTATGAGGTTGCTACCAAACACCTTCTCCATACAATTAACATTGTGATTTATGATACCTTTGGAAACAACACAAGCCCAAATATGTTCGCTCATGCCAATATAAGCAATAGGCCAATTCTAGGTAATGTGTCAATCGAGGTGCAAGAGTGAACATGATGTGGAAAACTTCCATCAAGATTCTGATCCCCCCACCCCAAGCCCTAAGGTGAGTCTGCTTTACTGTCCTGTGCAATAGAAGAGCCCACAAGGAACCTGATGCAGCAGTGACAGCTCTACATTCATCCCCTCAGATTATTCATACACAAGGTTGAATAAATAAGTGAGAGTTCAGGGCACTGCTGATTAAAATATGAGCATACAATAAAAAAACCTGATTTTTCAGTGTATATTTTTTCATATTTTGGTACTATTAACATAGGCAACCAGAACATGGTTTGATATCAGTGGACATCAGGTACCAAACTTCAAAGAAAACAATAGCCAGACTCTAGAGACTGAACTGACTTTGTTGAGTGAATAGTGAATGTGAGGTTATGATGAAGTTATGCTAAAAAAAAGTAGTACTTTTGTACATTTGTGTACTTGTATCTATTCAGAGATTAAGGCCGGAAGGGAGCACTGTGATAATTTAATTTGTCCTCCTGTATAACACAGACCATAGGACTTGCAAGAATTAATTCCTTTTAGAACTAAAGCATCTCTGATAGAAAAAAGTCCAATCATGATTTAAGTTCCCAGTGATGGAGAATCCACCAAATCAGATGCCCAACTGATGTAAGTCAGCATAGCTCCATTGACTTTCATTAATGCCAATTTACATCATCTGAGGATCTGATACAGCCATGTTTTAATGTAGGGGGATGAGCATTCCATTCCACTTTTCTTGGATTTTCCAAACAACAGTTTAGAATGAATTTGCGAGAAAATGCTCATGTACAAAAAGATTTGCAGTCACATACAGCCCTTGAGCCTTAAAATTCCACTTCTCCTATTGGGGATTTCCTGAGCTGCAGGGTGAATTCTGTTGAACAAACAATAAGTTCCTGTAGCAAAGGATATTGCTCTCCTGTAGAACAGATGGAAAGTTACAACATGGCTGTAGTACATTAAAGCATACCCACTGTACACTCAAGTCTCTTATTTAATTTCTGCGTATCTGATGCAAGTCTTTCCTAAAAGGAATGTGTTATCCCAGTTTATTTTCTAGGTGTGCTCTTTGCCCTCACATCCCCCAGAAAGAAAGCCAGTAATAATAATATAGTGATTAGATATATTTCTCATGCAGTTACTATTCTCTAGGGTAAGACGAAAATAAAGAATATCTGACCAAAGACTTATTTCAATATTCTGATTGTCCAACAGACTTGTTAGGGATGACTTGACTTTATAGCAAGAAGATGTGAACCCTATCCAAGCTTGTTAATTAATAGGCTCCCCAGATAAATTCCTTCTTACTGGTGTGCCTGATTACTAAATCTCTCTGCTTCAAGGCAACAGATGGCTTAAGTTCTTCCAAAATTAAAAAAGTCCAGAACTCCTTATGCTTCAATAGCCTAAATTTAATCAGACTCTCCTATGTTACCATCATAAACTACCAATGAGGTTTTGTAAAGTATCAAAACAGCAATGGATAGATGAATGTTTCATTGTTACAATTATCTGGTTAGTTGTGATTTTAAAGGGCTATTTGTAGGTTCCTGGAAAAATGATATTCTAGTACATTCTGACTCACATGAGCAAAATATCTTTCTATAAGCATACCAACCAAAATCTCACAAAGAATCTGAAACCATTAGGCAAACAAACAAACAAAAAATCCGTGACTCTCCTATTCAAAACCCTTACACATTCTTTGCCTTTAAAGGAAATAAATACATACTCCCACATTTTCAACTCCAACATCTCTAGCTGTCTCCCTTCATAACTCCCCTTTCAATAGAATTCTGAAAGGCTCTTTTCCTTTGCAGAAACAGAGTCTGATTTTGTACTGCCATTTGTGCAGTGTGTGACCTGCTAAGAGCATGCCATGGATGGTATCACCCATACCGCAGAAGCTTTTAACAATTCATCACTCCATTTCCTGATTCCTCAATTACAACGTGATCTAATTCTCATGGCAGTGTCAGTCAGTCTTTCCACTGACTTCATCAATAAATGCATCAGGTCCTCTGGCCCTGATCTTGCCAAAAGATCCACCGAAGGGCTGCATGAAGATTTCTTTGTATGATCAGGATAACTTTCATAGTAGCTTAGGATTTGGCCATAACTGCACTGGAAAGTGGACAAATTATACTGTATTTCAAATTGTAGGAAAACTTGTGACTTTTTCTGTCTCAAATTATACTGATCTTTAAAATCATAAAACCTAAATTCTGTATCATGTAACCCACATGTAAGCAAAATACGGTTTAATTATCTGGATTTTTGGCATAATGCTGATATACTGCATTTTTATTGAAAAAAATAATTTTGAACTTATTACACAATATTCATAGACAGAATATAATTTTAAAGTAATGTATTACTGTGAAAGGGATTACTCACTACTCATTCTGGGCATCACCCAGTGGTCAGGCAGGGTGTGGCAGGTTCTCTTCTTTCCTGGTGCCCTTGTTGACAGCTGCTCTGGTCTTGTGATGGTCTGTCCCTTCCAGGACTCAGCTCTCTGGCCAGGTCACATATTTTATATCCTCCCTTTTGTAGTATATAAAGAGTCTAGCAATGGTTCCTTCTGAGGTATGCAAGAGTCTCCAAGTTTCCTCTAGTTGAGGTTGTGACCCTTCAGTCCTCAGGTCCTTCTCTCCCTGTTTCAGGGGGTCAGCTTTTGCCTTTGGCACCCTCTATGGGTTTGTTGGGGGACCTGGGCCCACCCTCTCCACCAGGTTCCAATCCAGAGCCCAGTGTAAGCAGCTAAGTCCTGCACCACCAAAATGTTATACTGCTGCCTCACCGGTCCACTTCCTATCAGACTCTTCTTTCACAATAGGTAAAGTAAAGACATTAAATAACTGGAAATCAATGGAAATCTCAGGCCTTCTAAGAATCCCAAGTCTCTTCCATTTGGGTTTATCCACATTGCTACAGTCAGGCCTCAGGCAGCAGGAACTTCTCAGGAGCTCAGAGTGTAGGTCAGTTCACCTCCACTATCTGCTGCCCTACTGAGCTTGCCTACTCTCCTTTTGAGATCCTCCTCCAAGCCATGCATGTTTTGAAGGTGTGACAAGGTCAGTCTGCCTGGGTGCAGAGTAGTTGCTTAACCCTTTCATTACTAGTACAGTATTTGTATACCTCATTATAATAACTAAAAAAAAAAAAAAAAAAAAGGTTCACTCCAAACAATTTTTTTCTTCATCTTTCCTTTCTAGAGCAAGGAATATCTTATCTGTATTCTAATTTCCATATGAAGCATATTTCAACTATTTTAAATTATAAGTAATGGACCTGAGAGTTTAATTGACACCATTCAGCCTTTTTGAACATAAGTTACTTTTCCATGGTTCTTCCCAAAATGAGATGCAGCAGAAAACTCATCAACATTTGTGTTACTGTTACTCTCAATATAAGTTGTGCTTTTCAGGGGGTAGGAGGAGGAATAAGAGAGTATTACTCAACTGTAGATTTAAAACCGGCCAACCAACTGAAACCAGAAAGAGTGGGGCAAAAATCGTTCTAAGGTTAGACCTTGTATTTCAGCTCTCTGTGGGACAAAGCCTAAAACACACTCACCAGGTTAAATTACTTTATACTCTTCTAATTTAGTTACAGCTATATTTTTCAAGTTTAAAATTTGCAGGTCTTTAATATGAACTAGTTCCTTCTGAGCTTTCACAAGAAAAACATGTAAGACTTTGGGGGTTGAAATTCAGCTAAAAGTCTACTTTTCCTGGGTTTCTGTTTCACATCACTTGTGATAGTCTGTATTAAGAATCTGCACCACAATTCCACATTATTTTATAACCTGTAGCTTGTGTAAAGAATGTAGCTTTTAAACTTCTGAAACAGTCATTGTAATACTCACAAGAGGATGAGATAATAGGAATGTCAGGCCAGACATTTAGCTTGCATTTGGAGCTATCCCTCAAAAATAAGGCAAGAGTTTATTTAAATTCTCTACTTTGTTGATTTTTTCCCTAGCAAACACTATAGTAGTTCTTTAAATAAAATTGCAGCACGTGACATAAAATGAGTATGTGAATATTATTTTAAACACTGTACAGGCCTTCTAGGGGGAAGAGTCCAGATTATCTGAGGCAGCTTTCCAATGCAGGAGCTCCCAAAGCAAAATTTAAACCAGGTTAAGTAGGTTTGGAAAGGTTTTTTGGTTAGCAAAAGACTAATTTAGTCAGAATTTTCCTTTGTGTTATTAGATTGTAGGAAGAAGCCAGGGTACTCAGAGGAATAGCTGGAGTCCTCTCTAAAAATATTTTCATTACCACACTAGCAATGAAGCTAGTTGGTTTTGGTTATTCCCAAAATTTTATGTAAGCAATACTTCTAATCTAGACAGATGTCCCAGAGAGTGTCAGTCATCATATCCTATAGGAGGTACATATATCCAAGAATGAAATAAAATAACTGTGTGCCTTCTGATAACCTTGTAAGTTCTCACAAGTTAAGTAGGTTCAGGCTAGAGCAGTAATTGGATATCAGATCTCCAAGGAAAGCCTAAGTACTGTGAACTGACATTGATAGTCCAACAGGTTATGTCTTCCCTCTGAGTTATAACTAGTATTAGAGGTACTGTGCCGTCAGAAGTGAGATCTTCCATATGAGATATAAAATTAAGAGGCTGACCACCTGTGATCATTAAAGATCACATGGCCCATTCTAGACTAGTAGAGGTATTAGTGCGGTATTTTGACCAAACTGTTACTCCATACTTCCACTTTTCCTATGTTTGATGACCAGATTTCTTCTTGTCTTTTTTTTTTTTTTTTTTTTTTAAGTTTTACGGTGAGATTAAATAGCTGCTACTTTCCTCCATAAAAGGAGGCTCTATTTCAGTAGTAGATGAAGCAATTCCTGTATTCAGACAAGTACAGGGACCAGTCTTGCAGCCCTTCCTCATATGAGCAGTCCCATTTAAGTCAATGGGATAACTCACGTTAGACAAGTTTGCGAGAATGGGCTCACAGACCCCAATTCTGCAATTACTTAAACATGTAAGTAGTCCTACTGAAGTTGATGGGACTACTCCAGTGCAAAGTTACCTATGTGCATCAGTGTTTTCATGACCAGGGCCTATTTTGTAAAGTACTTCCAGATCCTTTTACATACAAAGACCTACCATAAATAAATATATTTTGACTCAGAATCTACTGGTACATCAGGTATTTTGCGGCTACTCCTAAATCTACATAGATTACAAAATTTGAAATTGTCACTTCAACTCTAAATGATTTAGAAATACTATATTAGATTATTAAATCATATTTACTGCTACTATTGTACGGACTCAAGCACTGACATGATTTGTTTCAACTCTAAAAAGGTGTAATTCACAGGATAACTGAGTATAGAGAGTGGACAGTTATCAGTTAAAAAAATTGAAAAAAAACTTTTATGCCTGGACACTTAGTTTTCAGAGATAATTATTGCCCACAAAACTAATTTAAGTGTAACAAGAGTAGAGTAGATTATCATACTCATCTTGCCATTTATTTGAAAATACATTATTCTAGGATGACTCCCTGTGTGTCACATTTAATTGCCTTTGAAGATCCTGCCATTTGAATCTGTCTTCTGGAACATGCATTTCATCATTAGTTTTTAGCCTTGTTACATCAATCACCACAACTGCTACAGAAGATTTCTGGGCTATGAAGTGATAATTTGTTCCAGTGGTATTAATGAGGCAAGCAGTGGTCTTGAGGGAGGTGACAGCTCGTTGCTTTACAGACGGCAGCAGATTAAGGTGTTGTGCTATACATGGTTTTAAGCATACCACTGGAGCCTTCAAAACATTATATAAACTTTTTTTTATTAAAATGAAGATGAAGGAGCTATCCTTTAATTTTTTTGTGATACATTACATATATCTAACAACATTTAAGGAAAATAAATATTGTTATTCAATGTAAAGCTACTGCAAATACTCAGAAAATATTTTCATAGCTGTAGTCATGGTGTCTCCTGCTGACTTTTAAACTGAGTAGGCATATTTGCCACTTCTACTTCTAGTAACCCATACTATCTTATGTCTCCTATCACAATGTCAGATCAACTAGAAAAGTACTACCAATGCCAGGTAGTTCAGTACTTCTGGGAATGATGCTACAGAACCAGAAACAATTATTTGTTGGTGCTGTAATGTCATTCCCAGAATACTGCTTCAGGAAACAGTACATCTGGAAACAACAGATGGTCTGCGTTTAAATGGGAGGGAACAGAGTATTTTAATACCCACACATCTCTAATTCGGCTCTACAAGTTTGATTTCAATGTTTCTCAGATTATAGAGTGTTACAGAATATGTATGACAGGCTTTATCCACATTATTGTTACTACCAGCACTTACAGCTAAAACCCTAATGTTGTACTATCTTTATCTGTGAACTCTGACTCAACCATATGTGCATTTCTAGAAGAGCAGACTTGGGTTTAAAAAACTAAAACCGTATACCAACGTTTAAAAAAAAAAGAAAAAGAAAAAGTCAAGTCAAATTGTCCTCAGAGACCCGATATGCACCATACAATGTTAAACTGCGCAAACTGAGTGCAAACGGCTACCATATCAGAATGCAAAGACGATATAAAAGGCTATGGATGGATGGAGGGAAAGTGGAGATTAAGGCCCAAATAGCTTTTATCACTGGCTGCACTATTTCACAGAAAAAGCACTAAATTATATGCATATGTTCAGAAACACTTTTTAAAGCTATAATTTTAATATTTTACAAACAGCGCCAATGTCTATTGGATGTTAATCAAGAGCTGCTCCCAAGCATTCTAGAGAATCTAAACCTCATAAAATTTACTCAGACACCTTTTGATGTCAGTGAGATCACCTGGGTAAGTAAAGTGACGAGAATTGGGCCATGTGTGTAATCTCACTCTTGTGCTGATACAGGCTACAACAAATCTATTGTAACCTTTGCTTGCAGAACTAAAGCCTAAGGGCTAAATGATGGAGGTCCTGAGGCACCAGCATCTACACTTACTTTTCAGACTATCTTCATGACAACCACTGATAGAAAGGTGACATGATAAAGAAACTTCAGACTCAAGTTCTCCAAAGACACTTGGTTTCATTTTCTGTTCAATACAATGTGCTCAATGCTCCACGATATTTCAGCATGACACATCCTAGGTAGGACCTTTTCACTCAATATCATACTTGCAAGCTTTACTGATACTGCTTAATTACATAAATATGTTTGCAAGAGTCACATTGCTCTAACAAAACAGAGCTAGTCTCTTGGCAATGTAGGGACCAGATAAGTACAGCTATTCAAAATTTGGAATTTGCCTTCAGAATAATTGGCTCTTATGAGTTGGTGATAATGAGGTCAGCATCTGTTTAAAGTAGAATCAACACCAGCTACAGCATATGGATAAGATTCCAAACTCTCTTTTTTTTCTGGTTAAAAGACAAACCATTTAAATGTGGCTCAATGCAATGTGACTGGCAATCTGAGCTCAAGGAGAGGCTTACAACTGGAACATGGAATATCAGTTAGTACTGAAGCACATATGCAGACTTGACTCAAGACGCTTGTAAAGATTCTGCCAACATATGTCAGGCTTTGCTAATAGTTGTTAGTCCTTCACTCCTTCACGCTGCATAAATAATAAAGTATACTGAGTTAACCACCCCTGCTTTTTTGTTGTTTTGCTTTAAAGATCGGCTATTTCATTAACACATCCATACAGCACACCATATCTCTTTAATACACCTGAATACTCAGAGCTCTATTGTATCACCATTTAAAAAAAATAATAATTTCTGACTAAAATCTGAATGTGCAACAAAATCCTTAATTTTCTTACTTCTAATTTCTTTATAGCTAAATACTAATAAAAGGGGTTTATTATAGTATCAGTCTGAGCAAGGGGTAATACTCTGACCTCTGCATCAGGAGGACATGCAATCAAATACATTGCCAAATCTAGGGCTTATGCACAATGAATTACTGCAATGGGGGGATACAAAGGTGCTGCACTGTTAGAAATGTGCTATCCTTCAGAAGAGATGTTAAACTGGAATCAGTTCTGATAGTCTCCACTGGCTATCCAGATGGACGTTAAAAATCCCATGGCATTATTTAAGAGGAAAAGGATAACTCTGCTGTTCTGGCTAAGTGGCTAACATTCATTTTTTGCAATAGAACAGGTTCCAACATCCAGGAGTCTGCACAAGAGTTACTGCCGAAGGCATAATGTCAGAGTAACTTATCACTTCGTAAAGTTCTTTTATAGATCTAAAATACAGAAGGCATTACATCCAACTATTAAAATAAACACTGCACTATTTTAACTCTTTGGATATTTTTCTGAAACCTGATAGCTCAAATCAGAAATAAACACAGAACTCAGAAAACAGTGAAACAGCACTGACAATGGTATAGCTGACTTAAAGTCCATTATCTTGATTAATAACATGAGAACAGCCAGAAAATTCAGCGAAAATTAATCACTGCAGATATCAAGTAGTAGCACGAAATTTTATTTCATACAGTGATGCTGTCTTATAGTTTTTAAACATAAACCCAAAATTAAAACTACAGTAAATTCAAATTTCACATGTATATAATTTAACTGCAGTAATTTAGTAAGGAAAAGTAACTCAGTGGATTTGAACCTTCTTACATGAGGACTGAAGGTATCTCAAGTCCTTAAAAAAAAAACCTCACCTACTTGTCTATGGATCCTTGTCTTACGTGCGTAACACTTAATAGCAAACATACATGTAGTACAATACACACCTGTTCCTTTCTAACAAGCGATAAGTTTCTTCTGCATACTTTTGTCTGGATGAAAGTGAAGTATTCTGGGTAAGATCTCCACTGCCTCTGTCATGATGTAATTATTTATTTGGTCCTGCTCACAGCGTCCTTTCCTTTTACAATAAGTGACTATGAGATTCTGTTTTTGCATCTCAAATACATACAGCAATGATGCAGGATTGACGGTACAATTAGTACATAGAATCTCACCTTCTGGTCAGAAGAGTAATAAGTCTACTTGTGCTTGGTTTCTAGATTTGATTTAGGACCTCTATCAAAATCCTTGCCTTGGGCGCTTGAGAAAAAACTCTCATATTTTCAGGGCAGAGTATTATGACATAAAAATGCAAACATCATCAATTATACACAGCTTGCTTCTATTT
Organism: Mauremys reevesii; assembly: GCF_016161935.1. Lineage (NCBI taxonomy): Eukaryota > Metazoa > Chordata > Testudines > Geoemydidae > Mauremys > Mauremys reevesii. The sequence goes on along the minus strand of NC_052631.1, from coordinate 88,701,682 downwards.
CTTCACCCTTAGCCAGCAGTTGCTCTACAATCAACCAGTGGATCTTCCACACATCTTTACTGAGACAAAAAACATAGTAAAATTAAATTTAATTATCTTTTAGATATCCTACAGTGATGTAAGAACATAAGAACAGCATTTCTGGGTCAGACCAAAGATCCATCTAGCCCGGTATCCTGTCTTCCGACAGTGGCCAATGCCAGGTGAACAGAATAGGTAATCATCCTCATGTGATCCATCCCTGTCACCTATTCCCAGCTTCTGGCAAACAGAGGCTAGAGACACCACCCCTGCCATTCCTGGCTAATAGCCACTGATGGACCTATCCTCCATGAACTTATCTAGTTCTTTTTTGAACCCTGTTATAGTCTGGGCCTTCACAGCATCCTCTGGAAAGGAGTTCCACAGGTTGACTGTGCGTTGTATGAAAATAATACTGACTTTTGTTTGTTTTAAATCTGCTGCCTATTAATTTCTTTTGGCAACCCCTGTTCTTGTGTTATGAGAAGGAATAAATAACACTTCCTTATTTACTTTCTCCACACGAGTCATGATTCTATAGACCTCTATCATATCGCCCCTTAATCATCTCTTTTCCAAGCTGAAAAGTCCTAGTCTTATTAATCTCTCCTCATATGGCAGCCGTTCCATACCCCTAATAATTTTTGTTGCCCTTTTCTGAACCTTTTCCAATATATCTTTTTTGCGATGGGGTGACCATATCTGCACTCAGTATTCAAGATGTGGGTGTACCATGGATTTATATAAAGGCAATATGATATTTTGTCTTATTATCTATCCCTTTCTTAATTACATAATGCATACTCAGAATATATTTACCAACACATCACCCCTTCATTAAAGCAATTTATTTACAAAAGAACATTTGCGGGAATATAATTCAGTTCCATGAAAATGTTGAATCCTCCCAAAAAACTGTTCTACCTAAGCCTTAGCAAAAGAGAAATCTTACTGAAAACATCTAAAGATTCTCAAATTGAAAAATTAAGGAAAACGGTGCCTTTTCACAGTGAAACTCCTCATTTATTCTGCTATGTTACTTACTTTATATCATCTTCTTAAAGGTATTTTGTTAAAAAGGTCATTAAAGTGTGTATAATTACAGCCTCTTTTCACAGTGGCAAAGCACAATATAGCACATGATTAAAATTAAAAATTAAAAAAAAAAAGATTGCCTTGTACTGTAGTCTGTTCCTGGACAATTTTAAAACCACATAATACCCTATTCGCTATCTGTTGTTTTGAAAAGCAAAGCTAACCATATTTTAGTCTTTCTTATGAGGACTGCTCATACAAAATATGTGTAGAAGGAAAGAGAAATAGGCATGGATTTCTCCCTATTAGGCACTCTCAGTTGAGGAGGAAGCATTTACCAATGACTTTGAAGAATATCAAAGTAAAAGCTAAATCTTCACCTGCATAATATAGTTATTCTCAGGGGATATTCTTTCATAGTGTGATGAATATAACAGTGTTAAAATGTACTTTCAGTGCCACTGCAATTTACCAGTGGTTTGGAGCCACAGGAAAGCAACAGACATAGCCATATAGCACAGAACTTTAATCCTCTTAATTCTAACAATTTGCCAGCATGCCTTTTCTTCCAAATACAGGAATCAACACAGCTTATAAGCAACTGTTAACATAATTTATATTATTTATTCTGGGTCATCTATTTTTCTCTTTAAAATGTCAAATACATTAGGGATACTCAGCTTCACATTTTCACACTAAATCCTCTGCTCCAAAACGTCAGTCCACTTATGATAAAATACGGACATTCATAAGCATTCTAAAATTTGACTATAGGATTCTATAAGAATTAAATGCAACAAATTGTACAAAATTAGTGTATTGTAGGGAGGGGCAAGGAGGGGGAAAAATGAACAAAGTTGCTTTAGGAGAAATTTCATTTATCGTCACTATTTGATAGCTACAGAATAGACATGTACAGTCACTATATAGCAGACATTTAGAGAGATACAAGAAACCAACAAGACCTTCCTACTCTCCAAAACAAACCTCATTTTTGGCAATAAGGTTGAAATATTTCCACTGTGAATGTCTACAATACATTTCAGTTAATCTAGGCATAGTTTTCCACGGTAACTGTCACACTATTCCATAATCAATCAGAATTGAACAACAGTCTGAATTATCTCAAAATGTTTTTGTTAATGCAAAAGAAATATTCAATTATAGGTCTCTGTCAACAGCAAATAATAATGTACACTTGGATTAATTAGCACCTGGATTAATTAGCACAATTACATTCTATCCCTTGAAAAACAGAACTATATTACTGAACTGACCAATGCAGTCAACTGATAATATATTTTGTTCAGATAAGCCTCCCATACACAGAAGGAACATGTACAAACAGTAAAAACAACCCAAGTTTGAAGAATCAGCATGGGATGGATAAGATTCTGGGGGCTGGAAGGAACAGAGAATAGGAAAATTCTTTATAATCTTATAAAAAAAGTTAGAGTCAGTCTGGGGACTTTTCAAGCAAAAGAAGTTATCTCTGTGGATCCTTCTGGAACTGAACAAATTGATTGTTTTTCAAGTTGCCTGAAGCATGTATGTCTATTAATAATATGATTAGTCTCAGAGTCAGAGATAAATATGTTCCCAAAAGAGCAACAGTACATGCCTCCACTATACAGAGTTTTCCAATTTATTCCCCCCTCCCTTCATCTTGGATCTTACTCCCTGTAATTTTATTTAAAGGGGAGGTTGTTATTGTAACAAATGATATGAGAGCATGAAATATTTCCTCATACAGGCTCAGTTGTGACATTACACCAATATTATTAGCTTAACTGTAAACTATTTTGAAAGAGGAGTTGCTCTTGGGAAGCCTACACTGGCAGTGGCTTATACATCTTATTGCATTAAATTTCTATTAAGTACTACACAGAGAGAGAGAGAGAGAGAGAGAGAGAGAGAGAGAGTGTGTGTGTGTGTGTGTGTGTGAGAGAGAGAGAGAATATCGATTATAAGCACAACTAAAAACTATTATTTCATATATATCAGTTTCTGAACTATGTAGACTCTTTCAGTTCCTGAGATTTTTCAGCGATTCCCGAAACTGAATATGTTACCTAAAAGATCCATAAGAATGACCATTACTTTTCATTTTAGACACAAAATATGGGCCTGATGCTGCAAACACTTACCAACATGAAGTAGTCTCAATAATTATAGCCTGTTCCTTAGTAATTTTTTTGGAATGTCTTTAATGAGATAGTGCTTACAGCAGTAAGCACTATGTCCTATACTGTTTGCAGATTCAGACTCCATCACTTCTATGTAGATCAGGGGTTCTCAAACTGTGGGATGGAACTCCCAAGTGTTTTGCAACCCTATTTTAATGGGGTCGCCAAGACTGGTGTTAGACTTGCCGGGGCCCAGGGCCCGATCCCAAACCTAAGCCCAAGCCCTACAGCATGGGGTTGAAGCCAAAGCCCTAGCCTCACTGCCCAGGGCTAAGTTTACATACCCTCCCCACCCACGGTAGAAGCCGTTGGGCTTCAGATTTGGCCTCCCTGCCTGGGGCAGTGGCGCTCAGGGGGAGGGGCTTAGGTGGACTGGGTCTTCAGTCCTCCCTCCCCCTCCTGGGGTCATGTAGTAATTTTTGTTGTCAGAAGGGGGTCAAGGTGCAATGAAGTTTGAGAACCTCTGATAGATGAAGCTTTTGAGTGGATTTCTGTTCTTTTTCCCCCTCATTTACTCTAAGACTTATTTAAACTAAAAACCAACTGGTTTAGAATAGATTTCTTAAGTGCATCTGGAAATTGTGATTGTAGCCTAAAGCTCTACAACAACTTTCAATTATTAGGTTGTGAAACTCAAGGCTTACAAACCCATATTTACTTAGTAATGTTGCATTTTATACAATGTTAATATTAACACTAGCCATCCATTTAACTTAATAAAACTGTCAATTCATAAATTCTGAAATTATGTCCAATTACTTTTTAATATTTGAATGCAAAAAAAAGACAAATTTCATTAAACTGAGAGAAATTATGCAGCAATCATATGTAGTACTGATGCTCACATGAGGCAGATAATTTGGGGGTCAATTTAGATAGGGGTCCAGTGAATGAGATCAAAATCATATCTTTTCAATGAGCCTTGTAACTCAGCTTTTAAAAAAAGTAGTGTTCTGTTGCTTGTGGTTCTTCCAGTACAGTTATTCATGTGATGCTTGCAAACCAGGTGCTAGCGCTTGCCAAAATGTTAACCTCAGCCGAGTAATGAAATTCATTGCTGGAAACCAGTCTTTCACCTGTGTGTAAATATGATTAAGACGAGTACTGAACTTTTAACAATGTGTTTAGACTTTATGAAGTGCTTGTAAATTGCTGCATGCATTAATCTCACTTTAATAAATATTACCTTATATCATGTGGTAAAGATATGTTTTTGCTTTGTAGTAACAGTAAAAAAAGTAATCCTGAAACTGATCTTGTCACTAGGGATCCTCTCCAGCTCATCAAGGCTATCAAAACTAAATGCGCCATTAGGGATATCACAATACAAAGACGGTTAACTGCCCCATTCACACCTTTGAAGAGACTACGTGGAAGATTTGAGGTACAAATTGACCTGAGGTAAGTGACAGGACAAGGAACAATCGGAATATTTTGTGATCTTTGTGGTATAGCAACCAAGTATAACTAAGTCCAGTGACTCCATGTAAAGACTGTTATAGTGCCTTAGGAGTTCACATTTGTTACTGGGTTGGTGAAATCTGGTTATAGAATGCAAAACCAGTTTGGGTTTCTGCCCTGCTTCTTGACAGTCTGCCCTGGTTGGCACTCATGTCATGAACCATTCCAGACAGCTTGACAATCCACCCTACAACCGTCAAAATAGTATGAATCCTTGGAGCATTACCAGACTCTTCCATCCTACCTAATTCCTGAGAATCAGATAACTATGGTAACCAGAAACCACCTTCACCTATGGATAGGCAGAACACCAATCCCATTCCTTTAAAAAGTAGGCTTAGCATTTCTTGTACAGAAATTTGTTCTTTAAAGACTGGATTTCTGCAACTCCATCTACCTTGGATGATTGTAAACTCACAGAGAACAAGAAAATCCTGTGTTAGTCCAACATATCACAGCTCACCTCCCAAGTGGGATTAGCCACAGAAAACACATACTATGTTCTACACCTTCCACTTGCTTTTCACTTAGCACAAGGTTTGATTCAAGGTGTTGATGTTAGTCTTCTAAGTCTACTTTGGGGACTGCCTCCATTTGTGACCTCCAATGTCTTGTTTAAATTAGGCCTGTTCGAGCAGTTTCCCATTAGCTCTACTCCCAGTGTTGCAAGACTATCATTGCAACAATAGTGAGATCCCCAGTAAAGACAAAGCACTGGGGTTCATTAGTATCCTAACCTCTGTTCTGAGCAGGATTAGATAACATCTTGATAAAAACATCTAGCAGCTACCGGACACTTCACCATACTAGACTCCAATCCTTAATACCACCAAGGCCTGGTCTACACTGGTGGGGGGGGAGGGATGCACGCTTGATCTAAGTTACGCAACTTCAGCTACGTGAATAACATAGCTGAAGTCGACGTACTTAGATTGATTCACTTAGATTGGTGTCTTCACTATGGTGAGCCGACTGCTGCCGCTCCCCGTCGACTCTGCCTGCACCTCTCGCCGAGCTGGAGTACAGGAGTCAACGGGAAAGCACTCGGAAATCAATTTATCGTGTATAGACTAGATGAGATAATCGATCCCCGCTGGATTGATCGCTGCCCACCGATCCGGACAAGTAGTGAAAACATACACTAAAACTGAAACCACAATGGCAGGACAAAAGCCTATAATATAGACCACAGCCCAATATCATTGTTGCTTATCCAGGGCAAAAGAACGCTCATGGGAGCTGGAAGCAAGGCATACTGCAGGATATCAGAATATACTCTAGTTTATCCACTGTCAAAGGCCAGTAAACCTCATCTTTTTAAATAGCCTACCCATAATAATAGAAGATAAGTTGATTTTGAAAGAGTGGCTGAACCCTAGGAATACAAGAGAGGAGTCTACTTTTGGTTTAAATCTTGCCTCCCTTACTTTATTGTAACACACTTGATACTCAATACAGAGGATAGAGAAGATCATCACACACACACTCTCGTAATCACCAGAGCATGAATAACTAGAATTCTCCTCCCAAAGACACAATTCTTGTGGAGAGGTTTGTTTGGAGGGAGGTTTAAGGAAACATTCTTTGCAAGAAATACAATGGGTTAAAAACATATCGGAGTAATACAAATGTTCCTAATAAGCCTCCACTGGAATACACACACAAACTTTACGTACTACATTCACTGTTGACTCAAACAAAGCTTTAAAGCCTAGTCCCTCATTACAGAGTAGGTGATTATGTTAAAAATGCGATGCCTGAAGAGTGAATAAAAATTACTGCTCTATGCAGCTTGCAGACAACAGAGGGGGTTTAGCTGGCAGTCTTTTGCCTTTCTTAAGGACTAAACTAATCACATTTTCTGAAGACAAAATGTAAAACTGGCACTGAAGCACAGCATACAAATTTAAATGCATTCAAATCCAACTCCTATCTGAATTTGCAGCCAGTTTCTATATTAGTAATGAAGTGAATGAAGTTCCTGTGGGAAATTTAAAAAAACCCAAACAACCCACAAATAAGTTTTATTTTTTTTCCCTTTACTACAGAGCCACGCAGAAGATTGGACTTTACAAGCATCATCTGTACTGAAGTCTGCACCACTTTCCTCTCAAAGAAATCCTCACTTAAAATTCAAGCTCAAAATTATGCATTTGCATTTTTCATTTACCACTCCTTAACAAGGAATTAAAAAGCCTAATCTCATTGATGTTTAAGAAAAATTATCAGGGAGGGATGTTGGTCTATTTTTTTTGTTTGTTTTGTTTTTTGTTTTTTGGCCAACTGGATCCTTCTTGATAGGCCAGAATTATGACTCATAGAAAAATTAACTAACTTGCTTGAGGAAACACTTTTCTACAAAACATTTTAGAAGGTGTTAAGACATCTACATTACTGCTATCATATAGACACAACATATCTATATCTATATCACTTTTTTGTATGGCAGGGTTTCTCAAACTGGGGTCGCCGCTTGTGTAGGGAAAGCCCTTGGCAGGACGGGCCAGTTTGTTTACCTGCTTCATCCGCAGGTCCGGCTGATCACAGCTCCCACTGGCCACGGTTTGCCACTGCAGGCCAATGGGAGCTGCTGGAAGCGTCAGTCAGTATGTCCCTCGGCCCATGCTGCTTCCAGCAGCTCCCATTGGCCCAGAACAGTGAGCCGCGGCCAGTGGGAGCCGCGATCAGCCGGACCTGTGGACAGGGCAGGTAAACAAACTGGCCAGACCCGCCAGGGGCTTTCCTTACACAAAAGGCGATCCCAGTTTGAGAAACACTGTTGTATGGGATCTCCCCTCATCCTGAGTTCCTCAGTACTCAAAGTGCATTTCTTTCTTTCTTCATTCTGCAGCAGGCCAACCTGTTTTCTGAAAAGACTGAGCCTTGTCTACACTAAGGATGGAGATCGATCTAAGGTTATTCACGTACCTGAAGTCGACATACTTGGATCTACTTACTGCAAGGTCCACTCTACACTATGTTGACAGGAGACGCTCTCCTCACTGCACTTCTTGTTCAGGTGGAGTACAGGAGTCGATGGGAGAGTGATCTGCGGTTGATTTAGCGGATCTTCACTAGACCCGCTAAATCGACCGCTGATGCAACAATTGCAGTGTGTCGATCTCCCGGTATGTATCTGCAGATACTGCACCCACCACCCACACTCACAATTTTAACTAACTATACACTATACTGGTCGGGCGCGCAGGCATGCAGCCCATCATAATCCCACTGTAGCTGTGAGAGATTTTTTTTGATCGTTGTTGACGTCCAGGCAGCCCCCCCCGTCCCAGTGGCTGCAGTTCACCATTCCCGGCCAATGGGAGCTGCGGGGGCCCATGCCTGCAGATGGTCAGTGTAAACAAAATGTCTTGCGGCCCATCAGCAGATTATCCTGATGGGCCATGTACTGAAGGTTGCCGACCCCTACTGTACTAGACAGAAACCTAAAGAGAGTAACGCTTCCTTCCCCTCCACATGGCCTGACCTTGCAAGAACTTAGTAAGAGGCCACAGTGATTACTACCATTGACTTCAATAGGATTATGCCCAGTAGTACATGTTTGCATGACTGTGCTCAAGGGGAGCTGCAACTTTATCTGAAGAGCAAGAAATAGAGAAGTAAATACTTGGCAACTTAAGCCTGGTCTACACTACGCGTTTAAACCGGTTTTAGGAGCGTAAAACCGATTTAACGCCACAACCGTCCACACTAAGAGGCCCTTTATATCGGTATAAAGGGCTCTTTAAACCGGTTTCTGTACTCCTCCCTAACGAGAGGAGTAGGGCTAATATCGGTATTACCATATCGGATTGGGGTTAGTGTGGCCGCAGATCGACGGTATTGGCCTCCGGGCGGTATCCCACAGTGCACCACTGACCGCTCTGGACAGCAATCTGAACTCGGATGCAGTGGCCAGGTAGACAGGAAAAGCCCCGCGAACTTTTGAATATTTCCTGTTTGCCCAGCGTGGAGCTCTGATCAGCACGGGTGGTGATGCAGTTAAAAATCAAAATAAAGAAAGAGCTCCCGCATGGACAATGCGGACGTGATTGCTGTAAGGGCAGGCAAATCTGTTCTATCAGCGCTCCGTTACAGAAGACGAAATTCAAAATCATTTTTTAAATATCTCCAGACAGATGCCATAGCAGGGACTCAGCGCACTGCTGCGTGACAAGCGTAACGGAAAGCCAAAGAATCAAATGGACGCTCATGGACTGGAGGACTCAAGCTATCCCACAGTTCCTGCAGTCTCTGAAAAGCATTTGCATTCTTGGCTGAGCTCCAAATGCTTCTAGGGTCAAAAACAGTGTCCGCGGTGGGTCAGGGCATAGCTCGGCAATTTACGCACCCCTCCACCCACCCCCAGAAGTGAAAGGGAAAACAATCCTCTCTTGACTCTTTTACATGTCGCCCTATCTTTACTGAATGCTGCAGATAGACGCGATGGTGCAGCACTCAACACCAACATTCTTGCTCCCCCCACGCTATGGCTGGCTGATGGTACAATACGACTGGTATCTGTCCTCGTCATCAGCCTATTGGCACAGGGGGCAGTGCAAAAGGACTGGTAACCATGATGACCAGCATCTGTTAGGTCGATCAAGGGCGCCTGGTCCTAATTTTTCCTGGTAGATGGTGCAGTATGGCTGATAACCATCATCGTCATAGCAACAGGGGGCTGAGCTCCATCAGCCCCCACCCTTCATGTGTAAAGAAAAGATTCAAGTGCCCCTGAACTAGCAGAGGGATGCTGGGCTCCTCTCCTACACACTCCTTACTGTCCTGTCTGGACTATCATAGCAGCTGGAGGCTGCCTTCCACTCATATCTCACTAACAAGTCACTGTGTCTTATTCCTGCATTCTTTATTACTTCATCACACAAGTGGGGGGACAATGCTACGGTAGCCCAGGAAGGCTGAGGGAAGAATGGAATCAACAGCTGGGGTTGTTGCAGGAGCACCCAATGTGAATAGAATACAGCTCATAATTTCTGCAGGATCTGACACAGAGCAGCTGTGCTCTCTGGTTCTCTGATACAGTGGTTCTCTAGTACACTTGCCCATATTCTACGCAGGACTGATTCTATTTTTAGATACCAAAAAGGAGGGATTGACTCAGGGAGTCATTCCCAATTTTGGCTTTTGCGCCCCTGGCTAAGAGCAGCCAGGGTCACTTATGACAGCAGCAAATGGAACAGTGCAAAAGGACTGGTAGCCACGATCATCTTATTACCAATTTATGGATTGGTAGATGGTACAGTATGGCTGATAACCATCTCTGCTGTCATGCAAAAGCAAAAGCATGCTGCTGTGTAGCGCTGCTGAATCGCCTCTGTCAGCGGCATCTAGTACACATACGGTGACAGTCACAAAAGGCAAAACAGGCTCCATGATTGCCATGCTATGGCATCTGCCAGGGCAATCCAGGGGAAAAAAGGCGCGAAATGCTTGTCTGCCGTTGCTTTCCCAGAGGAAGGAGTGACTGACGACATTTACCCAGAACCACCCGTGACAATGATTTTTGCCCCATCAGGCACTGGGATCTCAACCCGGAAATGCCAAGGGGCGGGGGAGGCTGCGGGAACTATGGGATAGCTACGGGATAGCTACCCACAGTGCAACGCTCCAGAAATCGACGCTAGCCTCGGACCATGGACGCACACCACCGATTTAATGTGTTTAGTGTGGCTGCGCGCACTCGATTTTATAAAATCTGTTTTACAAAACCGGTTTATGCAAATTCGGAATAGTCCCGTAGTGTAGACATACCCTTACTCATTTACATATTCCCCCAATTCACTACTGCATAATGGATGAGGATTTTAGAATTAAGATAAGAAAAGTGATCTTCTGTAACAGCAAAGGAGTTAGAAAACTTTAAATATAAATGTGCAGAATGAAAGAGTAACAAAGAATAAAAAATAATATATTTAAATTTCTAGATATTTTATCTTCCGTGCATTTCAAAATTGGCTACTCTTCGGCATTTGTACAAAACTGGCTCTATGCATTTTAACTAGCTATCATTTCTGGCAAGATTTTTAGTAAGGAAGCTAAAACTTTTGTGCAATAAAGGTCTTTCCAAGAAAAATTGCTTCAGTAAGATAGTGATTCAGTGTTTGACACTCCCCATTGTTTTCTATTAAAATGCTTTTAGCAGTTCTCAGCAGAAAGTCAAACAGGCTCATATACAGGTATTTATTACTTAAATGGCACAAAGAAGTTTATACAAAAATCTAACATCTCTCTAAATAGGAAACCATGTCTGTATAAAATAGCTCCGAATGTCAGAAAAAATGCATTTTAGTGGACAGATACATTTCTAGAGTATATATGATTTTTTTCAAGTTTTCCACAGTTTTAAATAGCATTGTACTGAAAGGCTAAGCTTAAGAAATAAATCACTAAAACTGACAACTTAAAAAAGCTACATTGGCTAAATGTCTACAGCATAAAATTCCTCTGAAAATTCAGAATAAACCAACCATGCTGGTTACATCTATGAAGCAAAACAATGAAAGTGTTTACCCAAATAGGTTATCATGCAAGTCTTAAAATAATACATATTCAGCATAACACATGGAATCACTGTCTCCAAAATTATGGAACTAAGAATGAGAACATATCTGTAGACTGTAAACCCTTTGGGGAAGATACCATGTTTGTACAGTTCATTGAACAATGGAGCCACACTCCCAAATGGGACCTTCTAGTACTATTGAAACACAATAAATAAATAGGCAAGTAGAACCTGCAGGATAAAGGAAGTACAGAGTCCAAGTACAGCGTGTAACAAAGACAGATCCAAATACATTACAGCATAAAGAAAAATAGAGTCAGTGCAAGTCAGAATGATCTGAATACAAAATGTCCAAGTACAGTTTAAGGTTAATCTCAAAAGCACAGATCACCACCTCTTGTAGAAGTACCTGCAGAAGGGGATATAAAAGAAAGATGTGTGATGATCCTCTTTGTGCAACTTTATTCTATGGGGGGCATGGTTTGTCCCCTGATGGAATGAACCATAGGTGCCCCAAATCCCATGAATCCTTGGGAAAATAGGCATGGGTTCTGTGCTTCAGTTATAGGGACCCTGGCTTTCCCACTACCACCATCCAAGCCTGTTTCCTGGCAGTGTAGTTACCGGATCATGGAGTCCCCAGAAACCCCCCTTGTAGGATGTTTCCCCATTGCACAGGCTTTGAGAAATAGGCTATTAGGCCCAGCCCTGCCCAGGCCCTATTGTTCTCCGCCCCCAAAAGGGAGCCTTCCATGAGAACCCATGATGAGCCCCTCTTCCATGCAGCATAGGAGTAACTGCACACAATGGACTCCTGAGTCCCTGTGTGTGCTGATCTTCTTAGGCAATTCAAAAATAGTGAGCTTATTTACAAGACCCTAATAAGGATTCCAAGGGATATCAAAAGACAAATGCAAGATGGACATACATGCCCGTGGGTGAAAATGGATACAATAGACCTGTGTGTGGTACATCAAACAAAGGGAACTGATATTTTAACACTGCATAGTTTTGAATTTAGAGAAGTCATCGAAATCCCCCCACCCAACATATTTTTCCTGATACTTTCAATTTGACACCAGTGGAAATTGAACTGTCCTTTTAATGATATTTTTATTATATTTGTGAGGAAACAATGCACCACTTGCAAAAGAGCACAGGATTTTTTTAAATTGCTTTACGCAATTCATCTCATCTGCAAACACAGAACTAATAAAATGAAATACTGGTTAAATGCTCAGCTTAACAAGATTTATTATAGGCCCAGCTAATTATCAACGCAATCATATCACTTTCAGGACTTCTCTACATTTGTCTACTATAACATCAGTATGGAACTGGGACGCAATTTTGACAGTACACAGGGAGACTGCATTTATGTTTCTATATTGAACTAAATAATGAACTAAAATTGAGGACTTCTTAATTAAAAGTAAGAGGGCTAAGAGCCTGAGGCAAAAATTACTTTTCTGTGGAAATACCTGAAAGCTGTCAACTTGCCAAGAAGTAAAAAAACGGATGTAGCTCTCAAAGCAAGAGCAACTTAAGTGCAGATGCCCCAGACACAGCTAAATGAACTAAAAGTTGAATAATATCTTTTAACACTCCAAATATGATGATATACAAATTAATACAAACAGTAAGTGATTTAGCTGAATGAAGGGAAGGGAGAGAGGAGGCTACAAAATAGAGAATGGCCTGAGCAACCAGGGAAGACAGTGACCAAGACCATGTCTGACTTTAAAGTTGGCAGAAGGGGCAGCACCACTTGAAGTTTCAGGATAAAGCAGCCTAGAGTATTGGGAGGGAAAAGAAGGGGGTGGGGGGAAGGATTGTGCAGGGGCATTAGATACCAAAGCACAATTTCAATGCAGTAATTAAAATTAGAACCCTGTAATGGCACATCCACCACTATTGTTCATTTGTTTAGCTGGAAAGGGTGTAATGCTGATGGGTGCAAATGAAATGTTATTCATTAGAGGAAGATGGTATCCTCTTCTCAATGTTTATACACAAACCATTAACACTGAGGATTTTATACCTCATTATCACTGAGATGGATATTTATTATGGTTAATACTTTGAATAAACATGGAGTTATTGATTATTTATGTTTGACACTGGAAATTAAGACCCAACCTTAGTGGAACTATAATTCAAACACTCAGTTTTTCTAATGTAAATTACCTTTTCTTTCCAGGGTTTATAATAGCATCTGTATTGTGAGTTTTAGCATTCATATTTCAGAGTGAACATTACTCTGGATAACTGTTACTTGGTAGGTCCAAATATTTTTTAATTACTTGTCACTTAGCTTCTCTAATTCAAGGCCTGCTCCAAAATGAAGCTGAGCATCTGCATTTCCCATAGATTTCAATGGCAGTGGTAGGTGCTCAATATTTTAACAGACTCAGGCCCTCAGTTCTCCCATCAATAAAATTAAGCAAATAATACTTGCGCACCTATTTTACACTGACAGTTTGAGAATTAGTTAATGCTTGCTATGCATTTTGAATAGATATAAAGCTATGTAAATGCCAATTATTTATAATAAAACTAGAATATGATTGATTGTATTATAAGTCCATTTTCTTGTTTTTCTTAGAAAAAAAGATGACAAAATGGGCAAAAATGTAGTCAAGCCATGTCATACATTCCCATTGGAGCACCAAATCCCATATTCACTTAGAGTTTCCAAAAAGGAGATGGACTGTGCAGTGTTGTCAGCCTGATTCTCAGAGTTCTCATCTAGGTCAGTGTGACCTTGCTGTCTCTGACCATGCCCAGCTGAGTCACTCTTACACATTGTTTATGGGCACATGTGGAAGGGTCAGAATGCCAGAGCCCCAAGTCAGAGCAATATAACAGAACTTTTGCTCTTTTGTCCCTCAGGTTCAGGCTCTATTTATGGAAATCCACAGAGATTTAGGTCCAAAGCCACAGAAATTGGAGTTTTGGATGCATATATATGAAAATTATGTGCCTTATTATGTGAACATACAACTAAATTAAGAATATATCAGTGTGAACTTCTCATAGTGTAAAAAATGAAAAATGTTTTTAAAAGTAGCATCCGAACCACTTCTGGATGATTTTTAACTGAAATAAAATTGGGATTCCTTGTCAAAAGACTTCTTTTACAAATACTGAAACTATGCAATGCTTTATTGTAACTGAGTATGGACGCATAAGGTACAGATTCTAATAATGTACTGCATACTGTACAGGATACTGATTCATATCACAGTATATTTTATACTTGCTCTTAGTCATCTATCTTACTGGATTGCTGACTCACATTTTGGAATATTATGAAAAGTTTGCTTGTAGCCTTTCGCGTTATTTCAATTGTATTTTGCAGAAAGTGAGCATAATTCTACACTTTGGTATGTGCATACAAATCACATTGATTCCAACATGTACTGCACATGTATATTTGTTTATTAAACAAAAAAGATGTAGCTATATTTCTTTAATTGCTTAAGGGCCCTGTTGAAATTAAAATATCAGGAAAAAAGCTTTTGAGGAAGCTGGACTTCAGAAAAAAAATGTAATTCAAAGAGAAAAACACAAATTCCATAAAAGTACACAGAGTCCACAGTAACACATAGCTCTAACACTGAAGCCCTTCCTTATATATGTAGTCTCACTGATTTCTATGGCTACAATCATGTCCAGTCACACAGCCAGTGGAAGGGTATTATCCATGTGAGGAAATGCTGCAGGATCAAGCCCTTAAACTCTTCCATTCCCCAGCTTGCAAATTGAAAATGTAGCAATTTTCTATCCAAATTCTATCCAAATGAGTACCTCTGATTTGGTAATGTCACCACACCAGCTTATGACTTAATAGAAAGACACAAAAGGGTTGCCAGTGAAGAAAGATTTGTGGAACGAGTCAGTACCTAATACTTTGGCTTTGTATGCTATTAGAAAAACAAATGGCCAGATACCCACATCCTTACTTACCAATTAACTCCCCAGATTTCAATTTAACTACTCCAAGTATGCCATCATGAGTAAGAATGGCAGAATTGGGCCCAAACAGTGGGTCTGCTCATTATGCAGCATAGCACTCAACTACTTTATCCTGCCACCCTAACACGTTGCAACGCTTAGTGCGAGGAACATCTGAGTTACTACTTTATGAAATAGTATTGTGATTTATCTCAAGACCAAAATAAAACAAAACTGGTTTAATTAAAAGTCTCTCTCTCAAATAGTTTTTTTTACAATTTTTCAACAATTCCCTGTTTTAAAGCATGCATCATACAGCACAGTGTAGCTCAGCCATTCAAGATCTAGTCTGAATAATTATTACATTTTACTGCTGCTTGGAGATGAAGTGCTAAAAGTTTATTTGAGGAACATTCATAATGTCACTTTTCAGATTTTCAATAATTCTTCAGAGTTCTACACAATTGCTATGAAATGGTTTTGGAATTTAGTCCAGTTATTTGCATTTTATTCAAACTGTAGGGTTAAGATATAATAGTTTTTAAAAAATTACTCCTTTTCTCCTAAAGGGGAAACATTCAACCAAGAAGTGGATTTTAAAAATAATTATCCATCAGTTTCCACATATGATAGTCAATTGCAGCATCCATCCTCCAAGCCACTGTGGGAATTTTGATTTAGGAAAAGGTAAGATTTCTCTAGCTTGCCATGTGGTAACCCAATGCCACAAAGAAAGAAACTGCAGTTATTATTGGGAACTAGAGGTGAGGCAGCAGCTAAACAGAAAGCCCTGGGGAGAAGTATTTATTTTCATAAGACCTGCATTCCTCAAAATCTCCCTGGAATCCAAGATATTTGGGAATAAAATTCTGATCAAGGCAGAGACCCAGCCTGTTTTCAGGCACAAATCTTAGCAATAACACTTCTAACTGATTTGAACCCACAATCAAGTAGCTACATGTATACATGCCAAGATTTAAATCTACGATTGATTGCATACTTCTTCAGATGCATCTGAAGACTTGCATCTGAAGAAGTGGGTATTCACGCTCATGCTGCAAAACGTCTGTTAGTCTCACAGATCCAGACTAACACGGCTACCCCTCTGATGATTGATTGCATGAATTTCTCCTCACCCTGGGGGAAAAAATGGGGGTGGGGATAAAGTTAGGAGGAGGGCAAGGGAATGACAAAGGAGAGTCATTGTGAAGATAATTTAATTTAACAAAAAGGTTCTGGGAAAAGAGGAAAAAACAAATGCAAGCTGGGAAAAAACTAGCACACATTTTTTGCAGAAGAAAGATACATCTGCAAAACAGAGTAACTCAAATATAATGGTGTCAACCCTAGCATAAATGCCTAGAGAGTTTAGCTTAGACAAGAAAAAAAATCACCATAAAATGTGGCTCATTATCACCTGTGTAATACACAATTAAAGCCAATAGGCAGCACTATGTAATAATTAAGGCTACAATTCTGTCACGGAGATCATGGATTCTGTGACTTTCCAGGACCTCTGACTTCTTCTGGGACAGGGCTAACAACATTAGAAGCAGCATCATCACAAGTCAGTCTTATAATGGTCCAATAACAACAGAATCCTGGAGTACCTTATCCACACCTAAGTTCAGCCCTGGAGCTTTAGTCAGAGTCCACACTATACAGCAGAACGTCAGAGTTACAAACACCTCAGGAATGGAGGCTGTTTGTAACTCTGAACAAAATGTTGTGTGGTTCTTTCAAAACCTTACAACCGAGCATTGACTTAAATATAGCTATAAAACTTTACTATGCAGAAGAAAAATGCTCCTTTTAACCATCTTAATTTAAATGAAACAAGCACAGAAAGTTTCCTTACTTTGTCAAATCTTTTTTTAAAATTTTCCCTTTTTTTGTTAATAGTTTATGTTTAATAGAATACTGTACTATATTTGCCTTTTTTTGGTCTGTGCTGCTTCCTGATTGCATACTTCTGGTTCCAAATGAGGTGTGTGGTTGACTGGTCAGTTTGTAACTCTGGTGTTCATAACTCTTTGGTTATACTGTAGATACAATTGTGTTCTGCTTCCAGTAGCAAGTACAGCGTCCCATGAGATAACGGAAGCTTTGAAGGCAAAAGCAGTATTACCAAGGAGCAACTTATATGTCTTTGAAAATATGGCATTGCAGATGACTTTGAATGAGAAAATGCTTCTCAGCCACATTATCTACACCAGTGTTTCCCCAACTTGAGACACTGCTTGTGTAGGGAAAGCCCCTGGCGGACCCGGCCGGTTTATTTACCTGTCACGTCCGCAGGTTCAGCCGATAGCAGCTCCCACTGGCCACGGCTCGCTGCTCCAGGCCAATGGGAGCTGCTGGAAGCGGCGTGGGCCAAGGAACATACTGGCTGCCACTTCCAGCAGTTCCCATTGGCCTGGAGCAGCGAACCACGTCCAGTGGGAGCCGCGATCGGCCGAACCTGCGGACGCGGCAGGTAAACAAACCTGCCAGGCCCAGCAGGGGCTTTCCTTACACAAGTGGCATCCCAAATTTGGGAAACACTCATAGACTTTCCCACCAGTGCCTTGTATAACAGTACTAACATCTCCTTGTCTTTACTGGAAATACCTCACCTGATGCATCCCAAGACTGCATTAGCTTTTTTAACAGCCATATCACATTGGCGGCTCATAGTCATCCTATAATCAACCAATACTCCGAGGTCCTTGTCCTCCTCTTTTTTCCAGCTGATGTATCCCCAATTTATAATCAAAATTCTTGTTATTAATCCCTAAATGCATAACCTTGCACTTTTCACTCTTAAATTTCATCTTTTTCTATTACTCCAGTTTACAAGGTCACCCAGATCTTCCTGTATGATATCCCGGTCCTTCTCTGTATTAGCAATACCTCCCAGCTTTGTGTCATCCGCAAACTTTATTAGCACATTCCCACTTTTTGTGCCAAGCTCAGTAATAAAAAGATTAAATAAGATTGGTCCCAAAACCGATCCCTGAGGAACTCCACTAGTAACCTCCTGATGTACACTATCATAAAAGATCCTCTGTACTAATTTGCCCAATCCACACTAATGAAGGAAGGACGACACTGGACATATATTATTTATAATGTCACTGCAAATGGGAACTGAGATCTGCCATCTACCTGAAGTTGAAAAAGTTTTTGGGGTTTTTTTTGGTTCAGGTTTTCCAGTATATTACCTAAGAATACACTGTGATGCTAAACAAAGCACACTGTAACACATAGGAACCCAATATATGTTGATATCAATTATTTCCTGATACTATATATTTATGCTCAACCAGTGTGAAGATGAGCTAAACACAGTGTTGTACTAGTACTTATTAATAATTGGATAATGTATGCAACAAACTGAAGTATATTAGTCAATCCCCAATATACTAGTTTGTCTAAATTAAAGTATACATAGTATAAAGCAATTGAAAAATCTCTTACACCATTGGAGCTGAAAGTTAAAAACAAAAAAACCCAAGATGACAACAACAGTGTGCATGTGACATTTATGGGAGGTTGGTGGTACACTTGTACGGTACTCACTACAATTAGAAAGAGACATTCCCATTCCGCTGCAGTTTCCAATCAAGTACTATGAGTATTTGAGTAATATTGAAATATCATTGCAACTATTATATTGTTGCAATAACATACCAATTACATCTCAGTAGCATTACACTCATATTACGGTTGTCTTAAAGTTCAGTATCAATGCCATCCTAATCATGTTAATTATATGAAAGAGCAGACGGGTTTGCTTTATGATTATTGATTTTTAGTGCTAAACAGACATGTAAACAGTGCTCATTGATATGCTATTTGAATAGTCGAAAAATAAATCTTATTAAAAAAAAATCAGAGAACTACAACATTTCTATAAACACCACAGGTCACCTCTGTGAACCCTTCCAAACCTGAGAGGGTCTTTTCTCTCCCTGTTTTAAGAAAATCTGGGTTATGTTTCTCACTCTACCACAAATTGCATGAGAAACCTTGAGCAAGTCACTTAACCTATCTGTGCCTCAATTTTTCCCTTATGTAACATGGACATGGTAGTACTTATTGATTTCTCATTACTAGAATATTGGGAAGCTTGATTCATTAATGTTTATAAAGAAGTCTGAGATTACCAGATGGAAGTTGCTATAGAAATCCATAGTATTATTACTATTAAACCAGCATAGTTATGTATACTGCTTTATCTATATAAGAAGATTCTAGGATTATCACTCTGTATTCATGTCACTCTCAAGCCTAGAATGTTAGTTGAATCACTGTGAAAATACTGAAACAGACAGAAGCATGGATGAGAGCTGCTTTTGTTTAAAATACCACCAAATTTAATCATCACTGGGATTCTCAGTCTATTACCATTCAATTTTTAAGTTCTCAGACATTTGCGGTTTTTTAAGCTTTACAAGTTACACCTATGCTACATCATGGGCTTTCATCTAGCAGAGAGATAAAGATAGATCCTGTTCTTCAAGGAGTTCACAGTAACTATTATACATAATGCAGAAGAGATAAACATAATGGAATAAGAGTGTGGGAAAGTGAGGGATACATCAGTGAAATATGATTAATGTACTTTTTGCTCTCTCTCACTGAAATGGGCCAGTGAGCTTGCCTTTATTTTACAGATGCCATCCTGCTACATCAGTTAAAACACATTTTCTTTCATTCCGTTCCTTCAAAAGTGTCTTTTACAGTGACTTTTAGCATAAGGGACAACCTGCTCAGTAATAGCCAACATACCAGTAATGGTAGATATGAGAAATGCTAGTGAAGAAAATCCAGACTTGTACGAGTAAAGCAGAATAAAAAACACAGAAAATCAATAGATTAATGTACAAAACTGGGGAGGAGCATGAAAAAGGAAGGTGAATGCAATTTAAAAAAAAAAAAAAAACACCTTAATGACAGATTCATAAGCATGATACTGAAAATCCTCTGCACATGGGACACCCAGTGAAGTTAATGGGATTTCTGACTGATTTTTCATCTGACCCTCAAAAATACACTAACATTTCTATCTGTGTAGGTAAATAAAATATGCTTCACGTAAGTCCACTACTGTTACCTTCAGAAATCCTTCAGAAAGAGGTCCTAAAATCATTATCACCCCATCATTAAGAATGAGGTTTTCAATTCTGACAGGCAGTTTAATGTTCATCTTTTCTTTAAAGTTCAGAATCCAGCCAGATTCCCAGAGTCTCAATTTTACTATATTCAGAACCACTTCTTGTTAAGTTCCCTTCACTCATTGTATACAGTGCTTAGGACCATGGTTATGGAAATAGTTTTATAAAACTTTTATTGAAATTATGTTGTCTATATGACTGCAAAAAGAGAAATAGAAACCATTTTGGATTTCATTTCATAAATAAAAACCAAAGAAAAAACATGGACACTCAACATAACAAGAATGTAGAAAAACATTATGTACTCTCCAAATAACATTCACAAACACACACTTATCAATCGCCAAGAGATAATGTCTATTTTCAAGCAAATTGTTTTTATCTTTCTGTTTATTATTTACACATCTGTGCTATATAAACTCAGAAGTTCATGAGTGGCAGGACTTTTGTGATACTGAATTTATTCGATCCTAGTGTAAAATGGTTGCAACGCCACTAAAGCCAATATGAAAGGCAGAAAACCTGACCAAAGGAAATAGTGGTGGTTTTGCTATTTTTACACTCAGTCAGAATGGGGAACTCTTTGCAATAAGATATTATTAAGATCAAGAGCATAACAGAATTAAAAAAAAAAGTTTCTATGGATAAAAAAGAATATCCAGAATTAAGGATACAAAGATATTCAAATGCTAAACACACCCACAAAGTTAGAAAGGATATAAACTCCCATAACAAAACCAACAATCTGGTTAATAAGAAAATATCAGAGGGGTAGCCATGTTAGTCTGGATCTGTAAAAGCAGCAAAGAGTCCTGTGGCACCTTATAGACTAACAGACGTATTGGAGCATGAGCTTTCGTGGGTGAATACCCACTTCGTCGGATGCATGTGCCACAGGACTCTTTGCTGTTAATAAGAAACTTTCACTATGTGAAAGTTATTCCATAATTAACTTCTGCAGAGTTTCCTCACACCTTCCTGTGAAGTATCTAGTACTGGCCACTGAGTCAGGATACAGAACTGGATGGACCCCTGGACTGATCCAGTATGACAATTTCTCTGTTTCTTATGCCAGAGTTGTATTTGATAATATATTATAAGGGTTCCCTTTTATTCATATAAGAGCTTTCAAACACCGATACTTACAGCACATTAGTTATCCAACAAATAAAAGTACTTATAGTGCTACCTGTTTGCAATACTACTGTGTAGTTTGAATAAAATCTTTTCCTCCTGGGAGAATTCTGCACCACTGTGCAATGCAGAATTTGCACATAATTAATGTTTTGCGCAGAATTTCCTTTTTCATTCACAGAAATGGGTTGAAGAGCTGCTGGCTACCACTAGGGGCTGCTGGACCCGGCAGAGCCCAGCTTGGAAACAGAAGACACTGACGAGGGGAGAGGGAGGAGGAGCTGGAAGTTTCCCAGCAGCTACTGTTCCTGGCATGCCCTGAAGGAAGGAGGCATCGTGCAGGAAACTCCTTACAAGGCCGCGGACCCAGCATCAGGCTGTTTCTTCATCTGGATCCCTTGGTGGCTTGGGCTAGGGGGCACCCCACAGCTGGGCTCCGGAGGGAGAGGGTGTGGGTATCTGTGCATATCTGGACCTCCAGATGAGCTCTGGGAGGGAGGGGGTCGAGAAACAAGAACTGGGTTATTGTAGGGGTTTCTTCAACTCTCTACTCATGAGGGAATGTTTGCTGTCTGTATCATTACAGACATAGTTGCTGACAGGTATTTGAAATAAATTACCAAAATAATTTAAACTGGTATGATTATATAGTGTTATTTTGACAAATAAAATTTGCTGAATTTTACAGAATTTTAAACTATTGTGCACAGAATTTAATTTTTTGATGCAGAATTCCCCCAGGAGTAATCTTTAAGGACACAGAACATTTAACAATCTCACAGATATATAAACTCTGAGATTATTATAGGATACTTTCCTTTTATGTGTTAAACTCTAAAGACAAGAGAAAAAGAGAACTAAGGATAAAATCCTGTAAACTCTTATTCACATGACTAATAAATTGCAGGATTGGATCCATGCATTGTAATGTAGATCTATTTTCATATACCGGTACTTTCTACCAAAAGAAAATTTATATTTGACAAAGAAATAGCAACCAGATCTTACAAATTTTACATTGACCTTGTACAGAAAAACTCAGTTTTTCAAATCAAAATCTTGACAGGATACAGTTGAATTCAATTTAGGTTTCTCTCATGTCTAAACTGCAAGAAACAGGCTACAGACATCTGGCTTGTTGAGCTACGAAACTAGAGTAATCTTAAATTAAATTATTTAAGTACCTCCATTTCATTTTTAAACAAAGCTAAGAACCTAGACAACAGAGTTTAAATGAAACAACCAAATACAAAAATGCAAGATGATTCTGAATATAGATTTTTAAAAAAAATATTATTTTGAGTTTTCCTTAAGAGAAAAACAAGTAAATGCAAAGTACACTAAAAAAGAAAGAATTAATGTAATAATGTCATATAAATTATAAAACTGAGTGCTGAATATAACTATTTAAAATTAAAATGTTCTTAAAATATAATGTAGTAACTACAGGGTTGCACATATCATAGGTTCTGGCAGCTGAGCTTATTGCACACTGTAGTAGGAAGACAGCCCGAGACGTAAGCCCTTGTATTAGAGGCCTGAGGCTTCAGCTAAAGTAGAGGTCAAAACTTTGCTGATATAAAGCAAAATCAGGCTGTGAGCTACAGGCAGGCCCTGCTCACAGAATTTGGCAGGAACAGGGCTGATATTGCAGAAACACACATTCCTAAGAAGTGCTAGGCACAAAAAACACACAAAAACACATTCCAGAAGAATGGGATCAGAACACCCCGTACCAAGAGGGGTACAAACATTCCCCAAAGATAACAGGAACACACTGACCTCTCCTAAAGATAAGGTCAGGAGACCGTGTGATGGATAAGACGGACAAGGTGATGGGTGGTAACGTCAGAGGAGGTCAACTAACTACATTAGAAGGGCAATACGTAACTTGTTTGGGAACGTCTTTGTCTAGCCTAGGGAGGAACGTAAAGTCTTGCCATTCACTGAGCTGGTCCCTTGCTCCAGGAATATATGTATTAGTGGTTCGATAGAGTCTGCAGGATACTAGTACCGTGCTTCATCGACAATAAACCTGGCTGAGTGCCTTCATACCTTAACAAATCTTGTGGTCATTGGGCAGTGCGCTGAGATCTGCCATGCCAGCTGTCTGCACAGGGCTGGAGCAGCACACAGAGGGAATGAACACACACACACACCAAACATCTGACCACACACACTCCAGGAACTCCTTGCATTCCTCCATTCTACTCCACAAGGTGCCTGTGTGCCAATCTTCCATCTCCATCTATTTCAGGGACTCCTTCAATCTCTCCTACCAACCACTGTCCCCTATTCTGCCCCCCATAACTTTCTTTCCTCCATACCACGGCCCCCCAATTAGAGGGAGTATCCCCTTTCTACCGTGCAGAGTACTCAGCGGTCTGATGTAATACAGGCCCAGGAATGGAAAAAAGGGGATAGTCAGCACGAGAAGGTAAAGCAGGGTGAATCCAGTGGTAGTTATGGTGCTGGTGTGCTGTCCTCGAGCACGCCTTAAAAAGGCATGCTTCTGGCCTGAAGACGGCTTGGACTGGTCAGAGCCCTGGCCCGAGGAAGGGTATGGTCTCTTCCTGCCACTCCTATTCCTCCTCCGGGAGCCATCCAGTCATTTCTGTGGCTGATAGAACCGCGGAGGAGGTTGTGACCTGAAATGCTTCTGCTGGGTAATGAGGATATGGAGGCCCAGGGATTTGAGGGTGACCCTCAAATCCTTCAAACTATGAAGTCTCACCAGTCTTCTCCAAAAATAGGGCCAAACCCTTGAAGGGGAGGTCCTGTATAGTCTGCTGGACCTCACTGGGGAGACCAGAGACCTGCAGCCAGGACCTCTTCCTCATGGCTACCCTTGTGGCCATAGTGCAGGCATCTGCCCCATCCAGTGCCACTTGCAGGGAGGCCCCGCAATGACTTTGTCCTTCTCTACCAGCGCAGAGAATTCTGTGCAAGATTCCTGTGGCAAGAGCTCCGCAAACGTGGCCATTGCTCCGCAGGTTTTGTAACAGTGCCGGCTCATGATGGCCTGTTGGTTCAAGATGCAGAGCTGCAAGCCACTGGTTGAATAGACCTTTCTCCTGAACAGGTTGAATTTCTTGGCCTCCTGATTTTTTGGGGAGGATCCCTGGTAACCCTGGTGCTCTCGCTGGTTAGCTGCATCCACAACTAGGAAATCTGGTGGGGGGTACGTATACAAACGGTCATGCCCCTTGGAGGGAACAAAATAGCGCCTCTCGTTCCTCTTTGCCATAGGAGCCAAAGTGGCCCAGGTTTGCCACAAAGTTTTCATGGTCTCGCTGATAAAGACTATCAGCGGCAGGGCAATGCAGGCATATCCAGAAAGGATGAGTATGTCCCCCATGGGGTCGGTGTCCTCCACCACTTCCTCCATCTGGACCTGAGCCACCCATGGCAGCAACTGCTGCAAGACCCTGCTGTCTTCTAAGGCAGGGGCTATTGATGTGCCCATGACCGCCTTGTCTGGGGAGGACAAAGTTGAGCACCCTGGTGGAAGTGGGACATGTTCTCTGCCCTCAGCGCTGAGGGGGGTCTCGTGGTGCCTGGTATTCCTAAGCCACTGCCCCCGTTGTTGGTGGGACAGTGCCGGTGCCAAAGCTGCCAGTTCTGAGAGCACCAGGGCAGGTGCCGCTGTCCACGGTGCCGCTGTCTATGGTGCTGACACCGATGATGCCGGTGCCTCCAGTGCCAATGTCAGTGCCACAGGCATTGGAGCCTTGGCCGCCGACAGGAGCCTTGCTACTGCTGGTGCTCCCAGTGCTGATGGTGCTCAGGGGACAAAGGATGCCAAGGCCACCGATGTTGATATGGAGCGTGACCCATGGCTCTGGTGAAAGGCCCAGGCCGTCCAGAAGGTCCACTGTTGAGGCCTGCCACTGATCCAGCCATGGCTGGATAGGGCTGGTGGTCATGCTGGGATCTGGAACTCCTGCTTCTGCTCCCACTCCTGCTGGATCGGTAAGACTCCGCCTCCGATTCAGAGGTCTGCATGTATGAAGACCACAGAGGAGCCGCGGTCCACAGTGCTGGTGAACGGTGTCGTGGGCTGGGAGACTGGTGCAGCTCATCTATGAGTGCCCTTGCTGGGGAGTGGCGTGCAGGAGATATGGGCTGCCACGCCATTATCATCAGCTTGCCCTGGACGGTACCAGAGGACGAACAACTTGTCCTGTCTCAGAGGTGAGGATGGCGCCGTGAGTTGCAACAGGTCCTGAGCCACCTCAAGCACCTCAGGTATGGAGAGAAGCTGCAGCTCCCACTTGTGTTGGCCCAGTGAACTGTGAGGGTCCAGATTCAACTACCCCCTCCCCACCATGTGGGTGCAGGAGTTGACATGACCCTGACAGGCATCAAGGCCGAGGTAGTGTGGCCCGACTCGGGTCTCACTATAGCTGGCTGTTTCAGTTTGGCTGGGGGAGAGCACCCCCTCTCCAGCCTCCTTTTCTTCTGGGGCACCGGAGAATGACACTGGTGCCTCCCAGTCTTCTGTCTATGGGCGGAGCCATGGCAGCACCAAGTGTCTCTGGAGGAGTCCTTTCTCTGCGCCAGCACACTCCAAACCAAGGAAGAGGGGCTCTGAGTGAGATCCACCGAGCCCGGGTCCACTTGTGGATGGAGCGCAGCCTCCATCAGGAAGATCTTGAGAAACTGGTCCCACACTTTTAGAGTTCTAGGGTGAAACCCTTTACAGACCTTACAATGCTCTTTCTGATGACCCTCCCCCAGACACTTTAGACATGAAGTGTGTGGGTCGCTCCTGAGCATAGGCTTGCCACAGTCCTCACAGGTTTCAAATCCCAGGGACCAAGGCATACCCCGGTGCCAGGAGAGTGTTGCGGGGGGGGGGGGGCAAAGTCAAACTTTGAGGTTCAAGTACTAAACTAAACTAAACTACAGACTACAACAGGAGTCAAGAGCTAAGGACGTTCCAGCTAGCCGTCACTGGCAGTAAGAAGGAACTGAGGGGGCGGCGAGGCCCTATATGGAGCACCATGAAGGATACTGCTGGGGGAAAAAAATCTTCCTGCTGTCGTGCATGTGGCGCGTGCACACCTAATTGGAATCAACATGAGCAATCACTCGAAGAACTACAGCCAGCTACCTGGCACTGTAGCTCCAAACACACCTCCCTTATTCCAGGGAGTGACTGCAGACTATTTCCCCTGCAGTCCGCTTCTGTGCTAACTTCCTGTTTTTATAAACCAAGCCCAGCTTCTCCCTTAGCTGGACCTCATCAGCAATTAGGTTTTATCACTCCATGGCTTTCCTCCAATTGCAGCCTAATTTACCCCTTCACACCCCATCACAATGCAATAGAAATAACTGTATTTAGAAAGGGTTTGTTGGGTTTTTTTTTTTTTTTTATTGTTTTACATTTTTTTTCCCCCTACAGTAAAAGTCTCATTCAGGGCAGAGAAAAGCAGCAAGACATTTAAAATGATTAAAACAATTATGCCTTTAAACAGGGCCATTCCTTTAATAGGTATTATTTAAAAGTGAGCTTTGCTGTAAATCACTCATGTGGCTACAGTTCTGTTCTCCCATCAGTAGCAAACCATGCATTTTTAGTCAGTCAAATGTATCGGGATGTTCAACTCCCAGGATAATGATTAGGAGAAGATCTCCTGTTTTATTCTGCAGGCAAAGCAGATATTGTACTTACAGTTTAAGCTCCCAGGGACAAAAATCTTAATGGAGGCCAACTTTTGCTAAGACTTTATGGAAATAACCTTTTAAAAGTTTGCATACTGTAAGATCCTATCCTAGAGCAATTTTAATGTGGACTTTCCAGGGTCATAATTTTCTTGATGGCACATATGGTCCTCTTCTGACCTTTTAATGGTTTTATAATTCTTCAGCTCACCTGTGCTTAATCCTGAATATTTCAGCTCTGGAGTTCTCACTGTAAGCATACCAAATAATATTTATGCTAATGTGAAGCACATCAACTGAATAAATCTGTCTATATCATGACTAGTAAAAGGTGGGTCTTTCATGCCCACTCCTGCTCCTTAGTCAAAGCAGAAAATTAAGTCTACCAAAGGAACATACCATGCCATCAATTTTTAAGCAGAACTGTCCCTTAAGCCCAATGAGGACAGCTGCTTGAAAATTCATGGCATGGTATAATATAGCCTATAGGCTGGGATCCAGGCTACACATATATAACTTAATGGTGCATATCAATTTATAAAGGTTTACTTGACATCAGTTTGGGATGGGTGGCTGAAATGGAGCAATGGTAGCCATATAAAAATTACCCTATTTATGCTTCCAACTGATAAACTGAATTAATTTTTATACTTTAATATTAAAGTATAGTAAATATAGTGTAAAATACATTAATTAATTTTACACATCTGCAATCTGCCCACTAATGCATTTTGCCTGGGACTATTTCCAGCTAGAGATGAGCCCAACCCATAGACTTTGAATCCAGATCTAGATTCAATGGTGGTGGTGATGAATTTGTTGTTCTGGTTCAAGCTCTTTTCTACTTTTAACATTATCTACCTCTGAACAGCTTTCAAACAGGCAGCACGTTTAAAAAAAACAAACAAACACCCAAACATGCCACAATGAGGTTTTTGATTCCTCCAGTGGACAGAATTCTCCTTAGAAATTACAGTGGTCCAAGATCCAGGACAAACAATATAGGACAGTTTTAAGATCTCACATCTTACAACCTAAAGATAGAAACACCATCAAAATTCCATTAGAAAGCTGCGAATCCAGACTTGTGCGCATTGTCACAAGCCTGAGTCTATATGGCTCACCTAAGGTATGGGGCCAGCCATTTGTCTATAGATTTAGCTTTCATCAACACAAGATGAGTGCTTTTCCTCCTGACTGGTGACTAAAGAAAGATTTTCCATTGCTTTTTGGATATCCTCTAAGTTTTCCAAACTTGAAATACTTGCCAGTCCCCATCGCAAAAATATTAATACTATGATTTCCTGGGTGGGGTGGAGGGGTTAACTTCTCAGAGTGAAAACACTGTTTTGAAACTAAAATGGAAATTAACAGCATATTCTGCAGCTGCGTGCAAGTGGAAAATCCAATACAAAGTAAGACTATCAAAAGTGGAGACCATAAAAGGCAAGTACAGCTTCAAACTGGAACAAGCACAGCTGATCTTGATGAATATTGCAATTCAATGTCCGTTCCAATAAAAGTAGTCAAATGTATGGTTGCAAATGACCCCATGACCATGATTTTTTCCCATAAGCTCTCACACAAACAGGCATTCTATAACAAGCTGAGTACAGAAGATCATTCTATGATCTAAAGCAAGCTAAGAGCAGGTGGAAGATCATGTTCACATCACTACCAATATCTGGATAAATGGTTCAGTGTTTTATTATATTTCAGTCACAGCCAAATTGGCATTGTTCGAATCTGCCAACACCACTTTCCAATAAAGTGACATCCGGAAAAAGCACACATCTACCCACTCTAGTCTATCCAAAACACTACCGTTAATATCATATTCTTCTCCAACTGCTCCAACTATGTCACTTTTCCTTGCAGTCATCTCTGTTCCCCTGTCATTCTGCACCAAATTCAAATGCATTGTCCTCACCTTCAAGGTTCTTAATCGTTCTACCTTGTCCTGTATCATAGCTCATTTCCTCATTCACCCCTTTTGCACTCTGCTCACTCTTCTCACCTTAAAACACACACCTAATCATCTGTTATTCAATCACAAACTCAGCACCTTTTCCATGCTACCTCCTATGCCTGAAACAGTCTGCCCACAGCACCAGAAGACAAATGGAGGTTATACATCTTCCATTACATTCCCTTTGTGGATGCAGTTTATTCCCCCCACTCTAACATGGTTGGTTAATGTGTAGATGGGGCCAAGGCGCTGCCTCTCCTACCTTCTTCTTGCCCCTTTGGGGAACCATTCTTCTCCAGGATTGTAAGGATGGAGCAGCCCATTCAATCCCCAGAGCACGTGGGCTGTAATTCTACCTAGTGTTTATGACGCTATGAAGCCGTGTTAGTCTGTGTCAGCAAAAAGAACAAGAAGTTCTTGGGGCACCTTAGAGATTAACAAATTTATTTGAGCATAAGCTTTTGTGGGCTAAAACCCCACTCCATGCATCTGATGAAGTGGGTTTTAGCCCACGAAAGCTTATGTCCAAATAAATGTGTTGGTCTAAGGTGCCACAAGTACTCCTTGTTCTTTTTATAAGGAGAGAAAGGCAGACTCTGGGCCTAAGTGCTTCCCTCTCCTCATAGCTTCTCTTCCATTGATTAGCCTCTGTGACTTATCTCAGTTTTGGAACTCTCTGCTCCTTCTCTTGCACCTGATCATACTAACAGAAGCAAACTAACAGAACAGAACTATTTCAATAAACACGAAATAAAAAGTGATCTATAAACTTTTCCTAATAGCGCTGTCCCAAGAACATTCTCTCTTTCTCATTTTCTCCTCTCCTTCAACTTCTTTTCTGTTGTCAGTTTATCCTTTTAATCTAATTTAGATTATAAACTCCTCAGAGCAGGGACCTTTTTGACTGTTCAGCAATGGTACTTTATAAATAAATAGCACAAGAGAAACATAAGCAATCAAAAAAGCCTCTCCAAAAAACTAGCATTTTACTTCTCTCTGGCCTTCCCACTATGTTATGTCTACTCTCTTGTCTTGATTATATTGTAAACACAGGGCAGGGACTGTTTTGTATTTTTACATAAGGACTCTGTAGGAATTGTTACTAAGCTTGTGCAGAAAACAATGTTTTAATGCATTCAGACTCAAAATGTTTACAAAAATATAGACATCTACAGGATACACTGTTCAGTTTCTAGTCACAAAGGAACAAAATCCCTAATGTTTCCCTTACTGAGCCCTGTTGTGACAAAATATTGAAGATTTAATCTTTATTTGTGAGCAGAAGCTAAGGCCTTAATACACTTTTAATGTGGTATTTTTAACTGATATGATGCTTACGCTGGCAGAATGTTTTGATGCTTTTATATTACATTTGTGATTTAATCTACAGCTCTGTGCTTATCCCCTAGGTGTGTTGTATACTCCAGTACTACAAAGGCAAAGCAAAAAAAAAAAAAAAAAAGCTGAACACACACTATTTAAGCAATCCATTTAAAAAATATATCAGAGGAATATTTTATTATTTCTAAATTGGGCTATTGATCAGTGAGATGATGAGCAAAGAATGGGAACCACTCCCCTAAAACATCTGATTCTTATTTGTATTGCATTTCCAATCAATAAGATGACAAATACTTCTTAAAATATGAAAATTCATTACTTTGATTTGCTGCTGCTTCTCATGTTCTAGTGTGAAACTCACCTTCATATTGTACTGGAATTGTTTATATTTTATTTTGTTAGCACCGTATTAATTATTATATATTAATGCTCCATTATTTATGCCATTAGGCTGCTGTATGAGCTGAAATGAAAAAGGTGCAAATATTTAAGCAGTAACAGTTGAGATGCAGGGCATTTCTAAGGGGCTGCAGGATGGCTGGGAGGAGATGCTATGCCTCAGACAATTAACTCTGTAACTTGTCTCCAGCAACTATCTTGCACCCAGGTTGTAATTGCTGTCTTGAGATAAGTGTGTAAATACGTCTTTTTAAATTAACGTAGTGCTCTAATAGTACATAGGTGTAACATCCTCCATTTATCAACAGACTAGGTTCACATTGGGTAGTAGCACTCAATTTTTTTTCTCCCAATGTATGTACCTTGAGTTGACGTTGAAGGACCACCCTTTAGGCATAGGAAAGTAGCTTGTCTCAATTCTGAGAATGACAATGAGGTCATTTAGTGCCAAACACAATAATGATTTTTTTTTTGAGATGGCAATGCTTGCTCATAAAGAACTAGGCTGCAATAACTTATTTCAAGGGCCAGCTTTTTATATTGGCCTGGTGACCTATGGTGCTATACAAAGAATGCGTAATTATTCTATAAAGGACACTGAACAGCCATAAGCTAGTAACCAAAGCTTAACGCCAATCAACCTGAGCCAGATTTGAACTAGTGATTTAGAGGTACATCTTCCATTACCAATCTTCTGAGTCATCTAGTGTAATATGAAATGTTTTCCAGGGCCCTGGCAGCTTTCCTAATCTGAACATGTGGCATATCTGTAACAGAATGTGTTCATGAAATCAAGGACTCTAGTAATATCAGTTACTTTTTCCACATCAGACACTTCTAGATAAAACACTTTTTTGTATTTTAGCCACACAATTATTTCTATTTTAGCCAATTAGATTCCAGAAATCCTTTCATTAAACCCCCAAATGAATATAACACATTAGGAACATGAAAAGGACATTCAATCCTTCTTGGATTTATTGCAATTTAAATCTCATGTCTTGATTTTCACCACAGCCTCCAATCCTCTCTTCGTCAGGAGATGAATCTAATACCCTCTGGAACTTGTTCATTATTTGTTTTCCTCCCCTGCTTTCTCTGAGGGCTTATTCCATATTACTATGGAAAATGGCAGCAAATTCCTCCCAACGCCTTCTGTATATCATCATCATCATCATCATCATCATCTTGGAACCCTTGAAATCAGGATTCAAACCAGGTCACAGCACAAAATGGCTTTGGTAGTATTCATGGGTGACTGACACAGCAATAGACAGGGAAAATATTCCTGTTCTCATTCATTTCAGCCTATTTTGAACTACAGGTATCTTGCATGTACCGGTAAGACACATCAACATGATCTAGCTAGCTTAGAAAGCACAACACTAAACTAATTGATCATTTCTCTCCTTCCAAGAAGCAGACACAATCATATGCTCTCTTCTGTAACTACTCCCTTCTAGATACCCAAAGAAGACAAGGAAGAGGAATACCAACCCCAAGACACACACTACTCAGAGTGAAGGAACAACACTGCATCATCCTGTGGGATGGCATATAATGCTTTCTTCTTCTGCATGCCATAGTACTCTAGGAAGGATTGTACCAATGCCTCCCTCAGCTTCTCCTAGGGTACATACTGTAATTCTGCACCTACCCTTATTCCAGTTATGTATTTTATCGGTAAAACTGAGCACAAGATGCATGAGGAACATTCTGAATACTGGGAAAGCACACATTTAAAATAAAGCTTTCATAACTCTTTTCAGTTACTGAAGCACTATGAAATTGCATAAAGCAAGCGGGTAAATTACAAACCTCCCCCGCAAAAAATTGAACATTTCCATCTTCTGAGTGTTTTTCTTCCCTTGTGTCACTGATTAATTAATACCTCAGTTTCCACCAGCTTTACATTTTTGGCAATATTTTAGCAAAAATAGGTGCAAAATTTATTAAAAGTACAAGGAGATATTACCATTGACATTTAATGTAGTAAATTAAGTAAAAGTATAAGGCCTATAGGCTGCCTCAAACAGAAGGCCAACATCTAAATTGCATTTAGTAGTAAAACTTTATTGAGATTATATCACTGATATCAGCTTATTACAGCGCTAATGGTGTTCCCATAATTTATGCAACATGATGTACCATATATAAATGATTTATCTTGTACAGAAGTTTTAC
Source organism: Mauremys reevesii (assembly GCF_016161935.1). Taxonomy (NCBI): domain Eukaryota; kingdom Metazoa; phylum Chordata; order Testudines; family Geoemydidae; genus Mauremys; species Mauremys reevesii. The sequence goes on along the minus strand of NC_052631.1, from coordinate 88,668,646 downwards.
TGTGTCCTTGATTAGACATATCTTAATTGACCAATACAAATTTTCCATGATTTGAAATGGCATTCACGGTAAAAGTCCTAAACAAGTTTTCATGCTCTGTTATGCCAAATATTAAATGAGTTAGAAGCTTTCAGAAGAATACATTACACACACACACACACACACAAAATCACTTAAAGTTGTATTCTGTGGAAAGCATTTTCTGCTCTGCAGCACATAAACTAGAACAAGGATGTAGAAATTGGCATCACACCCATTAGCCTGATTTTGTAAGCCAACTAGTAAAAACACTTAAAAAAAATAAACTGCCTGTAGTGAGGCAATATGGCCTCCCTCCGAGCCAGAGAGGGAGGAACCACCTTCCTTGCCCAAGTGGGTGGAGCCAGGCCTGCCTTGCCCCTCACACTGGAAGTACACAGGGCGGGGCCTCCTGCTCAGTTGGGGCTGGAACACCAAGGGAGGCAGACGGATGCTGCTCGCTCCTGGCTGCTGAGCCCGGCAACACCCTGCCAGCCAGGGAACTTGCTTCTGCCACAGACCTGTCAGGACTGCTGTGGGCCACCTACCCAGAAGAGCTAGAGGACACCCTGTTGATCTAGGTACACCCCGTGGGGAGGAGAGGAGGTGACCCAGAGATAGCCGACCTTAGTCCGGCTACAGCTTTGCCTGAGGCACAGTCAGCGTGTTCTAGCTGGGATTCCTGCCAACCCTGTGGCGGATCACTCCACCACTGTAAGGTGCCTGTGTCCGGTGGAGTAGGGTGGGCCTGCACCCCACCTGCGACCTCACCGTTCCTTCTCAGCAGAAATATTACATTGCAGTAAAATCTCAAATGTACAATCTGTAGGCTCTGCACTTCATTTTGTTTTGGGGCATATTGAACATTTACATCTCTCTTTTGGTCAACTGACTGACTTCCAGGAATGGGTCTACCAGGAAAAATCTTGCAGCTTTGTGATATGTCTCTACTGTCCCTGAAAGTATGAATGTCACAGGACCGCACAGAGAACATGCAGGAAGAACTGCACAGTTAGCATCACAAAAACTAAATCTGCCCATTATGCAATCATAACTGGAGATCTCAACATGGGCCTAAGTAAAGTTTCAATCAAAGAAGTCCACACAGTGCCATGGACCAATAGGTGTTATGAAATGAGCTAAGCTACTTTGGGGGCACCTCCTATTAATTGAAATAAGAGATAGATAATGTGCTAGTGAGATAACTATTTTAATGGGATGTTCAGACATCTCAAAAATACTTCTTAAACTAATTAAGAAACATTGTCACATTTAGCACAAAAATATCCCATGACTGTGAGAGATTCACTGAGTAATCTAATAGATCTTTTCCATCTGAACAGAATTGTGAAATCCCAGTCCAATTGAAGTTAATGGCAGTTGTACCATTGACTTCACTCTAGAAGTGTATTTAAGTGCAGCAGTATTATCTTGTAATACATTTTCTAATAATTACTCACACAAAAACAACACCCCTTTAAAAACAGTATTCTGTTTTTTTCTGAACAAAAGACATACAAGGATAGGTTCTTGGCTTCAACATCATTTTCCTGCCGTGCTGAACATTTCCAGTTAAGAGACCTGTCAAATCTCGCCAATGTTATTTTTCTTTTTATCTGTTGGGGTTACAGAAGCCAAACATCAATGTAATCAATAATCTACTTAACTTGACTGCTTTTACTACATGATGTTTAGTAGTACTATATTGGCAGTAACCACTTCTTTTTTACATACAGCCACTTGTAAAAAGCAGAGCGTGGCCTTATCTATTACAGAAACACGGATCTAGGAAAAGGAACTCTTGAGTTCTAATCCTGCCCTATGACTCACTCGGTCAAATTACTTAACTCTTTGCCATGGACACCCAGTCTGTACAATGGAAATACTTATCTATTTCACAGTAGTGTCATAATGATTAATGTGTACATCACTTTGAAACCATAAGGAACAAATATTGTAAGTATTACTGAATTGTGACAGTGATGCTTTACAGAATTATATTTAAAATTTTACACATTGCCCTTTGTTAAACTACATTTATGGCTCCAGCCAGTTTCCACTGACTTCAATGGGAGCAGGATTGGTCCTTTAATATAATTTTGCTTCTCTCTGAATGCTATTTGTTTTCATGAAAATTACTTCACTTTCACAAGTTGTCTAACCAGGCAATATCTCAAATGAGAAAAACAACAAGTAAATGAAAAAATATAGCACCCTGATTAACACTTCAAGGATTCATAACCAAAAATAAATGGTGTCACATACAGAATGCTGCATTTTATTAGACTAAAATGATGAACAATTTCACAGCAATCACAGCAAAATCATATATAAAATGGATTTAGGATTATACTAACCATCATTCAATTTATTTTCTGATTTACCTCAGCTTTACAGTCATTATTTATGTTTGTTAAGAAACTTATGAAAACTAACTTGAATGTAAATTGTTGTGACATTGATTTACAAGCCTATGGTTCTGAAATGCTACAGTTACTGTACATCCTTTCCTGGGGACTGCGCCTTGATGAGATAGGAAGGTGTATGTGTTCCAATGACCCTGAGAGTTATGATAACAGGAGTTTCAACTACTGGTAGGACCACCAAAGCCAGAGAGGTCAAAGGTTAGGGACTAGACAAAGATCAGTCCGCTGGTCCTCCAAGTTGGGGGTTGAGTGATAGGCCAACAACATATTCTTGTAAACAGTTAAGATACAGAAACACAACAAGGTAGCCATTCCAACAAACAGCATGATGTTTGTTCCCTAAATGACATTTTATGGCACAGGAAGGATTCCGGATTAGAATGTACATACATCCGATGAGTGATTAGTGATTTGGTTCATCCAACTGTTACAATAATGTGTACTTTTCAAGTAGGGCATGCAGCATCATGTTTTTGGTATTAGGAATAAAATAGCAACGTCAGCTGAGAGGTTGGAATGTATTTTAAAGCACATTTCTACTTTACTGTAGAATCTTGGTGAATGACCCTATATAACCATGATCCTAATTCTAAGGAGAAAAGATGATCATGGATATAATGGACTAGCTCAATCACTCTCCTCACCCTGAAAACCTTGAATGACAGGCCACAATTGCACTGTGATGTATAAAAGTCGCCAGTGACAATGCAAAAGAAAATACTATGGAGGGACGAGATCATTCATGCCTGGTTCGTCTATGTAGGTTGACAGGCTATGATTAGTTTGAACTAGAATTGAGGACAGTAAATCCTAACAGGTTTGTAACTTTGCAATGTTAGAAAAAGTTTAGAAATTCACCACTTAATATAAAAAGATTTTAAACTGAACTGCAAAAGAAAAAAAGTAACATATAATGTAATTACTGACAGTACTGTCCTTGTTGATATATAGTCTAAATGAAGTCTCAAAATAGAAGTACAGTAGTTTATGGTAATCTCTCAGATACTTTATGGACTTGTATTTGGGAATATTAACATCAACGCATAAAATGGAATTTCTCATGGCCTATATCTGGTATTCTAGAAAGCTTAGCATGAATTGCCTTGAGCAGTTCAGTACAGCCCATGTATGCTTTGTGATTCCCAAAATTCAATTTCTTAAATCTTAATCAGTCACAAAAAAGTGTTACAAACTGAATATGAGCAATGTTAAAAAGTTCTTATTAATTTACAACTTAATCTAAATTAAAACAATCAGTATATTTTAAGAGTGATTGGTAAAAATCACAGTGCTTTACAAATGTAAAAACGTACTTGAATGTAAGTAGCCAATTCAATGTGATAATTTCAATGGAAGACATAATAAAATGTAAAAAAAACATATATTTATTGAAATATTAAGGCTTGCAAAATTAAAGTACATGCACGGGTTTGCCCATATTCTGCTTTTGGTTACACTTGTGTGAATTTGGAGGATGTCCATGGAAATTAATGGAATCAGTCTAGATGTATAAGAGTGCTGCTGTTAGAGCAGAATTTGGCCCACAACATTTTCATATGAGAACACATACTGGGCCAGATCCTCAACTGATGTATGTTGGTATAACACCACTGTTTTTCAATAAAACCATGGCAATTTATACCAGATGAAAATATGACCCATTATTTCTCAGTTAGTACACTAGATTATTTTGCATGTTATACACAAGTTTATCCAAAATGAAGTTAATGACTAAATCTTAAATAGTATTGCACAGTATACATAAGGTGGCAGAGTAAAAGGTCAGCATTCATCTTTAACTTTTGCACTTGTTGAGCAAACTTTTGCGCACTTAACTATACAGTTTTGGGCCTCATTAACATTTGGAGCCAGAACCTCCTTTCTCCTACACGAGTTTTATTCTGATGCAACGCCACTGATTTATTGAAATCTAGCATAGATCTAATGTAATAAAAACAGAGGACCTTGCCACAAAAGTTATGCTGAGAACAGACTAGTCTGGACTAAAAGGATAAAAGATATATAATGTTCTAACTAACAATAATGTATGTCTAGTTTAGACAAGGCAGACAGCTTTCAACACATGCTACACTGGTTAAGAAAAAAGACCTGAAGTTTTACTTGAGGAGTTTAGCACGTATTAAAGTATACACTGCCTTATCTAGAGTAGGCTTTGCAAACATTATTTATTACAGTGGATGCCACTTAATGCAGCCCTGATGCTAACAGCTTCTAGTGAACAACAACATTTTGCCAAGAACCAATCCCATCCCACTGGTTTTAACGTTAATGGGATTTGGATATTATCAACAACAGGCCACTTTTTGTGAATTTTTTAGGGGAAGAAAGGCCATGGACACAGGCAGGTTTGAGCGGCTGCAGCAAGTGTTTAGCACATTCTAACGCTTCCTTTGCCGACTGCAGCCCCACAAACTTCTTGAACTCAAGGACCGCACAGTAGATGGGCTTGGGCACCTGTATCCCCACCCAGTGAGGAAGCTCCTGCTGGAGTCCCAGCACTGCAGGCTGAAGAGGGAAGACTGTGAACAGGACAGCAGCAGGTGGGGTTGCTGCAGCCCAGAGCACCCCTGTGAATAGAATACAGCTCATAATTTCTGCAGGATGCTGACTGCTGACAGGCAGGTTTGCAGGAATTCAGCAAGGGAAGGCATATCCCAATGCTTCCTTCCCTGCCTACAGCCCCACAAACCTGCCTTACTTTTACTGGCAAGTACCAAATAATGGCAACTTTTTGCTGGCAACTGAGGGGTTGCTAATATGCGTAACCTACTATATTTGTATTGTGGTAGCACCTAGGAGCTCCAGTCATGAACCAGGACCCCACTGTGTTAGGCACTACATAAAAATACAAAACAAAAAGACAGCCCCTGCTTACAGTCTAATTGGTTACAATGTGTTTTCTGGCTTGTTGTAATACCACACCTCTAAATCTTAGTCTAGGTAAGACTAGAGTGAAGAATTACTTTTTGTACAGTTTTTGTATTTAATTGCCTAGATATTTTAAAGGAAGAAGAAAGAAAAGTAACCAAGTGTCAGAACCACCAAATACTCTCAAGTCCCCAACAAACTCCCTTTGTCTCCCACCACAAGGATATGGACAGTGTGCATGTCCCAGTTCCTCAACATCACAATCCAATACACAACCTCAGTTTGTCTAACCTCATATGTTAACATCACAACAAGCTTTTAGTTGAAAAGTCATCTGTCAGTAACATGTTATTGTTGCGGAGGCTGGTGCTCAGCTTGTGCATTTGAATGCGATTGTGAGGAATTAGATGCAGGCACTGTGGGTGGCTGTACATTGAAGGAGAAAGGAGCAACGTATTATGGGGGAAGGGCAGAAAGTAGCTGGGGCCAGCAAAGGAGGCCCTAGAAAGTAGAAAAACTCAGTAACAGAAAAGAGGTTAACTGAGTTAACGCTGCCTGTGGGCTGGTGAGATTTCTGTCCAAAGAAGGTCCCAACCTTAGTTATCAGGTTCTCTATATTTGGGGAACCATGGTATGTAGCAATTCCTCAGCACAGAGTAGTGTGCCATGGACCGCATGGGAGAGAGTGTGGTACTTACAGATGGATGTGGATGCAGAAAGGCCCTATGGAATGAGGAGCTGTGAAGGTGGGGGAGAGGATATCTATGGGGTAGGGAAGGTCTGAGATGGGTAAGATCAAAGTTGTGAAGAAAGGGTGCTAAAGCTGTGCTTGCAGTGGGGCTGAAGGATTGGAATGGATGTGCTGTAAGAGGTGTAAGGACATGTACGAACCAGAGCTTTACACCAAGGTTTAACAATCTGTGGGAGAGTTGGGAGCTCTTGTAGAGGAGCTGGGGGAGAGTTAGGGAAGCTGTGCATGAGGGGACAGGAGCTGTTTGGAGACTAATTACAGTTGTGGAGAAATGGATGGGAAGTGTGGTGAGGATGAAACAGCAGTGGGAATATTTAGTGGTGAAGGTATGTAGGGAGCATTGCAACTAAGATGACATTCTGAGATGGGTAGGATCAGAGCTACTAGGGTGTAACTTGGAGATATGGGAGTTCAGAACTGGGGCAGATCAGAAATACACACAGGTGGGAACAAGAGGAACATGACAGGGAGCTGGTGGAGTGGGCTAGGAAATATGTTCAGGAAGGGCATTAGAGAGAGGCTGGGAACAGGGATGAATTTGATGCTGAAGGGACACCAGAAGAGGGGGGTGGCGGTAAGGGAATGTTGGCCATTGACCAGAAGAAGGGGAACTTTGTGGGCAATGGGTGAATGGACGTGCATCAGTGGGGATCAAAGAGGGAACCATAAGCATAAAGATACCATGATCTGCTGGGGAAGCTACAGAAATATGAAAGAAGCTCTGGGGAAGGATGTGCTGGGGCAGGGCCAATGAGCTGTAGAGTGCTGTAGCAGGTAGGATGGGTAGGGAGCAGAAAGCAAGTGTCCTCCATGTCATCTGGTTCTCTAATACTGCCTCCCTAACACTGCTGATTAACATGACTCCTCAGGATCAGTGAATGGTTAGCTTGTGTGTGAGAAACAGAGCTGGGCAGCATGGAGATAGGCTGCACAGCTAAGCCACACAGTGTCAGAGAACAGAATCAGTTGAGGGGTGAGAATTTTTGTTGGCTTTTCTTGGAGTTAACCAATTAGGTGATGAACACAGATAAAAATAAGTGATTTTTTAATAAAGTTTAAAATCTAAGAAGTGATCTGTATCTATGATATTACCAGGCCATGTGAGAGAATAGTCTGGAGAATGTGGTGATTGGTATTTCATGTAAAGGGAGACAAAAAAGTTAAATGCTAGGGGAATTTGTTTTTAAAATAGTGAATAATTTTAAATGTTTTCTTTGCCAAAGTTACTTTTTTTCCCCTATAACTTTTTGTAACTGAAAATTCAAATGGCCTGGAAAGAATTAACATGTACAATTGGAAGACAACATTCTATCCTTAGAGTGTGAAACAGAAGATGTTCTGTTTCATCTGCAAACGTCAATGCTTCTATAATTATTAGTAAACTGTGCATTGATAATCAAGCTTGTCAAAAGGTGATTAGCATCTGTTAGTATTCCAGGCTTCCATACTTGTATATGCATATACCCTTCTATGGGGAAGGGCACAATTCAGGCAACACAGGTGCCTCCCATGTATGCAGTTTAAATGGATGCAAGATCTTAGATTATTTTAGAGGGGTCTAAATAGAATTGTAGTTTGATTTAAACGAATTAAACCACTTTAAGATCTTAGATTATTTTAAACTACAAAATCCACAATTCTGAAAAGAACAAAGGGCAGGGTTTAAAAAAAACAAACAAAAAAAAGCAGTATTTCCAGTCCCAAGCATTCAAAAATCATAAATCAAGCCCCTCTTCAGCTGGCAGGGGCCGGGGGAATATCAAGAGATTTTTAAAATCTCATGACTTTAAAAGGATAAAAAGACCTCAAAATGTATTTACCTTCAGGTGTTTAAACCTTTAGGGTACACTTGCACCATGACTTCAAGCTTTCCTCCAAAAACAAGATTTTCCTGTTTTGTGTTCTTTTTAATCACTGTCCCTCAACTCAGAAATGGCTGAAGGGTTCTTGGTTAAAAGTTTACAGAAGAAATTTGTCAGCAAGCACTAATCAAGAAAGAAATTGTTAGACTCAAGGGCAATTAAATACAGAATGTGATGAGATTGTGACTACTGGGGTGTGTTTTGCAATCACAGAAACCACTATAATAAACTAATAACCAATGAGCATTATCTTCTATTTTTTCATACCAAATTCCCCCCCCCACACACACACACACCCAAAAAATGATAACATATATTTAAACTTTTAAGTGAAGGGCTATTAAAATTCACTAGGGGGCAGATTCTGACTGTCTTTATGAAGATGCATGCATAAGTTGTGTGTATGGGGAGAGGAGAATGGTACAGGAAGACACCTGAACACCTATGTAGGGGGCATCCAGAATCCTGCTGTTCTACTCTCCAAGTAGAAGATATAGTGCCACAAGGTGTACTATACACCAAAAAGGGGTGTGGTTGGGCTGTGTAGCTATAGCCCTGTCCTCCCTCCATATTTGCCAATATTTCGAGGCAGGTTATGTACAATTCTTTTAAAGGATATAGTAGTTGACACTTCAGAATGCACTCCCTCACTCAGCACTCCTATAAGCAAAGCATTCTGCCTGCCTCTTCTCTCCCTAGGCAGAATACTTCAAGCAACTGCCACTGATGTGGTTCCCCTCTTAACATGGCAGTGGCTTCTAAAACCATAAACAGATCCCTAAGCTATTTCAAGTGTTTCATCACAAGCATGTGCTTTGGACTTCACCACCCTGCATGCCCATCTCTATTATCCCACTCATTCTCTGCCTCTAAGCACTGATGGCTAAGATATACCATAGAACACCTGACTAATGTTTGATGTGCCCTGTTTCATATCAGCTTTAGGCTCATATTATTTATTCCTGATTTTTTTTTTAAATTGTATCTAAGGCAGGCAATGCCATACGTGTCTTATTTTTATATGGCATGTTTCCCCTAAACAAGTACAGCTCGGAGAGCTTCCCTTGCCATTGCCATGTTCAAGCAAATGGCTCCTGTTCATAGGTCTTTCCCACAAAAACTCACTGCTTTGATTGACATTGTCTCCACATATTTATACTACAGAGAGTAGGTATGATCAATAAAATAATTGATTGTGGTAAAATGGGCATTGTGAACTCAGGAAAATGATTAGTAAAATGAACTCAGACTGTAGCTGTCAAAAGAAGCAGAAGGGGACAGCATTCTTCCCTACTACTTTTACAAATCTACTTTTATGCCAAATTTAAAAGGACTACAGACTTTTGCCACCTTGCAATCTCACTTCCCAGCAAGCATCTGAAACTACCAAGTGTGACTTCTGACTCAGCTGCTGGCTGCCTACTGCCTTTCAGTACTATTTCCATGGAAACAGAGGGCTGACAGGAGAAAATATGGTAAAGGGAAGTTTTAAAATCATTATTTTTGTGGCGTCTTCATCTTAATCTCAACAATTCACTATCAGTTACCACGGAAACTGAAGGAAATAGATGAGAGTTGGAGTTCTACAAGTTTCCATTTCTGTAAGAAGGAGCCTAGTTTGTAATAAATTAAAAAACTTTATTTTTTTCAAATTTGAAGTAAGTGTTTGGATGCAATGTTCTTAATAGAGCAGGCCAAATTTATCACTTCTAATGATTTATTAAGTCAATCCACCTATGCTCATTTAAACCAGCTAAGGATCTGGCCCATAACCCATTTTCCTCTTCAAATTGTCTACAATTAGATCAATGTTTTTATGCATTTTTTATTATTCAAAAAGTTATTTGACAATGTTTTTGATTTTTAGCCTGTTTGTATTCAGTATTCCCACATTTGATATTTGTAAATCATTATGTGAATTGTCATGTAATTCACATGATATTTTTCCTTTTCCGCTATTGGATGATGCTCCATTATATACACCCATATGAAATAAATTTCTTTTCATCCCCCCAAACAATTCTGCTTCTTAATTAAACAAATCTCAGCTACTTGCCTAGAATTTGCTCCGTGAACATTCACATGAACAAAACTTTGCATCACAAATATTTGCCAAAGAGTAGAAAAAAATGTTAAGGTAGCTGAATCAAAATGTTAGGTCCAAAAATGTAAGTTTTATAGTGTCTTTGTAGTCATTTGTAAAACAAACACCCTATACACAGCCTGGCATAAGTAGAAGTATCTACTGATGAGAGGTCATGAACTAGAAAACGGAGGCTATTGCCGATTAGGACTAAAGAAACTAGTAGTGTTCAGTGAAAGCTTCCAAAGCAACAAGCCAGCACTTAGCCTGACAGTGATTTTGGTCAAAAGGCGCAAGTTTACTCAAAAAAAAAAAATACTAACAAGAAAAGAGATTCGAACTGTTCCCAGCATTATACTACCTTCTCATTTCTCACTTTTAGAAAACAGTCTTTTTTTCAGTTTAAAATTTTATCATCTGAACCACAACTTAAAATACTAAAAAATTAAATACAAACTAATGGCAAGTTTCCCCATCTAGTGCCAAATGATTTGAAACGTGTTAGTTTCTACATTACAGCTTTAGTCACACAACTATAAACATATATTTTGCCTATTTTATTTTTTAAAATGTATCTTTTATAGTATTTTAAATCCAAATTCATAACAGACCATATTGTCATAGAAATGAAGGCAAATAAGAAATAAATTAACAACAGCAGATTAAACCTGAAGTTTCAAGTTTAAGGAAATTGAGTAAATGTATGCAACAGCAAAACAAAACACCACTACCAAGTATCTGCTGGCTATGTTCTGGAAAAAAAATTAAACAAAATATGATAGCATGACAAACTTATTTTTTCAACATATTTTAATATTTTGGCTACTTAACAGTCAAGTTTCTATGGATTAGAATTTTCCTGTATCCTCAACAATTTCAGTTATGAAAATATAAAAAAAAAAAGTAAGGAAAGGAATCACAAGAGAAAAATCTGATCATCTTGGAATGAAAGTATGACTGTATATTACTACAGGTTTTAAAGGACAAGCCATAGTGGGTCCAATCCTGAAAATCTGTTGCCTGATCATGTAATTGAGGCTATGCAAGATCAGGACGACGATATACTCCTAATTTTAACTCAGTACTAAACTATCCACAAAGGACCCGATAAAAGTAAAAGTTTGGATGATCTAAGATACATTAGCTAGACATACCTACCTCTACTTAAATCTCCTTGTGTTGATGCTTCTCACTGCCATAAAGCACTAATGTTAAACTCTCTTTTGTTGAATGATGGATATGCACTTTAGACATAGGTGAATCTACATATACAAGTACCAGATTAGGAGTCAGGGACTCTCATATTTTAATCATGGCTGTCACTGATTCACTATTTAGATCTTTGGGAAGTTAGTGTTAAATCCTACTACCACTAAAATCACTGAAAGTTGGCCATGAACTTCAACGATGCATGATAGGGACCCTATATATCTGTGCCTCATTCTCCCCATCTGTAAAATGGGGACTGCACCTCCTCTAACAGAGTGATCAGAGTACTGTACAAATGTTAACTAAAGCACCATAAAAAAGTATTATTATTCCATAAACAATTTAAATTCCTTTCAGTTTAAAATTATTTTTTAAAATTACCCTCCTAGTATTTAAACGTCATGAACCACATACAGGATCATATACTGACAGTTTCAGTTAACGTCAATGCCAATACTCAGAATCCCAACTTCAGTGGAAGCAGTATCATGAACTTAAAGAGAAGGTTATTTTTAAAAATAATACGTTAAAGCAAATTATGCTTGTATGTATGTGTGTTCATTTCCTGGCACAAGCTTTTGTTATAATAAAAAGTACAGCAACCGTTCAAACGAATAACCATGGCTTCACTGTATTACAGCTTCTACATATATCTGTAATAGAATATCTTTACATTTGTATATTTAGAAGCTATTTTTATGTGGGCCACTTTGATTATGTAGGCCATTTTGAACACTTCCGCTCCCCCCATCTTATCACTTGAAGTTTCAGGCTGGTAATCTGTTTTCCATATAATTCATTTACTTCTGAAAAAATCACTTTTCTAATTTCTAGTTTATTATATGACAAGTTTACCTAAACCAAAATTGGAAAGTGAAATGTGGGTATGTTTATCTTTTAAAAAGGCATTGGTATTTCTTTGACAAGGTATTTTCAAGGAACACCTTTTATTTAAAAAAAATATATATCCTTTTGAGATCAACTTGAAAACTTGTAACTACTGCTTAGAATATACTAATTTTAGGAAGAAAAATGAATAATATTTAAAATGCATTTGTGATATTCAAGAACACTGAAAGATTCCCACATTACTTTGTTTTAAGAGCTCTCAACTCTCAGGAACTTTAAGAGCTCTTAATTTAAAACCACCAAAAAGATTACAAATACTTCAACATGTTAGAAAGGTCTTGTATTACAGATATGGCTCAAGTAGGAAAAATGGACATTAGTTATATTTTTATTCCTATATTTCATTGAGGGAAAAGTCTTGCATTTATAAAGTAACTGAGAACATTGCAAATTAGACACAAAACAAAATGTAGAGAGAAAGAAAACACACACAGGGCAGAAGGACAATAGGTAACTTAAGGATGTGCCTCACGTTTTGATGTATAGCTCTTTTCCTGTTACAGTAACACACTAGTTATGATTCATAAACTGTTCTTTTTGCCAGTACCAGGAATGTTTGTGCTCTAAATATGAAATCATTTAGACTTTGTAGTTAAACTCTGCAATTAATAACCAAAAGAACACGAATACACAAATACAGTTGAGAATTATTAATATGAAAACAATTGGAGATAAAGTAGACATTTGTGATGTGTCTGCACAACAACATTGGTCCTTGCTGTTTTCACAATACGCTACATCTGACTTGTTAATTACAACTAGAGAGAAACAGCACACAGTCTAGACGGTTATCTACAAGCTTTGGTTACTATGAACATGATCGATGAAACATTAACCCATACATACTTAGTTCTAACAATAAAGATGACATTTCTGTATTTGATCTGAGCAACTAAAACATACTTACTAGTCTCTACTAACAAAAATTGACATAGGCTGACAACACTGTAGTGACATACAATTAGAAAGAGCTTTCTCGCTACATTATAATTATCATGACAGTGTTAGCATTCATCTTCCAAGCCTAAAGTGTTTGACTTTAAACTGTAGCTGAAAGCTATTAAAACAAAAGAAAAAACAAATAGCTGAAAGCATTAGGAGCGGAGATCACTACAACTCTTACTTGTATCTATTGCCTCTGCAACTGACCAGAGCACATAAGGGTGGAACGATGGTAATGTTTAAATATATTCTTAATTGTGATTACCTCTAAGGATCAATAAAAAATTAGACCCATCCCCTATTCACTAAGGGAGAGAGAGATCATCGTGTTGCTGACCCAGAAAGAAAACCATTTCATTCTATCAGCCTCTAACTTCACCAAGGATTTGGGTCTTGCTGTGAAATGTACTATCATCTCCCTTTAAATAAAGAAAGAAACAAACAAATAATAGTACTACTAATAATACAACTGGAATTCAAGTGTCTCAAGAAAAACTTCCCTTATAAGCTACTGCCTACTCCCCCACAATTTTAAGTACGAGACGAAATACTGCAGACTTACTGTATCTCTGCTAAGTTTACTAAGATGCCAGTTTACGCTTCCAGAACGGTTAGGGGAGGCCACACACACAACCCCCCGCCTGGCACGGATGTATTGCAGTTAAGCAGTACCATGATTCCAACCGAGGGGCAATGGAAGCATCGTTCTGGGGCGCGAGTAGCCCAGGGAGGAAAGAGAGAGCGAGCGAGCCCCGCCACCCTGCAAATCCACCCAGTCCACTTGTTAGAGCGCTCTGGCAGAACCGCAACCGTGAGCAAAGGAGACCCCCTATAGGCAAAAAGAGAGAGTTTATTCCTCCTTCCTACACAGAGCTAAACACACACAACACGGAATTGATGCGCGGGAGCTAGATTGCACACGCACAGCGCACACCGCTATGGAGAGAATAATCGCTACCAAGCTGATATTACCGAGGAGCCCGGGGGGGGGGGGCATGACACATTCGCGGACAGATGTACACACACGCCTAAGGCACCTGGACGGCTCAGATGGTCGGCGCGGGTGTGTGTCTCTCTCGCTCTGAAAAGCCCGCAGCTGTCACCAGTCGGCGGCAGGCAGCGGTCAAGGCTGGGCGAGCGGGCTCGAGACACGCACGCAGCGGCAGCCACCCCCGCTCCGCTCCCCGGGCAGCCCCGACGGCAGCGGCAAAGTTCGGCTCGGAGCCCAGGCGAACTCACCTGGTGGCCAGAGGGGTTGGGCGCGGGAACTTTCAGCAGCGCCCCGGCTCAGCCCGGCGGGAGCCGCTAGCCATAGTCTCTAGCGCTGGTGCCCTGGCGTCTCTCCCCGGCGGCTACAGCGCAGGCGACTATAAATCCACATTGCTGCTGTTGCCGCCCCGCGTCCCCGCTCGGGAGGGACCGGCCTCGGGGGCGAGAGGGCAGCGGGGAGCCAGCCCGAGGCGAGCCGCGGCTCAGCCCCGCCGCAGGTGCAGGTGCCGCTGCTCTCCGCTGGGCGAGTGCCGGAGAAGCCGCTCGCTCCGCGCCGTTACATTTTGCTTCCCCGGCTGTTAACGAGCATGCCCGAGCGATCCGAGCATGCGCGTCAACCGCCGCCCTCACTCTGCCGGCGCCGCGAGCCCCGGCGGGGGCGAGGCCGCGGGCAAGGAGGGGCCCGAGTGGGCTCTCCTCGGAGCTGCGGGGCAGGCGGCAGCGGCCAGGGAGGGGACTCGGAGCCGAGGGCAGGGGAGACCCCCTCCGCGGGGTAGCGGTGAGCATCCCCGCCAGGCAGAGACGGGCAGGGCAGCTCGCGGGCTTTGTCCTCCATTAACTCCCCACCCCAGTCCCACTGGCACCTCCTTCCCCACCGCCGCTGAAGGCCGGGCGGGGGTGGGGGACCCTGTCTGCCTACCCCCCCCACCCCGGGAGCCGTGCCAGCGCCCCGCGTGCGCGGTGGGGCTGGGCTGTGTGAACGCAGGTGGCGAGAAGGGGCAGCATCCCCGCGACGCGATGGACTGCAGGGCACAGGAGCGATGGCTGAGAGCGCGAAATCAGCCAACGCTTGGAGAGCCGCTGATCTGGCGGGTCAAACCTTTTCAGTTCATTAACAGGGTTTCTTAGGGGAGCGGCCACCCCTTCCGATCTTGTACTTCCCCTTGGCAACTACGGAGTTGGGTTACATTTGAGGACCGCATTAAGGAGCGAATAGGTGGTGGGGAAACCCTCTAGCGAGCCCCTTTCTTAACGCTTAGTTTAATCAAGTAAGTCCCTGAAGACTGAAAATCCTAAACGGCGCTGCTACACCTTGTAGGAAATGTCAGTACCTGAAGGCTGACATATGCTTCATCACTTCAAGCCGTCTGTCCATAGACTGTGGTTCCATTACTCTTCAGAGGATCTCCTCTGTAATTTCAGGATTCAGCAATCGTGAGCAGCAGTGCACAGATAATGGGGATTCCAACACAGCTTTTGCAGGGGTGGTTTAAATTGAGCACCAGCAATTACCTTTAAGATTGTTTTTGCACAGAGGAATGAGAAGAGCTGGAAATGATTGGCTTCCTGGCGCTGATATTTCTGGTGGTTCTGGCAATCATAGACCTAGTCTACACTCAACGCTGCATTGATTTATAAATCAATCACTTTCCCAGAACCTTTCAGTGCAAGTCTATGTGTGGGATACTCTTTACAAAAAATAAATACATTTTGGTCACCTTATTTTAAAATAAGTCAATGCCTAGACTTGCACCAAATAACTAAGTCAGTTTTAATTCACTGGTTTTGGTTTTTATTTCACTGCAAATGTGTGTGTAGACCAGCCTCTTCTCTAACCCTCTTCATAATGTATACCTTGTTGTTAGCATGTATCCCAAGCAGATTGCTCTTTTTGTTTTCATGAGTGTCTGTAAATAACTTGTTGGGGGAAGTTCCTGATCTTAAGGGTTGAACCAAAATTATCCCCCTCGCCTTCCCATCGTATTACTCATTCAGTCAAACATGAAGTACACATGATGCCCACATAACCGAGGTCAGTATCTGCTATGCCAGTAAAACAGAAAGGTGCCCACTGGAATTTGATTCCGTGTGTCTTCCCAAACATTTGAGAACATGAAACACTTTCACATGTGGTTTTGATGTTGGAAAAGAATTTCATAACAGTGTTGTTACTTTCTAGTAAGCAACAATTAAAATTAAACAAGAAAACTGCCCTGGCTAAGTGGAAATGCTGGCCTAAAGCACAGACCCTTCTTCATGAAAAAATCCTTTTTACACTGTGTATGTGCACATTCAGTGTGTCTCCCCAATGTGTACACAGAGCTAGTGCCCTCAGTAAGAGCTTATTGACTTCAGTGGGGCTACTTGTGTGCTTAAAATTAAGTATGTGTATGTATGTTTGAAGGATTGTGGCCTAAGTCTTTATCTTTGCAATTAAGCACTTGATTCAGAGAAGTGATTTTTATTCAGACAGTTTAAACAGTTTTGTTTGTTTTTTGAGACACCTATTTATCTCAAAACACTTGTAAGAAAAGATCTGTTGCTTCAAGAATCAACATCCCCTCTTCAGTTAAAAGATGAGAAGGCTCCCAATGCCCACTTGAGTCATCTATCCAAGAAGGGAAGGCACAACTTAACATTCCTGCTATTTTTGAAGTAAAATACAATCTGAAAGAAATAAAGAGAAAAGCCAAACAAACTTTCAGCTCTTCTCTGTTTGAAGCAGCAGCAAACATGGGCACAAACTCAAATTTCCTCTTCTGGCCATCTTTAAGAAATTGCCACTTTAAATGGTTAAAAATGTTTATAATGTTAAACTTATGGGGAAAAGTAAAAGTGGACGGAGAATATAGCTTGGTTGTTGCTGAATTATTTCAATGGCCAAAGCAAAGATAGTGAGACAGTTCATTGTGCAATACAGTCCACTTTCATGGACTAGAGCTTTCTACAACAGTTAAAACCAGGGGTGACCTGTTGCTTGTAAACAGTTTTGTTTTGCTGACAGATTATTTCCACAACAATTTCAAATTTACTAGGCCAATATGCATGTTGCTCTCCAGCTATTATTCAGCATCATTGTGCTAAGTGCTGTACAACCCTATGAAAAGACCTGGATAAAATCCTGGACACACTGAAGTCACAGAGTTTTCACAATCAGTTTAGTTTATTTAACATTTGCAAAACTGTGTGCCAAATCCTTGCCTCCCTCCTGCTGTTTCGTGCTGCTCAGCACAAAGCATCTGGAAACCCAACTCATCCAGCTACCTGAGGATTCCACCTAACAAGCATGGAAGATTCCCAGCTGGCATAGAGCAGACATCGAAGACAAAAAGCATTGTGAGTGGTCAGGACCTCTGAAAATCAGTCTAAATAAGCCTGGATATGTTATTCCTATCAGCGGCACAAATATGCATATTTCACAGCACAATCACTTTAACTCTGACCCAAAATAAATATTATTTTCATGAACATATTACAAAATACTTTCTGAAAAAAAACCAAAAATTATATATCAATTCATTGAACCTCAAAAACTATTCCATGTACATATTAAAATTTAACGTAAGTCAAAAGTAGTATATTTCCTATAAATGCTTCCTATTAAAGTACGTAAACATTATTAAGAAACAATAATACCTGTGTTACCTGTCTATTGTCAATTGATATATAAACTTATATTTATCATATGCTAGTAAGAAAATGTCAAGATTTCAAAATGCATTAAGCAAATCAATCAACAGTGGGTCAGAGTTAAGGATGGCATGTTGTGACAAAATATTCATTTCTTTGCACTTGATAAAACTAATGAGCTCTGTTACTTTGTACCATGTGCAGTCATTCACACCTCTATGTGCAAAGTGAGTATAAAATACTACCTTTTTATAATGTTTTACATCCACTTTGCATAGGTGTAAATGACATGTGGATGTAAAACATTACCAAAACAGAATGGCAGCATTTTACAGCTACTGTGCACTCCCCTCATTTTGAAGAGGTATAAATGGTGACACAAGGTGAAAAGTAGTGAAGAATGAAGATTACCATGTATATGTTTATATAGCTTTGATTCTGGCATCCTTCCCAAACAGAATGTTGATAAACTACACCGTTTTACAGTATCCATTTAAAAGATACTCCAAATATATTTAGAGTCCATTAAATGTTCTAAGTAAAGGATAATGTTTACTAAAACTAAAAGAAGATGATATTCTTATAACTTTCAATACTAAATTGTTGATTTAAAACTCACCCTTGCTTAAGAAGGGTTTGAACTTCTTGGGAGAACACCTGGCAAAAATTGTCACCCATCAGACAAGAGCAAAGAGTAGGTGGGAGAAGCTATTTCTAAAGTGTTTCCCTTTCATTTATCACAACCTATTCCTTAAACCTAGGATGGAGACAGATCAGGGACATAATTTCTGATGGATGACAGGCTATATAAGAAATTGTATCACCAAGTTAATCAGAGCTCTGGGCCAGGACTAGCACTTTTTGACCTAGACTTTCTATCAGAAACTGCAATCCATGGATCAGAGCTGGGGACAAGTGAGGAGTTGCAAATCTGGCACAGTTCACTGTCACTCTTGAGAAATTGAATTCCCAAGGTCAAGGACTAAAGACAAATTGCAGTTTTTTTGAAAGAAGAAAAAAACTGATATTAATGTAATGTAATGTCATAATTGTAGCTGGGTGCAAAATCTGGCAGTGATGCATTTTCTTCCATTGTGAAAGACAGCTGCATGTAAAGAAGCAGAAGCCTTTGCTACACCCAAAAAGGATGGCTGGCAGAAGATACTTGTGCACAGGCTGTGGAAAAATAATGTAACATGTTGACTCTTCTACATTTGTGAGTTTGGGAGGGATTATTACCAAGGTCATGTGGCGTGTATTTGAGGGTGGGTGGTGCAGGAGTATGAGTATGAAACACTGCTAATGATGTTCCATGAAGCAACCAAAGTGACGCTGTGAATACAGGCAGCATGACAAAGGCTGCCAGAGTGGGTGCCATAGGAAGGAGTGGAGCATGCATATGGTCCAGCAGTAATTCCAATAATTACCCAGAAGGTTGTTGCTCAGGATACTGGCCAGTAGCTCCCAGTCGTCACCTTTTGCCTTATTAGCTCAAGTTTACCAAAGATCCAAACACACCACTGGATTGGTCACTAGTTGGCATGATCCAACAGATTGTATGGCAAGAAAGAAAAGACGATTATGATCAGCAGAAAGGGCTTTGTAATGTTTTTCAATTCCCACAAAGTAAGATGTTTTAAATCACCTACAGTAAAAAAGTGAAGCACATAGTGCTCTCTCTGACTATAAGGGAAAGCTGGGGATAGGAAGAGAGGAAAACATCAGTTCACTCACTTCCCTTTCCTTAAGGGGAAGATTACTTGGCACTAGAGAAAGGCATATCTAGACTAGGCATTGTAGAAGACAAAAAACTTTCTGCTGAGAAAAGTGAAAATTGTCGCTTTTAAAAATCATTATTGAAAAAATATTGAATCTAAATTTCATGCTTGAATATTTGAGCTGTATGTTGAACAGCTACAGAAGATAAGAGGTGGATGTCTACACAGCTTTCCATCAGTGGAGTGGTAAAGGAAAGGAGTTTTTAAAGGGAGATCAAACTTCTAAATACCTGAATTATTTTTTAATTTTATAAGTAAAATTCTGAAACTGGAACTTTAAAAGGCTGTTAATTGTATCCTCCAGTTGGGAAGCGAACATGAAGAGAATGAAGCATTCCAATGAAGAATGAAGAGAAGAATGAAGCAGTAATTTGCAGGGTATTTTGGATCCATCATTTGGTCACACATTTTTAGTTTAGAAAAATAATTTCTCTCACAGAGAACAGGTCAATTATGAAGATCATTTAGCTTTTCTTTTACAAGTATAATGTCAAAAATTTAAAAATTTGGTGACTTCTTCCATTTCTTCTGTATTTCTCTCCTTTCCTTTATCAAATATTACCACAATATCATGTAATGCTCCAAAAAATTTCATGTGACAGTGACATGATGATATTTAGAGGTGAATATGCTTTAGGAAGGACCATGTGTCCAGTCTGCTTCTTTTTTCCTCTTATTATTTCATATTCTCCTTTCCTGTGTTTCTGCTGCTTTTCTTCCTTATTGTCTCTGTTTCAATACTTTCTCTTCTCTTCTTTTCACACATTTACTTCTCCTACCTTTGCAAATATACAGACACAAGATGCAAATCTCTTCATCTGCTCAGATTACTAGATTATAAAGTGAGAAGGGACCACTGATCATCTTGTCTGACCTCTTGCCTAACACAGGCCAGAGGAGTTCCCTAAATTAATTCCTGTTTCAACTAGAGCGTATCTTTTAGGGTGCATCTACACTGCAGCTGGGAGCATGGCCCAGCTCTAGTAGAGAGACTTGCACTAGCTCTGATTGAGGTATCATGCTAAAAAATAGCAGTGTAGCTGAGGGTAATGTGGGCAGTGGCTTGGGCTAGCCACCCAAGTATGTACCCAGGGAGTGTGGGTGAGTTTGCACTCAGGTGACTAGCCCAGCTACCACTTGTGCTACCCCGGCTACACTTATTTTTAGCATGCTAGCTCAATCAGGGCTAGCGCATTTGTCCACTCAAGATGGAAAGCATGCTTCCAGCAGTAGTGTAGACACACACTTTAAAAAATCCAGTCTTGATTTTAAGATTTGCATTGAGGAAGAATAAACCACAACACGTTGTCATTTACCCTCACTGTTAAAAAATGTGCACTTAATTTTGAGTCTAAATTTATCTAGCTTCAAACTCTAACCATTGGGTCTTGTTACTCATTTGTCTGTTAAACTGAAGAGCCTTCTATTATCAAATTTCTGTTCCCCATGTAGGTACTCATAGATTGTCATCAAGGTTAGCCACCCCTTAACATCCTCTTTGATAAGCTACACAGCTTGAGCTCCTTCAGTCTTTTCCTTATAGCTCAGTAGAAATGTGAGAGTATCTTCATCCTCAGTTGTGGATGTCGCAAAGCACTTTCCTAAAATATTAGGTTGAAATCCTCAACAGGTCCAATGGAGTCAAGCTGGCAAAGAATTTGGCACTTAAGAGTACAAGCCCATTCAGAGATCAGCTTGTCAGATGTTCTAGTTGTTAATACATATAATAGTTTTCTGTTTTTATTTGGAGTTTTCAGTTCTGCATCAGAAACTACCTTCAAAAAGTCTAACAGTAACAGTATCCAGTGAAACGGAGTAATATACTCTTTTTGGAGCTATTACCTGAATTCTCCATAATTTCTAATACAAATTAAAAATATTCAGATGACTGTTAAAATAATGCAAATTGTGGTAAAATCTTACATATTTAGTTCTCTGAAATGTACTGAGGGAGCTTGCTGGGTTTTTTTAACCATGCACTTCTACCCCGATATAACGCTGTCCTTGGGAGCCAAAAAATCTTACCATGTTATAGGTGAAACCGCATTATATCAAACTTGCTTTGAGCTGCCAGAGCACGCAGCCCCACGCCCCCCGGAGCGCTGCTTTACCGCATTATATGCGAATTTGTGTTATATAGGGTCGAGTTATATCAGGGTAGAGGTGTAGTTTAAAACAGTCTATACAAATCTTTTGCTTTAGAGAGATTTAAAATAGAAAAAAAGGCAAAATCTATCCAATCTTATAGAGTACAGGATTCTGTTATTGTTAAATTTTCATTTCTCATCCTAAATCATTAAATCAAAATGGAACAACGTAAACAAAACACCTGCTTCCAAAATCTGCCATAACAGCTATAGTCGTAACAGGCTGTAACATAAAAGATTTTCTTTCCTACTCCAACCTATGTTCCCAATGTGATTATGCTCCTGAACAGGAAGCAACTACTGCTGGCATTTAAAAATTACTTGAACTTCAAAACGTTCTGTTTGTGGTATCACCATAACCCTTTGAGTGAATTACTGCCATGTAATTAAGTCAGAGGTATCTATATTTAAATAAAAAACAGTTTTGTGTGTTTCTAAAATTAAGATATACAATAAGAAAGATTTAACAATAGCGTACCCTTAATTACTGCCATCAAATGTTTAAAATTGAATGTTTTTTGAAGGATGCAGAGCTAGATAATAACTAGATTTAGTAATTAAGTAT
Organism: Mauremys reevesii; assembly: GCF_016161935.1. NCBI lineage: Eukaryota > Metazoa > Chordata > Testudines > Geoemydidae > Mauremys > Mauremys reevesii. The sequence goes on along the minus strand of NC_052631.1, from coordinate 88,646,447 downwards.
TATTATTGTTCAGTATATCAAAAAGAGGTGTGAGTTTCTATATTTAGTAAAAGCTAGTAATTCCTTCAAAGTATGTGTACACTAGGCAGGTAATATATGTACAAGGCTAATCCTTGTACATATCCTTCTAACTCTTAAGATCTTATTTTCACTTGATTACCAGCAACAATCATTGGCTGAGAAGAGGGCAGCAGAGAGTCAGCTGAAGTAAATAGTGAAACATTTCTCTTCAATAGTGTGAACACATAAAAATATAGGAAACACACCGTGATAAAAATTAATATTGGGGGATAACATAAATCCTATAAGCAAAGCTATAAGTGAGATTTGTTATACCGTTCCAGACAAAATATATAGTACCTATGATCACCTTGACTTCAGGAACCATTATTTAACCTGTGATTTTCCCAACTGTTGTTTTAAATATTTCAAACAAAAAAATGCAACATTGGTTGATTAGAGGCTAGTTTTTAATTAAATTAGAGCCACATGGATACCATTCTGATCTCATACATTCAATGGAGTTACATTGAATTTATGCTAATATTCTGGAGAGGAATATCAAGACCATATTTGTTTAAACTATAATTCAGTATCTTTGAATTAGAATACAGGGAAGAATCTCTTAACATGTTGTAAGCAAGTCTCCAAAATTGAACAGATGCATATGAGCAAGATTTATTGGGCTCGGGGATATTGGTCTTCAATGTGTAGTTTTTCTGACTATTATGATGATGTAGCACAATGTTTCTCTAAAGGAATATTGCCAAAGCCAGCTAATGTAATTTTGGAAGGTGGGGAAGATTGTTTCCCCAATTTCTGCATATACATTCAATGAAGAGGAATCTGATCTGAGTGTTAGTAGTATTCAGGGCTCTTAATTCTTTTCTGCTAATTTACATTTATATTCTTAATGCCTTGGTTGAGCCTAGGGAAATTTAACAGTCTATTTCATTAATGCTAACTTCCATAGAAATCCCAGTATGCACAGAAGTTCCTAGATTGCAAGGTTTCTAGATGAGAATGAAGCAGCTAAGCATAACTAGTCAGTGGTTATAATAGTTAATAGGGCTGTCAAGCAAGTAAAAAAATTAATCTTGAAATTAAAAAAATCACGATTAATCATACTGTTAAACACAATAGAATACCATTTATTTAAATATTTTTGGATGTTTTCTATCTTTTTAAATATATTGACTTCAATTACAACACAGAATACAAAGGGTACAGTGCTCACTTTCTATCATTATTTTTAACACAACTATTTGCACCATAAAAAAGATAAACAAAAGGCACAAGCATTTTTCAGTTTACCTCATACAAGTACTGTAGTGCAATCTCTTTATCATGAAAGTGCAACTTATGAATTTAGAAGTATTTTTGTTGCATAACTGCACTCAAAAACAAAACAGTATAAAACTTTAGAGCCTACAAGTCCACTCAGTCCTACTTCTTTTTCAGCCAATTGTTTACAAATTTGTTTACATTTTGCTGGAGATAATGCTGCCCACTTCTTGTTTACAGTGTCACCTGAAAGTGAGAACAGGTGTTCGTATGACATTGTTGTAGTTGGCATTATAAGGTACTAATGTGCCAGATATGCTAAACATTCATATGCCGCTTCATTCTGCCACCAATCCAGAGGACATCATCCAAGACTGCCATAACACAAAATATATGGCAGAATATAGATAAAACCACAGAGCAGGAGACATACAATTCTCCCCCAAGAAGTTCAGTCACAAATTTAATTAACCCTTTTTTTCCCCAACAATATCAGCATTGAAGCATGTCCTCTGGAATGGAGACAGAAGCATGAAAGGGCATATGAATGTTTAGCATATCTGGCACATAAATACCTTGCAACACCAGCTACAAAGGTGCCATGGGAATTCCTGTTCTTACTTTTAGATTACATTGTAAATAAGAAGCGGCCAGCATTATCTCCTGTAAATGTAAACAAACTTGTTTGTCTTAGTGATTAGCTGAAAAAGAAGTAGGACTGAGCGGACTTAGGGTAGGTCCATACTTACCGCGCGGGTCAACGCAGTGAGTTCAACTTCTCGGAGTTCGAACTATCGCGTCTAATCAAGCATTATCTATTCGCGTAGCTGAAGTCGCGTACCTTAGTTCGACCCCCTCACCCCCCGTAGTGTAGACCAGACCTTGTAGGCTCTAAAGTTTTACACTGTTTTGTTTTTGAGTGCAGTTATGTAACAAAAACAATCATTTGTAAGTTGCACTTTCATGATAAAGAGATTGTACTACAGTACTTGTATGAGGTGAATTGAAAAATACCATTTCTTTTGCTTATCTTTTTTATAGTGGAAAATATTTGTAATAAAATAATATAAAGTGAGCACTGTATACTTTGTATTCTGTGTTGTAACTGACATCTATATATTTGAAAATGTAGAAGAAATAAAAACATATTTATAATAAATTGCAATTGGTAGTTTATTATTAACAGTGCAATTAAAACTGTGATTAATCACGATTAATTTTTTTAATAGTTTGTTTTGAATTAATCACTTGAGTTAACTACGATTAATTGACAGCTTTAATAGTTAACTATGTAGTCAGTTTAGACTTTTCAAATCCCTATAGACAAAGGCAAAGTACTTAAAATTAAAAATGAGGCTAACATAGTGATGAATTAAAATATATTTAATATAGCAATATTTTAGAATCGGACTTGTCTGTGAACAGTTTAAAAGCTGTTCAATTATAACACCACATTTGTCTTTTAAAGAAAAACTTCTTTTGACCTGCTGTATAATTCTCTCTCTTTGCTTTTGAATGGATTGCAAATTACAAATGCACATGCAGCTACTTTAATTGTACAGATCGGGCCGTGTTCTGGCAGGCTTTTCTGAAAAGATGCAGTTTTACAATGCAGCATTGATGTGGACCCATTTACTGATTGTCGTCAACCATATGCAGAGGCTTCTGCACATAACTTATTTTTTCTAATAATAGAAATAATCTGTGCAGGGGTCTGAGAGTAGAAACCAGACTGGATCCAGAGCTGTGTACATCCATAAAAATGCTGCCGCTAAGAACATTTTCCTAGCCTGTCACTTTGACCATGCAATCCCTCTTTCTGAATCCCTCCTTTGGCTCCCCCTTATTCCATCACATCAAACATAAGTTGCCTGTTTTAACTTTCAAGGCCTGTGAAGTCATTGCCCACCTTATCTATCATCTCTCACCACTACTATGCTGTCAGTGCTTGCCTCAGTTTGCCCCATGAAGCTAGCCTCCACTGCTTACTTGTTAAATTCTCATACAAATATCTTTGTTCTTTCTCCCATGCTGCCCCACATGCTTCGGAGGTGCCTACCATAAACATCTGCAAAACAACCTCATTATCCACCTTCAGATCCCTCCTCAAAACTTTCCTTTGCCATGATGCCTACAAAAAACTTGACAACAGTTAAGCTGCTGGTGTGCTGAGACCACTGCCTGTCAGGCTGACCAATATTGTCTCATTGTTTCCTTGTACTCCACCTTCCGTCTGTATCCATCTATTGTTTCTTGTCTTATATTTGGAAGCCCCCAGCCCTGATCCCCTCCCATGGTAAAACCTATGAGTGTGGAGTTTAAGGAGGATTGCCTCAATTTGTTGCTCCTTTATGTTTTCTGGAGGAGTTGTGGTGAAAACCAACATGGGGTTTTTTGGTCCTCTCACTAAACAGACTTCAAAGACCTTCCTGACACCTAGCAAATTCCGGTGCTTTCATAGAGGCCCTGGCAATTTTCTTCACCCCAAATCCGGGCTGTATTATCTTTTCTGGAAAATGTCCACAGAGCAGCAGGTGGAACAACAAGTGCATCTTCACCCACACCGGTTTCTTCCCTTCTCCAAGTGTGAGTCCTGCATCCATAATGTTCAGAGGAGAGCATGGAAATGGTGCCATGGAGATGGTTGATCCATCTCCATCTGGAGATGAATGCACAGGAGGTCTCCTCTACTAGTGGAACTGGGAAAGGCATGATCCAAGCCAATGGACTTACAGTGCTATGATGTCAGTATTCATGAAAGCAGAATTAGACCCTAGGATCTTACAGAAGAGCCAACATAGTGGCTGCATCCCCTTCTTTTGCTGCTGGTTTCTGTTCTGTGCTTATTTGTGATGCTAGGCCATGCTTGTTCCATAATGAAGAGAACATTGCAGTTTTGTTGTAAGAATTTGTTGCTGTAAGTGTGCCTACAGTTTATGACGGCATACTGCCACAAAAGCTGGACTGTCTACTACCTCACCCCTTGTGCACTCATTTACATCTGTGCAGAATGTGTATAAAACATGATCACTGAGAGTGACCAGAAAGTGCTGATTTGGTAAAGTTTTACATCCACCTTGCACAGGTATAGATGCCTACACAAGGTGCAAGGCAATAGAGAAGCAGGCCTTGTGTAAATTAATAAAAATAATTATAAAATATGTATGAGGCATTTATTTAAAACCATAATGATTCCATCAAGGGTAATCCATGATTAGATTTAGAGTATTGTGTATCACCAAAGACAGAAAGTAGAGGAAAGGTTACTAGTTGGACTAATTATATACCCAGAAATATATAATTCAGTCTCTAAACAGCAACATGCCCTGGTGGTTTAAACAAGAAGTGGCAAGGGAATTACTCTTTTGGAACCTATTGCTCTTTTCTGTAATATTTATGAGTATTCCAGTATTTAATTAATTATGTATAGGTTTTTGACGTACATCTAATTTGTTTGATATATAATTTTTTATCAGCAGTACTTTGTCTGTATACAAGCAATTACTACCACAAAGCAGACCACCACCTAAACCTGAAATAGCCTCTGGGGAAATGTGATAAGTGCATGAAACTGAAAAAGTAATGTGTAATGATATGGGCACTGCATTAAACTTTAAATTTTAGGTTAGCTAAGGTAATTTATAAACCGGTTTGGCATTCCAAACTCAAATTCCTGTCAATTACAATTTTTCCCAAGGCAGCAGTGGACAAATGCTGCAATAATATTCACATGTGTATTTTATATATATACATAATTTAAATGTCCTGTAGTTCTAGAACTGATTCTCTTTTCCCCTAAGGCAACTTTACATTGCTGTATACCATTCTGGTAGTGTAAAGGAAGTGCGTGCCAGAGGAGTGTGAAGAGGCCTTAGTGTAAATAAGAATCAGGCCCATAGCGTGCAATGTAGATAATGAACTGTCATTGGGAGAAATGTTTATAAACTCAGCTCACCAGTTCAATACAAGTTTTTGAGATTTTATATAATTTTAGAAAATGGACAGTTGCAGTGTATTGCAGAACTAATAGCTGACATTCTATGGGCTACAACCTTTATTTATATACATTAAGAAAGCTTGCTAGCAGTCTAGAATTTGAACTGCCATAACTAAGTCAAACAGCCAGCGATTCAAAGCAGTTGAACCTACTCTAAGTATAAGCCAAAGAAGATCTCTGTGTAGCTCTAAAGCTAGTCTCTTTCACCAACAGAAGTTGGTCCAACAAAACATATTATCTCACCCACCTTCTCTTTCTAATATCCTGGGACCAACACGGCTACACTACCACTGCAAATAAGTAAAACCTAGTCATTTCTTATTATTCATATTTGTTATTCATATTATTCATGTGAATGTTAATCTAACCTTTCATACACAGTGAAAGTTAAGAGTTCTCACTCCTTTTGGTCCTACTATAGTTCATACATTACTTCAGTTTCACCTCTGAAGTATGATACATTAAACAATTAGTTGCTGAATGACACAGCAGGTATGAAGGGCAAAAAAAAATCTGTAATGTGCAATATTTTCAGTTATCACTGTTCGAAAAGAATATACCATTGAAAGTGAAGCCATTTTGTTCCCTTGTAATGGGAAGCAGTAGCAAAAAGTAGCTAAATGTTCAAGCGTTTTATTTTAAAAAAAATCCAAAAAACAAACAAAAACCCCAGTTATATAGTATATATAGTACTATGCCTAATGCAATTCAGCATACAATTTTCAGATATCTGATAGAAAATACATGAATAACTGCTGTTCTTAGGGTCCTATTTAACTCAGAGTTGCTTTGACAATTTGATATTCAATGAGGGCACCCCCTTTGGTACTTATACTGCATAATCAGGCTCATAGGAGTGTGCAGGGGGCGAGCGGCATGAGGGGCAATTTTTTTGTTCGATGACCATAGTTAGTTATATATGCTCTCCTCCCCTGCATAGCTATATTTCTCTGTGAAGCACAGTTTCAGAATGTAGTTTTTGTTTTGTTTTGCTTTTATTTTCCCAAAGAACAGGCTGGGTCCTGCCACAGCCTTCTAGGTCTTGTGCAGGCTGCAAGATTGCATTTTCTTCCGCAGGATGTCCTAAAATTCTCAGACGCGACTATGACAGATCAACTGTATAGTCTGTCACTAATTCATTTTTTATATAAGTAGAATGAATGTTGAGAGAGTTATAAGAATATATGAAAGCTGTCTCAACTCAGGTTCAAGGCAAGCTGAGTAAGCTGGATTCAGGAGTATTTACTGCAAAGGCATGGTCGTTACGTTAGAACAAATCACAATACCTCTAGGAACAGGAGATGCTTATTTGAAATAAAAGAGGTACCAAAAAAACCTCACTTTACAGGAATTTAAACCAGTTTACTATGTGAGACAGAGTAACATCTTTCTCTGTAGAAGAACTTGGGAATACACCTTAGTGATTAACTAGATACGTTTAGCAATACTGGGAGTTGATGGAAATATAATGAGAGACTCATTACCCAGCCAAGGATAAAGGAGAAAAGAGGATACCTCCTTTGGAAATGTGTTTTGCAATGTGATTATCCTAAATTGTATATATCTAGAGAAGTTTTTGCAGAGTTTAAGACTATATGTATGGCGCCATTTCTGTGGTTTTATTACAAATATTCTCTCAATAAATATTATTTTACTATAACCCTATTAGAGTCCTAAATTGTTTGAGAATTTCACACATTCTGTCCTAGAAAGCTGATGAAGATCTTCCAACTCTAAGACAGGAAAGTGGGGAGGGATAATTTAGTGGTTTCATTGGCCTGCTAAACCCAGGATTGTGAGTTCAATCTTTGAGGGGGGCATTTAGGAATCTGGGGCAAAGATCTGTCTGGGGACTGGTCCTGGTTTGAGCAGGGGGTTGGACTAGATGACCTTCAGAGGTCCCTTCCAACCCTGATATTCTATGATTCTTGGGATCTCCTGATGTGGGATTATCAGTCAGTAGTACACAGACTAAGAGCTCCTCTCCCATAAGGAGTGTTGTGCTCAAGGAAGAGGGCCTCAGAATGCCTAATGACTATGGGCAAGAACAAAGTGTGAAGGGGCACAAGGGGACAATTATTTATTTTTTTTAATCTAGTCAAATGTCAATTAGCCAAGTCTTGGCAGCTCTGTAAAAGGAGGTAGTGGATCCTAGTGGATAGAGCACTGAAGTGGGACTCAGGAGAACTTGGTTGTATTCACAGCACTGTCACTGGTCTGCCCAGTTCATCTTGGACATGTCAAGTCATCCTTCTATGCCTCAGTTTTCCCATCTGTAAAATGGGGATGATACTTACCTCCTTTGTAAAAGTGCTTTGAGGTTTACTAATGAAAAGCGCAATATAAGAGCTAGGTTTTATTATATCTAAAGTAATAACAGGTGAACAAAGTAATAGAATAACCATTTTTTACAGTTTTTACTTTCAGATATTAGTTACTTTTATAAAATTTCTGTAATATTTGCTGGGAGGATTAATTGAATCATTATAGTTATTAATTTGTGCATTCTTTAAAAATGTAAATTGGAATGAAATTATTTCAAATAAACATCTTTTAACTTCAATATGTGGCTGGAAATATTTTTTATTTTTTCCTTTTTTTAGGTCTCGCTGCATTGGTTAACCTCACACAAGTCTCCTATAAACATGAACACTAAATCTTTACCTCATTACCCCTTTCCTTGTTAGAGGCTAAATGATACTTCTTTCCATTGTAAGAGGAATGAAGGCTATGCATTTTCTGAGCTGCTGAAGCTTGTTATTGAAATTAAGCTTTATGACACTGCTGTTTTCCATAGTTGGACCCAGTCTATTGGATTTGTGTGGCTGCTTACAGAAATAAGAAGGGCAAATGTCAATGCTCTTTCAAAAGCAAAGGCAAGGAATGGGATTGTTAAATGGGCTGAGTTAAGCAATCTCCTGCAAAAGACACCTACTAAAAGTGATCTGTCAAAGAACTAGTCCTAATGTGTCACTAAATATTTGTTACAGTGAATGCCAAATTCAACTATATCCTTTCCTTTCACATTTAATATCTTTGTATCGCCATGGTTTTCAGTACAATTGATCCCTTTAAAAAGGGAATGCTTGGAAATTATCTGGCCCTTCACTCATCTTTAAATAAAGAGATGTGTATTTCAGAGTTTATCAGGTAGTAAGGGAGTAGTGCTTCTATTTTGCACAGAGATCTTGTCAATTTTCCTTTCCAAGTTCGCAAAATGTTATAACTGCTGTTCTTAGGGTGGCCAACCTGTGGCCCCGGAGCCATATGCAACTCTTCAGAAGTTAATATGCAGCTCCTTGTATAGGCAGATTCTGGGGCTGCAGCTACAGGCGCCAACTTTCCAATGTGCCAGGGAGTGCTCACTGCTCAACCCCTGGCTCTGCCACAGGCCCAACCCCCACTCCACCCCTTCCCGCCCCCTCCCCTGAGCCTGCCTTGCCCTTGTTCCTCCCCACTTCCCCCCAGATCCTCCTGCATGCCACAAAACAGCTGATCGGGAGGTGCTGGGAGGGAGGGGGAGGCGCTGATCCGCAGGGCTGCGGGTGGGCGGGAGGCACTAGGAGTGGGGGAGCTGATGGGGGGCTGCTGACATATTACTGTGGCTCTTTGGCAATGTACATTGGTAAACTCTGGCTCCTCAGGCTCAGGTTGGCCACCCCTGTTATAAACTATACAAATGTGCATACCTTCTGAAGTTACTCAGTCACAAAGTAATTAATTTCAGTAGAGCGATTTCTAAGGTACATTACCACCTTGTAGACTTTCATCAGATTCCTTTTCTTCAGGTGAAAAATGAGCACATTTCTAAACTGCAATTTTCCTTACTGAATAAAGTTAGTTTATTTTTCCAGGCCCTGATCCTACAAAGTGCTGAGTGCCTCTTGTACTCTCATTGTGTTGGGAGCTGAGAGCACCCAAAATTCACAGGAGGCACAGCCCTTGGAGGATTGGGCTCCAATTAAAAAGGAGTAGTACCTATTCTATATGCAGCTAGATAGACTAGGAATTAATAGAGAGAGATTGAAGTCAATGGAGTTACATCAAGGATGAATTTGTCTCACTACATTATGTATTTAATATATTTTATTTTCACTGAAAAATGACAAATCCTTTAAAGTCAAGCTCATTTATACAGGGTTCAGTCCTGATTCCACAGCAGTAAATGAGTGTTTTGTAATGTAAAAATACATCAAATGTTGAAGACAATAAACAAAAATTTCTGAAATTATGTTATAATTTTGTCATGTCTGCATTACTTTGGTTTTGCTCTGATTCCATTGACTTCACTGGAGTTACCGGGGATCAAATCAGAGCAAGGTAGGGTTGGATCTGGATATTTAGAGTAATTTCAGGTGTTAATAATGGGTAAAGAAACGTGTTTGCAACATATGATTTTTAAGTTGAAAGCATTCCTTTAAAATTGACAGGGAAGTTATGGAGGTATTAATGGAATGGAAATGAAAGTGCATTTGCTGTATGTGGGTAAAAGTACATCTGTCTAATTTACCTATACTTTTAAAAGGTCCTAACCAGCCACTGTTCTGAAATTCATCGTTTCACAGGACTTGAATAGATTTTAGTGAAAATATTTAGAGAGAACTTTATCTGTGGTTGCTATATGGAGGCTTTTCTAAGGCACGTCAATATTTTACTCAAAATTGCCATTTGTGAAAAATGATTTGAGGTGCACGTTTGTGTTTTGCCTGTGTTTTCTAACTGAAAATGTGACATTCTCATGAGGAACTGATATATGTCTATCTGCTGTATGTGTGTCCTCTTGAAGTGCTAATGTTTCCATTGAGGAATATGTTTTATTCGTAGAGTACTTTGATAAGTGACAAGTGTGCTTATTTGTGGATTAGGATCTTTGTTCAGTTAGTTGATTTTAATATCCTTAATATATGCTTTGATTCATTGTGCTCCTTATCTTAGTTCTTGATTTCTGGAGAGTTTTCTTCTTTGGGGAGTATGTGCTTTCCGGTGGACATTTTTGCTGTTCTGCCTGGGGTATTCTTTTTAATCTTATTGAAGTGCTTCTTCTGTTCAGATAGTCATTCTGAGACAGGGATTTAATTTGTCGTTTCATCAAGAGTTTTTGCTTTGCACAGGGTAGAGTTTCATTTACTTCTCTCTCTCTCCTTCTGGTTCCTTTTACTAATTCATTTAACATGGGGAAATATTTAACTTAGTGTTGACTGAAACATAACTGAATGAGTAACTTCCATATTAACAGTATAGTGATTTCTGCTTGTGTCCTAGAAAATCTTTTCAGAAGAATTTACAGTTGTAGAAATTAGACAAATATAACAATGTCTCTGTCAGATTCTATTTTCCCAGCTATCCTCTTCCTTCACTGACATAGATGCTACAAGCCATATAGTTGCAACATCCTTTCTCCTCATTTCTTATCTAGGTATTTCTGTGTCCCCCATCATCGTATCTGAATACCTTGCTGTCTTCAGTGCATTTATCCTCACAACACCCCTACCAGGTAGGGAAGCACTGGTATCCCCATTTTATAGATGTGGAACTGAAGCATGGAAAGACCAGGTGACTTGCCCAGGATGTTTGTAGTGGACCAGGATTTGAACCCAGGTTTCCCGCAACCCAGCTGAGGACACTAATCACAAAATCGTCTTTCCTCTCCTCAGGTATGTGGGTCTGCACTGTAATAATCACACCTACCCCTTCCCAGCACCAAGTCTGAGAAACCGGGTCAATTGACTTGGGCTCACAGGGCTCAGGCTGTAGGGCTAAAAATTGCAGTGTTCATGCTGGGACTAGGGCTGGGCATAGAGCCTGGGTTCTGACACCAACTCCCATCACCAAGTTTCAGAGCCCAGGTTCCAGCCTGAGCCTGAACATCTACACTGCAGTTTTTATTCTCACGGCTTGAGCACAACAAACCTGAGTCAGCTGACCTGGGCCAGCCACAGCCGTGCCAGAGGTCTTTTATTGATGTGTAGACATACCCTTACAGTCCAGAGTTGCCAGAGACTTATACCGAAAGATATACTCATTTTGCTCATTCTCAGTGTCTGAAGTTTTAAATCATAAATCATGACAGCACAATACATTTTCAGGCCCCAGTGCAAGGCTCAGGCTTTTGTCAGATGGGGTTGGGTAGGAAAGTGTTGTTTTTTTTTGTTTATTTTTTTAATAATTATTTTGTTGTTTGTGTTTTTTTGGGTGGGATTTTTGCCACATCCTTTAATCAATGGGGGTTCATTTTGTTAATCTGCATTTTGTAATCTATAATCTGGAATGTACTGTGCCTGCTTAGAGACATGTGATACATGCATTTTCTACATTTAAAAACATATAAACAAACAGGAGAGCCTTGCAGTAGGATGACTGAACTCCAATTTTGCACTGAAGGCATGCAATTCAAAAATCTCATTGGAAACCACTAGTGTGCTAAATTCTTTATAGGCTTATACTTCATCCTAGAGGTATCTTCCTTCAGTCCCTGGTGCAAAATATTCTTCTGTCCCAGATTGCCCAAGCAAGTTATGTGAAGCTATTCAGAAAAGCTTTGTAGAGAAGAAAAAGTTGACAAAGCTGACGGAAGAATCTATATGGTTTAAATAGAAATTATTTGGATGGTAACTGTATTTTGCTATGAGTCTATATTGCAGAGATGTAATCCTGATGTGCATTTTAGAGTAGTGATGTGTCAGATCCAGTTTAAAGATGAGTAAGAAAAATAATTAATTAATTAAACATTTTCTGCATCTTTTTGTGTAATGACCAGAACAACAGAAGAGGCAAAGTGTGGGCAAAACCCTCAACCAATGTTCCCTCTAATTTTTGACAGGCCGTGTGTGCAAAAAATTTCTTCTGTGCAAATTTTTGAAGCAGAGTTCAAATTTGTGCGCCATGAGGCAAATGCGCCCAAGCGAGTAAAATGCTTATACATTTAAAAAGTTTTCATTTGCAATTTGTGATGATAATAGTTTTACACCATGTTATTTTATAAATGTCCTTTTTAAATACTTAGAAAAAGGAAATTTAACCATTCTTCATGAAGCAGAAGTTAGTTGTAAGCATTACGCTTTATGATCTTTTTTTTATAGACAATCATGAGCATATATCAAGCACATATTAATCATGATCATTATTAGTCCATAGGCTTCTGCCTGTTGGTGTCCACTTTCACCTTTCATTCTGTAAACATGTCAAAAAAGATTTTGATAAACATATAATAAAGGCAATTTAATAAGCATGCCACTGTCAATTTATATGGGTTTTCAGATACAGACATCATAAGTAAAAAAAGAAAAACAAGAGTTTGTGTTTTAAATTTAAAATTTTCCTAAAAAATATCAATAAATGATTATCAGCCAATAATAAGATATGTAATTACAAATGCATTTTAATTTCCTTATTGGTTGAAATATCAAAGACTGCTAAACTAACGTTACTGTTTTTCCCTGTGATCTTTTTCATTTGCCCATTCGATATAAACTCTGTCCAGATCTATCAGTCCTCCATCCAGCTGGTAACTCTTAATACACATCAGCATGTCCAAATGATCTACTTTTAAATGATTCAGTAGTTTGTTTTTTAGAGTGTACATTAAACTAAAGCCACGCTCACAGTCTGCACTTGATGCTAGGAATGTTCCTCCAATATCCATCAACTTTGCAAGATCCTGAAACTGTTCATTCTGGTGAGCAAATGTCACCATATCCAGGAAACTTAAAACCAATTGGCTTTTGATTCTTTCGGCTACTGCAAACTTGAAGTCATTGTACTGACTGACTATAACAATCTCTTCAGCAAGAAAGTCTTTGTATTTTGAACATAGGGATTTGACCTGATAAATTCCAAAATTGAAGTCACACTTAACTATTGCTGCACAATCAAAAGTGGACCACTCCTGGACTTCATCCTCTGGAAATCTGTCTGCCAAATGTGCACACAAGATGTTTATGAAAGTTATTATGGAACTGGTATCAATTTCATTCTTTTCTTGAGAGCTCATATCTAAGAGAGCCTTAACTTTGTCACTCCATAAGACTGAATCTCCAAGGTACTGTCTTCTGATCTTGTTCAGTTTACCTCGGGCAAGATGAAATGCTTCAAGAGGTCGAAGGCCCTGTTTCTGGAGCAGCGTGGATAGTGAAGCCAGCTCTGACAAAACACCATTCAAAACTTCTAATGTTATTCGGTATTCCATGGTATTCAGCTTTTTTGTGGCAGTAATTAGAAACTGGAGCAGTATCTTTGTCTTGCTCAAAATATTCCAGAAGAGGATTATAGTTGCAAATAATTGCTCGAAGTACAAAGTGCCTAGATAATCAGCACACTTCATTGAGTGGCCTGAAAACCACTGACTCACATTCAGAAGCATCCACTATTTCCTGAAATTTGCATTTTCTCCTGGATGACCGACAGAACACCGTGTAGACAGTTCTCATTAAGGTTTCAATGTCTCTTATCAGCTTGACCTCTTTCCATGCATCGGAAATCCCCAAGTCTTCCCGGTGTGCAATGCAAAGTTGCTGGACTAAGTGTGGAATATCACGTTTCAGCTGAGCCACCACGTCATTGAGTTTGCCCAACATCGCGGAGGCACAATCAGATGTGAACATCACCATTTTCATTAGATCAAGTTGGTGTTTTTTCTAAAACTCTTTGATTGCAGACACTATTGAAACAGCATCACATTTTTGCAATCGTAATAGTCCACCAAATGAAGTTTTATAGTCTGCAGAATTTATGGATCTATATTTAAAGTAGAGTATCAAATATCTGTTAATGGATATATCGGTGCTTTCATCAACAGCTAGAGTATGAAACATTGCCGATGCTATTTCATGCATGAGGTCATTTGGACAATGCAGTTGATAATTTCAAGAAATTCAAAAGCATAATTTTTACTTCTCCAGCTCGCTGGTATGTGCACATACTTTTCCATATGGTCATTAATATCCTTAACAGAAAGCACTGAACTGTTCATTTTAATAGCCAACAACACACTGTCAATAAGTACCTTGATTTCTTCTGGGTTTGAGCACTTGCGCTCAAGATTAATTTGCCTCTTCTGCTTTTCAGCTAAACTTCCAAGAATTATGCTAAGCAATCCGCTCCGTAAGGAAGGGTTCTTGTTTCTAAATCTTGTTACACCACCTATATGAGACTTACTTGACAGATGACGCTTTAAGAAATCTACCTTCCATACATCGTTCCACATTCTTCCTGTTGATCACGTCTCCTTGTAGTCTGTTCATTTGGCTGTGTACAAACTCAAGTATGTGTGAATAAGTCAAAATGCCTGGCCATAGTTGCGAACAATGTCAAAAGTCACCCGTAAATGATATTTCGACCTGGCTCCGATGTAGTATTTCATTTTTTGTGTGCGCAGTGTTTTGCCATGTGTGCCCGTACATGTGCACAGTTTAGAGGGGACAGTGCCCTCAATCCTTGCTTTTCACTTCACCCCATCACACAAAAGAGCTGAGACACAGATCATAAGGCAAACAGTATGTAGAGAAATTAGAAGTAAAAAATGGCTACAATAAAGTTTGCAAAAAATAAGGATGTTGCAAAAAGACAATGTGAAGAGATGGCAAGTCACAATGGCCATTGCAACATACTAAAACAGGTAAAAAAAAGTAAAAACAGAAAAATTGCAACTCAAATTTTATTTCCTTCTTAACATATAGATATGAAAGCCACCAAAGGTACAGACAGATGTCTAAATGCCTTTGAAAGCAAATTCCTGACAAAAATACCAGGTATTATTTTCTCTACATACAGATCTTTACCTGTACATTAGGAATCATTTCCTTGGCACAATCTCCCCCCAGTTCTTCCCTAGTTATCATGCTTGACTCTCTGTAGGCTCTGGGATCCACATGTGGAGAATGAGTGAGAAGGGAGGGTGTGCATGAGGCCTAATGCTGCTAATTTTATCCATAGAGCCCCCTGAGGAGTTTACACTGGTAGTGGAGGACAGGAGAGTTCTTGGCAGTGTACCTCCTTTGGGCATGTCCTTCAAGTGGTTCATGGCAATCCATGTGTGCTGGGGACAAACCCCATCACCAAGATGGAATAATCTGGACTTTCCCTGTGATTTATTCCAGAAGATGGACAGTCTATAATATTTTAGAGAAGATACACACTTTCATCTACTTTAATGTCCTACAATCTTTCCCACTCAGCTATCTACAGATTTTCCTTTAAAACAACATTTGGCCTATTTTCTGTATTACTTACAAGTAATAAACATGTTAATACTTCCCTTCATTTAAAAGTGAGGAAACAAACTTATTGCTTTCTGTACCAGCTACCTTGGACCTAGTGCAAAACCACTACACAAGTGGGCAGCCACAAAAACATACCTCCAGGTTTCTTCCTATAAGGATGTTCAGAGAGGAGAGCAAATGGGATATAGAACC
The DNA here is from genome assembly GCF_016161935.1 of Mauremys reevesii. Classification (NCBI taxonomy): domain Eukaryota; kingdom Metazoa; phylum Chordata; order Testudines; family Geoemydidae; genus Mauremys; species Mauremys reevesii. Next base: position 88,630,757 of record NC_052631.1, on the reverse strand, counting down.
TCTAGGTCATGGTTTCAAATGTGGACAAGTTTGGTAGTGACGGAACATCACTGATGGCTGTGAAGTGACTTCATAGTGAAGCAAACAGTTGCTGAGGGAATCAAAGGGAAAAATAATAGAAAAGAAAGAGTAATTATCAGGGGTTGAATGGTTGCCTAGGAGAGCAAGTCATTTTTCTCCCACTGTTTTGTAGCTGGTGGAGAGACACCAAGAGCTGCATGCACACTTCTCCATGGTTCTTCTTTCACTCAGAGTCTACATCGAGGAGACATTTTCATAATAGCACTGGCTCTTGGAAAGGGTGCAAGTCCTGGCTTTGATACTTGATATCCCTGATGTGACTGGGAAGAGCTACTGAAGACTGCTGGCATGCAGTGGAGGCCGAAAGGGAGACTGCCCTTTTGAAACAAGTAGATAAGTTAGAATGTGAGCTCTTCACAGGATAACATGCCTGAAGAAAATCACGTACTTTAGATTCCCCATTGATATGAATGGGGAACATTTAAATAGCACGCTCCTTTGTTTTGCCCTGAGATGTGTGGTTAGAGTATGTGGGAGCCAGAGATGGTATAAGAAGGAATTTTGAGAATGGCAGAAGATTGCTACAGTGAGAAAAGTTTGTTTAAGGTCTTATCACTAATATATGGTAAAAGCCAACAATGTGTACTGTACAAAACACAAAAGTTACTGACAGACTCTATCCCAAAGAGCTAATAATTTGAAAAAAGTTTACATCACTTTGTTTTCACATACTTTATGCAAGATACAGCAGGTAGATAACATAATAGGTACATTTGTGACTGAACTCATTGTGGGAATGCAGGTGTGATGAATTGGGGTTCTGTCTGTACCACTTCTGGATTGTGAATGATTTTATTAAATTCTATCATGAAATTACAATGGCAAGGAAAGCCTATATGACTATGGATCCACCCTGAGTTAGCAGGATCATGACATGTCTCTGCCAGGCCAGAGACAATGGTGAGTGCTGAGCACTCAACGTTCATCTAGTCAGAGTAAAACACCTTGGGACAATGGGTTTGCTCTAAATGGGATAAAACACTTTCTCCTCTTGTCAGAAGGGAGGTGGGTTTGGAAGTAATGGAAAGTTACCTGGAGGAGAACAAAGAAGCAGGTGACACCAGCAGAAGTCTATCAAGGGACTCGCAGAGGGGAGCTGTGGAGAAGCTATGCTTACAGCTACACTGCACTAAAAGATGTGTACCGTGGCTGCGGCTGGCCTAGGTCTGATGACTAGGGCTCACGGGGCTATAAAATTGCTGTGGAGATGTTGAGGCTTGGGGCTCAGACTCAGTGCTATGGGTTTTTAAATCTCAATGGAGACATACCCTGAGAAGCTAGAGCCGTTTTGCACCAGATTAAGTTGAGGAAGGCTGCTTCAGAGACAGAGCAGGCAAAGGGAAGGTCTCACCAAAAGAATCTAAAATCGCAAAGAATCCTAAGGCAGTGGTTCTCAATCGGGGGTCTGCAAGCCCTTGGGGGTCCATGAGCCCTGCCCCGGGGGGCCATGGAACCCCGCTGCTGAAACTCTGTGCCCCCCACGGGGCTGAAGTGGGGAGCAGTGCGGGGCTGAAACCCTGAGCCTCCTATTTTCCTGAAGCCTGGAGCAGTGGGGCTGAAGCCCCACCACCACAGGCAGAAACCTTGATCCCATGGGCAGAGTTGAGGGGGCACAGGGTATTGCCCCCCAAACTGCAGTGCCTTATCCAGAGTGGGGTAGTCCTGGGGGCAGCTCCACCCCCCACCTCCTCCTCTCCCTCAGCCCCCCTCAGGCTCCACCCTCTGGCCAGATCCTAGGCAGGAAGACAGAGCCAGGCACTGAGGGGCAGCTGCTCCTTTGGCTGGTGGTGCCATGGTGTGGGCAGCCATGGCATTCCCCACCTGCTGCTTGTGCCTGGGGTTGCGTCTGCTCCTCAGCTCCCAGTCTCCTTTGACTGCTCACGCAGGCAGTCAGAACTGCCCAGGCAGCTCCGGGCCCAGCAGAGCCCTTGGGGAGTAGCCACCGGCACACAGCCCCAGACAGGTGGGTGGCCTGATGAGGTGAGTCAGGGGCAGGAGGTAGCACTCCCTCCCTGGACCCCATTGTGCAGAGCTGGCCCGAGCCCTGCAGAGCCCGAGCCCTTGCTCCCAAATAGAAGTCAAACTACATCTATGTCCCAGGGTCCCACCCCTGTCCTGGAGGGGCCCCCCGCCGTTGGGACCCAGAGTTTTTCTAGCATGTTGAGGGGGACCTCAGAAAGAAAAAGGTTGAGAACCCCTGCTCTAAGGGAAGGGTGATCTAGCAAGGGACGTTGCATTTAGGATGTTGGGGGTTTTTTTGGTATGATCTGTACTCTCCTGTCCTTTATTTGTTAAGTAAAGAGCATAAAGATATTAAACTGTACAAAGTGTGTGTCTGTGTTCACTGCTTCACAACTGCTGCATCCCTCTGAGAGTGTTAAACTGTAAACTTCTGAGTGGAGTTCTGGGGAAGGATGTGTGAAAGTACTGAGGAATCCTGGACTAGGCATCTGGCAAGTGGGTTTCAAAGAGAGGGATGCCATATAGAATGTATGCGCTCTGAGCCTAAGGATGCTGACATTAGAATAGTGGCTGGATCCATTCAGGCTCCAGGAGCTTGAAACACCGCAAGGAATCCAGAGCATAGGGGGTTTGGATTCCCTTTACAGCAAACCTAGGGTCACTAGGGTCTGTGACAGAAGGAGCACGCAGAATTTCCGTGGGGATAGAGAAACTAATATCAGCTCCTGAAAAGTCCAAAGTTTTTGAAAATTCTGGCAACGTGCACTTTGCCTGCCAACCTATGCACATATCCAGAAATATGATTATCCAATTTGTATACATATATTATTTCTGTATCTGAAGTTAGGAATATTGACTATGTAACAATTACAACTGTGTGTGTACTTGGGGGAACGCCCACCAGACAGTAGGCAATCAGCTTAAGTGGGCCATTTAAGAAAGATAATAGAACGTTGAAGACACTAATCTCCCACCTTCCTGAGGAGCTTCCTGGGATGTTGCTTTGACACTGCAGGGTCATGTGATGATGTCGCCCAATACGGAGTACCACCTGGTATTTTCCTGCTGGTATTTTTCCACTGGAAACAAAGGATTCCCTCCTTATGTAAATACTACTTAAGTGAAGTGAGTCAATCAGGGCTCTTCTCCATTGCCTCCCTGCCCAGGAAGGAAGACTACTGAAAGTACCTGAAGAAATAAAGGAACTAAGCTGGGGAAAGGCAAGGGCTGAGTCCAGGCTGAGACAGAGGTCTAGCCTGTGAAGTGAAATAACTGGAACTCAGCTGCAGAAACTCTGCAACCTGCCTAAAACAACATTTAGAGTGAGAAATTTCTATTTGTAATCTGTTTCTTTAGTGAATTAAGCTTAAGATGCATGTTTTGTTTTATTTGCTCAGAAATCTGCTTTGTTCTGTTTGCTATCCCTTATAATCACTTAAAATTTACCTTTTGTACTTAATAAACTTATTTCTTGTTTATACCAAAACCCAGTTTGTGCCATTCATATCGGGGGTGGGGGGGCTGTGCATATCTCCCTCCACATTGAGGGAGGGGATGATTTTTATGAGCTTGCACTGTGCAGATCTCTCTATACAGTGCAAGACGGTATTATTTTGGGTTTACACCCCAAAGGAGGTGAGCACGTGAGTGATGGGCAATCCCCCAGCTGAGTCCTCCCACAGACAGCTGATCGCAGACTCTGTGTGATTCTACAGCTGGCCATACCCCTGCGTGTGTGTGCTGGAAAGAGGCTTGAGAACCTGTCACAGCAACACAGAGTAAGGGAAACCCAGGCTGCTAAGACAGGTGGGCTCAGAGGGACCCCAGCACATCCGGTGGCACCCCGAAAGGGGGGGCCAACCCGTCACAGTGGCATCTCCCTGTGCTGGGCCCTCTGCCCAGGATCCCACTCACGCTCTCTAGCTGCTCATTTCACTCAACTCCAGACTGCTCCAATCCCAGCCCCAGCCCCACTCTGCCTCCAGCTCAGCTCCCCGGGCTGCTCCTCCAGCTCCTCTGGGTTCTGGCTGATGCAGCTCTGCCCAGCTCAGACTGCTTCTCTGGTTCACTCTGGCTCACTCAGCTCAGGCTCTTGTTCTCTCACTTAGCTCGGCAGACTCTGGTGCAGGCAAGTCCAGCTCACATGGAGGACGGGACCCCTGGCATCCTGGCTCCCTCATTGGCCTGCCTATCCTTTCAATCAGTTTTACCCAGCGTGTTGCCTGTCCCCACTGGCCCTGGAGACTGTCAATCTCAGGGTCCAGATTTCTCATCAGCCCTTCCCTTTTCTTTTGGTCCTGGGAGATGGCCAACTGAAAACCCTCACTAAGTTTCAGTAAGGGGCTAATGCCCCCCTTACATAGGTACAAATCAATGTGTCTTTCTCTCTCCTGAAGCTTAGCAGTTGCTGCTGCTCATCCCAGGTCTTGATATCAACTTGGTTCCACCCAGTCTATGGTTGTGATGCAGGCCCAACAGCAGAGCTTCACCTGGTGAACATCACCTTCAAGTACTGCACAAAGCCAGCTATTTCTGATCCAGCAGCTATACACAATGTTACAGTAAGTATTCTGTCAACTGCAGTCTCAGCCTCTAGGTCTATTAGAACAACCTGTACAACTACCTCAACACAGCTATCTGAAAAAGCTTAAAACACTCTTCAGATGTTTCTGCAGAAACATTTCTTGCCAAGCAAGGAGAGAAAGCTGAACATTCATCCTGACCTCCATTTTGAGAAAAGGACTAGGAACTGACAGCAGAACCTGGGAAGTATGAGAATCCCCCAAGTATTTGTACAAGTATTAGCACAACACTTGTACAAATCCCCCATGTTACCAGAAGGCTTTGTGAAATTTTGGATAAACCATTGTCTCAGGTAGTTGTGCAGGGGACTAAGAGCTGCATACCCACAGAGGGGTGTAAGTGCAAAGGTACAGTACAGTGCAGTGCAGACACAGTACGAAACTGCAGCTAAAACAGTGGGGCTAGCATGCTCATAATGAATCACTGGTATCCCACCAGTTCAATAGCCAGCAGTTACACTAGAAAATGTAACACAGCCTTTGTGGCTCTCATTTATGAATTTCTCATGTGCTGTGTTTACATTTCACCTTACACGCCATGGTGCAAGAATAACAGTACAGCAAATAAAATATCTTTTGTTGGGATTTGCATACAAACATATGGATCTTGTCCCCAGGTCTCACCAGAAGAATCTAAAATCGCACACTGCTGACTGCAGCAGATGTATGTTAAATGAACCAGGGTGGGGTTAGGCAAATTTCAAGTGGACATGTGTCCATATCACAAATACCATAACAATTTCATTAAATGACATCCTTGTTGTTAGCCTTAAAAAGAGGCTAGGGATTAAAAAAGATGAGCTGGAGATATATCCTAGCCCTTAATAATGGCTCCTGCAGCTCAAGGTTGTGCATATTGTCAGGGTAGTATGGGGAACATTGCACTGCTGCTATATGTATGCTGCACCGTGTCTGTGGAAACCATGGTTTCCAGTGCTGTCAAATCTAGCACCTTTCAGAAACACTACAATTCATTTTAAAAAAATCCATATTGTATGAAATATGCCTAATCTATAAATATAGGTAAGTATTCTAACCTAATACGCTGCCAATGAATATTGAGGAATAAATATAATTCCCTATTTCTCAGTTCAGTCTTTTAGTACCTAAGAAATCAGATCTTACACTCTTCTGCCCTTACCATGTTCCAGTCTCCACTGCTGTTTGATAACTCCTGTTTTAAAATCTATTTGTTATATCTATTGCTTTTCCCATGAATTCCCCATCTGCATGACAGATAGAGTACTGCAACCCTGAGGTATGAAGGGCAAACTCACTGAAACAGCTGTTTTGCAGCAGTGTATTAGCATGGTTTTATTAAAAAAAAATGATTTTCCACTGCATTTTTTTAGTATTTACTATAAGATCTTAAAATGGCAATCGGTTTTCATTATATAGTTTAAACTGGTATTGCCTCTTTCAAAGAAAGTAGAGATAAATTGATGCTTAATTTGTAATGAAATAAGTGCCGAAGCTCAAGCTATTAGGTGCCCAGGGCTCAAGGAATTTATTTACTTTTAGAACTGACATGGCAAGCCCAGAGATGCCAGGGTTATGAACTACAAAGTCTATGGTTAGCATAATTAATTATTTCAAAATCTGTACCAAAAGTACATTTTTTTAAATTAATCACTGTTCTATTGTAAACGTTTTTTGTCATCCAACCAGTAAACAGAAAGAATGCCATGTGACTTGGGTGGCAAGTAACACAGATAATGAATAATCAAAGTGAACCCATAGGCTATGATGTATTCACAAGCTACTTGTCAAACAGGGAATATATGCATAAAAATCACGCTTGGTTCATTCACAATTTTCAAACACGGAATAAAGAGGGGTAGGTGTAAATTCACAAATGATGATATTCACAATGAATAATTCAGCCAGGTTTATGTAAGACAAACTCTCTCCTATTTAAGCAATGGGATTTTTGTCACTGACTCCAGGGGGAGCAGGATTTGCTCACAACTTTGTAAAAGGCACATTTGCTATTCTGCAATTTCAGATAAATGAGAAAATGTGATGATGGGAAAACAAATATAAAGGGGAAACATGAACTTGCATAGCTGCTCCTTCAGTCTTCTAAAAATGCTACTTGACCTATTAATCCTTAATTTGAATTGCTATAACTTTTCTAGTCTTCTTTAGTTTGTCAGATTTTAATGCTATTAGGACATCTCCGGCTAGGATGAAGAGACTTCATCTTAGCATGTGATATCATAGAATACGTTGCAAAGTGCACTGTCTAAAAGGATTATTTCCCAAAAAAGGAATAATTGCTTCTTCTCTATATATTGTTCTGACATAGATTCTTTTTTAAACCTTATTTTATGAATTCACCATGCTAACAATATCTCAGATAGGCCAGGGTGACCTAACTTTGTGATTCTTTATTCAATTACATCTCAACATTATTCTTATTTCATCCTTAGCTGACTGCAAGGTTTATATATTCCTTTTAACTCCATCTATACAGTAATAGGGTCATGACTATTTCCAGGCTTTCAAGCTTGCTGTAAATGGAGAATTTTTCTGACAGTTTTGTGCAGTATATTGTGTTTTATTTGTAATGTTGCTGACCTAAAATTGTTCATTGTGCAGTAAAATGTATTACTGGCACAGGTCTCTGTTCATTTGTAGAGCTTCGTGCTATTCCATGCAGCGAAAGTTCACATAAAAAGTACAAATTTGGGCTCCTAACTTGGATGAGATAGTCATCCTATAATTGGCTGCGTTTATTATTGTTGTGTATATTTAGTGCAAGGCATTTAAATGGGATGTGGATAGCAGCATTAATGGGACAAGCTTTAGGGAATTTTTCTTCCTATTACATTGAATGAATGTTCTATAACTTTAACAGAAATGTCTTAATTGTTCAAGCTTCTGGATATTTTAAGACCTAATTGCCATATCAATAATTCTGGTGCTGATGTGGCTGTTAAGATCACAAATTGGTTGTGTTTTTTGTTCTTTGTCTGCCTCACTCAAAAAGTGACCCAGCAGGCATTCTATTTTACTTTCATTTTTACTTTTTCAATATTTTAAAACAGTTATAAATTGCAAATGAATAATTGTATGCTAGTATCAAAGGGACATAAAAGTACATGTATACTGTACTTGAATTGAGCTGCTGGGAAATGTAGAAAAATGTTAAGTAACATTTGGATGAAATTTGTTGCAATGAGACAATTGGTTAATTTGGACAAAACGGAATCCAAAGTCTCCTTATCCCCCTGAGGTTTCAACTGCAGAGAGATATGGGGCCAGCTCCTCAGCTGGTATTAAATTAAGGGAGCTATGCTAATTTATACCAGCTGAAAATTTGGCCCATGAAGTTTTGGCCACTGGACACACAGAAGATAAGAGGCAGTGCTGAAGCACAGCAGTGTGCTGTCCCATATGCAATAACAGATCCCTGGGGAGCTCTGGTTTTCAAGGGCCGAATTCTCATGCCCTTCCACAAATCTTAATCCTTAAAGGATTGAGTAAGAAAGTCAGTGAGTCCAGCCGCACTGATTTTTCCTACCTGCTGTGCTGGAAAACCCTGTAGGCCTATTCAAGTGTGAGTGTCAGACTTAACTCTGAATGACCTGCTTTTGGCCAACTGTGTCATAGCTTTAAGATTATTTAAACATACTTTCTTGTCTGTGAATATTAGCGAAGTCCTTGCTGCTTTAGATAAGCAAATGACATTATATTCTTCTTCCTTTCCCTCATTAAAGCAAAGAAGTTGAATATCAATGAGTGTAGAGAATTATGTTGTCATGCATGTTAGTCTAGAAAATATAAATTCATCTCATAAAGAAGTCAAAGGATCAAAGAAGGTTTTTACTGTTAATTGGAAACAAAGTGTCATTGGTGTCCTGATTTAAAGTGCACTCCAGGATGATAAGACAGTAAAAAGGAAAGTTAAGAAAAAATAATTAAGGTAGAAATGGAGTTGTTATTACTACTACTTTACTAAAATCCTTTTCCGCATAGCCTGTGGCATTCAGTATGGTATTCCCAGTGTTCAATGTCATTTTAAAAAATAAAAAATATACATTACTGAAAATATACTTCAAAATTAAGGTAATATTTTTATTGCCAAAAGCACTTTAAGGATCAAAGCACTTTATATGCTAGATCTAGTCACTTCTTCCTAATTTACAAAGTGTATACTGCCTATACAGAAAGTCTTCTGGTATGTCAACTTTTTGTTTTCAATACTGCAATTCACTCCTTAGGCAAGAGAACAGGTATAACAGAGGACAAGAGGAACATTTGCCACCTCCCTTTGTGCTTCTACATAGAGCCACAATTGCAACTGAGTGTTCCTAGCAACACTAGATTCCCCATACCCAAACCAGCAGGCGAAGCTGAATCAGTGCCGAGCAGGGAGTGCAACCTTATCTCTAAACAGAGGACAGACTAACAAACCCGTCCAATATATGCATCATATAATATGTATATGTTTGAGTATTGAGACTATATAATTATTTGCTATATGTTTAAAGAGTTTAAGTATGTCTTGCGAGTCAGAATTAAGGCTGTTATTGGAATGTGCAAGAGGACATTTTCTCATACCTGTAACTGAATATGTGAACCATAAACTTCATGGAACAGTTATTTAAATTCTCTTAATTGGTTACTTTCATACATATATGGCTTAGGTTTGTTTGTTTTGCTTTTTTAAGTGCAATTTTCTTGTAATGTGTTTTGCATACGGGTTGTATTTACTGTAGCAACTTAACTGCAAGTCAATATATTAAAATTCTTTCCATAAGATTAAAAAACTGTCCAGAAAAGCTATTGCATAAATTAAACCTAAGGAACTGTGCCAAATTCAAGCATAATGCCGAGAATACACATTACCTGAAACTTTTCTACATCTCTTAATGAGATCCCTAATTAGGGAAGGCTTAATTTAAAGTGTTCAAAAGTCATACTGCTTAGTCTTTGAATTAGAGTGAGTTTATATTATCAACAAGCCATAGTCCAAATGAAAAGTTTCCACCCTCCATTCCCCACCGACACACCACGTAAAACACTGTAAGTATTAATGACTTTCTTTAATTATTAAGGTAGAATCAATTTTACTAGAATATTTATTCATAACATCAACAAAATCAAATTAAAAACAAATGAGAGGTATTACAGAGGATCACTATTTAAAAGCAAAGTGTATGAATTTTTTTACCCAGCAGCAGTTAGAGTTCACATGGTGACAAGTTCAGTGGGTGTCATTTAAACCTCCTCATTTGCCACTCTTCAGTAATTGTGCTGACGCAGGTATTCAGGACAGAGAATTTTGAGTTCTTAAGGTGTGTGCTTTACTTTACACCATAAATAAACTGAATTATATTATAAAGCACTATGAATGTTCAGTCTATGACAGAATTCAGTTAGCTGAGTGACTTCTTTTCTATGAGGAAATATAGTCTTGAGCATCACCACATTCAGTGGATTGCTCCAATGCCATTGTTTGTTTCTTGCTGTATTATGGGTCAATCCCCTGTTCTAGTGCTTTATTGGTTATCTGTAAAGATTTCCCTGCCAGTACCTTTTACATTTTGTACCAAATCCAGGTCCTATTGGGAATTCACAGTTGTTGCAATGCTTCATAGCAGATTCTCCTCATTCAAAAGTACAGGCCTCTATTGCTTAAGCTAGAGGAGAGTCTCTGTTAGCTGTTAACAGCAGAATGCCGGTCATACATGTGAGCAATTTTGCTTCTGTCTAAGAGCGCAGTGGTGCGCATGCACATTTTCTAGTTCATCACAGTATGCTTCAGTGACATCTCATGCTTCCGTACTAAGCAATTCCAAGAAATATTTATTTTGTGTTTTCTGGTACTTAGTGCCACAAAATCACTTCATGGTATCAATGTCATAGGCAGTAGAGCCCTTACAACTATAGAAAGTTAAGTTTGTATTTAATATGGTCATGTCTGTGCAGAGTTACAAAAGCTCTCCTGACCCTTTATTTTTGGTACTATGAACTGCATGTGTAGCATTTGCTGAAAAGTTGTGTCAACAGTCCCAATACTAGGGATTACTAACCATGAGTCCTTGAGCACGTGACTAGTTTTAGGGAAGTCCAGTAAAGTCAACAGGCCTAAAAATGTGAATGAGGACTACTCACGTGAGAGAGGATTTGCAGGATCTGGCCCCTCCTTCTATCCAGTTGTGATGGTGGGGGTTTAATGTCATGTAAAGAATTTTAAGCTGGATAATAAGACCCCAATCCTAAAAACACTTATGCGCTTGCTTAGTGGTAAGCATATACTCGAGTAGTCAGTCTCATGCTTACAGCTAAGCACATGAATACTGTTTTCAGGATCAGGTCCTTGGTGGGTAAGAGGCAAAAAACAAGGAACATGAGAAACAGAGATGGAATGCAAGCCATATGAGAAAAGGCTGAAGGAACTTGGCATGTTTAGTTTGGAAAAGAGATTGAGGAGAGATATGATAGTGGTCTTCAAATACTTGAAAGGCTGCCATAAAAAAGATGGAGAAAAGTTGTTCTTTCTTGCAACAGATGAGAGGACAAGAGGCAATGGGCTCAAACTACAGCATAGCAGATTTAGATTAAATCTCAGAAAAAGTTCCTAACTGTAAGAACAGAGGAACAATGGAACAGACGCCTAGGGAGGTTGTGGAAGCTCCTTCACTGGAGGTTTTTAAAAGGAGCCTGGATAGCCATCTGTCTTGGATGGTTAGACAGAACAAACCTTACATGACTAGATGACCCTTGTGGTCACTTCTAACCCTATGATTCTATACACAAAATCAAATAATTTGAGTTTTCTATGAAGCGTCTGAGTGTAATACCAGTTTTGAGTAATTTTCTGTCTGTTCCATGAGTATTCAGTTTTGCACTTTCAAAAAAAAATCCCTTTTCATTTTTTGAGAGACATCTGTGTGCCTAGTCTTTCTTATATAATCCTAACTAAATCTGAATTTATTCAGTTTGGGATATGACATATTTTTTTTCCTATTTTCTCACACCTGCTTTGTATTTCAGCACACTTGACCTCAGGCCAGTCTTCCAACAGAAATGTTGCAAGAGGTGTTAAAGGACAAGATTATATTTTATCTAGTACTGTATCTCACTATAAATTTTCCTTGGTTGAATTTATGGTGGAAAAGAGAGTATGAGGCAGTACATAAAAATAGAGTAACAAGGTGATTTTGGCTTTTAAAATATACATAACTGGTTGTACCCAACACTTGACATATGAAAAAATTATCACCTGTTGAATGAAAATACATAAAGCCAGGTATTAAGTCCTACATTTACAAAGTTGAAGTCAATGGGGACTGTGGGTGTTCAGGACTTTAAAACTTTAAAATGTTGGCATATATGTTTAGAGAAGGGAAAGGATCAATTGTTGAACTGAAAGAATGTGTTAATAGACAGTGATAAATCAACTTTTCTTTCAGTTCACATCCTTGAATAAATTCAGGGAGCTTCTCCCCCACCCCCACCCCTGCCGGTTAGTTGGACCAGTTTACATACTCTGAAATATGAAAGGACTTCATTAATGATGAGTACCTAGGACTGCACAACTGTAGAATTAAAGAACAGATAATTTGTATAGAGATTTTCAGGGTTAAGCCTGCCTGGGAAAAAAAGATGTACAGAAATTCAATTAGACACTTAAGCTATTTAATTATAATCATTATTTCTAAACCATTAAGGCCCTGCAGCCCTGGTAGAACTCCCACCCCCAGCCAGTGCCCTTTACACTGATAAGTAGTCAGAGACAATTTCCCAGGCTTCCTAGCCAGATACCCAGTCAAAACATGCTGATTTGCAGAGGATAATGGAACTGGTTTTGCTATTTGCCTACTATTTACTAACCTTGTTAAAGAACAGGCCCACACTTGGGCCCTTTATCTAAAGGGGCCTCCTGCCTGCCCCTGCTAGGAGACTATTCCCACCTCAACACCCATGAGCTGGAGCACTGTTTTATTTGATAGGATTGAAAAAATGTAATGCTTCTTTTGATAAGTGTAATTTGTTTGATATTTGCACTGCTTTCTCTGCTGGGTTATTATAATATGATTGCAGGAAACTGGGTGGGTTTGTCTACTCTCATATTGGCAATATTTATATATGTAGGTTGACATTTTCAAAGTTCTCTATGGATTTTAGGCAGGTCATCCCTTAATATTAATGGCAGACATGTACAAACTCCTAGACTGCTTTGAAAATTTCAACCTCAAACTATAAATTAGACTGAAAAAAAAATCAGGGCAGGAACCATTAATGCAAACAACTAATATATCAGATGGTAATTTCAGCATGGCATCATAATAAAAATCCTATCCAGTATCAGACTTCAACTGGGAAACAGTAATCCATATGTCTCATATTGGTAATTTGACAGATGAAGGATTATTCCATGCAACAGGACTTTAGAAATACGTACCCAACACTAGAGGCTGATAGGCTAATTGTCTCTATGGGAATGAAGAACTGTCTGACTCATGGTCTGAGCGAGACAGTCATGACTGGTAAACCATTAGTAGGTGAAATACAGGAACCACACAGTGGCACCTTTGTGTTACTTGATTTTGTTTAATTCAGTTCAAGCAGAGCCCCAGAAGAACTACTCATATTCATAGTTAGGCTTTAATTTAGTTACTTTTTAAAGCTGTAGTCCATACACATTGTGTTGTATCCTTGAAAATGTGTGATCACATTTGCTGAGGGAGTTGTGAGGCCATAAGAGAAGGGGATGGCCCAAGATGAACTATACTAGTTCTGGATCTCTGTTCATGTTGCCCTGGGTTCTGCAGGTGCATCTAAATTCATGTGGCTCCCTATTTGTCTATCTGTCCAGATGCTTATATGGTTCTTATCACAATATCTGTTGACTCCAGCACATCCATCCTCCTCGGATGTTCTGTGAGCAGGCATCGTCACCCATCCACAAAGAAATGGTGCTGGTTTTGACCCCGAGTTGGGGAAGCATTAAGAAATGTTGATATCTAACCCTTTAACATTTATTGTAAATCTAATGGAGAGCAACAAAATAAGAGAGTCACTAACTGAACAAGAAAGTTCCATTAATCTCTTTAATTAGTTGCTTGCAAATCCATGCACACGTTAAAATAATACATATTTTTAAAACAAAGGATCAATGTACTTAGCAACATTAAAGACCTATTTAGGTCATTAGTGCCTGCCAATTCAGCATTATTCTTGTCAGTACATTTTCTAGTCTCCCTTTAAACCTCAATAATCTGTAAATCATGCAGGTTTTGTAACTGGGTGCTTAGCAGAAATCTTATTTGAAAATAATTAAAAGGAAAGGGAAAACACTAATAATCACTAAGCTGTATTATACTGAACTTTTTCAACTTTGCAGAATTGGTATGTGCACTTTTTCCTCTTTGCAGAATTGGTATGTGCACTTTTTCCTTAATGGTTCCTTAAGGCATTGGAAAAGTTGGTTACCACACTTTTTTTTTAAAAAAAAATACACATTTTGAGTACGACTGCCCATGTGAAATCCAATTTACTTCAGTTGGACTCTGTGTGGGTGCGGGAATCCATGCTACTGAATAGTATTGTAGGATTATGGCACATAAAAAAAATAGGATACTTTTATCATCATACTGGCACTCTGTAATAGAAATATGTGCACTCTGGGGTTCCTCGGCCATGGAATTTGCCACAGAATCCATCCCTTAGCAAAGAACTGTGCTCTCGGATCATAGCTTTCCTTAATTTATATATGTATATGGGGGGTGGGGATAAAAGATCTTAGCTATTATTATGGGGAAAGGTGCTAATAGCTGGAAAATTAGGGTTCACTGACTTATAAGCAGTCAGACATTTGTTAAGGAGATTGTGTGGGCTAAAGCACTCTCCGTTGGTGAAGCAGCTGTACCAAAAAGGGCTGCTGCCTAGGCTCATCTTCCAAGGCCATGTGGTCTGAGGTAAGGACGTTTGGACTTTGGGAGTTTCCAAAGTACAGCTCTTAGGGTATGGCTACACTGGCGAGTTGCAGCGCTGGAAAGCCTCCACCAGCGCTGCAATTAGTAAGTGGCCACACCTGCAGGGCACTTCCAGCGCTGCAACTCCCTGGCTGCAGCGCTGGCCGTACACCTCACTCAGCATGGGCAATAAGGATTCCAGCACTGGTGCTGCAGCGCTGATCATCAAGTGTGGTCACACACCAGCGCTGTGATTGGCCTCCAGGGTATAAGGATGTATCCCAGAATGCTTTTATAAATTACTCTCTTTGTTTTGTTATGCAGCCTCTCTTTGTTTTGTTATGAACGAGCTCCGATCGGAGCTCCGTTGCTTATCTAAAAAACAAACAGAGCTCCTGTTTGCTGTGATCATCTGTACCTGGCTGTAAACAATCAAATGAGAGGCAGGCAGGGAGGGAGTGAAACAGCGGGGAGTCGTGTTGGCTGCAGGCTGTTTGCAATTAAGAGTTAAGACTAAGGGGTCGGAAACATGTTCTGATTTTTCAATGCAGGAAGCTAAACACACAGTGTTGGCTCCAAAAATCCACTCTCTCTTTCCCCCCGCTCCCTGTCACACTAGACCCCACTCCACCCCCCTCTTTTGAAAAGCACGTTGTGGCCACTTGAATGCTGGGATAGCTGCCCATAATGCATCACTCCTAACAGCGCTGCAAATGTGGCCACACACCAGTGCTGGTAGCTGAGAGTGTGGCCACACACCAGCGCTGGCCCTGCACAGCTGGATGACCAGCGCTGCAAACTGTAAGTGTAGCCATACCCTTAGTCTCATGCACAGAGAGAGTGAACAATATACTCAGCAGTTAGATTGGAGAGAGAGTCCAAGAGCGACCAGGGTCAAGACAGTTGTTTTCTGGTGAAGAAATGGTGGTGCTTTAGCAGAGGTTTCTGCAAGAGGAATGGCCTATGTGTAGTTTGTGACGCCTTTGGTTCAAGGAAACAGCAGTAGTGTACATTTTGTAAATAGGCAAACTCCACTAAGAAGATAACCTGATTCTGTCAAAAGAACAGGAGGACTTGTGGCACCTTAGAGACTAACAAATTTATTTGAGCATAAGCTTTCGTGGGCTACAGCCCACTTCTTCGGTTGCACAGAATGGAACATATATTGAGGAGATATATATACACATACAGAGAGCATGAAAAGGTGGGAGTTGTCTTACCAACTCTGAGAGGCCAATTAAGTAAGAAAAAAGCTTTTGAAGTGATAATCAAGATAGCCCAGTACAGACAGTTTGATAAGAAGTGTGAGAATACTTACAAGGGGAGATAGATTCAATGTTTGTAATGGCTCAGCCATTCCCAGTCCCTATTCAAACCTAAGTTGACTGTATCTAGTTTGCATATCAATTCCAGCTCAGCAGTTTCTTATCAAGCTGTCTGTACTGGGCTATCTTGATTATCACTTCAAACCTTTTTTTCTTACTTAATTGGCCTCTCAGAGTTGCTAAGACAACTCCCACCTTTTCATGCTCTCTGTATGTGTGTATATATATCTCCTCAATATATGTTCCATTCTATGCATCCGAAGAAGTGGGCTGTAGCCCGCGAAAGCTTATGCTCAAATAAATTTGTTAGTCTCTAAGGTGCCACAAGTACTCCTGTTCTTTTCGAGGATACAAACTAACACGGCTGGTACTCTGAAACCTGATTCCATCACTAATTTCTCCTCCAATGGAAAATGACATGCAAGACCCCCAAGTCTGATACTGTCCAGCTAAGGTACAACACCTGTGGCAGAGAAGTGGGATGAAGCACGCACAGAAGGAAACCATGAGCTGCTGTTTCTATTGAACTGTGATAGAACATATAGGTGAGGCATTTGCAGAAATGAAAGCTGTCCAGAAAGAACTTAAACAGAGTTTCAAAACTTCTCAGAGGGGATTAAGAGAGGGCCCCCAAATCTGCCACTGATTAGTAAAGGTGCAACATTTTTTTAAAATGGAGAAAACCAAACATGAACCAAATGAAAGTGTTGCTTTCTTGAATCTGCAAACTGCCTGAAACAAAGAGCACTCAGAGGTGTGAAATTCCCTACTCTTCCCAATGTATATTGGCTCTGAAACTTAATGAGAAAAAATAAAATATTGTTAAATAGTTAACTCCTGAATATTTTAGCAAAAACCTTCTTGCTAATAAGTTTATCCACAGTTTGACAGAGTGACAGATGCTGGAGTGAGCAAAACTAGAGCAAGTGGTTTTTGTAAAAGATTCTGTCAGAGACCAGGCCATGGGCAATCAGGCCTAGTGGTTGGAGCAGGAGTCAGTAACCGGAAATAGGAGCTTGATGTCAGAGGCCAGAACCCAGGCTCAGAAGTCAGGAATCGGAGCGGAAGGTCAGAACTGAATCAGCTAGAGTCAGGGAAGGCAGGAGTAAGGCTGGGTCAGGACTGGAACAAGGCAGGAGTGCAACTGGCACATGGCAGGAGCAAAAGCTAACACAGCCGTGGGCAAATGCTTTGAGCAGCCAGCACCCTGCTGCTGCCCTTAAGAGCAGGACTGCTGATCCCCTCAGCCAAACAGGCAACTCAATTGTGGCCCAGCTGCGTTCATTAGACTGCCTGGGGGTTAAGCTAGCAGGTAAACAGGCTAGCTGTGGATCCTCACTCCTGACAAATTGCATGGATGGAATGGAACTAGAAATTCAGGTTCAAAGTTTCAGGTCGACTGTGTTCTTATCTAAAACAACTAGGGAAAGACAAGATGCATCTCCTAACAGCCATAACACTTCCCTGAGTGTTCAGAGGCAAAATGCCCCTTGCATCTTCCCAGGCGCTAAAAGCCACAGTGGTCCTTACTCAAGTACTAAAGCCTCTAGATCCAAATTGTCAGCTGGGCTTTATCCTTTATGAAAACAGTCATCAGCTCCATTTGTTAGAAAGTTTTGCTGACAAAGACCATTTGGCCACAGTGGACAGTGTATAAATCTATCATGACTTCAGCATGTCACATTACTTACAATCCTGAACTTTGTCTAGCTGTCAACAGGATTATCTGGAATTTAAACAGAAGGTCTAAAAACGTGAGGAATGAGTAAGAATAGTTTTGTTCAACTTCTGCCAGTACATGATCCTGAGACTCCTCCCCCTGCAGCCCCCCCCCCAATAAAATAGCATTTAAACAAAAAGCAGTAGTAGAACAGAGACTAATTAAAATAAGCAATAAATATAGTCTGATCAGAGGTTTATAGAACTGTGATATTCCTTGAAGTCCCTTTTGCTTTGCTTTAATTATCAGCCCATTTCTAGGATTCTTGTCACTTTGTGATTGTAAGGTGGCTTGAGATGAAAAGCACTGCATGAATGGTACATCCATTCATTCTCTCATATTTATAACCAACTTGTAGAATCAAAGATATATGTCCATTTCGAGGCTGTTACCTGTTATTGTATGCTGTGAAGTAGAAGGGTGCTTCTACTTTGAATGCTACAGGGTAACTTATTTTCCTGTTGTATCATCTAAAGCTATGATCTCCTTTTTATTCAGGACTCTGAAATCTATGCCAGGATGAGAGAGACCCCAAAAACACTCCACAATTTCATTTTGAGTGTACATCCACAGTCTCAGATTAGACTACTGGAGCATAAAGATTCCATGACACAGAAATAGTGTGTGGAGATAATCAGCTCTGTAACCAGGATTATGAACAAAGGGACTGGGGATTTTTTATTTAAATCTACAAAAAAGGTGGAATTCCCTTCTGTAATTCCTATATAGCTACTAATATCACCTCATATATTTTAGTTTTATTTCAACATTTTCTTTTAGTGGAGGGGAAAGAAAATAGTTTTTGTAAATACCCATTTTCATCTACAACCATCTCTATTGTGATTTGTTCATGTCTTTTATTTTAATCAGCTCTAACAATTAAGAATCTTTTTCTGTGTTGCAGAACAGATAATGGATATGGAATAAGCAACAGAATAAATAAAGTTTGCTTTCCAAAGTATGTGGCAAATGCTCTTCTTGAACACATGTGGTTTCCACTGACTCCTATAGGAGCTATACATGGGCATCAGGGTTCAAAATTTGACCCCATAAGTGTAGATGGACCACTTTTACCCACCACTAAAGCATATTGTATCTGGACTGAAAAGCAGAAAATACTTTACAGCTCTACTACATATCAGTTTGGAGAAGAAAATGGACCATGTTCCTATATAAGATGGAAAATGCAGATGGAACTTAGGTAGAATGTAGTCAAATATATTGGAATTTGGCAAACATACCTAGTCTAACATCTCTTCTCGTCTTAAAAGTTTCAAGGGAATTTTTATTGACCAGACTTCCCTAAAGATAATAAGAATACACTGACCCATCCTAAAGATAAGTTCAGGATGACAGCATGATGGATAGGGATGTTTTGATCGAACCAACATGTACAAGGTAATAGGTGGTAACAACCCATGTCAGGGGGCAGTAGCTAACTATGTCAGAAGGACAATATGTAACTTGTTTGTATCATTTGTATACAATGAAGTCTCAGAGGGAGTGTCTTTGGCTGGCCTAGGGGACGTTGGAAAGTCCTGCCACTAACTGAGCTAGTCCACTGCAACGGGCATACATGTGTTAGTGTACCAGTACCCAGGGGTGGGCAAACTTTTTGGCCTGAGGGCCGCATTGGGTTTCATAAATTATATGGAGGGCTGGTTAGGGGAGGGGTCGTGGCCCAGCCCCAACCTCTTATCTGCCACCCCTCCCCTGGGACTCCTGCCCCATCCAACCCACTCTGTTCCCTGACAACCCCTCTAGGACCCCTGCCCCATCCACACCCCCCCGCTCCCTGTCCCCTGACTGCCCACTGCTGCCCCATCCAACCCCCACTCCTTCCTGAGTGCCCCCCCAGGACTCCTGCCCCCATTCAACCCCTTGTTTCCCCCCGACCACCATCCACATCCCCGCCCCCTGACCACCACCCTGAACTCCCCTGCCCTCTATCCAACCCCCCTGCTCCTTGCCCCCTTACTGTGCTGCCTGGAGCACCAGGGGCTGGCAGCGCAGCTGTAGCCATGCTGCCGCCGCCACCACCACGCAGCACAGAGACCGGGTCAGGCCAGCTCTGCAGCTGTGCTGCCCCAGGAGCTCACAGCCCCGCCACCCAGAGCACTGCACTGGTGGTGGAGCGAGGGAGCAAGCTGAGGCTGCCGGGGAGGGGGGACAGCAAGGGAGGGGCTGGGGGCTAGCCTCCTGGGCCAGGAGCTCAGGGGCCAGAGAGGATGGTCCCTCAGGCTGGATGTGGCCCACGGGCCATAGTTTGCCCACCCCTGCTGTAACCATTGAGCCAGGGTATTAGGCATTGTTGACAATAAATCTGATCAAGTGCTTTCGCTATGAACCGAGTCTGTGGATTTATTGTGCAGTTCAAAGTCTGCTGTCTCGACTATCTGCGCAGAGCTGGGGCAGCATATGGAGTGAACACACACCCACACACACGCGCAACCAAATATCTGACGACACAGACCATCTATCTTTACTCCCATATGAACTGGGTTCATTCCACTGGTTCCTGAAAGAGTCCTCCTTACCCCCTGACGCAGTCCAGGGTAACTGAGCTACTTGCTGGATTTTATGAAACACAACTGATCATCACGCTATTTTCTGATCACTGGTTTCACAGCATCACCTGGAGGCTGCTGATCAGTCACAGATGCGGGGGAGGGGTAAGCTCAATTCCCTTAAAGATCCATCCCACCCTGTGTCATAAATACTACTTCATGTATTATGTTGGGTTTTCTTTGGATCACTTACCACTGACTAGGTCCAAGTATGCTTAGCTTGTGCGATTAGATGAGATCATAGGCCAGAGTGCAAATCTGCAGGTTATCTATTCAAATTTGTCGAATTGGGCTCATTGTTTGCAAAAGAAAACTTTCTGTTCCCTGTTCCATACCCATTATGTGTTTTGCAAATAGCAAAATGTTACTAATGATAACATGAGTACACTACTTTTAAATGGATCATTTAGTTTTTAATTTGAAATTGATTCATCCCTAAGATTTTAGGTCACAGCAGCAAAATGAAGTTACACTTTACTACCGATTCAGTCTAGATAACCGTTTCCCTCAAGTCTGCGTGTTCTAGTTACACTTTCTTTTGTCACCACTAGGTAGCTGAGAAGGTCTGAAATACAAGATACAGTCACAATATGTTTTTATGGATGAAATTTCTCGTCATCTAGTAATTGTGTATTTCATGAAAATACAAACAAAATATATGTGGAATATCATTAAATGTTTATGGAGTGTTTTACATAGACACAATTTTAAATGAGCACAGTAGTCATAAGTCATACTAAGACCACCGTTAGGGGAATACTCTACATTTTGTACACATGCAGAATTACCAGTGATCTCTCTAGGACTTAGAACAAGCATTGACTATGGCCCTTAGATTTGGCAATCTGTATAGAAAAATAAGGTTTAACTTGGAACTTATCTGTTTCTGACAAGAGGATGATGGATAGAGCCACTTTATTTACCCTGGCAGAAATATCTTTGTTGATGTGCTTTGTTTTTGGTGAAAGAAAGGAACAGTGATCATCTAGTTTTCTAAATGTGAAGTGAAATATTTCATTTTACACTGGAATGTATAATTTCATAGATTATGAGTTTGGTTTAACGGTTTGCAAAACCGATCTTTTAGTCTTCAGCATTTCAATGATTTATGGTCTTGTCAGAGATTTTTTTAATATGCATTATGTGCACAGATGTTTCTGCATTTGTGATGCGTTGTAAAAATTCACAGTGGTCAATAGCCCTCAAATGTTTTTCATGTCATATCTGTGGCAGGGAAGTTGGTTGATTGCATATTAGGGCTGCAGTGCACAACAGGTGGGGGATACTTGTCAAGAACACTTAAAGGTCTTCGTTTTTAAATCACTGCCTGCAAAGCACACCTGTGCTTCTATATTTGTCTAAAAGCAAACAATTATTTTACATAAAATCAGAAAAGAGAAAATGCACTTAGCAACATTCCTACTCTCAGGCTTTTTCAATAATAATACATATACACACACCTCTCATAACTAAGGCTAAGATTTTGTCATGGATATTTTTGGTAAAAGTCATGGACAGCTCATGGGCAATAAAGAAAAAGTCATGGAAGCCCATGACCTGTCCCTGATTTTTACTAAAAATATCCATGATAAAAATGCTGGGTGGCTGGGAGCTCCAGCCGTGCCCCACCTGTGGCTGGGAGCTGCAGGGTCTCCCTGCCCTCTG
The DNA here is from genome assembly GCF_016161935.1 of Mauremys reevesii. Taxonomy (NCBI): domain Eukaryota; kingdom Metazoa; phylum Chordata; order Testudines; family Geoemydidae; genus Mauremys; species Mauremys reevesii. Next base: position 88,608,926 of record NC_052631.1, on the reverse strand, counting down.
TGGTGCGGGGAGCCTTGGAATTCTCCCTGCGACCAGTGGTGGCCGGTGGGGAGCCATGCAGATCCCTCTGCTGCCGCTGGTGGCCAGGGAGTCATGGGGCTTCCCCCACTGCTGCCAGCGGCCAGGGAGGTACAGGGGTCCCCCCTGCCACCCACAGTGGCTGGGGGGGGACCCCCACCCATGGCAGCTGGGAGTTTGGGGCACTGCTGCCTTAGGCAGCTGGGGTACCTCACAGCTTCCTGACACTGCAGGAGACTGCGGGACCGTGCAGATCCCAGCTGCCAGGTTTAAAGTCACAGAGGTCTTTGGAAGTCACAGATTGTGACTTTAGTCATGTGACCTCCATGACTAAATTGTAGCATTATTCATAACTAACTTTGGGCTACACTGTCCCATCCCTATGGAAATAACCCATGCTGGAAACTGGAATCCTCTCAACGGCCCCCCTTGAAGGGTTTCCAAGTCTTTGCTCCTCTACGAAAAGTTTTGCCTCTACAGAGCGAGCAGGCTGGCTTTGTTCTCCGAAGTTGGTGAATCCCTCAAGATTCTTGAAGGTCCCACAGCATGGTTCCAACAAAATGGTGGTAGTGGTGGTAGGGGCTCCCTCTCAGCTAGTTTTAAAGAAACCCTGGGTTCCTATAGCCTGGGTGGGGGAGACACACATTCATTCTGCTTATTATAAAAATAGTATTAACATGGGCAGGGAACCAAATGCCTTTCATGTCTCTTCATACAGAGACCTCCAGCCTAACAAATACACTCTCCCAGGGCCTGGATGAAGTCAGAGAGCAAAGCATTCAAAGCTTCTATACTCTGAGACAGCACCCACTGGATCCGAGAATCCTCTCTCCATGGATGGAAGGGATGATGCGGCCTTTTTTTCCTTATTTTTAATCAGATTTAACCCTTCCATTCCATTTTGCACCCTCCTCAAAAGGGCAGCCTCCTCTTTTATTTTATTATTTGTTTATATGTATTTTTTCCTGCTGTGATCATACTATGCCCATGAAGGGAGGCAGAGAAATGTTGTATTGCACTGTTAATGTAACAGAAGTGGAGTAGCACTGCTGGCAGTTTTGTGTCCATAATGCAGTCATCTCAGTATCGACTGGGAATTAGTATCTTTTTGCTTATTTCCTTTATATGATTTTTTCAGTCAGCCTTCAGTTTTGTTTTGACAGACTTATTTTCAATCTAACTGAGCTCACTGAATTGCAAAGGGAATTAAGCATTACAGTACTCCCACATAGGAAGGTTCTTCCAAACAGACCACCTCTCCCAACATGAACCATATTCATTGAACAACAGCAATACATTAAAGCAACAATATACTATTGTAAAACTATTATGCCAAATACAGCCTACATTGCATCATGGGTGAGGTCTCAATTAAATCAGCCTCAGGTTAGAAAAATAACCAGAGACAACATAGTGCTATGGAATGGCTGGTAAAGACAGTCACATTCTACATCTAAAAAGCTATATATTACTGTAATTCTGTTTGATAACATAGATGACAGGAGTCAAGGAACAAAATAAATTTTCACCCTAATCCCTTCCCAATAAATAGTCTTGATGTTTCTAACACAGTAATGTTAAAAGGACAGAAGCAGAAGATAACACTGGCCTAGATCATGATCTGCTAACTAGGTGAGGTTGTGAGAGAGGAAAATGTTGTGAAGTTTCTCTTTGTAGAATTTCCTTCAGATTCTGCGATGAGAGATAGGGTGTATAGTTTCTTCCCTAGCAAAGAAGCAACAGCAGATCTGAGCCTCAAGCTCAGATCAGGGATCTGCTGAACATAAAGTACCATCTATGTGTATTTCCTGTGCCTCTGCACTGGCTCCAGAGCCCCCTACACCTCTTTCTAGGTTCTCGGCAGTGCAACGCCAAAGAATCATAGCCAAGTCCAAGTATACATAGATTGTCTGCTTGTCTCTAAGGTATGGGCAACTTGCTCCATGGATGGCAGCCATACCTGGCCTGATAGCTTTGTAATTCGTCATCTGCATTAACAATGCTCCACAATAAGAGTCAGCATTACTGCTTCATCAATGATTTCTAGGACTAACCATCAGTAACCTGGGTAAGGGGAAATAATTTTGTAAAGGAACTATCTGGTTCTGTATTTTGCATTTCTGACATTGTGCCTCAGCTTACAGACTATTTTTTATGAAAAGAAAAGCAATAAACTTAGCTGGAAAAAAATAGTCAAGTCTTAAAAACATATGATGAGTAGTCAAAAGTATGGAAACAGATTTCAGTGTAACAAGAATATGAGCAAATCCTCATATGGTAAGATGAGCAATCATGACCAAAACAAGATTTAGGCTTAATATAGCACAGAGTACTAAACAGCTCTGCTTTAAAAAAATAACTTCACTGTATATTTGATTTGCATAGCAGGAGTGATGGATACATCTTCTGAAAAACCAGCTAGTGGACTACTGAAACAGACGACACTCTCTACCAAGTTAATCCCACAGGTTATAGATGATAACAGAGAGTTTGCATCCTCTTGTGTTCTAAACAAAACTGTGCATTACAGAACATGGACAGTAATGTATTTTATGAATTTTACTTTTAATTCAGATATACACAAGCATATCACTGAGCCACGGCTCAGCAGAAATAAAGCAGATTCTGAAGAAAAGAGATAAACAGTTATATATTTGGATTATTACTTTTTGTAGGCATCTGGGCTGTGAGTGATTTATACTAGCATAACTCAGGACATTTCAAAACTCTCTGAAGTACCTATCCAAGCATGCCAGGGGATAAAAGGCAGTGTGGTCTAATGGAATGATCACAGGATTTGGGAGCTAGGCAGTTCTGACTTGCTGTGCAACCTTGGACAAGTTATTCAATGTCTGTCTCCATTTTCCTCATGTGAAAGGGAATAACGACTACACGATTACTACAAAGGGGGCTGCAAATGAGTTAGCCTTTGTAAAGTTTTATATAAATGCTAAGTATTCTTCTTCATTATACATATGAAAATATACCTATGCCATATCATTATGCTTACTGGTAACACTGAAAGTAAGATAGTATGGGAAAGATTTTTAAACAAAAGACTATTCCTATATTTGGAATTTACCACCCTATCAAATTACTATTTGTTTCACTGATAAAATATTTAATATATTGAAGAAACTAAATTAATTGTAATATAATATAAAGGGAAACAGAGCAACAGTACCTGTCTGATAGCCCGTCTCCCTTAGAAGAATTTGACATAAATTTGCTGTACTTTTTCCAGAACTATTTTCTCACAGGAGAAGGAAGGGAAGCAAAAATCTTATTACAAAGAATATTTTCTCACCAGAGCCTGCTCTTACTATTATTTTGGAAGCATTCACTGCTCCTTCAAAAGAGTCAAATTGGATCCATTTCTAGACAGGGATCAATTCTGATATTTGTTCTTTATATATTGCATTTTTGTCCAGTCCAGTATTGTCCATTTGGCTAAGAGCATTAGAGGAGGTGGTAAAGTCCTCTGAAATATCAGTGTACAACCTATTACTAGAGACCAATAGATTCACCAGTGTGCGCTGATCTGTTGTGGCAATCTATATTATCTGATAAGAAGCCTGTGCTGTTGGTCCCCCTTTATATCAGCTTCTAGTTAACTCATTTAACTATAGAGCCAAAAATGTTAATTTGTTCAAAAATCATCTTACCAGATGTTCCTACACTAGTCAAGAACATAAAAAATGGCTAACCCAGTATTTGGTCTGTATATTGCACGATTATTTTGTATCATGATCTGATACAAGACAATGAGAATTGCTAAAATATACATTATGGGCCCTAGCCTGCTCAGTTGTGCAAGACAAGGAGACCGAACCCTTACCTTGCACCAGGCCAGCCACAGTCACACTCTCTGTACACTCACGGGTTCAAAGCAGGTGTTCTAGGAGGCCCTGTGGAAGAGGGCACACCAGACAGCAGAACTGGCTGGCCCAGCCAACCAAGGCAGCGGATATTGCACTCCTTATGTAGCAGAGGAGGATCCTTATGTATCACAGGGCCTCCCAGTGTTCCTGCTGAAGTAGTATGGGTCTGCACTGTCCCCACTGCAGGGCTCTTGCTAAAAGCCACAGCATAGAAGTTGCTCTTTGCAAAGGCATTTTGACATTTGGTCATTTGAGAGGTGTCTCTGTTACTACAATGGGCCATTTACTCTAACACTGTCAAGTCAACAATGCTAAAGACCCCAGCAAAACTACACAGCTACTGTGGGACTGTAGGTCTCACCCTCTCACTCCCAAATATGAACCTTGGGAAAACATGCTCAAAAGTGAGTTGTGCAGAAGATGCTATACCTAAAATGATAGGAGGAGGAGGAGCAATAAATTGTAGAGGATATTTTTTTGAATAGACAAATTCCTAAGCTCTCCTTTCCTGTTCTGCTGAAGCACAAAGTTGAAATTGGGAAATTGACATATAGCACTTTTGGAATTTGTAAATAAATGACTCTGGGAATGTATATATATGTTGTAAGTGACAGACTTTCTGTCCAATCATGCAATTTTTTTTTAAATGTAGCATTAATGTCATTTAAAATGCCATCATTATAATTATGAAGAGAGTCCTAAGGGAGATTTAAAAATATATATTTATCTTTTATTTATACATGCCACAAGTTGTTTTATATTAAATGAGGCTTAGACTAATTAGGCTGTTTGCCAGTAGCAAACCGAAAAGAACATCTGGACACGTGCAGCAAATTCACCTCTAGGAAATCAATCTGCTGTTCATGAGATTTAGGGCATGTGTACACTACAACCCTAAGTCGACCTATTCCCCCCAGGAGCAGGGGGCACCACCCGGACTTCTCGCCTCCCTGCTCCCAGCCAGGAGCAGGGGGGGTAGCCTCCCAGGCTTCTTGGCTCCCTGTGCAGCAGCCCGGCTGGGAGTGGGGAGCCAGGGGCAGCCAGGCTATAGCTGCCCAGCTTTCTTTTCAATTTCCCAGCTCCAGCATGGAGCCATGAAATTGACAAACCAGCCAACAGCCTTGCCCTAACTACACCAACATAAACATTATGCCTCTGGTGGAGGTGGAGTTATTATGTCGGTGTAGTTGGGCACTTATATTGGCAGAACAAGGCTGCAGAATGTACACTGACATAATTAGGTCGATGTAAGCTGCATTAATATTGGCCTAACTGTGTAGTGTACACAAGGCCTTAGTTTGCACTCTTGAGCTCTAAAAAGACAAATATTTCTACACTTGTAACTCTTCAAGCACACCTGTCGTTCCACCTCCAAAGCATCACATTATAATTTAGCCTGATTTCCACCATGGATAAAAGACTCTTCCCCATTGGTGACCCACATTATTAGCTGCTGCTGATGTTCATAAATCACAATTAATGGCAGAGAGTGAGATTGGAAAAGAGTTTCACTCTCTGGAGTTCAATGTATCCTTTGGAAATAACATAATACATAAACTGAGTAGCCTTGGTATAACACCATTGAGGTCAATGGTGTTAAAAAGGCATTGATGTTACACTAGGATTTTCGGCCATTATGACTTGCCACTAGGACTCAAGCCAGTTGCATCTAAGCTGAAACACTCTAATGTTAGCCTGTCTCAGTCTGATTTTACTTATAGTCTGATTCTTTTCTACATTTTGAGGGTCAAAAATGGGAACAAAAATAATCATTTATGAAACTGGGATTTTACCTCAGTGTAACTTCCGCATGATTTACAGTTTGCAGTTCAACAGACAAATAAGTGACATGCCACCATGTGAAAGCTTAAGATACACTGTAATAAACATCACATTGTGAGTACTGCTAAGACGGAAGAATAAAACGCAATCAGGATTTAAATGTGGCTAAAATAATAGCTCCTTGGATTCAAGCTCATTCATTAGTGCCAGAGATAGTTGCACAGTGCGCTTCTCTGGTCATCAATATTTTTTTTAATGGAACACTTTGTACCAATAGTAATCAAAGAAGAATAAACTAGACAGACAGAGAATATCCTATTCTATAAAATTAGCATGACTAAAGTTAAAGTGTTTTAGCAACCTATAACATTCACTAAAATCTGTATGGTTTGGTATAAAATACACATACAATGGTCAAATTTAAAGGCTTTCCAATTTTGCCTCTGATAGATAAAGTATTTTCAGTATAGGAGTCCCTATACTTAGTATAGGGCAGTGTTTTCTAAAATGTGGGGCATGCCCATGGGACTAACCTGAGGGGCACAGACAGGACCAGTGAATAGTTTTCCACAGTCTATTCTGCCTCTAAGAGATAGTAAGTCTAACTGTTATGGTTGTGAAAATACCTTGAAAATGTGACCTAACTGATGTAACAATGTCTGCCTGAGTTTGCTGAGAGCCTGAAACAATAGTTTTCAGATGTGAACTGCACTATTCATTTCAATGGAGTTAACTTTGTGTCAGTGATGTTTAAATGGTAACATTGTTAACTATTTCAGTGTATTTAACACCACATCACAGAACTAATGGGGGACAATGGGAGTGCAGCATTTGAAAGTTTGAAAATATGGGTATAAAGAAAACTACAAAGACTGAAGTAACATAGTAGTATCTAAGGCAAGTCACACGAATTAAGCATGACCACTGTTCTCTACTATATGTTCTGTTTTATAGGAAATGTGAGTCCTCCTTAAAAATGCCTCAGGTACATGGAGCACAGTTTTAGGGTCACTATAGAAGTGGGAAGTTTCCTATTCCTCCAAATCACTTGACAGAAGCTGTTGGTCAATGTTCATTATCCAGATTTCTCCTATTTCCAAAAATGCTTTGTAACAAATAAAAATGAATGGGAGAAAGGATTGTTATGTGGTTAAGACTGGGACTCAAGTGATCTGGGATCACCTTCTAGGTCTGTCACAGAATTACAGTGTGGCCTTGAGGAAGACTCTAAATCTCTCCATGCCTCAGTTTCGTAGCTGAGAACTGGGCATAGTTTTTTTCTAATTCAGCGGAATGAGGTGAAGATACATTTATTAATGTTTGTGTGATGCTCAGGTACTATGGCAATGGGGGCAGTGTAAGTATGTGGATAACCCCTAATCTTGTAGCATTTTAAAATCACATGCAGCTTTCACGTCATGCATGTTTCTCATTGGCAGCAACTACTTATGCTGTGAGCAGAAAAATGATACTTCAGGATGAATGCCACAGCAACAATTACAACTAAGAGCTTTAGGGGTTTGGATCTAGCTTTGTCGTCTTTATAAGCAGCTGACTTTGAAGACAGCCCCCTTCCAGTTTACACTATACAAATAATTAGCCAGGCACAGTAATAGGTTACGCAACATACAAACATGGCACACCATGAGCTGCAAAACTGTAGCCCTAACAATCCATAAATCACAGCAGTGTGAATCGCTTTCTTCTGTTCATTATCTTCCCAATCCCTGAAAGAATATCTTAAACATTACGATTGTAATTATACTCGATAGTGATTTTATAAGGCATGTATGATTCCTTGCACCAGGTGACTTTTTCCCTCTTTCAGTAGCATGCCTTTCTCCAGCATAAACTATTTGATGTAGGTAAGTATTCAATAGTAGGCAATTCCAATAATAAACAGCAATTGTCCCCCAATGCTTGGCAAAGCTGCTTCATTAATGACAGGTCTTACTTCATACCTATATTTTCCCCTGCCAGTACATTTTATATGTATTTCCTCCTCATTGTTTATTGCTTGAAATGAATGCAGTTTGCCTCAGACTAAAGATTTTGACCCACTGTATCCTTATACTATTTCTACGTTTTCCCTAGGATTAGTCTGCCCAAATAGGGTGTTAACATCTTCTGTTAACGCTGTCATCGTTATAGCTTCATTCTTTTTATTCTCATGATTATGTATTCCGAAGCCTGCCAACAGATTGATAGCTATGAAATGACAAATTGGAGGTAATCTCTTCAAGACAATGTTCAAGGTCATCTCATATTTACAACAAATCAGAGTATTTTGTGTGGAAATTCTAGCAGGCAAGAACACCTCTTCCTTGGGCCAAATTGCCTTTTAGTAATTTTCTCATCACCTCTCACAAAGCAATCCCCCCAGAATGTAAAGTGTACTGTACCAAATCAATAGACACACGTCAGTTGTTGTAAAGAAAGGGACTGACTGTATTAGTTGCTGTGTAGGGGTTTTGTTGTCTGACTTTCATTGGGAAAAAGTGGTGTATGTGTGTGTGTTCATTTGCTACACATTACCGTCATAAACCTGACAAGAGGTTCATACGCTCACGATGGTGAGGAAAGGAGAATTATTATTATTATTTATTGTTTGGATTAGCATCGCATTCTAGGAGCTCTAGTCACAGACCAGGACCCTGTTGTGCTAGGTGCTGTAAAAGCACAAACCAAAATGATGGGCCCTGCCCCAAAGAGCTTACAAGAGATAACAGATGGGTATAGACTGACGGACATGGGAGTACAAGGAAACAATGAGACAGTATTGGTCAGGCTGTGAGCTTAGCACACCAGCAGCCTAACTGTGTCAAGTTTTTTGCATGGCAAAGACGAGTTTTAAGGAGGGATTTGAAAGAGGATAACAAGTCAGTTTTGCAGATTTTTACAGGGCAGCATGGGAAAAAGCACAAAAGTGCTTGTTTGAAAATGTAGGTGACGGAGGATGGCATCACGGGCTGATCAGAGGTGGAAGCTGACAACTCAGCAGCAAATGAGGGATGTAGGGCAGAGCTGGGCCTTGATAGTGAAGACAAGTAGCTGCTGTTAGATACAGTAGAGAAGTGGGAGCCAGTGGAGGGATTCAAGAGAGGGGTGACACGGTCAAAGAGATGGGCTAGGGAAATAATCTTTGCAGCAGCATTCTGTGCAGACACGAGTGGGGCAAAACTGCACTTGTCAAGGCCACGGAAAAGGATGTTGCTGTAATCGAGACATCAGATGATATATCGCTCTTCAAGGTGTTACTTGGATCAGAAAGGGAGGTTGAGTTATTGCCAATGGAGAAATGAAATAATTAGTTTGGACACTTCTGATGTTTTCACACAAACACCAAAGGCAGCCAGTGTAAGCTCTTCACGAACAGCACTGGGGAGCTCTAAATATTAGAATCAATAGAAACTATTGTGCACTCTGCTTTTCTGCCTCAGAGAGGAAAAATGCCTAGCCATTCATTACTTTCAACAGTTTGCAACAACAATTTCAAGAGCTCCTTAGAAAGAAAAAGTTAGCCATTTTCTCCTCCCCAGAGCTAGCATGCAGTGGCGAGTCATCCTGCTTATTAATAATAACCAATATAAACCCTACAAAGGCCTTTTGTTTTAGAGAGTATGTTCCCCATCTTGATAATGGAGACCCATTGCGCAATAACAGTACTTTGTTCTGATACAGAGCCTTTCAAGTGGGGATCTTGGAGTGTTTCACAAAGCTGAAAAAGTATTAACCACTCCATTTTATTGCCAGGGGAAAGTGTTCACAGCGGTTAAGTGACTTGTTGAAGGTCTACGAATAGAACTCCTGAGCCCCAGTCCTCGTCCTTGATGTAATCACTAGACTGTGCTACCTCCTTATCAGGATAATGCTGAATGTTTTTATATATAATCTTTAAAAAAACAAGAACATTGTGTCTCCATTGTAAACTCCTCAGGATATGGACCCTCTTTTGTGCCTGTTTGTGTGGCTGAAATACAGAGGCCCATTGGGGCCAGCTGGCAAAGGGCTCACTGTTCAACCCCCCTCAGACCAGACAAACTCACTACACCTAACACAGCACATTCAAGATATTTATCCATAAGGAGTAGCATTTAATGAAAGCTTGTAATCTATCAATACTAATCATTGTGAGATGTGTGTCTGGGTAATATTTAAGCAATAACGTAGCTACCATATAACCTCAGCTATCCATATAGCATAGGGAACATCAATTTTATTTGGATAATCGGAAGTACAAGAGCCGTTCAGCTGTTCAGAAGTGGGGTGGCCTCCCCCACAGCCCGGGGCTTGTCCTCCTTTTCCCCCTCCCATGACAGTGAGATGGCAGAGGGTGACACCTGATCCTTGTAGGTGCAAGATGCCAGGGGAGGTTGCAGTTCTGGCCAGGCAGAGCAGAGTCTCTTCTCTGCCCCACCAGGATTGCAGTCTCCCCCCACCCCACTGCCTCACCTTCAGCCTGCAGGGATTGGGTATCAGCCCTGCAGCAGCGCAGGAAAACCTCTGCAGCTCTGCTGTCACTGCCCTACTCACTCACTTTCACGACAGGGGGGCTGCAGAGGGCTCGCTGCGCTGCCACAAGAACCATTCAGCAGTGAAGCAGGGGGCTTGTCGTCCTCCTCCTCTTCCTCGTTGAAATCCTGAACCTCCACGGTTATCCAAATGCCTTCCTTGCACCCCTGCATGAGATACAGCATGTATCTCAAGTTGGGGGACAAGGAAGGGATTTGGATAATGGTTGAGGTTTGGATAAGAGGGTTTCAGATGCTTGGGAGTATATTGTATATTGAAAATTATGTCCTTGAATCTTGGAGTAAAAGTGACTTGCCAGGAATCATCTGTCCTGGTGATGGCCCACTGAAGCAGGGAAGTGTTGTCACCCAACCTTGGCTAGCCAATTATAATGTATTGCTCAATTGTCCACCATTGTAACAATGCAAAACGTCAATGGTAAACCATCAAAGATAAACCACGATATGACAGCAAAGACACTGTTCTGTCTGTAAATAAAGACAAAAGACTGATTCAATGTATCAGAGGGTGGAGAAAGACACTGCATCCATACACTGAGGAGTTACCTTGATGAGCAGGGTGCTTCATGGAAGATTGGACCCTGGCTCCTTGGGGCTAGCAAACACTGCAAAAGACTAAACTTTGGGGTGAGAATCTTTATTAGGTAGGTAAGCTAACTATTGATAAATATAGGCCCATTTTATTATTTTGTTTTGTAGGTAACCATTTGTTTCCATTACTCTCACTGATTTCTATTTCAATCTCTCTTCTTTCTTAAATAAATGTGTTTGTTTTGCTTGAATTGAATTTGAGTGCTGTGTGAGATATAGGAGTGGTGGTCTAAGGTAAAACTGGAATATACTGTTCCTTTAGGCACAGAGGATCCAGGATTGCTTTGGGTATCCAGTAACCAGGTGCTGGATTCCACAGGGGGACACTTTGAAGGGAATGGGGGACTGGGGTGAATCTATTGCCAACTATCAGGGCTGGTGTAGCCCAGAGGATAGCGCCAGAGGGTCTGACAGGCTGACTGTGTTAGGGATTTAACACTCACTGGTATGGGCAAACCCCCTCCCACTGGAGGCAGAGGGCAACAAGGTGATTGGGAAATGTCACAATAGCATCTAGCACAAAAGGGTTTCTAGGCACCACCACAGTACAAATAAATAATAATAATAAAGTCAGAACTAGAGCAGATACAGTACTCACCAGCCAAAGTAACAAACTAGATACAATTAGTGTATATGCTATGTAGTAGCACAGCAGCTGGTGGTTTTTGCTCATACCATGAGCATTCCTGCCAAGCTCTAAGATTATCTCTAATTAAGAAACATTTCTTTTTAAATTAAAAGATTCCCATGGTCACATTATTCACCTATTTTAGTTTGCTCTGTAAACAAAAGAAGCTGGTAGATTGGAACCATCCATCTTTTACTTAAACAAAAAGACACAAGGTGTGTGTTAAAGTGAGATAACGCATGCCCCAGTGGCCTTAAATGATCCAAGAAAAGTACTATCTTACAGCACCACATGCTTGAAAGTGTCTTGTTTTGATAATGAAATGCCATGAAAGTTAATTTTGTTTGATAAAAGCTGTCTTCATCCACAAATTAAGAATCTTTTTCATGATTCAAAAGTAAAATATGCTACCTTCCTGGTAGTCTGAAATATAGCAGAGTAATACACCCTCAAACTTGAACTTATTCCATATAAACTCACTGCAGCGTACCTATTTAAAGTAATAATGCTCAGCATTAATGTAATAATGCTCTCTGTATTTTAATGTGTATCGTCCAAGATCATCCTACACCATTAGGGTGTGACCAAAATTCAATCACTGCTTTTAAAACTTCTAGTAAAAATTCCAGTGGGATATTTATATACTGCTCCTTTACTAGTAACTTTGTAAAAATTATGAACCTTTTTTTATAGGCCCATACAGATTTTTATCATCAAGACAAAATTTGTATTTTTGTTACACTTCTCATTAGTTGGAGAACTAGAGCATAAAACAGACTGAAGGATGCTGACACTGTTTGCAACTCTTCTGGGGTTTCGGTTTGTGTGAATACTCAAGTGTTCTAGTTTTATCAGCACAAATGTTCACCAAAAGTTAATTTCAGATGTGCAAGCATGTTATCTGTGGAAAACAAAATTTTAAATGAAAGAAATTAGAATTAATCAAAGAAATTTCATGTCGTAAGTGCTTGTCCACTCATGATCGGATAACAGAAGCAATGGCATGTTCTTTCTCTGGCAATCATAACAAAAATGAAAAGCCACTAATCACTGAGAGACAACCTACATGGTTATATGGCTGGATGATGCTGTAGTGTTTGCAGAGGAAGTCAGCAGTTGTGACAACACATGGATTGTAGAATTTAAATACTAAAGTTTCAATCCTCCCCTCTACTTATCCTGAAAGAGGCAACTAATTAAGGCAGACAAGTGGTATATAAACTTCATAGCATTATCCTCTGTTCCTCCCTACTTTGCCCCAGACTAGTGGTTAGAGCATAGGACTAGAAGATGTGGGTTCTAATCCAATTTCTCCACTGGTTCACTATATGACTTTGTGTAAGTCATTTAACCTCATTGATCTATAAAACTGAGATAAAGTTTTACCTTTGTGAAATGTTTTGCTTCCACTAAAATAAAAGACTCCTACCTAATGTTTTCATAAGCAAGGGTCCTTTTAGGTCTATGGAGATTCAAGACAGGCCAGCTTTACCTTCTGTGTATCAAGCAAGAAAATATAGTTTGAGAGAGAAAGGGAAAAAGAGATAAGAAGAAAATAATTATGATTATGAACCATTCTTATCCCAGTTCCAATATTGGATTTGCAATCAAATGAGACAATGAAAGATGGTCTGAAATTTTCTCTCTAGAACAGGAATTTTCCCCCTCACTGTCTTCACATTTGACATGGACACCCATTAGGGATAACTTTAGTTCTTCACTTTGGCTGTGAATATTATGATAATGGAAGAAATTGGCTAGTCACTTGTGAAATATTATAGTAATAAAAGTCTTCTGTGGAAGATGAATCTTCTCCAAAATAGCATGAGGGTGTCAATAAAGTAAAGAATTATGGGAAGATCACTTATATTTGTATTAAGGTAGCATTTATCAAACTCTTCTATGTATAACTAGAGTTAAAATAATCCCTAACTTCTTATTGCTATTGCACAATTTACTTCGTATATTTAGGGCTGGGGGCTAAGCACTCATATACTTATCGTTTTTGCTTCTAATCCACTTTACATTTTATCCCCTTTCTTTAAATAACTAACTACTGAAAAAAAATAGGACAATGGGATTACAGCTGCAGTATTGCACTTGTGGGAATGTTAGGCAATTGAAGAGATACAAATGTATTAGCATTTGCAACAATGGATTTTATATATGAATAAAACTCCACTTCCCATTTTATTGTGACTGTCTCTGGTATAATGCAATTATTACTTGCAAAGATATTTTTGAAAATAGCGCAAAATTTTCTATACACTTATTTATGGAAAAATATTCACTAAAACATTGTTCAAATACGGTACGCTTGGCATAATGTATAATTCCATTTCAGACTAGTGTTTGGTACTAGCCAAAGCACTGTATCAAAACATCCATGAAATTTGGAGGGTTCCAAATTTGGACTTGGATCTAGACACCAATCTGAATAACCCAGTTATCTCTTATTCCTATATTCAGCTACATCAAAGCACTGAATTTCAAGCATTCCTGAGCTGGAGTATCTGGATCCACTTCCAAATTTTGTAAATCAGGCCCATTTCCACTTCAAGTTAGGATACGATAGGGTGATCAGATGTCCCAATTTTATAGGGACAGTCCCAATATTTGGGGATTTTTCTTATATAGATGCCTATTACTGTCCTGATTGTTCATACTTGCTATCTGGTCACCCTAGGATACAATAATAGAAATACTAAAGGCAGGGGTGGCTCCAGGCACCAGCACGCCAAGCGCGTGCCTGGGGTGGCAAGCCACTGAGGGCGCTCTGCTGGTCACCGTGAGGGCGGCAGGCAGGGACCGGGGACCTCCCGCAGGCAAGCCGCCGAAGTCAGCCTGCCTGCCGTGCTTGGGGCGGCAAAATACCTAGAGCTGCCCCTGACTAAAGGCTCACACAGTTACATGCATGAGGTATGTTTTAACTTACAACATGATTGGCACAAATATATAAATAGGGTTTGAGTGATGAGCAACTTCTTGTTTTCCTAAAGAGGACTCAGTCTCTTGTATTTTATTGGCACCCACAGTCACATTGGGGAATTTACTAAATGTACATGTTAGTCATTTTTGCCATTGGTAATTTACAATTAGAAATTCAAAAAGAGCCAGCAGATATCAACATGCAAATGTAGCTTTGATGAGGCTTCCCAAGCAAGCGTCATGAAACAGTAATATTTTTGAATAAGAGAAATGGTGAATCCAGTGTCTAATCTGACATTTTTACTACTCTCAAATTGCTTGACAAAGGGTACCTAGATGATACAACATAGCATGACATTTACTGAAGTTCATATTTCAAGTCTGAATTTGTAGAAGTGATTCCTAAAAACCCCCTCAAATGCACTGTAAGTTGTAAATTCCTAGTACATTGTAAATAGGATTGTTGTTTACAGCTGTTTAGAGCCGCTAAATGTCTGTGGATTTGCTTTCTCAGCTATAGCAGGAACTTACTGGTCATAACTCCCTGCCTTGTTCAATAACTTCCAGTAATTATCAGGAAGAAAATGCAATAAATTTATGTAATAGACTGCCCCTTTGCTATAATGTACAATCAGAAGCGATCAATGCTTCTTACAATAAGGAGAAGAATTACAACTGTGTTTTATTTTATAGCTTTGGAAACCACCAGAGGGAGTAAAGTTAAACTCTAGTGGTCAAATTCCATAGCTGTAAAACATAGCCCAGGGCTGACATTTTACGAAGCAGCAACACAACAAGGGGTTGTGTACTACTTAGCAGACTGTCTTATTTGTTCACCCATCCAGCAAAATGCAAGATCCCCAGGAATTGGTGTGCATTCATTTTATAGGCTGAGAAACTGGAAAGTGATATTTATTATATTCATTGAGGTTAACCTTTGGCAAAATAATTACAGAAAAGATGATGCAGAGAGCTGATAGCAAAGTATCTACTTCTGTAGTTACCCACAATAGCTTGGGAATTTAGAAAGCTATATTTATCATGGTATTAATATATAGTTTTATTATAACTTAAATCAAAGGGCATTTCTGAGGCCTGCCTAGTTATGCTTAAAGTATAATTACATGCTACATATCTTGGAAAGTAAATGAAAGCCTTTTCTTGGTTATTTGTTATAAATTTCTTCTTTGCCTGTGGCTATGTGAAGGCCAGGCCTCTAAACTGTTTCAAGTATAGTGCACAGTGAATATAAAACAGTCCATTAATTGGGATAATAGGTCCCAGCATATAATTGCATTGCAAAGGTACTATGGATAGCTGCTGAATGAAATGGTATTTATTCAAGGTTGTTAGTCACCCGTGGATAACTTTATTTGCCCACTGATGCTTAAATAAATGCATCAGCCATCAGTAAGAATATTTATGAAGAAATTTATAACAAAAATCATTATGTCTCAAATTATGAAAGGAAACAGTATATAAAAGTTACTGAAGAGTGATACAATAAAGACATGGCAGGCTGCAGTTTACTTGTTTGTATGTTAGTGGACAGTAAAACATGGTTGAAACTCAAGGCAAGACAATGGGTTTACATGGTTACAGCATTTACTGTTCATTAGGAAATAAATAAATACAACTATATAATTTGAAATGATTTTTCTTGCAATGTGCCACATTGTGCTTCTGCCATCTCTCAGACAGACACCCTCATCAAGAAACAATCTCTCAACATGATGCTGAGTTCTTTCAACTGGGCAAAGCAAAATAATGTCCATAAACAAACACTTGAAAGGAAGCTTTGTTATTTTATTAAATCAAATGATTTATGTTTTAAAATATTCATTCCCCCCACACCTAACACCTCACTACTTTTTTGCTGTGTGTGTGTTTGTGTAAACAAATGTTAGTTATTTAAATGAGGGCAAATGATTTAAAAAACATTTGTTTGACAGAGGAGCATGTGTTTTTCTGAGCATGTGTTTTTCTGAGCATGTGTTTTTCTGAAGATGTTTACTTTATTCCGCTCTTTTGTTGCTATTCTGCAAGTACCACAAGTCATTGCACACTAATGGGTGTATACGTTACTCGGCTGATACCACAGTGAAGACCATAGCATAGGCATCTAAATAAGACAAACCAGACCTACACACAGAACTCCCTTTGGCATTGCCAGGAGTTTAGCACAAGCTTGCAAGCTGTTATATGACCCTAGTCTCCTTTTACTGCACAAATTTCTATGTAATACTATAAACATGCCCTAAGACTAGTATAGGGAGAAATGGCTATTAAGGGACTGATTTTCAGGTGTGCTGAGCATTCACTGCTCCTGTTAACTTCAAATGGACTTGTAGATGCTCAGTGTCTCTGAAAAACACGCCCTCGGTATTTACCCATGTTCACATGTACCTTCTGCTTACAGCTAAATGCATGTATAATGTACAAGTGATACAAAAGGCAAAAATCTGATTTGGTTTACATATAACATAAATGTGTAAGGCCAGAGCCAGAAGGGTATATGATGGGGCATTTCCACTCTGTGGACCTAGTCCTAGTGACTGATTGCAGGTCTGTATAACTTAATGTATATATTTATGACCAGTTGCAAAACACAAAGTCTATTTCTTTCTTTTCTTTCTATAAAGTGATTGGATGTTTACAAGTCACTTATATGCAAGTCCAGAACACAGTATTCTATATAAAGAAACAGTTAACTGTGGGACTTCGAGATGTGATGCAGACGTGTATTCTGCATCGGTGTATGAGCACCCAGTGCACTGGAGCTGGAGAATTTAGCCTAGCAGTACCTGGAGAGGTGTGGGGGGGTTTGCACCTCATGGCCATCGTCCCTCCACCCCCAGTAATATGAGGCAGTGCTGCCCTGACCCCCATCAATTCCCTCACATTGAATGCCTCGAGACTAGACTCCAGTGCAGATGGGACGGAAGTTGGGTCATGGAATACACATCTGCATCACATCTTGAAGTCCCACAGTTAACTGTTTCTTTTATATAGAATACTGTGTTTTGGACTTGCATGTAAGTGAGCTCTCCAGTTAATACAAGTGACAATTCTCAACAAACAACCAAAATTCTTATATCACGCTGACAGTCTGGGTGTTTTGACTTGTGAAGAACCATAGTTAAAGTAAGTAAGTGTTTCTTCTTCTTCAAGTAGATGCAGCCACTTAGGTGACTCACAAGCAGTACCAATAGGAGGTGGGGCTCAGACTCTATCTAAATAAGGACTACAGGACCACCTTCCCAAAATTTGCATTTGCTCTGGACACCTCGGTAATAGCACAATGGTTCGTAATCGTATGTATCAACAGAGGTGAAAGTAAACTGGTACGCCCCAGTACGGTGTACTGGCAAGAGCTGACTTCCCCAGGTGGCAATTAAAAGGGCCTGGGGCTCCCAGCAGCGGCTGGAGCCCCGAGACCTTTAAATTGCCGCCAGAGCCCTGCTGCCGGAGCCCTGGAGTAGCGGTGGGGCTCTGGGAGTTATTTAAAGGGCTGAGGCTCCTGCTGCCTCTACTGTCCTGGGCCTTTAAATAGCTGCCAGAGCCCCACCACCATTACCCCAGGGCTTCGGGGGCTATTTAAAGGGCCAGGGTGGTAGAAGCAGAGGAGTCCTGGGCCCTTTAAATAGCCCCCAGAGCCCTGGAGTAGCGACGGGGCTCCGGGGGCTATTTAAAGGGCCCAGGGTTCCCGCTGCCTCTACGGCCCCGTCCCTTTAGACTGCTGCCAGAGCCCCCAGCTGCCGCTGCTACCCCAGGGCTCTGGCAGGCTCCAGCGGCTATTTAAAGGGCCGGGGCCTTACCAGCGGCCGAGCCCTGGGCCCTTTACTGCTGCCGGAGCCCCCATTTGCCGCTGCTACCCCGGCGGAGGAGGCCAGGCACTTACTGGTACATGGCAGGCCGGGGCTGGCTCTGACCACCCCATCCCCACCCCTTCCGCCAGAGGTCCCGCCCCTTCCAGGGGCCAGAGCCAGCCCCAACCCAGCCCTGTACTGGTAAGTCTCTATATCTACTTTCACCCCTGTGTATAAACAACCATGTGGCAGGCCTGCAAATGTCCAGTGTTGAGACATCATTTAAAACTGCCATTGTCGGCAGCTTGTTCTCTCATAGAATGGACTCACACCCATTGAGGGGGCATAGGTGAAGCTGTTTTGTAGGTAGTTTTGATGCAGGAAATTAACCACTTAGAGAAGTCTGTGAGAAGATTGGCTGTCCCTGCATATGATCTGCATATGACAAACACAGATGAAGTGAGGCCCAAAAGGGCTTAGTCCTGTCCAGTCCTGTCTAATGTGTGAAGGCACTGCTCCTCCAGGGGTGAAAGCAGCTTAGGAAAAAAGACACATGCAAATACCCTGCCTGGTTCAAATGAAACTGAGAGACCACTTTAGACACAAATTTTGGGAGGAACTGTTGCAGACTGTGGAAGTGGTACCCCTCAATTGACTTCAGTGCTCAGTTGGTACCAAAGTCAGCAGTGGTACCAAAGCCACCACTGGTGCTGAGGTGGAAGATGGGGAGTGCTGCCACGGTAACATCAGTGGTACAGAATGCAGCAGTGCCAAGGGGTTTCCCACTACCGAGGAGATCCATTGTGCCAGTCCTGGCACCGGGCTCACTTCCACAGTCTCTGGCAAGGGAACAGCAGGATGTGATGCCAATAGACTCAAAAGTTCATTGGCCTGTCCAGACAGTGAAGCTGTGGGATGCCATAGCCCTGACAAAGACCTGAATCAAAGCAGAGCTTGGGACGGAAAGACAGAGGAGGGCCACTGCTGTCTCATGTGCCACTGACGTGGACACAGTTGGTGCCAATATTGCCCTTGTCAGCACTGGACTCAACAGATATCCCGGAGCAAGAACAGGAATCAATAGTATGGGGTCTCTCGGCATCCCTATGCGGTACTGAGGAGCAGTTGGAAGGACCTGCTCCGTTCCGTGTGATGGCAGCAGCCATACTTTTTCTTAAAAAGGAAGAGCCTCCACAAGGCCTGGAGTGGTCATGATTGGTCTTACGAGAACTTTTGTTTGGCGCACTCAAAAGAAAGCGCCTTCTGTGTCTCTTTGGAGAGGTGGTGGTGGCTGCATAGCATAAGCCAACACCACCCAGTGAGGTTGAGAGTGACCTCCGATTCGACGTAGGCCTTGGTACCTCCTGTTGCTGATTCAGGCAAAGGTCTCTAGCCACCTTAGTCTGCTGTTTTGTGAATGATTTACAAATCAAACATTGGTCTTTGATGTGGGCCTCACTTAAGAGGAGTAAGCAGCTTGTGTGAAGGTCATTGTTGGGGATAGCCCACTCCATACGACAGACAATGTTTAAACCCTGGTGAGGGCATCCCCAGGAAAAAAACACTTACCTAAGCTAACTAATACTAAGTGTATTAACTAACAATATACAACTAGAACAACATGTTAGAGGATTTTGAGGAATTGTGAGGTTAAGAACCACACAGAGCTCTGACTGCAGCCACGGGTGGTAAGAAGAAACTGAGGGGGTTGGGATGGTGCCGTCTCATATAGCCAGGAGGTGGCTAGGACCACAAGGCATGAGTGCTGCCCCCTTCCAAGGTATTGCAAGGCAAAATCCTCCAGCTCTGGTGCCCTGGGCATCTACTGCATCTACATTGACTGTTCCTTTGCAAGAATGAGACAACAGAGATGAATAATTAAACAAAACTTCCAGGTATATTTTCTAAAGAAATGCAAGGATTATCTATTCACATAGTTTAGGGGGGAATAAATATTTTGGCAAGAACAACACTTGAAACTCTACCGAATGCCTATAATTAGAAATAACAAATTTGGTCTACCAAAGTAAATGTCACTCTACTTTGCCCGGCACTAAGATACTTGGCCTACCTGCCCATAAGTATTTTGCCCACTACTCATCTATTCCACCCAGAGGAATTTAGGTCAGACTTTTAGAGCTAGATTAGGTGGACAAAATAATCCCATCTGCCTGCATGTCTATAAACACTGCTATGAGCGAAATAGTTTGATGGTAACTCTGCCATCCCTATGCTATTTATTTTTAAAAATTTGTAAGATAAAATAATGCTAGAAGAGGATAAAAACACTTCTATAGAAACAAACCAACCACTGCCACCTCTGTCTCCCATTCCATCCCACCCCCCATATCCAAACTAGGGAAAAAGCAGGGGAAATTCCCTCCTGAGCCTCATAAAGGGTTATCAGCTATTTCCAACACAAAAATGATCAATGGAATCTGATCCTGCATACATTTAGGCATGATTACCTTTAGAGATGAGTTGTGCCATTGAGTTTAGTGGGACAACTCACATACATACAGTTAAGCATGTGCATAATTATTTGTAGGATGAGAGCCTTAATCAGCAAGTTCTCTTCCTCAAGATTCATTTCTGAGACTTTCAGGGAGACATTTACAACAAAAACATCAAATGAATTAATATGACCAGACAATAAATAGAAAGACTTTCCAACTGTCTCCCAAAGACATTCCCATCCCTCCGTCTCTCAAGCAGTTAATGTGTAGCCCTTCCACTGAATACCTGTGCAACTGGAGGCTTACCCACATTTTCATTATAGACCAGAGTGTCACCCTTCACCTTGATACACATTTCTCAGTGGTCTTCCTTAGAGGCCCACTATTGCCAGCTTTAGCAGCCTCTCTCACTGTAAGCCCCTCCATTCTATTTTATCATCTTAAATGTATTCCCAATCATTTACAGACTTGCTTTCAAATTAGATGACCAAAACTGGGAAATCTGGCCTAACAGTTACTTTAGACAGTGATGACACAATAGGTTTGTACTTATATTAGGTGTCCATCTGGATAATTTAGTCTTCTTTACTGCTGCTACATGTTGGACTGGGAATTTTAATGCTGGCCCTAACAATAAATACACACAGCTCTGTTTCCTCTTCCCTATGAACTAATTCAATTTTTATTTAAAACAATGCTTAATTTGTGGGATATTTCTACTGAAGAGCATCACTTAACATGTGTATCCATTACATTTCATATTCTACTTCTCAGCCCAGGCACCCAGGCTATCAAGATTACACTGTAAAACCCCTACATCCTGCTGCAGGTTAACCACTCTCCCTAGTTGAGTATCTTTTGCAATATTTATTATCCTACATGTTGTAACTTTACCTAAATCAATAATTAAAATGTTAAAGAGTAATGGTTCCAATACAGAAAACTAAAGGACTCTACTACTCATTGGATTCCAAAGAACAAAGAACTTCTACAAGAATCTGTTGTGTGAAACTTTAGCAAAAGCTTTCTTAAAATCTGGATACATTAAATCTCAAATTTTTCCTTTATGAAGACTGAATTTTATTTTATTTTACAAGTAATCATATTTTCATGACATGATTTACTCTTTCACAAATCCTTGCTGACTCATACCTTTTAACTTGTAATTTTCCAAAAGCATTCTTATGCCAGCCATAAATATAATTTCTCTCTCTTTTTTTGCTAACATACTGTAAAATGTTATATTTACAGGTCTAATTTTTAACCTCTTTCTTATAACCTTTCTTTTTAACAGCTGTAACTAAATTCACTAATTTCTAGTTACTTGGCACCCTTGCATCAAAAGATGTTTTAAAAATCATAATGGCACAGCTATTTTATTCCTAATACCCTATATGAAGTATAGACATAACTCATCCCTGCTCAGTGCTTTAACTAACTTTATTCTTAATACTTATGAGTTTCAGTACTCCAATATATCCTCATGAATATGCTGTTGTACTGGCAACGCTGTACAAAATTAATGCTGGGATTTGCCTTTGATAACTATAGGAATTACCATGGAAAACACCATTTATTAATACAGTTAACACGAATATTACTTTGTTTTTGGTAGAGCCCACAATGTGCTAGGTGCTGCAGAAACATAAAAAAAAATATGGTTCCAGCTCTGTAGATCTTGCATTCTACAAACCATTCCCTGGCAGCTAAGACATGACAAAATATAGGGAAGTATGGCAGTAACTCGATACCTCAAGAAGGTAGATCAGGGGTAGGCAACATATGGCATGCGTGCTGATTTTCATTGGCACTCACACTGCCCGGCTCCTGGCCCTCGGTCCAGGGAGCTCTGCATTTTAATTTAATTTTAAATGAAGCTTCTTAAACACTTTAAAAACCTTATTTACTTTATATACAACAACAGTTTAGTTATATATTATAGAAAGAGACCTTCTAAAAACATTAAAATATATTACTGGCATGCAAAACCTTAAATTAGAGTGAATAAATGAAGACTCGGCACACCATTTCTGAAAGGCTGCCAACCCCTGAGATAGATGTTGGTAAATTACACCTTTTTAACACTGAGCACTGTACATGGACAAATTGCTTATTGTTTGTTGAGGTTAATGCATACTTTCAGCTACAACTGACCATTGGCACAACTACTTCTGGATGTTTCTCTAAACATCTGTTTAAGTCTGAATTTCTATCCTTAAACCATGCATGATTTAATAACTCATATGTTTATGATCTGCTGCAAAACTTACCTGTTTTCAAAATTAATTTGGCCCTTTGAAAGTTAAGCCACACAGCTAGTAAGTTTGACATACACACTATGAAGATAGGGGAGAATTGGTCTTTATATATTTGGAAGCTAGGCTAATTCATTCTTTTTAAAAAAATCATGTTCATTGTTTTTCTCCATTCCCCCACACCCAACATCATGCTGCAATGCTGCCTGTCAAATAGGTAACACAAAGCAATATGGCTATCTTACTGTTATGAATACAAAGGGAGACATTTCATCAGGAAAAAGAAACCAGGGCAATTCATATATATTTTTTCTCTTCCCATTATGGTTAGTTTCTTCGAAGTAATGGATACCACACATGGTCCCGTCATCTTTTCAGTAGGAAGAGTAACAGTGTCTCATCATAAAATCATTCATAAAAATATGTTGTGCATGGGAAAAAAGTGAAGATAAAGGTTAAAAGTTTTTATAATTTACTAACCTAATTTAGTCTACAGTTTATTTGTCAAAAAACTTGGCCCAAATTTTTTAATGGAAGCCAAAACTCAGACATGCGGGTACTAGATATTTAATGGTTTCAGTGTTAAAACAAAAATATACATATTTGGGGTTTGAGAGCCAACTACATTTAAATGGTGATTTGAAGAGTTACTCTGAAGTTCCATTGCTAATGATGATTTAAAAAAAACCAAAAAACAAAAATGCTTTCCCTGTGAATCCATATTATAGTAGTATATCATCCTTTCTATAAAGAATATGTTTATATATTTAAATCTAAATCTCAATACATACTTATGATTATTATTATTTATCTTCCATATTAAGGTAACTTCTAGGGATCACAATCATGACTGGGATTCCATTGTGCTGGGAATTATACATAAACATTGGAAGGCCTGGGCCCCAAACCCAAAGAGTTTACAATCCAATTTAAGACTAGATTGAATAAGTGATGATTGCAAATAATATGAGGTAATGGGCTGGACTGGACAAGGGTAATAGTAATAAGACCATGCAGTTATCCAGTGAAGTTAATTACTTCCCGAAAGGTATGCCGGAAACCATTTGTTTTTATAAAGAACATGAAGTTGCATTACTAAAATATCTGTTATGCTGGTTCATGTTGAATGGAAAGCTTTGTTACAGAAAAAGATAAAACTCACTTAATACATTTACGAACGCATTCTTAGAAATCATGCCTGACTTCTGTCCTACGAACAGACAGCCTCATTGAGCTATATGTATAAGTGAATGGGTAACAGATTGAGTTACTGACACCCTTTGGTATGCAGCCTTGTCTCCTCAGGTTTGCAGTCCTTAGCTCTTTGGAGGATTAAGAGAAAGTATGACTGCACTTCCTTCCGGCTATTCAGTACGTTTTTTATTTTTTAAAACCTTCTCCATTTTTTGCAAGTATACGTCTGCATGACTCATCAGTAACTGACTTCAACATGTGTTGGGCAAATCACATCACCAGCAAAAGACTAAAGTCTAAGTTTGGGGTGTATCCAATCAGAGTTTTTACCCATTTGTTTACAACTTTCACATTCAGTGCTCTGCGACAGAGTTTAGCTTCTCTTCATACCACTTGAAACCTGTTAGCTACAGAAAAAGCTTTTTTTCTCTGGGGCATTTAGTTAAATATGTACCCTTACAGAATCCAATAAATACATGTGCCATATTTTCAACTCTCTTCGTGTCAGTGGGGTTGCCACTGTGTAAGTGAAGAATAATTTGGCCCCAAATGTTTAATTTTCATACCCAAAATAGTAAAAATCAAGAAAAGATTCAGTGCAAATTAAGATGTCAGCTACTACACTACTTCTCCCTATCCTGCTTGAAGGATCATTGTCAAGGCTTATTTCAAGTACAAAAGGTATATACTTATTCTGATTCATACAGCTTTTCATACATAATTCCCACTGGCATGAAAGGGAGTTACTTGCATTCCTATGTCTCTCTCTCTCTTGGATCCAACTAAGCTATACATTAAAATCAATGAATATAATACATTTCAATTTGAAAATCAATTACTCTACAATGAGGAATCTCAACTTGTGGTTTGTGACCCTCATGGGGGTCAGGACCAGCCTGCGCGTCCCATATTGCTAAATGTGATGGGGGTCTGGGATAGATGGGAAGGTGTCCCCTATATGAAAAGGTTGAAAACCTCACTCTACAGTATGTAGAGGTGAATATAAAGGTACCTCAATGTATTTGATTCAGAAACTTCTCTTCACTTAAAGATGATTTACAGTCATTCAGAACATCTTCAGGAAGTCAGTGGGCATCTCTCTTGAGGGACCCTGAAAATAATAAAATTATATTTGTGATCTTGGGATTTAATGGGTTTTATTCCTTAATATATATTTAATGTCATTTTCTAATTGAGTGCTTGTTGAATTTACCAGTAATGAGGGACTCAAAGTGTCCTTGTGATTTCTTCCATGTTTTGTAAGACTATCTAAAAAGTATTATTGTTACAGGCAAGTCTGGATGCCTACTTGCCTGTATCTGGTGAAATCACAAATGAATGCCACTAAAGAGAACTAGCAGAGGGAACTAATATAGATTAATCACACATCAGTAGAAGGCAGTAGCACACAAAGGCACATCCTACAGCATAAACATCAGTGCTCAGGTTAATGTACCACATAAATCAAGAAGCTTTATTTAGAAGTAACAGAAGTGCAAGTCAACAGCTGGATGTCAGATCATGCCAAGAGAGAGACAGACAGACAGGACTCTCCTTCTCTCAAAAGAAGCAACAAGACCTAAAGTCAAGGGGTCCAAATCGCTGTTGCAACATAATTGTGGCATAAAGGAACTACTAAGGGTACAGAACTGGCCTCCAGGGGATAATCTCATGTAAGAGGTTTCCTCAGCTGGTGCAGAGAATGGAGAGGGCACGGCTGGTGTGCACTGCACTAAAACTATTCTCCGCTGGTGCATAGCAGTAAAAAGGCTGCTGCAGCCAGAGCATAAATTAGAGCACCCTAAATCCATGTAGTTGCCTTGACTGTCTGAGAACACAAAGAACATAGAGACTGTTTTAAGCCACCTTTGTGTGTGTCCCCCAGATGAATGAAGTAGCAGAGAATTGGGGCCAAGAACTTTAGCTACACATACAGAGAGAGTTCAAAAGGCAGAAACAGAATTTAAAGTCAAGAACTTGAGCACAAACCTCCAGGATACCTTGTTCCTTACAATCATCATCTTCCTTATGACTATCTGTTCTTTTGTTATGGATAGTACTCTACTGAGTTTCAAATAGGGAAGTGTGTGAAATTGACTTCTAGCCTTTGGATGTGTGAAGTGACCCATTTTCTCGGGATAATTACATACAACTAAGTTGGTGTAACAGAGAGCACAACAGAGATGGTGAAGAGTGCACTACATCTCAGTATCCTACTCTGAGCATAATATGAAAGCCTATTTTAAGGAACAGCGTAAGAGTCATGAAAGGAATAACAGATTTTTCTAGTAGCAATATTTTCTACTAGGAATGCAAGCAAGCAATAGAATCCCTGTTCACTTTCTCTAGTTTAAATGTTTAACTGTACAATTGTACTTCCTGGATTAAAGAATGCCATTTGTTTAAACTCTACAAATGGACTATCTACCTATTGTCCCTCTTATGAGTTTAGGCTAGAAATACCATATATATAATACTTCAGATTCTGGCAGACAGTCCTTGGTATGCACAAGAGCAGCTGGTAAGCTAAGAAGAATTTCAGTTTTAGCTACCCAATGGGTTAAACTCCACTAGGTGAGGGGGATCTGTTACACAGGAGCACAGGCCAACTACACTCTAGAAGAAGTCAGTAAGACATGTATACACAAGCCAGCAGAGAAGTAACTTTTATCAGGATTGATGGAAGGAAGCTTGATTTCCATATAGATAAAAAGAAAGGGAATGAAGGGTTCTGCCCTGCCCTCAGCTACATGGGCATGTAAACATGATACAGGACTTTAACAAAGAAAATTAATGTTTTATTTCTGGATTATGTGTTTTGTAAGAAAAAACTCAAGATATTCAGAATTTTCAGTTAAGTACGAGTATTGAGATCTCATTTTGAAGGCGCTTACAAAAATCAGTGTATTGACAGGAGTAAAAACAGCTCTCTCTGCACAGCAGGTAAAGTCACAAGTCAGCAACAGTCAGGCCAAAAGACAGTTGAATCTGGAAAAGTATTAGGGGAAAAAAAAACAGTGCCTCTTCAATGCATGAATAGCTCCAATGAGATATTTATCAATGGTAAAAAGTACAGACTAGAATTCTGTCCACTGGTAGGACAGTGGAATTTTCATAAGCATTCGGTGTTGGTCTTACTCTTCTTCCACTGACATATTAGTGGGAAAAGAGTGCAGAGCACTTGTGAAAATCTCACTCAGAACTTACAGTGTTACTGTAAGAAAAAAAAGTGATGGCCCTGAACTATGTGTTTGAAACCCGGGTATAACTTAGGCCCAATATTTCCTTTAAGGAAGAAATACATATTTTATATACATCTGTCAAATATCAGAATTATAAGGATGAACCAAACATTGCAAGGTTCTTCTGTGAAGGCATTTTTCCTTGGTAATATTTAGCATGACAATCTAAAATAGAACTTGACACTTTGTTTCTGTCAGACAGGTATAACCACTGACCCAAGAAAACCTAAAAGATCAAAATTGTAAATTCCAGTCTAAAATAAGGGCAGAAAATTATGCATGTCTGTTCAGCTACGTATAATTAAATGAAAAGAGGTTTGTTTTATTTTGTTGTTTTACTAAAAGAGAAAGAAACATGATTCTGACATAAAATTTACTCTAAACATTTTTCCAGTTGTCATCGGAAATACTTTGGGTCTTGATTCTGTTCCCGTTTGCTCCATTGTAACTCCATTGAGCTCAGTGAAGTTACTCCTAATTTACACTGGCAAGATCAGAATCAAGCCTTATATTATTACTGACAGGCGTAAAACAGACTGTATTGATTGCTTACAGTTTTCAGCTTATATGCCTATATATTACAGGGCCAGATTCTGACTTTAAATACATCCCATTCATACTCATTATCCTGAATGGGAATGCATACAGTTCAAATAAGGGCAGAATTTGGGCCATAATTATTTACAGGTATTTAGTTGGCCCCCATTAGCACAGCATCTGTGCACCTGTGAGATAAGGAAATATTATCCCTGTTTTACGGATGGGGAACTGAGGCACAGTATGGACATGTGGCTTGGCTAAGGTCATACAAGTCTGTGGCAGACAAGCCCCTCGAGAGAAATCTGGGGCTCCAGTACATTATTTCCTGGGCTCCCACCTCTTCCCAGTTCACTCCAATTTCACCCCAGTTACAGACATTTTGCCCCACCCCTGAGCTTGAGGATGTAGCACAATTGTTCTCCCCATCTTGTCAGCCTCAGTGGCAGAGCAGGGACTTGAACCCACATCTCCCATGTCCTAGACTAGCCCCCTAACCATTTGGAAAGCCTTCCTCTATCACTCAGATTAAAAAAAACAAGTGTAGATAGAACAGGGACTAGGTCAAACAAGAATAATAAATTTGTTTAAGGAAACTGAGGGAAGCATCAGTTCCATCAATCAAGAAGTCATGTGTAAATCGATAGCTTGAAACCTTGAACAGTTATTTTTACTGAAGAACAAACCATGTGTCACATGATGCTGACTGAAGAAGCTGTGAGAATATCATGCACCTCTGCTTGAACCCAAAAGGAGCATGTTTTTACTTTTGGAGTTACGAGGCTAATTCCTGCTTGAAT
Organism: Mauremys reevesii; assembly: GCF_016161935.1. NCBI lineage: Eukaryota > Metazoa > Chordata > Testudines > Geoemydidae > Mauremys > Mauremys reevesii. The sequence goes on along the minus strand of NC_052631.1, from coordinate 88,580,273 downwards.
TACTCATGGGAAGCTACCCAGCAAAGACTTCTCACATGACTAAGGTGCACAGAATCTGGCCCATCACCTATTAAGCTATTACTGATTCACCATTTTCAAGAATGTACTAGCCCGGAAACTGTGAAACAATGGCTTTCTCACCAGCCTGGGGAATTCTCAGCCACAGCAAATTAGTCTTTGACCCTTGGTTCTGGGCTCCATTTATTGCCCAAATGAGCATAAACTCATAAATGGAAAACCCTCAATGGGGTTTTCTACTCAGCCAAAATATCCAGGGCTTCTCACCTGGAATCTTTCTTCTTCAGGGACTCCTGCAGGAAACTGTCACTATCTGAATAATTCGCTGACATTTATAATCAGTTATTTTCCTCCCAGCTGTATCTGACAATTGATGAGAGCTGGCTGGCCAGAGGCATCTGGCCCTTAATGCGGCAGGCCACCGTGTTACAGGACTGTGCATCAAAGCCTGCTGTCCAAGTGAAAATGGTGCACACCAGTAAACCGCCATAGAAATGGTTCAAAACTACAACTTTTGGGTATCGTTTTCTAACCTTTCATTGTTCAAAGGTGACTGGGGTTGGGCCCGTGTTGAGTTTTAAAACCATGACTGTGTCTTCTCTGGAATCCAATCACAGATACAGAATTGCCAGTGAGTTTCTATTATACTTCTGGATGAGAGGGGATAAAAAGACTTTGAAAAACCAAGAAAACAATCCTTGTCTTGAGAACAAGGATAAAATGCTTTTTATAGTTCATGCCTTTAGAACAGGAACAATATGTTTCTCAGGGAAGACAAGTTTTATTGCTTTTTTTCCAGAGGTGATAACTCAAAAGCTTCATAAAATTGTTGATATTATTCAAATAAATCAAATAATTTATCAGTTCAACAGCATGTCACCCTGGGCCAGATTGACACCTCTTGCAGAAAAAGTTGCAAGAAAGTGCCAAGGAGATTTCCACTGCAGAGTTTTCTTGGAAGAATCTCCTCCACCAGTTGATAGGGTCTGAAAGCTGCCAACCCCATAAATCCAGGGGATTCACATCAAAGAAAGCCACCAAGTCTGTACAGGAAGGGGCTACTGCCAAGAGTGCAAGGGACAGGACTAGATGACCTCTCGAGCTCCCTCCCAGTTCTACGATTCTATCATTCTACCGGAAGAGCAGTCCTGCTTGCCTCCTCCAGCTCCCCTGGAAACATGCGGCTATTGCGTGAATTACTTGCAGGTGCTCAGTAACAGCAGTAGAGAGAATGCTGAAGGAGTTAATGTTGCTGCAATGGCATTGACTCATGACAGGATTGCTACATGGAAATCCCTAAGCTGAGCAAAGAAATGTGCCATGGGAGTCGCCAAGTTGCTGCTCCCCTTCCCTCACCACCTGGACTTGTTCAAATAAATCTGGAGCCACATGCAAAATCATTAGCCTGGATTTCCATTTGCAAAGTCCAAGATTTGGGATGTGGTCTTCTCTCAATCAGCCTTCTGAAACTGCTCTGCCATGCCAGATGAGGGAGGGAGGTCTTGGTTCCACAGAATGGGCACTAATAGCAAACGTATCCAGAATGAGACTGCTGTGCATAATTTTCCCAAAGGGCTCAGGTTATCTCCACAGAGCTTTCAGCCAGCATCAGGCAGCTTGTGTACCTGCTTGAGGCAGTACAGGATACATGAGCAGCAAAAAATCCAATTATGTCAACCTGTCCCTAGTGGACATGGCTCTCACACAAGATCTGGCTGCAGGTTTGGCAGCACTGATTTAATTAACTCTGCCTCTCACCCCCAGCTCTATTTCTAGAATACCACTGGGACTACCATGCAGAGCACCCACTGAGGGGCCTCTCTAAGACTACAGAGAAAGGGTGCTAGAATCAAGGAGGTCATATACCCATCTTCCTTTTACTCCCCCAGAGGAAGTTCCACCCAAATTTGTCCCCCCTCAATTCCCATAAGCAAATCCATGACAATGGAAACTCTCCATCGGTTCAAATAAATGTGTCAAAACAACTTTTTAATAGTACAGTGCATGTAATTAAAAATCTTTTATTAGTCACATTTATTAGCCAATATCATGTATATACCATAAGTTCTGTTTGAGCTAGGAGTTATCATCCTATAGAAGCCCAAGATATATTAGCTGATGCTGTTACTCTCTTATTTTAGATACGTTTTCTGAATTCAACAAGCAAAAATATGGCTCTTGATAGCTAAAGAAAATTCAACGATGCTACCTTGTTTTGCTGTATTTTTTCTCCTCCAGAGTTTTATTTGTGTACTCTCTCAAAAAATCCATCTCCATGGATGAACAAAACTTGACATTTATATAATTAAGCAAATGTGTCATGTTGTCAGGCCACAACACATCCCTAATAATTATGAATGTATAATCATACCTTTGTTCATGTACTTAGAGGTACATGTGATGTATAAGTGGGCCCAGATCCTTGGATCTAGTCAAGGAGAGCATGGCACCAGGCCTGGCTCCAGGCACCAGCATTCCAAGCTGGTGCTTGGGGCGGCAATCTGCAAGGGGCGGCAGTCCCTGTTGTTTTGCCCCCAGCAGCACGCTGAATTGCTGCTGTGGACGGCGGGGGCAGTCCATGTGCCCTTAGGGCGGTACGTGCGTTTCCGCAGTGGTGGCAATTCGGCAGCAGTTTCTATATTTAGCTGTCCACGGCGGCTTCAGTTAAACATAGAAGCTGCCACCGAATTGCCGCCCTTGCGGAAATGCGCCTGCCGCCCTAAGGGCACACGGACTGCCCCCACTGCCCGCGGCAGCAATTCGGTGCGCTGCTTGGGGTGGCGAAAACTGTAGAGCCGGTCCTGCATGGCACAATTTACGATGGGGGAAAACAATAATGTTTTTAAGCTCCCTTGATCCTGGGCCATCTGTGAATTAGGCCAGGCCCATGGTTGAAATCAAAGCAATGTGAGAGGCCCTCCATTGATGGAGGCTACCAATAGCCCAAGAAGACAGTTGGGAATTATCAAGGTGCAGGAAAGTTCCAGCCACTTCCTTATACTGGCTACCAGTAGGCAGTGGTGTAGAACCAATACACCACCACCTCCCTCTACAATAGGTTATCCTGAATGCTGATGTGTGAGCCACTCTCCACTTGCAATGCAACATAAAGTCATTGCAGCACATACCAGTATCGGGGCCAGAATATTTAAGAGCAATAATATTAACATATCTATATTATGTGATTTATAGTGATTGAGCCATATATAAAAACACAATATATAGTGTATTTTCCAAGAAATACAGTAATACTCTGGTTTAAGTAATACAATACTTACACACACACTATGTTAATAGAACAATATTAAGGTCAAAAAGTCAAGTAATCAAAAGTTATGAAATGGTAGAATTAATGCAGCCTGAATAGTCTTAGTTTGGCCTCTTTGTGTACTTCGATAGACTCTTTAAATACTTGATCATATCCTGTTTTTCCATAGGACCTCTAATTTATTCAGTTCACATAATGAACAGTGCTCATTTCATGAGCAGATATTTAGTATTTTGTTTTATCCTCACTGCTCAATGTGGCCTCGTGCCTAATTTACTGCATAATACTGTTAGTTAATAAATATATATTAGGCTTACTATACACTACATTAATAGATATTGTGTGCATGGTATTAATTATATGCACACCTCATGATATATTATATTCAGTTATATATATAATGTATATTATGCTCATCCCACAATTCTGTTCACCCATGTCAAGCATCCCACAACACTTCTCAAAGTGGAAGCTATCTTTAGCATTAGAAAACAGGAAACTTGTCAAAGCAAAGATGCATGTATATTCTGTACCAAGTACAGTTAGGGAATAATTTCCTGCCTCATTGGAATATAGGATTTAAAATGAGATATGGGAAAGTATAGGGAGGTACCAAGGACAAAGCTAATGGGTTAAACTGTAAATTAAGTGACGTATAGGGGACTTTTTTCTTGTAAACAACCACAATATAAACAGAAATGGGTTTGAGGGCGTTCTTTGAAGGACACCTTACACAGAAAATGCTGTGAGATAAGAATTGCTTCCCTGAAGGAGGGTATGCATGTCTCCTTTTCACACTCTACTATTTAGACATTAAACTTGGCTAAGTTTGGTTATTTGGCTCGTGAACATTTTTAAGAATGAACTGAGAGTGTAGTCAAACAATTGGCTACACCTTTTAGTGAATACTATTCAAACTCTGCTCTGAAGACATAACATTTTATCAGGGGCTTTTCTACTGCATTGTCAACTATAATATCTGAGTCTTTCACAAGTATTCATGAATTTATTTTCACAAGAGTCAAGTGAGATAAGGGGATATTATTATCCCCCATTAAAAGTTGTAGAACTAAGGAACAGAGAGATTAAGGTCAAAAGTATCCAATAACATTTGGTACCAAATTTAAGACACCTAGGAACTGATTTTTCTGAGTACTTAGCATTATATTGCATGGGCTGAGGGATGTGCTGGCCGCCGCTTCCCGCAGCCCCCATTGGCCTGGAGCAGCGAACCGCGGCCAGTGGGAGCTATGATCGGCTGAACCTGTGTACACTGCAGGTAAACAAATGGTCCCAGCCCGCCAGCGGCTTTCCCTGACGGGTTGCGTGCCAAAGGTTGTCGATCCCTGGCCTAAACCATGAGGCTGGAACAGGGGAACTGCTTCTTTCTCTAAATGCCTCCCAACTTCTTCAACAAATGAAGCAAGATCTTATAGACAACAGTCACTTTCACTACACAGTTCCGATTCAACTTCTGAGCAGGTCCAGCCCCTGCAATGAATAAAACAGAGGTCCTGTTGAAAAAATAGTATGTGCTCATGTAATTAAAGATGGTATCCTAATGCATATGCACAAGGGGGATGAATTAAGGTTTCGCAGGCAACCTTAATGTTGGCATTTCCTAACTTTTGAGTGCTTAACTCTGCAACCTTAGTGTTCTTCTAATGTAGGGCTTTTTTGTGTAATTTCCTTCTTTTTAAAAAAAGCAAACTGAGAAAACAAAAATTCTATCAAGTGCCCTCATATTGACACCTGCGTGGGTCATTAGCAGGGTTGGAACTTTTAGATCCACCACACAGAATTCTGTCACTTCATTTAATAGAGTAACTGATAGTAGTAGTAGGTTGTCATCTGCTATGTGGACCGACACAAGACAGGGATTTCATACTTTGGCAGTGGATTTCACAGCTATTTGTTACAGCAGAGGAACAGTGAAACTCATTCAGGAATCGTGGGTTCACCCCAGGTTCTAGAAGGGAGTATGCTCTGCTGGACACAGATTTGTATATTCCTTTCTCCCAAGCTTGAACTCTTTTGCCTATCCCACTCCATCTTGCCCCTATCCCAGTCCTGCCTTCCCCCAATCTCTGGTTCCTCATCACAGTTCCATTCACCTCCCTTAGCTGATCCTATTCTTCACTCCTCAGGTTTCTCATCCCAGTCACAGTCACCTTGCTCAATTACTCCTAGTCTCACGCCTCTAGGTTCTGTCCCAGCTCTAGTCTCCTCACCATCCCCAGCCACAGTCTTCCCCCCTGCTCCCAGTCCTCTTGCCCTGCCAATCCTTGTTCCCACCATTTGGGCTTCTCCTTCAGTATCTGTCTCCTCCACAACTTCCAGTCAACCTTCCCCTTACATGTTCCCATTGGTTCCCAAGTCCTAATCTCCCTCCCTGGGCTCCTTGACCAATATCAATATCTCCCTAATCCCTCAAGCTCCTTGTCCCAACCTCTTTGCCCAGATAGTTCCAGTTCTCTCCTCACATCCTGATTCCTTGTCAGATCTCCCCTCCCCTGCCATATGGAAAATTTCATCGCATATGCATGAAAAGCATATTATATCATACCATTATGCACTCTAAGCTGCTATTTTTCATACTTCTTTAGGATTTTAGCCATGTGACTTTCACTGAAGTTACTAGGAGCTGTGTGATTAAATCCTGGTGAAAGTCTTTGAAAACATAGAGCTAAGCATTTTATTCTGTCATTTGTATTTATGCATACATATCATTTGGTTCTCAGTAGATCTTTGTGTTAGAATAAGTATGTACTCTACACATTATTCTGATCTTTTAATTTCAAAAATTCACAGGCAAAATCTGATTTGCAGATGGGATTTGAACAGATGCATAAAAGGCAGGGTATTTCAAATGTGATCATGGAGCTTAACTTTTATATAACCACATAAGATGGAGGGCCAAATTTGACACTCATAAACAGCAGTTTAAACCAGGGTGTGACTTTACTAGAGTTAGGGACGATTTACTTTGGTATAAATGGGTGTGGAAAGCCACACAAATGTTTGCAATACCTTATGTAGGGGAGGAGAACCACAGGTAGAGCAAATGTAATTTTATTTTATTTCTTATATGCATTGGTTATCATTTTTAGGTTGTGTAGAATGAGTTACTGTCCATGAAGGATTGAATCCAGTCATGTTGACTATATATGCGTGACAATGTCAGCAATATGGACTATGGACACCATCCAGAAATGTGATAAAAAAATTCACTATAGAAAAGGAAATCAAGCAAGGCCACTCTCAGAGCCATAGTTTACCCTCTATTAATATTTTAGTTCAGTCAGGGCTGGCACACTGCGTTTATGCCAGGAAGAACTGGAAGTCCTGGCACGGTCAAGGAATTATCATGTGATTGGAATAACAGAGAGCTGGTGGGATAACTCGCATGACTGGAGTACTGTCACGGATGGATATAAACTGTTCAGGAAGGACAGGCAGGGCAGAAAAGGTGGGGGAGTTGCATTGTATGTAAGAGAGCAGTATGACTGCTCAGAGCTCCAGTATGAAACTGCAGAAAAACCTGAGAGTCTCTGGAGTAAGTTTAGAAGTGTGAGCAACAAGGGTGATGCCGTGGTGGGAGTCTGCTATAGACCACCAGACCAGGGGGATGAGGTAACAAACAGAAGTTACTAGATTACAGACCCTGGTTCTCATGGGGGACTTCAATCACCCCAATATCTGCTGGGAGAGCAATACAGCAGTGCTCAGGCAATCGAGGAAGTTTTTGGAAAGTGTAGGGACAATTTCCTGGTGCAAGTGCTGGAGGAACCAACTAGGGGAAGAGCTCTTCTTGACCTGCTGCTCACAAACAGGGAAAAAATAGTAGGGGAAAGAAAAGTGGATGGGAACCTGGGAGACAGTGACCATGAGTTGGTCGAGTTCAGGATCCTGACACAAGGAAGAAAGGAGAGCAGCAGAATATGGATCCTGAACTTCAGAAATGCAGACTTTGACTCCCTCAGGGAACTGATGGGCAGGATCCCCTGGGAGAATAACATGAGAGGGGAAAGGAGTCCAGGATTGCTGGCTGTATTTTAAAGAATCCTTATTGAGGTTGCAGGAACAAACCATCCTGATGTGTAGAAAGAATAGCAGGCGACCAGCTTGGCTTAACAGTGAAATCCTTGCTGATCTTAAACACAAAAAAGAAGCTTACAAGAAGTGGAAGATTGGACAAATGACCAGGAAGGAGTATAAAAATATTGCTCAGGCATGCAGGAAGGCCAAATCACACTTGGAGTTGCAGTTAACAAGAGATGTTAAGGGTAACAACAAGGGTTTCTTCAGGTATGTTAGCAACAAGAAGAAAGTCAAGGAAAGTGTGGGACCCTTACTGAATGAGGGAGGCAACCTAGTGACAGAGGATGTGGAAAAAGCTAATGTACTCAATGCTTTTTTTGCCGCTGTCTTCACGAACAAGGTCAGCTCCCAGACTACTGCACTGGACAGCACAGCATGGGGAGGAGATGACCAGCCCTCTGTGGAGAAAGAAGTGGTTCAGGACTATTTAGAAAAGTGGGACAAGCACAAGTCCATGGGGCCGGATGCACTACATCTGAGGGTACTAAAGGAGTTGGTGGATGTGATTGCAGAGCCATTAGCCATTATCTTTGAAAACTCATGGTGATCAGGGGAGGTCCCAGATGACTGGAAAAAGGCTAATGAAGTGCCCATATTTAAAAAAAGGGAAGGAGGAGGATCTGGGGAACTACAGGCCAGTCAGCCTCACCTCAGTCACTGGAAAAATCATGGAGCAGGTCCTCAAGGAATCAATTCTGAAGCACTTAGAGGAGAGGAAAGTGATCAGGAACAGTCAGCATGGATTCACCAAGGGCAAGTCATGCCTGACTAACCTAATTGCCTTCTAGGATGAGATAACTGGGTCTGTGGATGAGGGGAAAGCTGTGGACATGTTATTCCTTGACTTTAGCAAAGCTTTTGATATGGTCTCCCACAGTATTCTTGCCAGCAAGTTAAAGAAGTATGGGCTGGATGAATGGACTATAAGGTGGATAGAAAGCTGGCTAGATCGTCGGGCTCAGCGGATAGTGATCAATGGCTCCTTGTCTAGTTTGCAGCCGGTATCAAGCGTAGTGTCCCAAGGGTTGGTCCTGGGGCTGGTTTTGTTCAATATCTTCATTAATGATCTGGAGGCTGGCATGGACTGCATCCTCAGCAAGTTTGCAGATGACACTAAACTTGGAGGAGTGGTAGATACACTGGAGGGTAGGGATAGGATACAGAGGGACCTAGAGGACTGGGCCAAAAGAAATCTGATGAGGTTCAACAAGGACAAGTGCAGAGTCTTGCACTTAGGATGGAAGAATCCCATGCACTGCTACAGACTAGGGACCAAATAGCTAGGCAACAGTTCTGCAGAAAAGGACCTAGGGGTTACAGTGGATGAGAAGCTGGATATGAGTCAACAGTGTGATCTTGTTGCCAAGAAGGCTAACAGCATTTTGGGCTGTATAAGTAGGGGCATTGCCAGCAAATCGAGGGACATGATCATTCCCCTCTATTCTGCATTGGTGAGGCCTCATCTGGAGTACTGTGTCCAGTTTTTCACTAGGAGGGTGGTGAAGCACTAGAATGGGTTTCCTAGGGAGGTGGTGGAATATCCTTCCTTGGTGGTTTTTAAGGTCAGGCTTGACAAAGCCCTGGCTGTGATGATTTAGTTGGGGATTGGTCCTGCTTTGAGCAGTGGGTTTGACTAGATGACCTCCTAAGGTCCCTTCCAACCCTGATATTCCAAGATTCTTCCTGTCACATCATGGACTGAGTTGAATAACACTGTAGACAGTCCAGAACAGTTTGACTTACCTTACACTTAAAAAAAGTTAAAAATTGGCAATGAACAATGAGTGTATTGTTTATATTTCTGAAAGAAGCAGAAAAAAAACCCTGAGGAAAAATGATTGATATCATCCCTCATGACAGAACCTATGCCCCTTAAGATGTGTGCGTGGGGGGAACAAGAAGTAATAGGGGGAAATGAAAGGGAGGAGAGAGACCTCGAGTAATTCTGACTCTAAGAATTGGCTGATTGGAGGAGAATGCATGGTGTCATTGATTGAACTAAAATAAAATCATGGATGATTGTGACCTGCGGAAGAGAACTAGGTTTAGGAACTAACATCCTCCAGATCATTCACTCCATCTTGTCCCTTGTTTACTGTTTGAGTACAGAAATGGGAGTTTTGCTACCTATTTCAAGTGGAATGAGAGCTAGCCTTTCAAAATGGACCCCAAAAAGAACCATTATACAGACCTGGATTTGTATCTAAATCTTGTGGCTTGGGGACATCTCAATTTCTATTACTAGAATTATTTTAAAGTTAGAAGGTATAATTTATTAAATTCAGGGCCCAATTCTGATCTCACTTACACCAGGTTTATTCCAGCATAACTGCACTGACTTAAAGTGGTGTTATTCCTGATGTGCACCGGTGTAAATGAAAGCAGAATCAGACCTTCGGTCTTCAAACACTGAACAAATTTACACAACAGCCTTGACCTCTGAGTTACTGAAGAATCCTACCCATATCACAGGATGGATCTAGCTGTTTCTGGAATAACGTTCTTTTTAAATTTTCTTTATGCAGCAAACTGTCAAAGTTCGCATAGGCTTTCTTTTAAACAACTGCATTAATGCAAATGTTTTTGAGAAGACCATTTAGAAATAGTAAAAGCAAGTCTTTTACTGGTTTTATGCAATCTCTCTTTATGGTAAGGGCTTTTTGATTTGAGTATATGAGATGTTGAATCTTTCAGAAGAACTTATATGTACATGAAGAGATATTAATTAATTTCTCAGATATCAACACAACTGAAGAGGAATTCTGAAATAAGAAACTTTCTTGTGAAAACTGCTAAATTAATTGGGGCCATATTATGAGGGAGTTTGCTTGTGCACACCATTGACTCCACTGAGTTGCACAGGTGTGGCTGAGTGCAGAATTTTGTCCATTAAAAGGACAAAAGATAAATGACATATCTATCCATTATTCACCTGCCCGTTTTTCAAAATCTCTTGCATGGTTTTTTTTCTATTCAATGGACAAAATCTGAGATTTTCACATGCAAAGTAGCTAAATTATTTTCTGACTATTTTAATACCAATATTAATGCACAGGAATTTAAGCTATTTAACTGAAAGAAAAGTAAATTGACTGAAGTAATTCTTTTCCTCTTGGCTTTATATTATTATTTTTGCCTTTTGATATAGGAAAAACATCATCAAGAAAAGTCCACTCTCCTGATAGGTTAGGGAGTAAGATCAAACAATAAATAATAAATAAGTAGTACTTATAAGCACTTAATGTTTTTCTGAACAAATATTAAATATTCAGTCCTTACTATACCCCTATGAAAGAAGCAAGCAAGGATTATTAAGGAAACCAAGAGACAGAGAGGTTATGTTGTTTGCTAAAAAACAAATCAGGAACGGAGTTAGGATTGGAACTCAGAAGTTCTTAAGCCCCAGGGTTGTAGTCCACTAGATCACATTGTTTCTCACTCTTCTGGGTCATTGTGCTTTTCACCTTCCATCAGTCCTCTTCTTCCAGCAAGCACTTAGGAGTTACTACCATTAGCCTCAGTGCACCTTGAAGCAATGCTGACTCTCCCCTTTCACTTCCAGGTTATTAATAATAAAGCACTGAGGTGTGTGGCAACCATGTGAGCCACTCTGCTTTTTGTTCTTACCTGCACTACAGCTTCACTCCCCCCCTTCATTTCCCTTTCACCTCTTCCCCTAAAAGTCCCTTCTTCTCCCCCATTTCAGCCATGGGAATTATTTTTTAAAATTGTTTCTCTTTTTTTCCCTTTCTGCCTATATCTTTCTATATCTGCCTATATATTCCTTTCTGCCTATATATATTTACACTATTGCCAGCCTCCTGATAAAGCACTATCTCTATACACACAGTTATCACATCTTCCATTCCTATCCTCATACCCCTATTTTTTTCCATTGAAGCCAATTGGTATGTGCCCATTACTTTCAATGCTCCTAACTGCTGAGTTGCATTTGGTTCTTTTTGGATATAATCCAAATGTTAGAACTTTTATTTCCTTACCTTTTTCACATAGCTATTCCATTTATTCACCATCACTTTCCTTTCCCCTTGTAGCCCACGAAAGCTTATGCTGAAATACATTTGTTAGTCTCTAAGGTGCCACAAGTACTCCTGTTCTTTTTGCGGATACAGACTAACACGGCTGCTACTCTGAAACCTTCTATTTAATGCAATTATACTTTTCCCAAACTAGAAACTAAACACTGTTTTCCTATTTTCTATTTCTTATTAATAATTTTCTAAAATACAGCTATCTGTAACAAACATTCTGCTGCAGCATTTGTTCAGTTCTCCATAAATGTCTATATACTGAGGGAAATTTCTTTGAGACACTGTAAAACTCCCTTAAATTTTAGGGAATTTCACAGGTGTAACTGAGGGAAAACTTTTAGACTTTAGGGATGCTGGAAGCCAGAGTGGAGTAGTTTATGGCAGACGTAGCTTAATGACAGATAGCATTATAGCAGATCATCACTGTCTCTCATTTTATGTATCCATGGCAATTAATATCACAGCTGTCAAATGAAATTGGTCTGGATAAATCATTTTTCACCCAATCAGTAATTATAGGGGAATGTTCATGTTGTTCCAGTTATAAGTCTGTCAGTATATCCTCCTACATAAGAAGTTACTCACCCTGTGCAGTAACTGTAGTTCTTTGACATATGTCCCTCTATGGGTACTCCACTCTTGGTGCACATGAGCCCTATGTGCCCTTGATTGGAGGTTTACATTAGCAGTGTCCGTTTTGCCCACGCCTGTGTTGTTACCATCCTCATGCTCTGCACTGAGGCTATATCAGGCTGCATGGGTGAAATGCCCCCTCAATTCCTTCTGCACTGCTGAGTCTCAGAGGAAACTCCAAAGCAGAGGGGATGGAAGGCATGTAGAGGAACACCCATCCTGATGAACCTCAGTTACTGCACCAGGTGAGTAATGTCCTCTTATTCTTTGAGTAGTTTCCCTATGGGTGCTCCACTCTTGGTGACTCCTGAGCTATATCCCCAGCAAGGGGGGGCGGGAATTTGGAAGAGAGAAATGCACTGCCAACTGTAGCATCAGATCTGGAATCATCAGCCCAGGGCATAGGTCTAGAGAAGGTATGACTCGAAGACCATGTGGCAGCACTGCAGATTTCTGAAATGAGAACATTTCTAAGGAAAACCATGTGTGTAGTTTGTGGTCTAGTCAAGTGCGCCCAAAGGCTCCTAGGGAGCGAGCCTAGTAGCAAGCTATAAGACATTCAGAAATCCATTCTGAGACTCTCTGGATAGAAATGGTGGAACTCTTTGAACTGTCTGCAAATGAAACAAATGGGCTGCTGGATTTAAGAAATGGCTGAGTTCCAGATAGAAGGATAACAGCCTCCCGACATCTAGAGGGTCAAGAACAGTCTCCTGGTTAGAAATATAAGGTTTTGGAAAGAAAACTGGCAGGCATATGGTCTTATTCAGGTGAAATTTGGAAGTTACTTTAGGGAGAAACCTGAGATGCAGCTGTAAGGACACTTCATCCTTGTGCAATATTGTGAAACGAAGGTCTGCCATTAAGGTCCCAGCCATTCCAACTCTGTGGGCTGAGGTAATCACCACTAGGAAGACTGTTTTCCCTGATAAATCCAGTAAGGAGCAGGTGGCCATTGGTTCAAACAGGGGTTTTGTGAGGCTTTTGAGTACCAAGTTCACGTCCCAAGCAGGAGTAGGGACCATTATCTACAGGAAGAAATTCCCCAAGCCTTTCATGAATGTCATGGTTGTGGGGTGAGTAAACAGAGAAAACCCCTCAGTAATACTGTGAAAGGCTGTTAGGGCTGCCTGATGTACTTTGACATAATTAAGGGATTTCTTAAGCTGTAGCAGAAGTAGAAGAAATGGGGCAGGTTCAGGAGCAGCATTATGAAGTTCACAACAATAGCAATTCTTGTCCACTTTTGAAGGTAAATAGTAGTATTAATAGCACTGTACTGCTGCAGAGCAGGATGACTCTAGCCCCAAGAACCATCTAGAAACCATACCTTGAAGTGAAGAATGCCCAAATTGGGATATGTCAGGGGAAATCTCACAAATGTGTTTGGAAGTCTTAGATCTGGAATTGGTCTTCACCCTTTGTTCTTCTTTGGTAAGAGGAAATAGTTTGAATAGAAACCCCTCCCCCTGTCTAGAGCAAGTACTGGTTCTATTGTTTGTAAATGAAGAAGTATGTTTATTTCCTGCCTTAGCAGGGGGTCATGAGAGGGGTCCCTGAAGAGGAATGGGGAAGGGAATGAGGAGGAGGGAAGGAGGTATAGTGGATGGTGTAGCCCGATGACATCACTTCCAGCACCCATTTGACTGAAGTGATACATTCCCATGCATGCTGGGAATGGGAAAATCAGTTTTGAGAAGGGGGAATGATGTGCAAACTAATGAAGCTGGCAGGCTAATGAAAGGAGGGAATTCAAACCCTCGACTGTCCTGTCAAAGTGGCACTTCGATGATGATGCCTGTTGCAAAGTCACATCACGTGGGTTAGAGGGTCTCTTCCTCTGAAACCTGTGGCTATGCCTGAAGGGGTTCTGTAGATCTCTGTATAGGTTGTGATCTTCGAGCCGTTTGCGATCTGCTGAACTTACGTTTGTTAAATGCCTAATGAATGTAATGGGGCTCTTGAATCTTTAAGGGTATACAGCAACTCATCAATGTTCTCTGCAAACAACTTCTGCTGCCCATGGATCCTGATATGGCCAGTGAGCTCCATACAGGGAAGCAGGTGGCATCCAGGGTTGCTGTCATCAGGAGTGATGTGGTTCTGGAGCATCTTCCCTGCCTCTTCAGGAAAAGGGGTTAGCATAAGGATGTATTGGAAAATCCTGGACTGGAATGGAAGAAGCAGAGGGGAGATCATCCTCTTCTTCTTCTAATGGAGGAGCTCCCAGAATAAAAGGGGGTGACAGTACTGGGGATGCAAAAGAATGGGGAGACTGCGAGGTTCTCGGTACCAAAAGATGTTTGGTACCTGCCATCAATGGAGACTCTGGTTCAGCAGTCACTGCCAAATCTCTCTGGTATCTGAGGTCCTGCTGTACCAAAGGTACCAATAGATGTTGTGGTAGAGTGTTTGTCCTTGTCCAACAGTACCAGAGGCTTAAGGTGCTTTGAGACTGGTGTAGATGAGGTTGGAGGCATATACAGTACTGCGACACTTGGTAAGGGCACTGAGAAAGGAGTTAGAGTCATGGTACTGATCCTCTGTGTTTGGTACCGTCTCCAGCTGATGGTACCAGGGTCTTCCTGGAGCCCTGTTTAGCCTTAGAGTCGTGGTGTATTCTCATGTTCCCTGTACCAGAGGAGCCTTTTCCCTCTATTTTCCCACACCTCTCAGGAAGACTGCTCAGAGGTCATAGATTTGGCTGGAAACCGAGGCCTTTTTGAAGGAGAACACCTGGAAGGGTAACTACATCTTCTCCTCTGAGAAGATTTGGAGAACGGCTCTAAGGATTTCTCCTTCCTAGGAGAAGTTGTGCCAATGTGGAAGAGGTGCTAGAAACTCGCAGAGACTGATGTCCCAGGGGTCCCTGATCTGGTTCCAAAGAAAGGCGGAGGGAATGCTCCATTGTGAGGAGTTAAAGTTTGACTTCTCTGTTCTTCTGAGCCCTAGATTTCAGGGCTAGACAGAAGTGGCACTTCTGCGGTATGTGTGACTCTCCCAGGCAGCAAACGCACGTGGACTGTCTGTCACTGACTGGAATGATGTCTTTACATGAGAGGCAACATTTAAACCCTGGTGAACCAGGCATGCCCCTCACAGGGAGAATTTCCCCGGAGGGAATATAACAAGTCTCCATAACCCCCCCACCAAGTTTTTGATACACTAAACTAATTACAACTAACTTGCTAGCTAATTAATCTAAAGAGAAGCTCCATAACTGTCAAGGTAGGCAAGAAGTGGAAACACTAGCTCCATCTCAGGCTGAGGTATTGAGAAGGAACTGAGGGGGTGGTCTGCCCACACAGCCTGATATAGCCTCAGTGTGGGGCATAAGGATACCAACAGTGCATGCACAGGCCAAACTGACACTGTTAATGAAAATTTCTGAGCAAGGGCATGTGAGTCATACATGTGTCAAGAGTGGAGCACCCATAGGTCCCTACGCAAATGTTCTCAGTAAAAAGCAATATCAGCAAACAGGAATAAAGCATTTCCTTTAGCAAAAACTATCTGTTTATGACAGCAAAGAAGAAACTTCTGTTTCCAAGAATTTTATAGAAAGTCTTAAAAATCTGTTGCAGCTTAAGGCCTGCTCCTGCAAACACTTATGAGTAGTCCCACTGAGTGCAGTCGGACTGCTCATGTGAGTAAAGCACCTGCAGTGTGTGTTTTTGAAGTGTTTGGCTTTAAACTGAATAGACACTCTCAGCATCTTGATAGAGCAGCAACTTTAAAAAAAACATTAAAACGATTACGCTGTTTGAGTTATTAATTTGCTTAAAGAAAAACAGAAGTATACTGATTTACAACCCTTGCTTGGTAGTACAACGCAATACTATCTTGTATTTATAAAATGAGCCCCGATCCTGCAAATATGACTTATAGATACAAATAACTGTACTCACATGAACAGTCATGTTGACTTCGGTGGGACTATTTAGGTGTATAAAATTGTACATATGTATCTTTGCCTAGAATTTGATAGTTGATTAGTTGTGGTGCTGCTGTATTTAGTTTTTAAAAAAATCAAGCTGCCATTGAAGGCAAATTCAGGTACTATTCATGAAACATTTTTCAACTATGAAGATAAGGATTTTAGCAAGTGGAATTATTACATACAAAGGAGCAATATTGACTAGTGAATAGAATCTTCCCACACTTGTATAGACGAGGATTTTACAAAAAGCTCACCAACTAAAGCAAAAATAGTTAAGAGCAAAAGCTGTCTTTTTAATACATTGCTGGAACGATGGAATCGGAGGGAAATCTAAACAATGGGTTATCGTACTGTATGTGCTGTATTACCTAAGTTTTAGACTGTTGGTGATGTGAGGATTTTAACAAAACTTCCATCTTTCTCACCTTCTAAGAATTCCCAAAATGCTGGGCACAAATTCAAACAAACATCCCTTCCGCTTATAAAAATAAAAGACACAGAAAAAAAGATATTCCTAGTAAATCCATTAATACTGTATGTTCCATGATGTGAGCAGGCCTCAAATGGCTTAAAGTGGTTGCAATTTGCCGCCTGTTTGGAGAACGGATACCTACTGAGAGTCCAGAGCTGCTGGGAGCTGTACAGTCTCTGAAGTCAGGTCACAAAGGATAAGGGAACGATCGTAGAAAAATGGATGTAACCAAAGCAGCTTAGCAAGCCCAAGAGATGCTACTTTCATGCCTGCCGCATGTCATTTATCTGGTATCATGTATTTTCCCTCAATGTCACATTATCTTACACACAGTTAGGTCACACTCTTGCATACGTAGTTAAAATATTGTAATTGAGCACGTGGCCTGCAGCAGCAGCAGAGTTTGACTCTAAGCCAGACTGCAGGGGACGGCAGGCAAGTTAGGGGCCTGCACTAGTTAGCAGACTTCAGCTAGTTTAGCTCTTTCTGGCAGCAGAGAGTGCTCCTCCCTCCCTGCGATTCCCACATTCTAGACACTGCTCTTCCTTTAGCTGCAGTCCAGCAGCCACATCATTGTACCAATGGTGAACAGACTCCTTTCTCTCTCTATCCTCAGGAAGCGGCCCCATCCCTTGCTCTTTCCATCCACTCATACTTCCCACTCCTCCTTTCCCAATGGGATGGCATCTGTCCCACACCCCTGCTGCAGGGCCCTCTCCCATTCTCTTCTTCTCCACTGTGGCCAAAATCACACAGGGAAGAGCTGATGCCAAACCACACACAAGATAGTTTGGAGCCAGGAATGAGGTTTTCACCCTCCCTCCTCGCCTCCATAAAAAAAAAAAAAAGGTGTCTATGGTGTATTTACATCATCCACAATAGTTATCAGTAAGGGCTTGTCTAAAAAGGAAAATTATATCAGTATAAAGTAAAGGGTGAGCACAAAGGAATGTAGTTATAACAGTATAACTCACCATGTATGCACTCTTATTCCGAAACGACCAGTGTAGTTAAACCTGTATAATATCCTGTGTGGACTCTCTTAATCTGGAATAAGAGTGATCACACAGGTTTAACTGCATTGGTCTGATTATCCCAGCAAAACTAGTAAGGCCTAAGAGTGTACCCCAAGCTTGGCAGCTCTGTATTTATTTGTACTTTTCATAGTTTTTATGTTCCCAGGTTAGAAATACATTTCAGTCCAATTTTTTTATTTGCTGTTAGAAATCTAACCATGCAACTACTTTAAAATACTGCTGAGTGAGTGAGTCTAGAGCAGAGAGGTTGTTGGAGAAGGCTGGTATGAAAGCAACAGCTCAATTCACCACAGAAAAAGAGAATGCTTTTAGTACTGTTTTTTATGTTCGAGTCCTCATCAAAGAACTTGGCTAACTTCTCTAAATCTCAACCTGCACAACTCAGAAACTAAACACAGAGAAATGGAAGGCTGCAATCACACAGACGTATCCCTTCTTAGCCATCAGCACTATTAATGCAGTAAAAGTGGATAATTTAGGGGGCCTGCAACTGTATCTGTGTTAGAATATTCAGCCAAAGGAGTAAACAGCTTGCTTAAGTATCCTTGAATGCCTCTGAATATTGCTGCCATTTATCCAGCTTTATACAAGATATATTTTAGTAGAGATGGGCCCGCAAACAAAACCTTGGATCCCAATGCCTGCAAACCTTTGGACTTAGAGGACAAAGAGAAAGTTTCAAATTTAAAACCTAGGAATTTTTCAAATATCTCCTATATCCACAAACCAAATACTCCGGTTTCAAACACCCAAACATGAGTTTATTTTTTAATGGATCTGATCTGGTTCAGGATGTTACAGCCTCAACCCAAGTCTAATTTTTATCCTTTATGCCTTAATTTCTGGGAAGACTAGAGGAGATGAGAACAGAAACTGGATTGTTGACCATTAATTTAAACATGGTTGAATTTCCCTTAATTGGCAGTCAGTATTTCAATGATGCAGTTAATTGTTTCCATATGTAGTTCATGACATTAGGTTTTAGCCTGAGGACTATGGTGCCAAATGGCAGCTACCCCTTCATGCTCTCCGCTGTACATCTGGATACTTCAGTTTATCTTGATGAAAATCTGCACAAATTCAACAGAAAGGATAAATAATCTCAGATAAATTCAGAGAAGTCTTTATTGTCTATTTTCAATTAGTCAAGCAAGTTGATTGGTGATAGGCATAAAGGTAGAGGAAAGAGACACTCCTGGACTTAGATTATTGATCTTTACATCATGCTATTCAAATCTAGTTGTATTGTTGCAGTAGTTGCAAATAACTGCAGATATTTCTAAATTAAAAAGTGCATAGCTGAGGAAGCCACAGCACCAGTTTGAGCATTATAGCTGACTTGAACTAATCCACAGTGAGAACTAGTTGTCAATGTTTTCAGTACTAATTGCCCAACTGTTTCAAGCTATCTTCAGATGTCCCTCTACAGCTGAAATTTTTCCCCTCAGTCTTTAACCCACTATCACTTCCTTGGAAAATTATTGACAACAGAATCATCAGACTATTTCTGTTGTAGCAGGTCTATTTACAATTACAGACTCATGGCCTTGAGTTTACGTGAATATTTCATCCACTAAACTGCCAATCCGCACTTATGGCATAGTAAACTGCAAACATTATCATATTAAAAGCAACTCAACAACACACTACATGCCAGCTTAATAAAAATGTCATTTTAAATAATGTCGAGGACCACTAGTTCCAAATATTATTAGACACATGGAGAATTTTATTTTGTTTTAACTTTTAAAGAAACATACTCTCTAAATCTGCTTCCAATTCTCATACACACAAACACACATTCTTAATTTGTATTTGTCTTTAATTAGAATTCAACATGTATTCTATTTTTTCAAAACATTTTTACATACTGTACTGATCATAACCATCTGGCTATTTGCCATAAAATCATCAGACCAAATTACAGTTGTTGAACTATGTGTCACATTAAAAAGGAAACAAATAAACAAGAAGATTAATTAAAACAATCTCACTGAAGTTTACAACTAATTTTCTTTTAAAGTTATCTAATAAATTCAGCACAGAAATGTGAACATCAGGATCAAAATGGAAGCTTAGTGGCATGCTTGTTGGGATAATTTTTGTAGGTGACTTGATCAAGACAGAGACATCCAGTGTCAGACACTGAATTAAAATGCAAGTTACTTTGTTCTCAGTTCTATGTTTGGTACATTAGACCACACTGCCTTTCATCCCATTGAGCTGCCCTACTTGCAGCCAGAAGTCACTTACAATGGCTGCTCAGCAGAGGAGCAATTCTAGCTACAAGCAGCTGAGTAGGAGAGTTTATGGTGACCTTATTCTATCAGTCTCAGGCAATTTGAGCAACTAGCATGAATCAACCTGGGGTCTTACAAAAATAGCAAAAATTTTTTACAGTTCCCCCCTAAAAGCAGTTCTGTGCGACTGCAGATGAGACCATGATTACGTGTGAGTTTTATGAAAATTGTGTGTCAAACTTTAAATCACAGTGTTTGGTTCACATTGGTTTAAACTGTTTACATGTAGGACTTTGGAAACGAAGTACTTTCAGTTTAGAAATTATGATTAGGCTTTACCGTGGCCAAGTCATAGGGATCTATGGCCCAGAGCATTCTTTTTCAGTTTTGGATTTCTCAAGCATAATCAAGGGCCTGATCCAAAATCCAATGAGGGCAGCAGAGAGACCATAATTGACTTCAGTGGGCTTTGTGTCAGGTCCCAGTGACTCTCAACTAAAACATTTCACATCACAAATTGGGCTTTATCCCAATGCAGAGATTATAGTTCAACAACAAGAGGGCACAGAAAGTTACATTATTAAAAGTGCAATCCTTCAGATAAATTGTTGATATGAGGTCCCTGTTGCAGTCTCTTGTGGCAATCTAGGTGGAAATGAAAGCTCAGATTGCTCCTTTCAGAAATATCTGACTAACTCCTTTGACCCTACCAGCATTCTTTCTCCAAGGTTTTTATCCAGACTACAAAAATAGATGCCCTTTTAGGGTTGTCTACAACCAATTAAAGTTTTTAAACACAACTTACCCCATCTATATTAGCTGTTTATAATCATTTTAGTAAAAAAAAAAAGTGTAAGGTAATACAATTTAAAACAAAATCTAGATTCCTAATTGAGACATGGCCCAAATAAAATGTCCACAACTATGTAGGAATAACTGGCTGATGAGTTCATAATAGCTGTGCTGTTCACATACCATATACTGTATGTATTACTATGGAAAGGAACACATTCTGTGTCCAATTACATCTATACAACCCCAGAGACTTCAGAGTGGTAACTGAGGGGAGAAACAGACCCTAGATGTGAAATCATAGCCATACTGAATTCAATATGACCAGGATTTCATTCTAAGTGTTCTGACATAACTAGAGTATGAAGGTAGCTAAATAAAATCAATGTCTATTCTATTCTATTGTTTCCATTCCCCTTCTTCCTCTTGCTGTATTAAAATTAATACTGGCGCTCCAGGGACCTGTTCACCAGAGCTGAGTATTTCGGCAAATAAGCTCCTCAAACTCATCCACTTCCTGCCGTTCCCACCGAAGACTCACATTTTACTGTGAGCCTGACTGCATGATGAAGAGTAAGTCTAAAGTAATGATCAAAGAGTAAATCTAAAAAGCACCTTCCGACTCATGCCACTAGGCCTTTGGGAAATTCAAACTGCTGCACGTGTAGAAAGACCTAACAGAGCCACTTAATAAAACACTACTTTACTGACAACATCCCTAAGGTAGGCTCTCTTTCCAGACATGATTCATAAGTAAGTCCACTTTTCAGCAGATAGGTCAAATTATCTCTGGTATTACTCCATGACTTGAATAGAGTCACACCAGAGGCTAATTTGGATCATATTGCTCATAATTATTCCCTTTCAGTTGTTTTTTTCCCCACAGCTAGGAAGAAATATTGTTGGCTACTATAGATGAAGATATGAAAAATGCTATACTACCTAGTAAGGTCATATCTTGCCTCACATCTCCCTGCCTTAACCCAACACTCTTCTCTAATGTCTCTCACAGGCTGTCTCTATAGTTGCCAAATGTAATAATTGTGTTATTACCATAAACAAACATAGGGATATTTCAAAAATTACAAAAACAATTTCTCTTTATACAATGTCTGAGCTACCAAAGGAATTCCCTCAGCTACAAATAAACTATTCACACACATCTCAACCCCTTATATTGAAAGAAAATTATTATGGTTGTAAAGTCAAGCCCTCAAAAGTTAGGAAATGTCAAATTTAAAAAGAATTGAGTCCATTGTCCCTTTTGAAAGCCCAATCCAAAGATAAAGCTGTGGTACTCTGAGAAACTACAGTTAGAATCTTGACAAAATGTAGAATTCTAGTTACAATGAAATGCTGACCACTTCCACGCGTGCCATTTATAACTGATGACCATGGAATGGAAATATTTCTGCTTTGTAAGGTTGAGACATCTCTGGAGGTGACTCACCAGCCAGTGTGCCTCCTTGTGGTAAGGAGCAGCACTGCAGGGTTTTGTCCTCTAGTCCTGCTACAAGATCATCCTTATTACATAAAAGACAAAAATAATACTTAAAAATGAATGTGTCAATAAAAGTAAATCTAGGGGTTCAAACCTGCAAATACTCAGAGTATTTTCACTGCACTGATCATTACTATGGTAGTGAGCAGTAGCCCCTGGCAGTAAGTGTTTGAAGGACTGCGATCTAAAATGATTAAGCATCATATGTCCAAGTACAATATTCCCAAGAAAATGTCTCTGAACAAAAACTATCTGCAAGAATTTATACAAAGAGAAGGGGGTGAGGGAGCAAAACCAACACTCATTGTTTTATAATATCTTAGTGCTATAATTCCATACATTTTCTTGCACGTTTCCCATTGTTCTTGGCTCAATACAGCATTGTTTCCCCCTTTGCTGCCACATTCTTTTGTGTTATAACGATTTCCCTGCCTGTGATGAAATTTTTGTCTTCAGTAATAACATCAGCTCGATCTGTCACTTCACCATAATGCTCTCAGCTGTACCATCCAATCTGGCTCCTCTCCTGTTTTTACAATATGTCACTGATGTGATCTTAACCTCTCTTCAAGGCTGTGGGAGTTCGGCTCCCCTCGGCGTATGATTTCTGGCCTTTTCAGGAGTTACACGTCAGAGTATTACAATTATTTTACAGATGTCACAGAAAGATTATAAACAAAGATATATTATTAGCCTGATATTGACCACTCCTGCCTACATTTCTCTCCGTGACTCTTTACTGAACTTCTACGATCATTCTGCTTCCATAATATTATATACTTCTGTACTTGCATAAGCCCTTTAAAACACATTAGTTCATACCAGTCTGTCTTCCTTTTCCCCAGAATCATCATTTTAACAAGTTTCAGTCAGCTAAATTAGACCAGTATGAATACTGAAAAAGTAAATATTCATGAATATCTGTTTGAATAAAAACAACAAATTCACTCTCAGGGTAAATCACAATCTCTTTCATTCCAAGAATGTTCTTTGTGGGAAAGCATAATAAATACTCATGCAAATGTGTGTAAAGTGAATACTCAGAATTTTTATACACTTTATATATTTGCATGAGTATTTACATTAGCATGTCCATGTGGCTATCGCTAAACATTTAGTGAGTTAGAAGCCATCCAGTCATGCAGAAGAAACATACCATGTACCATGCCATACTTATGTGACCAGTTGAATGCAGGAACAGTGAATCATGAACAGCAAATACTAGATGGAGTGTTACAATGAAAAACATGCAGAGGATGCAACACGTTCACATAAGTGATTGCTCAAATCAAGTCAAACAAACGAAGTCTTAAGTAATTGGCTAACAGAAACTCAATTGAACTGCTTGCTGCAGTCTTCCCATTTCTTCCCTACAGAAGCATCTCATCTGAGCCATGTATCTTCAGCAGAGCAGAGCAGAATTATTTTTCAGAATAGTCTTTTAAAATAACTTCTAGCAAACCTAATGATCCTCAAATTATATCTATGGGTTTTACTTTCCATAACATCAGTCTGAGATGATAGACTGAACATTTCTGCTATGCAGTCATTGAACATATTTTTCTTTTTATTCTGATGAGTCTGACCATCTATCATAACAATCACCTTTTATTTCATGGTTTTTTTTTTGGTATTTTACTCATCCTCTCAATTGTCATTTGATTAAATGGATTCATCTCAATTAATGGATTATCTGGAAAAATAGACATGCAATCAGGTAACTGACTAATGCATTGCTTTAATCAAGGATAAGAATGACATCGTCTAAATGGTATATGAGAGAAGGCTGAATTTGCCACTGTTCTAAAAGAATAGCAATAATGCTTGAATTGTGACCTGAAGATTCAGTACACTGATGATGTGAGGATTGGCCAGCTCAATAGACTGGTAATAAAAAGTGTTTCACTTCTAACTGAATGGTTTAAACCAGACTCAGGTCAGTAGTGACTAAAAAAAATATACTGTCCAAAGGTTGTTTGCAGGCCTAAGTGCTGGTCTCAATCCATCCCCAAAATGTTAACATCACCAAAATGCACACCCTTGGTGGTGGTTGCAGAGACCAAAGAATAAGATTGCATGGAGACTAAACAACAATGCAGAAAGTCTATTCTTAAAGATTCAGGTATATTTGAGGGGTGATCTGAACGACTTGCATTGCCTCTCGTCCATGCAGTGTCAGTTCTGTGTGTAAATATCAAACTTTTTTTGTTGCTGTTAAAGTGATATTTTTCAAGTGTATTATTCTAAAAACACTTGTTGCATGGTTTTTGGTAACATGTCTCACTTTAATAGCCTCTTCCAGTATTTACTAGATATTGCTAGCCACAGTGGGTTGAAATGTTCAGTTATAGTTCTCAGTGAAATTTTTATCTGCTTGCATGCATGTCAAACATGTAGTTCATCTCTTTGTAAACTATTCTTTTAAGGCTTGATTCAGCAGAAATTAGGCTTTTGTGGTTGCTGTTATGGGAGTTCGAAAGGATGCAGCTCTTGCAGCAATGAAATTTACTCCTGCTTTATAAGTCAAACTGTTTCTTTCATATGATCACCATATTCTGTCTCTAGACTCCTGGTTATCACCACTCATTGTTATCTACACATATTAACTAATTAGTTACTTTTCCTAAAATGCCACGAACATGCAAAGTGCTATAGAAGTGCTGAATATTATTATATTCCAGATCAGAGACATTTGAACTTGAAGAGCCACTGCATCTATAAAATGGAACCACAACCAGCTACTGAATTATAATAATAATTATGGTGCAACAGCTTGTCATTGCATTAGTGTTTCAGTTACAACATGCCATCACTACCTGATGGTATTGCATCCTCACGGCATCACATTACTGCACAACAGGCCAAAATCTGCCCTGATTTACATGCAGGCAAATGGGTTGCTTGACTGGGGTTGCATTGGTTTGCAGAATCTATCCTAAATAAATCTAACAATTTTGTGACTCCCCACATATGCTCTCTCCTCTTTCCCTTCTTTCCCTTCATCAAGGTCCTTGTCTTCTTTTGCTCCTCCTAATCTCACAAATGCTTGCAGGGACAAGTGAAGATGCAGATGACTGCTCCTGTTCCCGCTGCCATGTGACTATAGAGAAAACCACCTGTCTACACTAGTGGTCCATTTGCTCAGCCTTCCCTGTACTGAGGAGTGAATACAGCTCTGATTGGGCTCACGGCTTCTGAAAGCCACATATGACTTGTATACTTTGGATTGAGCACTACAATTCTAGAACTCTCTCACATGATAGTCATGTATGGAAGTTAGCCAACAGTGTAAATGTTGTATCATTTCCAATGAGAGTGACCAGGTAGTCTGCTTATGGACATCTCTAAAAAGGGTGCGGGAAAACCACAAAACTTAGCCCCTATTTAACTTTTCACCTGTATCTCTCAAAACACTTTACAAAGTAAGGCAGGTGTCATTATTCCTATTTTACTGACAGGAAAATTGAAGTGCAGAATGATTAAGTGATGTGCCCAAGGTCACAAAGTTAGTGTCAGAATAGCATCAAGGTCTGCTGAGACCTATGCCTCCTCTACAGCATCCTTCCCAAAGCTAATTTACTAGTTTGCTAACAACACTGTATCAGAACTCCTAAAACCAATGCAAATAATTTCAAAGATGGGATATAAAACAAGGATGAGGCGATGTCTGGCAGAGATAATAATAAAAAATATTGCAGTTAGCTAGAGGATTTTAGATTCTTTTTTTAAGGGCTGGGTCAGTTTGCAAGTAGGAAGCAATGTGGGCTTCCTTCTGCTATTTCTCTTAAAGGTGAATTGCATTGACAATCAGTCCTCTGCCAGTGTTTTGTTCATTCAGCTATTTCACAATTCAGTTTTTTTGTGACACTACAGTCACTTCCAGGCTAGTCAGAACCATTGAATTGTGATGTCAAACACTATATTGTGAGGGATGTAACTGGGCAGGAAGAAGAAGAAAGGCATGATTGTTAAAGGAAAAGCTCTATTTATAGACAAATATATAAATAATCAATGAAGAGAAAAGTAAAATAAATTCAGAAAAAAATTAAAGATACTCTGAAGGTGTTAGTGAATTATCATTTTTTGCAGAGTTCACCAGTGTAGAAAACATTATAAGCATTGCTTCAGACTCCAACTCCAACTGCTTGGAAAATGGTTTCTCAGATGCTTGAATTTCAGAGCGTGAGCCCATTTAGTAGAGCCCTAAATTTCTCTAAGCTACTCCTGAAATTGTTCCATTTCCTTTAGGACAGTTGCCAAATAGCATAGTATCCCTCAGCCAAAGATTGAACTCATTATGCACAGTATCTCTTTAGCCACTGGTCCTACAGCAGTAGGGGACAGAGACAGTGAGCTATTTGTAATCAAACAACTCTCTTTTCTGTTAAATTCATGTTTTAAAATTTCCTGTTGTAATTGCGTTCTTTGACATTTAACAGTTAATAAGTGTCTCAGACAAAAGAAATGGAGAAATAAATAATGGCTGATGCTATTAGTTTGTCCCTAGAGAGCAGCAAAATCCTTGAGCCAAGAGTATCATTTAATATCATCATAAACATTACTGATGGTTACATGCCCTGTGGTTACATGCCCTGTGGATACTTTTCTATTTTCCACATAAGATGAGAACTGGGCATCTACCATTATATTCGCTAATGGGCTTACTCAGAACATTAAAATACTTCATAGGAAGCAATGGCCACATTTTCAAATGCTTAAATGCATACAAATATCAAAAAGATCATTTACTGAGGGGTGTAAGTAGGACCATGGCTTCATATGGCATGTTTAGATCAAATGGCTGGGCATGGAGAATGCTGAATGTGTGGCAATAACCCCAGGGACCGATGCCCACAACTAATGTTCTGATTTTTGTGAGGACAGACCAGCTTGACACCAACATCCCTAACCAGATCAAGGAGAAAATTGTGGCATATTGATAGATAAATTACTTGCATACGTTGGGCTCTCTTATAGAACTGTTCTCCGCCGTATAGATCAGGATTGCATGCTCCCACCTGTTATCACAGCTGTTGTGATAGTTTCACCACTCCCATCTCCTTCACGTTTTGTATTGAACAGTTTGGTGATGGTAGGAACAAATTTGCATGTACTAATGACATCACTAGCACAAGCTACCATGACAATAAGGGGCAAGTCCATGCAGCCCAGTCTGGGCAGCCTTGTTTGTGCCCACGATTCGAATATTTGTCTAGTGAGAAAATTATTATATTACTTTCCCCCAACCCACCCACCCACCCCTGATTTAGTGTGAAGATGTGTGGTATAAAACTATGACGGGCATGTACTGGAGAAGATTGCTTTACCCTAATTATCTGGTTGTTTGAAACAAGTGCTACTAAGCTTGATATCCCACAACTTCCTGTATCCTCATATTGCCACATATTCCACAGATAGTCTATATTAGAAATGGTTTAGAATTCTTTTTAAACTATACGGGTCTTTTAAAATCCTTCCATTTGCCTTGAGTCCACATGTACAGGCCTCTGGAGGAGACAAAATGAAATAATAACTTTAAAAACTAATGGTGTCTAGAATGTATCCAAACTAGCTTTGGTATTTGTAAATAAGGGTGTGATTTAGAAGTCTAATGTCTTATAACTTCCTAGAGCTAGAAGCAAAAGCCTTATGCTGTTTGTACTTTTTACCAAAATTCATCATTACACATGATGAATAGAGGTGTCTGGCATACCACAAAATTTCCCTATATAGAGAAAAGGGAATAGCTATGATATTATAGACTACACTGTGGGTTAATGTTGGCTATTTATGTTATGCTGATGCTGGAAAAGTGAGATTCCCACCTGTCCAATGGTACTAAATACACGTCTCTGTCCCTGACAGTTTGCAAGTTACTCTATTTTCAACCTGTCTTTGGTGCAGAATTGAATGTTTCTCATCCAGCACTACAAATGAGTGTAATTCTTTTGTGGAGGGTGAGGGGGCTGGGGATGGAGAATGAGTCCTGGAAATTCCATATTTGAATGGACATTTTTTGTGGCAGATTGTAATTTTTAAACAAATGGCAGCTATTTGAAGCCGCTTTGAAGTGTGGAATGTAGTCCTGCAGGACATAGATTAATCAGCAAAGTGGAAATGAGGTTGGCAAATGTTCACATTACATGCAATTTATTTTATGGATATTCCCACCATATACCATGGGCAGGATTCTTGAAGTCTGAATTTCCAGTTCACACGCACAATTATCTGTGGAAGTAATTAATATTCAGCACACTTTCAACCACCAGGACCTCCCTGTAACATCACTATTAAGTGATAAAATGTACTCACAAATAACTGCAGGCACAAAACTGTACTTAAAAAGTTATGTGCACTGCAAAACTGCACATGTTCAAAGAAGACTAGTTTGAGGCTAGCTAGACTGAAAAATCAGACCATATAATATTTATAATGATTTTCAATCTCGCTTCAATATAGACAATGTAATAGCTGTATAGATATGTGTCTACATACATTTGAGCACACACATGCATCAGTACATGTTGGCTTAATTGGTTTTGTGTGTGTTAAATGTGAAAAATAAAACATTATTGCAAAATTGCAAAAGACTGGAGTTCTACACAGAAATGACTTCAGTTCTGTGAGATTATGTACTAGTAAGACACCCTAAATACTTTGCTATAAAGGCAACAAAAACGACTCACATCAGAAATTTATGAATATGTGCAGTATCACAAGACAACCACCAATCAATTTTCAGTGCCTTGTAGAAATCTTGCCATTTCTACTCTATTAATATATCCTGACCTTATTGTGGACTCTTAAGCTATTTAAAGGCTTGTGGAGTAAAGATTCCTGTGTGTGTGTATGTGCATGTGGGATAGTGCCTAGATGAATATAAAGATATAATATCTCATGGACAGGATATATTGACATATAGTGAATTAAAGAAAATAAACCAGCATGCAGTGTGATAAACATGACACTTCAGGATCACAACACAATAAGACCTTATGCTGCAATCTCAGAACAGGCAAGACTGGACAATCTCAAGATAATGTCCATAGTTATTGGATTTTCTTTAAAAATAACAATGGATAGCCACCCACTGAAAACATGGATTTTCTTCTACATCTAAACCCACCAAGCTATGCTGCTGTGTTCCGTGATGTCAGCAGAGCCTCTTCCATGAAATATTACAACCCTGTATTTGCAGGGTATCAGTCTTTCATTTTGTAATATGATTACTGTGAAACATTGTAAATTAGCAAATTCTTATTTGAACTAGTTAGAGAGGATAATCTGGATCTTGCAGATTTGTCTTTCACTATGTTATCCCTGAATCGTATCACAAAGTGCATGTGCAATAGCTTTACATTAATTTCTCTGATTTTACAGAGAGAAAACCAAGAGGCTCAGATTAAAGAATGTTTTTGTTCACTTTGAAAGACTGTATAATGAGGTGCAGGACACTGAGTCTGGTTAAAAAAAAAAAGGGATGACATAGTGAAAGACAAATCTCTCCCTTCTGACCAGGGGCGGCTCTAGGAATTGCGCCGCCCCAAGCAGGGCGGCACGCCGCGGGGGGCGCTCTGGCGGTCGCTGGTCCTGCAGCTCCGCTGGACCTCCTGCAGACGTGCCTGCGGAGGGTCCGCTGGTCCCGCGGCTCCAGTGGACCTCCCGCAGGCACGCCTGCGGATGCTCCACCGAAGCCGCGGGGCCAGCGGACCCTCCGGAGGCACGCCTGTGGGAGGTCCACCGGAGCCGCCTGCCGCCCTCCCGCAACACGCCACCCCAAGCGCGCGCTTGGCGCGCTGGGGTCCGGAGCCGGCCCTGCTTCTGACGGGTATTTCCAGACTGCATAGTTCCCTGCCTTCCATATATTTTCCCCAGAACAAACAGGTTGCCCAGTGACCTCTGCTTGCTTTCTCTTCAGAGACTGATAACCGTGACTGTCAATAGATATAAAAACTACCATGCAGCACTTGCTATGCAAGCCTACTTTATTCTTAAGGTAAAACACGTTACAGAGAAAACATATTAAAAACAATAAAACAATGCTAACAGGCTTACCAGGAGTAGCCCCAACACTAAAAAATATTCTGGCAGGTCCAGTTCTTTCAACCCTAATGATTGGGCTGTCCGCGGATCGGGGTCCTGTCCATTTGTTGCATCAGAAAGTTGGCCTCGAGTCTGTTTAAAACAGCTTTATCTGTTGGTATCTGGAAAATCCAGTTTGAACTAGTATACGCAAACCTTTCCAGTGAGGTGGTTTCTCTGGCGATGTTACAAAGGGAGTGACTTTGCCTAATCACACCCTTATGTTCTCCAATTTAAACTCCCCAGGGAAATACGTACAATTCCACAATAACACATACACAATTGTGTTTTTAATACAAGGACATCAAAGGTATTAACCCTAATTCAATAAGGTCTGTTCAGGATGTTACAGGAGATTATCAGTCTGTCACATTCCCATCATAACTGTAAAAACTAAACTAGAGCTAATATTTGTACCTGAAATGTAAAACACTTTCTAAAATATAATATTTTCAAACCTTAAATTCCAGTTACTCCAGTAAGAATGTACTGCATCAACCTCAGAGGTCAACATTACAATTTTTATAATTACATTTGTAAGTAATTAAGGTCATTGCAGTATTCATGGATTTGCAGTATTCCCCAGATAGCCCCTATATTGAGTAAAGGGAGCTACAGAAACAGTCCAATTGAAAAGTCAAACTAGAAAAGGTTTTAAGGGCACCCACTCTATAGGACTTTTAATTTTCTATGTGCTTTACAAACATTGGCTAATTATTCCTCATGATACTTCTGTGAGAATGTTATACCATTTCAATTTCTCAACTTGGGAGAATACCGTCATCCCATACCATAGCTGTAAAGATGCTACACTTGAGAGATACATTTTGTAATTCAGATGCAAATGATGACTTACAATTGTGCAATTAAAATTTATTATTAATTTGTGGAGGGGTTTTAACCATCAATAGCAATGTGTACGTTTAACCAAACAATGTAAACCAGGGAAACAATCTGAAATTATCTGCTTTACTTCCATGATATTTTAGCAGTTCATTTCCTAGATTATAGCTGGCATTAAATCTGATGGGGCTATTGCTAGGAGCAGAATTAAATGTCAGACTTAAAGTATTACATTGTTTTTTCTTTTTTAGACACAAAAAGACATGGTAAGTTATTGAATGCTACAAGCAAATATAATGATTTTGTCATTATTAGAAATAATCTCTTCCTATTCAACTTAAAACATACTCCTCACAGGGCAAAAACAAAGCCCTCCTAGAAATCTGCTAAAGAAGGATCACTTTGTCAGCTTTCACAGGTCAATGGGCATTTTATTAGAAAACCTAGCTATGCAAGATTGCCCTTTTTTTCTTGGAGCAAAATCATTTTAAAATCCTTTTGCTCCTGCATAAACCTCTTAACTATTTCCTCTGGCATGGGCAGATCACAAGACTACTATTAGATTCCAGCAATCCTAACACTAGTGTCAGTCATTGCAGTACACATTACATACACAAAGGGAAGTATTGCAGAATGGACCACTAGACAGATGGTTGGGTACATTCTCCTTTGAGGGGAAAGTGAGCTTACGGGCTGATCCGAAGCCCAGTGAAATCAATTAAGAGTCTTTACTTGGTTACTTATATGGTAATCACCCTCGTACCTTAAAATCACGGGTAGATTTTATCCACCCAACACTCCAGAGAGGTGGAGAAATATTAGCCCCATTTAACACATGGGAAGCTAAGGCACAGGGTACATTAACTAACTTGTCCAAGGACACACAGGAAGTTTGTGGCTAATGGGTAATTATAGTCCCAGGGCGATGCTCTATCCACAAGACCATAATTGTGCTCTCATTTGGTGTGTGGACCAAGCAAATAGGGGATATATCGTCAAACCTACATTGTTTGGTGTAATCAGCATACATTTCTGAGACTAACAATGGAAAAAACAATTAAATAGCATATAATATCTCATCTCCAACAAGGCTGCTCGCTTTAAATTAAGGCTAGTATCTGGATAAGATATTTAATAATCACCCATGTTGACAAATCTACAAAGCCATGGGGCCAATATAAAAATGAGCCACCATGGATTTTAATTACTGTAATTTAAATCCCACCCTATGGGTCTCATCGCATTCCAAATTAGGTCAAATTTCCTCTTGAGTTCTATGGGGGCAGAGTTGGGCCCTTCAAGCACAATGACACTCATAAATACATTAAAAATCAGCGGCGTCCAACCTTATTAGACAGGTGGGCCACATAAACCTAAGCACAACCTTCTGTGGGCCAAACAGATTCTACATATTGTAATAAGACTTAAAGTCACCTCTATTGATTTCTATTTTAAGTTCAGCTTGTTTCATACGTATTTAAATAGGTTGTTTCTATGTACCATATTGTCTTCTCCACACGGTAAACTGAAATGATGTAAACATAACGACAAAACTCGAATGAATCGGCTGTTAGTATATTGTGTTGAAGCAGGCCAGAGGCCTCATGATATGCTCTGGTGGGCTGTGTATGGCCCAGGGGCCACAAGTTGGGCACCCCTGAAGTAAATAATGGATTTGGCCTATCATTACAGAATTAGCCTGTTGTATTTTCACATAGCTCTAATAAATCTACGCAGAAAATATGCTGTTGACAGCCAATTTATAGTTTACAATTGATTTCTGGTAGTTACTCCTGATTTATAGCAATAATATCAGAATGAAACTCATTTTATTCAGCTCTTACAATGCTTCCTCCAGGAACAAACCCATGATGACATACATTCAAATATATTTTATGGAATTATGTACATATTTAATGCTATTTTCCACCAGTTTTTTTAATACAACCATAAAAGGTAGAAACTTGGAGTCTTTTGTAACTGTCAACCCAATGGACTTTTCTTTTCCCAACTTTCTCCTTATCTGATCTCAAGCCCCAGTCAGGTGAAACAGGACAAATTCTCTGTCCATTTTGATAACCATCTCATCTCAAAGGGGACTTCTATCTTAGATTGAGATTCAAATACATAATTCAAGGTTAAAGGAGCTTCATAATCCAGATAGAACAAATCAAAAGTAAAACAAGATTCACAATGTAGGCTAGTCCTGTCAAGGGGCAGTACTAGGAGAAGAGTTCAGGGAATTAGTTATTAGAAAGTTATATATATGAGTTCGTCAGCCACTTAAATCATTCCTTGGTAGATTCAATGGAATCACAAATTGAACTTTAAAAGCCATTTACTTCTGTTTTGTATAAGAAAAAATACTGAATAGCCAGCAGGTAGCAGATTCTGAGATGCTACTGTAGGTATTTGGTGTGAAAGAATGAATGGAAGTGTATAGGACTGTGGATAAAATTGCTTTAAAAGGGTAGGGTAGAAATTTGGTGGCACCAAAAGAGCCATCTCAGTGACTGGACCAAAATCTTTTGGCTGGGCCTGTGTAGAATATTGCTATCCCATGGAACAGAAGCCAGTTTTTGTTTTGGAAGGTGAGCATAGGGGAAGCAGAAAGGTGACCATAAGAAATTGTTTCATAATCTCACTGTAAAATGCTAAGGCAAGCGCTGCTTGGAAAAGTTTACACAAGAGTCAATGACTAACTCCCTATTTTATATATATAAAAAAATCTATAAAATCTATCAAGCCATTGGTGCAGTGGGAAGGAGATTTTTCAGGCAACTGCCAGGTTTCTCTTTTTCAGGAGAAGCAGATGCCAGCTGTATGTACTGGTGATAGGCAACATTTAAAAAAATCAAGGGACAATTTTCCAAATAAATGAGAGATCTAGGGCCCTCCTAGGCCCCAGTGCACCTGTGGATATAATGTGCACTCTGGTGACTTTGAGGCTGTTTTTTTCTATCTTTTTTCCAGTTGCCTAAGAGAAGAAGCAGATTATTCAATTATATTAATATATCAAAATTGTCCAAAATAGCCTTGCTATCAAACCACTGTTCCACCTTTCTTTTCCTCCAAATTAGATATAAAATTATTTCTCACACTACAATAAATTATGCGTCTTAATAAATTCCATTCCTTTATGTCCTTTTCTTCCTCCTGATATCATTTTTCTTTTCTCATTCCATTGTACAAATAAGTGATGGTCACATTAACACCACCCTATACCGAAAACCCACCGACCGCTATGCCTACCTTCATGTCTCCAGCTTCCATCCCGGACACACCACACGATCCATCGTCTACAGCCAAGTACTGAGGTACAACCGCATTTGCTTCAACCCCTCAGATAGAGACCAACACCTACAAAATCTTTACCAAGCATTCTCAAAACTATGATACCCACACGAGGAAATAAGAAAACAGATCAACAGAGCCAGGCGTATACCCAGAAGCCTCCTGCTGCAAGACAAGCCCAAGAAAGAAATGAACAGAACTCCACTGGCCATCACCTACAGTCCTCAGCTAAAACCCCTCCAACGCATCATCAGTGATCTATAACCCATCCTGGACAACGATGGCTCGCTTTCACAGGCCTTGGGAGGCAGGCCAGTCCTCACCCACAGACAACCCGCCAACCTTAAGCATATTCTCACCAGCAACCACACACCGCACTGTAGTCACTCTAACTCAGGAACCAATCCATGCAACAATCCTCGATGCCAACTCTGCCCACATATCTACATCAGCAACACCATCACAAGACCTAACTGGATCAGCCACAACATCACCAGTTCATTCACTTGCACGTCCACCAATGTAATATACACCATCATGTGCCAGCAATACCCCTCTGCTATGTACATCGGTCAAACTGGACAATCCCTATGTAAAAGAATAAATGGACACAAGTCAGATATTAGGAATGGCAATATACAAAAACCTGTCGGAGAACACTTCAACCTCCCTGGACACACAATAGCAGATTTAAAGGCAGCCATCCTGCAGCAAAAAAACTTCAGGACCAGACTCCAAAGAGAAACTGATGAACTTCAGTTCATTTGCAAATTTGACACCATCAGCTCAGGATTAAACAAAGCCTGTGAATGGCTAGCCAACTACAAAAGTAGTTTCTCCTCTCTTGGTGTTCACACCTCAACTGCTAGAAGAGGTCCCCGTCCTCCCTGATTGAGCTAACCTCGTTATCTCTAGACTGATTCTTGCCTCCAAATTAAACCTGCCTCTGGAAATTTCCACCATATGCGTCTGACGAAGTGGGTATTCACCCACGAAAGCTCATGCTCTAATACTTCTGTTAGTCTATAAGGTGTCACAGGACTCTTTGTTGCTTTTTACAGATCCAGACTAACATGGCTACCCCTCTGATACATAAGAAATAGATAGTCATTTCTTGTACCTTCATTTAAAATGGCCCATATGATGACTGTTTGGGGAGTGAAATTCATAATTTCATGAGAGTAATAGGATGCATTTTCTCTCTGTTACAAACAAAGTGCCCCCTGGCACAAGAATTTTAAAATCTTTGGCAGCAGACCTGCCGAAACCCATCTGTGTTGGAAATTAATTTTTTGCTTTTGGGTATATTTTATTTACATATTTTGTTTTTATTTCTCAATATTTAATCTAGTGAGAAAATAGCCTCTTAGGTGAAGCAGGGAAACCTCTCAATAGATGTAAAAGACATAGCACTCCAGAAGGCAGACCAGCTACTTTAATTTAGCCAGTAAGCACAGCTGGGATTGACCATAACTTTATTTTTAAGCAATCAAATATTAATTATAAATGTCCTAATTTTGCAGGTTACATTATTTATGATATTATTTTCCAGTGGACATCTCATAGATCTTGCTAAAAAGCAAACAAGTTTTTCCCATTTTAACACTACTTTTGTATGTTTGTAACCTTCCAAACTTTTACTCTTTTGGCTGAAATTTGTCAAGCTTTGTCTCTTTCTGACATTGAATTCTTGTGGGTATTAACAAATGTTATGTTTTTATTTTTTTATGTATAAACTACTACCATGCAGTCAAAGCATGGCACAAAATTAAAGAGCACACAAGCACAGGAACAAACCCTCTTTCACAGCTTTGGGGTTATAACCAAATATAAAGAATGAGTTAACATAGCTGTTGAAACCTTAACTTCCACTTTTTTTGCCTGAGATTTTAACTGTGCAATAGTAAAATAACGTCTATGCCTTTACTATGGAATATTCAAATTGATGTTAAAAATAAATGTATGGGTAAAACTGTAAAAGCAACCTTTTCAAGTGCAATTTCTTGAAAGTAAATCTCAGTTGCTACATCAGCACTATGCTAAAAGTATGTATTGTAATGTATAATGTATAATGGCTTTAAAATCTTGCTACCCTGAAAATCTTTCATAACCCCCATTAAAGAGCCTCCTAGTTCTTATCGTGGGATCATACAGAACACCGGGATGTGTGATCATAATATGTACACAAGGGGATCAGATTCCTCACAGGAACTTGTCCACAGCTGAAAGGAATCTCTGCTGCATGTTGTTCTGTTGCACTGTAAACATTACTGTTCAAACAACCACCACTTTTAAACAGTGACTAATATATTACTCAAGGTTATCAAAGAAAGACAAATTATGGAAACTGAAGAACATTCAATGAGAGAGGCTAAAAAGAGCAACTATAGAGATGGATTCATTTCTTTTTAAGTAGTAAGCTCTATGGGCCTCAGAGAGAAACAAGTGCAACATTCCCAAGAACACATTTTGTCAAAAATAGCAGAACCATGGCATAAACTGATTACCAGATGGGGTCTGGAAAAAATTGCTTTCATCTGCAGCATTTGGCATTGGCCAGCGCCAGAGAAAAGAATACTGAACGAGATGAGCCATTGTTCTATTCGGGTTGGCAGTTCCAATATTATTTTCTTTCATTCTATTTGAACAGAATGTGTGTCGCTAATTTTTGGAAATTAAGCCTATATAGAGCAAGTATGTGCTAAAGCTAAAGGGAACCTTTATTCATAGATAGACATCAGCAACTACCCATTACCGTGGACAAAAAAGGGGTAATAATCCACAATATATAGTACATATTATATCCAAAATAGCTGAAAAAGTATGTGGGAATTATCTGCATTAATTTCTACGAATGTTATATCTATCTATGTGGTTGGTGGTTATTGCATTTTTGGCTAAAAGGTAAAGTTCTATCTTGCAGGAATCAAAAGTGTGGCTCTAGATAGGACATAATTGCTGGTACTCAAACAGACAATGAAAGGTGTTAATTCCTTTGAAGTGCACTTCCAGCAATACGGTTGAGGGTAAGGTCCCAGCTTGAAACCTGCAGGGGAATTTGTTTGAAGAATTTGAAAGTGTTTAAAAATTGGAAGCATTGGAAGAGGAACAGAGGGTCTGAATAGAAACAGACTGTAACATGAGCCCCAGATTTCGAGCACAAGGGATAAGTGTGTGCCTACTTAAACTTGCAAACGACAGCCAAACTCAGGCTTTGTCTACCCTACCAAGTTTTGTCACCAAAAACTGCCTTTTGGCGACAAAACAGTGAGTGCGTACACACTGCGATGCGACTTTTGTCAGGAAAGATGTCTGGTTTCGGCTGTCTCAAAGCCTCCCTGATTTCTATTGCCACCCTCCGAGCTCCTCTGACAGCCCTGGTATCTGGCGGCTCAAACTCAGCAGCCAAGCGCTCTGCCTCAGCGCTCCACCCCAAGCAAACATGTCACCCTTAGATTCAGAGAGATTATGCAAAGTGCAGCACAAGGCTATGACCATGGGAATATTCTCCTCATTAAGGTCTAACCTGCCATAAAGGCAACACCAGCGCACCTTCAACCTGTCAAAGGCACATTCAACTGTCATCCAACACTTACTCAGCCTGTTGTTGAAAGGCTCCTTACGTCCAGTTGTCCTGTGTAAGGTTTCATGAGCCAGGGCTGTAAGGGGTAAGCTGGGTCTCCCAAGATCACTATGGGCATTTCCACATCCCCCACTGTAATCTTGTGGTCTGCAAAGAAAGTCCCTGTTTGCAGCTTTCTGTACAGGCCAGTGTTCCTGAAGATGCGTGCATCATGCACCTTTCCAGACCACCCCATGTTGATGTCTGCGAAATGCCCACAGTGATCCACAAGCACCTGCAACACCATGGAGAAGTACTCCTTCCTATTGATGTATTCTGTTGCAAGGTGGTCTGGTGCTAAATTTGGAATGTGTGCCATCTATCGCCCTTCACACTTAGGGAAACCCATCTCTGCAAAGCCATCCACTATTTCAGGCACATTTCCCAGAGTAATAGTCCTTCGTAGCAGGATGCGATTTATTGCCCTGCACACTTGCATTAATGCAGCCTTAATGGTAGACTTCCCCACTCCAAATTGATTTGTGACTGACTGGTAGAAGTCTGGAGTCACCAGCTTCCAGACAGTGATTGCCACACACTTCTCTACTGAGAGGGCAGCTCTCATTCTGGTGTCCTTGCTCTGCAGGTCTGGGACCAGTTCAGCACACAGTTCTGGGAAGGTGGCTTTACGCATCTGAAAGTTCTGTAGCCACTGCTCGTCATCCCACACTTTCATGACGATGCAATCCCACCATTCAGTGCTGGTTTCCCTAGCCCAAAAGCAACGGTCTATCCTATGCATCTGCTCTGTGAATGCCAAAGGCAATGTAAAGTTGCTGCTATCCATATCATGCAGAATGTCAGGCGTCTTTCTCTGTCAGTAATTTCACAATTAACTACAGTGCCATGTGTGATGTCCTCATGACACTTAACAGAGCATAGGAGAGAAGTGCGGAATCCATCCTTTCTCATTACAGATTCCAGGATGCACAGCAAAGAATGGCTGTTGAAAAAATGTCGCAAAAGAAAGCTGGAAGCCAGTAGAAGGCTGGGACACAAAGCAATGCATGATGGGATATTTAGCATGGGCCCAAGATGTACCATGATCTGCTCTGCCTTCCCACAACACCTAGAGACAGGGCTGGCTTTAGGCCGATTCGCCTGATTCCCTGGAATTGGGCCCCGTGCCTTAGGCACCTTTAAACATTTTTTTTTAATCACCTGGCGGCGGTCCGCTCTGGAGTCTTTGGTGGCATTTTGGCAGTGGGGAGGTCCACTTTAGGGGTCTTCGGCGGCATTTCAGTGGGGTCTTCAGTGCTGCGGAAGACCCGGAGCGGACCCCACCCACCCACTGAAGTGCCGCCGAGGCCCCAGACCGCTGCTGGGTATTCAAATTGGCCCCTGTAGTTAATAAAGCCAGCCCTGCCTAGAGACAGAACGTGTCGCCCTGCACTGTGGGATACATACCCACGGTGCATTGCTCACACTGTCAATGATGGTGCCCCCAATATGGACACCAGAGGGGGCTAGTGTGAACAACCTTTTCCAATTTTTATTAAGTCAACTTTTGGGTGTTGATATAAGTGTAGTTGACAAAATTTGGTAGTGTAGATAAAGCCTTAGATAAGGCGATATGCCTATAGCCTTGTTATTTTTACCCCTTTCTCTTTGCTTATGGTATTCCTATGGATAATCATACTCTGTTTTTAACACAATGTTTTCTGTCACTGCTTACACCAACTGGTCACAGCTCCCAGAGAGGGTTCTAGTGCTTAGAGGTTGGTAAACAGGGGGTGCTGTAATTGGCGGTCCAGTCAAAACTGGGATGAATTGTAGGATTCCACTCAGAGAAGTACAGGTATAGGCCTGTCACTGGCAAAAAGCACCCATAGAAAGACAGAGAGAGATCCAGGTGAAGCTCACACTTGAACTGTAAACCCAGTATATAAAACACACCAGTTGTTAAAGTGGGTATTTTCTGTTAGATTCCATAACTAGTTTTCTTTGTACTGAATATATTTGATTTTTCTTTGTCTTCTTGATCTAAATTCATCTCACATGTAGCTCCACTCGTTTCAGTTTTATCTGGGTCGAGTTTCTGGCAGCTTAAACATCATCCAATCCTTAACCTCTATTGGGCATGGTAAGTCAAAACCATTCAATAGCACCAACTACATTGGAACGATATGGATATACAGAACGGAATGTTTTTTACATGTCTATCTATGAATAAAGGTTCCCTTTGGCTTCAGCTCATACTTGCTCTATATAGCGAGTGTAGGCTTAACCCTACCAGCAGCTCTATATATTGAGCACATGAGTAGATAAGATAGATTCCCTGTACAACTCTACATGAATGAGACCTCCGTGCACAACTATCCACAATGATCCTCTAGATTCACTTGGGAAGTGATTATGGACATTCAAGATAGATTCTATCTTGCCCGGTCTTGCGCCTGTGTCAACCATCATTTCCAGTAAGAAAGCTCTAGCAGTCAGTTTAGGAGAGTTATGGATTTAACTCAAAGATTGTCAACACCTCGAGAATCTCAGTGAGAAAGATCAACAAACTCAAATAAAAGCAGCAAAGAATACTCAAAAACTCAAATAGAGAAGATGCTGTATTTGATTCCCTCCAAAACATATATTGATAGATTATAAGGCTGCCAGAATCAAAGTCTGACTTCCTGCATAACATAGGCCATATGACATTCCTGAATTAATAATTGTTTGACCTACAGA
Organism: Mauremys reevesii; assembly: GCF_016161935.1. Taxonomy (NCBI): domain Eukaryota; kingdom Metazoa; phylum Chordata; order Testudines; family Geoemydidae; genus Mauremys; species Mauremys reevesii. The sequence continues at coordinate 88,539,696 of NC_052631.1, read as the reverse complement.
ATATATTTTAGAAAAACATCTAACCTGGATTTAAAAATTGCCAGTGATTGGGAATCCTAAGCAACCTTTGGTAAACTGTCCCAATGGCTAATTACCCTCATGGTTTAAAAAATTGCTGCCTATTTCTAGTCTGAATTTGTCTAGTTTCAACTTCAAGCCATTGGATCTTGATATACCTTTTTCTGCTAGATTGAAGAGCCTTCTATTATCAACATTTTGTTCCCCATGTTGGTACTTATAAACACTGATCAAATCTTCTTTTTATTAAAATATACAGATTGAGTATATCCTTGAGTATATCACTATAAGGAACATTTTCTAATCCTTTAATTATTCTCGTGGCTCTTCTCTGAATCCTCTCCATTTTATCAACATCCTTCTTGAATTGTGGACACCAGCACTGGACACAGAATTCCAGTAGCAGCCATACCAATCAAGTGACAAATACAGAGATGATATAATTCCTCTACTCCCAGTAAATAGTTCCCTGTTTATACATCCAAGTATTGCATTAGCCCTAACGGCCACAGCATTGCACTGAGAAAGTGACACCCCCCCCCACTGCTTTTTTTTTTAAGAGTTACTGTTCCCCAGGATACAGGCCATGATTCTGTAAACATGGCCTATATTTTTATTTCCTAGATGTACAACTTTACATTTAGCCATATTAAAATGCATAGTTTGCCTGGGCAAGCAATCTGTATCTCTCTGTATCAGTAACCTGTCTTATTCACTCATTCTTTGGGTCATATGCAAACATTAGAAGTAATGATTTAATGTTTTTTTAATGTTTTTTTCCAGGTCATTGATAAAAGTGTTAAATAGTATAGGGCCAGGAACCAATCCTGGAGGACTGCACTAGAAATACACCCACTCGATGATGATTCCCCATTTACAATCACATTTTGAGACCTATCTGTTAGCCAGTCTTTTACCCATTTAAGGTGTGCCATGGTGATTTTGTTTCATTCTGGTTCCTGAAACAAAATATTGTGCAGGACCAAGTCAAATGCTTTACAAAAGTCTAAGTATATTACATCCATGATTTTTACCATCGAAACTTATAATCTCTTAAAAACAAGATATCAAGTAATTATACAAGATTTATTTTCCAAAACCCCATGTTGACTGGCAATAATTATATTACCCTTCTTTCATTCTTTATTAATTAAGTCCTATCTCAGCCATTCCATTATTTTGGCCAAAATCTATGTCAGGCCATTTAGCCTTTTAAACTATTGTACACTAGCTTTCTTCCACTCTTCTGGAACATAGCTCAACAAGCACAGGCACAGACAGCCAAGTCCAAATTTGAATGACCATATTCACAAAATAACTTTAAACAAAACTCAGAGCAAGAAATACTGAACTCTGTTCAAAAATTGGACTAGTTAATCATGAATGCCAGTGATTGGGGGGGGGGCTGATGTGATGATGAATGATGAAAAAAAATATACTAATTTCTGTCTAAAAAAAATTTAGATTCATAGATTTTAAGGCCAGAAGGGACCACTATGACAATCTATTTTGACCTTCTGCATAATACAGGCCATAAAATTTCACCTAGTGATTTCTGCACCCGCCTATAACTTCTGCTTGAAATAGAGCATATCTTTTAGAAACACGTCCAATCTTCAAAAATTCAAAATGGCTTGTGCCTCCGTCTGTCGAATTTGTCGTTACATTTTCACCACCAGTCCCTCTAGCCTTTTGCCTCTTTCTTCACTTGTCAGAAGTCATAAGAATAAAGTGGCTACTTGTCAACATAAAACTGTGGAAAAGCATGCTTAGGAGCCACTACACTGAGAGTGAAGGACAAAAAGATGATTAACAGGTTGCACCACCAGGCCACAGACAGGGTAGTTTTTCAGATGCACAATGCGCTTCACTAGAGTAATTTGAAAACAAACTGGTTGCATCAGTTTCCAAAGGCAGACAGTCAAACCAGGTCCTTTCCAATGAGGGGAAAGATGATCCCTGACATTAGATCAAAAGATAATCCTTACACCAGGGCATAGAAATTACTTCCAATTTTTCAACCTCTAACCACAGGCCAAAAATCAGTTTTAGACAAATAGTCGAGCACAGGCCTTCAGAACTCTTTTTAAAGAAATATTGGAAAAAAGCAAGTCATTAACAAAGGCAGCTCTAGCTTACACAGATAAATATGCCCTCCTATTTGCAATTTTTCATCTATTTCTTTCCAGGTAATTTCTACTGGATGAATACCTTTCATAAGCACAACTTTAACAAAGCAGAAAACTCTGCCTGATTGTTGAATGGCAAAATACCAAGTTTGCACAGTCTGAATAAGAGCTGCATAACTGTCCTCCCATTTAAATGATGCCAAGAGCTAAAGTATATGCAGAATAAGGAAAAGAAAAATGTGCTTCAGGGCTGGTACATTTTGTTTTTTTTTAAGGGAAGAAAATGACAAAGCTTTAGAAATTAAGGTATTTTAAAACGTTTACTTCTAATTAGCTAATTTCACAGATCTTGGAATATTTTCATTGTATGTAAACAAAATACAAAAAACCCAACTTACTCTCCTCATTCACCTTTTTAGCGAGTTTTCACACTCATGAAAATTAAGGATGATATATTTGACTGGAGGTCACACAGTGCAGGCAAATATTGGCATCCTTCCTGGCAGGGCACTGCCAGTCTCCCACAGACATTGCCTGCATTAACCCTTGTACTCATCCTATTGAAGAGATTGACAATACTGTTAACCTGCAAAGCTACCATGTAAGATTGTAACCTTTGGGTGGGCTAGAGTTCACTTCATTGCCCTTCTCCAGTGCCTAAAAAATACCCCCAACTCCCATAGAAAAGTAGCTGGAGACCCGGAGTTCATTCTCTAAGGATTTTCAGCAAGGATTGCACTGGCTCAGCTTCCGCACATTCAAACCCCAAAAGGAACTAAAGAAATGAATTTAATTAAACAACTTTATAAAATCTTATGATAAAAAAATCTAATTTTACAGCATAACATGGCTATTTTGTAATCAACAGACATTATCTTCACAGTTATACAGAAAAAAAATTAAAATCTGAAGAGTTCAGTCCCCACCAGCGGTGGCTCCAGGCACCAGTGCTCCAAGTGGTCCCCGCTGCGAGGGCAGCAGTCAGGTACCCTTCGGCGGCTTGCCTGCGGTAGGTTCACCGGTCCCGCGGATTCAGCGTCAATTTGGCGGTGGGTATGCCAAAGCCGCGGGACTGGCGGACCTCCCGCAGGCGTGCCGCCGAATCCGCAGGACCAGGGACCTCCTGCAGGCAAGCCGCCGAAGGTTGCCTGACTGCCATGCTTGGGGTGGCAAAAAAGCTAGAGCCGCTCCTGGTCCCCACAGAAACAGAGCGAGAAGAAACTGAGAATTCCCAAAAGCGTAGGTTGATTTCACCTAAGTCTCAGTTAGTCTTTGATTACCAAGTCTATACAGTCTGCTGAGTCTAAAACAACATCTGCCCTCTACTTGCTTGTATGAATCTTCAGTTGGAATCCAAACAGACTCTTCCTCTGCTGAAATCCCAGTTAGCCAGTAGGCCAGTAGGCTAACTGATTAACCAATCACGCAGTTAAGTGTATAGATTAAAAAAAACAATAAAACCTGTTACAAGAATAGCAACATATGACGGACTCTTCCCCCCTTACTACATTTAAAGAAAAGTTGGTGACTCAAACTAGTTGAGACGATTTAACTAAAATAGTTAGGCTAAAATCAAAACAACATTCAAAACCTACAATTAAAATTATTTTTCCCTCCCAATTTCCACTTGCTATATTTAACATTGCTCATGCTTCCCTGTTACAGGGTTAACAATTGGGTTACCAGGAGTCTGGTTTTTGACCGGAACGTCTGGTTGCAAAGGGACCCTGGTGGCTCCGGTCAGGGGCCCAGAGCTAAGGCAGGCTTCCTGCCTGCCCTAGCTCCACGCAGCTTCCGGAAGTGGCTGCCAGGTCTCTGTGGCCCCTAGGGGCTAGGGCGACCAGGGACTGGGAGGCTCCACACACTGCCCCTGCCCCCAGCGCCGGGGGGTGGGTGGGAAGGGGAGGCTGTGCCTGCTGGCACAGAGGCAGCATGTACCATGTGCCTATAGGCTGCAGGGACCTGGCGGCGGCTTCCTTGGCACTGTGGTAATCACTGCCCGCACCCCAAACCCTCTCCCGCACCCCAATCCCCTGCCCCAGCCAAGAGTGACTTCCTGTACCCCAAACCCCTCATCCCCCGCTCCACCCCAGAGCCCACACTCACAGCCAGAGCCCTCATCCCTCCCACACCGCAAACCCCTCATCCATAGCCCCACCTCCAGCCAGAACCCTCACCCCCCCTTAAAAACAATGTAAGGACATTTTTATTCCTCACTATCTTGAGGACATGAAGCTATGTGAAATAGCAGTAATGAACCGCCATGACCTCTGCAGTTGGATTGGAATTTTGATGTATTTGAGAAACCTCAGCTCATGCATCAAACATTCAGTGCAAACAGGCAAGTTTCTCCTTCCTGGGAAGCCAGCAATGTTCCCTCTCAATAGCTAGCCTCCTCCACCTCACAACAGGACTGCAATAGTGGAGGGCAGTTGTGGAGGGCACTGCTGGTAGGTTCCCCTTGGAGATTGAATTCAACAATCTCAAACCTTCAAATAAACCTGGACAGATTGGCTTGCTTCCAACCCTTGCAAACCAAACTACATGATACAGATCTCAAAGCATTTGTAGACAGGCCTTACAGAATTTGCAAAGCCCTAGCTACCTTAGCCCCTTACCATTTGCTGTGCTATGGGCACTTGCATTCACATTTTAAAACACTACATTTTATCTTTTTCACGAGCCTAGGCATTGATTTTGATATGAGTAACTATTAAAAAACCCAAACAAACAAACAAACATAACCCAGAGGAATGAACACTCCACTATATATAAAAGCAACATCAGTAATTCAAAATCCATCTTTAAATAGATTTGATGCTTATGCAAGCAAATACTTAAAAGGTTTAAACATCAAGGAAGAAAAGGAATTGTTTAGGGTGCTGCAAGGAATTACAGCCAGGAACATTAAGCTATAATTATGCAAATCAACAATTAGGCTGAACAAAAATATCCAAATATACTGGTGAATAATACTTTACTAAAGGAAACCTTATGATCTGCATCATGTGAAACTGGACTGGAGAAAACAAGGGAACATATACTGCAAGGAATGTACAGTCAAATTGGGACAAGGATAGACAGGAATAGAAAGCATACATCTGTAATTTATTTGATGCTAAGTAGTATAATTCATAAAATGCACGGGGCAAAACTGTGTATTACTTTGTATTATATACAGTTGTGTGGCAATGTTGGATTAACGTTTTTAACAAATAAAAAAATCCGACTTCAACGGAAGCAGGAATAAACCCAAGCTATTTTTATATGAATTTAAGTAGCGGGTTTAATTCAGTCCTAATGTAAATCCATTGATTTCAATGGGCTTACATAAAATATTAATATGGCACAATATACTGGAAAAAGGAATTTGGGTAGCATAATTTGTCAACCAGTGCAGTCTTCTAAAGACAGAAGATAACTCTTTTCTCATTCAAGAATATAATGGAAGCTTTTCAAACTAACAAAATTCTGCTAGTAATACTTTAACATATTTGCTACCTTGAGAAAAGGAACACTACATGGGGAAGTCCTTGTTTCCTCAAACGTTTGCTTATTTCAACAAATTCCAAACCACAGACATTGTATCAGTATCAGAACTGTCAGTGGTTTGGAATCCACTAATGACTACAAATGATTTTCTAATGATTAATTCTAAAAACAAAACCAATGTTTTTTGTCCTGATGTAGATATAGAAAACCTAAAAGGTGTTTTGTGCACACCTTAAAAAAATTATGTAGAACAAAAACAGACCTGAAGTACATTGGGGAAGGGAAGGAAATTGTCCTCTGTGTAAATTTTTGCTTCTTATACATATCTGAAGTACTGCATTATTTCCATTGCATTCTCATGGCACTTGTTCTCACTCCATAAGCCCAAAGAGTAATAATGAAAGAAATTACTGTACCTGCAGCTTCCTGCAATCTTTGCCCATGGTGATGATTAGGCTTTTGCTAATTCTTCAGTGATTTAGCAATATCAACATGTTGCCTGTTTCAAATGCCAGAGTACCATTTGTTTGGTTTTCCTGTCTTAAATGTTTCTAAAGAAGTGCAGTAAACACGCTCTGGCAATAATATAAAATTAGCTCTCATTATGTTTCTCCATTTTGAAGTTATGAGACAATAACATTGATTTTTGACCAGCCTACACTGAAAAGGAGCTAGAACTACTACCGTAAAAAAACCCTTCATAATCAGATTAGCTTTAGAGCACTGATTACTGTACTGCACATTCAAATACAAGCCAAAGAATAATTTATTTGATGCACTTGTTAAGCTAAAAGTGAAGAATTGACATAAAATGAAAAGTTCTTTGATCTTTTATAGGTGTTCAATATAATCTCTATGCTTTTTGATGAGCAAAAACTATTCAGTTTTTTTTAAAATAAATCTCTATGCAGGGTTTATTTAGCTTCAGCCATATGCTTTCATTATAAACTGCTGCTTTGAAGTGTGGAGATTTTTTGGTTTTGTTTTTCTCCCCTTTGTTTAAACAAAATATTGTATTCTGATTTCGGAATGTAGAACCAATGGGTCAAGTGTTTTTGTAAGTTGGGGACAAAACTGACACACATATTTTTTAAAGAACACTAAAAACACATTTCGGAGTTTAAGTTTCTCTTTTGTTCTCATTTTAAGAGAAAAGAAAAAGGTGACAAGAAGCACTTTTGGCCTATTTTCATTGATACAAAGGTGTATGCCGTGGATATCGGCATCCAAATTACGCAGGCTTTCAGGGTTGAACAGATATTAAAAGGGAATATTTCCCCTTTTTCCCATGCCACTGCAGAAAATTCTATGGAATGTAAAAGGCCATTATAACTATCAGCACAGAACATGCTGAGCTAGTGCCCAACATTCACACCCTTTTCTGTTCTTTTACCAAAACCACACCTGAGGTTTTTAAAGCAGTGCAGGGGATTTAGTCACAGACCTTTCATCATTAGAATTAAAGGAAAATGTGTGGCTGTACATCTATACTAATAGGAAAATCTCAGCTAAGAAACTGAAAAACATAGTCTGATCTTCTTAAACTATCTGTTTCTTGGGGTTTTCCTACAAGATCCCTTGTCTCCTCCTCTAACCCCTATCTTCCTTAGACCTTCCTTGTGTGCATTTTAGTTACATAATTTATCAAGCTAATGATGCATGTAATTTTTTTAAACAAAAACTATAGATACATGATACATATGTGATAACAGATTCTGGATCCTAGTGAACTCAAAATGTGTCTTGTTTATTTAATCGTTAAGTACAAAAGTTTTAAAAGGACCTATGGGAATGTGCAGTAGTATGTTCCACCACATATTATTTAGTGCTCGTATACACAGTAAGCTCATATGCCATATGGGGGGTATGATTGCTAAAATGCCCTACCGTGTTGTGCCTAATTGGTCCGTGTAGGCACTATGGAACCTTCAGCAGGGTCTACATGAACCAGCGATGTACAACCTGTTAGTGCACTTTAAATTCACACCTCTGTAGTATGCCTTGCTGCTTTGTGTAGCCAAGCACTTATTTATTCTACTATACTTTGAGTTCACCTTCACTGGAACCCTTGATATGAAACAATTCCATTGGCACTGAGCTATTGAAATAAAATGATTGACTCACCAGAGTGGAACGAACTGTCTCATTCACTTCCATTGAGACTATATATTGAGTAATATCCCTAATGCAATAACCTTAATGTAACTGATGCCTTTTACACTTCCGTAAGACTTTTCGTTCTCTTTCCTTTGTTATTGCAATTCTTAATGCTGCCTGTCCCAAAAATAAACAAAGCAGCAAAAAATGTTAAACTAACATTAAGTTCACATTTAAGTCTAGAAAAGTAATGAAAGCTGAACTAAGTGCCTGATTCTCATTATAAAAGCTTTTTTTTAAAAATAAAAGATATATGACTATAATTCCCTCAGTATTTAAATTCTAAATCCAAACTTTATAAGTATCCTTAATTTTTTTCTTTCATTTTTTGTACTTATGTACAGGAGATCCTACGGTACCAGACATATCTGTGAATTTCCTTGCTATTTTGAACGTAGACTTTTACTTCAGCACTGTATTTTTCATTTGTAGATTTGTGAGAGAGACATTTTGAAATTGGCTTTTGCAAATAACTTTTCTGTTTGGTTTATACAGCACATTGAAGCAAGAAGAAGAGATCAGAACATATTTCCCTTGTCCCCTCACATCCTTCTGCCCCCTAAATAAAGCAAGTTCCGAGGGTGCTTTGACTTTTGTCATGACCTTTCCTGAATGTTACTGTACATTTCAATACCTATAACTATACCAGCTACTTGGTGGCAAGAACAATCAGTACCATTTTTATTTAGGTTTTCTCTTTAAGTGTGAAAAGCTCGGGAGTTTTTCTGCCACAGATCACAATGCTGGTAAACAGCTTGTGGCAGCACTACACAGTGTTTGTTGTGTTCACTGGCCCATATATGTTCTAGGTTTTACTCAATTTTGTTTTGTTTTATTGCATGGTTTTCATAGGCTGCATCAATTATAACATGAAGGCTATGTTAATTAGATTCCTAATGTGATGTTATGCCATCTTATAGCAGCTTACTGCATTTTCTATAGGGATAATTATTTTATTTATATACTAATTATGTAAATACATGTTTATGCTTTTTGCTCTCAACTTTTTTTAACTTTTTGGACAGCGTAGTTCAATAAATGGCTCTTCTAAGTTAATGATAAAACCAAACCTGAATCTATAAGTGAACAGCAATGGCGGCTGTAAAGACTGAGCTACTTATTTCTGCATCAAATGTAAGCATCAGGAATAATCGCTTTTCATAATTAAGTTACCTTGTATGACCTTGTACATGGAGCTCATGAGGGATTTTGTGAAAAATTCTAGTCTTGAGTATATAACAATGCCTAAATTCCTCACAAATCATATATGATTTACATAAACCAGCATCTAGGCTCTCACGCAGCTTGAAATAGACCTAGTTACCAACACATGAAAAATGCATTCCAAAACTTGGCACCCATGCACTGCAGCTGCCAAAACACACCCCCTGTGGGAACAGAGCAGGTTGATGAGAAGGGCAAAGAAAATATTTTCCAACACTGCCAGCGACAGGAAGAAGAATGAGAATTCCTTTTATCTTGTTAGAGACCTTCTTATCATATTAGTGGTTTCATTATGCTGTTCCTAGAGACCAAACCTTTTAAAATGGTGTGGAGCTCAAGATGCCCTATAAAAATTGCTGTTATAAATCAGACTCACATCATATTAGTAGCACAGGAATTACATAATGTCATGAAAACTAAACATTACAGGCACTCCCCCACCATTAAATTTTTAAACATTCATTTATAACATGCCCTGCCACGCTACATGGTTGGACAATTCTCAATTCCTAGAGCGCACTCTTGATCTGGTCTTTGGAACTGCAAAACGAACCTTCCAGAGGTGACCTCACCATGACAGCAAGACAGGGTATGTTCCATTTGCTCTTCGGTATTCTTGAATACACTACATTATTCTTTGACTGTCCAATATTGCGTAAGTGGTTGGTGGTCCAACTTATCGGCGATACAGCTGTTTGACCAGAGAATATTACCATGGTACATCAATCCTAACACTAATTAAATGTGCTTAAAGGAGTTATGTGAGAAGAAAATAGCCTAGGCCATATGCCTAAATACTGCCTCGGCATTCCTGAAACACACGGACCCCTTTCTTCCTGGCAAGATAGTTCGGAAAAACTCCTCTGCCACAGCGTTACCACCTGACACCTCTCTCCAGAGTCCTCTTAAAGGGCCATTCCCATAGCAAGACCAGAGAGAATTACCTGTGTACGATCATGTCCAAAAGAAGAGAATATCTGGACCTACTGAATTTACCACTGAACAGATGGAGCACCAGTTGGATTTATTCTAGATGTACACATGCTTCTGTCTTTGAACTGTGATGGTTTGCGACAACATTATACTGTAAAAGTAGCCACAACCTGTGTCCAGTAATTTAGACAATCTGCTGCTGTTAATGAATATGAACACTCTTCAGCTGATATCAATTGCATGTTGCATAAAGCACTAATCAAGGACCTAGCAAGAATTTACACACACACACACACACACACCTTTTAGAATGCAGTACAATAGGCTTATTAAGAATTTACAGTCCCATTTTTGCATAAAACAATTCAATTTTTTCTTTAGGTTTTTAAGGCCCAGCTTGACAAAGCCCTGGCTGGTATGATTTAGTTGGAGTTGGTCCTGCTTTGAGCAGAGGGTTGGACTAGATGACCTCCTGAGGTCTCTTCTAACCCTAATCTTCTATGATTCTATTCATTTTTACCTGTCCTACCCTATATTATGTGCCTGCAGTTTTAAATCAGAAGACGATTAAGTGAATTTTATGTGTATTTCAAATCATTCTACAAATGCATGTCTATTTATTAAAAATCTTTGCTGTCATACACCTTTTTAACAGTAGTAAATATAAAGATAATAAATATCCTGATGTGCCCATTTCTGCATTATCATGATCCTTTACTACTGTATCAGCATTACAGATTGTGTTGCTTCTTCTTTATCTTCCACTGTGATTAGCACTGATTTGATTTTTCCTGTTGTAGATGCCTTTCCTGCTTTTCATTTCTTTAAAAAGATATTTTCAATCCGTAGATTCTCCTTTCTGTACTGTATGTTAACCTTACTCCCTGACTGAAACAGATCTCTCATTGCTAGACTCTGTCACAATCAACAACTCCTTGATACAAGGACTGTGAACGTCATTCTTCCCTGCCACTTGAAACTGAAAAGGTGCCCTTACAGCTTTCCTTGTCTGAACAATTAATGTCCCATGATACTGCCAAATTATCTAAGAATTTAACTTTACATCTAAAAGTAGCAAACAAAATAATGAGTTGCTTGGCTGTTATTGAGTCAGTTCAGTATTTATAGAAGTGTCATGCTGCTGTGACTAAATTGCTGTCTCAGACAAATGAAATCATAGTAATGGTAGAAATGAAAGACTAAAAGAGTGATGTCAATAATGTCCTGAGGTCACTGATGAGCGTGGTCTTTTGGAAGCTATTATTCACTGTAAAATACCATTTGGTTGGTAAGACAACCTGATGCCATCACAACGTTACATTTACATTATGCTTTGCAGTTGGAGGATTCTAAAGCAATTTACAAATTCCACAATCTTAAATATAAATTATAGATAGGGATTACTTCATGTCCCGTTGCACTGGCAGAAATATTTAATTATGTAGAACACCAGGCAATAGTTCCAAGTTAGCCCAGGTCTAACATGCTGACATAGCTATGCTGATTAGGTATGTGAAGAGGTGTGATCCCTGACCATCATTGCTGTGCCAGCAAAAGCCCCTACGGTGGATGCGGATACACTGGCAAACTGCACTTTCTCCTATATAGCTTATTTCACTCAGGGGAGGCTGGAATATGCTACACTGGCAAAAGCTGTTTGCAGTGTTGTTATAGCCATGTTGGTCCCAAGATATTAGAGAGACAAGGTGGGTGAAGTAATATTTATTATTGGACCAACTTCTATTGGTGAGAGAGACAAGCATAAGTAGTTAACACACACGGTAAGAGGTCATTCAAGGGGAAGTGGCCAGTTAAAACCTCTGCAGTCACAGGGAAAAAAAGGAGGGGGGAGTTAAGGGGTTACAGATTGTTGTAATAAACCATAACTCCAGTGTCTTTATTAAGACCATGATTTTTGGTGTCTAGCAAAGTTATAAATTTAAGCTCCTCATCTCTTGAAGGTGCTGTGAAGGTTTCCTTTGTGGATGAGGACTGATAGGTCAGATATGGAGCGATTGTTTTGTGAAAAGTGTTCACCATGAGTGATATGGTGGTTATGTCTTTTATCATTTTTCTGTAAGAGTTCATTTGTGAGCATAGTGATTGTCTGGTTTCAATAGTTGTTATTGGGACATTTTATGCACTGGATAAGTTACATCCCCTGCTATGATAAGCATATGTAGGACCCATGGAACTTGAAAAGTGAGTTGTTTGTCGGGGAGGAGAGGGGCATTAATCCTCACTGCTGTGGGGATATGCCTGCAGGTTCTGGCAGGGTCTGGTACTGCTTTGAGTTGATGAGTCCTGGTCTGTGAGGAGGTTGTTTCTGATGATGAGCTTGGTGAGGATGTGGGGTTGTTTGAAGGCCAGAACAGGGGGTTTGGGAAAGATTTATTTCAGGAGTGAGTATGGGTTTCTTTCAGGAATGAGTGTGGGTGGTAGGTGACAACTAGGGGCATGCCACTGGAGTGGGGTGGGTTTCTGTATTGAAGCAGGTTGTCTCGGGGGGTGCCCCATTTCATGATGCAATCTACTTCTGTGGTGGTGTGTCCTTAGTGAAGGCAGTTTTAAGTGTGTTCAGGGAGCATATTCTGTGATATCTGAGTGCCTGGCTGAAGATAACAGATATTTTGGTGTGTTTGGGATGGTTATTGGATCAGAGAAGGTAAGTGTGATGATCCACAGGTTTCTTCTATATAAACTGTTTGTAGGGTTCCATTATTGAAGCTGATTGTGGTGTCCAGGAACCTCAAAAGCACAGTTTTTGGCAGTACAGCTGCATCCACACTTTGCTGGCATAGTATACCTGTACCGTTATACCTGCAAAACACTCCTAGTGTACACATGGCCTTAGGACAGGCAAAATTCTGATCTGGATTTTGAACTCAATAGATACTACAGAAACTATTGACCTTCAACAAGAGCAAGATCTAGCCCTAAAGACTCAATTTTGGGACCTGTTCACTTCTGTGAATAATCTTTCATTACAAAAGTAATCCCATTGATGTCATTTATTAAAAGAAATGACGTCATTCAGACTTCAGTGGGACTATTTGTGAGAGTATATATTGCCCAGGTCAAGTAAGAGATGCAAGATGAGGCCCTGGCAATTCATAATATACAAGTTACACAAAAGTTTTCTTTGATTTTTTTCCGGTGTACTGATGTTCAATTTGAACATACATGTACGTGGAGAGAGAGATTTCTAGCCACTCAGCTTTAAAGACTTCACCCAAGGACTCCAGCTCTTTACCTGAACCACTGAAGAGAATAATTCCGGGGTGTGGGGGGGAAATAAAGGGGAATCTATTATAAGAAACACCTTTATTTTGATGGCTACTTGAGACAGGGGCAGATTCATGTTACACTTCTTACACTTGATTTAGGTCAAGAGGGAGGTATCTACATGCCTCCAAGTTCTGCATATTCTTCCATCTCTCTGAGCTTCAATCATCCTGTCTCATTGCTCAATGTGAAAGTCACCATCCATCTAGCCAAAGAAGATTTACATGCACTGGCTGGAGGAGTTGCTTTTATACCAGACACTCCCTGGCCATAGATGCTGAATGAACTCTGACTATAGCACTTTCAATCCTTGCTGGCCCAGGCTATGTTTGATGTTTTAGAAAATCCCAAGAACACTCTTGCTTTTATGAGGATGCTGCACAACAACCCAAAATGAACAGGTGATACCAGCATTTACTAAGACACTGCAGAGACACATTCTTTAATATATACCAATAGGATTTCTTAAGACATGTGATAATGAAAACAACAATAGGAATTTAAGGACAAAAAATAAGAATAATTAGGGACACCAGGGAATCAGAGTGTTATCGTAAGAGCACTCTGGCATCTAATAAAGTACTGAGATATCTAAGTGACCTTAATTTAAAGAGTGCAAAATTGGAACCACAAATTACAAGTATAAAATCAAAGACCAGTGTTTGAAAATCTGGCCTTATAAAGGTTTATGTTTGGCATTAAACACTCCACAGAAACTGCATTTCAGCCTTAACCCTCTTACCGTTTAAAACACATCTTCTACCCTGTCATGAATTGATTGCATTCTTCTGACCATTTGCACTGCAAAAACATGTAGAAACCTTCATTACTGCATTTCAATGACACTTTAGCTAGAGAGAACACTGGAGGGACAGTAGATTGCTTCAGCTTAAAGAGAAAAGATAAGTAGATTTATGTGTGTGTTTGTTTTTTTGCAACTCAGCAAAAACACAAATAGAATTATATAGCCAATCATTATAAAAAACCAAAACTTTCTTTTATTACACAGACCTCAATCACAATAATTCCTTTCTAACACAACAATGATGTTGCAGTACTTTTTGTAGTGGCTCTGTTTTTCCCCTCCATTAGCTTTTTAAACTTCTTGCTTTGATTGCGACTACTTTTTTTCTTTATTTCATTTGTATATCAAGTAAATGTAATAACCTTCCTTTTGGAGAATCAGAGTGGTTTAAAATCATGCAGCCTTTATATAATTTTTGGAGGAAAATGGTTAACATTTGTAGCCTCATGACTTGCAAATGAAAGAAAATAATAATGCTTAGCACAAGACATTAGAAGAACACATTCGCCATGAATCATACTGCCCTTGAAGGTGCAGCTTAAAAAAGCAGAGAAATAGATTTGACACCACTTGGACTTGCAGCTCGGACATGCTGCATTAAACTGTTCAAAATTAATTTAATCTGAGCATGGAGAATAATAGCCTCTCAGTTCAAGGCTTCTGATAGCAGTAATTTGCACTCGAAAGTACTTCTAAAGTGAAAGAATAAATGAAGGGCGACTCTCCAAAACTGAGCGAGCAAATGTATTCACTAAATGAAAGCCTCTTGATCACTCTGGAAAAGATCATCCAAGAAAATGACACATTCTAACTAGTTTTTGGGTTAGGGATTTTCTCTTCAAATTGCTCAGTAGCTACCAGGAAAAAGAAAGTCCATCCTGGACTGCTGATGGGATAGTGGAAATTGTTTTCTTACAGTTTCTACATTGACCCATTTACCACTGAAACAAGCAACTATGGTTGCATACCCAGAAATGTTTAGCCCACACTTTCAATAAGACCCTTCTTATTAATCAGTGGGGACCAAGTGGGAAAAGGAACATCCAGACTACTCTCTTAGTAGGTGTTGTTACTTTCCCCTCTTTTTCAGAAGAGAATGAAGAATTAACGATTTATTGAAAACCTACCCTATAGTACCAGTGGGTTTCTTTCATCACGTATCATTGCTATAAAACATGGAAGGGAGTATCTGCTTTTCAGGAGAGAACAGATTTAAAAGCTGAACAATACTGGTGATATAAATCTTTGGAAATAATCAGGGATGCGTAAATACAGCTATTAGAAAAATTTACGATATTATTTGTTAATGCAAATAAGGCATTGAGTGACCTTTTTGGCCAACTCATTATGGGTTGGGAAAAAATCTTACTCTAATCTACTTTTTTCAATTTCTATTGTTTTCAATCTCAGTCACCCATCCCCCCACCACTAAAAAATCTTGTCCGTACCTGTTCATTTAATTCAACTCAAAAGATGCAGCTTGATCTTGTGGATATGGCACTGGCTTTGCCACTGATCTGCTGTATCCCAGTGACCTTGGACTTTAATCTCTTTGCACCTGTTTCCCTTCACGTCCTTTGTCTGTCTTGTCTATTTGGATTGTAATCACTTCAGGGCATGGAATGTCTCTATATGATTTGATAAAACACCCAGCACAATGGGCTCCTTCTTTCATACATGAGAGTCATGAGGCCCATCAATGTTAACCCCCCAATGTCCATTTTATATACAGTAACATAAGGGATAATTGAATGGTGAGACCAGTGTCTTTAAATCTAACAACAGTTTAATAATGTAATACAGACGTTACCCTCACACAAAGTACCTAGTTCCCTTGGAGATGGCTACATGAAATACCACGTCCAAGAATTTCTCTTTCACTTTCCATTTCCCCACTTTCTCTCTAACCCCACCATCTGCAACTGAACTAATGAAGGAGAGGAAATCCATTTCAATACAGATGGAAATATATATAACATTGGAGGAGGAGAGGGAATAGAGAGATGCAAATACACATGGCTTTTACAGATATATAATATCACACATCGATGAAGACAATGACAAGGTGCCTGCCTCTAGGAGCCCACCTAAAATAAATAGAGGCAATGTAGGGCAGACTAAGAGATACATAAACTGAAAGACCAAATTTCACATAGTGCAAGGTTTCTTTTATCTTAAAGAGTAAGTTGTGCGTTTCTGGCCTTTGCTATGGTACCTGTAGCTTAAAGGGACTGTAACAGCCACCTGGGGTATTCCTTGAGTGCAACAGAAGGGTAGAGCTGCCTCCAGTTACAGAGTATTGAGTTAGAATGTGGCCTGGGATGGGGGGTGGGGAGGAAGAGGGGGGAGTAAGGAACCCAGAGATAGCCACGCACAAGGTGTCATGATTTAGAGCTGAGGACCATACCAGGCCCTGGAACAGACAGTAATAAGGAGGCACAAGGATGGTTTAAAGCCACTATTGCCCCTACTTCTCCTGGACTGTGCCTTTCCTGGCATGCCTCCTGCCAGGAGCAACACAGGACCTGGCCGGATATATATTTCCCCCCTTAAATCCAGAACTGCTCATAGGCTAGCATTCGATTTATGCATCTGTCTCTCGCTACTTAATTTAGTTTTGTTCCTTAGGCAGACACTGTTGCTTCCTCTATGTCTATACAGTGCTGAGCAAATTATGAGCACTCAACTAATAAATAATAATTAATGATAACCTTCCTGGGGGAAGGAGAAAGGACAAGGGGTTTCAATACTGTCTATTGACTGAATGAAAGAATAACTATATTCAATGAATAATAAAATCATGAAAAACTTAATTTTTGAGTGTCTCTCTCTTTTTTTCATCCATGTAACTCCCAGAGCTTTTATGTATAAAATGTAGGGACCTTTTTTTTTCCTGATTAGAGCTGTAATGAGTAAAACAATGGCACAGAGAAAAGTACAAATAATAAGTTTTACAAAGCAGCACAAAGGTAAATAATATATTAGTATTCCAGTTTCATTTCCAATCCCACAGTTGTATTACTTTTGCAAATTTACAACAAGGAAAACCAAAGGTCTTTTAAAATTCTTCGGTACCACTTAATTTCTTCTGAATAATTTACCTGCCAGTGGCTGTTTGTGCTATAATAATTCAGAGAAAACTGGTTATGCCAAAAGTAAAGAACAACAACAACAAACCCTGCCTCTACAACATATTAAAGTTCAAGTAAATTGAAAGCCTACAGGATAGTAAACCATATACACAGCTGGTGCCGAACAGCATTGCCAATTATAGAGAAAAGGTGGGTGAGGTAATATCTTTTATTGGACTAACTTTTGTTGGTGAGATAGACAAGCTTTCGAGCTTACATAGAGTTCTTCAAAAGATATTACCTCACCCACCTTGTTTCTCTAATATCTTGGGAACAATATGGCTATATGAACACTGCATATTGCCAATTATAGGCACTTATAATACTGTAATAGCTTAAAAGTTATGGCAGTGGTACCTCCGACAGTATCAGAACTGGAGAGTAGCCCCTGAAACCCCTTTTGTCTCTAAGGGTATGTCTACACTGCAAACAAAAACTTGTGGCTGGCCCATGCCAGACAACTCAGGCTCCTGGGGCTTGGGCTGTGGGGCTGTTGCACTGCTGTGTAGATGTGCGGGCTCAGGTTGGAGCCCGGGCTCTAGGACCCTGCGGGGTGGGAAGATCCCAGAGTCCAGGCTCCAGCTCAAGTCCAGACACTTACACAGCAATGAAACAGCCCACAGCCAGAGCCCTGTGAGCCAGAGTCAGCTGGCATGGGCCAGCTGCAGGTTTTTCTTTGCTGTATAGACATATTCTAAGAAAGCTATTTAAGTAACAGCATGTTTGCTGTTAAGAATGTTAATTTAAGTCATGGAGGATTTCTACTTGTTATAGTCAGGAAATCATTTACAGGCTATCTTTATATACCTAACTTGTGATGCTCTGTGACTGACAAGCCCGTTACGCTTCTAAAAAGAGCAAAACATCATAGGTTTTAAAGAATGACCTTTAAAACAAGGAAAATGTAATATGTAGTTTATTGGAAGGCTCCGTAGAGATTGTATTTAACATATTTAATTCCAAGTATGCTACTTTTCAATACTTTGTCAGATGAGTTAGCATAGCTATAGCTGAGTGAATAATTTTTAAGCCAAGTACTTTGCAATAAATGTAAAGAAAAGGAGATTTTTTCCAAGAGTTTAGTTCATTAAAAAGATTGACAAAATGGACTGAAGACTGTTTCCGAATTATGATTCACTTAATTTGGGTTATTCTTGTCTTTTTCTAAATACAAGGATGGGTGTATGCATTCTAACCTTTGTAAAAGATATTCACTTACACACTTGTGCTTCAAAACACCTTTAATAAATAGAAGTTTACATAGTTGCCTAACATAAGATTTTAGCTAGTAGTTAGATTCATGTTTAGTTCAGGGTTAGAGCATTACACATGTTTCAAGAGTGAAATTCTGAAGTAATAAAGGCAATAAGCTTGGTGGAAAAAATTACCATTTCAAACCAACCCTAACTCCATTTTGATTTTGACTTTGCTGTGTTTGAAATATCGCTGGGGGAATGCCTACACAGCTTCACAGTGCAGACTGCAGCCGGTGTGAATTGCAGCAGACACTAAAGTGTTGCACTGCTACTGCCCTGCGTACACCTGATAAGAACAAATGAAAAGATACCTAGTCGTATTAACATAGTCCTGTTTGAAACAGGACTAAGTTAACGTGAACTATTGTTTTAGTTTGTGCTAGCAGGATCTATTCAGGGAAGTTACAGTGCAACAGTTGAGTGTGCATTGCAACTCACACGTCTATAGTCCATTTTGCGGGGCCATGTAAAGAGAAAAATGTGCTTAATTTGGAAACGTTTTGCAGTTTACCTTGATTTTATACATTTATAGATTTGAGAAGTAAAATAAGACTAGTACTAGGCATGACACCTTAATTGTGTTAGACTATGAAATCTGATGACCCTTTTTCCTTTTTTCCATTTGGAAACTAAAAACTGTAACATTATTGTGAAGGATTAAATGGTGTAACATGGTTTATTCTAAACATATATTTGAGATAAAAATTTAAATTTGTTCAATTAACCCCTTCAGTGACAAGTGGCCCTCTTACAGCTCTATACTACTATTTCTCATTCCATTCAGATTAACAAAACAATCAGGTCCTCAGGGTTCATACGAGGTTTGAGTCGTTAAATTGTTAATAAATAAGGCTGGCTAGTAACAGAGGTGCGAATCATAAAACTGGAAAGGACCTCGAGAGGTCATCTAGTCCAGTCCCCTGCACTCATAGCAGGACTAATTATCTAGACCATCCCTGACAGGTGTTTGTCTAACCTGATCTTAAAAATCTCCAATGATAGAGATTCCACAACCTCCCTGGGGCAATTTATTCCAGTGCTTAACTACCCTGACAGATAGGAAGTTTTTCCTAATGTCCAACCTAAACCTAAACCAACCTAATCCTCCCTTGCTGCAATTTAAGCCCATTGCTTCTTGTCCTATCCTCAGAGGTTAAGAAAAAACAATTTTTCTTCCTCCTTCTCCTCCTAACAACTTTTTACATACTTGAAAACTGTTATCATGTCCCCCCTCAGTCTTCTCTTTTCCAGACAAAACAAACCCATTTTTTTTCAATCTTCCCTCATAGGTCATGTTTTCTAGACCTTTAATAATTTTGGTTGCTCTTCTCTGGACTCTCTCCAATTTGCCCACATCCTTCCTGAAACGTGACCCCCAGAACTGGACACAATACTCCAGCTGAGGCCTAATCAGAGTGGAGTAGAGTGGAAAAATTACTTCTCGTGTCTTGCTTAGAACACTCCTAAGAATGATGTTTGCTTTTTTTGCAACAGCGTTACACTGTTGACTCATATTTTGCTTGTGATCCACTATGACCCCCAGATCCCTTTCCGCAGTACTCCTTCCTAGGCAGTCATTTCCCATTTTGCATGTGTGCAACTGATTGTTTCTCCCTAAATGGACTACTTTGCATTTGTCCTTATTGAATTTCACCCTGTTTACTTCAGACCATTTTTCCAGTTTGTCCAGATCATTTTGAATTGTAATCCTATCCTCCAAAGCACTTGCAACCCCTCCCAGCTTTGTCCTCAAACTTTGTAAGTGTACTTTCTATGCCATTATCTAAATCATTGATGAAGATATTGAACAGAACCAGACCCAGAACTGATCCCTGTGGGACCCCACTTGTTATGCCTCTCCTAAATCAACATCTATGGAAAAAGACCTTAAAAAGTTGGACCTATTTGGATGTAAAATCTACTTGTCAGCCAGCATCCAGACCAACTCAATTCAAGTAATGTTCAAGCTCTTCATCATACTGGGCCTCAAAGTCAACAGATTAAAATCTGCAGTTACATTTCCTAACCAGATCTATTTCTGGAGCAGGAGGCAGCACTTTGTGCTCTACAGAGGAGAAATTCTCCAGTGGCAGTGTGCAGCCACACAGCCTTAATCTGCTACCAAAGGGAAATCTGTGAGAGGCGGACAGCTGGCTGCTGTAACCCATGCTAAGTGCAAGCCTGCCTCCAGATTGGAAGGGAGATTGAAACATGGCATAATATCACATCAGGCCTACCCTCAGTTGTGTTTCTGAGGATGGACACCATGGAATATTGCTGTGGTTATTATTGAAGCTTACTTAGTTTATACTTAAAGCTTATGTTAGTTTTAATTTTTGTTTATAAAGTACACCTCTACTTTGATATAACGCTGTCCTTGGGAGCCAAAAAGTCTTACTTATAGGTGAAACCGCGTTATAGCGAACTTGATTTGATCCACCGGAGCACGCAGTCCCGCCTCCCCTGAGCACTGCTTTATATCTGAATTCGTGTTATATCGGGTGGCGTTATATCGGGGTAGAGGTGTATAGAGAGAGATACCCCTTTTGTCCTGTGTGGTTAGCCAAAATTTTGGTCATGTGGGTTGTTTCTATTAGGAGGAGAAATTGATGATGGAGTCAGGTATTCCATTGATGCAATCCTCTTTATCTCTAAAGAATGTACATAAAGTTCTGTTTCCTTGAACACCATAGGAGATAGTTACTTTGCTCACAGTTCTAGCCTCTTTACCCAAAACTCTTAGTTATTTCTCAGGGTCATGCTACAAGTCTTTCTCTGGCTTTCCTTTGCTTTCTGCTGCTGTCTGTGTGTCTTTCTGTGGTATTTCTCCCTCATGCGCACACAGACATCCAGCTGCAATCCAATCAATCCCCTGCCCCTGCCTTTGATATCAGACTTCCAGGAAATCCCTTGGGCCACGTGGCTCAGATCGTACTCCAACTTTGTATGTGGCCTGTGTTTTGGGCAGAGGCTCCTATTGCTTCAGCTATGTATTTCAAAGAGGAGCTCGGGTTTTTTGGTATTTATCCTAAATGAAAGGTAGCTGTTATGCCGTCATCTTCAGTGATGGTTTGCCCAACTCCCAGCATTAAAAACAATCAAAAATGTGTGTGTGTGTATATATATGTATTCATATATACAGACACACACCTTCAGACAGAGGATAATTTGAGGCTGTTTCACCCTGTTGTGTAATGGAAAACAATTGAGATATAATTGCCTATTTTAGAACAACTCTCTGTTTCTATACTGCATCTAACATGGTTGTTTTTTGCAGGTATTACTCAAAAAAGAACATCATGTCTTCGTTCAACTGATTGTTCTTTTATAAAATAAAGGAAAGTGACAGGCAGGTCAGAGATTCGAAACTATCTAATTTAACCATTTATCCTGACATTATACAAGCACGTGCTTATAAGCGATTTATTGTGATATATCACATGCAGCTGTATCAGTTTTACTAGGTGAAAAGTGAACATAGAGCTTGTCTTAATTGCTATTAAGATTTTTCAATTTTGTGAGGGGGAAATAATGTTTTATAAGTTACTTTAAAAAAATTACCTGAATTTATAGGCAGATACAGAATAGGTGTTCTCTTTAGAATTAGCTGACCATTAACGGTCTTGTGTTAGGAACAAACTTTATTTTTTTTTAATGGGCAAGTTGCTAAATGTCTACTACTAGAGCTGGTCAGGAACCAGAATTTTTGTTAGAAATTAGAAAAAAAAGCTGAAAAGAACCCTCTAAATCTCCTGAGAAACATACATTTTTTCAAAATGTCATTTCAGATCTATCGAAGTTTTGTTTTGATAACATTAAAATTTTTTTGTCTTGAGTTTGACTTAAATTTTATTTCTTTAATTTAATTTTTATATTTTATTTCACTTATACTTTAATGTTTATGCATTTAATTCTGTTTTTTAACATTTATATTATATTTATAATGTCAAAAAAGTCATTTGAAAACACATAATAGAATAATTCCTTTTCAACCTTATGAAAATGTTTCAATTTGATTATTTTCAAAATGAAATTCAATTGAAATTGACACAATTGCATGAAACATTTCAATTTTAATTATTTTAACTGTATGATGAATTATAAGCATATAATTTTAATTATAAGCTATCCAGTCATGCTCTGTAGTTACACTTTCAGTTTACATCATGACAAATGTTCTAAACTCAGTTTGTTTTATAATTGTTTATCATATTTTAATTTGAGGAATAGTGTCTCATATGAATTAAATATTTTTGACTATACATTCATATGCAGAATACCAGATTTATTTCTGATATGTATAATTCAAATGTTTAGTCTGGAGCAATTAAACCCCCCCCACCATTATTGCCTTTCAGTAGATTGTCCACATTGTTAACTATTATTTTTCCTTTTGCCTTGTGCAGAATGGAGGGGAGCAGGGAAGCACAAAAAGGAGTAAGAATGCCTAAATAATGGATGAAGAGTAGATTGGAGTCTTATACAGTCCCCACAAGCCCATCAAAGCCCCTCAGTGCAAGCACTGGCTGACGGGAGCTTCATGGGTTTGGGTCAAGTGTCTGGCTTGAGGAGCTGGAAGATAGCTACTTTGTGCAGTGTACTCTCCTTCCCCAGTAGTCCATGAAATTTCTTTAAGCAAACACATTGGAAATGACCTCATGCCAGCAGAACGATTGCCAGAGAAGCATTAACTTATTCTCTGGTCTGTAACACTGCTTGATGGGGATAGAGCATGGGTGGTAGGGTGTGTAGGACCCAGACCTGTCAAGGAAACTAGTGGCATTATACCACCTGAGTGAACCATATTTCTGAGGAGGAAGGGAGGAAGTTATTTCTGTGTTCCACAGGGTAGAGACTGAAATTCTCAAGGGATTCTACTACTAAAGCACAGTGAGGCTATAAATATATCTTATTATGGCACCATTTTCATGGCTGACAGAGGACAGATTTCTTAACAGCACATGCAGACATTTTTCTTATCTTAACTGCCAGTGAGGACAAATTAGAAAGACTGAAATAATTGAAGATATTATAAAATTCAGCTATCAAGCATAATTCTATTATTCTTCAACTTGGCTAAATTAATCTATTTACTGGAAGCCAATAGACTATTTCCCATAGTATGTTTATGCTAGTGAAGACCTTATTATTTAAAATCATAAGGTTCCCACAGCTTTGTGACACCTCCAGGCTCATTTCTGTGCCATGTTCAGATGCAATTGGTAGTCAAGAATCAAAGAGTTTGCGTCACTATGGAGAAAAGACTACCACTGGAGTCCACCTCCCAGAACTTCTACAGGTGGTCAGAGATCATGGTAGTAAGAATAGTATATAAAGCTATATAGATGGATATATTACATGCATTAGATTGGAGTATGGAGAGGAGTGACTGAACCTCTATTAGGTTCTCCATCTGAGGAACACCATTGCTGCCATGAGAAAGAACACATAAATCTACTCTTATTTTTTGTGTATGGTAATACTTGGAGAGAAATGCAGAAATTATATAAAATAGACAGTTAGACGGACAGGTGGAATAGATATAGCATTTTTGAGTGAGCCTGCAAAAACATGTTGTGTTGAGCCCTCCCACCAAAAGCACCTGAATCTGTGTCCTGTGATGACACTGCTATTCAGTGTGCTATGCCAGCCCAAGGATTGTGGGGAGGGCCAAAAAAATCATTTGGGGGAGGAGGGGAACTCACAAACTCATTGGACTATTTAAAGTACTTAAATAAGAGGTAGGGGAAATATTTATCAGTCTCTTGCTAAAAGTAGAGCAGAGCCCAGCTGCTCATACAATACATCTCCTAAGCCAATTTGAAGTATAATTGGAGAAAACAAAAATGTTCACTATAAGGAATATTAATTAAAACACTAGTAATATATCTTTGAGACACAAACCAGCTAGTAAACAGATGGTATGAGAATAATTTGGGAAGGCTGGTACCCAGTTCACAACCGCTGCCTAATGATTGACAATGCAAGGGACTTGTGGTATGTTTTATGGCAGTGGATACATGAGATGTATTGCTGGCTAGTGACCAGATACCACAGTGCAGTGATGTAAAGATTACAGAAAGGAAGCTAAAAGAAAAGAAGCCGAAGCAATTATTGCAAAGCAGAAATACTGCAGGAAAGTGGGAATATACAGATGAGATGAGAAAATGGCAGTCAAGGAAAAGGAGGAGGAAGGGAAAACCAAAATATTTTGTTTCTGAACAATTAATCAAAAAACTAATTTAGGATCTCTTATTAACCATATCTAAAGTCCATTGGACATGGATCACAAACTCATTACTATTACTATTGTGCTCGTTACTGCTTTATGAACTCCATTATTTTAAGTCACACTAACTTTGTCTCTGATCACACACCTACCTGTAATTAACAACTCCCTCATGGTTCATCTTCTCAACATTTCACATCACCTTGGAAATTCTGCCAGACTGAAATATTAGATGTCCCTATCAGTACAGATTTCAGGGTGCAGATAAGATTTTTTAAAAGCTTAAAATCCCCCTTCCACTTTTTTAAAATGGCATTTTTAAAAACTGCCTTTATTTTACATTTGTCCAAGTCTTGCTAACTTTGAACCATGTATTTTTTTTATCGTGCAACATACAAGGAATATCCTGTTAATTTTCCTAGGGGCATATGTTACCAGTCTGTTACAAACACGTGAACTATATTTTGGGAAGCAAAATCTCTCTCTAGGGGTCTCTTAGCACAACTGAAAATTGCTGATGGAGTATTCAGCCCTGGAACTGCCCTCTTGGAGTGATTAGCATCCAGAGAGCTCAGAGGAATGCAGCATAACTAAATACTTGTTCTGAGACTCTCCCAAGTGACCAAACAAGCACTGAGCCCCTGTCAGAACATTTGACAGGGCACTTGCACTACTACAGACTTTTGAAGTTTTTGGCCTCCCACTTCTTACATCTCAGAAGCAAATGATCTTGAATGCTTGTGGATCGCTGTTATAATAGATAAAGCAAGAGATGGGGTATTAATTGGTGTCTGCTGCAGACCACCAAATCATGAGCACCCTCCTATAATGTGTAGGGAAAAAACCCTGCATTATGGGGACTTCAATCTCAATGACATATGCTGGAGGTCTCCTGCTGCAAGTACTAATGTGTTTGGAATTGCTAACAATCAAAGATGAAAATTTCCTAACTCAAACACATGGGAATTCTCTATTACAGCTCATCTTGAGAGACAGAAGGGAATTGATCACTGAACTAATAATTAACTACAAGTAAACATGACCCAGAGTAGTGTGAATAAATTAAAAAAATGTTTTGGGCTGAACTAAAAGATTTTGTTTTAATGTCAGGATTTTCCATTTTTTAAAAATTGTAATACAACTGAAGGACATTTTTCAATGAACCACCATTTTAGAATGGAAAATCAAAATAATTAATTTCTGAGGAACAAATATTTGATAATTGAGAGCTTTTCAATCTAGTAAAAAAGGGTATAACATGATCCAATGGCTCAAATCTAAAAAAATACACTCTAGTTCAAACAGGAATTCAATTCCGGAAATTTTAAAATCAAGACTGGATTTTTTCTAAAATACATACTTTATTTCAAACAGGAATTATTTCAAGGAAGTCTTACGGCTTGTCTACATGGGACAATTTTATATGGCAAGCTAATGTGTGAGTCTACAGCACGCTGGCTGGCCACACAGTGAAGTCTCATGTGGACTCTTCCATGGTGCTCTAAAATACTTTACAAGTAATAATAGCCAAAGCACACTCTGGGACTTTTAGTTCACGTTAGCAAACTAGTGCCCTGTAGATTCATGCCCTGGCTTACCACACAGTAACATCTCATGTAGACAAGCCCTTATACAGGTCAGACTAGATGATCACAATGGCCCCTCTGACTTTGTAACCTCTGAATAAGGCCCTTCGTTTTCAGTTTTTATTTTATTTAAATTTTCCCAGGAATTTATCGGTGTTTATTACTGCAACAAGCAAAATCAGTGGAAAAATATAAATTTTTCTGGGTAAATATCAGGGCTTATTTTGGTGGATGGAAGGACAGGGAGAAAAGTATTCAGTAGGTTAATGCTCTGATGAATAGAAATCATTGTAGTTTGCTGAAGAATGAAAATGGAATTCAAAACACGCCGCCACAATATATCGCTAATCCCCAAATAAAACTTTTCATTTGAATAAACAGTTTACTGTAGTAGACTTAGATCTATTAACCTATAAATATTTACATTTAATAATTGGGCCACACCAATTGCAGCACATACAATCAACTTCATCCTTTTCTCCTGTGTTTTTTTTTTATTTCGAACACTTCCTTGTGTTCTGAAACATATTCTGATACAGATTTTCATTTTCTTCCCATTTTAGTGTGTCAGATCTTTAAACCATTATCTGCTAACAGCTTGTAATGTGTATGTGGTGGGAGTCAGATTCATCAATATGTTCAGAGGCGCACGCACTTCAGAACTTGTGTGTACGCTTGTTTATTTTCTGTATCTTTTAGACTAATACATAGCCCTACTTTAACAGGCAGCTTTGCATATACACACAAACTAATGTACTATTGTATACATACATCTCATGCAATGTACTGTATTTTCCTAATAAGATAAGCTATTTTTATATAATTGAATGGTACAAAAGTATGGTGAAAACTGGGAAAAAATGAATAATACTTTTTGTAAAACCCAGGATTTTTTTTTTTTTTTTGGTAAAAATTGGTTTAAACTGAAAATGAAGGGGCTTACTTCTGAATCTATGAAACATTCCCTTAAATGACGTTTGGCCACATTACAAAAACAATCACCCATTTTGGTATCATCTGTTTATGTTTATACTCCATACTCAGGAATGGCCCAATGCTGGAAGAGTAGAAATGTTATATATTGTGCAAGTAATATAAATGCAGAGATACATTTAAAAGGAAGATGTTACCAATAAAGTATCTGGCTCTCGATTTACATCAGCAATCCCAAAATATCTTCATAATTTTATGGGAATTCACTCATAAGTAAGTTTAAATAGTATGCCATTATATCAGATATAGAGTCAATTGCTTTCTTACTTCATACGGCAGTATGTCGAAACTATTGTCTGTCTAAAGAACTTCAGGATACAATACTTGGGGCTAGACCACATGCTACTTGGTTGATGTTACTGTAGCATATTAATTAGAGTATGATGGTTTTTCAAACCATTAAAGAGCTGACTGTGTTGTCATACTCTGTCTTGGTTGAAAGATCTAATTGTAAAATTGCACAGTATTTATTTTTATAATTGACTCTCTCAGAACATACCATATAATTATCTTTTCATACCCTAGTCAGGATGTGAACCCATTGTCCTTGTACTATAGGCAGGTCATTCATTGCAAGTGTATTCATAGTGTCACAATACTGTTGAATAGCTTCTATAGAGGCACATGTCCGATAACAAACATGATGAACATGAGAGACATGATTCTCTTTATAAATCTGAATATAGTAGTGCTGTCTTCCATGTAAACTTTCAGCCTATTTCTACATTGCTCTTTCCAAATGCGTTGGGCAGTGTCACTCCCTCAGAATGTCTGCCAGAGGTACCTGTATTTTACTGATCGAAGTACATAGTAGACACATAGCCACAAAATCTGTAACACTGGGATCTACTAACCTTTAGCTAGAATATGCCCTGGAAGCACAGAGAGCACTCTCCTGAATTCTTCTCTCACCAGAAGGCAACTCATCCCACCCTGTCCATGCCATACCATCTACGTCAGAGGAAGAGGGAAACAGGTGGTGTAAACTGGCTATGAAGGCTTTACTCCAGCCAAAGATTTCTCAGGCGTCAGACAGAAAATTTTAAGTCCATCTTGCGCCTTTGGAGATTTAGGTATAGTGGGGGGCCTAGCCCAGAGTCTCCAGTAATTAATATGGATTTCCCCTCCACACAGTTGGATTCCCCATTTCTTTTCTTGAGGGAGAGTCTGGGAGCCACATTAGTGTCAAGGGAAGTAGTGAGGACTGGAAGGCAGCTGGCAGTGCAGAGGTGAGGTGGCCTACACACAGATGTTCCTCGCCTGTGGCAGATTTAGTGGCATTTTAAAGTGTTGATACTCATAGCTTTTTTTGGGAGATGGAGTGGGGGGTAAATCTGACCCCAGAATAAAGAAGAAACTACTAGTTGAATATTGTGGAGTTTCTACTTCTGGGGAGGGGAATTAAACTACAAAGGGGAGCATGCCCCTCTTAAATCATCTCAATATTATTCAACATTATTAGTATGGCCTAGTAAATAGACCACCGGACTGGGACTCAGGAGATCAGGGTTCTATTCCTGACTTAGCCACTGACTTGATAGGTGACATTGGGCAAGTCTCTGTGCCTCTTTCTCCATCTGTAAAATAGGATAATTATGCCTACTTTCTCCACAAAGCACTTTGAAAATCAACTGTATAATAGCTAGCCAGCTATTATCACAATTAAAGATTTTAAAACTGTTCCTCAGCTGATTTTCTTTTTCATTTACTTCAGTAATTCTGCAAAAAAAAACCAGGAGTACTTGTGGCACCTTAAAGACTAACAAATTTATTGAAGCATGAGCTTTCGTGACCTACAGCTCACTTCTTCGGATGCATAGAATGGAACACACAGACAGGGGATATTTATACATACAGAGAACATGAAAAGGTGGAAGTATGCATACCAACAGGAAGAGTCTAATCAATTGAGATGAGCTATCGTTAGCAGGAGGAAAAAAACTTTTTGAAGTGATAATTAAGATGGCCCATAGAAGGTGTGAGGAGAACTTAACATAGGGAAATAGATTCAATTGGTGTAATGACCCAACCATTCCCAGTCTTTGTTTAACCCACAGTTAATAGTATCTAGTTTGCATATTAATTCAAGTTCAGCAGTTTCTCTTTGGAGTCTGTTTTTGAAGTTTTTTTGTTGCAAAATTGCCACCTTCAAGTCTGTCACTAAGGGCTTGGCTACACTTACAAATTTGCAGCGCTGCAGCAGGGTCTGAAAACACACCCTCTCCAGCGCTGCAAATTGCGGCGCTGCAAAGCGCCAGTGTGGTCAAAGCCCCAGCGCTGGGAGCGCGGCTCCCAGCGCTGTCCGTTATTCCCCACAGGGAGGTGGCGTACGGACAGCGCTGGGAGAGCTCTCTCCCAGCGCTGGCGCTTTGACTACACTTAGTGCTTCAAAGCGCTGCCGCGGCAGCGCTTTGAAGTGCTAAGTGTAGCCACAGCCTGAGTGGTTAGAGAGGTTGAAGTGTTCTCCCACTGGTTTTTGAATGTTATGATTCCTGATGTCAGATTTGTAATTCTGTTACTTTTGTTTTAGAGGAAAATAAGATTGGATTTTTTTTTTTGAAAATACAGTATATCTAAACTATTTACATAGAGACTCAGCAGAACAGGGATTTAAACTTTTCTTCTTTGTTCTCTAACTCAATTTGAAAAGATTGAAAGGTCTTGACTTGCCAATTAATATTCCCCTACTCTATATTCTGATGATTTCATCTGCACTAAACTGGATCCAAAACTTCAATTCCCCCCCTCAGCCATATTCTTAGTAATCTGATTATAAATAGTAAAATAATTTGAATAATGCTCAAGGTGTAGGGGAAGGCTGCACACATGAGAAAATTCAATGTGCCTAATGATTTTCACTCTAACTTTCAGTAAATCAGACATTTAAGAAACTCTGTCACCTAAGTTGCTGCTCGGTATTCATGAAGAAATCCCAATATCTAAAGTGCAGACTGAGTTATAAATTACAATTTAGTTTATAATCCTAAACCTTGGAACAAGAGGCTCAGATATTTATCATCTCATATTAAAATTATGCTGGAGTTGCTCTTTGTGCCATCTCCACAGCCAGTCAGAACTCAGGCAATGTTTTCTTTTTTAGCATTCTGGTGTTTATCTTTGGCACTGGGCGTGTTCACTGGATAGCTATCTTAGTCCCATTCAATACTCTTCACTTTGAAATGTCTAGATTTTAAACTTATTATTTGCCCTCTGACCAGTAATATTTCTTTATGAGATTTGGGATGTTTCTAAACTACATTTTGGTATGCTCACACTTGAAAGCGGGAGATGCTCATAATTATTACTCACTTAGCCAGGTCATCTGCAATATAATATAAATGAGGACAATTTAATTCCAGTGACACTGGCCTTCTCCTTGTTAAGAAATGCCACCAGTAAGATCAAACCTTCAGACATATGTTGGGTTTCAAAACCAAAAGAATTATACTAACTCCAAAACCATGACCTTGCAAACACTTACTCTTGTGTTTTAAGATAAGTGTAACACCAATGAAGTCTGAGTGATTACTCACACACTTAAAGTTAAGCACATGTATAGGTGTTTGAAGAATCAGGGCCTACTTGCAGATAAACTTCAAGTACTATTATATTTCTGCCATCCTTTTAGTAGTATCTTCAGTTAATCTTTCACTCTGTGGTAAGGAGCTCAAATTGAAACTGCCTAAATTGTAAATGTATCCTCTTCACTCCCACACATAGGTAACAATAACTTTTTATTATTTACTGTATTGTCACCATGAACCAGGTCATACTTCATTTGAGTATGCAACAAATATATCTTATCACAGTATAATTATGTCTCTACTGCATCTGTGAAAATTCCTATTTTATAGATTTGAAAAAAGAAGACCTTTTATCGTAAAATGTGGGGTTGTGTGATCCCTGGCTCAGATAAAAGGCTGATACCTTTACTCAGGTTGGGTAGCACTTGACTCCACATGTAGCTCCATTGACTTGAATGGGACCATATGGTAAGTGAGAGATTACTCAGTGAGTGAAATCTTGGCTGCACTAAAGTCAAGAGCAAGAACTCCAAATGGATTTCACTCAAAGTGAAGCAAGATATTAGAATTTGGTCTAAAGGAAATGTCTTTCTTGTCTGAAACGCATCTGAAAACACAACAAAAGTTAAACTACACAGGCAATTATTCAGTACCAGTCTGGTGGTGTGCCTTTTTCTTGAGGGTGGGGGGAGGGAGGTAGGGAGGGTTTTCTATTCGCTCACAACTGTTAGCAGTAGAACAAGGATTATAATGGAAAATATTCAAATATTCACCAAGATTTTCTTAAAAAACAAACAAAAAACTCCAAATCCACATAATGTATGAGTATTGGTGGAAATACTTTCCAAGAACATTACTGGCACAAATAGCCGTTAGTGGAAAGAAAATTTAAAAGTTGCCTTTGGAGTATTTGTGGAAATCTAATTTTAAATTCATACATCTAAGTATTTGTACGGCAAGTGTTTGTGCACTCATCTAGTCAGGAAACAGAAATCATACTTTGGGACTTATCTGCTTAATAACACTTAAACAGCACTACTTGAATTTTGAATATTCACGGTCAATTCAGATTAGAAAAAGCTAGTGGTCAAATACATTTGAAAAATAAATAAATTTCAGGAAATTCCAAACAGAGAAGAAGCTAAAGGCACTGATTGAATTATATGTTATAAATTATTTTTTCAGCTCTGGTCAGTAGTCTGAGGGCTATGCTACCACAGCTGAGACTGTGGCTGCTCCTGCTGCTGTACCAAGTTATTTTTTCTTGTTTTGATCTAGTTCTATTGATGTATCTACTGTTATTTATGTTATTACCAGAAAAAAACATTTCTAACATAACAAGCTGCTACATCAATGGCTAGCAAATGCCTGCCTAAGAAAAGCAGTTCCAGGACCAAAACAAATCATTATGTTTCCCTCATCTGCTCTGTCAAGGGCTGGCCAAGAATAAAACGAACAGAATGGAGGAGCACTTACAGTACTGGCCTCTTTTTCAAATCCCTTCCACAACCCTTCCTTCTGTAAAGTACTTCTGCTGTTCTGCAGAAATCCAAAGCAACAGAGAAAATGCACACAAGAGAGTAAAAAGGCATCAAAGAGGAGGAGGAGGAGGAGAAAAACACCAAAAATCAGCACAACAGTTAGCTGTACTAGATAAAATTATCTAAGGGCTATTTGCAACACGATCTCCAGCACAGCTTGCTGCCAATAGAATTTTTGTGCAAACTTTCAGAGCAGAATATGGCTACTGGTTGATTTGATCTAATAAGGATAACTTTTGCATTCCACTTTAACACCAGATCAGTACTTTTTATGACTTACTGTAAGAGCCATAGAAGCAAGTTACATAGTGATTTAAACAAAAAACAGGACAAAGTAAGAAAACAGAGCACAGTTTCCCAAATTATTTCTTGCTATATTCTACTATACACCCTCTTTACCTTCTCCCCCCAAAATTGGGATAATCAGCAGTCAATCCACACCATAAAACATTGCTTGGGAAAACAAAACACCCATGGAAAACATATTCAAATTCTATTCTACCTGCCTATGAAAATGTTTTCAGGAACAAAATGAAGCACATTTTTATTCCCAGAACAGCTAGTACCTTCTTGACCTGTCTTATGGTAATTGGGTCTATATGGTGCTACAGCAGTTATGGGGCTGCACCTTGACTCTAGAATGGACATACTATATTTTCAACTGCATCTATACAATTATCCCCCAAATTGGCCAAGATGATTTAGCATTCAGACAACAACACTGTATAAAGTCCTGACCATATTTTAAAATAAGATTAGTATGTAAATGTGTTTTGGAGAATAACGGAGAATGTAGGTAAAGATGACCTGTGAATAGAAGCTTTGGAAAAACGTATGCCATACAGATCGATACGTAGAACACAATGGGTCATATTCTCACCCTGGTGTAAATTAGCATAACTCCATTGTCTTGAGTTAAGTGACACCAAGTTACAACAGGTAGAATCTAGTCCCCTATTTTGCTGACTAGGAAAAATCCCATATATTTTAAACCTTTAGGAATTTTATTTTAAAACCATAGTCCTTATTAATTACTCATATAAGCTTTGTAGAAAAAGAATCCAGCATTTATGATCGATATTGCATAATTAAAAGAGAATGTAGTTCATGTTCTACATTTAAAACAGCAAATTTCATACAAATGATATATAGTGTACCAGACTGTGCCCCTCAATAGAAACACCTGCATCAGTGGCAGGAAACTCTTCCTTTCTGGAGATTCCTTCTGTTTTCTGGCCAAGGGGTGGATAAGATTTACCCATAAGAAAAAAGCCAGGGTTTGGCCCATAAATGATCAGATCTGTGGTATGCACAGGGTCATGTGTAGAGAGCTACTGTACTTCCTGTGGCCTTGGTCTCCTGTGGGCCTAATCTTTGTCATCACATTGCTGGGGACTATCCTGGCTGCAGATGTCTTTGTGGCTCCCCATCACAGAATGTTGGTCCTAGAAATTTAATACAGTCTCCGGCTGTATTGCATTTTGCGGGAATCATCGCTTGCGTCCTGCATCTGTGCATTTCCCCTCACAGCCCTCCTACTGATTGTCCTCTCCCCAGCATGGGCACACAGAATTGCAGACACTTCTCTACAGGAGTCAAAGGAGACTTAACTTAGCTATATCTCAACTTTTGAGTGCTTAACTGTGTGAGCTAAAGGTTCTTTATATATAGCTCTCACATTTTTGTATGAGTCCTGCGTCCCAGTTCCATGTTTTAACCACTAGCTCAAGCTATACCAGAATAGAAGAAAGAAGAGATGATCTATATTTCAAGGATCCACTTAATGTTTAGTCATAGGAGTGTATGCTTTCTTCTTTTCAAGTACCTAGTAAATCTGCCACTAAACTGTGGTCAACTATTTTATCCACAATACTTTCAAATATTTATAAGAAGTCAAATAAACCAATCTCCTCACCACCACCTGTAAAATACTGCAAGAAAGTCCTGCATTTTAACGATTTCTTGAGTGAGGTCACAAAGAGTCTGTGATTTGATTTATGTATACTGATTTTTCTTTAAAACAGTACTGACCTGAAGCAAATGTAAACTAGAAATTCCCAATTTTAAGACCTCTGCTGAAATTTATTCTTTGACAACTGACAGAAAGACTCAGAAATCAGCATGTTGGTAAAACCTCTATTTGTTTAAGATGCCTCAAAAGGATTAACCTATTGACAATGACTTTCTCAATCCAAACTCATTGAATAACGAGTACTGAATGTGTTTACCTTCTTAATGCACCCATAATTCACAATGAAGCAGGTTTTCTTGAAAAGGTCAAAATGCACAAAGAGCTGAATTTCAATAGAAGTACATAAAAAAGTTAGAGATCTATTGAGTGGAATTTATTTAATACAAACCTAGCAGTGGGACTAAATGAATTTTAGACATTCAAATGGATAAAACTCTTTCAAGAGAGTTTTAAAAGACCCTCAAAAGAGTTTAAAGGCCTTTTGGGTTTACCTGTGCTGTAGCCAATTGTCCATGCCTTAAAAAATCAACCCCTAATCTGTCTCAACCAATCTACTAAATTTAATATTATTCCCGTATGCCAAGTTTAAAAATTTCACTCGGTGGAAGAACCAATATGTTCTTTACATAAGTGCACATTATCATTTATATTCTGGTATCCACCACAGAAGTATGTCACTTTTGGACAGAGAGGCTTACAAATGTGTAATGA
Organism: Mauremys reevesii; assembly: GCF_016161935.1. Taxonomy (NCBI): domain Eukaryota; kingdom Metazoa; phylum Chordata; order Testudines; family Geoemydidae; genus Mauremys; species Mauremys reevesii. The sequence continues at coordinate 88,504,710 of NC_052631.1, read as the reverse complement.
ACCATCAGAATTTGATTTAAGCTCTTTTTTGAGAAACTGTTTCACTGTGTGATGCAGATACCCTTGACGGACTGTTTTCTGAGCTGATTTATGGGGTATACATAAAGCTATTTTTATGTATTTTACATAGTAAATTCATACAACTTGATTGTCCATCATAATGCATGCTGCATAGGTGTTTATAAAGATGGATTACTTGTCACACAATGACATATTCTTCCAGGTGAGATAGCTAATACAAATGGTGCAGCTTTAACTTGGGCAACTGACAGTAGGCAGCAGGTATCATAATCTGGCCAGTGTGAGTGTGCGCACATGTGGAGTAGAGGGGAAAAGACAATAGTTTCAACAGAATAAATTGTGCTTGAAAAATTAATTTCTTCACCACGTTATGGACATACGGACTTCCTTTGACCATCACAGGTAATATTTTAACCACCTCTTCCCCCACACAAGTGACTGGCTCCTAAGACCGATTTTCAAAACTTACTTAGACATGTACAAGCCTAAGTTTTCTTGAAAGGCTCCTGATTGACTGAAAAATGGGACTGAGGCTAAGTCACTTAGAGGCTTTGGAAAACTTCATCCCATGTCTATTTTTTCCTACAATTTTGTGCATCAGGTTGGTTCTTAAGACAGTGAAAGAGTGGCCACTTCCATAACACATCTGTCAATGCACCTCATCCCTGACCTGCAACACCCTGGCTATTCTGTAGCGGGGACTGTCTGGAGCAGAGATTCGTAATTGCTCTGAATTAGGCTAAAAAAACGTTGTGCTGTTTTATTATACCAGCAATGATGGGATTGCACTCATTTCCATTTCTATCCTAAGAGTTCATTTCCATTTCTATCCTAAGAGTTCAGAACTACCATATGCATTCTATCCTTATTCAAAGAAAGCTTCCATTGATTAAAGCTCACTTTGAAATCAATTTGTTTATGAAAATCTTCATACCAAAGAATTAACGTTGGTTGGTGGTACTTCATGCTCTTTCAGAAGATCAAGTTCACAAAACAGGAAAGGCAGAGTCAAGCCATCCACATAACCTTAACTCTGCCCCTCTGGAGTGGGCAATAGCCACTGGGAATTATTGACATGCACTTCAGCTGCATTCACTGTTTAAGAGGTAGCTATATCGAATGGTGGCTGGATTAGTTGGAGCACCTTAGTAGAGCTGCAATTGCAACATGAGGTCATCTGGGGGATGTCTGAGACCCCCTCTTCCTGACCCCTCTATGAGTGCATGTGTACCTTGAGAAATCCAACATGCCTCATTTGAGCATTGCGTAGGTTGTGTCACTAGCGGGGCACAGGGATCTTCTTACTACGGGGATTGTCAGCAGTTAGGTGGGAGAGTAGTGTAGTCTGTAGGTTTAAAGAAGCATAAGTGAAAGTAGTGTTAAATAGCATTATGTGCCTAAGGGTGAAGGGAGGGGTAGAAAGAGTTGAAAGGGTTGTAAAATTTAGGACATGTGGTGTTCTTTCTGAGCAGTAGGCTAAGTGTTTGAGTATACAGCAGGTGTAGGTAGTTTCAGTTCAGTACCGAGTGTGAGTATGTGTTATGGACATATTTGGAAATCACTGAGGCCTGGTCTACACTGGGGTGGGTGTCGAACTAAGGTACGCAAGTTCAGCTACGCGAATAGCGTAGCTGAACTCGAACTACCTTAGTTCGAACTACTCACCCGTCCAGACGCCGCGGGATCGAAGTCTGTGGCTCCCCCGTCGACTCCGCCACCACCGTTCGCGGTGGTGGAGTTCCGGAGTCGACGGGAGCGTGTTCGGAGTTCGAACTATCACGTCTAGATTAGACGCGATAGTTCGAACTCCAAGAAGTCGAACTCTACGCGTCGACCTGGCAGGTAAGTATAGACCTACCCTGAGAGGGAAGAGTTAAGGGAGTGTGGGTAGGTGTAGCACTTAATTTCCTGGTTTTCAGAAGTCTGTTTTTTGCTGAATTTGATGTTCTGGAAGGGCATGAGATACCACTGGGCTATCTTAGCTGAATTTATGTGTGATTTTTGAAGAGACAGCTGAAATGAAAGCTACCAGTTCATTTTCGAATTGTGTCATTTGAGGCCAAGTCCTCAGAGTTGGAATGCAAGTACAATTACTTGCCTTACAACCTAGTTCTCTCACTAACCCAGTATCAAACACGGATGGCTTCACTGACAAGCTATTTTTAAGGACCAAATGAGAGCTAGGTCCAAGCTTCAAAGTTTGTGTCCAGATGTGATCTTCTAGGTGTTCAGAGCTGGGGTTTTACTTCAGAGTGTCAAGCATGATATAGGTCATGCAAAATGAATGAGGTCTAACTACATGTTCATAAGGGGCAGCATCACATAGCAATTGAAAATTACAAGATTATCAACCAATTCCTAAATGGGGTGTGCTTATTTCAAATAGTACAATATAGTTTCAAATAGTTTGTGCTTGTTTCAAATAGTACTGCTGTGATCATTTCAACAAAAGTGCAGCCTACCTACCACTGGTAATTAAATTCACTTGAGGATGTCCTCTACAAGACAGTGTACTTTTAGAATTATTGTATCATAGAAACATAGGGCTGAAGGGATTTTTTGGAGGTCATCAAGTCCAGCCCCCTGCACTGACAGATTTTTCTCTCACCTGTTTTTAAAAACATCTAATGATGGGGATTCCACAACCTCCCTTGGAAGCCTATTCCAGAATTTAACTACTCATAGTTAGAAAGTTTTTCCAAATATTTAATCTAAATCTCCCTTACTGCAGATATGGCCCATTACTTCTTGTCCTACCTTCAGAGGACACCGATCAAGAACAATTAATCTCTATCCTCTTTACAACAGCCCCTAATATATTTGAAGACAATCGGGTCCCCCCTCAATCTTCTTTTCTCATTACTAAACGTATCCAGTTTTTTAACCTTTGCTCACAGGTCAGGTTTTCTAAACCTTTTATCATTTTTTTGCTCTCTTCTGGACTCTCTTCAATTTATCCAATCTTTCCTAATGTGCAGCTCCCAAACTGGAACCAGTACTCCAGCTGAGGCCTCATCAATACCAAGTAGAGCGGAACAGTTACCTCGTGTCTTACATAAGATGCACTTGTAACTATATCCCAGAATGATATTAGTCTTTTTTGCAACTGCAGCACACTACTGGCTCATATTAAATTTGTGATCCACTAGAACCCCCGATCCTTTTTTTGCAGTACTATCGCCAAGACATTTATTCCCCATTTTAAAGCTGTGCATTTGATTTTTTTCCTTCCTAAATTAAGTATTTTGCACTTGTCTTTATTGAATTTCATCTTACTGATTTCAGATTTATTCTCTAATTTATCAAGATAGTTTTGAATTCTAATACTGTCCTGCAAAGTGCTTGCAACCCCTCCCAGCATGGTGTCATCCACAAATTTTATCAGCATGCTCTCCACTCCATTTTCCAAGTTATTAATGAAAATATTGAATGGCATCAGACTTGGGACTGATTCCCACGGGACCCCATTAAAAATGCCCTTCCAGTATGACAGAAAACCATTAATAACTACTCTTTGAGTATGGTCTTTCACCTAGTTGTGCATCCACCCTATAATAATTCCATCTAAACCACATTTCCTTAGCTTGCTTATGAGACTGTTGTGTGGGACTATGTTAAAAGCTTTACTAAAATCAAAATATATGACATCTATTGAGTCCCCCCATCCATTACCCCGTCAATGATTCATTTGGCTCGATCTATTCTTGACAAACCCATTCTGATTATTTCTCACCACCCTAATCACCCAATTATCTTGTAGATGCTCACAGTTGATTGTTTAATCATTTGTTCCAGTATCTTTCTCCAGGGACAGTGTACATCAGCTTCCAACCAGCCTTCACAAAGCAAATTGCATTCATTCTTAGGTCAAAAGCATTATAGATAACACATGAAAACAATAAAAAGAACCTACATGCATGCTAAAAGCTTCCCCCAAATCACCACCAACTCCAACATGGGGCTCTGCTAAATGTCAGTCTTTCAACCCCCACAACTCTGTTTTTCCCCTTGGCAGGGGCGGTGCCAGCTTCTTCCTGATGGGGGTGGAGAGGGGGCTGAGGTGGGCTAGACAGAAAATTGGGGGGCTGCGCTATCTGGCCAACAGCCGCCAGTCTCCAGCCACCCAGCTCTGAAGGCAGTGCCGCCATCATCAGCAGCAGAGAACTAAGGGTGGCAATGCCATACTATGCCACTCTTACTTCTCCACTGATGATGGCGGTGGTGCTGCCTTCAGAGCTGGGTGTCTGGCCAGCAGCTGCTGCTCTCTGGCCGCCCAGCTCTGAAGGCAGAGCAGAGAGCAGCGGCAGCTGGCCAGATGCCCAGCTCTGAGGCAGCAGCTGTAGCCTCCATCACCATGAGAACCTGAGTTCCAGTCATACTCACTCACCCCTCAGGACTCCTCAGAAGAACTTCAATGGCCCTCACATCCCACATGCCTCTGCCAACCCATCCACTTCCTGTCCCCTCTCCTCTTCCCCTTAAAAGAACCCCATGCATCCTAGACACACATCCACATCCACAGGCCATCAAATAGCTCAGAACCCTGGCTTTCATAGAAGCCCAGCTTAAAGCCCCTGCATATGCACCCTGCCCATATCCCGATCTCCCCAACTCACACAGCTTCTATATCCTCTTGAACCCTCCATAACTTACCCTGCTCCCGAGCACCAGTCAGGCCGGGTACCTTTAGCCCTGGTCCTGAGAACGGAGCTTAGCCTGGCTCCAAGATGTCCTGGCAGGAGGTGGGGAACCCTTCTGACAACCTTCATGGAGACTTAGTGTGGTCAATGATTCCAAAGAGATATTCTGAGCCTCTCTCCACTGCCTGATTAGCACTCCCACTTGCCTATCATATATCCTTGGTGTCTGATTGGTGCATAAAAGAACGTCCCACCTCCCTATATTGCACTTGAGCCATCCAAGTTAGTGTGGCTTCCTCCAGGGAAGGGGGTTTAAATGTGCATCCTCTGGTTGCTGACTGGGCCATGCAAAGAGCAACTGGGGCTGTAATTGGAGGCTAGACCAGGAGCCCTCCCTTCTCTGCTAGGTTGTGCCACATGGGTGAGAATTTTGGATCCCTTGCCATATCCTCAGGTACTTCCATGCCTGTCACATTTCAATATAGTCGTTTGAACTCCTTTTACTTCCCAGGTCTCATCTGTCACAGAAACAACACACTGACCTGATATTTCATTCTGTATCTGTGAAAGTCAGATGTTATATAGCAGACACCCTAATTAAAACACGAGACTATCTGTTCTGATGAAATTGCAGTTCAACATCAGAGGTGTTTGAAATGGAACTAATGTAGAAACACACACACATTTAATCACATTTGTCCTTCAAGATCTTACAGATATCAAATATGGTGGGAAAAGATACTGGTACATGATAACTCTGCCATATTCTCTTGCTTTGCACTACACAAAGCCAGACATTTGTATGCAAAATATATTTTGTGCAGAACAGGCACCAAAATGTAAACCACTCAGGTAATCAGAGACTGAAGCTGCCTGATTTTCAGGAATATGATTTAGGAGACAAAAGCAAAAGATTTAGAAGATGACGAACACAATGTTAATATATGCAAGTGGCAGTAGAGCATTCAGAATATTTCGACCAAAGGGAACACTTTCCAGTAATACTAGCTGAGACAAAGAAAGAAATTTAATATATGGTAATGACAACAGAACACACAGATGTAAAAACCATTCTTAGTCGGGAAGTTCAAGCAAATGGCAATGGACTACTGTAATACACATTTGAGAATACTGTATTAATGCCGCTCTCTATTATGTGAGTAAAATTCTATATCTGATATAGAAAAAAGACATAACCAGTTATAAAGAACCAGATGGAAATATTATCATCAGGTGGAAATGGATATGACCAGTCCTGATATGTTGTCATGCATGGTACCACCTTTTTTCTTCATTATCTGTCACAGAAGAATTAGAGGATGCTAACCTATTGACAAATAAATTAGTACATTCCCTTGTGGGATCATATTGCTTATTACTACCATTTCCAACAACGCAATCCACACAATAATGTTAAGAAAACTCCACAAAGCTGACAGAAATGCTTGTAGACACTGGCAATCTGGATGGTTCACAATTATATCAGCACAGAGAACATGAGTATGCTCTCACTCCACCCTTCACTAATGGCTCCCCTCAAAAGGGGACCAATTCTTAGACTTATTTGTGATATATTTTTCTAACTAAAGTATACTCTATTAATACGCATAAAAGTGATTAGATTGTGGAGTGCAAAATACTAGACTGGGGGATGAGTTGGAAGGAGGTAAAAGGACAATAGAGTTATAAGTTTACATTATACACTTATGCTGATCTGTCAAATGGATAATGAAATACGTGCTTTAAGATAAGTAAGTTCTTGCCTTGTCATCACTGTCACAGGGGCATACTACTTTTAACTGAGAATCCAGGATGGGGACAAATTCAAATGGATGCTGTTTGTTACAAAAGAACCATCATGCTCACTGAAAGGTTTATTTGCAGCATTTTTAAAGGAAGAAATTCACAGATTCATAGATTTTTTTTTTAAGGCCAGAAGGGATCATCAGATCATTTAGTCTGTCCTCCTGTGTAACACAGGCTATAATTTCACCCAGTTATCTACGGTGTCTAATAATTTATGTTTGAGTAAAGCTCACCTTCCATATAGGTATTCAGTCTTTATTTGAAAACATCAAGAGATACTTCCTCAGCTAGTATAACCCCACCAATTAAAAATAATCATACCTTATTTCTAATATAAATTTGTCTGGCTTTAACTTTCAGCTATTGGTTCTTGTTTAACCTCTCTTCATTAGATTAAAGAGACTTTTAGATCCCAGTATTTTCTCCGTGTGGCAGTACCTGAGCACATAATCAAATCACTTTCTTTTTTCTTTTTGATAAGCAAAACAGACTGAGCACTTTAAATCTCTAATTGTAAGGCATTTTTGAGGATTTCCAGTGTTGGATATGAGTTTAGGGACAATTATGGTACAGTCTTTTAATCACACACTAAAGTTCACAGTCTGAATTATGCATTTGCACTGTTTCAATGACTCAAACGGAACTTAGGTGGTGCATACTGTCTCTCTGCACAGTACTGAATTTCACCAATAGTTAATAACAAAGATGAACAATAAATACTGCATGTTACTTATGAATTTTGTTTTACAATTAGCCCAAATGAGATCCCTAGACATTTTCATTAAAGCCTCAATGTTGTTCAAGTACTCTGAAACAATGAATAATACGATCCCATGAATCACAGCAAACCACCCTCAGTTTTTTTTTTAAACCAAAAATATTTGTGCATCAATTTTTGAGCATCTGTCCTTCCCTCCACCATTTTACCAGCTTGAATAATAACTAGAATTAGCATGATATAATACAAAATGGAAATGTTGCCTATAACTTTTTAATTATAGAATTTAATTGGTTATTACTGGAATAATCTATAACAACTGTGAATCCACAATTGGATTCACATGAGTGGAGCCTTGCATCCACAAGGAACAGCACTGCCTTCAGCTCATGTCTGTGGAGTTTCAAAGGTACACTGATGAGGATCAGATTTGAGGATGAGGGCTCAAAATACAGTTATATTAGAAACAAATCAATCGGAGTATTATTTTTCCAGATGACATGTTATCATGGAAAACAGTGATCTTGAATAATATAGAAGTTAAACAAAGGAGTTAGCCAGGTTAGGATTTACAGGTTACTCACTTGTATAGAAGCCGGAGTTCTTGGAGATGTTTTGTTTCTATGGATACTCCACTTCAGGTTCACGTGTGCCCCTATGCCTTCTAATAGAGATTTTTGGTAGCTGCGTCTGTGGGTCCACGCCTGAGCCCTACATACCTATGTGCCCTGATCTAAAGGCATACAGTGAAGGGTGGGCCTGCTGCAGCTCCAGTTCTTTCTCCCCTGCAAAATCTGGCCAGAGACCATGATTCTAAAGCAGAGAGGAAGGAAGGTTTCTACTAGAGCACCCATTGGGACAAAACACCTAAAAGAACTACAGCTACTGCACAAGTACAGAGGAGTAGGATCTAGCATGCATTGAAGGACAGCAGTTCCAAAGGCGGCAGCTGCTCTTGGAGCAGGTAAGATAGTGTACTTCTGCGAGAAGATGTGAACAGACCAACAGGTGGTGGCTCTACAAATGTCTGTAATGGGAATATTCATAAGAAAAGCCACAGATATGAGCTGTGCCCTGGTGAAATAAGCAAGTCAGTTTAGAGGAGGAGGTGATCCAGAAGCTTCATAGCATGACAGGATGCAGCCTGAGACCCATTTAACAGTCTGTGGGTGGAAATAGAAACTCCTTATATTTTTGTCCACAAAACAGACAAAAGGGTGAATCTACACTGCAAAGGAAAAAAAACCCAGAACACCACAGCAGTGAGTCTGAGCCCAGGTCAATTCACTGAGACCCACCCCCTTTGTCAGGTTTCAGATCCCAGCATCCAGTCCAAGCAGGAATATCTACACTGCTATTAGCCCTGTAGTGCAAGTCCGAGTGAGTTGATCTTGGCTCTGAGACTAGCTGCCAGGGTTGTTGGGTGTTTTTTGGCAGTGTAGACATATCCAAATAGTCTAGGGGAAGCTCTGAATGGCCTGGTTCTTTTAAAGAAGTAGAGCTCTTTTAACATCAGATAGATAAGTATGTGAATGAGACAAGAATCCAGAGGGGACAATCCTCTTTGGGTGCACCAGGAGTGGAATCACCATCATTTTTTTTTTGCAGGTAAGTCTTTCTTCCTACTATTCAGCCCTATGTTGCTTTGGAGAAGTAGTCCTATGTTACTTTGGAGAAGTAGTCCATTTTTACACCTGAGAACCATCCAAGAGCCCAGCCTTGAGGTGTAGCTGGAAGAAGTGAGAATGCTTCAGTTTCCTTGAATCCTGCATCAGAAGATCTGGAGTCAGAGGCAGATGAAGATATGGCCGCAGGGACAGGTGAATTGGGCCCAAGAACCATATCTGCCTTGACCAAAGTGGCACTAAGACAAGCATTTTGACATACTCTCATTTTACTCTATTCAGGAGTTTGAGAAGTAGCTGTCAGTTGAAAAAGCATCAAGTAGCGCTCTAACCAAAGGGCGGTGAGAACATCTCCCAGTGAATCACAGCCATCACCTCCTCAGGGGCAAAATTTGCAGCATTTTGTGTTTAGCTTTTTTTTGCAACCCTGTCCATCTCTGGGAAGCCCCAGCTCAGGAAAATTCCCTATAGAAGCTGAGCAACCCAGTTCTATTTGTGGTCCTGGAAAAAATATCTGCTCAGTGTGTCCACGATGCCAGCTTGCCCCTATTTTAATGAACTAGTTCCTCCCGGGACCTCAAGCAGCATGGGAGATGCCATTTTGTTTGTCGGTGTCATTACTTCAAAAAGGAAGATCTTCAACCATGTTCTGGACCGATCTAGGAAGCCCAGAGAATTATAATCATAAAGTATGGCACATTACATTGAGTGAGAGGCTGGATCAGCTGCATCTAACAAGGTTTTCAAGGACGCTTTGCCAACAATCTGTCCTTCTGCGATGAGGGCCTAGAACTGGTCCTTCTGATCTTGTGGCAAATAATCAATACGATGAGTGAATTTGATGTAGTTCATATAGTCCTAGTTAGCCGTTACAACATGACAGTTATCTATGCTAAACTGAAGTGCAACTTTTGCAACAAAGGAGGACTAGACATTTGAGCTCCTTTTTATGCGGCATGGACCTGAAGCAATGTAGTCTGGTTCTCTCATTTGTTGCACCCATCACTAAGGGCTTGGCTACACTGGAGAGTTACAGTGCTGGTGGTGGCTTTACAGCGCTGTAACTTACTCCCCGTCCACACTGGCATGGCACATACAGCGCTGTATCTCCCTGGCTACAGCGCTGGCTGTACTCCACCTCGGCATGGGGAATAACGACTATAGCACTGCTCTTGCAGCGCTGGGGTGCCAGTGTAAACAGTGATTAATCTTACTACACTGTAACTGACCTCTGGAACATTCCCATAATGCTTTTTAAGTAAAGATAACACTCTTTGTTTTGTTGTGAACTCGGGGCTCCCAGAGCTGCTTATCTAAAAAACAAACACAGCCACTGTTTGCTCGAACAGAGGCAGGCAGGGGGATTCCTTTGGAATGTCCACAGCTAGTGTTTGCTTGAGGAGAGGAGCAGCCCGTAGGGGGTTGGGGGGGGGTCCGTTTTGGAGCAGCTGCTTATCTGGTCTGAAGGCTATTTGCATTTAGTGAATGAGAGAGGGGTGGGGGAAGGGGTCTAAACTTTTAAAATGATTGAAGGTTGGTGCTGTGTATCTGCCCATAATGCACCACTCCCAACACCGCTGCAAATGCTGCAAATGTGGCCACACTGCAGCACTTTCCCTACACAGCTGTACGAAGACAGCTTTAACTCCCAGTGCTGTACAGCTGCAAGTGTAGCCAAACCCTAAGAGTTTGGAGTGGGATGGGAGAAGTAGTCTTCCGAGTCCTTAAAAGAGACATAGTACTTTGTGTCAGCCCGATAATGCCTGGTGTTTGTCCTATTGGCCTGGCCATCAATGGGGCAATTTATCTGAAAGGCAGCCCTGCTTTGAGGGAAAGTGTGGAGGATATCCACTAAACTCTGCTGTGGTTCTTGTACTTCATTCAAAGGGATTTGTGAGGACTCAGTTATCCTCTTCATAAGGTCCTGAAAGATCTTGAAGTCATCTGCACAGGATGAGGGAGAGGGGCATGATTGCCTTTTCTGGGGAGGAGGAGGAGAACTTGATTGCCACCTCTTCCTCACCTCCCAGATTGTGTTCTTCTGGATGGCTGTCGCAAAGAGAGTTGAAGGGGGTCAGGCTCAAGGTGTTTTGGAGGATACCCATCCAAGCAAGTCTTCTTACTGGAAGATGACCTGAAATACTGGTCTCTATATGGTGGAGCCTGGGTATGGTTGTGGACTCCAAGGGTGTTTCTGCCATGGTATCTGGCAAGCTCATCATTGACTGTTCCTGGGAGATCCTTTGGAGCAGACTTCAGGGGAGGGAAGCCTAAATGGGAAGGTGGTGGAACCTGGAGTAGAGACTGTGACAGTTCTTGGGGTATCAGGGACTGAGTAACCCCCCTGTCTATGCTTAGATGGTAGTCAGCATCCTAACGCCACTAGCCTTCTAGCCACGCAGGCTCTCTTCTGTGGGCTATGTTGGCCCTTATTTTGCCTTGCCTTGCCCAGTTCCTGAGTCCCTTTGAAGTGTTCCCCTGCGATATCCAGCCCCTAGCTACTCACAGAAATACCAGACCTGCTGTCCCCTAAGGAACAGTATACACAGCTTGTAAGATTCAGCTCTGATACTTTGCTTAATATCACAGCACTTCCATATATTTATAGTGAAGACAAGAATCAGTTTATTATTAAAGACTCAAGATTCAAGTGACAGTGAATAAGGATATTGGAAACAAAAGGTTGCATATTAAAAAAATCATAACATGCTTTTAGTGACTAACCTTACCTATCAGCTTAACCTCCTGTCTAAAGAAGTTTCTGTCACTGCTCAAAGTCCTCTAAAGCATTTTCAATTAAAGTTGGCTGAAATCATGTTTTTATGAATGCAAACAGACTGCCCGTTTACTTCCTAGGTGTGCCTAAGAAGGCATCTTCTTTGCCTTCTACTTATATCCCCTTATGCCAAAGTTCATTCTGTCCGAGTAGACAATAACTGCCCCATGGCTTGTTTTTCCTGTGCGCTGCTTCCCTTTTGACTTCACATTTCTTTGCTGACTGCATATGTAAATGGACATCCACTGCGTTAGTTTACAATGCTTACTATCCTGACAGAGACAGATGAATAAACATCTCATCTGAAATTTTTTTTTGTTTTTTCACCTGTGCTGGTGACTCTTACCTTGATATATTTAAGAGCATATTTTAATTATATATACATAACTCATTACTTAGCCTGTCCATGCATTTCACAATAATAGCAATGACCAGTGTGACCCTGGCTTTCATTTAAGACATTCTTTGGTGAACCAGAATGTACATACCAGAATCATGCCATTCCTGTAAGCGCTTGCCAGTTGGCATTAAGTGGTTCTTGGGCCACAGAGACCTCAGAATCTGAGGAAATATCATCCCCACCGTGTTTCTAGTGGGGAGGCTAGTTGTAAGGGTCCTGGAAGTTATATTAGTACTGGTGGTCATACCAGAGCTGGTGGTAGAGACAGTACTGGTATGCGTGTGTGTGTATGAAGGGTATAATGGCATCAGCTGAACAGCTAATGATACAAGCAGACAATCTCTCTCTGTTCTTGCCAAGAGAGGGGAGTCAGGTTCCTAAAGGACCAGGAGATCCCCTGAGAACAGGAATCTGCTCAGTACCAATCCTGTGTTACAAATCAAAACCAAAGATGTTTTTTTCTTCATCTAAACCAGTGGGATAACTTAGAAACTGGTTTGATATGCTTGTCAAATTATAAACATTTGACATTTCTTAAGTGGTATTGAACAATAAAATGAAAACAGTGGAGAAGGCCTTTATTTTTTTGAAGATGTTCTATTTCTGTAAGGTATTTAAAAGCCTGAAGCTATCTTACTCTTACTGTATGACCTCATTTCTTCTTTAACACAATCTCTTCCCCTCCACCCCCATCTTCCATGTGGTTCTTTATGATAAATCAAAGAATAATATGAAGTGAGTCAGTGTTTCTGACCCATGGAGAGCTATAACTGCAAATAAGAAAGTTGTTACAATGTTGCATTTAGAACAGGTCAAAATGGTGACACAGTTGAATGTGTTTATTTTTGTGTTGCTTTCCTGATATGGTTCACTGTATTCTTCGTTTTGCTTTCTTTTTTATTACGTTGAAGTGAGCGTGTCAGTGCTGAAGGTCAGACATTACTAGGTACTAAGAGTCATCTTACAATGGACTGTTCACCAGACAAAGGATGAATATATTGCTGCCTTCTGTGCATGTCAGCCTCCATAGACCTTTTATCTAGAGTGATGAACCTGAGATCAAATCAATACACTCAAACTGTTTTCAGCTATGTCTACTGTTAGCATTTTTATCCCCATACATGGGTGGCTGGTAGAGCCCTACTCCTTCTGCCTGAGGCCCACCTTCCTGGAGATGCCCCGAGCCCCCGCCTCCTGCGGCCAGAAGGGCCCTAGGTCAGCTGGAGCCCCCCGCAGCCACCCCGTGGGAAAAGTTCCTCTCTTCCCGAAGAACCTGAGCTTTTATTATGTGCCATGCAGGTTCCAGGGCAGCTGAGGAGGTGGTATGTGCTACTTGGCTTCCTGGGTTCATTGATTACTGATGAACCCAGGAAGCTGAATAGCACATACTGCCTCCTCACCTGCCACGGAACCTGTATGGAGCATAATAATAAGCAAAAACTTCCCCATGTAAACCGCGCAACCAGCATCTGGCATCGGCAGCTGCGCCAGGGGAGGCTTAGCCTGCCCTGACCTATTATACTCACTCCCTATGCCCCCCCACATCTATAATCTGTACTTCAGTATCACCCTGTTACAACAGATTTTGTGTCCAATTCACATCTCTGACTTGTTTTATATTGTTGTAACTTCAGTTACAGTCAATGGTGTTACTCTTGATTACAGCAATGTTAGTGAAAGGCAAATAAGGCCCTTTGATATTTGTTTCCATATCCAGGGAAATGTAGAAACATTTTTTTTCATAGCATATACACTTTAACACAAACATGGCCTTGCATGACCATCTTCATTAATAGGATGCAATATTAGCATGATGCTAATATAATGGCCTCTGTGACAGCCTGTATCCCTATGTTCACCCGTTTTTCAAGACTACAATAAATTTTGTACATAGTATGCCTTGTGAGCTATCATTTGAAAACTCAATTTACTGATCATTATAGTCCTGGTAAAATATGTATGGCAACATTGTATGTAAAGTTATAGGATTCTACTGTATGATATTACTAAAGACATGTTCTAAGTCTGGGGAAGAGTCACAAACCAGTTCCCCAGAAACAGAAGGTTAGCAGACGCCTCAGCCAGGTGTCAACAAAATCAAATGGACTATCATCTGGTTAAGTGGCCATTCTTTGGCAGGAAAGAGGATGTGGGAGAAAAGCTACATCTTGACAAAGAAACAGCTGGGGGTTCCCATCCACACAGACTTATGTTCCCAGACCTTCAGCTGGAGATGATGCTCCAAGAAGAGAAATGACTATAAAAGGAAAGAGGAGATGCCCCAAATTATTCCTGCATTCTCTCTACCCAGGGCATCCACAACACCTGAAGAACAAAGGAAAGATCTCTGGACAGGAGGAGGGGTCCTGACTGAAAAATTCAGCCAGTAAGACTGTTATAACATGTGATGAGAGGGACCTTTGCTTTGAATTCACTCTAGCTTGTTAAATTAGGCATTAGTTGTGATTTACTTTTCTTTTCTTGTAACCAATTCTGACTGTTATGCCTCATTACTCAGTAGTTAATAAACCTGTTTTATTATTTTATCTAGACCAGTGTATTTGGACTGAAGTGTTTGAGAACCGCCATTTGGGATAACAGGATTTGTACACATGATTTCTATTAATAAAATGATGGACTTTATATGAGGTTGTATTGACCAGGAGAGTGCTGGACAGTACAAGATGTACATTTCCAGGGGAAAGTCTGGGACTGTGAATTTGCTGGTGTTGCTCTGAAGTATAATTCAAGGGTAGCTGGCCATAGCACTTTTGCAGTATAGTAGGGAGTAAAATTTACCTGTTAGAGGCTGTGTGTGAACAGACCAGGAATGATGATTCTCACAGTGAAGCAGTGTAAAAGGCACCCCAGGTTGGAGAAGTGAGGGGAAAGCTGTTCGTCAGTCCAGAATGTACCCTGGGTAATGTCACAACATCCCTCCCCCGGTTCACAAAGTCAACATTTCCCCATTCACGACATCCATCCTGAACATCCCTTCTTTCCACAATGTCCATAAAGTGAGTTTACAATAACGTTATATGGCCAAAATTTTCAGATTTTTGTATCAATGATTATGGACCACAATCCATTTTAGGCAGCTAATGAAGTGGCCCAATTTTCAGAAAACAGAGCAATTGCAGCTCCTACTGACTTGTTCTTAGAAACAGTTCCTGTCTATTTTGTTTTGTATGGTGCTGAACATAATCTGTGCTATACATACAAAAAAAGGAAAATTATAAACAAAAATCAGCTCTTACTGTAATTTGCCATAAGGATTTAGAGCAGATAGATGTCTGAAGACTCTGTGACCAAAGTAATGATAGTTTTTACATCAGGATTTAGAAATAGTGGATCACACATTTGAAATTTGGTTTCATATTGAAGTTGTAGTTGTATGCAAGCTTGATTGGTTATTGTTATTATCTCAGATTCTGAGTTAACCTTTGGAAAGGAGCTCAACAGCATACAAATTGGCTAGTCAGAATAAAATCCATAAAAGTTCATCTTATTTCCCAGGAATGCGAAGGAAATATTTTGCTACAGATGAGATACACCTTTATGTACTCCATTCAAAATTAGCTGTCGTGTTGTACATTCATGATACATCTTATACCTCTTGAAATACAAAGGATGGTTTAGAACTAAATTGTAAATCAGATGCTTGTTTTTGGATTGCTTTATTTAATCCTTTATTCATATATTTGTCCCATTGTAAAGCCGAGATGTAATTTTCCTTTCACAACTCTAACTAAATCTTGACATTATGCAAATATACATCTGCTCTTTAAAGCAAAGCTAAAGAAACAATCCAGTTTTACTACTAAACAACAAAGGATTCAAGGGTATTAGAACATAATTTTGCTTTTATTTTATTTGCTTCAGCAGCATCAAGGTCTAATAGTGATTAATTTTACTACTGTTCTAATAATTAAAATGTTCCTTCAGAGTGTATGGACCATAATAAGAGTCAATGGACAGTAAATCTCCACTCCCTATGGGCAGGATGCTTACGTTACTTACTTTCAGACAGCAAGCCTCTTAGGCAATCTAAATTATGTACATTTTAAATATTAGAAACAGAATACATGAAAAATAAGACTGGGGAAAAAAAGAGGACCTCAGTCAAATTCAGCTACCCAATTCGTACACTGCCTTCCCGGAGAGGAGGAGATCTCATAAGGATGTGCACGTAGCAGGGCATGGTTCCTTGTGTTCTCATCTGGCTTCCTCCCTCTCCCACCCCAACCCATTTGGTTCATTTGCCAACTGAATGAGATTGTCCAATTCTTTCTGACCAAAGAAAACGGGCAAATATAACAAGCATGACATGTCTAGAGGTTTAATAGAAATCCAGTGAATGAATAAATCTTAAAGGAAGCACCTAGGCAAATTACATAGAAATCCTCTGGCTGAAAAGTTTGAAATACTTGTCTTGCCTATAATGATTTGATAGTAAGATGAATATCTGAGGGCATTCCCCTATTGGAAATCAAGTAATAAGTCCCATCCATAAAGAATATGGTTACAAAAACATAGCTGAATTTATACAGTATTTTTCATCTGAGGATTTCGAAGTGTTTTACAAACACGAATTAACTGAACCACCCTCAACAAGTGAAACTGAGACAGAGACAGACTTGTTCAAGGTCATACTGTGAGTGACTGCGCTGAAAGTAGGAATCCTGACAACTAGCTCCCTACTCAGTGAAACTTGCATCAGTGTAGGCTTGAACAGCTGCATGAAGAATTGAAGACTGAAACATTCATTCAGATACTATGACAGCAGATAATATAAATAATACAAAATCCCCAAAACAAATACTTACCAATATTGGGCCAAGTTCTAAATCAGCTTTACACAGACAAATGCCCATTGCTTTAATTGGGAGACTTGCCTAAATAAGACTTCCTTAACATTTGTGCAAAGACCTCGAGATCTGTCCCAGTGTATATACCGCCTTAAAAAGAAAAAAAATGCCAAAAAAACTAAAGGAAAATATGAGGCAAACATATTTTGAAAATATCTTAAGGCAATGGAAGACAAAGATTACATTTTATTTGTTTGTTAAGATTTGGTTTCTTGCTAAATTTGTGATAGCAGAGTAAACAGAGAAAAATAAATTAGAATGTGCCCATAATTCGTGAGGTAATCACTCTGTGATTCTGCACTTTGGCCTATTTATTTTAGTTTTCCCTGCAAAGAAGGCAGGTCATGGTAGCTTTCTATGCACGGGAAAATTGCATGATAGATGGAAAAATAATTCTTATTTTCCAAGATTCTCAGTAGTGACTCCTCAGAAGAGATTTGCCTTTAATCTAATATGCAAGGGGTTGATTCAACAGAATATTAGATTTTCTTTATTGTATCCAGCACAACTACGTGTTTCTTTTGTAGATAGGTTAAAATTGTTTGAATTTCCTCAAGTGGCTTTGGATTTGAGGATAGTATGTCAAGGAATACAAATGAAGATAAAACTTTAAACTAGCATTTTTCTCCATATACGTCACTCAGCAGGAATGGACATTGTGAGAGGCCAGGTATGGGGCATTTTGAAAATACCTACATTACACAGTTTTCGCATGCTGCTCATTTCTGTTGAGACACTGCAGGCTAGCTTAAAAATGATTTCTCCCGAACGCTTTTTATTCAGCGCACTATGTAACACACTTTCCCCAGGTCCTCAGGTTTATATTTTAATCTACCTCTTCCTTCAGCATCTCTTTATACTGCCAGAAAATTTCAACTTGATCCATTCTCAATAATCTTTACTAGGAAAGCAGTATGTGTTTTTCTGCTGTTGCGGTTTAACTCTCCTACTCACCAATGACATTCTCAGTGCTTCTTTTTTTGACTTCTCCATAAGTGGCACCCAAACCTGGGCACAACACTCTCATTATGGCCTAGCTAGTCCACAACACTCTCATTATGGCCTAGCTAGTCCTTTACTCAGTGCTAGAATATTTTTACATGTGTTTTATGTCCCCAATTTATTTCATACAAAGATATTGGCACTGATACTTTCACAGCACAATCTACTAACACACTCAAGTCTTTCTCCCTGTAGTCCACAGGATAGGCTTGCTGAATTCTCTGTGTTTTGTCATGACACCATCTTTTACTTCACCTGGTTCTGGTACTGTTCTACTGCTCAAGGAAATGGGCTGAATAGTGAGGTTCAGCACAGTGTACACCTCCCCACTCCCCACCCGCAGGGTGAAACCCTGCTCTATAGGAGCTCCCTGCCCTGCAGCATGCTGGGATATCTTGTAAGGTGGCATCTGATGGGGGCTCTTTCACCTCAAAACATAAGTGATGATTTCAGGGGTCTTGAGGCATTTTATTCCCCTTCTGGAGAAGTTATTGTCATTCTAGTATCCCCTTTTACTGACCCTCTCATCCATGTCCTTTATACAGGGCCATGAGACTTTTCCCACACTGCAGATTGGTGAGCACACAGGTTCTCTTAACATCCTTCCCACACAGAGGAAATTTGGCTAGGTTGCATTTAGCAAGGCAGCTTCTGGTTAAAACATGATGTGCTTCATAGGGTGAGGGCATGCTTCAATCCCCAAATCCCTGATTTGGACCCTTATTCCTCAAACAAGGAAAGGGTTATCAAATGTCCTTCAAAAGTGTTCTTTTCATTTGATATTTTCTGTGGAAGAATCTAATTTAACATAAACGCCTTTAACTTAGAGACTGAAGGGCTGTTTAAAAAAATCACTGTGTTTTTTTTTTTGGCAAGTTTGTTAGAGATTAGCTGGAAGTGAACTTCTGTACTTTTAAAATCAAGGGTATTATTATCATTATAGAACTCTGTTAGAGATGTAACGATGAGGGTCTCTGACCCT
The DNA here is from genome assembly GCF_016161935.1 of Mauremys reevesii. Classification (NCBI taxonomy): domain Eukaryota; kingdom Metazoa; phylum Chordata; order Testudines; family Geoemydidae; genus Mauremys; species Mauremys reevesii. The sequence continues at coordinate 88,485,872 of NC_052631.1, read as the reverse complement.
TCACATTGCAATATACTAAGTGTATAAATTGACAGCCTAATTTGGCTAAAGCAAGCCTCTGTGTAAGCTAATTACATGTGGTAATTTTGTGTGGAAGAAGACCGACTTGAAAGCGAATCCAATTTAACGGTAAGGAGATTGTTATAAGAAACATTTCATTGTAAGCTTGGAAGTCCCTTAAAGTGCTAATTTTTCACTTGGATAACCAGATTGCTATAGCTAGGATTTAAAAATTACTTAATATTTGCAAGATATTATTGGCACTAAGAAAAAGAAAGCAAATAGTGTTTTTTAATTTTGTGGAGGCAATTTAAGGTTCTGAGTAATTAGTTTTATGTTTTCTATACATTAAAATAGACTGCATTTTGACTGCTCCAACTGATTTTTAAAATTCATTTCAAATGTGTTAGTAATACTACTGACATTAAGGCTACACAATTTGTAACTATGTATATGAATAGGAGTATGAAGTTAATGCCTTTTCAATGTTATGACTGGTATATTTATCAAAGGACAGAGATAATTTTCTGATTGCATTTTTTAATTCAGATAAACACAGTTTGTCAATTTTTCTCAGTTCTGCCCCATTGTTCTTAATCCAGTTTTTTAATCATTTTAAGAAGAATTTCTTGAAACTACTATAAGACATACATGAATGCTTAACAGATTAAAAATGTAAAATCATGCAAACGAGTGTAAATCTAAGGCTGACAAGATGTGTCAGTATAACTGGCTTAAAGCAGGAAGAAATTAATGGGACTTGTCAAATGAGTAATGTTACTCACAGGCATGAGAGTTTGCTGGACCAGGCTCTAAGCCATGAAGACAACAGTTGAAAGTTCACATTTTGTTTGCATTGCTCCCTTTTTTCGAAAAATTGGTTGTCACTGCTGAACAGTGTTTATCTTTGCTGCCATGCATGAGCTATGTTGCTTTGCAAAACTTGAGCATTCATGTTAGACTATTATTTGGTAAGCAATTGTGCCCACTGCTGTACAAAATCAAATAAGAACTTCCTGCACCTAAATGCAATATAAAAATTATCCAAAGTACTTTGTAACTGGCTTCTCTGTTACATGTGACTTTGATAACATATTTCCCTCTTGCCTTATTTCTTTTAGAGACAAACGGCTTCTAGTGCCATTCTTCAAAGTAATGATGGAGATACAGAATTTGCCCCCTCTTCCACAAGAATCCTAGAGCTATGGAGAGATCTTCACAAGGGCTAGAGGGAGAGGGCACAGTGTTACGCAGACAGTTGAACTCCCCTTCCTTGGGACACTAAAGCCCATTGTCAGAAGATCACGGGTCCCATGAGATCAACATTAAGATGCCCTGGACAATATGTTAGAAGCACATCAGTAAAAGCTGGTTATTTAGACTTCTAAAATGTAAACAAACAGCTGAGAGTAAAGTAAAAATTAAAAAGGCATCTGATTCCATTAGGACTGTATTTTTTTTTTAATAGCAACTTGTTTTTCTTGATTAACCCTAATGTTTATGTCTCAGTAACCTCTCTGTGGGCTGTTTCAAACACTTATTTTCACCTTGAACAAATGCTTTCTCATCGGTGTTCAACATTAATTTTCACTTATGACCCTCAAGTCTTATTAAAAATACTTTAAAATAGCATGTTACTTGTTCTTCAAGGTATCATAAATTAAACTTATTTAAAAGACAATGTCTTTGTTATAAGTTGTTGGCACAGGACCAATAAAAAAAAAGCATATTTGTTCACATATAATCTTCTTGCTTGTTCCTTCCTCCTTCCTATAAAAGTTTTACCTTCTTCTGGTGTCCTACAGCATTGCCAATAGATCTAAAAGCAGTAGACAGTAATACACAACAAAATCCTAAAACAAAACTCCACTAAATCCTACAACATATTTGGACTCTCCCTCTTATACATAATCACAACAAACAATTGGGATGAGAGGGGTGCAATGTTTCTTTCTTCGTTCAAATACTGTATAGTCACTACGTTCCCCTAGTACAGACTCAAGTGACTAGACACATAAGATGCACTAAATAAAGTACTTAAATCAGACTTTTTACTACCATGCATTCCTTTAGAGGGCAATAAAAAGCGATATTGGAAGAAGTAGTTGGAGTCTCTAAGCTTCTATTGTTTTCTTGTATTCCACTATTTAAAGTTTTGATTTTAAAGTCTGGGAACAATTGCTGTGTGGATCAGACCTAACTGATATTTACTTTCTTTAAAAAAATAAAAAGTAAAGTAAAGTTAGAAACCAAATGTTGGAACTGTGTTCAGAACTGCTCACTAGTACTGAACTACCAGGCCTTGATGAATGAATTATGGATGCGTTCTAAGTAGTGCAAGGCTGAGAATTTTTTATTCCACAAAGGTGTAATTTAGCAGCCTGCTGGTTGTTCGTACGGTAATTAACACTGAAAATGACACGTTAAAAGACATCATGTTTTGACACAAAACATTGACTGCAAAGTAATTTAAAGGCTGATAGGAGTGTACCTGTAGGTTTGAACAGTAGCTAGCATGTTATGGAAACAGATCAATGCTACTACTTAGTTCTTATAAGGCCTTATCCAAAGCCCATCGAGGACACTGGGAATCTTTTCATTAACTTCACTGGATTTTACCTCAGGGCCAAATTGAATTAACTCACTAAGGGGAAATATGTTCGTTATCCTGGAGACATGCTCAACATACAGAATTAAATGCATTTACTTATGACACCATGGGTGTTTTTCTTTGGACAAGCTATTTAAAATAAGGTTTTCTAATATTTCTTCTAAGATCAATTCATTCTCTTTCCTTTCAACTGAATGTCGCATATAACACACCCTATCAATTACCGGACAGGAAACAATCAAAGTTTCTGAAGCAGGGTATTTGGATGCCCCATTCCATGACAGTTGCACTCCTCTGAGAGAAACCAGATCATGCAGTCTGGCTGCGGAATTAACTTCTAAAGGAGATTAGACAAACCCAGAATCTGACTACTTTTATGAACCATTGCAAAACCTTATTTAGCAAAGCTTTTCTAGCACAAAAACATTCACATCAGCCACTAGTTTCATCTCCCCATCCACTCTGAAACATCTCCCCCAGCCCAAACAAAAACAACCCAAACAAACCCCTACCCACGTAGAGCTTTTTATTACTTGATAAGAGCCAAGGACTTCACTGTTGACAATATTTTTGGCTGAGCAAAGCAGGGCCTTACACTTAGCTTGATTTGTCTGTTTGATGGTAACCTCATGTCTGCTCAATTCCAAAAATCCAGAGTGTTTTAGGCATCAGTCCCCAGAACCCTATTGATTCTGGTTTCAATAAAAACAGAAAAGCAGAAGCTCCAGGCATCTGGTTAGCGGATCCAACAGCTTCAACCACCTCAGTAAATTGTTTACATCCTGAATGACTTCTCTCCCAGAAACAAAATATAAGAATGATAGGATAGGATGGTAGGATAATTACTGGGGAAATGCGCATTGGTGGCAGGGAGGGGAGAATGAGGGTATACACAGATGCACTGGTGGGGCAGGGGAGAAGAAGGGGAACCCTGGTATGAGGTGAACTGGGGATATAAAATGCCCCTGGTATAGGGGAAGAATAGGGAACAATGGTATCAGGGAGGCGGACATGGGGACATACAGACCCCATGGCATATGGTGGAGGGCGGGGGATAGGGGAGCATACAGAGCACATAGCATGGAGGTGGAGAATGGGAGACCTTGTGAGGGGGTTAGCTAGAGTGCGTGGCATTTGGGATGGGAGTCAGCAAATATCTGAAACAGGTGGGAATGGGAGCTTGTGGAAGAGAATGGAGGAATTCAATGAGTCTCCGGTGACCAGATGTCCTGATTTTATAGCGTCAGTCCTGATATTCAGAGATTTGTTTTATACAGGCACCTATTACCCCCCACCCTGACCCGATTTTTCACACTTGCTGTCTGGTCACCCTAAGTAGGAACCACAGATGTGTGCAATGCATGCAGATTACAGAAGCAATAAAGTGTGTAGCCCAGTAGTTATGTGAAAAGCATGTACACACTGCAGTGAGGGGCGGTTGTACAAATGTGTAAGGCAGACAGAACATAGAGAAGACAACATTAATTCAAATTCTTTGCCTCTACAACATATTTTCATGTAAGGATACCATATGCTGTGCATGAATAGAGAATATAGTACCCCAGTGTAAGAGAGATTGCATAAAAATTAATTTCCAGATGGAAACTGAGGCTTTTATAACTAAAGTCCACTGGTAGACCAAGAATTCTCACTGCTGAATTAGGTTTTAACAGAGTCATGTTTTCCAAGGAACAAAGCTTTTCTTCGGGCTCTTTTCTTGCGCAAGTGAGTACACTGACACAATGACAATGAGAGGCAAGGTCCACATCTGAAAGAAAGGGTCACTATCGCTAGATCAAGGGTGGATGGTAAAAGACATTTTCGGCTGCCCATCTAAAAGCAAACTAGAATCTAGAATCAGAATAAATATAATTTTACCATTATCTTTGTTCATCCAGGATTAAACCTCATCTATCTTACTTTCATCCAAACACTGATCCCAATCAGACATTTGGTAAACTAGTCATGCTCCCCTTCTGGGTCTTATAAATAAGTACAGTGGAAATACACTTGTTTGTTTCTGTAGAACAACAGAAACTTAAAAAACAACACAGTTATCGGAGGGATTTTCAGACTCAGAGGGGCTGTTTCTGAGAAGGCTCCCTGAGAGGTTTCTCCCCAGAGGCAGGTCTAGGAACTTGGTATTGATGGGACAGACTAAGGGAGCCAGGAGAAAGCTGCAGCCAGAGAGCCATTATTAGATTTTTGAGTTGGGAATGAATGAAGTTGCTTAAAACTGCTAAAAATGGATTTATGGGGTCACTGTGTTTCCAAGGGGATTGCTTAAATGTGCTTGAGGAAAAGACCTTTATTATGGGGCAATGATTTTCGAAATATTTAAAGATGTCTTCATTATTTGTGAGACACATTTTGTAATTACTAAACAATTGTGCACTGGATAACGTGGTTCTTAGACTGTTTACAGTATCCCGTTTACCTTGAGACTTGATTCTGGCAATGGGTACGTCTTGAGAGAATGTGAAAACTGAACGTACTGCAGAATAGGACTGCCTGCTTAGTAAATGTTGTTTTTAACTGGAAACACACTACACCTCTGTTCTGTGATCTGCACTAACTTCCAGTCTGTTTCCAAGAGCAATATAAGTTGTTGGTTTTAACTCCTAAAGACAAATATTTTGGATCTTGTGCAGCTCAGTGACCACTTCTGTCCCAGTGAGATACCAGGTGAGAGCAGACATTGCACTCAAGAAAACAAGCCCTTGATTTCAACTTGAGAGAACTGGAAGCCGTGTATTTCCAGTGTAGGGATTCTGACTTTGAAATTTGCTCTCTGCAGATCTGTCTGAATTTCCTTATTTTCAAGTCACACAGGTCAGGCTCCCTCTTATCCTGGCCTCTTTCTGGCGGGGAGGATTGCAGGTAAAACAGAAGGAACAATAGGAGACGTGGTTTTGAAGACGATACTGGATGGTTTTAATTTGGAAATTGTACAACGTATAGTATTAAAAACTATATAATAAATTGGACAAAGGTGCAGTGCACTGGCTAGGTGCACTTCTGATTAACTGAAACACTTTGAATACAGTAGCTGTCAAAATAGGTTGTAAAAATCAAACATTTCCTAATGCATTTTCAAAAAAACTTTTCTCGATTGAAATACATTTGCAAAGTATACCAAGAAGTGTTCATTCACTTCCATGGGGGTTCTCCCTCTAGAACAGGTGCAAAACTGAGCAAACTAAAGACCTGAACCCCAAGCAAGAAAACAAAACAAGTAACCTAAGACTAAAACACTCCCTAAAAAATAAATTCTGTTTTCAGGGCTGCTCTCAAGGGACCAGGACCTACCAACTACTACTTCCTCCTTCCCCGCCTCCATGAGATCTACAAGACAGATTCCAACAAGAATTAAATAGAATTTAAGTTTCACAGCATCATCAGTAAGTCTTAGGAAAAGATGAAGATGGCAAGAGCACCACAAACAGCCTATCATTTCATAGAACTGGTATACATCCCTATGAATTTCAAGTCAGAATTATTATTTTCTGTAGCTTGTGATTAACTAAAGGTCAAAGGAAATGATGCAGGAGGCAAGCATCCACTTTCTTGTTTTGCTGGCCTTCTGTGGTAAGAGCACTCACTGCCCTGTACGATGAACTTGCAACCCTATTCACTGTTCAATTCCAGCTTCCGGTATATTAGCTTCCAGTACATTAGCTGTCCAAATGAATATTGTCTTAAAATGCAGCATGTCAGCCCAATATCTTAATCTATAACACTCCGTGGGGGTGGGAGTGGAGAGAGTTTGCTTTAGCTTTTTTCAATAAGGTTTACAGATAACAGATTCTCTTCACATCTGTGACAGCACTGAACATTGAAATAAATGAGGCTACTTTTGTCTAAAAAAGCTTTAAATCCAAACTTGCCTAAGCTGCACCAATATAAATAAAAATCATACATTCACTGTGAATATGCTCTCATATTTATTATGAAACAGCTAGAAAGATTAAATATAATAACTTTGAGGGACACATTCAAACTGTGCTGACATTCATTTCTACATAAAAAGGCATTATTATGTTGGTATACAAAATATTATTTCAGATGACAAAAGAGTCCATTAAATGGATTTTTATACACAGTCTAATTTCTTCAGTATATCAATACGATACCATCTATTTGTGGCAAGCTATTGTATTAGTTATTATTAAATTTGCAAAGGGTATTATTAAAAACAGAGCTAAAATTCAGAGCCTCTTGTAAACAGAAAATAAACTCAAGATGGAAACTCCATGAATCACTGAATTATGCATCAGTAATGGAGGTTTTCAATGAAAGGCTCAATAATGGTAAAAAGTGCAGAACTGACCATAAATAAGTAAACTCCATAGCTCTGCTACTATTCCCTTTACTCCAGTGCATAAATAACTAACTTACCATTATCCATCCACATAAAGATGTACCAAAACAGGAGTGAAAGTACTCTTGAGCAAGTTACAACTTTAAAAGGCATTTTATTTTAGTTATTTCTAGAGGAATTAACTATACTACATTTATATTGCTCACTGCAGTAAGTTTATCTCAGTAAAAATATTTGGAAGGAAGGAAGTAGTAAATAGTTCATATCAATGTTGTGCATAGTTTTCTTCATTATTATTACAATGGATGGGTCAAGAACTTGTTATTAAGAAATGGATTAGGTTTAGGTTAGGCTTTGATCTTAGATTTGACAGAATCTAAATGATGGAAATCTTATAAGACTTCTGCCATCTTAATGGTGGAAAACTCTAAAACAGGGGTCAGCAACCTTTCAGAAGTGGTGTGCCGAGTCTTCATTTATTCATTCTAATTTAAGGTTTCACGTGCCGGTAATACATTTTAATGTTTTTAGAAGGTCTCTTTCTAGAAGTCTATAATATTATAACTAAACTATTGTTGTATGTAAAGTAAACAAGGTTTTAAAAATGTTTAAGAAGCTTCATTTAAAATTAAATTAAAACGCAGAGCCCCCGGACTGGTGGCCAGGACCCAGGCAGTGTGAGTGCCACTGAAAATCAGCTCGCGTGCCACCTTTGGCACGTTTCCCATAGGTTGCCTACCCTTGCTCTAAAAAATCATCTGTTCCTGTGAGAATACTGAAAAGGTTGCCTGAAATTTCACAAAAATATCTCCACAAATGTTTGGAAGCTAACATGCAATCACATGTGGAAACAATGCAAGAGTTTTATGTAAGGAAACTGACAAAGCTTGCCTGCTATTTTGTTCTTCCAAAGAGAAATATTTTTTAGTAAATGTGACTTAACAAATGCTGATTTACGGGTAGAAGTGGAGAGTCGATGCTTACTACTTCAAAGAATGTTTAGGCTACATTTTATGTGGTATAGTTATGGGACACTTTTAGAATCAGGTGCTGAAAATATTCCTTTTTACATGAAAGTTCAAGTAGGGAAATTGCAGAACATGCATAAACTTGGTGAAATGCAACTGAAAGAAAAGTTACAAGTTAAGGAAAAAAATTTTCGTGAAGCTTATATAACTATGGATTTTAGGGTTTGTTTTTTTGTAATCAATAGTGTGTCGGATAAGTTCGGCTACTGGCATGATCTTCAAATGTTGCCCAAGTGTACAGCCTATCATATCTTAAGAAAATAGGTAGAGAAGACAAAGAAGACCTTTCACATATTTCTAAAGGAGAGCTTTCCATTTTTCCCAAAGAAATAGTGTCTACTGCCCTTGTTGAACATACCATCGTGAAATATGGAAGAGCTTTTTTTTTTGCTTTTGAAGACATCAGATGCAGGTAGTCCACTTGTTCTAGTAATCTAGGAAGCATAGCTATCATATTTATTCAAAGCAAACAAGAAGCCTGGTTTGAAAATGTCTTTAGTACCATGAAGGAAAGTTTTAAAGTTTGAAGTGCCCTGTGGATATCCAGAAATGCAATTTGTGCTCAGATAAGCTTGGAGACTTCGGGTATAACAAAGGTAGAAATGCTTCATGATTTATCAGAGTTGGAAGCCACTTTTGGCAGAGATCCCAGAACTATTCTTATTATTGCTTTGTTGGGAAAAAATGTGTAAGAGGATCGGAGCAGGAGAGCATGAAGCTCACTAACCCATCAAGCCAAACATATAGCAAGCTGGAAAGTAGAATTAAGGTCAAAAGACTAAGAGGAATGGAACCAGTGGCTGACATGAAGAGTCCATCACAGTGTTCAGCACCATATTTTGGTCCCATGATGGAAAAAAATAACTCAGATATAGGGTCATATCCAGGACACTTTGTGAAAAGACCTGCATTAGGTTGAGATGTGAAGAAATCTGTTTCCCTTTAATGCATCACCTATAGTAATGGCAGAAACGGCAACCTAGAGTACTCCTAGTTCATTTCGGAAGCTACTGTACAAAGTGTAATATAGTGGAAACTAAAATATGTTTCACAGTAATCTGCTGTGCCATGCTGGCTTGTGTAGTCGCAGCAGAGCACTCTGAAAAAATCTCTCCATGAGGGGCATAGCTACCAGTGCTGGGAGTGCGGCTGGTGCACTGTCTACACTGGTGCTTTCCAGCGCTGAAACTTGCTGCACTCAGGGGGGGTGTTTTTTCACTCCCCTGAGCGAGAAAGTTGCAGTGCTGTAAATTGCCAGTGTAGACAAGCTCTAAGTTCCCCTGTATTAATACTCTACATGCTATTGTAATAATCTTTTGTACATAATATGCCTTGTGAGGTTTCACTTGAAAACTAACAACACTGATCATTGATATTCTTGCATGATGTATGTCCATGGAGTATATTGAGAGTTATGGATATATGCTGAAATTATGACTAAAGTGTGTTGAAACCAGGCATGTCAGGAGAGTTGGTAAGCAGATTTGCCCTAGACAAAGGAAAGTGTTTGCTTCTCTGGCCAGCCCATTCATCATGCAGAGATAATGAAGGTCTATTTACATATTGGATAAACAAAGTAAGGAAGAAAGACTTTACCTGAGCAATAAAGATGGGTGTCTGAACCTCAAGTGTTAAGCAATTGAAAAAAGCTGATTGCATACAATAATACTGCATTATAAAAGTGTGAGTGTTTGAAAGCCTATGACACCTTGGTAATCAATACTGTGAATTGTACCTAACAACACTACATAAGGAATTATTGATACTCATATAATATTATGCCTTATAGTCTGGCCAAATTTATTCTGTGGCCAATCCCTCCCAGAATAAAGAGAATGCAGGTATCTACCTGCTCCAATGAGATTAAGCAAGATGTGAACAAAAACAAATGGAAGCCCCGCTTCCACAGAAATCAGCAAGGGGATGGGAAGTCCACAGGAGTAGAATAACATAATAAGGTCATCTTGCCTCTTGAGACAAAGTCATTGAACTTTAAAAGATATAAGCAAAGACAGAAGCCATCTTTGGAATCCACCACTAGACTGACACAAGGGAACAGAACTTTTGCAGGCTGAGAAACCAAGAGGGGCTTGAAGTCCCTGGAAATTGAATATAGGTGAGAAACCTGCTTAGGCAAAGATCTGTCATATACGAAGACAAGGGAAGCCAGCATCTTGTACTTCTGTGGAAGGAACTGCCTGAGGAGAAGTCAACCATGGCTATGAAGAAGGAACCTCGGTGAGAGAAACTATCATGAACAAAGCCTATACCTCGTTCGATTAAGTTTTAGGCTTTTAGAAGCACATTGACCTTCATTCCTTATACTTTAACTCACTTAATCCTATGTATATTTTGTTAAAAAAATTGTTTTATTTTTTACTATAAAACAGCTCAGTGCTATGTTTAAAGGGAAGGGAGTATTTACCCCAGTTAAGTTAATAAGCTGTGATGTGCTTTTATCTCTTTAAAGGAACAAACAAACCTTATTATTTCTCTGAGCTGTCCAGGAAAGAACTGGACACTTCAGAGCATGCCGTTTGGGGAAAATTAGGGACTGCGAGTGCATTGAGGTCACCTTGCAGGTTGTAAACAAGGCTGGTGGAGACCAGTGAGTGTGACTGGTGTTGCTTGCAGGCTGCTGGGGGTCAGAGTTGCTAGACAAGGCTGCAGTTATACACAGATAGTCAGAATGACATGCATGCCTATTGCTGACTGTGAGCATCCCAGGCTATGAGCTACAGCAGCAGGGCATTATGAGGCACTCGGTTAAAAGGTAAGAGGTGACAACCCTTCACTTGTCTGAATTGCCCTCTGAAGCATGACAGATTCATCACTGAAAGATTTAGGATTGGAAACTCTAATGTCTTGGGTCAAAATGAAGCTAACTAGAAATACTCAACTTGTGAATCCTGAATACTTTTAGAACTGTATAATAGTCCATACATAAAAGATCCATCTAGTATCTACATCACCAATGCCAGGTGATTTCTACACTTGCCAAAGCACTTCATGATATTTTTAATTGCATTTGGAAGCTATAGAAATCAGCTATTACTAAATCCACAGGAAATGTCATTTTTCTACACAAAGTTCAGCAAGCTTATCAGCAATGTGATGTACAGGCTCAACCCATCTAAGTGTCCAGGAATTGTCTCTTGATGGTTTAAGACAGTAATTTGTTAATATTTTCCTTTCTTATCTGGAAAGACATATTTAGCTAAGACACTATTAAAAGACCCTGAAAATTGGCTGCATCTTAAGTAAACTGTATTTCAATAGCTGCCTATTCTTTAACCAGGATCCAAGTGATATGACAATTTACCATCAGCCTCAAGGTGACAGATTTGTTTTGGTGGCCATACAATTGCTTGGAGGATAAGGTTCTCTATCTGTTTAAATCATTCCAAAAATGTACCATAATGTGTAGAAAATATGACGCAGAGAAGCTGCTTATACAATTACACACACACACACACACACACACACAGAGCAACATCACAGGCAAAGGTTAATTGTGAAAGCTAGCCTTGCAGACTCAACAGTTGGTTAATTTAAATAATACAGTATATAAAAGTCTAACCATTGTTTTAACTTAAGACAATCCAGTATATTTAAAACAAAGAAAAATAGGGCAAAAGGGGGAGAGGCTAAACGGAGTTTTAACCTATGAAATCCAATGTATTTAAAAGTAAAGTTGAAGTGTTAAGCTTTAATTTATGCCATTATGAAAAATACCACAACAGACGTGGGTAGTGGAGTGTGTGTTTCTGCATTAACCTTCATATGGTAAAGTGGTAAAGTGAATTAATGTAGTGGCTTTCACCACTGAAGACCTGAGTTCAAATTCTGATTTATGGTACAAGGAAAGATAAGTGTGGTGGTGTTTTCCTAATCATTAGTTATGCCCACATTATAAAGACCTGCAAAAGTAATTTTTTAGTGTCTGCTCATAAGGTGCAATGGAATCTATTTTTAAATGTTTTATTGATCAATTTTTCATTGTATTGGGAGAGCTATGTGGGGGAAAAAATGCACGTTGTCCATGCACACAAGGCTTGGCATAAACCAACATTTGCCTTTTAGAACACCTTATTCATTCATGTTATTCTGTCCAGATTAGCAAATATCAGTGTACTTTACAGCTTGGATATAACTGCAGACCATTTTCAAGAAACATTCATTGCAATTTAAAAATAAAATAATTTCACTGTGGTTGCATCACTTTTTGTGTTTGCTTTCCACTAATATTCTAGCAGTCAGTTTTATTGGCAATGATATTAATGAAAACTGAATTTTCAGTGAACAATGGACATTATTTGTGAGAAAGAAATTTTGTGAAACATGATTCACATCAGAAGCATAGTTCTAGGCTTTGTTCATGCAGCCACAGGAACTGACACCTAACATGAGAAATATCCTTTGTGAAAACCAACCAACTAACTGCTTGGATTTAAATCAACAGGCAAAGTAATAGCCATCAAAATACTTCAGTGAACAATCTCAAATAAATTACTTTTAAGAAAATTGTGAGTTTCTTATAGATCACATGAAAATATCATTGAATAAATTATTTACTGCAATTTTCCCCCTCAAAACTAGAGCATTAGATAACATTGTATTTGTAAGTACACGGTATAATATGACATACTGAATTTCTTACATTATCTAATTGGTAAAGTCAATGCTGCAAAAATGATTTACTTTTTGATGTCAAAACATTGAAAATAACTTATGCACGTCAAAGCAGCCAGATATATTTTTTCTTTTTCCCTTCTTATAACCACAGTTCATTAATATCAGTATTCTCTGGGTTTATGTAATTTGAGGCAATTAAATTATCAACATTTTGCTATAAATATTGCAAATTAGAGCAGAAACAAGGATTATAAATCTATTTCTACCATGAGGTTTTGATATAAGACAAACATCCTGAAACTAATATGTTTTAACTTTCATAGGGAGTTGACTGGTGTGTAAAGGGAAATTGAACACAGTGGTGATTTGACTGCTGGCGCCAAGTGTGCAATCACTAGAAATGGGTGAAATATTAATAGTGAACAGTATTCCCCATCAATCCCTTGTGAAACTGCAGAACTTTACGCACAAGTAGTCCCATTGAAGTCAAAGAGACTATTCATGTCCATATAAATAAGTAGCAATTTGTATCTTTGCAGGATTGGGGTCTGAGTGTTAAACTTAATAAATTCCATGTAAGGACAGTATCTTTACCATCATAAGAGTGTCCCCATGGGGAATTATCCCAGAATAACTATAACAATTATAGTTATGTCAGTAAATTATCCCACATAGACAAATTCTTAGACTGTAGTTTGAAAGGACTAAGTAAATAGTCAGGATGCAAATCTCCTATTTAAATTTATACAAACAGTTTTAATCAGCAAATTATGGTTTGATCCTGAGAGGTTCTCCCATTGAAATCTGTGGGAATTGTAAGATTTTAACACCTATCAGATCAGGCCCTCAGTGTGAATGTGGTGAACTACCAGTACTTTAGGTTTGTATACAACTGAAAGAAGGTTGAAAACAAAGCAAGAGATACATCACTCGTCTCACTGAGCAATGGGTACTTTGACAAGAAGGTTAACCTTAAACATTTTTTTCAGAAAAAACAAATAAACAGGTCAAGTCAGCCCTTAGGCAGGTTACTCTTGCAGATCCTGACACTGCCAGCATTTGAGGGTTAATCTTTAAATAAAAATAAATTGTCCAAGAACAATTTCTTCAATGTACTATAATAGGATCTTCACCATCAACCATGCATGTCTTCTTGTCTCACTTACTTTTGAAAATATAAAGATATTCACTAAGAAAAATCTTTCCATCTGTATTTGAAGTTGCCATGACCCTCTTACAGAACATTACTGTATGGAAACAGATGAAGCAGATAAATAAAACCTCAAATACAATCGGGATGTGGACCTCAGAGATACACAGACAGAGCGACCAACAACTCCTGAGTGTCTGTTCCTTCTCCAGATTATTTAACCTTGGAATTTCACTATCAAAGCCTCTTTAGTTATATTTTTCATTCAGGATGAAGGGAAGGGGAATGCACAGGGTTGCTGCTACATGTTAAAACAAAAAGGAGGGAGAAGGGTGGTGTGAACATGAGGAACAAAATTAACTGGAATCATTGCTTAGAAGACATGTTAAAAAAAGCAATTTTATTAGCTTTAGAATATTTTAAGGTGTTTCAAGATAAATATTTTATGCCCTACAAGTCAGCCTTTTTATATTGAATTTTCTACATTCAACTAGAGAAAACGCAAATGTACCCAGCGAACACATAGTCCCAAGCATTCTTATGTACTTCCTGTCAGACACACAAAAAATAGCAATAAACCACCCCATGGTGAACATTACTCGGACATTGGCTCTCGCCTCAGATGCATAGTTTGATCTTGCACTTTAGATAACTTAGAAGTGTACCGATAACAGACTAATGCATATCACAGCTTGTTGCTATGGGAGTATGGCTCATTAATTTAAATTTTTATTTACAAGGAACTTTTTAGAAACAAGTTTGGCAGGAGATTACACTTTACATCTTTCCACTATGCAAAGTAGCTCCCACTAGAAGGATAAGGACAGAATAAAAAGGTATATATATTTTCCCTGTTATTTTGTGTGTATACTCACACACACAAACAGAATTTCCCCTCCCTGCACCAGGTTCCCATGAGCCCAGCTGCCCATGTCAGAAACAGTTTGTGACTCAACAACAACATTCAGTTCTCACTTTCTATTCAACCACAAACTGCTGCTAAACGGATGGCCAAGCTCATGGGGAAGAGGGCACTTTAAAACTAACACTTTTCCTTTCCTTCTCTCATCCCTACTCTGTTGGCCCTCTCCATCCTTCTTAAACTCAACTGGGAGCCTAAAACTAGTGACTAATTTGAATTACTAAAGTAACCTGGAGGCTCAAAGCTACACAATTGCTTTATTAGCATGGTAGCAGTGCCGGCAGGGGGAAGTGGCAGCTTCTTTTTAAAGTCCTGGTGTTGGTGCCCCAATCCAACCCCTTTTCCTCTGATCCCACCCCATGAATTCTTCCCTCCTTCTCTGATCACTTGGGCCCAACCCTTCAAGAGACCATCTCTGATACCGTCTCCGCAGCCTCAGGAATGCTCCCAGTTTTCTTTCCATCCACATAATCCCCAGGGATTTATTCCATCACTGCTTACGTCTAGAAGTCAGCTTCCACCCTCTCTCTCTCTCCCCCTATTTCAGTCCTAATGTCACAGAATCAGATTTCACATAGCCTACACAACACCATCCCTCCCATCTTTGATCCTAGGAATTGTCTCCTCCAATATTACTGCCTCCTTCCTTCCCACACCCACCAAACTCCTTAAATCTCTCCTTCCCCTAGTGGTCCCAAAATCTCTGTCTTTACTCCTGTCAGCAATTCTCTGCCTCCTCCCCCCGCCACTGGATTTCTCCCCATCCTCCTCACCCGCTCCACTGATATCATGGCCTGTGCGTAGCTCCTAAAGCTGCAGATCTGCTTCCTTCACTGTTGCCTTCAGGGAGCAGAGAGTGGAGAGGAATTCTCAGACCTCTACCTGCCAGGGACAGTCTAGGTTTTCTTGGTCCTGCCTCAGCACAGTGCACCGGGCTAGATGGGGTCACCTCCAGCCCTACGTTTCTGTGATTCTACCTCCCACTGCCTCAGGCGGAAGACAGGGAATCCAAGGGTGCAGCTACCTGCACAGGGTTCCATGCTGAACCAGTCTGCGGCAGCTCTACCTACCGTTGCGGCCACAGGTGCTCACTTTTGTTTTTGCCAGTGGGTGCTCCTCTCTGCTTCCTCCCCCCCGTGCATGTGGTGGGCAGGGCCTCAGGGCAGAGCATGGGCAGGGCCTTGGGAGAAAGAGGCCAAGTGGGGGCCTAGCCTCAGGGCGTAGTGATAGGTGGGGTCTCGGGATGAAGAGGCTGAGCGGGGGCAGGGCCACAATCTGGGTGCCGGGCCCACAAACGATTAACCTGGCCCTGCGGGTGCTGAGTACTCCCTGTCTTTTTGTGTGTGTGCGTGTTTGAGCCCTGGAGCATGCACAGAGCTGGTGCCTATGGCTGCTGTTTCTCTTTTCAGCTCGCTGGCGGCTGGAAGCCACAATGGCAGCTGGGCAGGAGAGAACAACAGTTGCACCCAGACCAGCAACCAGAGCAGGAAAAGCCACAGTTGGGATGTGGAGAAAGATGATATCACCCTTGCTCCCTGAGTGACTGAGCTTTTCGTTTAGTACCTAACACCTAGCTAGTTGCCTGCTGGCTGTACTCACCCTGAGTTTGTCTTGCTTCACAATGAGGAGTCCCCTGCCTTAAATGCCGCCTGCTGCTGTTTTCTGCTTCTAGGATTGCTCAGTTCTCAGTGCTTCCCCACTAGGGAACTTCTCCCACAAGCTCGCTAGCTTTTAATTAATCCCCACCCAGACACTGCCTCATTTTTGTAGGGCAAAGGGATCATAACTGTCCCAGTCTGGATGATCCTTTGGCACATCTGGCTATCTACTTACAGTATCTGAGTGCTCAGTCTTTTAATGTACCTATCTGCTCTGGCCCAAAGGATTGACTCTACACCTGCAAGGTTCCCCCATCCACACTGCAGGGGACTTACTTTACCCTCTTTTTTTTAAGTCCAGTTCTACATACAAATATATACCAAAATTAGAAATCTGAAGGAGAAAAAACTCAAACAGACGATGAGTCTGAGAATATTCCCATGTGATGTTTGCCTAGTTTAGCCCCTGTAGCATGGCAATCCAACTTGCTGAGGAATGTATATCCAGCATGCCCTGAGAGGGTATGTGAGAGGTTTATGTCTCAGACATGACTGCTGCTCTGTGAATTGGCTGGTGGGGGCACTAGTAGAACAGATGGCAGTCAGCATCAGCCCTAGCATGCCATCCCTGTGATTTGACTGAGAGCCACAGTCTCACAGACGAAGACCCCTGAGGACCCCTAATTCCAGGGTTTCAACCATGACATTTGTTATGATAGCACTCGGATGTTCCTTTTGATGAGCTGTGTACAGCCAAGTTACTACTGTGTAAAAGGTGTGGGTTAAAATAATGCCTGTTCCTAAGTCAATTATTTGAAAATTGAACCCATAATGCGAGATTTACTGTGATACTATTAACTTTGTAGTGAATTGAAGTGTTTGTAGCATCTGTAAAATTGACTGATTGTTTCTCATATAGCTAGCAGTTCAATAGAGAATAGAGGCTTTTATGTGCGAAAAAGCAGCAAGGTCAAACAGCTGTAAAGGGTATACTGGAAACACCACTCCTGATTCTACAGGAATAATGCATGCACTAAAATTCACTGCTTTGTTTCTTTGGTGGTGGTAGGGGAAGCTGACAAAAATATCCACAAGTTTAATCTGTTCTTCCTATGCCAGAGACATACCCCTGAGGTTAACAGAATAGCTAGGGAAATTTGGTGGTTATGTGTTTTTAAAAGTTAGCTTTCGATGAGTAATAACAACTACATTCCGTCAAGGCTTTTATACCCTAAAACAATGTAAAGAGTTCTCCTCCAAGTTATGGCCCATGTAGATGGATGTCACCTGGGTGGAGGGAGGAAGGGCAAGCACTCAAGAACAGTTATTCCAACAAGGAGCCTCCTCGCCCTCCCCAGGCAGCTCCATTTGGCTCTTTGTATCAGATTAGAGTGTATCGAAACGTGTTTGGTATTTGACGACAATTTAAACTGACAAAGGCCTAGTATAATACACCCTCTTGAAATAGCTACAGCATGATTTTCAAAGGTACCTACAAATCTAATCAAATCAGAACCTTTGAAAATTAGACTCTGTAGTCTCAAGCTGAGAACCCAAAAATTGGGGCACTCAAAGTTAGTGGACACTTTAGAAAATCTAGGCTTTAATATTAGTGGAGTTAGTCAAGCCACTTCTTGTGCCTGTAATAGCTTGCTCAGCATTTTTCTAGTGACATGGTAAGTTGTAGCTCCTAAAAGATTTGACCTTGGTATCAATACTACCAACAAAGACACTGCTTTTAGATAAGTTTCTAGTCAAGCTTATGGGGCTAATCTAGTCAAAGTCTTAATTACATTTGTTCTAAATTTAAACAATCTTTATGGAGACTCTTGTTAGAACAGCTCAAGTGATCATACACTGGGGAATATTAGACAGAAGTTAGATCAGCATTGCCGAGGTTAGGATATGAACCTTGCTACAGCAAAGCAATTGAGCATGTACTTAAGTCCATCCCTACTGAGGACAGCACTTAAACACATGCACTTAAGTTCCACTGAATTCAGTGGGACTATTCTGATGCTTAAAGCTATGGAATTGCCTAAGCGCTGTTCTTATTAGGGATGTTTTCCTGAATTGAGGGCTAGGACAGCGGATTTGTGATCTAGAAGAGAATTGGTTTCCTGTATGAATTTTGTAGTCAACTAGACTACTTTATTTTGTAGGACAAGCAAATTATTATTTGTTATTTACATTGCAGTAGTGTGCTAATGTGTCAGGCTTTCCCCAAACACGGAAAAGACAGTCTGTACCAAAGAAGGTACACTCTAAAAGTGAGGCAAGATCAGTGAAGCATTCCTTAAACATTACATTTATTTATTTTAACTACTATTGTTTTCTATTGAAGCGGAACACAGCACTATATTGGAAATAGTACATGCAGGAGGTATTAAGAATATCTAGACTCTGTTTTCAGATATTTTGGTGGCCTGTATCCTGGACAGATAGATAAGAAGGAAGAATATTGTGTCAAGGTATTTGTGTCCATTAGCAATGTTAGAATTCTGTCATCAGCGAAGTGAAAGAGTCCAGCCGCATATTACAATGATCTGAGCATTTGAAAAAGGAAGCAATGATGATGGAGAAGGAAGATCTTATAGTTTTGGCCCTAAAAGGCTCAGAAGAGCCAAGCTTCTAAGGCAAATGTGTTATTGGTATAATTGTATGATATTTTCCTGTTTGATCAGGATGCGTGATAAGGAAACAGACGCAGGGATGGATTTTAAAGTGCAAGGCTGCACCTTTATTAACCTACAACTTTAACTGAGGGAGGGGACCCAAACATACACACTCCCCCACCCCTGAAATAGCAGGCATTTATTTGGGTCCAGTGCAGTAAGCAGTCTCCATGACAAATTAACGGTTGCACCCACCGCCCCCTCAACCTAACCCCTATGATTTAGTCCACATCTGAATATCCCTGCTCTCCTCAGTGAGAGACAATGACAGTTCAGATGTAAGTCGGGTTGTGGAAACATACGGTGTTTTCTTTGTCCAGGTGTCAAGCTGTCTGGAGTTGGCTCATGAACATGGGTGCCAACCCCAGGGCATAAACCCGAAATTGATTGCATTTTCTATAATTAGATTTCACCAACCAAGTACCAAGTGTGAACTCCTCAAGCACTGTAACCGCCTTAACATGGAGTTACAGACAGGCCTTGGCTACACTTGCAAATTTGCAGCGCTGCAGCAGGGTCTGAAAACACACCCTCTCCAGCGCTGCAAATTGCGGCGCTGCAAAGCGCCAGTGTGGTCAAAGCCCCAGCGCTGGGAGCACGGCTCCGAGCGCTGTACGTTATTCCCCACAGGGAGGTGGAGTACGGACAGCGCTGGGAGAGCTCTCTCCCAGCACTGGCGCTTTGACTACACTTAGCGCTTCAAAGCGCTGCCGCGGCAGCGCTGCCGCGGCAGCGCTTTGAAGTGCAAGTGTAGCCAAAGCCACAGTCATCTTGGACACTCAGGTCTATCTTGCCACCCAGGCAAGCCTGCCTTTGTGACAGATGATCCCTTACACCAAAACCCACAACAATATTCAGGTTACTTCCAGCCCCAAAGGACCAGTCACTTTCCCTGGGTCAGCTGGACCTCAGATCTCCCACCAAAGACAATCCTACAATAAACCACAAATTTAGTAACTTAGAAAAGGAAATGCGATTTTTTAAAGGCTAAAGCACGTAAATACACACACAAATTAGTTACAGATGCTGTAGTGTGCAAGCTCTGTATGTCCTTTAGGGCTAACCCAAGCTAAGCAGCTTGGGATCCCCTGCTTATGCTTGGAAATATTGCCTTCTTCAAATTCCAAGCAGCATATTGACGACTGTTTCTTCCTGACAGGGATTTCCCCAAGCTGTGATGGGAGGAGTGTTTGTGCATGTTGCCTTTTCATGGGTGTGGGGAAAACCATCAACAAAGTCTTTTGTCCACTGATGTTCCACAGTGTTTTGCCTTGTGTCAATAGGCCTTTTGTTGGGCAGGGGATGACACCTCTTGTGCTAAACTAGTATTTCACACTTGGTAATGCTTCTCTCCGGGGGGCGGGGGGGAGAGTCCAGTTTCATAGTGAACACTTTTATAGTTTCAGAGCAAACATGTTAATATTACCTTATAACATGGGGCACAGATATTACAAGTGAGATTAATGCATGCAGCAACTCACAAGCATTTCATTAAGTCCAAACACTAAACACTTCTCTAGAAATCGAATACTATTTGAAGAGTGCTAACACACAAGCAAGCCAGGATGGTTTCCAGCTATGCATTTGTCAGCTATGGGCCTGGGTTAATCGTGGGTCTCATGTTGACCTGTGTGAGCCTCTCACCCACATTGGACACCCGCCACAAGTTGTGACAAAATTACTAACTTAGTTTATTAAACTTACAACTTTAAAGTCCTGCCCTTAGGTCTTATTAACCTGAAACTGGGCCTTCAATATACTGTGAGGAAGAAAAACAAATCCCACCAGACACCTTTCCCTGAAGGAAAAAATCCTTTCTGATCCCAAACACTGATGATTGGTCAGATCCACATCATCTTGGAAATGCAGTTCAAACTGTACCTCCCTTAGGCAGGGAATGCAGGGTAGCAACATCAGCGACTGCATGCCCAGAGGGTTCCATGTACAGGGAGGGGAAAAGTACAAGAGAACCAACCCTTTCTCCCAGCCAAAGGTATCAGGGAGAGACAGAGAAACCAATCCTCTCCTTCCATCACACAGACACAAATCTCCATACATGTTCTGGATTGGAGCAAGGGGGAAAAGGTGACAAGAGCAGGCAAACCTGCCTCTCCCGGAGACAGTGGGACAGCTGCAGAAATTTCCCCAGCAAAAGAGAAAATTATAATAATATTTTACCTTTTGATTTTATTTCCTTTTTCAGGGATTTAAACTCTGTAAAATAAACATTGCTAGAAAGTGATTTGGAATAAACAACAGGTAGACCATTTGGCCAACAATTGACTTGAAAACAAGTTTCACATATTAGGCATTTTAATTTAATATCAATAACATTTTGTATTACATTTTGCCAGTGCTCCATTTAGTTGGTAATGATGGTCATTTTATTCTTCATTTAATAAGGGTGAAGGTTAGAGTTCCTACAACAACGCGTATTCTACAAATGCAAAAGATTATTTGGTTCAGAAAGCAGATATTAAGAAACTGATTATATCTACACATCCAGGCACAGAACGGCAGTGCAACAACAGTAAAGTATTTCCCCCTTCATTACAATGCATATAATTAATTTTAAAATTGTATGTGTCTAATAAGATGCCTGGCTATTTAGAGAACTGTAACACTATCATGATGTCATGAAAATAAATTTATAGAACTTTCCTATCCCAATTAATAACCAGATGCAAATGTAACTAATGTTTCCCTTTTAACCGAGAAAAATATTAGCATAGTGCCTAAGCAATTTTAAATGCATGCTGTTTATCATCAACCAATACTGTCAAATTGTTTCTGCAACATAAAACGTATCTTTCCGTTTGAAACTTATGATAACTTTCTAACTGTGAAACTTTAGCTAACTGAAGATGAACAGACACAGATTGAACTTAAAATTTCCAACATGCAACGCTGGGCCTGATTCTGCAGCTCTCACTCAGAGTCAGTAGCATTAACTCGGGAGAGTAGTCCCATCAAGTACTGCTTACAACTTCCATAAGTAAGGGCTATTGAAAGTGAACAAGAGTTGCAGAATCAGACCAAATTTAATTACATGGTAAACTCTACCTTACTATTTGATTTTTAGTAGCATAAAATGACACGAAATGTTTTGCATGAACCAAAAGCCTAGTACGTAACAGAGGCAGAAAAAAATATCACGGTTTACATTTCCGCTAGCTTAATCACTTCTATAGTCAAAATTATTGCGCTGTTGAGCACGGAAAACAGAAACCAATTGAGTTAAAAGTAATCCTGTTTAGAGATGGCCTTTGGCGTTTAATAGTTGGGGAGAAAAAATATGAAAGTTGATACAGTACAATTTATTTCAATAGAGTTTGTGATGTAAAATTGTAGTATCTTTTAGACTCTTCCCAATTACTACTGCTGTTTCTGTGAACCTCTTCTACATGAATATATCGTTCTCATTCAAGCCCAAGGATAATCCTGAAAATATCTGGTAAAGTAGACATGATGGCAAATGTATTTTTCTGACTTGGGGTTTTGGTTTTCAAAGAAATGAAAATAATCATTTACCATAAAGAAAGAGTGTGAAATCACTCACATTTCCACATTAAAAACTAGCCACCTTATTAAGTCTGAGACTCCAATATATTTGCAATAATGAGGGTTTTTAAAAACAGACAATATGGAGAGGAATATTTTTAAAGAAAAAATAGAAGTAGAGCTAAGCTATCATGCATATAATGTAAACGAGAAGAGGGCAAAAGTGCCTTTGAATCTGGCATTACTCATATGCTTAACGTTGCGCACATGTTTCAGTGCTTGGCTCTGTCAGGCTTTACATTATTGACTTTGATGCTTTTTGGTAGGCCTATATAACAGCTTTTCATGTCCCCCGCACATAACCACAACCTGTCCACATTGATTGCATCACTATGTAGTAGAGTGAGCTGAGGATTGAGAATTCTTAGTGAGATTTTTCTTTAGGATACACCCCAAACTCAGCTGGCTCATTTCACACAAAAACTGAAATGTGTGGGGAGGGAAAGTTGGGAATCTTTATGCCTCCTCTTGTCCCTAGGTCTGCTGCAGATGTGGTCAGATGTCACACTGACTGCTCAGAAGACAAGAAAATTCAGGGGCAGGCAGCCAGCTGAGAATCAGTTTACAGGAGCAGTAGTGCCATCATTGACTGCCTGGGTAGTACAGCCAAACCCACAAAGCATGAGTTGATCTGGAGCCCTCCATAAAACAGAAGTACCTCCACAAATGGTTTTTACAGATTCTAGAGGTCTTGAGTCAGCTGTAAGGATAGGGACTATGAATAATCTGTGGAGAAATAAATCATAAGATTTAACTTCCAGCACTTACGTTTCCTTTTCTAGGTTCTCTACATCAGAAGGCTCACAGCCAGGACCTTCACAGGTCCCTAAAGCTGGCTCTGATCATTTACATCCATCCAACGAGCACCTCTGTAACCAATGGCAACCAATGACCTCATAATTGGCAGAATTTGGCACCATGTGTTTTACTAGCATCAAATTTTCTTCAGTTCCCTGCAGAATTATAAAATGTTTTTGTACAGTACACAAAGCCATCTGAGAAATGGACCACAGCATTCAAAACTACCTCTGCGCATTGTGAATTAGTCCATGGGTATTTTAAAATGTAAGACCCTTAAATGAGGTGAAAAGCCTAATCTTCAGACCACTATTAGAGCCATCAATGGAATGCTAGGTCACTAACTTAACCACAATTGGCTTTGACTGAAAAAAGAACTTTCTGATCTATATAAACTTAAACCTTAAACGTTTATTCTGTGTTTTCAACCAAAAATAAAAGGCTGTAGTACAATTACAATTTTTTTCCAAGTAAACAAAGTGTTTTAGTTCTGTACCAGAATATTTTCTGTCCATTAAGAAGATTCTAGTTGAAGATGTGTCATTCTGCATTAGCTGGAAAACCAAAACAGCTGCAGAACAGTTGCCTGAAAGACACGGACATTTACCAAGGATCTGAGAAGCTCTCATGACTTTTGTATTCACAACAACACTTCTAGAGAGGGGTGTTAAACACTTCCACATTTTTTAACCACATAAGAAAGTTCCCTTTCTTCTTCTTCTGCGGCTGCTGATTTTATTGTTCTGATTATACCCAAACTCATTATTGTGTAGTGAAACTTGACAATTTCAGTGCAGCAGCGTTAAGCCTGAATCAAAAAGTGTGAATAATCTCAGAGTTCTCTAAAAATGTTTAACTTTACTGTGCTGTGGAAATTAATATAATTCAAAAATAATGCTCTCCAAAATGATTGATTTTATCAAACAAGTCTCAGTGGGCTTGCAACTTTACTAACTTTTCAGCTCATCACTATTCAATAAACTCTCCATCTTGTCATATTCTTATTACTCTGATTAACTGAGCTAAGAAAATAACAACCATAAAAGTGCAAATTGCATGAACTCCAGTGTCCTTCATATTTCTTTGCAACCCATATTTGCTTGGACTTCTGAACATATGTGAAGTAATAAATTTTTAAAAAATTGTTTATCAGGAGATGTTGCAGAATTCAACTTGGAAGTTAAGCAAGCCCAGTTTTATGGAGGATGGTAAATTACCACTAAATTCTTAATAAAAGAGATTAAATTGTTTTGCTAGCCTCTTTAAAGAATGCCATACAAAGAAAATCTGGTTTCTACAGTAAAATGAAGAAAACTGAATGTAAAGTGGAAAAGGCTCTCACTGGAAGCAGATTTTTAGAGTGCCATATTGATTTTTTTTAATTAACAATGGGTCAGATTCTGATCTGTTAGACTGACATAAATCAGCAGTATCTTCAATTTACAGTGGTCAAAACTGAGGCCTGAATCTAGCTCAGTGTCTTTTTTCTGATTTCTTTTTAAGCACTATAAAAGGTGCATTGATGTGGCTGAATAGCAACTCCACATGGGTAACTTTGGTTTAAATGCTGGCTGCAACTTTATTAAAAAGATTAGAAAACTAAGGAGAGGAATATGGTTCACCCATTTCCAAAGGGGGTGGGGGAACAGTGAAGAGGAATCACTGCTTAATGGTCCTCCGGACACATACAAAATAACTACCATAAAAGTCCCCAAAGTGAAACCCTCATTGAGCCCTCCCTTCAAGAGCAGAACTGGGTACTAGGTGAGGGGTTCCCTCAAGCCCTTCCTATATCCCAACGCTGACCATATCCTATGGTCACAATCAGCTCTGAGTCCTGTGTTCAGGTTTAGGATAGGTCACAATGCCAAAGGCATTGCAAGCAGAAAGGACTCTTGGAACAATGGAACAAAAGCACTGACCATTCCACAGTCCATGTTGGTAACAAGACAAAATATCAGCATCCCCTACAACACACTCTCCTGCTTAGTACAAAATTAACAACTAACCAGCAAAGTCTAATATGCACACAAATAAGATTACACGGGCAAATTTATGCGCACACAGCTAATCACAAACCTACTCCTTTGCTTCATTATTGCTATTTCCAAGGAACTCCCAAGTTAAGTCTTCAACTCAGCTGTCCCATTTCTCTGCTGAAGGCTAAACCTTATCAAAACATTGAGGATTCCTTGTCATGACAGTTCACTTGATCATTTTCTTCCTATAACTGTTTGGTCTTTGAACTTATTCAGAGAAATATGTTCTTGGTCAATTTCTTTGGGGCCTGATCTTTGGGGCCTATCCACTAAGATCTGTGGATAGACCTCACTAACTTCAATGGACTTTGAATCAGGTTCTGGGTTATGCTATACTGGATAGTATCTTCCTATGAGCACTGCACTTCACAAAAATTCTGTGGCTTTGAACTTGAAAGATCCCCTGTTACATAGTCTGCAATTGGCAATCTTTTGGAATGTTGTTGCTCAATTTGAATTCAGTTAATTTCTGTTAAATGTCTGCCAACCTCTAAATAAAAAGGATTCAAGCTTCGCACTCTAACCCTTAAGACACTGACATTTTCCAGCCTGCCAAAAAAATGAATAAGGGATTATATTCATGTACTTGAGGGCCTACAAAGGGTTAAACTGAATCAAATGCTGAGGTAATAAACTGAGTCACACTGGATTGAGACAGCATCGCAAATAGTCAAGCACAGGCTACGTTCATCAAAAGAAGCAGGGAGCTCAGCAATTTTGGTGTCTGTCATCACCAGCTCTCTGAGACTAGGAGGTGCTGCATCATCATGTGATGGGATGCAGGAAAGGGAACAAAGTCTGGGGAATCGATCTATATTTTTATACTATCACTGATGTTGGTGTGCTCCCATGAATAAAATAAATCTGGACGGTGTATAGCCAGCCAAATGGAAGACTGTATGTGCACATGTGCAAAATATTATTTCTATTCCCATCAACACCACCATTTAGACGTTACCAAGATGGAGAATCTGTATTGTTGCAAAAACAAATCAAAATGAGCAGTCCGGGGGGTTCGTCCCTAGAAAATGTTGAAATGGCAATCTCCTGCATTTTAGAAAATGTCAAGCTATTACAAAAAAAAGAGAGATTATATAAAAGAATAAGTATTACATAGCATTTATCTGTCTTTCCCCAGAAGGAGCCAGCTGGAGGATAAATCTTCCTTTAGCCAAGGTTATTAGGAGACTCTTAGCTGAAGCATTTCTCCTGTCAGGCTCTAGTAATTCATAGGAAGTCTGGGAGTGCCAGAAAATCTTAACAAGACACCAGCTTCTCTGGCTGCTCCCACTTCACATTTCCTTGCCTCATCTCTGGAGGAGCAGCTCTGGGGAAGCTGGAGAGGGACAGGAGGGAGAATTATTCCTGGGTTTAGCAGAGGAGGAGGAATTGTGTTTCTGCCACGTTTCCCTCATTTAGCCCTGATCCTTCCAGAAGCAACATATTGGTGTCAACAACCAGATGAAAGTTGTAAATGGTATTTAGTAGCAAAAAGTGAATTAAATAGATGGGAGAGCAAGCAGGGGAAAACTATGTCTAGAGATACTGCCCTTACTCTTCTAATATAACAGCCCAACAGGGTCTCACTGAAAGGATTATTCTTTGATCTTTGGTTTAGAATATAATTCTAAGTGAAAATATGCATTCTTGCAGTTTTAACTTTGGTTGCTTCTCATCATGTTATCCTCATTCCAGGCCATGCCATTCACTCGCTCATTTTCACAGACATCCAGTCTTGATACTGTCAGTAAGTCTATGATTCTATTGCAAAGCAGTCAGCAGAGGGGCAGCATTTTTGCTCTGTTATTTGAATTTCAACTGCCTGAAGTACTGGTATAACCACATTTTGAATACTATTGATCCAAATTCTAGTCTTCAGTAGTGTATTGTTATCAGTGAAAAATCTATGCTGGACCATGGACAGTAGGCTCTCGAAAGAATCTTTACCTCCATCTTGGGAGGGTCCCAATAAACAGATACAAAACAAACCTTAGTTCCAGAAAGAACTCAAAAGTTTCCAGAGAAGTGCTCCATTTCTGTTTCAATTAGTGGGGCAGATATGTCACAACAGCACGAGTTAGGGACATTTCATGCTGTGTAGCCCAATCTGATATTGATTCCATGCTGGTGCAGTAACTTGGAGCACAAAGCAGGAGCATAGTGACATTTGGCTTGATTTTTTAGTTTACCAGTAACCATTATAAATGTGACTGATTATTTGGGGCTCTGGCTGCTTGTAAGATAAGGGGTAAGCAACGTCTGCAGTATGAATCACACACATCAGAAACCCTTTAATGGCATAATAGCCTTGTAATTATAGTTTAATCTATTCCATTATATTTTTAAGTGAGCTAACCCAATATTTGTTGTCTTCGCTATTCTCTCTCCCTTATCATTTCCCATACATCTTCCTCTCCCTCATTTTCTCCTATTACACCTCTACTTTCCTTCCCTCTTTTCACAAAAGTTGTCTAATGTCTTCACATCAAAAAACCTGCTGCCATGTTTGTGTTCAAGACATTGCTGGAGGCTGTTTCGTAATGCTGCCTAGAGGGTTTTATTCACTAAAAATGACAGAGCAGTTTTATCTTAAAGCGTGTCTGATTTAAATTTACTTGCAAAATGACAAACAACAGCCAATTCTGTCCAAGCAATATGCCCCAACCTCCTACCTAAACGTGGTTGAATTCCTAAAGAACTAGCAGGGAAGAAAGGGTTCTGGACTAGTTGCTTTGAACACTGATCTCCATGTACTATACTTAGAACTGAATACCCTGAATTTCTGCCATGTTGTTGCTTTTCTTGGCCAAACAGGAGGAGGAAGAGAGAGAGAGAGAGAGAGAGTGTTCTAAATAATAAATGAATTTAAATTACCAATCTTTCTCAATTATTTAAAAAAAAAGCAACAACGACAAAAAACAACCCCACAGTGCAATCGCACACCAGATGCTGAACATATTTAGGATGGAACTATTTCTTCTTTGAGTTTATCTAGCACTTCTGAGCAAACTTTTCACAGAGGCCTCCACTTTGTACTTCGATTACATGTGATCATGACATTTATTTTTCTGGTGTGATCCTAAACGTCTCCAACAGTGAGAGACTACCACCCCCTATATTAATAGCAATGCAGTTGAAATGGATACCACTTAGCATAGAAATGAAAGCTTTGACTTGCGGAAAATCTAGTGGCAAATACTACAATTTACAACCAAGCAGAGAACATGTAGAGGCCTCTTCATGCAGCAGAACTCCGAAGGAATTGGTTACAACTACTATTTTTATATGGGAAAGTCAAGAGATGGGTGTGTAGTAAACCAGGTGAATAATCAGAAGTTAGTATAAAACAGATAACTGAAAATATGATCTTAGCGAAAGGCTGCCTAAGGAGCCCACAGGAACTTGGCACCCAACATCCACTGAATTTCAGTGCCAGTTGGGCACCTAATTCCTTTTCGCTCAGTCAATGTTTATTTTCCCTTTCAAATATGATAGGCTCTCTTGCTCCACTAGGACAAAACATGTGGTTTGCCTAACGCCAGCAAACCCATGCTCTGAAATCAAGGACAGTAGAAAACGTGCTAATGACCAACACCTGCGAATTACAGCTCCCTGCTGTAGGAAACTGCCAGTCTAATGTTTGTTTATTATTTTGTTGTTGTCCCAATAAAATGGAGATGATGCCATTGCAAGAGAAAATATCGATGTTTGTAATAGAGCCTTTTGCCACAGACCTAGGCTTTCTGCAAAACTCAGGCATCCAGAATCCCAACAAATTATATTTCTCTTCCCACTCTTATAGGGTGAAAAAAATAATAAAAATAAAAATCAAGAATACTGATTTTGTCAGATGTCTGAGTGCTGTGCCTCACAAACATGGAACCACTCTAAAGTACGTTAACCATTGGAGG
This sequence comes from Mauremys reevesii, assembly GCF_016161935.1. Classification (NCBI taxonomy): domain Eukaryota; kingdom Metazoa; phylum Chordata; order Testudines; family Geoemydidae; genus Mauremys; species Mauremys reevesii. The sequence continues at coordinate 88,456,623 of NC_052631.1, read as the reverse complement.
AGAATTGTGAAGCAGCCAACAAATCCAACCTCCCAAACAGTTGTGAATAGATGAGAAGGGTGTGTTGGACACCGTGAACGTGCAGAAGCCATATATTCATAGGACTCCAGTTACTGGTAAGAGTTTTCAGGATTAGGTCCTTGCTATGTGATTTTAGGCAAGCTGGTTAACCCACTTTTGCAACTGTTCATCCATATGCAAAGCTGATATAATAATATAAGAGTCTCGCCCAACAAGTATTAACATTATTTATGCAAGAATAACTAGAAAAATGTTACCCTTGAAAATGAGACTTGATGGACCTATTCAGCTGGAAGAAAATAGACCCAGTTTCAGCATTACAAAAGCTCACCAGCAATGGATTTTTCTTGTTCCAGAGGGTAGAAACCAGAGATATTAATTATTGAATTAGATTCTACATCATCATCACTGAAAAAAACAAAAAAGACCTGCCAGAGAAGTTTAACCAACAAATGAAAATCACTATTGGTTTCCATTAATAGATAACTACCCTAATTAACTAGATTCATATTTAATTTATTGGGGCATATCAGGGAAAATACAGATAAGAATGAGAAAATCACAGTCAGATATTTTTATGTATCAGCTTAATAGTTTGAAAAGTTTATTAGAATTCACTTGCATTGAATGACAGCTTCAGAAATAAACAAAAAAAGTGCAAGTCATAAAAATAGCTCCTTTGTTATCTCTGTGACATATCATTTGAAACATCTAATTGTACTGTGGAATCTGATTGTGCCCTTAATTCTTGAAAATGTAGGATAATTAATACCTCTGCAGTTCTATATGTGTCTTTTGAAAAGAAGATTTTCCCCCCCTCCACAAATTTTCCACAAATTACTGCTGAAAAATTCAAACCTACTTATCTTCTAAACCTAAGAAATTTGTGTCTCACATTAAATTTCAATATTGTTTAGAAGCACTGTGTTGACTGAAGCAACAAAACTACTTTACAAAGTGAAGAATGACATATGACATTGGAAACAGCCATATAATCAAAGAGATATGGAAAGAGCTTGGCCTTTTTGGCGATACCTGTGCCCACTTCCAGAAGCTTATAAGAAGAGAAGCAAACACAATAAGACCAAACTACTATCCAGCTGAAAGCAGTGATGGTTACTCCTCAAAAGGTTCAAATGCTAGTGGGGCTCAATCCCACCTCAGTTTTGTCAAAGTTTGGGTTGATCCTTATTTTATCCCAGATAATTTGCTCATCCTTAAAAGAAAAAGAAATGCCTTTGTGCTGGTGGATTTACTTATTATACCTGGCTGACTAAATATATGGATGAAAATGAATGCAGAAATAAATAGTTCTTACGGATATTACCAAAATACCTATGTATACCTCTAGCACACCCAAGCTAAATTTCAATTTGAAGTATTTTCCTGTTATAAACACATAAAACAAAAACAGGCCACATCCAAGATGTGCACGTTTTGTAGCACACAATCAAGGAGACAGAGATGCTGTCAGTCTGCCAGGATGTAACTCATTTCTATAGCAAGCTCTTTGTGGCAGAGACTGGATTCGCCTATGGACAATGACTGACACATTGTAATACAAATACAGTCAAACCTCGCAATAACGCGCCCCACCATAATGTGAAATCGCATATAACGCGATCATAAGTTGGCTCCCCTTTAAGGCCTAATACCAGTGGTCCCCAATGCCATGGCGCCCGCCGGGGCATTGATGTGCCCCCGCCTAGTGCCGAGCAGGGGAGAGAAGCCGCGGCCCCGTGCCTGCCGGGGACAGGGAGCACCGGCGCCTCGGAGGGGCCGTGGCTCCTCTCCCGTGCTGGGCACTAGGCACTAGGGGCACTAGGCGGCGCACATCAATGCACCGCATTGGGGACCACTGACTTAAACTGACCGGCTTGAAACTCCGCTATACTGAGACCCCATATTTATCGCGATGGAATTTTTTGGACCCCAAACATCGCGTTATAGCGGGGTCTCACTGTACAAATAATAATGCTTGAGCCCACTCCAGTGACACAGGGAGGCAGTCTGTTTATTGCTTCCCTCCCCTTTATTTATCAAGCACTAAATAATTTTATTGTCACATTTTCAGTCTGGCAAAGAGTCTGAAACCTTAATCCAAATAACAACTCCTGCATTTGTGTGGCTTGAAATCTAACCCTGAATTTAGCTCTGAAATTGGTAACTTGAGCCCACTTTAATTACGGTTATGGACTGACCTCCCGCCCCGGGTAGTTTAGTAAGAGCTATTTTTCTGACCGCCCATCTTGCTGGAACACTGTCTGTGATCTGTGAAGCTTATGATTCTTCCTGTCAGCTTAGCACAAAGATCCAGCAAAAATGAAAATGACAGCAACTGAGCTCAACCAGTGTTCCCAACTAATTTGTTAATTTTCATGCCATACTTGGGCTACACCCTAGTGCTTTTATCCTCATGCTCAGTTTCATTCTGTCGCTCACTCATTTTCATTTTAAGAGGTTTCAGGGCGTCCGTTTGCAGTATGCAGCTGTAGTAATCAGACCTCAACCACAGAGGTTCTCAATTTCTTTCTGCATTAAATGTTTTGTTTTACTGGAATGGGGGTTCTACTGGATGGGGAGGAGGGTCTTAAAACCCAGATTTTTCCAGGATTAGCTTGTATGGAATGGCTTCCCTAGCATAGTTAACCACCCATCATCAGATCTGTAATGAGGTCATGAGTGTCAGTTTCCACCCTCATTTAACATGTAACTGCTTCTCATGCAAACAACCTAAACACTTACTCTGTATAAAATAACCCAGAGGACAGCAAAAGCCTTCAGGTCTAGGTATACATTTCCTCTCTTTATCTAATGAAAATTTGCAGCAGATAGGGAGGAAAATGTTAAAATCAAAAGAATTCAGGAAACCTTATGGAATGACAAAATACAATCAACCAACTAGAACAATGAAGAGGAAAATGAAGCAATTTCTAGCAGTACAATACTGCACTTCCCTTTTCACAAATTAATGGAGAATGAAAGAAAAGTGCACTTGCTAGGTAGATGTACGTATTGTATGTATGTGCTGCATTCAGAGCAATAAAAAAAGAAGTGTACGTATATTTAGTTTGCACAATCATTAGAGCTAGCCATTCAAGCATAACAGTGGATTTTCTCCTGCAGCAACCATTTTAATCTGTGTTTTTCCATCATAAAACTAATTACAAGTAGAGACAGGTTGAGCCATTGAAAATAAGTTTGGGTATCTCTGAATCTGAACCTTGGATAATCCATTTAGGCATATATCACATATCCTCTACAGATGACTCAAATAGCTAAGACTCTTCAACCCAACAATCTACAGAGGCATTTCCCTAAAGTATAGATTTTTCTCAGGCCTCTTAAACATATTTCTCCTGCAATATTATCTTTCTATGCCTTTCCAACAGCCATTTCCCTTGTCTCTAGTTGTTGCTGAAAGGCAACTTCATAGTCATTGGTTTGGCTGGGGAAAGTAACTGCCATAAAAGCTACATAAAACACTCGAACCTATTTTATTAAATACAAAAAAGTGGCTGGATCCTAACCCTCGTATTTGGGTTACGTTCCCACCAAAGTCAATGTCAAAAACTAATGGGTATATTTCCTGAGATAAAAGTACAAGACTAAGTATTCTGAAAGTTTACCATCTCATATCCCACAGACTAAGTCCTCTACTTCTGATTTACACAAGGATGGAGGTACACATGAAGTATCTTCTGGCGTATTTTCTGCATATTTTCAGGAGGAGTTATAGGTACAGAAATTTCTTGGTGCAGTAGCATGAGGTGAATACGGAAAACATTACTACCACATACGGTATTTTGAAAGGTGTTTCAGGGAGACTGGACAGTCTATCTTATATTGGAATTATGGCTCCTGAGATAGTGTTGTTTCTAAAATACGTATGAAGTATAAGAGATGAAAACTTGCTCTTTGTATTTCTTGCTGCCAGTGCACGGGTAGTTGAAGTAGAGGAATACTTGTGTATGAGTTCAATGGGTGGGAGAAAGTCTCAGCATCTGAATTTATAGTACAAGAGATTAAGATCAGTGAATGGGTAAAATAAATTGTGATATGGTAATAGGGGGTGGTGTATAAAAAGGATAATTACTGATTAGGCCTGGAGATCAGAGTTAAGATTGTCTGTGAACCTTAACTACAAATTTTCAGAAGGTCACACTTTAAAAACAAAACACACAAACAAGCAAAAAGTTTGAACATTGAGAATTTTCTGGCTTTCAGATGTGATATTTTTTACTAACTACAGTGCTTAAAATTAGCTTCTTAGGGCTAGAGTTACAAAAAGACTTTTAGGCACCTAAACCCTGGACTCAGGCATCACTAGGATACACAAGATCCCTGCTCAGCTGCCCCTGAACCCTATATGAGCCTAACCTCCTCATCACCAACATTTTTGCAGTAAATGTGTCAATGTTTCTGCCTCTGAGCATGCACACTGCTGCCCCATGCCAAGCATCAGGATGCCTAAGCCCCAGAGGGCTGCATGAACCAGAGGAAGATGGGAGTTCTTCCACCCAACTCACCTGCAGAACCTGATCCAGTAGGCATACTCAGAACTCTCCTACCAGAACGGACCCCCAGAGGCAAACTTGCACAAAACAGGGGTTTGGAAGTGAAGACAATGACTACCTCCCTCATAACTTATAGCCCAGTCATAGGGCACTCACCTGGGACATGCCCAGTTCAAGCACCTCCCCACCCCACCTGAGGGGCAGAAAGGATTTGAACTGGGCTCTGCCACTTCTCAGGTGAGTGCTGTAACCACTGCCATATGGAACACTTTGATGTGAGACTCCCTCTGTGTCTCCTGTTGAAGCTGTTCCATTGTAAATAAATAATTAAAAATAAATGGAACAGCATCCTGGGTGGTTCTCCCACATCCCACGTGAGTGCTCTAACCACCAGGCTACTGACTCTCTCCCCGCACCCCCAATCACAGCAGAACTGCTTCAAAAGGTGAGACTGAGGAAGCCCCACATCAGACTACACCATGGCCCAGGGGTTACAGCACTCCCCTGAGAAGTGGAGTGTTCCGATCCCTTTTCCTCCTTCAGGTGAAGAGGGGACATGAACCAGGGGCCTGCCACCTCCCAAGTGAGTACACTAACCAGTGGACTAAAAGTTATGAGAGAGCTGCTGCTCCTCCTCCTCACCTCAAGAGAGGGTTTACAGCTGAAAACCCCACTTATGGGAAGAAGCCCCCCTGACATAGGTGCCTAGCTCAGAGTGGAGTGGTGCTTAGCACACACCCCTCAGCTTGGCATCTCCCATTGGCTAGCTTAAGCAGAGGGCTTAACGTGAATTCCATTTCCCCATTCAGTGTATAGGGAGTCTAGGTCTCTAACTCAGGTTTTGTGAATCCCAGTGATTCTGTGCCCCTAAACATTACGTGTGGCAATGCTCAGCACCACCACGCCTAAGTTTCTTGGTGAAACTAGCCCTTAGTGACTACCAATCAAACATATTGCAACACTTGAAATATGTATTCTACAGGATTAAGGAGACAATATCTTGGCCCAAACACAGGCAGTTATTTTCAGATAATATATTCAGATATTAAAAAACACCTGATCCCTGCTTTTTCAGGTAGCAAGTGATTTGAGTAAACCATTTACCCTTGGGTATCTCAGTGGTCCCTAGGCAGATTAGATATTTAAAGTGCTGGCCCATCTCTAATTAAAAAATGTGAATGAAGAAACTGACATTCTGTTGTGCCTTAAGAAGACTCATTAATTTTTTTAATTCCAAATCTTCCGATGATACGCAATTATTTAGGTTGATTAAGAATCAAAATATCCTATGCAAATGTTCTGCATGCTGAATGTTAATTTGACATTTGAAATATAATATTGCTGGTATTCGAGTTATGTGCTCACTTTGTAATACTCAGATAAATATTATGAGTTATCCACTAGAATACTAAAAGTTCAAGTCCACGTCTACTAAGAGCTGTCTTAAATTACTGCTACATAGTCTAACATTCACAATCAAAATATAAATGTTCGGAATATGTAGTTTCATATCTGAATGTGCTTACCAGGCAGAATTTAGTTTTATATAAACCTGTAATAGTCTATTAAAATTACCATAAATAATGATAAGTTTGGATTCTTATAACCAAAATGTATTGGGATTCAGCCTTTAATCATCAGCCTTTAATTTATCATCTTTGTAGTTTAAGATAATCATTCATCTAAAGAAATTGAGGGAAAAACATTTAAAAGGGGATATTAAGAACACAGTGATTACCACGTCAGATTAGAACCATGGTTCATCTAACCCAAAAGTTTGTTCCTGACAGTGGCTAGGAGCAAATGCTTCACATGAATGTATAAATGCACATATTCATGGACAATTAAGATAAACCAATGAGATTTAGGGCTGAGTGGCATGGAGATACATATATACATAAGGGATCTACTTAAATCATGGAGAAATCACACATTTTTCAGAGGTTGGCCAAGGCATAAGTAGCAAATTTCGCAGATGTGTTACACATCCGGCAGCCGACACCACCACCCCCATGTGTCCTGATATTTTCTCTCTCTCATCTGGTCACCCTACTTCTGTGCAGCATTACAGTTGGTTAGGTGCATTATGTGACTGTTCCGTCTTTTATCAGAAGCATGTGGCAGGATACCAGAGTAGATACACAAATGGTCTGGTCCAATATGATTAATCCTATGTTTCCCTCTGTTTATATATATTAGACATTTCTACATGCTGGGTCTCTCTTTCTGGAGAGAGAGAGAGATGTCCACTGGACAGAAAAAATTAAGCTTGCTCTCAGATTTTGCAGTGCAACATATCCCAAATGCAACCCAAAATAAATGTAGAGAAACACAACTGTGGCAGTTTATTTAGGGAAAAATACTGGAAATTGTTTTATTTCCATATTCCTTATACCCCTGGTAATGAGTTCTCTATGTACATGCACCAATAAAGACTTACACACCTCATTAAATAAACAGGCATCCATGCCCAGCAGTACATTACACTGCAGGGGCAAACTGGAAGCAGGTTTAGCACATTCAGGCAAATAATCTGCCAATGCAGTTACAAAAGCAACATCACTAGCTCAAGCCAAGATAACTTTTTAAAATATTATCCACATTCCCTCCAGCATAAAGTCAAATTTACAGTCCATGGAAGGGCAAAGACTGAGACCATGTGCAGGGTGATATTTTCAGTGCCCACAGGCACTATTAAAAGCTACCGTATTCCTCATTAAAATAGGCACACGTCAATTAATAAAAGAGAGCTCTCTAGTCCAAGTGCAAAATAGGTTCTGAGAATTTTCAGACAGTTGTTCCGTTAGTAAGTACACTGAAGCTAAACTTCTAATTCCACTGACAGAGCATGACTGGACAAGATAAAAATTGTATTTACGCCTATGACCTCTTTTCATAAACTGATTACTTACTTGACAGACACACTTGTTCATTTATTAAGCAACACAGTGAGCTGTTCTGTTGTCTTACAGGTTACAAAATTTAAAAAAACCTTGCTAGAATTTTAAAACTTGTCTGAAGTGTATGGATCTAGCTCTGGGCCCAATAGTGCCTGTGCCATATAGCCTGCAAGTACCACAGATTCCACAAAGGGTGAGTCATGCACCCTGAGAGATGAAAGCCCTTGCCTGAGGTGGCTGAGTAAGGGCTGGTCTGCACAGGAAAAAGTTGACCAGTCATATCAACATAGTTATACTGGTCAACCACACATTTCAACACCCATTCCAGTAAGAATGGCTTTTTCAGTTTAGCTTAAACACATTCCCAACAGACATAAGATAATAGAAAACGGCCCTCACCCCCCAGAATAAGTGTCCACACACAGGAGTTATACCAGCAGAAATGTTTAGCCTTTTGACTTGTGCGGTTAGCCAATATTTGAGGTCTTGCAGATAGTTTCTATTAGGAGGAGAAATTGATGATGGAGTCAGATATTTCTCTGATGCAATCCTGTTTATTTACAAAGCATGTACAAAGTCTTGTTTCCCTGACACAGGAAGAATCAAACAGGAGGAGACAGGGTCTTTGCTCACAGCTCCAGCTAACAGTCTGTCCAAAAGCGCGTTCTCAGATTCTGAGGGTCATATCACAAGTGATTCTCAGGCTGCTTCTGTGGTGTTTCCTCCTGCTTGTCACACTCTCACACAGAGCTCAATTCAACAATACCTAGTTCCCTTCATTTGCATTCAGACCCCAGGGAAAACCCCTCCAGCATAACCTTAGCTTACACTGAACAAACATTCCTTGATAGAAAAAGCCTATTATTTATATGACTGCTTCACTCTTCATCCTTCCCAGGGACTGGGTCACAGACTCTGCTTAGCCTGTCTCATTTATGGCAATCAAGGGCCGAGGAATTACTTCTGGAAAAGCATTAAACATGCAGTCCTTCTTGATGTCCCAGCAGATGAGGGGACATGGGATTCCTCCTGACAGACATAATTGGGTCACCCAGCCTATAACTGCACTTCTTGGTTGGCAGTTGTGAAATGGAGATCAGCAAGATATGAGAGGGACCCACTGGGCTGCATGTTACTACTCCCACCCCATGCCGATTTAGAAGGAGAGGAGGCATAGGGAAGCCTCCCTACTACCTCCATGTCCAACTAGGGTGACCAGATGAGAGGAAGAAAATATTGGGACACATGGGGTGGGGGAAGGGTCTGCCGGTGGAGCAAAAAAACCAACCCCCCACCCCCCAGTGCTGCCGGCGGAGCGAAATAGCGGGACAAAGATCCATCAGGATGCGGGACAAACACCTAAATATCAGGATGTCTGGTCACTCTATGCTCAACCCACATCATTATATACATTATTAGGTACATTATTATATAATCTCTCATGCACTCTCTTTCAAAAAAAGGAAGACTTGAACAAGTTTTCGGTTCTGCCTTCTCTGCTCTGCTACAGCTGCACAAGGGTTACTGCAGCTCTAGTGGTAAGAGTTTTCATATCCTCCATGCTCCAGAGTGAGGAGTGAATGTTTAAGCAAATTTCCTCTCTCCCCAGCTCTTGCCTTGGGAGAACATGCAAGTCTCCTCCTTCTCTCCTTCAGCACTGCATTGACTTTCCTCGGGATAGATTGGCTTGTCACAAAACCACAATATTACAAGCTCTGTTAACGGCATCCAACATTCTGTCCTAAATCTGGGTACTGCTCATTATATCAGAATCTGGATTACTGCTCATCTTTGTTTACAAATTTATATTCAGACTCAATAAAAAGTCATATTTTTATGTTTTACATTTGAGCAAACTACAGATCACCAGAGAAATTGGAGATTGGACCAAATCAAAATTCTGGATCTGAACCCCATGAACTTTGCGGGTGTTTAAAATCCTACCCACATCTGGAAGCAAATTTCACAAACAGCTGCTTTCTTTATATCAAACTGTACCAGAACCATGGATCCAAACACCAGCAAGCTTTATGGCATTTGAAAACTAGATCCAGAGCCAGATTTGGATTTCGCTGTTTGGGTACATTTATAATAAGAATACTGTGGAAAGGGCCAACATTTTCAAAGGCATATTCAACTGGTGAACAACATAAAATGCTCCTGCACCCATTATGAAGGTATTTCAATCAGAAGACAGCTGTCCAGATCACAGGATAAAGAATCAGTAGACATCATTTCTACTCCTGGCTCTCCCACTAACTTGCTGTATGACTCTGGATAAATCCCCGAGCCTTTGTTTCTCAATCTGTAAAATGGGAATAAAATTTATATTCATTTGTATTGTAATTTGAACTCTATGGATGAACTAGAAGAACTAAGCACTAGTAAAAGTGATGTCAGACAAGTACTCTTTAATGTTTTTCATGGTAAAGTTGTACATTATTCTGGATACTCTGAGGTACCTTTTTGCACTTCTGATAAAGTAAATGAGAAAGAGGCCTTCAAAACATAATAAAAAGCCCTCCCTTCTTGGACTTATTTCAAATTCCTAACTCTCTCTGAAGTTGAATAGATTCCCCCATGAGGCAGAACATTAGAAATATGTATAAGGTTGATTTATTTCAAAATATATAAAGACACACCAGTTGATGAAATATTCTTCTTTTAATGAACAAAATGAACAGACAGTGAGCTGTAACAAATCTGTATTCAGATTTTAAAGAACTCAGTCAAATCTTACAAAGCACCTATTCTCAAATTGACAGTTCAAAACATTCCTCTCACAGCTCTCTGTAGTTAAAAAACAAACTGGAAAGATTAATGTACACCTAGGTTGGGGAAAAAAAGTGTTCATCAAGGACTCAATCCTGTTTTCACTGAAGTCAATGGGAAGTCAAACAGAAACAGGCCTGAAATGAATTATTCAGTTGGTGTAACCAAGAATATTACGAGTATGTAAGCTTGCAGCAATACTACAGTAATTCTGTAGCTAGCCCCTTAAAGCCCATTTCATGGTCGGTAAAGAATGTCTCTAGGGTTTGCCTGTTAGGTGGGTTTTTTTTTTTTTTGTGGAGGGGTTGTCAGTTGCCACTAATGGTCACTCCTGCTTTGGAAAATTAACAGGAAAGCTAGATTGCAATGAAACAGATTAAATATTCTATAAATTAGGAGCCCTTGTCATTGAGTTTTAAGTCATTGAGCTTTCCCCAGTTAATATGGTCAGAGCACCTTTATATTATATAAGTAAATAATCAACTTCGACAGCAAAGTGTCAGAGAATTTTGCTCCTATATAGTAGGATATATTTTTGACTTTCCCTAAGGAGGGCTTGGTTTATATTACAATATTATGTTAAACAAAAGCTCTAATCCACAGTTTTATGCACTTTAATAATCTTTTCTCATGTTAATAGGCATGCTTTACAAGAGTAAGGTTTGCAGGAATGGGTCCCAATTTAGCAATTGGCTGTCACTGCCATTTTGCCTTCTGGTTAGTAGCCAAAGCAAGAGAGAAAGACTAGGGATAAAGATGGTTATCAGTAGAGTACCAATGACCTAAAGGCAACACAATATCCTAACCTCTGTATACTGACATGCTAGTATACGTCTAGAAGATCCCACTTCTGGCAGTTGTACTCAAGCGCAGAATATATGGGAAGAGAAAACAGAAATGCCAATTTTGGAATAAGAGTAATAAGAATTGTGAACAGGAGCAATATTAGCCCAAAGAGATGGATTTAAAAATAGTCACATATATTGTTATAACAAAGTTTAATACAAATGATAGACTTTTTTTCCCAATGGACATCTATTCGAAATCATTCCTGAGTTATCTGGCAAAGAATCCTGTTTTATTTACTAACAAAAATCTTATGCATTTTTTCATAACAAACCCAACCAGTGTCTATAGCATTATTACACTGTATTGTCTACGGGTATCCAATTTTAGTTTAATGTAATGTAGCCCCAGATTTTCAAATCAGCTCCAATTGTAGTAGGAACAGTCAAACATTTCTTTTTAAAAAGATAAAGGATTTGAACCTGGATGATTCAAAACTTAGGGACCATGTGAAACAATCTAGACCAAAACTGGTTCTAAAAGTTAGTAAGAGAAACTGTAGAAATTCTTGAAGGTGGGAGGGGAACCTGCGTAACTATTCACTCTTTTCCAAGGGACCTAATCCAAGTCCTGCTCAACTCAATAGGAGTCTTTTCATAGACTGCAGTGAGCTTTGGATCACGCCACAAGAGTGTAGTAGATCCTTAAGATTTAAATAAAATGAAAGCCAAACACAAACAAACTCCATCAAAATATTCCACTGGGGACCAAGACAACCAATTCATATTGCAAATAATAAAGAAGCCCCTAGTTTCTAACCTCACAGCCAATTCTCCTGAAACAAAATGGAAATTAATTTCAAACTGGCAAGCCTTCCTTGTTCCTTTACCCTTTGGAATCCATACTACTAAAACTGGCCAGTCTACAATTTAGATGAGAGGAGGAAATAAGGACATCTTTTTATTTTTGTTTCTACAGGCATCAAGGAATTTTCTGTTGACCTGTTATTCAGTACAAAATATATATACTAAATGTATATTGTGCGCTAACTTCTTGAGAGGTGGGCCAGAACCTTATTTTGATTTATGCTTCTCTAATGGAATAAAATATTCTTGCAAAGACTACATTTCAGGCAATTTGAGTATGTTCCATTGCTTTGAGCTGACTTGCACATTGAACAGCGACTACTGGCCAATAAATAAGGTGTACAATCTTCACACACAATGAAATTAAAGTTTATCCTGTTCTTTTTGCTTAGGGATATTTTTCCTCACATTTTTAAATGTTTGCATATTATTGTGGTGTTATCTTTGCTGTGTTATGGGCATTATTAGTCACTAGCTGTGAAAGAAATGACTGTTTCCGAGTTGTATATTTCCTTTACATTTTTACATATAAAACGGAAAACTGAAAAAATGGCTGCATTTAAATATATGTAGGGGTACAGCTTCCCAGCTGGAAACTGGATTTGACAGTGAGTACCAGTGATAGACTATTTCATGTGGAGGATATCACAAGGTAATAGAGTAGCAGTCAAAACAACACTTTCTGTAACACATTGTACTGGCTTCATTTATCTGTTCAATGAATAGGAAATCTACTTAAGCCACAGTGCCAAGATATGCTATTTCTTTTGCCTTAAATGCATTTTTCACATTGCCATTGTATTAATGGAAAAAGTGCTATAAACAAAAAAAATGTCTTTAATCCCACAGAATATTTAACTCATGCAATGAAGCTTTTAGCTACAGTTTCTATCAGGGTTTTTAAATAAGGAATGAAACATATTCAAACTTATGGCCTTTTGTAAAAAATGAGGCATTCAATATAACAGAAAAATATATACAACATGTTATATTTATCTGTAAGTAACACCTCAGGTGTATGAAATATGCATGCCTTATATTGAGTACATCCAGTGGCTGAGTCAGACTCCATGCATCTCTTCATCTGCATTCAAATTTCAGCAGTGCCCAGGAATGTCTCATTCCAAATCCAACCGGCAGAAGAGTGTATCCACTCCTCTGCGATGTGACCATAACTTCTATGGTTGACCACTACCACATAATGTACCCAGAACATGACTACAAAAATCACATGGACTTCAGCTAATCCAATTGTCACCTCTCTCCTGAGTGGAACAGGAAAGTGACTGCACATCACACCAGTACTTATTGTTCTTTAGTGGCTTTGAAGTTAATACTAGATTCACTTCAAGAACCTGAACTTCACATTTTTAAAGGTCTGAGTGAGATAGGACCTTGTTACCTTAAGGAGACTTTGCTCTCTCTCCAGAACTCACCAAGAACTGTGCAAAATATTACTATCTTGCTGGTTTTTGAGAGCATAATGAACAACATACCTCTGCAAAACTCTTCCCTTAGCAAATGTAGCAATGAAAAGACTAGTGAGATTATTCCTAAACCTAGATTTCTCTCTTAGTATGACTAATGACACAAGATATCAACAAGGAAAAGGCATAGAAGATGGCCCTTGTTTGGACAACAGTGAGACTTCTAAGATGAGATTTTCAAAAGCGCTCACATAGAATCATAGAACTGGAAGGGAGCTCGAGAGGTCATCTAGTTTAGTTGCCCACATTCAAAGCAGGACTAAGTATTATCTAGACCATCCCTGACAGGTGTTTGTCCAACCTGCTCTTAAAAATCTCCAATGATGGAGATTCCACAACCTCCCTAGGCAATTTATTCCAGTGCTTAACCACTCTGACTGTTAGGAAAGTTTTCCTAATGTCCAACTTAAACTGCCCTTGCTGCAATTTAAGCCCATTGCTTCTTGTTCTATCCTCAGAGGTTAAGAAGAACAATTTTTATCCCTCCTCCTTGTAATAAACTTTTATGTACTTGAAAACTATTATGTCCCTTCTCAGTCTTCTCTTCTCCAGACTAAACACCCTCCCCCCCTTTTTTTCCCCCAATCTTCCCTCATAGGTCATATTTTCTAGACCTTTAATAATTTTTGTTGCTCTTCTCTGGACTTTCTCCAGTTTGTCCACATCTTTCCTGAAATGTGGCACCCAGAAATGGACACAATACTCCAGTTCAGGCCTAATCAGCACGGACTAGAGCAGAAGAATTACTTCTCGTGTCTTGCTTACAATACTCCTGCTAATACATCCCAGAATTATGTTTGCTTTTTTTGCAACAGTGTCACACTGTTGACTTGTATTTAGCTTGTGATCCATTATGACCCCCATTTAGATGTGCAAAATTTTTTTCAGGGAAACCATTCATTTGACGAAAAATAGTTTTGTCTGGGGGAAAAAAACCTGTAGCGCTATCTTCAGAAATGTGTCTCTCCCCAGTGCTCCACCCCACGATAACCTTGGAATAGCTTCACCAGGAGAGACTGAGAATAACCCACCTTGGAATAGCCCATAGCCTGGTGATTAGGGCACTCACCTGGGAGAGGGGAGATCTGAGTTTGAGTGTCCCTGCTGAAGAGTGGGGATTCAAACCTGGTCTCTCTGTCAATGGCTAGCAGGGAAACTTGGGCCCACCACTACTCCACATTCCAGCCCAGAGGCCTACAAGACACAGCCAAGGCCTGTTTAGACCCCTACTCTCTCCCTGGGGTGCTTGCTACTCCTCTTCCCACAGGCTCTTTTCTCCAACCTTCTCTCTTCTGAGTATTCTCTTCCCTCAGGACCAGGCTACTCTTTTCTTGGGTTCCCTCCTTCCCTCTCTATTTCACTGAGGGTGGCTGCAGACTTCCTCACAGCAACCATTTCTGTGATCAGCTTCCTGGCCTTATATTAGCCCAGTCCACACCTGCTCAGATGAGCTTCATCTTCCAGTCCAGGTTGCTTCTCAAGCCTAAGCCTCTCATGCCTTTCTCAGCTTCCTTAACCCTTTCAGGGTTGGAGTGGGGTGAACACCCAATCACACAAAGCAAATATTTCTTCTGATTTTTCTGTTTTCTGGCCAAACTGAAAAAAATCAATTATTCCATCCAGCTGTACTCATACTGACCTAAATCTGCTCCCACTGAAGTCACTGGGAGAGTTACCATTGATTTCAGTGAGAGCAGAGTCAGGCCAATGCCAGATGCTTTTAAAAAGCCCACCCTTAAATTCTAATTATTGCATTTAATAATTAGATGTCATTGTGATAAAAGTTCTACAAAGTCACGGAAAGATTCATTTTGGTCATTTTACATGGAATATTGTTTAAAAATATATAGGATATTATAAATAAAGCAATGCATCTACATAAAGTGACACAGGCTGAAATTTGTTGTCCAAACACACAAACAGTTGTCGGCAGAGAGACTTCTCAATGTAATAGGAATGAAAGCTGGTAGAAATTAGAAAGGGGATTCAGAGAACAGGCATGAGTCTGAATAACGCATTAGAAAATATGCATGATAGTGATAAACAGATTGAACTCCTTGGGTGTATCTTAACAAAGAGAAGGCTAAGGGGTGACTTGTTTGTAGTCTGTAAGTACCTACATGGGGAACACATATTTGATAATTGGCTCTTCAGTCTAAAAGAGAAAAGCATAACACACTCCAATGGCTGGAAGTTGAAGCTAGATTAAAGGCTTGTTTACGCTGGCACTTTACAGCACTGCAACTTTCTCGCTCAGCGATGTGAAAAAACACCCCCCGAGCACAGCAAGTTTCAGCACTTGAAAGCACAGTGTAGACAGTGCACCAACACTGGGAGCTGCGCTCCCAGCACTGGGAGCTATGCCCCTCATGGAGGTGGGTTTTTTAGAGCGCTGGGAGAGCTCTGTGCCAGAGCACTGCCGCGACTACACAAACCACAGCTTATTGTTACTAGTGGAAACTAGCCCGAATTCAGACTAGAAATAAGGCATAACTTTTTAATAGCGAGGGTAATTAATGACTGGAACAATTTACTAACAGTTGGGTAGAGTCTCCACCACGGACAATTTTTAAATCAAGATTGGATATTTCTCTAAAACATCTTCTCTAGGAATTATTGTGGGGAAGTTATATGGCCTGTGTTATACAGAAGGTCAGATTTGATGAATCGATGACTTTATCAAAAGTGTTTTCAGTGTCGGGCCCTGTGCAAAAGTACCTCAGCAATATTCTCAGTTTTGGATGTCACTCAAGTAAATAACTGTTGAATTTAGTCCAGGACCACATACAGTTGTAGAAATATAACTCTTAAATGATATAAAAAACAGAACAAAGGAGATTGGCTGTAGCTATCCTATATATGGAAATATTAAAATGTATTAATTTAACAATAATTTTGTGCAGAATGGGTAATTATTTCCTAATTTGTATATCACTGAATAACTTCAGGCCAAGGACACATTATGTGATGCCACATAACAAATCTAGCACATCAAAGTTTTATACAGCTTTATTTTTATGAAGGCAGAAGGAGGGAAGAACAGAATTTTTATTTCCTGACTTTAGCATCCATATATTGTATATTCAAAATGAAACGCAAGCCATCATAGAAAAGGTGGATCTTATATTACTCTGAATCATAGAAGACACTCACAAATAAATACTATTACTAATGGAACTCACAAAATATCTGATGTATTACAGGCATTTCTGACTGCTGAGCCTATATACACTGCAATGTCATTTGCATAATTACCACTAATACAATAGGCTCGCTCCTAAAAATCACACATTGTCATCCAATAAGTGGCATTGTCTTACTGTGATACTACACTCTAAAGTACTGGGTGGGTGCTGGGACAGGTTCAGCCTCCTGACTGTAGGAGTGATGTGTCTCTAGTAGTGACAAAGAATGGCACCAGTCCCTATTATGTTTTACAACCAGAATGGATATAAAACATATAAAAAAAAACTTCATAGCCTTCCAAGCACACTTGTATTTGAAAGTCCCCCATTTTGGCCAGCTGATTCAGGTGATTTAAAGAGAGAAGATGAGCTCTTTAATATGAGATTGTAGGCATCCTGCCCCAAACCAAATTAAATTGGTTTATGTTCAGTACCGCATGGCTGCATTTTGATGGCATGGAGTGCTACGAAATAAGTTTTTGTGATTTGTGAAGGGCACAAGCAATCAAACAACCTTTATTTTGTCATTGCCACTGAATAAAACTGTGTGTTCACTATAACATGTCAGAACAAGACGGAGCACAGAAAAAGAAAAAGAATTGATTATTTACTCACTTCATTTATTCCCCCATACAAGTGAAATAAATAAAGGAAATGTAATGGGGCTGTCGTGCCCAAAACATTTAACTTTTGCTCATGAAAAGCTAAAACCTAATAGACAACCACCAAAACACTTGGAAATGAATGAGCCAGTCCTCTTCAGGTACATTATGTATCACAAAATACTGCAAACATATATGAAGAAAAAAGTATCGAGAGGCTTGGCTTAGGCCCTAGTCATGAAAACACTTGGTTGGTATTAATTTTGTTTGCAAATTGGATTGTGGTTTCTAGTCACATCAGAAAATATATTCAGTTTAGGCAAAATTTTCAACAGCATTTGAATGCATCTTCTGCAAAATTGTTTGCATAAACAACACCTATTCACTCTCTTTAGATATGGGGTCTGATCCTGCAAGGTGAAGTGTTCGCTGCCCATCACCTATTTCAGACAATGGGAACTGGAGATCATCAGCACCTTGCCGAATTGGGTCTATGGTAACTACATGGAGTTCTTTGGTAAAATGTCACAGACTACATGTATTTCTGCAGACTCTTTGTTAGTTACACATATGTCCAAAGTTACTGGAAATTGCACTTGGTTTCAGAAGGCAGAAAAAGCCATATAGTTACTTTGTAGCTACAGTATCATATTTACCATATAGACATGCTGCCATCAGACAGCACTTAGGATAACAGTCAATAAGAGTTACATAAAAGTTAGGTACCTAATATTTGTGTTTGCTATTTTAGACCATCATCAGTGGAACAAAGAGAAATGAGCAAAGGGAATCCTCCTCCCTGTCCATATTATTAATGCTCCCAAGATAAACGTATGCAATTTTAATGAAATATTGTTTACAATATTTTTGTAGTGATCCCTTCTTTCTTCTCCCAGAGATATCATTAGAAGGTAATTGCCCCAGCATCACAATCAACTTGATTAGTAGATTGTTTACTTTCTTCTCCATGGAAATATAGTGATGGTCATTATGCAAGAAGCCTGGGAAACAAGCAGGAAGAATTGGAAGTCCCGGCACAGTCAAGGAACTATGATGAGATTGGAATAACAAAGACTTGGTAGGGTAACTCACATAACTTGAGCACTGTCATGGAAGGTATAAACTGTTCAGGAAGGACAGGCGAGGGAGAAAAGGTGAAGGAGTTGAACTGCATGTAAGAGAGTAGTATGATTGCTCAGAGCTCCAGTATGAAACTGGAGAAAATTCTGTTGAGAGTCTTTGGGTTAAGTTTAGAGGCGAGATCAACAAAGGTGATGTCATGGTGGGCATCTGCTATAGACCACCAGACCAGCAGGATAAGGTAGTTGAGGCTTTCCTTGGACAACTAACAGAAGTCTCCAGATCACAGGCCCTGTTTCTCATGAGGGACTTCAATCACCCTGACATCTTCTGGAAGAGCAATACAGCAGTGCATAGACAATCCAGGAAGTTTTTGAAGAGTGTTGGGGACAATTTCCTGTTGCAAGTGCTGGAGAAACCAACTAGGGGCCATGCTTCTCTTGACGTGCTGCTCACAAACAGTGAAGAATTGGTAGGGGAAGTAGAAGTGGGTGGCAACCTGGGCATCAATGATGATGAGATGGTTGAGTTCAGGATCCTGACACAAGGAAGAAAGGTGAGCAACACAATATGGACCCTGGACTTCAGAAGAGCAGACTTAGACTCCTTCAGGGAACTGATGGGCAGGATCCCCTGGGAAGCTAATATGAGGGAGAAAGGAGTCCAGGAGAGCTGGCTGTATTTTAAAGAAGCCTTATTGAGGGCACAGAAACAAACCATCCTGATGTGCAGAAATAATAGCAAATATTGTAGGCGACCAGCTTGGCTTAACAGAGAAATCTTCGGTGAGCTTAAACACAAAAAGTAAGCCTATAAGAAGTGGAACATTGGACAGATGACTAGGGAGGAGTATAAAAATATTGCTTGAGCATGCAGGAGTGTAATCAGGAAGGCCAAAGCACAATTGAACTTGCAGTTAGCAATGGATGTGAAGGGTAACAAGAAGGGTTTCTACAGGTATGTTAGCAACAAGAAAGTGGTCAGGGAAAGTATGGAACCCTTACTGAATGGGGGAGGCAACCTAGTGACAGATAATGTGGAAAAAGCTGAAGTACTCAATGCTTTTTTGCCTTGGTCTTCACAGACAAGGTCAGCTCCCAGACTGCTGCACTGGTCAGCACAGTATGGGGAGGAGGTGAGCAGCCCTCAGTGGTGAAAGAACAGGTTAAAGACCATTTAGAAAAGCTTGACATGCACAAGTTCCTGTGCCCGGATCTAATGCATCCAAGGATACTGAGGGAGATGGCCATTATCTTTGAAAACTCGTGGCAATCAGGGGAGGTCCTGGATGATTGGAAAAAGGCAAATATAGTGCCCATCTTTAAAAAAGGGAAGAAGGAGAATCCGGGGAACTACAGACTGGTCAGCCTCACCTCATTCCTTTGAAAAATCATGGAACAGGTCCTCAAGGAATCCATTTTGAAACACTTGGAGGAGAGGAAGGCGATCAAGAACAGTCAACATGGATTCATGAAGGGCAAGTCATGCCTGACCAACCTGATTGCCTTCTATGATGAGATAACTGGCTCTGTGGATATGGGGAAAGTGGTGGACGTGATATACCTTGATTTTAGCAAAGCTTTTGATGCGGTCTCCCACAGTATTCTTGCCAGCAAGTTAAAGAAGTAAGGATTGGATGAATGGACTATAAGGTGGATAGAAATCTGGCTAGATCGTCAGGCTCAGTGGGCAGTGATCAACGGCTCAATGTCTAGTTGAGAGCCAATATCAAGTGGAGTGTCCCAGGGATTGGTCCTGGGGCTGGTTTTGTTCCACATCTTCATTAATGAGCTGGATGATGGGATGGATTGCACCATCAGCAAGTTTGCGGATGACACTAAGTGGGGGTGAGGGGAGGTAGATACTCTGGAGGGTAGGGATAGGGTCCAGAATAATCTAGACAAATTGGAGGATTGGGCCAAAAGACATCTGGTGAAGTTCAACAAAGACAAGTGTAGAGTCCTGCACTTAGGACGGAAGAATCCTACGCACTGCTACAGGCTGGGAACTGATTGGCTAAGCAGCAGTTCTGCAGAAAAGGACCTAGGGATTACAGTGGATGAGAAGCTGGATATGAGTCAACAGTGTGCCCTTGCTGTCAAGAAGGCTAACAGCATATTAGGCTGCATTAGCAGGAGCATTGCCAGCAGATTGAGGGAAGTGATTATTCCCTTCTATTCAGCACTGCTGTAGCCACACCTGGAGTATTGCATCCAGTTTTGGGTCCTCCACTACAGAAATGATGTGGACAAATTGGAGAGAGTCCAGTGCAGAGCAACAAAAATGATTAGGGGGTTGGGGCACATGACTTATGAGGAGATTCTGAGGGAACTGGGATTATTTAGTCTGCAGAAGAGAAGAGTGAGGGGGGATTTGATAGCAGCTTTCAAGTACCTGAAGAGGGGTTCCAAAGAGGATGGAGCTAGGGTGTTCTCAGTGGTAGAAGACAACAGAACAAGAAGCAATGGTCTCAAGTTACAGTGGGGGAGGTCTAGGTTGGATATTAGGAAAAACTATTTCACTAGGAGGGTGGTGAAGCAGTGGAATGGGTTACCTAGGGAGGTGGTGGAATCTCCGTCCTTAGAGGTTTTTAAGGCCCCGGTTGAAAAAGACCTGGCTGGGATCATTTAGATAGGGTTGGTCCTGCTTTGAGCAGGGGGTTGGACTAGATGACCTCCTGAGGTCTCTTCCAATCCTGATCTTCTGTGATTCTGTAGTCATACAGGTCAGACCAGAGGTCAATCCAGTCCAATATCCTGTTCTTACAGTGGCCTGTGACTGTTGTTTCTGGCAGAGTGTCTCTACAGAGTAACTGGGAGGTGTCATTCACAGATTGTGTAGACACACACATGCTAGCTCTGCTTGAGCCAGACAAGTACAATCCTGTCTGAGGTCCTAGATCTATACTTGGGTGGCTAGCCTAAGCCACCACCTGTGCCAGGATGGCCACACTGCACTTTTTAGTGTGCTAGCTCAAGCAGAGCTAGCACATGTATGTGTCTACCTGAGCTGGGAATCACACCTCCCAGCCTCTGTGTAGATATACCCTAAGGTGCAAAACCTCCTGACTGGATAGAACAACTTGCACATAGGAGAAATTTCTTCCTAGCCCTGTCAGCTGGTGGCTGGGTTATGTTCCAAAGCTTGAGGAGTTATATCCCTTCTAAAAAGGAATGGCTATCCTATCTAATGTAATTGTGTTCTTGTTATCCAGATATAACTCTAATCCTTTTTTTAAATTCTAGTAGCTCTAGGGCTCATTTGCTTGTCACGAGTTCCACATCTTAACTGTTGTGTAAAAAAGTATTTCCTTTTATCAGTTTTAAATTTATCTCTTTCAGTTTCATTCAATGTCCCCTTTTGTTGTATTATGAGAAAGGGTAAACAGAAATGCATAAGTCATCTTGTCAACATGATTCGTTATTCTTTATACCTCTATTATGTGCCCAAGTAATTAATCTCATCTCTAAACTAAACAGTCCCAGACTTTTCAACCTCTCTTGGAAGTTTGCCCATGCCTCTAATCATTTCCTTTTCTTGTCTCTCACTCCCATCTACTTCTGTATCTTTTCTGAGATAGTGTGACCAGAACTGAACACAGTATTCCAGAAGAGGACATGGATGTGTATAACATTATAATATTTTCAATGTTACTTTCTATCCCATACTGTATACAATCTAACTTTTTTTGACACCTGCTGCATATTAAACAGAATTTTTCTCTGAAAATGATGCTCAGATCTTTTCCCTAAGTGATTAGAATTAATTTAGACCCCAGTAATGAATTTTTCCAAACTAAATATTCACCTAACTTTGGCAAGTCTCTCTTCAGTTCTTCACAGTCTTCTCTAATGTTGTTCAACCTCAAAAAATATTTTGCCTGCAGATTGTGACACCTCACCCTTTCCTGTTAATTAATACATATATTAAAGATCACTGGTTCCTGTATGGATGCTTAGAGTCATCTACAGTTATTCTTTTGCCATGTTGAAAAAAATGACCATTTATTTCTACTCTTTGTTTCCTGTTTTTAGCCAGTTTCTACTCCAGCACAGAACTTGACTTTTCACCCAGGACTATTTAATAGCATCTTGTAAGAGACTTTTTCCAAAGGCTTTCAGAAATTATGCCTCTCCTCTCCATAATCCCCTGTTTTGTTGATACAAGCAAAGAATGATAACAGATAAGAAATGGTGCTTTTCCTTTTCAGAACTAAATTAGTTGGCTCCTATAATATCACATCAGTGCAGAGGTTTTAAGATATTATTTTTAATTAACTAACTCAAAACACTTACAATAATTATTTTACAATTAATTTACAATCGCTATCCACATCAATTAATTTTTGGAAGAGTAGCCACAAAACTGGAGATACTACACTGATGGCTGCAGTTTAACAGTTTAGGTAAATTAAATCGATTACCATCATAACAGCCAGGAGCAGAACAAATCAAGTTCATGCAATAATCAAAGTTCACTAAACAAAGCGTGCATCTTCTTGACAATGTGGCTCAGATGCTCAAAGATAACATAAACATGTTGCTAAGGTAACAAAGTGTTTTCATGCTTGGAACTATAAACAGGCATTTAAAGCCAGCATAAAATTGACAAGTAAGATTGTGGTGCCCTGGGGTGTCTCTCATCTACATACAGTACTTAGCAAATATGCTTGATACCATTTTTTTCAGCTGATTACCACATCCCTCATTTAGACATCCCTTTGGTAACCAGTTGTATGCAGTGAAGGAAGGCCTGCACCACTTCCTGCAGCCCCCATTGGCCTGGAGCAGCAAACTGCAGCCAGTGAGAGCTGTGATCGGCGGAACTTGCAGACACGGCAGGTAAACAAACCAGCCCGGCCTGCCAGGGGCTTTCCCTGAACAAGTGACAGCCCTAGTTTGATCTAGGCAACTCAGATCCAAGAATTCAGTTGCATCTTCTAATGAATAAAAGATACCTTTGCCATTAATGCTCATTTATCAAGTTCAGTTACAGTGAGTTCACACATCATAGAATCATAGGACTGAAAGGGACCTTGAGAGGACATCTGCAAGCACTGTAAATTTACAATTAAATTAAGTGTTCCAAACCCCCATAAACCCTATTTAATACAGATTGAAGATTAATGAAACTGAATATCTTTCAGTCTTGAACCAAACTTTTAGAAAGTAAGCAATCTAACTCTTGCTCAAAGGGTTTAATTCTCTCTTAACGTGTTACTTGATGTTTTGGAAAAATAATAATCTTCTATTTATTTTCAGGCCAGCTCAGAGTTCACGCTACTACTTCATTAGAAGGTGAGGTATTTGGCAAAAAATAAAATCCTCAGTGCTCCTGAACTGCCCTTACACATTGTTATCTTACTGTTAAAAAAGAACTACTTGTGGCTCTTAAATAGATTTTGCAAGAGAACACCAAAAGGACTTTGTTACAATTAAAATACTGTAACACTACAAGCTAAGCAGATCAGGTTAAGAACAATTCTAATCCCTCCAGTGGCCAGGTGACCCTAATCCAGGGACAGGCAAACTTTTTGGCCTGAGGGCCGTATCAAGTTTCCAAAATTGTATGGAGGGCTATGCCTCCCCAAACAGCCAGGTGGCCCAGCCCTGCCCCCTATATGACCACTCCTGCTTCTCGCCCCCTTACGGCCCCCCTGGGACTCCTGCCCTATTCAACCCCCAACCCCCACCTCTGACTGCCCCCTGCTACCCCATCCAACTCCTCCTCTCATTCCTGACTTCCCCCCAGGGACCCCTGCCCCATCCAACCACGCCTTCTCCCTGTCCCCTGACTGCCCCCTGGGGACCTCTGCCCTCATTCAACCCCCCTGTTCCCTGCCCTCTGACCACCCCGCTCCCTATCCACACCCCTGCCCACTGACCACCACCCCAAACTCCCCTGGCCTCTATCCAACCTCCCCTGCTCCCTGCCCCCGTATTGCGCTGCCTGGAGCATCGGTGGCTGGTGGCGCTACAGCCGCACCAGCCAGAGCACCAGGACAGGCCCTGGCTCTGCAGTCGCACTGCTCCAGGAGCTCGCAGCCCCACCGCCCAGAGCATTGCATCGGTGGCAGAGTGAGCTGAGGCCACAGGAGAGGAGGGATAGCAGGGGAGGGTCCGGGGCCTAGCATGCCAGGCCAGGAACTCAGGGGCCAGGCAGGAGAGTCCTGTGGACCAGATGTGGCCCGCGGGCTGTAGTTTGCCCACTTCTGCCCTAATCCAACAGTGAACCCTTCTGAGGTCACTTTATTTATGTATTGCTCATGATGCTGATGGAAGTGTTACCTTTAAAACACCTTATTTAGGTAAGAGCTTACTATAAACTTTCCCATAATCTTTTTCATCTTGTATTAGGAAAACCAGCTTAGAAAACAGAAGGTGTTTATGAACATATTCATTTCCTCTACATTGTATCTAAATGTAGTTATGACATTTTGGACAGCTCTCTTTCCTTGTAACTTTTTAAAAATTTGTTTAAAATGTTACTCTGAAGCACTTGAAAAGTGCGTCACTTCCCTAAATTAAGGCACATTGTTGAGCAGCATCTTAGGGTATTGAATTGTTACTATCTTACAAAAGAAAGCTAAACATTTCAGACACCCATACACAGATCAGACAATGATGTACCCACAAAAGCAGATAATAAAGTACTATAAATCAATGGATGTTTTAGTCTAGTAAATGTAGATTTTTTATAGCATGCACATCCTTGATTGTCACACCCTTGCTCATTTTCTAATGGTATAGACATTTGTTTTTATCTATAAAACTATTCTTAAATTCTATAGATAAACACTGTCAAGTAGGTCAACAACAAAGAACAATGACATTAACATCAAGTTAAAATATCTATTACTTGTGCTGAATGGGGTGAAATTCAACCTGTGCAGAAAGCCTACATTAGTCTCTCCTGAGCACTTTAGTCCACAGTAAGAGCGTTTGTAGGCATCTCACACACAGGGCTGACATTTCATCAGACAGAAGGCCAGGGAGAGGGTTCAGGATTATTAACAGCTGTGTCTGTTATATTCCATAGGCTGGAACCTCAGCCACAGGGGTGTAGCTGTATATGTTGTTATAACAACATGGGTGGTGGGGGTGTCTGGGTTGCAGCCCTGCACCATTTTCCTAGGTTGGGTATTTGATTTTACCCCACTCATTCCCACTTCATCTCTGTAAGTTTGATGACTCTGGTTGTGACTGAAGGGAATTTCACCCTTGGTAAACTAGGACCAATGCACCTTCACACAAAGAGAGACGATTCAGCACAAGACTCTGCTGAAATAATGAACTAGTACACAGTTAGTAGCTGCTCCTAATAGAAACTGAATCACCTCATTCAATACATGTTCAGTACAGATATAGTTTTATAAATAAACCCAAAGTAGTGTAACAAACTTGTGACTCATGATAAGGTACTCTATGAGTGTGCCTATACTGCAGGATTCTTTCCGTGGTGTGCAGTGTGCATACACACAGCCCCTAGCACGGGTATGAATAGCAGTGTAGAGGGGGAGGCATGAATTAAGCCAGTAGAGTGAAGATGCGCCTAAAGGATGTGGATATGTACCCAGAGTAAATACCCAACACGTACTCTACTGCCCCAAGCTGTGCCCATTGCTATTTTTAGCAATGTAGTGTCCTTCTGTGGGAGCCGTTCTCTTCTGTAGAGAAAGGCCGCCAGCTCCCCACTGCAGGGAAAGCATTTGGCAGTGGGGAAAGGCTGTCACGGTTCTCTGCCGCTGGAGCCCCTTTCTACTGCAGGGAAAGATGCTGGCAGCAGGGAAAGTCTCTGGGAAGGTGGGGAAGCTCAGCCTTTCCACTCTGCCTCCCCTCTTCCAGAGCCACACACAGCAGGGTGGATGCAGTGTATACACTACACGTTGTGGGAAGTGTAGTATTGTAGATGTAGCTTATGAGTGCACAGTAATAAATTACATCCATCACATGCTTTTATCCTGCTGGGAAAGACCATTCTTCCGAAGTTCAGAAGAGACAGCACTCTGGGACAATGTTAATAATCCTTTAAGGAGAAAATGAAGCTTGTGATATAAACTCATTACTCACAGAAGGTTTCAGCAAGCTCATTTGGAAGATTTCCTTGTTTTAACAACAACAATTATCAGCCATCATCAAAACCCATTCTTTAGAACATTAAACAATGCAGTACAAATATTTATTCTGAGTTCATTAATTGCCTAAAAAGACACTATAATTTGATAATGCAGTGTTAAATAAAGCAGCCATTGTTCATCTATAAATTACACCTTAATCATGGACAAAAAGGTAGCATATTTAATATTATCCCTTCATTCGTTGAAAGAATCCTAAATTATACCTAATATTTAACCTGAAACCATAGATTTCTCTAGTAAACGTTGACACACATTTAAGAGATTTAGTTAAGAAAGTTCCGTATTCCTAACATACTAGCTATGATATATTGCTTAGTCTCCACTAATATCTTGATTATTTTTAACATCAATTATCATCCATATCACCCACACACGTGTACAATATGAACCTGCACCACATAGTATTTGAAATCATAGAGAGTGATCTGACAGCCTAACAAATGTTGCACAAGACTCTCTGAGGTAAAAGAGAAGAAAATAAAGATATGTAGCAACATGCTGAGCAATTGGCCACAGTCGGCCATTCCTGGAGTGAGTTACAGGTAGTGTACTATATCTCTGATGATTACTATTACCATCATTTCCCATAATAGTAATCCATCAGAATTCCATAAGAATTCCATATTCAGTGGGATTTATCAAGGAAAAAAGCAGAAATTTTGCTCCACATATCTTTCCTTTATAAAACCAATTCTTGGGTTAAAGGAGATATATGTTTGTAATTTATTTTAATACCTCAGAAATAATCCTTGCCCAGAATACTACTATTCCTGCTCTTTGATGTCTATGGTACTATCTGAGATGATTATCAAGCAAAACAAAAACAAAACAAGACCAAAAGAAACCCCAACCAAACAAAACCTATTTACCTAAACCAGGAAAAAACACACCCTAGTTGATATTTTTGATGATTACATGTGCTTTGTTCCCTTTTGTAAACATGCAACACAATGGAGGTAACATCCTCCCCCCCTTTTGCTGTTGTTGTTGTTGTTGTTGTAATCAGTAGAGGCCAGATTGCAGCCTGCCCCTCCATGCCTATGTGGGGACTCTTCTGTGTGATTCCCACATGATAGCTGTAGTAGTATTTCAAGGTATATCCGCTTCCATCAGAGAAGGGTTGAGATGGCTTGAGAGGCAGTCATCTGCTCTTGGTAAAAATGGTCAGTAGCAGACTGCTTTTCCCTGGGAGCAAGAGAGAGCCGTGAAGGCCATAACTGATTTCCCAGGCTCCTTCTAGGGCAGCTCAGCTACATGGTTCCCCTTACACAAAGCTATTGGCTAAAGTACAATCTAGCCCACAGAAATTTGAGACATCCTTTCATGCTATGCTACCTAAAATGCTAGGACTTTATATCACCGTATAATTTTCTATTTGTTAATATACAGTTGAAATTGAAAATTACATGTCATTAACTGCCAGATTCTGTTATCTTATCCATGGTGAATAGTCCCTTTGATATCTATGGTATTATTTCCGCAGTAAAATACTATAACTCATATTAGTAAGAGTGGTAAAATCTGGCTCTAAATCAACTATTTTTTAACAAGGATCAATTGCATGGGATGGTAGCCATCAGTAGCTATCATTTTAATGTCCTGTTTTTAATAATTATGCTCATGTAATCTGTTTTCTTCTCTTTTACCAGGGAAATTTACTTTAAAATTGAATTAGAAGTTCACCAGCTGCTTATTTACCATCTGATCTCATAATTATCTATGGTAACCAGCTATGATATCACCAAAGGATTATGATTTAAGGTTGGGACATGTGGCAGAAATCTATATAAACTCTTAAGGAATTCTTATCTTCTCATGGAAGTATATTTAATGATAAATACTAAGGGAAGAAAAATACAGCATACAAGAAAGGCATTAAACAGAATTATTTTTATTTACATCATGTTTTCTATGATGTTTTTTGTATCTTCTTAAACAACTATCTAGAATAACAGATACACTATTTGGAGAATTCTGATTTCTTTAAATGAGCTTAGTAGAATGAATGGAAAATCTTTTCCTCGGGCTGACACTGCAGCTATATTTTCAAAAGATTTGCACATTTTGCTTATTATGCAGCATATTTTGTAAATAATTTCCCTTAAATTATTTCTAGGCTTCATTTTAATAATTCCATGACACACTTGGCTTGTGCTAACTATAAACAGGAGCAATTGAGAGCTGCAGACAAAATTTCCTCAATAAATTATACCTCTTTTTCCCACTGAGATAAAGTGCAAATGTAAAATATCCAAGCATTTCTGCATTAGAAACTGCAAACAGATTTTTATAGATTTTACTCATTGGTCCTAGTGTCCCATGGTTTGACCATGGTTTGATTTCCTTAACACACAAGAGTACATACATCGCCTCACAAAGGTTCAAAAAGGTCTCAAAACAAATGTTTTCGTCTGTCGTGAGAGTCCATTTAAAAAAAAGTTTTAAATATTCTATCAATCAAAATGATAGTGGGAGATTATAAACTTTGAATAACCTTGATTTAGACAGGAAAGCAGTGCACTTAGAAAGACATATTTCAAGTTTGAGAAGAAGAATCACATTACTATCATGGAGCTGACAAGAAGTGACAAATGTTTGCTCCATCTTATAAGCTTGTTTAAGAACCAGAAGGGGACAAAATGTAATGTGTCTGTCACAGACATGAGTCTCATGATTCAAGTGGTAGCTCAGAATCTCAAATACAGAATTTTAGAATGAGAAAAACCTGTGTGTCCATTTGTATTAAACTGCTACAAGATGTAAACTCTTTGTGATAGCCCTGTCATCCAACCTTCTCCCTAGCTCCCCAAACTTACACAAAGAATGTTGCTATCAGTTGCTGAATGACACTAAATCTCCCATACCATGACAGCCATAATCCTCTGGTAAAATGGGCTTCTTTATTTGTAATGTTATCATCTATCAACAAAAGTGATGTGATGTCACGTCAAGGACAGCATATAATGTGATTCAGATATAGATAAAAAGTTTTCTTTTGCATGAAATAATCTGATTTAGAGATATCCGACAAGCACTATAATTATTTAAAGTACTTATGACAAAGTAGCATGATTTGTCAATATTGCAAACATAATTGCAATGTAAGTAGTCAAAATAATTGTGATTATACCACTTTCCAGATACTGTTTAGAAGAAGATATAATGAGAATGACAAGGTACTCCAGCTACTGACATTTAGAACTCTTGGCAATATTTCAAAATGCCTCGGGAATAATTTAAATGGAGAAACATTTTCTGTTTTGATTTTGATGTTACAAAGGTGTTCAGTACTGGTTGTGCATTCTTATGGACCTGTCAGTGAAATTCTTCTGTTCTGCTCAAGATGCCATATCAGTCTATCATTACTGTTCTATCATGTGTATCCTTCTGGAAGAGATGCACCATTTGCTGTCTCTTATATCCTTCTGGTTTCCTTAAGAATATCCTGGATTATGGCAATATTGTATTTTTAATGTGTTCTACAATCTTTCTCTTGGGATCTTAAACATCTCACTATATTTAATCATTTACTTCATAGGTACGTGATTTTAAGAGGAGAAGGGACCATTATGCCCATCTAATCTGACCTGCTGCATAACATGTGCCAGTAATACATGCATCAATATTATAACTTCCGGTGAGCCACAGAATATCTTTTAGAAAGACATTTATACTTGATTTAAAGACATCAGGTGACACATAATCTACTGAAAGAACAAGGAGTACTTGTGGTACCTTAGAGACTAACAAATCTATCTGAGCATAAGTTTTCGTGGGCTAAAGCCCACTTCATCAGATGCATGCAGTGGAAAACACACACACACAGAGAACATGAAAAAATGGGGGGTTGCCATACCAACTCTAATGAGACTAATCGATTAAGGTGGGCTATTATCAGCAGGTGAAAAAAAACTTTTGTAGTGATAATAAGGATGGCCCATTTCAAACAGTTGACAAGAAGGTGTGAGTAACAGTAGGGGGAAAATTAGCATGGGGAAATAGTTTTTAGTTTGTGTAATGACTCATCCACTCCCAGTCTTTATTCAAGCCTAATTTAATGGTGTGCATTTTGCAAATTAATTCCAGTTCTGCAGTTTCTTGTTGGAGTCTGTTTTTGAAGCTTTTTGTTGAGTAATTGCAACGTTTAGGTCTGTAATTGAGTGACCAGGGAGGTTGAAGTGTTCTCCAACTTGTTTTTGAATGTTATAATTCTTGACGTCTGATTTGTGTCCATTTATTCTGAAACAGAATCTACTGCATACCTAGGTAAATTGTTCTAATGATTAATTACCCTCTCTATTAAAAATTGGCCACTTATTTCTAGTTTTCTAGTCTGAATTTGTATAGCTGCACCTTCCAGCCATTGGATCTTGTTATGCTTTTGTTTGGTAGTCTAGAGTTCTTCTAGTAACAGATCTTCTCCCCATGTAGGTAATTATAGACCATGATCAACTCACCTCTTAACCTTCCCTTGGATAAACTGAAGAGATTGCACTTCCTCAGTCTCTCATCATAAGGCAGGTCATAAGGCACTCTAGGCCTCAGGTCATTCAACTTTTATGAACCTTCTTCCAATTCTCGTGCATCCTTTTGAAAATCTGGACATCCCAACTGGACACAGTAATTACCTTACTGATATCATATACAGAAGTGATACCACTTCCTAACTTCTACTCAATAGTTCCTACATGTCCAAAGATTGAGTGAGCTCTTTTAGCTACCATGCCACATTGAGAGATTATGTTCGAGTGTTTTCCATCATGATCCTTAAGACCTTTTCAGAGTTTAAATGTTGTCCCCCATCCTTTTAGTATGACCCACCTTTTTTATTCCTTGATGTATAACCCTGCCTTTGACTTTGTTAAAATGCATGTTGTTCAAATGAGCCCATCTTACTAAGTAACCTAGATCACTCTATTGAAATAACTTGTCCTTATACTGCCCTATCTTTTTTTCATCCAACTTCCAATTGCTCATCTTCTTACCAAACATTCATAGTATCCACAAAATTGTATCATTCAAGGATTCTTTTTGCAGAAATTAAATTGGACTTTCCAGAAGGCTGTAATTGTTATCTTTAGTTATGCTTGTCCTCCCTCCCCAGTCCCTGCCTAATGATTGCTATACTAAAAACTGCTGTGTGTTGTCTATAGACAACGTGCAATGACCAGTGTGTGGGTGGTCATGCCTAATGGTTGGAGCAGGAGTCATGTCTAATGGTTGGAGCACAGGATCAGGTACCATGCTGAAGGTCAGAGACAGAGATGGAATCAGGTGCCAAGCCGGGGTCTGAGCTGGAGATGCCAGGTATCAAGCCAAAGATCAGACCTGTAAATAAAAGTCAGATGCCAGAGCCAGCATCAAAGGTCAGGTGGAGGAGCAGGGGCCTAGAGTAGGGCAGGACAGCAGGAACTGGGAGTAGATAGGAGTCTGGAATGGGAGGACAGGAATCAGGAGCAGGCAGGAATGCAGGCCTTAGGAGTTAGGTAAGCAGGAGGGATCCATAGTTGTAGCTAACCAAAGATTCCTCTACTCGTTCAGACAACTTCCTGTTCTTACTTCCTGGTTTATATAGTACTTCTTAGTCAATGTGGGGGGGGGGGGGGAGGAAGGGGACTTTGAGGGAAAGGCCTTCTGCTAGCCAGTTCCCTTGACCCTTCCCTAGTTATTCAGGTGAGCTGCTGGGTGGCAGTTGTGTCCTGAGTGCTGCCTGGGGACCTGTGGGCCCAGATTCAAGGCCTGTGATCCCTCACAATACGTTCTTCATGGCAGGGACCATGTCTGCCTCTATGTTTGTATAGCCTCTAACACAAGGTGGGGTGAATATCTGTCATGGATTTTGGGTGCTAGCAAAATATAAGTAAAATCAATAAATAATATAGTGACTGGACTCCTTTTTTCGATGTGAGTGTAAAAAGTATGAAACATCAATCATATTATTACACCTTAAGAAAAAAGATCAGAATGGAATATCGTTATCTAAACAATGGTTTTAGGGAACTCAATTCTGTTCTGATCATCTCTAGAGAACACATTCCACCAAATGGGTCCTGTCAGACACTAACCATCAAAAGGTACCTTCAAACCTGGTAGAACAATGCATAATAGAATATTTTAATTCTGATTTGAGAATCAATGTCTTCCAGTATTGCAGTAATGCTGACAAGTGTTATGGTAAGAGTAATGTTCTTGACATTTGGAAAAGGCAGTTAAATCTGAGAATCACACTCACACATACACCCCATTTCTTTCCTTGAAAATATAAATGTGTGTGTGCAAAGATGAGTTCCCACAACTGACAGCACAAACATGCTCACTTCCTGTTTGGCCCCAAACCAGAATAAGAAAAACATATCCAGAGATAATCAGCTGAGAACGCTACACTGATTTATTGTCTATGGGAGGCTGTATCTAAAGGATTCCAGCAAATCTAAGACAAAAAACATTGGTACATGGGGTTAGAGAGAATCTGTAAGCCAGGCCCAGCTCCAGAACTTCAGAGTGTAGACCCTTTGAATTGTACACCAAATCAGATGAAAAGCCAGTACAGTTCACAGATGTCTGGTATAATGCCCTCCTGTCAACCATACCCTAATCAAGGTCTGCTGCATTCTACAATATTTAAAGCTTCCGAGTGGCTACACAATGAAATACATTATAGCAGCTCAAGTTGGAGGTGACAAAGGCTTGGATGACTAGTGTGATTTGCAACCTCTCAGAAAACTGCAACCTCTCAAAAAAACGCAAACACAAGCATATACAACACTTACCACCTCGAAATCCAAGAGCAGACATTGCTCCTAAAAAAGCCCAAGACTATGAATATTCTTTCCAAGGAGCTTGAGAACTCCAGCAATAGATAAAACAGTCACAATCCATGTACCTCTTTCTAATTCCTTCACTCTTCCAACCAGTATCACCTCTGTTTTATCCAGTGAGCCTCAGCCATCTCACTCTAAAAGTCTATATCTCATATATAGGCATTGGTAATGCAAGGCAACTGGAGAGCAAAAGGCTGATGAAAAGGACACCTCATAGATTATAAACCAAAGGAGACTGTGTTGTGATAATCGAGTCTGATTTCCAGCATGAATTAATACCTATTTGAACTACAGTATATATAATCATAACCTCCTGCCCCACCCCATCCAATCTTAATTTAAAACTTCCAGTAATGGAGAATCTAACAGAATACTCAGTAAGCTGCCCCAAATATCAATTACTCTCACTGTTAACAAGTACACCCGTATTAATAACAATTTTTTCAGTTCACTGGCAAATTTAATAAACTGCAAAAAAAAAAAATTCAGGTCAAACTGAAAATAATTTTTCCCCAAAATTTGCAGAAAATTGATAAGGTAAGTAAAGAAATAATTGATTTCAGACCAAAAAAACCCATTGACATCAAAATGGTTTGTTTCAATTTTGACCATTTAAAATGGTTTATTATTTTTTAAAATAAAATTTTATGAAGTTTTGAAACAAAAAATTCATTTTGAATCTAAATATTGAAGTGTTTCATTTAGAAAAAGTTGGAACAAAATGTTTAAATTTTTTCAGGTTTCTTGTTTTCCAAAGGAAAACAATTTAGTGAAGATAATATGAATATACAAAATGTGTCAGTTTTGTCAAAACTGCATTTTTCACCAAAAAAAATTTCAGGCAAAAAAATTTCACCCAGCAGTAGTCTAAATTTATAAAGCATCAGCTTCCAGGCACTGGATCTTGTTATACCTTTGTCTGCTAGATTTGAGCCCTCTATTATAAAATACTTGTTCCCCACGTAAGTACTTATAGGATGTAGTTGGTCTCCCTTTAAACTTTTCATCAGATAAGATAAACAGATTGGGCTCCTTGAGTATCACTATGAGGCATGTTTTCTAATCCCTTAATCATTCTCGTGGCTCTTTGCTGAACCAGTGCCAAATACAGGGGTAAAATAACCACTCTACTCCTACCTGAGAATCCCGTTTATTCATTCCAGGATTGCATTAGCTTCTTTTAACTACAGCATCACATTGGCTGCTTATGTTCAGCTGTTTGTCTACCACCCCGCCCCCCAAATCTTTTTCAGAGTCATTGCTTCCCAGGATAGAATCTCCCAGCCTGTAATTATGGGTTCCCAGAAGTATACATTTACCGTTATCTGTAGTAAAATACATATTGTTTATTTGTGCCCAGTTTACCAAGCGATCCAGATAACTCAATCAGTGACCTGTCCTCTTCATTGCTTATTACTCCAATTTTTGTGTAATCTACAGACTTTACCAGGGATGATTTTATGTTTTCTTCCAGATCTTTAATAAATAAATAAATAAATAAATAGCATAGCATAGGATTCGGCCAAGAATCTATTTTTATGGGCCCCACTGAGAACACACTCGTTCGATGATGAATCCCCATTTACAATTATATTTTGAGACCTATCAGTTAGCCAGTTTTTAATCCATTTAATGTGCACCACATTAATTTTATATTGTTCTAGTTTTGTTAATCACAATTTCATGCAGCAGCAAGTCATACACCTTACAGAAGTCTAAGTATATTATGTCAATACTATTACCTTTATCAACCAAACATGTAATCTCATCAAAAAAAGATCAAGTTAGATTAACAGGCTCTATTTTCCATAAACCTATGTTGATCTGCAGTAATTACCGGTACATTATTCTCCTTTTTCTTTTATTAATCAAGTCCGATATAAGCTTTATGATAAACATTAGCTTTATTTCAGTCTTCTGGAACTTCCTCTGTATTCCAAGGCTTATTGAAAATCAACATGAATGGTCCACTGACCTCCTCAGGCATCTCTTTTAAAACTCCTAGATGCAAGTTATCTGGGCCTGTTCATTTAAAAATATCTAACTTTAGTAGCTTCCATTTAAAATTCTCCAGAGATACAAGTGGAATCTGTTTTTCCTCAAATATAGAACAGAAATATTTATTGAACACTTCTGCCTTCTCTGTATTATTATTGTTAATTCTACCATTTTCATCTAGTAATGACCTATACCATTGTCAGGATTCTTTTTGTTCCTAATATATTTAAATAATTCCTTAATGTCCTTAACATTGCTGGCAATAGAGTCTCCTTGTGTCCATTTGCTTCTCTTATTAATGTTATACAATTCCTAGATTCTGATTTAAATTCATTACTATTAACTTCCCCTTTCTTCCATTTGTTACACATAATTTTTTACAGCTACCTTCACTTCCCTTCTAAACCAGGTCAGTTTTTTAACTAGCACAGTCTTCTTTCTTGATTGTGGCTTTTTGGGCATCTAATAAAGTGTTCTTAAATTATTACCATTCATCATTCACATTTTTTTCTGATTAAGTTCTTCTTCCCAGCTGCTTTGTCTCATAATTGTTTTCAGTTTGTGAAATTGGCTCTATTATAGCACCAAGTATATATAATACTGGTCTGGACATTATTCTGCTAGCACGTTATAAATGTGATCAAATCATGATCACTTGTACCTAAACTACAATTCATTTTTAGTTCCTCTTTATCTGTTACAGGAAAGTCTAATAAAGAATCCCCCCATGTTGGCTGCAGCACTTTTTAAATTAGAAAAAAATTGAATTATTAGAAATAATTATTAGAAATTCCAAGGATGTTTGAGAACTGGCAGATAAGCAACGTCTTGTGATCAATAGAATCACAGGCTGCTGAGACATTAATAACATCTCAATTTCCCAATGATCACAGGCCAAAGATACTAACAGAGTTTCTATCACAATCAGGACTAAAAATTTATTGAGATGAATCCAGAAGTCAGTTTCTAGATGCCTTCATCACAACCTTCTCTACAAATTGTTTCTGATGCAGTTGTGTCCATTGAGGTCTGTAGGTCACTTAAATTTCTTGAGTTAAAGCATGTTAAACAATTAATATTTTCCTTCAGGCATCTCATTAGCACCATAATTTTTGTGTTCATATGCCTCTGCTTCTGGACGCCACACAGCTTCTAGTTCAATTTTGCAGTCAAAGAGTTTCAGCATCTTCAGATAAGCATCTAGACTTGTGCTTACCTGAACCAAACCTTCAAAGGTTTGCCCACTGCTGGGTCCCCCCCATCACATTCACACCCAAACTTGGTGGCTTTCACTTGTTTGGGAGGAGTGGGAAGGGGTTATGAACCTTTGGATTTGAGTTCACAAACTTTTGCCTCCTGCCATTTAGACATATTTTGCCCCTCAAGAGCAACTGGAGTTTAAACGTCTTTCTAGCTGGGGGGAAGCTTGCACTGTGTATTAGGGCTAGTAATCCTTCTCCCTCCAACACTAGTAGACTGACTTTTGCAATGCACTAGGAATGGAAGAATGTCATTAAAGCTAGATTTGGCCTGTATTGTGTCAGTGACCTAAGGATATGAAGAATCCACAAAAAACTTAGCACAAAAGAAAGACTCCTTGTATTCAGACTATTTTTTCTACAAGAATTTTCCCTCTCACTGCATAGAAATATTTTTATATTTGTTTCCCATTCTGCCTCTTTCTCTGCTCCATTTCAGCCCTGTATTCTAAAAGATTTTCCCCCTCTTTGCTACAACTGTGGTTTTCCCATCCACAGCCTCTCTAAACCAGAATACAAACCTGATAATGTTTGGGATGCATGTTCCAAGCCACAGTGTTCAAATGGGTCTGATCCTAGACAAAATGACTTCATTCATCCCTAAATGTAATAGATAGAGAGTGCCATGGCTTTCAGTTCACTACCCTGGTCAGTTAGGGAAGCGCTCCTAGACTGTTAATCCTTATTTCATAGACAAGGCCAATCTAGCATGAAAGGTTTCAAATCAGAGGTTACTTAATGTACCTGAAGAAGAATGCACTGAAAGTTAAGAAGTGTAGTTATTTATTTATTACTCAGATGGGAGATTGAGGTACAGGCAAAAGTGAATGAGGTATCAGTAAATGACTAGACCAGTAACTAGTTTTAGGAGGTCAAACCACCACACTTTGTCTACAGACAGCATGTGCACAGACACTGGTGGAATATATATACACTATGTTATCTTATTCCCAAATGCCACCATTTTAATGCTACCTTTCAATTCCCCCCTAACTCTTAGGGCAGCTGTAAATAACAGCAGACATCCGATTTTGTTTATCTGTTATTTTAGAAAGCAATTGATATATACTGTTCTACTCTAAATACAAAGCAGAGGGCTCTTGAACCTTTGCAGGGCCATTATTTTAAGAAGTGTTGAAACATTACTGTAATAATTCAAAATTACACTGCTTCTCAATTATAGTCATTTTTCAATACAGCACGCCATCTCCACTTTTGGAGCACAGTTGTGCTCAGAAAGAGATCGTAACAGAACTCTAATAGAAATATTGGTTATTGTAATCCCTCTACATAAACCTGCCTAG
This sequence comes from Mauremys reevesii, assembly GCF_016161935.1. Lineage (NCBI taxonomy): Eukaryota > Metazoa > Chordata > Testudines > Geoemydidae > Mauremys > Mauremys reevesii. The sequence goes on along the minus strand of NC_052631.1, from coordinate 88,418,888 downwards.
TACTACCAAGAGTCTCTTCCCATTAACTTTCCATTACATTTAATGATCTTTTTTTGCTACTGCTGTGCTATATCACCTCTAGTAGGCATGAGTGCAAAAAATAGAAACTGGATTATATGGTAAGAGGTTAGCTAAATGTCTAATAACAAGAAAAAAGGGACAACTATTGTATGCAGTATTGTTAAATTCTCCTTATGAACAGAAATAAGAGTGTGTGGGGCAAGGTGGGGTGCTGTTAGCTTATATTAGCTGAGATGTTTTGAGCCAGGATGGTTTAATGGGATCACTAGGTGCTTGGGCTTGTCTAATTAGGAAGAAGACCCTGATTTGAGGGTGAAACCTCCTGCAAGTCAGTCACTTGACTGACTTTTTGCATTTTAATCAACCAACTGAACAAATAACCAAGGAAAAGGTCTCCTCAAAAACAGACACTCAATCTACAGTGAGTTTTCTTTTGGTAAATATATACCAAGAAATGTAAAGTAATTAATAAAATACATCCTTCTGCTGGGTGTTTTCATTATTACAGAAAGATGTCTCCATTATTATCTTAAGTGAATCTGCACATCAATAGATGGGCTAATAAAGTCAGTCATTCTACGTTACTACCACCCACCTTGACAAAAACAAGGCATTCTTCCTGCTGGTGATTTAATGAGTGCAGTTCAGAAGTGCAGCATTATATATACACACACACCCCGTATATACTTGTTCATAAGCTGAATTTTTTAGTAAAAAAGGGACGCACCAGAGAAGGGGGTCGGCTTATGAATGGGTATAGAGAGGGTGAGGTGAGACATAGCTCCTATCCGCAACAGAGGGAGCAAGGAGAGGCAGCACAGCCAGAAGGGAAGAGGTGGGGCCAGAGTGTCTCCGCTTCTGGCTACGTTGCTCTCCCCCCAGCCTCCGAAGCAGCTGCAGCTCCAGGGCTGGCAGGCTGCAGCCGTGCCCCTCGGCCCCACCCCCAGAGCAGGCTGTGGCCACGCTGCCCGGCCCATCAGAGCAGGCTGTGGCCGTGCCGCCTGGCCCAGCCTGCTGGAACATGCTGCAGCCACACCCGCCCAGTCTGGCCCACCGGAGCATGCTGCGGCCGCGCCGCCCAGCCTCCCGGAGCAACTCCAGCCAGGCCAGAGGCATCCTCCCCAGATAAGATGGGAAAGGATGGGATGGGGAGAGTGTGGGGGTCCTGGGCTAGGGGTGGGGTCATGTGGGGGGTGGTCACAGGGGTTACTCCCCTGACTCCCAGCTTCTCCCCCACAAAAAAATTTCCCAACCAGTTGCTGTCCTGGCCCGTCAGGGTAAACAGCTGGCGTGCTGGGACATTTTGTTTTACTTAGGTTTACCCCAGTGCCTGCGGACTCTCGAGGTAAACAAACCATCTCAGCCCACCAGTGGCTTATCCTGATGGTCCAGGAGCCAAAGTCTGCTGACCCCTGAATTATAGGGTCGGCTTATGAACGGGTTATAAAATTGTTTCCATTTTTACTTATCCATCTTGTGGGGGGTCGGCTTATAAATGAATTGGCTTATAATTGAGAATATAATAATTAATATTAACATTTTTGGCTTGTAACCTAAAAGTTTTGAGGAATAGATGGTCATTTATATGAGAGTCTATTTACTGAAAAAAATATTTATGTTTTTTCCATAACACAATGCCAAATAAAAAAAAAAGAAGGCTAAACATATTTTGAGATGAACAATTATTCTACCAAATGGCAGGGTTCTTTGTTTTGTCGGTGAGAATATACTGTCAGGAAAAAAAAATAGAGCACTGCTTTTTAAGAGGGAATACAAGAAATTTAGCTCCTTCTGTGATGTGTTTTCATCATCATAAAGTGGTAGTTCCCATTATAATCCTAAAACTGGTGCAAAGCAATTGATGCAGTTGCTTGTTTCTTCATTCTGCATGTTCCTGCCATACATCTTGTTAATATGAAGTGCTTGCATTGTTGTTTAGAATGGTTAAAAAAAAAGACTGTAGAACAGGAATGCAAAATTATTTGGATTCAAGCAAATTTATATTTTTTTAATTTTTAGTCCTCAGCTGATGTAAATTGTTATAGCTCCATTGACTATAGTAGAGCTATAACACCAGCACTGGATCTGCCTTTAGAAATATACATCTATGTACTGTACTGAAATGTCTAGAAATTGTTTGGGGAAGGGGGGGGAGAGAGAGAGCAAACATAAAATATGAATGAGCTGAAGGACCTGTGTCACTTTTATTGGGTCCAAGCTACCTCACGTAACTGACTGAGTTCTCTTATATTTGAAATCATATCATTTGGTTAGCATTCAAATTTACTGTGGACTACAGAGTGCTTTGAAAAACATATCTTCTGCTTTTGTTTCTAAGATTGTAAGTTCCTTCAGGCAGAGACCATGCCTTCTTTCCCCTTTGCACAGCCTTGGCACTTTGTGGGCAGCAGTGGAAACAAATAACGAAGGATATAAAATTTCCATTGAGGGAAGTTAGAACTGAATGGGGTAGTAAGAATAATATACATCATGGGAAGTAGCTTAAGGTTCAAAAGGGAGTATGGCACCTAAATGTCCTTTTGACTTTGAAAAATTCCCTTTATAGTTACTGAATTGCTGTGGGGAAGCATGTATGGGAGAAACAAGGGCCTGATGCATCTATTTCCCTATTTACAACCGTAAACTTGAGTGGAACTAATTTTTCTTCTCCTGGAACATTCAGGTAAGTTTTAATTTCCCCCATCTGCAACTACAGATATAAATGCCAAATTAATGTTGGAAAGGCTGCTTTGGCAGTATTTGTGACCATGAACAGGAGCAAAAGTTCTTAAAAACCTTATGAGAAAGCCTGCTTTCAAGCCCAATCTTGCAGACTTAAATCACCAATTCTCTTTGCTCTTTTTTACATGCTCAAAATATTTATGGGTACAAGAAGATGTGTTTGTGCATAAATCAGGTACTTAGGCACAAAATTACCTGATTAGCTTCCACAAGTATCTGATTGCCTGTACACAAATAGATGCGTCTGCAAATGACACACACAATTAAGGAGATCCACTGAAAATTTGGTTATATTGGTTTGTATACACTGTAGAGCAACAACTAGAGTTCTGGATTCTTTTTTAAATCCAACAGAAATATTAAAATCTTTGATGTTTGTCCATCACTAACTCATAATACATTTGGATACAACTATATTGCTGGAAAACATGTTTTTTATATGTGCAGGGTTCAGTTGAACAGATCCTTAAGGAAAAATTTCACAGGCTGAGGGATCTTTATAAATTCTTTTGGCGACATAAGATAATTGGAAAAGTTTTAATGCAACCTAGATACTTTAAACTACTGTATTGAGTGAGAAAGAAGCAGATCATCGAGTGTGGCTGGTTTCCTAATGCAAGATGAGACAGCTGCTTTAAAAGGGCAATTTGTATACTTTTGGTGTATTCATTTCTGATATGTGAGTACCTTCCGCTTCTTTATTCTCTGCCGTTGGTGCCTTGTTCATATCTGGGAAATTGCAGTAAAACGCTGCATTTCCAAATGCTGTGGAAAAGACAATAAAGGGTAATGGTCAACAGTTAAACCTACAAGTGTAAATGCCACTAACACTATCAGCTCATTGTAAGAACTGAATGCTTGAAGTGTTGCTGTTTACTCTACAGTAATTGTTTTTTAAAGACTTTGGATAAAAAAAGAAACAACTAACTTTATTAAGATCTGAACTGAAGCTAAGCAAGAGAGACAGAAAAGTTCTGCTTTATTCCAGAGTTCTACCACATGGCTCTATAGAAGAGTGTGTGGCACACTTAGCCAATGAAACAAAAGACAGAAACATTACCTTACCAAACACACACACAATCACGCACTTTTATGGCTAATCATAGCATGTGTGTTGGACACAGTTACCTAACAATAGGGCTGGTCAAAAGCAAATAGAAGGAACAATTTGTCATGGAAAAATGCAGTTACATGAAAACAAATTTTTTACAGGAACATGTTAATTTGAACAACATTTTTCAACATGAGAAAGTCAAAACATTTAATTTTAATAGTGTCAAAATATTTTGTTTGGATAGTATTTTGATTCATAGTGTGTAGACTTGCATATTAAAATACATATATTGATTATATGGACATTTGTACTTATAAATTATATATATATATAATATATATTTTGATTTAACTGAATCACCACCATCAAAACAAAACATTTTGATGGTATGAAATAGATTTTTTTTTTTTTACATTTGTGGGAAATTTTGGCTTTTTGTTCCAAAGCAGAAAAGATATATCTTTATGTTGGAATTTCTGGCTGAATAGAAATTCTTATTAGCAACCAGCTCTACCTAACAACCTTTTAGAAGCCACTGACTTTACTTATTGTCAATTATGTGGGTATCACTAACATAACAAGGCCTACACAGAAAACATTTGACATGCCATTTTATATTCCAACACTGATGAACAGTAAGAGGATCAGCAACATAAAAAGAGAGCAGGTTTGTCCTTATTTCTTCAAGAAATAAATAAGAACATGAGTGCCAGATAGGGAAAGAACTTCAACAGCAGTTCATCACTGAGGAATACTGCCCATTACTACTGCCATTTTTAGACCCTACATGACTGTTCTGATACTAAGGCCCATAGACCCAGTAGTCAAATTTAGACATCTACATTAGGGAGAAACTGATTTCACATTGGGGTAGTGTTTGTCCGACACACACCCAAATATACAGTTTAGTCACCTTAATGCCAACCTGAGCACACAAATGTACAACTGAGTACCCAACATAGGTGTCCAAGTTTGAGAAAATAGGCTCAGCTTTCACTTTGTCTTCACTTTTGCAATTTTGTTCAATCTAAAGCCCAAGCTCCATCTGTACCTGTCTGCCCTGCATATTTTCTTCCATCATTCCCCCTCTCCCTTCATGACCCCCGTTTCTGGTTTCCACATATTGGACAAATATTCTATTATACATCAAAAAACTGATTTCATACGACTCACATGGCGTAAAGAGGAGTGTAATGCACATTTGCTTTCTGACTTCTATGAAAATAATTTTTGGTTGGTGTAGTTGCCCCTCCCCCCCCTGAGTGAGGCAGGCCAGGCGGCGGGCGCAGGCCAGCAGCCCATCAGAGAGAGAGCAGATTGAGCTGCCACCGGGGCCCAGCCAGTTTGGGGACAGCCAATCAGGGCCAGGCTCAGGTATATATATAAAGGCTGCCCAGAGCAGCAGCAGTCAGTCTGCTGTCCCAGGCAGACAGGGGAAGGGTCAGTCTCCAAGGAGAGACCAGCACCCACGGACAGCGCAGTGCTGGCCAGGCTAGAATTAGACATTCACACCATGACTGTTAGGCTGCAATCCTGCAACGCATTCCACATGGGTCAACCTCTCTGCTTGTGTGGACCGGGGGTGGGGTGGGGGAGGAGGTACTCCTGAATGGTTCTCTTTGCAGGCAATGGGGCCTTAGATGTTCAGGCGGCCAAATTCAGATCTGGTGTACCCAGCTGAAGTTTCACTGATGTCAGGGGTACTGCAGCCTCTTTCAGTAGGTCAGAATGTTGCCCCTCATTTCATCCCATTTATCCAATGGTATTATGCTCTGAAGCGGGGGAATGGTCATACTACCAGTTCACTGATTTACCTATTTTTCAGATTTATGAAGGCTTGAAGAAGGAAGTGTGCATCTCAAACCTCTCTATATGCTTGCAAAATCAGACTCAGAATTACAGTCTCTAGGTATTATGTAGAACATTCTTGGCAATTATCTACATACATTTTGTTTTCATAATGAAAAAGAACAATATCTATCTCTATCGGAGGGTCAATAGTGACTTTGAAAGCAGTTTGAAATTCCACAGAATAAACACGAAGGACAATTGGGCTTCATATAAGAGGATTTTAGTGAACATCTTTTTAAACTTTATATGGTTTGGTTTCTGTTTACAGAAATTTTCTACCTTTGTTTATAGGAAAGAAACAATTGTTTCTGAAGTACACCTTTGCAGTTGTATAAATAATAGCACACAAGTTTATTTGTTGGTTGTTTGCATCAGATAACAAATGAAACAATTTCTATAGCATATTTGCAAACTATGAAATTAGGAGACCCTATTGTTCTTTACACTTCTTACTATGCTGTTTTTATAACACATGCAAAACTGTATTACAATCACATTAAAAAAGGAGCCCATCACCATATCCGCTTACTACTCCCAATTACAGAGCCTGAGCTGCTTTGTTAAGGTATTCATTAACCTTTTCAGAGCTTATAATAAGAAATCCAATCAAATGGAGGAGGTAGGCTGCATTCTGAAAATGAGAACAGTTGTCATGTACACTAAATTTTAATACCCTGACTCTCTGTAAATTGGCTAGTTTTATTAAACTGAATGAGGTGAATTCCTTTTAATCAGCTCCAGCTGTACAAAACAGTTTTTCTTCTGCACTGTAAAAAGTAATGGATATGTCTGGAATAAATGGAACAGAACAATTTTGACTTTTATTCTAATTAAAGGAGTAGCATTTATTAATTTTATTTTTTCTTTCTTAAAGAATTTGTACCAGATGCATTTGGATTCTCATGGCAATTGACTTTGTAGTAATAAATAGCTCGTTCATTTCTCTATATCCTACTACTCTCACACAATATGCTTCTCAAATTATGTAGATCTGACAATTAGCGAACGAAGTGGCAGTTGCGGATTATAAACTTTTAGAAGTGGTGAACTACCCAGATCCTATCCTATTCTTAGCCAGATGGGTGGGTAGGAAGCATTGGTCTATATTATTATTATTATTTTATAATAATAACATCAATGGGGGCCATAGAGGTGGCAATATGTATCCCCCAGGCCACCTGCTCCTCTGCCTTGCCTGCCCAGTTTCCCACCACCTCTTTCACATGGAACCCTGGACACAAGGATACAAGGAGGAGTCCTGCAGTTTCTGAAAAAAGGAAGAGAGAATTTGGGGGGGAGGGGCAGGGGGCTGGGTCCCCAACATCCATGAAGGATGTGGAAGACCAATATGTGGAAGGGCCCTTCCCTGCATGGATATAGGGAGAGGAGGGGAGATCTGGGGCATGTATCTTTGGCACAATCAATAAAGAGTAGCCACATTGCGTGGATATGAGAGAGTTCGTATTTCCTCTCCTTATGAAGATTATATGTCCTTCTCCATTTGGCTGCATCTAATCCCTTAAGAAGTCAGTGGGAATGTTGCCATTGACTTTGTGATGCTAGAATTTGGCCCTATGTTTGCACATGGATCTGAATAATGTTTATGGAAGCTACATAGAAATATTGGGGGAATTATATATTGCAGTACTGTGTTATCTTCTAAAGTACTAAACTACCTTGAAAGAAGAAAAATGTTTGTATATGTTATGTGAAATGTTTAGCTGTGAGATAACCACCTCTTTGTTTAACACTGATAACATTCATTATCTATGCTAGCATATTGTCAATAGGTTTACTGGTATGATAACAAGCTGTTTGAAACTCATTAGTGGGCTACCAGGAATACTCAGTGGGGACATACATTTTCATGAAGTTCAAAAAAAGTGATAGACATTAACTGATAAAATGGTAATCAGTGCTACAGTTGATCCTACTGTTCAGTTTAAAAAAATATCTGGGTTTATGACAGATATAAACATTTACTTATCATAAAATTGGCGCCTATCTCCTTTCTGCCTCCTCTTATATCAAATTCCTGAAACCTGTCTAAATGATAATAGCCAGTTAATCATCACTAATTATTCAAGGGATTATTTCACATGCATAATTACAATTTTTGGTTCACCGATTCTCTGTAAAATATTGGCCTATAAAAACCCCTGTTAACCTGACCTTGCTGTAAAATACATTATTAAATGTCCACAGCTATTAGTGAAGAGAGCTAAAGGCCAGTGTGTGAAGGACAGAGGAAGCTACCTCCCCATTTAAATATCCCCATTACTTGATGACCGTGTATAAGGTCAATTATGATTTCCTGATTCCTATCAGCAATTTTCTTGGGAAGCTGATTAAACATGAAGTTTGGGCTGGGTGGAAAGAAAAAGTTGAGTCCAGTTGTTGAATTTCAGTGGTTCAAGCAATAGTTTTGGGGAACAGGTAATACATTATAAGCTATATTTGCAGAATATTATTCCATTACTGCTAATCTTAGTTAACAAGGGACACTCAGAACCATGATACTGTTGAAAACTTCAGTAATAGAGGAAGAAACCTGCTGGTTATAAATGAGTGACTGAAAACATATGCAACAGAAATGAAAGGTAGAAGAAAATAATGATGTCCTAACTGCAGATGTAACACAGGTCTATTATGAGTTGGAATCTTAAAATTATCTGTTTCACAGAAGTCTTTGTTCTACCATACATACACTTTTGCTGTGCTCACTATTATACCTCTTCCTTCTTCAAGCCTTGATCCCAGCAATTAGAAATGTACCTGCTGGACTAAGAAATGGTTTAGTGGTCTGAGCAGTACATTGGGAGCCAGGAGTTTTCTGACAAATTTCCTTATGTGGTCTTCAACAATTCAGTTCGGGCCAGATTTTTAAAAGATATGTAGGCGTCTAAAGATGTAGATAGACAACTGCTGGGATTTTCAGAAGTGTCTAGGCAACAAACTCTGACTAATTCAAATACACTCTCATACCCTTCCTAGAAATAACTGTAGTTGCCTAACAAAGCACATTATAAGGAAGAAGTAATCCTTTGAGACATTCCTACTGAATTATCACATGTTCCCTTGAAGTTCTCCCTGGAGGCCAAAGTTAAGCCACAGGAGTGGAGGAATCTTACTCTTTAGCTTCCCATGATGTCATATTGTATAATTAAACAAAAGATTTCAAACTGTATCAGTCTGGTACCGTTATTCTACACTAAACATGCTTAAAATATATCTACCCTATGTTTAAATAAATATACTTTATCATATACTGCTTTTTATCATGTGAAGCTGTGTTTGAGCATAGTTTTAAAGTGATGACACCACAGACAGACAATAACATAAGAATCCTGCTGGTATTAGTGTGAATAATGGGACTAATACAATAATCTGGTAACTTTCAGGTTGCAGCCTGCTTCTCTCGTTACTCATGAGAGTAGTTCCTGTACTAGTGAAGTCCTTCTTCACAAAAATTCCAACCCAAGACAGTCGGTAACAAGCATTATTGAATAAATTCTTTTCCACCTCTGCTTCTTATAAAGTGTAGCAACAAATGCCACAGGAGCCTTTCAATTCCAGTAGCATGTTCCTGACATGTTTTTAACTATGCAGCAACAATATAAGTAGTCTTTTCCCATCAACAGCATTGTGTGTTCAAAAGTTCAATTTTCCCTTTTTCTGTCACTGTTTACCAATACCAAAGAGCAACAACTTGTTTGGTTCTTCTCCCACGATGTTGGTGTCCCCCACTTCAGGGAAAACACACAAAGGATTTTTAATACCATTAAGATAAAACATGAATACTGCAACAATATTACTTCTGTGGTAATGGAATCTCTAAATACTTGAGGGTGTAAACACGAAGGAAGGAGAAAAATTATTGAAGGTAGCACCAAGAGAAATGGGATAAGTTGAGAAAGGAAAAAAATTATGCTGAATATCATAAAAATGTTTCCTAACTTTTTGGATTTTGCCTCATCATAAAATTGCAGATGATACTTTAAAATTGTACTCTGAATATGCTGAACATTTTGGGACCTATGCTTTCGAAATTCTGCTTAGCCCTTCCACTGCTGAGTAAGCAGCATTCTTCAAAATGAATCTTGGCAATTTTAGTTGCGACTTTTTGCTGTTACTACTGGTGACCACAATGATTCTGAGAAAGACCCCAACATTGCTGGAGATGAAAAAGATATTGTGGAAGAAAAGGAGAAAAGAGAAAGCAATAAGTGAAAAAAGATGATGCAATCGCTTGGATGCAACAGCACTTCTTGATGCGGGGCAAGGGGGAGGGGGAAGGATTCATTTTTCCCCAATCAAGAAGGAACTAGTCTATACAGAAGATAATATTAGCAGGCTATTAGAAGTAGCAGTAAGATTATTATACCAGAGTTGTTTACAGTCATTTAGAGTTCATAGTTTAATACTTCTCCTTAATATAAAAATCTCTGGCTGCAGAGAACCCAACCCCTTAAGGCATCCTTTCCCTTGCCTTGCCCTCTATGAAGGGAGAATAATTGCTTCTCTACCATATGTCTCACTGAGCAAAACATCTGCAGTGTCCGAACTGGCAACACCACCAGAGAGAAGATGAGTTCTTCAGTGTCTTTCCAATGTTGTTGAGCTGTCGTCAAAAGCTGAGCCTTGCCGAAATTGTCAATTTCATCTGCCAGCAGCCGCTCCAACTCACAATGCCATCTGTTAGCCATTGACCTATCATTCCTTCTCATCTGGATGCCATATTCGCAGTCTCTAGGGTTTCAAAATGCTCCCTGCTGTCTCACTTTCTTTCAGAAAATAAAGAGTGACTCAAAATTGATATTTTCAAAAATATAAATTCCATTGTAGATGGAGATAGCTCAGCGTTGCCTTGGTTCTTGCATGAAATATTCCAACTTTTTGACTCATCAAATAATCAAAAAATAGAAAAGGTAAATTCTTGAATATTGACTTTGACTGTTTCTTAAAAACATTTTCCAAATAGAATATAAAATGTTAAACAGGAAATTTGTCTTAAGTAACTATTCAAGGGACCACAAACAATTAGCTCCTTAACACAGGTAGTTTTCTCATAAAAATGAAGAAACTATATTTTGTACATTTTGAGGTAATTTGGGATGGTATTTTAAAACAATAAATTGCAAAAGAAGGGTGGCCCCTTGTGAAAGCTTCATGGTAATTATTAATTTCTACAGTTAGGCAAATACCACAAAATACTTTGTGTGAATGTGCATTCAACATTTTAAAACAAACTCAGTTTGATTGCATTTGAATCCCTTTTTGGTTTTGATCTCTGAAAACCCTGTGCTGACTCAGTTTACTGGCAAGAATGCTCACAAAAACACAACAATTCAAGTGAATCCTGGCTAATATTAATAAAAAGTGATTATATTATATTTGTAACCTGATTCAGAGTTACACTCCTCTTATCAAGATACACCCACGTATCCCATCAATGCTGTCCATGCAGCTCAACTCTCAAAGATAAATATTGCCAGCAAAGAACCCGCAAATGAACCACAGACCATTCATATTATTAACTACATAACCAATACACTCTAAGAAGCACCATAAGCATCAGGAGGCAGATCCACAACTGGTATATATTGTCATACCGCAACTTGAATGAAGCTGTGACAATGAACACCAGCTGAGGACCTGCCCCCAGATTTACACTATAACTATAGTATTGCAGTGGTCAAGGAAGTCCTAAGCTGTTTGTGGATAATTAGCAGACAAAAAAGAAAATATTTGCTGTGAAATATTCATACATCTCCTTCCCCACTCTATTAATCATACATATATCACAAGGAATCTATTCTAGCCAACCACGTTGTGGTTAGTTGACATAATCTGCCAAAAACTGTTACCTTTACCAAATAAGAAAATAGCAACTTACACAAAAATGCAGACTAATAAAGAATGGGAGGCGGATTTTACTGGTAAATGCACATGGAAGGTTTGTGCTCTTCTAATCCTATCCCATTGTAGCAATACAGCAACAATAAAGGGAACAACTGTCAATATTAGATTAAAAATTAAGGGCTGAAGTCAGATCCTGCATGGCACGGGACAATGGCATTTGAATTGTAGTATGGAGTAAAAAAAAGTGAAAAAGCAGCTGATGAGGTGTGTATAGTGGTATAACAGGGACATAAATAAGTACAATTAATCATCTCTTAATTTATCTTTGTATTGGCTAACACAATCCATCACAGTGAAGCACCATAAGCATCAGGAGGCAGATCCACAACTGGTATATATTGTCATACCGCAACTTGAATGAAGCTGTGACAATGAACACCAGCTGAGGACCTGCCCCCAGATTTACACTATAACTATAGTATTGCAGTGGTCAAGGAAGTCAAGTATATGTGAAGAAGAAGCCACTCCCATATTTGGAGTTCAGAGGATTTCTCAAATAGGAAAAAAGCTGATGGGCTTCCTGAAGCCAAAGTTGCAGAATAAACGAAGGTAGCTCTTTCTCTGCATCTTAAGCCAAGGGTGGCTGATCACCACCAGCAACTATGCAATCTCAAAGACACTAGAACTCTCTTTCAGTGAACTCAGCCATACTGCAATCATAACTGCATTCCCTGACAACTGGAGGTAAGCGCATGTTATAGACAACTTGCTCAAAGAGAGAGTTTAAACTCTCTACTTGCCAACATCAAGGGAGAGTTCTAACAATATCGATCACACCATAAAGAAATATCCATTTTGATTGGGTAGTTCATCCCACATAAAAGATTTCCATTTATGCAGGGAATACATTATTTCCTTAGGAAATGTTTTCTCCCTTGTATCCATTAATGAATGGTACTGGTAGAATAGTGCACAGATTTATTAGAACAGGTTTTGTAGTGTTTTTCAATTTAAGCACCCTTAATTTTTAATCCATTACTAACTGGGAAAGGTAGACCTTTAATTAGACTGACATACAGTAGTTTCACAAATGTAAAGAAAACTGGACAAAATATATCCATTAATCAAAATACAAGTAGCAGTTCTTCTGCGTTTTTTGAAGATCACACACTGAATCTGAGATCAAATAGATCAAATGGAATAAAATGATTCAGCAGGCTTCCTGTTGAGAAACAACACTCGGCTGGAATCTGTCTATACAATCTGCTCACCCTGTCATTTCGTATCAGCCTGAAAGGGTCCGGTGTACATACTGACTGAGTATCCACATGAGAGCCAGAGACAGTTGTAGGTAGTGCCCCAGCAGCAAAGTGCCCCAGCAGGTCCTCCTGGAGACACTGTGCCTCAAGCAGATAGAATGCCGCCAGGAATGTAGGGCAGTGTGGCAGCTGTGCCATTACAGAGGATGTAGTAAGCACTTCAGGTCCCTCATAAGCTTAGATATGCTGGCAAATGCAGGGGAGAGAAATGGGCATGGCCCTGTCTCATGCTGCCTCCTCCTCCTCTTCCTGGGGAACCTAATGCAAGCATCATCTCTAGCAAGGAGCAAAGCTTGTGCTCAGGGATGCCATTTTGTGTGGTAGTGGAAGATGAAGGAGACTCCCTTTGCCCCACCCATGTGTGGACCAGGCACTGTCCTGTGGAGTACACCTTTACCCCGATATAATGCAACCCGATATAACACAAATCCGACTATAATGTGGTAAAGCAGCACTCCGGGGCGGGGATTATTTTAATCACCATTCAAATAGGTTTCTCATAGTCACGTTTCCAGGAAGATAATGATTTAATGCTGTATTTTAATGAGTCTACTTATTTTGAGAAAAGAATAATAAATATGTACTATAATAATACTGGATAATATTGATGCTGATATATGGTGGCTATATAGCAGACTGGGTAAGCGGTCATAACTAAATTAGTCTTTATTACTTTTTCTTCTTGTTTGCTTGAAACCCATCTATCTGTGTACTCATAAAAATGCTTCCTTTGGCTAAACACACTTTTTTTTTAATTAGCTGAGGCTCAGTGAAATAGAGAAATGTAATATCAATTACTAGTCTGGTATCTGATTGCTTTTCTAACTCAACAGCAGCAAGTTTACTGGAAAACAAACTCAACAAATATATGACCTGTTTTCCACCAGGCCAAGGTCGGGATTAATTTGGATAGCTAGGCCATTGTGTACTTCCATTTTTTTTCGAAGTACGTTTATTCTTTTCTTTAGCATTTAAATTCATCTCATGCAAAGGCTTGTGTCAATTCAAGTTAAAATTACAATAATTTAAACATATTAGTTTGGTCTGAATTTCAGAATGCTCCAAGGAAAATGATGTCTGTCTTTCTCATCTCCCTATTTCCCTAATGTAAACATGCAAACCCACTTGTTGGTAATCATGGTAATGCCTAGTTGTACTGTGAATGTTTTCATAATAAATCATTTCCCCCCACTCCAGATTTTCATTTAGCATCCAAAGTCTCATCTTGGGAGCTTCTCCTTTTAAAAAAAATATTTTTAAATCAATGTGGGTGTTTGAAAGTCTTAGAAGGGTTGATGCACCACATCAACAAACAACAACAATCCCACAGAGCGAGGAAACACAGAATACAAAGCAAAAAGTTGAGTTACTGATAAACATTGATGAGCCAGATTTTTCTCCATTGTCAATAACGGGAGCAGCAGGGTGCTCAGCGCTTTTGAAAATCTGACCATTTATTTAGGTGTATAAGTGGGAGCTGAACTCTTGAAAATCTGGAGCCAATTATGGATCCTGAGCCAGAAAATTCTGGCTCTGAAGATTAAACGTGTGCAGTTCTGCAAGCTGTACCTCAATAATCACTGCTTTGGAGAGGTTTCATTTTAGGACAAAGATTATACTAAGTCTGAAGAAACAAACAAGAATTGATAAATAAATTGGGTTTATTCTCACTGGGAAACAGGTCACTTCAAAGAAATTTTCAAAAGTCATTATTAAGATTGATAGAGTTTGTCCTCCTCACACTAGTAAATGTAATCCAAAGCTAAGTAATCATCTAAATTTTAAGATGCTATAGTGGGAGTAAATAGTAATTTTAACAGAACTATTTCATGTAGAGGTAATAAATCTATTCAATAAACAACCAGAGAATAAAAATAAAACAATGAATAAGCCATGAGCACAGGAAGCAATAAAAGTTTATTAGAATTACCATCTGAGGGAACAATATAACCAACCACAGTGCATGAGAAAAAAGTCTAAATATTAGCAGGGTCTTACGAAGCCAATGTGCTCAGGAGATATCCAGATTTGTTTTCTAGAGGTTAAGATTGCTGTGGAGTCGCTAGCAAAGGGGAGTTGAGAAGATGATGCATAATTTTTTTAATTTTCACAACCTCATTTTTAAGAGTTATTTTGGATGTCTCCATTTTAGGTGCCCTATATGATGCATGTAAAGAAACCTGATTTTTTAAAAAAAGTACTGAGTCGCCCCTCTGGAAATCATGCTCTTTTAAGGTGTCTCAGGTTGAGCTTCCAAAAATGAGGCATCCAGAATCACTAATCACTTATGAAAATTGAGGCTTATGATCTTTATCATTAAAAAAAAACTAAAGCAGACAAGATTTCTCGGCATGGTACTTCAGGTACCTGATTACCCTCCTCCCAAAATGAAAACCCAGGGAGGGGAGAGTCTTTCCTAATGGAAACTCCCACACATCACCCCATGGGGGAAACAGAGTGTGATTCTACCTCATGGAAAAACCCCTCTAAAGTCAAGAACATTTCTTGGGATCTACAGGAGACCAGGACAAGTAAAAAGACCTTACTCCCATGGAAGCTGTGGTCCTTGGCAGTTTGTTCCCTCCCGCTCCTCTCACTGCCAGTGCAGCTTCTGTACTGCTCAACTGTCTGGGACCCCTTCTGACCACAGCTTCAGTTTACCCTGGGGTGGGGATCCATGGAAGAGTTAACAAAATGTATGGCTTTTCCAGACAATTTCTGCAAGGTTGATAGGAGACGATATGCATCTCCCTGCACATCTTTCAGCCTGTCCTGAGTCCATCCACTCCCTCCATACAGATTCCAGAGAAAGCGCTCTGCATGGCCTCGGAGCAGTGCCACAAAGGACCATTATTCCCTTTGCAGATGGAAATTCACATGGGTCCCATGACACGTGATGTGGCCCAGAAATTAACATTCATCAGCAGCTTCACAAGATATACTCTGCTCTATACCAGAGGTTCTCAAACCGTGGTCCACAATCTCCATACAGGTGGTCTGCGGATAGTTCCCTCTAAGGTGTGCACCTGGGCGGCCACACACGAGAGAATGAAGGGCCACCCACCTAATTAGTGGAGCCACGCAGGTGTGGCTTCACTAATTAGGTGCTTGGATCCTGGAGAAGACACACATGTAGGGTGAGGTGGTGGCCTTGGGGGGAATAGGAGGTAGGTGGGAGGGGACAGTGGGGTGAGAAGAGGGGATGGGGGGAATTTGGGACATGCAGGGCTGCAGCAGCCAGAGAAAGAGGCAACTTTCCTCAGCCCCAGGGCTGTGGCTGTTGGGGAGAGACAGCTCTCCTTCCCAGCATCAGCTCTGCGGCTGCTGTGATGGGGGAGAGACCCTC
Organism: Mauremys reevesii; assembly: GCF_016161935.1. Classification (NCBI taxonomy): domain Eukaryota; kingdom Metazoa; phylum Chordata; order Testudines; family Geoemydidae; genus Mauremys; species Mauremys reevesii. Next base: position 88,402,693 of record NC_052631.1, on the reverse strand, counting down.
CTTCTTCCCAGCTGCAGCTTGGGGGCTGCCTCGGTGGGGGAGAGAGGGCACATCCATCACATTAGAAAGATAAGACTACTGATATTAAATATGAGTTGTGTGTTTTTATTTGTAGAACAAAAACTGTTAATTATTAAGGTTTTTTTTTATATAGCCCTTAGCTAGTGGTACAAATAACATTTGGAAAGATAATTAAGTGATCCGCCAAGACCCTTAGCAATTTTCAAGTGGTCCGTGAAAAAAAAAGTTTGAGAACCAGTGCTCTACACTTTTGCAAATAGCATCTGCTTTGGGCATGGAATTCCTTGGAGACTGAAAACCTTGGAAATCATCCATCCTAAAGGAGAAAAACGAATAACATACTTGGATGCATGGGCAGCAGGTGACACTTTGCCTTGGGGAGGCTAGCTCCTCCTCCTGCTGCTTCCATCCATGGTCCAGCCCACACTCCATCCCCGCTCCACCCATGTCCCACCCCCTTCCCACTTGCCGGTCCCTCCTCTCCTTCTCCTCTCTCTGCTCATGCCCCCGCCCACATCCCTCCTCCTACCACAGCTCCACAATTCTCCCCTGCTCCCTGATTCCTGTCTTGCTCCATCCTCCATGCAGCTTACCCATTACCCCTGCCCCCCATTCCATCTTGCCCCCTGCATCTCCCTCAGGGCCGTCTCTAGGCATCAGCTAAAGAAGCAGGTGCTTGGGGCAGCCAATACCAAGGGGCGGCATTCCGGCCACTATTGGGTCGGCACGTCCGGGTCTTTGGTGGCAATTTGGCCGCGGGTCCCTCAGTCCCTCTTGGAGCGAAGGAATGGCTCTTGGAGCCAAATTGCCACCAAAGACTGGAGCAGCGCAATTGCGCTGCTGCAGCTTTTTTTTTTTTTTTGCTGCTTGGGGTGGCAGAAAACCTGGAGCCTGCCCTGATCTCCCTTCACCCGCCTCCTGCCCTGTCACACATCCCTGTGAAAGTCGGGGTGCTTATTTACCACATGAAAGTTGGCTCAGGGGTCCCCAGCAGCAGAGGCCCAGTGCTCAGGGACCTTGCCAGGAGTGTGCGATCCTTACTTATTGCACACAGCGGGGAGTGTGATTCACAATCACTTCCTGCTGCTGCTGCCCGGAGGCAGGGAGTCCAGCCATTCTTCCCAGCCAACTCCTTCTGGGTCCTAGTGAGGCACCAATCCCATTGTACTGCAGCCTCCATGCCCTGGAACCTGCCCCTCGGGGGCTCCACATCTTCTGGGCAGGGGCAGCTTCATCTCCCCACATTAAGGGGGCATGGTGCACAGAGGCCAGTGTACCCCCCTGAGGATAGAAAGGCATCCAAATCTTGGGGGCGGGGACCGTCACTGGCAAGGCCACGGGGGAGGAGAGAAGCAGCCAGGCAGTGGCGGGCAAGTTGGAGCTGCCTCTCAGCTTCATATGCGCCATGCAGATTCTGGGGCGGAGGAGGGGGCCTGCTCAGCCACCTCAGAACCTGCATAGCGCATAGTAAAAACTTCCTCCTGAAGAAGTGGAAACCGCCAAAACCGGCAACCAGGGGTCTGGCGGCAGAGGCAGCGCCAGGGGAGGCAGAACCTCCCCTGGCCTATTATACCCACCCCCATGCTTGGATGGCTTTGCTCTGTGAACAATAGGGAAAGAAGAGGGGCCATAGTGCAGTCAATGAAGATGCAAGCAACATTATTCATCAGAGCAGCCCCATTAACTTAATGTGAGTAAGAGTTACTCACATACGTAGTTGTAGGATCGGCCCCTTATATTAAAAAAGGCAGGCATTTAATTGCAGACCTCATTTATGCATGCAGTTATGATTGGACATGCAAATGTGGAACCCCGTATTGGAAACTATAGGTAGTGGGGGGGAAATGAAAATATAAACATTTGTGGTGTTTCCTGATCTATGGATTGTATATTAATTATATTAATTACATTGATTATTTAAGAATTCCTAGCTATCACTCTGAGGTTTGACAGCTGCTTGTCCCAAGGTCAGGCTCAGTATTGTTAACGTTATTGTTCAGTTGGGAACTCTGGTGTGCACGGTTTCAACACTCACACTTTAGGAGTCTCTCTCTATTTGGAATAGTTTTATTAACACACTTAGCAAAGTCACAAACACTCTAACCCACCATCCCCATCGGGCACCATCCTGGCACCTTCCAAGTGCGACATCTCTCTTTCCTCCAGCATTCAGGCAGGGATACAACTTTTATAATATGTTATGCTGATGCCACTATACTTAATGCATATTCAGCAGGGTTTCCCCCCACATTTTCTTATTTGTACTTCCTCACCCTACTAATGTTGGGGTGTCCTTTTCCTCTGGGTTAGTATATTAATGATCTCAACTTATTAACATATACATCAATTTGTTGCCATAACACTCTTGTGGTCAGACATCTGCAGATGTTCCTAGTCTAAAATTTACAAAAGCTGCTGTTAGTTCATGTTCCTGTGGTTGCTTGGTGTCATTATGTACAAACTTCTCACTTAAATGCTCTATTCTCAGTTCCTCAAAACTCAGGGGTGACCATTAGGCCATTTATCTATGACAAAGTTTGTATACCTCAAGCCTTATGCTAACGGCTTAAGCCAATGTCTTACAGGATAAAGGCCTGTAGAATCCTTGAATTACTGCTAAGTAAAATACAATGCTAAAGCTAGCTGTATGGACTCTAGGGTGAGTTTCACAATTCAGGGAAATTGCACCTGTATTGTGTTTCTCTCTCTCCCTCCTTATTGGGATGTTTCCAAGCTGCGCAGTTCCCTGTCTGTGATTTCCCTAGAAAGCCAAACTGCCTAAACAGGCCTGCGTCTGTGCTTTGTTTTCTCATCAGTGGCTATAAACAGCATAAGTGTCCACAGTTCCCGCACAGCTCCTTCTAAGCAAGCACACGTACAGTCTGAAGGTGAAAGCATTAGAGATAAAACATATAAGAATCATAGAAACATAGAACTGGAAGGGACCTCGAGAGGTAACCTACTCCAGTCCCCTGCCCTCATGGCAGGGCTAAGTATTATCTAGACCATACCTGACAAGTGTTTTCTAATCTGCTCTTAAAGATCTCCAATGATGGAGATTCCACAACCTCCCTGGGCAATTTTTTCCAGTGCTTAACCACCTGACAGCTAGGCAGTTTTCCCTGATGTCCAACCTAAACCACCCCTGCTGCAATTTAAGCCCATTGCTTCTTGTCCTATCCTTAGAAGTTAAAGAGAATAATTTTTCTCCCTCCACCTTGTAACACCATTTAATGTACTTGAAAACTGTTATGTCCCCTTTCAGTCTTCTCTCCTCCAGACTGAACAACCCCAATTTTGTCAATCTTCCCTCATAGGTCAGGTTTTCTAGACCTTTAATCAGTTTTGTTGCTCTTCTCTGGACTTTCTCCAATTTGTTCACATCTTTCCTGAAATGTGGCACCCAGAATTGGACACAGTACTCTAGCAGAAGCCTAATTAGCATGCAGTAGAGTGGAAGAATTACTCCATCCTAGGCAGTCATTTCTCATTTTGTATTTGTGCAACTGATTGTTCCTTTCTAAGAGGAGTACTTTGCATTTGTCTTTATTGAATTTCATTCTATGTACCATTCTATTTACCATATCAGACCGTTTGTCCAGATCATTTTAATACTCTCCTCCAAAGCACTTACAGCAGATGATATCAAAGTGGGAGGGGTTGCAAGTGTACTTTTGATGCCATTATCTAAACCATTGATGACGATATTGAACAGAACTGAACCTAGAACTGATTGCCTGCAGGACCACACTTGATATGCCCTTCTAGCTTGACTGTGAACCACTGATAACTACTCTCTGGGAACGGTTTTCCAACCAGTTATGTACCCACTTGATAGTAGCTCCAGCTAGGTTTTTTTTCCCTAGTTTATTTATGAGAAGGTCACACAAGACAGTATCAAAAGCCTTACTCACATCAAGATATCCCACATCTACTGTTTTCCAGAGCCACGAGGCTCGTTATCCTGTCAAATAAAGATATTAGGCTGGTTTTACATGACTTGTTCTTGACAAATCAATGCTGCCTGTAACTTATTACGTTATTATCCTCTAGATGTCTGCAAATTAAAGCAATGAAAGTTCCTATCTGTGCACTAAAAGTTTACCAGAAGTTGCTCATCAGTCTACTGGGGTCTCAGTAGCTCACAATCCTTCCAGCCATTCGGGAAGGATTGGGGCCTCCCTTGGCCAGAAGGTTCTGTTTGTTGGATCAGAAAGAAGACTTGAGTTACTTTAGATAAGTAGCCTGAATTTAAAAGTCCTTTCTTTGTCTAATCTATGAGCTGCATGTTTGTGTGGTGAATACCCACTTCTTCAGCAACAAGAGTTAGGTTTTAGGTAGTAGGGGGGTAGGGGTATTCACCCACGAAAGCTCATGCTGCAGAACGTCTGTTAGTCTATAAGGTGCCACAGGATTCTTTGTTGCTCTTACAGATCCAGACTAACACGGCTACCCCTCTGATACTTTCTTTGTCTGTTGGTCTCTAGAGAATCCAATTTGATCCATTATATATGAGCCTCTCCAGGTAGTGGTACCTCCCTGGAGGTGTTACAACCTGAGTGAAATTACGTAATCATGCCCCACTGTCCTTAGTTCCTGGAGGGCTGTGGTCATCCTCCCCCATGAAATTACATACAATCCCTGGCCTACAATGATACATAAATGTAATACAGTAAGATCTCTCAAATATATTGCAGGAAATTGCCATATTTGTCATAGTGAGCATGGAGGGAAAGATAATTAAAATCCCTTATAATATTTTACAACAACAGGGAAAGAAAGCAAGGAGCAACACTAATGTCACGTTGGGGTAAATAGTAGTAAATTTAAAACCTGTGCCTCTGGCAAGGAACCAGCAGCAGTATTTTCATTTATGACCGTGACAATGTCCTTAACTCCACAGTAGTGTTTAGGTATTACAGTGCATATGGTATGCCAAATTACCCACCATAATACCTAAGCATGACAGTGAATTTTAGCCTTAACTGAATTTCCTGATGTTCATTAGTTTAAGATAAACCTTGACATTTATTTTTAAAATGGTGTTTAAAATCTAATAGGATACAATTATAAGTCAGATTCATGTACAGAAAGAGTCTAGATTCTTGACCCCTTTTTCCCTTGGGTGTTTTTCCTCCATCACTTCCTTTATCTGCATTATACTCAGTTTGGATTTTTGAAATATAGCAAATACCTATACGCAGGATGACTCTGAAAATCACGTTAATGGTAACTGTGGCTGAAATATTTAGTCACAAATAAATTCCCTTAGACAGTCTCAGAATTAGTTTGTTTTTTGTGCTGGCTTTTTATAGCAGACATTCCATATCACTAGATAGACTGAACTTTGCTCATTAAAATGAGAGATGACATATATTTTTGGCAGCAGGCCAACATCACTGTAAAGCAAAATAATGATGTGATGACTAAATGGCAAATGCAGTTTTCCTGTTAAATTTAGAGAGATGTTTTCTGCCAGAAAGGCCACTGTTACTTTTCCAGTCCTCTCTGAGCAAAGATCACCCGTAAGACCAGTGCAAAAATTGGATCAAGCAGACTTAATTGAACTGTGGGAACAATACAAGTTTATGAGTGAGGCATTTATATACGGTATATAGCATGAGCTAAAATTTGGCATTTCAGGGTCAGAGGCACAGCATGGCTCCCTGAACTCCCTGGTGCACAGAGGGCATGTTCCTGCTGTACCACTCCTCATGTGTTTGCCCAGCTCTATGCCCTAGCCTATGCGGAGGAGGAGGGAACCAGAGGTATCTCTCTTCCATCCCTTTCAGAAGCAGCTTGTACAGAAGCAGAATTGGCCCACCCCCTGTGCTCGGGTACAGAGGGTCTAGTCTCCTTGCATTCTTATGGACACATGCAAGCAGTAGGGCCACTGTACATCAGAATGCAATAGTATGGAAACTTTGTTCCACAGCAAAATCTGAAAGGAAACAGACTCATTCCTTACATAAGAGGGACGCTATAAGAATAACTTTTTTTTTAAATTTCAAGCAACACTAAGTACTATCACCAGGTGACAACAATTTGCTGGAATCTGGCAAGTGGGGCAACAGTTCTTTCAAAATAGATCAATTTTTTATGCCTACAGCCTAGACTACTTCCAGTTAAAATACTGTTAGTCCAGCTAAAGTATTAGAAGAACTTTACAAGCCCAATAAAGTGGGACTCTAACATGATAAAATTGAGAATGTGCCAGTTCCAACTACAACCTGGGAAGATTTCAACTTTTCGGGAACCTTTGCCTTCAGTCACAAGAAAGTTTAATAAGGAACATATGATTACACACTCTTAATGAAGAATGCTTTAATGATACTCTCCTGTAACATGGACATCGCTATCTTCAACACTTAACACAATAATTCAGGCAGGGAGTCAGCCAAAAACCACACACCAAGTGCAAGGTGCAGTTACTGTGATCAGGGGCGGCTCTAGCGTTTTGGCCGCCCCAAGCAGCAGCCTGGCGCCGGCGGGGCGGACGCCTAGATTTTTTTGGCGGGGCCAGCTTGTTTTTTTTGTGCCTAGAGAGCGCCCCTGACTGTGATCCTTGACAACATCATCATATAAACAGAACAATGTGGGTTGACAGATTTGTGCCCCAGAGTAAGTACTTTGTTACCTAACACCCCTCACTTGCAAAGCACTTGATATATTTAGTATCAGCCGTTGCTGTATGATGGGCTTACTTGCTGTATTCACACTCATTCTTCCCTGAATTGTTTTGTTAGATGTACCATGTCTCACACTTAAAATAACTGTCAAAGCATTTCCCACTTTAAAAAAAAAATTACACTTGAAAACTATTTTGTGTTCTCAGTAAAGCTTTCTCGTGTGCGCAAGGATGAGCATTGAAACTATTTTATTGTTGCCATTGACCAAGTATCCTCTATATTTCATTAAAAATTAAATAAAGACCCCAGGGGTTGAAGGAAAATGGATTTTCCATTTTTCTCTCTTATGCTCTTGAGAATGATTTATGAAGTACAAGTGCATTCATAAACTGAGATACTATACCCTCAAGAAAATAAACTAGATATTATTCAATTGTTAGTGGTTCATATTATGAAATGGCCACCACGAAAATTTACATTGTGTGTTGAAATAATTTTAACCACATAACTCTAGCTCAGACCATGAGAAATTGGACTAAACAATGCTCCATTTTTCATCCAGATCACAAACCTTGCAGAGCAGCTTAGGCTAAAAATGCTTGTTTTACACAGTTAAACCTGACATTGTACTGCTACCTTTGGGTTCTGTTCACTTAAAAGTTACTCAGGTGCCTGAAACTCACTGTTTCTTCCATATTTTTACACAAGCCAGTTATTTATTCTACCACCAGATTAAAAAAAAAGTGATGATATATATCTGTAGAAGCACAGCATAATTCTAGTCTTTAGGCACTTTGGTGTTTCGGGTCAGTATCTTCCTGTAGCCCTAAAATTCCACCTGCGCTCAAGGGCATTTCTTTCCCCTCCAAGATGAATTCTACCATGTTCCTGTTTAACACACACACACACACACACACACAAGCCCAAACAAAAAACAAACATACAAACATGTCCTGCCCCTTTCCTGACGGACAGAATGTTAAACTTTTAGGATGAAACCAAACAGGAGTATGTGAAAAGCCCTTTTAAACATGAAAAGTAGGATTTCAGGGACAGGTTATATGCACCTCCAAATTCAAGAGCAGTTTTGTTTTAAGACACTTGATATCAAGTACAAGATTTATAAAAGAGTAATGATGGAATCTGATTAATTTCTTTCTCAGTTACACTTGTTAACTCATCAGTAGGGGATGCTCTGCGCAAGGTGCATGATTGGTGGTCCATCTATCATATTTTGTGAGCCTTCTCAAAAAGGGCAGCACAAAAGTTCTCTCTACCTCAGGTATGTATTAACTTAAACACCTAACCTTTTCGATATATGGATTTAGGTTAGCACAAAATTGCTCTTTTGTAGATGTTTTGATTTTGGTTATCCTATGAGAGGCCATAGTTTAACACATTTGGAACAGTGTTTTATGCTCTAAACTAAGAAAGGCTCTGTTGTCCATAGGTTGACTAATACTGAGGTGCCATTTGAGGAAGTACCAGCTTCAGGAAGGAGTTAAATGTGCATCTAAGGGCAAGAATCTGGCCACCAGGAGCTGTATGTAAAGAGGACATCTTCATCAATCCACTTGATGCCAACTCATTCCTAGGTACCCATACATAGCTATGGCTACTTCAGCAAGGCTTTCAGATTTAAATCTGTTCTCCAAATGTACTGGAGAATGTAGTTATCCTGTGAAGACCAATGGAGCAGCCCTGAATAAAAAGATTGATGGAGTTTAATGAATAAGCCTAGAAAGAAGGCTCAAAAGTATTTGTTTGGTTAGAAAATGAAGTGGTCCTGTCCCACTGGTATAAATATTTACCAAATCCAGTAGAATATGAAAGAAATGTATAAAGGAAAAGCCATCAGTTTCCCCTAGATCTTTTCAAAAGCATGTGCCTTTGTCTAGATCAGAGGTATCCCTGCTTTATGAGGCTGGTGTTTCCTTGAGCTATAGGAAGATGACAAATCTTAATAAACAAACTTGCTGTTTGCCAGAATACTATAATTAAATGTGCGTTCCTCGCATATGTCAATGCAAAGGTCTAGGGATACAGCCTTTGTCACGTTAAGGAGGCTGTTCAAATGCAACACAATTAGCTGTCTCACAGAGCCTGGTTCCATACAGGAGTGGAAATACCAGCAAGAGCCTCTTTGCTCCCTATTACAAGACAAGTCCACGGAGAACCAATGAACCTTGCCACTGCAGTTTGCTTAACAATTGTTCTTCACTAATAGACTGGAAGAAAGTAAATAATGACTTTTTAGTACTCTGAAAACTCTCTACGTCACAGAAGGGTATATCATCATAGTCACACATTTAACAATAACATTCATGTTTCAGTAGCATAGAATGCTGGGAATGATTCATAGGCCAGCCGTCAAAATGCTTCTTTCCTCCATGAAGTAGCAAGAAACTACTGCAGCTAATGCTTTTTGCTTTACAGACATGTTAGCTGGTGTTTAGTGCATCTCCATTTGGTCTTTAAACAATTACTGAAATAGTATTTTTAAACTGAATGCTAAATTCAGCTCAGTATTTTTAAAAAGGCACTGATTGTGGAAAGAGTGCAAGTCATAGATTCAACGTGTGTAGATTTATTCTGTAATGGAAGTCAGAGCACTCGTAGGCAAAAAAAAGTTAAGCAAGTGGCTGTCTAGTCATGGCTGGCGCAAGGAAATCTGGAGTTCTCTTCAAGGACTCTTCGTTTCAATTTTCTAGTGGCACCAAACCTAAGCATCAATTTGCCACCCTCTTCCACTCAAGAACACCAAACCCTCCTGGCACGCCAGCCAGAGAAAAAGGGGATCAGTTTTACAAGGCACACTGAAAACATGACCCGAATATAGGAATGAAGAGAGACCTGGCACCAGAGCAAGGGGGTGGGAAAAAGACAGATATTCTGAACTGTATGTGGCAATGATTAGGCTCCTCAAGACTGCCGGGTTGGCAACATTGCCTGACCCAGTTCTGAGTCTCGAGATTCATATATAAGGGGAATGTTGCAAATGTAGAGACTGTCAGTGTCGTTCAGCAATAGGTCAGCCCTGGGTTGCTATTCTCCATCTGTGGGTTTTTCATCCATCCAATGCCTAGTCATTACCTCACACAGTGGAGCAGAAGCAGGACCAGCTGTATGGAGGAGGGGATGTGGCAAACAAAGGACTGAGTGGGTTGCTGAGCTGTGTGAAGGACAGCGAGCTATTGGGAAGTTGACCAATTGCACCTAAGGCACCAGTGCACCTAAATCTGGCTCAGAGAAACGTACAAGTTCTTCCAGATGCACTGTGCTGCAGATATACGCCCAGGGCACAGTTGTAGCCATTACAATCTTTGAAATTGTAAAGATTTTAATAGCAACTGCTGTACGTATTCCAGTATCTGTACATGCTGTAAATGTCTATTGTGTGAGCAATACCACTCATTTGTAGCATCTGTTACTTTTTTCCTAGAAGTGCTTCTCTAGTTTTTAATGTAATATCACATATTTTTAGCTATAGTTTAATTTACGAAATAAGCAGATACATGGACAATTGTGATACCACCGAAGATATTATAAAATTGAATATGAAAGACAAGGAAATTAGAATTGGCTAAAGTCAAACCTAGGGCAAGTACAACTGCAATTATGAATTGTTAGTATGAAAACTTATTCGTTTAGGAAAGACAGTGGAAATCTGAGCTATAGGCTGCACACGCTCCCCTTTCTACCCCCAGCACTTGGCTTTTTGCCCTACTTTGCTTTTTCCAACAACCCTTCCATTGAACTGAGTGGCACGTTCTGAGAGCTACGTCTTTGATAAGTAGGAGCACAGCATTGATCGTCACGTGCTGTGCTAGACCTTCATAGTCTTCTCAACTGACTCTTCATATAGGACCCCGCACAACAAGAACCTCAATGTGTAAAACGACATCTTTTGTAGTAGAACTAGCACCTAAGGCCTGGGTCCCTATTTCTCGACTCTTCATCTTTAATGAAAAGCTTATCTGTGCAACACCTGCACAAACTCTAAATATCAAGTTTTGTGCAAGGTTCTCCATGACACCTGGGAGTGGTGGCAATACTGTTATTTAACCCCCAACTCTTTGGGCAGGCTGAAGAGCTACACCACTAATTACTGCAATTCTACCCATAAGGTGAAGTATTAACGTAACCCATATCAATGATGTTCCATTAGTCCATCTCTGCAACTCATATGTAGGGTTTTTGAGACACTGGGTCTTTGAATCTAATAAAGTATTATATGACCCTGCTAATCAACACTAATTAAATACAAACTGGCCTGCTGGGGGCAGTGCAGAGAACTCCTTTCATGGCCTAAAGTTTCAAATGCAATTCTGAAAGCAAAACAAGTATCAAAAAGGAAGAAAATGCTTTCTTAAGCCCTTCCAAGGCAAAAATCTTTTCATTTTATATAGCTCTACCCATTTACTTGCTCATTGTCACATATTATACTGACCTTCACAGTGTCTCAGAGTTAAACGTATACTCAAATACTCCCTTTGATTTCCTGTATATTTAACAGGAAAACAACACATGAAAACTAAGATCTGTTTGATCTGAGTGTCCTTGCAAGGCAATCACTATGTTCCCCCTGGAACAGAATGACATTTAAAAAATCCATAGTTACAATAACCCAATGTACATCTTGACAGTTAAATATACTTGTAACTGCACAACTAATTGCCACCTGCAGAGCAGGAACTCAAAAATATGTATGTGCAAATGAAGCAACTGCTGTCCAACTGTCGTTACGCAGGTCTGATGTGGGGGGAGGGCGGATGGACCCCAAAGCAACAGTTTAATGTTCTTTCCAAATAGGCAAAACACAAAATAATCACTTCACATCCAGAACACAAGCCTGCAAAGGCAGATAAAGAGCTACAGGAATGGATTCCGCAATGTCTACAGTGCTTTGCTACTAGGCTGACTAGTGTTTTTTATTTTGGAGGTTGGGTGATTCACCTAAAGAGAAACATACAAAAATTCTAGTTTTAATAAGGAGCACCTCCTTACACTGGTACATTAATATAGCTTAAGGACATGGAGTCAGTGTTAAAGAACACATGGGGACTGATGCTCCTCTCAGTCATTCTGGTTTTACATCAGTGTAACTTCACATACTTCAATGAAGCTACCCCTGGTTTAGGTGATGGTAAAAGTGAGAGCAGAATCAGACACCAAATCACTTCCCGTTTAGAGAGATTCACACCAGAAGGAGAAACCTCAGAGTTTTGAATGTGTGGGGCAATATCAACGATAAAGGAATAAAAAGTCTTATTTAATTGGGTTCGGGTCCCCTGGGATGCGCACTATCATCTGACGTATCATTTCTTATGACAAAATTATTTGGAAAGATGCTTTATTTTAAAATCCTGGATTCAAAATCAAATAGCAGCGGCACCAGCTGGAGCTTCAGGTTTTATTGCTTATATAACATGGTAAATGTGCATGAGATTTTCAGACCAGAGATTAAGGCATTGTCCCATCCCAAAGAGTTGTTCATCTAAAAAGCAGAACAATGGCTGAGGAAAAGGAGTGTGTGGAAATGTATGAAGTATTAGAGGGGGATCTGAAGGAAGCACTTGAGGGAGAAGACACAAAGTAGGAGGCTGATAGAGCATGAGATAGTATGAAAAAAGGGGCAAAGTTGAAAGATGATGGAGAAAGACTACTGGGATGGGGGAACGGTGAGACAGAAAACAAAGAATTGGGACTAAGATATAAGATGTAGGCAGGACTATGTAGGGGCTTGAAGGGATGATGAGCTAAGAGCTGGATTTTAATGTAGTAAAAGTCAGGAACACTGTGGAGAGGTGTAAGTAGACAAGACAATGTTTGCAGATTGGCAGAAGAGGAAGATTACTTTAGCAACAATGTTGTGTAAGGATTTGACAAGGGACAAGCAAGAAAGAAGACTACTGTAATCAAGGTAAAAAGATTTCCAGGATGGTGACAAGGTGGTTTTTTTTTGTTTTTTGTTTTGGTTTTTTTTAATTAAAAAAATCAGGAAGAGTGAGGAAAGGTTCGATTTTGGTTATATTAGAAAGAAAACTATGTTTTGGGTCAAGTAGCAAAGAATGCACTTAGAAAATTTTAGGAACATTAAGACCGAGAGAGAGCGAGCGCACCCTGCTTACATGAAACTATTTATTTTTGTTTTCTTGGTATTTCTGGGGCAAAATTTCCCTATTATGTCAGCAGTTTTCTGCATTAAAATAAAAGTGACATTATATCCTATTAATGATAAATATTTTCCTCATCCTGTTTGTCTGTATTTGTCCCTGACAGAAATGTACCACTTTTGCAGGGAAAATTAGCATACCAAAAAAAAAAAAAAAGTTCTCACCTGAAAATGCCTCCTCTCCTCCCACATTCAATTTTGCAAGAGAGAATGTTTGTGCTCAGTCTCCAAATACACACAGTATTGTACAAAATTGCTACTGTAGCTTTTTCAGCACTCTTTTTTGGGTAGTTCAGGTCTAGTGTTTCTGCAGATACTTTAGGAAATGATTGCTTCTAGAGAAACATTCCTTTGCACTTTGGAACATTTCAATGTTACAAAAATAAATTGAGATTGGAACATCCAATTCTTTTTCTCTATGGTTTCTGTGAGGCATATATGATGTTAAGAAGAGGCAATCACCCTTCAGAAATCCGTGTTCTCACTAAAACTGCAAAGCACCACATTAAATGCACTAAAATCCCCTTGACAGACATATAAGTAACCCCGACTCACTAGTGTAATAGAGAAAGTTAGTGATTATGTACACCAAAGTGACTGAACCAACAACTACTCTAATAGAGGGAGAAAGCTTGATTAACAACAACTGCCACTAAAAGAACAGATTGCTTTATGGAAGGAATGAATCACACAGAAGGTAGCAATGCAATATTTTTTTACCCATTGGCTAAGTGTTGGTAAGACAGAATGAGAATATAAAGTGCCAGCAGCTCTGTAGCTGCCTTGCTATCAAGAATTTAAAATATTTACTTTTTTCTATCCCCTTCTAGTCTCAGTGTGCATATGCATTACAATATAGTCTTAAAATTGCCCATTAGAATGGAAATCCTTCTGTATCCTTAACTATAAATATTGTTCTGAATAACCCCTATTTTATGTGTATATAAGTATCCAGGGGATTTGTGGTAGTTTACAGTGATGCATTTAATATATATTTATAAGTTATGTCCACAGTGCACTGACTATATGCATGGGTGACCTATTTAGCATTTCTATAAATTAAATAAATGTACATATATGTTATGTGTGCTTAATATACTACGCATGCACACGCACATGCAATTTCCTTGGGTAGTCTTGTTCAGGGTCCTTGCTTAGTTTATCCACTGGGCAGAAAAAGGGTTTTCATGGTTGGAGAAAGCATTTTTAATTACATAAATTTGACAGGTAAGAGGGGAAAAAAGACTTTCTCGTCTGATATCAGACATTTTGCATCCAAGCAAAAACTGTGGATAACTTGGCAACTTCATTTTGAACATAACATTTCCAAACATTTAGTTGTGCAAGAACATCAGAAAGAGGCATTATTGTCATTCCAATTCAGGCTTTTCCTGTTCAAAGATGCAGTGTCCTTACTCAGTAAGCCAAAGGCTTGATCCAAAGGCCTGATCCAAAGACCACCACCATGGCATACTCTAACATTGTAAAGCTCCATATTGCATGTAATATGGACATTTTGACTCCAGCTTCTCTTTCAGGGATGGTTCACATATTTTTCTTTAGCAATGCCTTCCTTGAGGGAGACTTTTTGGACTACAAATATAATATTTAAGACAAAAATAGAATAACTCTTTTCAGGGGAACCCTGATGACCATTCTATCAATTGAGTCATCCACCTTGTTATCCCCTCAACAGTAACCTCCTTTCCTATCTTGTCAGCATTGATATCAATTTATCTGAACACATTAGATCTGAGTGTGAAACCCCCATCCCAATCAAGCAAAGACTCAAAACTTAGCTTCCTACTTCATTTTCTAGGTAATATCTGGCTGCAAGTTCTATGCTGAGACGTGCTGTTTATCTTCAACTGCTGCTAAAGTCAACAGTAGCTAAAGATGCTTGGCGCCTTCAAAAGAGAGAATCTTGGCACCTCACAGGATCAGGCCTAAACCAGAAAATGGACATACTGTTGAGTAACATTGATTGTGACAGATTTTCACTCTATTTCACTCCATCACATAGACTTACAGTTTCAGGAAAGGCTTGTATAACATTTATTTTCATACTTTGTCTTCAACAGAGAAGGCTTACTCTCTCTGCCTCTTATCCTCCCCAGAGAGCACAAGAAAAAATGGTACCAAATAACCGGTGTTTTGTGTGATATCCTAGCTACTGTAACACTCTGAAATAATCACTATTCCCCCTAAAAGGGAAGCACTGAGGAGAGCGAAAGATTATGTTCTCTCACAAGGATATTAAGAATCCAAATGCTCGCTCTCTTTCAGTTACTATTTATAAAATGTTATTTTCCTCTGATGACTTTTCTTTTAAAATAAAACTATAAATAATAAACTCCCTTAAGACTATTCTGTTTGCAAAAAGTAACAGAATGAAATACAATCTAGATGCAATATTAGTGCCCTTCACTGGAATACATTTCATCAGGATGAAATGCTGCAACATTGTGTTTGCATACCTTGTTCATAATGGCTTTTGTTTTGTAAGAACAAAACATCACAGAATGTGTTTAGTCTTTTCTGGGTAATTGTACCTGGAGAAGTATTATAATCTTCATGCCTCAAGCACAAGATTTCATTCAGAAACCTTTAAGTAAAAGCACACAGTGTCAATGCTAAATTGGATGACTCAAGGACACAGAAAACGATTTTTTCATACCTTTATAAGCATCTCTGGCTATTGGAGTATGAGAGTTTCCAAACTTGATTAACAATGATTGTACCAGTGGTTAGTGTGCAGGCATCACACATCTTACAAGATAAGTTATAGTGCCATCGCTTTATTAGGTGTGGTGGATCCCAGACAACAAACTAAGGTCCCCATCCTGCAAACACTTATGCATTAGCTTAACCATATGCACGTGAGTAGTTCCAACTACTTGGTGGAACTATTCATGATTACATTTTTGCAAGATTAAGGCCTTAAGAATTTTCCTTCTTCTTTGTGGCTTTATATTGAAATCCTTTAGGGGTCATATGACTTTGAGAATTATTAGCATGTCAGAGAATGTTAAATCAGAAACAAAACTTAGAAAGCTTCAGATGCAGCAGCAAGAGACATTGCTTAAGTGAATGAGACATCTGGTCTTGCTCCTTATTCAAGTCAATGTTAAAGTTCAATTGCTTTGAATGTGAGAAGGATCAGGCCCAGGGAAGGCAATGTGAGGTCTTTTGCAACCCATGAGTCCCAGACAATTTCAAATCGGCAGCATTAAACTTTTACATTAAAGCACATATCTAATTTTAAAAGGACTCCTGGCAACGCACACTCATTTATCAGATTATGGGACTGAGCCCTTAAGAAACACCAGAGAAAATGTTGGATCAGGTTAGTTTCCTAGTTCTTAACTCACTTACAAGCCTGCAAAAGTGGGGCATTTTTGTCAGGGACAAATTTTTGCCAGACAGACAGGAAGAAAACCCCACCAGAAAAAGAGTTTGGTTGGTTTATTCAGTGGCCTCGTTGTGCTTTAGGCTTTGAGTAAGGGAACGCAATGGAAGTCCTTGTACTAGCTTCTCCTAAGAATGCAGGGAAGGGCAATAAAAGGGAGCAGATCCTGTTCTGGTCATACTCCACTTCACTCCTTGGATCTGTAGGTGACATTAGGCAGCACATGGTTAATGAAATCCAAACTGTAGTGTCCCAATGTGGGGTTGTGACTACATATCACCTCTGTTTTTATTTGCTTTTTAAAATCACTAACTACAGCATGTTTAAATGAAATTACCATATTGGTAAAGTGTCACTATACTATGGATTGTTTTTTTAAACTTGTCAGAGAAATAAGAGTTCAGGTTTTGTATGAACAACAATTCTAACCCCCTTAGCAACAACAATAAGCAGATATTGACTTTTTTCTGGGAACATCAAGATTTGTTGTTCCATAGCAAGTGGCTTCAGAGGTCACTATCAGACTATGGCATCCCACAAAACCTACTGCAAGAAGGAGCAAAAACAAACAAACCCCAATAAAAATCACTTCAAATTAATTGTAAAATACTAGGATGCTATTAGACCCATTCCACCCAGAATACAACAGAGGTCACCATTAAGAAGTCAGCATTCAGGAACTGATACCACAGATTTATCATAGTTATGTCCTGTACAAATCTGAGGTAAAAAGTGGTAAAACAGGTATCTTGTTAGCAAATGCTCTCATTTTAATGATGACCACTGTACATCACCACCATGAAGGATTAAAAGCAATCAAACTTTTAAAATACAAATGGTCATCAACTGACCAGATAGCAGCAACAACACTAAAGGCCAAAATGCTGGATAGTTTAGGATGGGACTATCTTTAGTGTTCTATATACTGATACATTTAGATTTGGATACTGTAAAAACTGTTATTCCAGGTACCAGATATTCAACATAAGGTTGCTGTATTACTGAGTTGAACACAGAATTGATATATAAGGTATCGGGACAGATGCACAGAAAATGTGAAATAGATACACAGAGATTAGGAAACAGAACCAAAGATCAGTGATGGAATATTAAAGATATTGGTAGACAGATCATAACTTCCTGTGTAGACAAGCTCATAGTTAACACAGAGTAAGCTGGCATTTGACTGTAAAAACTCTTAATGCTCAGTAGGAATGTCCACACAGGGAGTTCGTAAGGAATAGCTATTGCACTTTAAATTTGCACCCGAGCTTACTTTCCACTAACTTCCTGAGTAGACAAGCCCATATAGGGTTACCAATTTTGGATGAATTCTTGGAGGTTTCATCACATGACATTATCTGTAATTAAAGACTAATCTTTAATTCTGAAGACTCCAGGACAATCCTGGAGGCTGGGCTACCCTAAACCCATAGAGAGTTACTTCACATTAGAACTGGGCAGGAAGTGGTTTTCCTGTTCCATGCGAAGTTTTGTGATTTCTAACAGTTTCCCATTTCACACTGGACAAACCTGAGACCTTTATGTTTTTCAACAAAAAGTGAGACGAGAAACCCCCACTCCAATAGCCTGTGGTCAGGTCTCTCACCTGGGATGTGGGAGATGCAAATTCAAATTCCTACTCTGCCTGATTCAGACCAGGCTATTGCCTATTCTGTGCGGGAGGGAGGCTTAGTCTCTCTTGTTAGAGCTGTTCCACTTTGTATAAATAGTTATATATTCACTGGGCCAGAGACTGACTTTATAAGATCACTGGTTATGGCACTCATATGGGATGTAAATCCATGATATGGATCAGGTGGAGCAGAGATTTGAACCTAGGTCTCTCATTCCCCAGTAGAGTGATTTGATCACCAGGCTCTATCCAGGATGCACCAGTCTCACCTACACATCCATCACCTGAGAAACCTTTACTGACAAAAGTTTTGTTGAACCCGATGCATTCCTAAGAAAAAGTTTTGGTTTTGACAAACCAACATTTTCCAGTGGAAAAACAGCTCTACTGTAAATCTCCGACTGAAGCTTTTGTACTGCATATACATCTCTACATAGTACTTCTAAGCCAAGAGGTACAAGATTTCACCACTACTTTTCAATACAACCATAAAACAGAATAAGTTCAGTGGGATAAAAATAGGAAATGAGAAATAAAAAGGAGAAATAACTGATGACGCCATATTATTAATAAATTATCCACACTGAACTCTTAAACTATGAATTATTAAAACTAATACATCTCATTGTAAAGTATTGTAAATACTGGATAATATATAAATAGATAACATTCCCCACCCCGGACTCCTTCCATATTCTAATTTTGAGAGGCGCTTCCGAACTGTGCAGGCAGTATTTTCAGGCTTACTCAGTTGTGTGTGCAAAGATGCTACATGGTTGCTCAGCCTGAGTATACAAATGCAAATATATGCAGCTGCATATATTGCAGGCACAGTTATGGAGGCCTCTGTTTTAACATAACTCTAACTCAACTACTGAGCATTTAATAATGCAAGAAAAATCACACAAAACAATGACCAAAAGTAAAATCCAAGCTATTTTTCCACGAATGATTCACTTCCTCAGACAAGTATTCTTCTGGCTTCAATAGAGTTTTTTTTAAATATTTTTTAAAAACTATATAAATACAGTTATTGGCATTTCTGCACCAATAGATAGGTCAATGGATACCTAAATAAACACTAAAATTAACTTTCTGCTTTGTTGACTAAGAAAAAATTTAATACTGCTAATTGATGTTTTCTGCCAGTTAAAATTACAATGGATTAACTAGTGAAACTGTTACATGATGCAAAGACCTGAGAAATCACATTAGTGAAAAGAGATGCAAAGAAAGTGTGCAGTGGTATAATAAATCACTCACAGACTTAAAAATGAAATTTATTCAATACAACTATGTAACCTTTCAGACTCTCTCCTGCATAAAATATAGAAATATAGAAATGTGTGAAAAACAAAAAAATGCTAAACCCGGAGAAAGAAAAAAATGGAGATTTGATACAAATGCTATGAAAATAACAATCAATAAAATTCTTTCAAGGAAAACCAAACAAACAAAACATGAGTCCTAACTAACTAATCATCAAAGAATTTTCATTGTAGAATGCCTTGATAACCTCTGAAACACAACACACAATGCTGGCACATTTGTTTTATTTTCTCATTTTTTGCTGCGTGTATATTCAGTTTCCAAATCACTGATCATTCAGAAATGAAAATCAGCAGAACTCTCCAGTTGTATGAGTTCAGACATGAGATTAAAACTGGCCCAGGCAACAAGGTGGGGGGATGTGTGTGGACTCATACACCCCAGTTAAATGATAAGGGGTGGGGGAATGTCCCTGGAGTCTGATACTGTGTCTGTGTCATGTCTAGTTAACATAGCACCTTATTTTGCTAGTGAGGGTGTAATAAGAGGCAATAATACCTATAAACAACAATGTATTTAAATAGTTGGAAACATCGTGTGTTATGATCTTGATCCAAGACTCCTGTTGTTTCATACTGAAATTAAAATAAACCTCATTAAAAAAAAAAAAGGCGGTGAGTGGGGAGGGAAAACAACCCTCTCTAGGCTTGTAAGCCTAAGGGACAGTTTAATGGAAAATATTGTGCATTTAGATGAGCTATTTTTATTCCAGTGCATGCAATCGCTCTCTCCTCTTCCTGCTGTGTTTCAGATACAAATCAAAATAAATGTCCAGTAATTAAATTAAAAGCTTAAACATGCTGTTTTTGTCTGTGTTCACATTGATTTGTTTTGCATACTTCACACCTTTTTTATATCTGTATGTGAATTTTTTATATTTGTATATTTTGTATATTTGTATGTGAATTTAGCCCTCATGAGATGAGTATATCAGTAAGGATACTATTACTTTCCCACGGTTCACATTTTCCCGTGCAGCTCAGTCCTGAACTCCTTACTATTTCAGACATGGGCTTCTCTTGAGTAGAAGATTATTATACCGAGATTTCTTTGTTGGTGATTTTAAGATGTAGACAAATGTCTACTAGGGATTATGATGAGACCAGGATACTTAAATGGGATTTTATCCTAGCTCTCCAGAGGTAGAAAGTTAATCCTGAAACCAAAGTCAAGGACTATTATCAAACAAACAATCTCCAGATTTATTTATATACTGCGATGGGGGGAGTACAGATTGCTAAAACTGAAGAAATGTGTCCAAGTAGATGTCAAAGAAGGAGACAGAAGGGAAAAGACATCAGATTTTAGTTAACCTTTCCCCAGTTCTACACTCAGATCTTCTATTTGCCACTGGGTTTCCAATTACCTTCCTCCTTGGCTGCTAGCAAAAATAAAATAACCAGGTAATAAAAAGATATTAAAATATTATTTGTAGACATAGTCTGAAGTAAAATGAAACTTGCAAAAGTCTTTTGATAAGAGCATGTAATATTGATATATAGCTAGTGTCTATTCTTATTCCATGCTACCATTTCACCTCTCTCACTCTGACATGCAACTGGTGCATGCACCCCACCTCCCTGATTTTAGAGCAATTTCTTGATACTACTGTCTTGTTCAGACCTCTTGTGCTTACAAAGATTTGAATTCCTCTAGTGACTTGATATTTCCAGCCTTCCTCTTCATTGTGATCCCAAAAGGATGACAGTTAAATGTTGAATTTTTTTTTAAAGCAAGCTTGCAGAGCTTTCAACACCAGCGTTCAAATCTCTGGTGAACAGTTGGTTGCTACCCTAGTCACCTACATATGAAAAATATTGATGCTCAGGAATATATATATATATTAAGTGTAAGTAAAATATATGCAGCATTGTTGTAGCCATGTTGGTTGCAGGATATTAGAGACAAGGTGGGTGAGGTAATATCTATTATTGGATCAACTTCTCTTGGCAAGAGAGATAAGATTTTAAGTTTACACAGACCTGAAGAAGAGCTCTGTGTCATTTTATAAGTGTTCTAGACTCAAAAGGGGTTTACACATTTCATAAGGTATTGACTTTCTGGTGCCAGCAATGGTAAAGAGAAGATACAATGTCATGCTGGTTATTTCCTGTGTCCTAAGCATCTAATGCTAGCAAAAGCATGTATTAGCCATAGTAGATAACAATCAGAATTATGTAACTCAAGATTAGGGGTAGCTTTCACAATGTGGCTCTAACTAATTTGTTCCTCACTTTACTAGTCTTTGAAGTGGGATGTTAATACTGATCTAATCTCAGAAGATTGTTATAAGACTTTATTATCAGTATGTAATAAGTTAAGGTCAACACAATAAAAAGATATACTGGAAACATCTATTGGTATTTTTAACGTTGAGCCTTTCTGATGGATTAGTTTTGTCTCCTGTGGGTTACTGAGTCACTGATTTACAAAACATATTGGAAGAGGGCAGCAACAGCTCTGCTAAGTATGCAATTTTGCTACACTGAACACAAATAGAGTATTAGGTTAAGCTAATACATCAGATTTCTAGAAGAGATGTTAAATATTATGAAATCATTTGAATTGTGTAAAGGTGCTTTTATCTGAAGGGACACAACTTTGGAAAATTGCAGGAAGCTGTCTCCATGGTGACTGACTGAAAAAATGCACACAGTTAGAATTATATAGTAACTCCTAGTTTTATATTTTATATACATAATTAAAGAAATGACACTTCACTGATTGATAGTACAAGTTATCTCCAGGAAATGTTCTTTAGTCCCTTTTAAAAACAGAGAATTTTGTTTAAGAAATTAAATAAAAAATATCTGAGAGCAGAATCAAGAGTTAAGCTGTATTAGCTTGATGTTCATATTACTTAACATTTTTTAAAAGATCTCCTTATCACCATGGCACTGTGCACTCCTATTCATAACTGGAGTTTTGTCTGAGTAAAGAGTACAGGATCAAGCTCATAGTTATCTACTTTGAGGTCCTGGCAATCACATATTTTGGAATTGGTACCAAATCCATTGTTAGCATTTCTGAAACTATTGCTTCTAAAAGTTGGCACCAAATTACACTGTGACAAATTAGTGAGACGTGAGTATAATTTGTATGGCACTTTCGGGTACTAGACAACTTAATCCTCCAACCTCTTTCCATGTCTCATAAACACCATTCATAGCTGGTACAGTAAATACAGCAAGAAAGCTTTATAATAAGGTACAGAACTGGTTGTAAAATTTGAACAATCACTTTATGAAGTTTTAATGAGATACACTGTGCTAAATGTATTTGATTCAGAATAAAAAAGAGCTTGCTGAAAACCTCTACCAAATGCTTTGCCTCCTGGATTTTGATTAGATGGCTATTCTTTCTTTGCCCTTAAATACACAGTTGGTGATCTGGCTTTTCTCTAGCACAAAACAGACTTTATATTGACCATAGTATGTTTTAATGAATATGTTTCATGTATACCTGTGGAGTAAGGTGGATATGGCTGTTGGAAAGTTGATTTGGGCCACATGTGAGTCAGTGAACCCTATTTCTTCTTTACGGGTTCTGTCTGCATAATATTCATATTCCTTGGAGTTTGATTTTTCGGTTGAGTTTAATCAAAAATTAGACAGAGCGAGACCACAGCCCTGAAGTTTAGATTCAGGAGTCAAGCTTCTCCAAATACTCAAAAAGTGGACTGTAATTATGGACTTCAGCAGGAGCTGCAGTTCAGCACTTTTGAAGATGTAACTGTAGCTCTCTCCAGGTGCACTGGCACACAAACATGGGAGCATGCAAAATAAGTGGGTAGTTTTCAGGCAGCACTGGTAACTAATTTGTTCCTTATTTTACTAGTCTTTAAAATGGGATATTAATACTGATCTAGTTTCACAAGATTTTTATATGACTTTACTAATATTTGTAAATTGCTTTTGAATCCTCAAATGAAAGTGCAAAGAACAGTATTTTTCATTGATTGCATAGCCATTTCCAGCAGCCTGACTCCTACTTCATCATGGAAATATTAATAGAAAATCTTTGATGTGAGCCTCAGCCACAAATGGATGTATAAAATCCTTAGAGCAAACCTTTGACTGTATTGAGAACCCTCAAGCATCTTAAATAGTACTGTAGCTAAAATGGGAAGTACACAGCACAGTAGATCTTTTTTTTTGTTTGCAAACCCACATGAATCTTTTGAAAAAACAAATATCTCAAAATGATTATCAAACAAATCACACTTCATTTTGTAGGGCTGTAACCCTTAAAGCTCTTTTGCATTCAATATTAGCCATGACCAGTGCATGCATGCATGCATCTCCTAAAGGACTTTGACTGCAGAACATTTTCTCTGATTGCACCAAAGAGAGTAAATAAAAAAGCAGCATACATAGGGTTGCATAATCATACACCTAACAATTAATAGATAAAGATTAATCTATCGTAATCAAACTTTATATTCAAACAAAAGATTTGTGCATTGAAAAGACTAGAATCACTGAACGCCTTCAGCCCTGCAGAAATTGTACACTGAACATCTGAATCAAGATCTCTCATCCATGACATAATAGCTTGTTGCTGTGCACTAAGGACAATAAGCTATCTCATAAGTAAAATGAATATGAATATTTATCTATCTATATCTTAAACACACTACTGCAAGTATAACAAAACATATCTGCCTGTCAAACAAATGACCTGTCAATGCCCAAAAGATTTTAAACAGGAATCTTTTAGCCTGATAAAGAAAACAAACTTTCCTATTGTTCTAAGGTCTTTGTCTTGGTTTTTTATATCAACTTACAAAAAATCAGACAGATGGGGAAAAATATCTTCTGTATTTTCTCATCCTTCACAGAAAGAAGCTTTACATAAACATGGATATACTTACTTACAGAAGCACAATAGAAATGTTTGAACTAAAACAAAAAGTGGATTTACTGAGTATCAATAAGTGATCCACACTATTAATGTCAAGGAAATTATGCTCCCAAATAATTAATTTCTAGAATTATATTTGTTAAATTATGGGAATACCGTAAAAAAAACAATTTTGAAGTGAAGACATTACAGTAACTGGCAGGTCTTGATGTTAAAAATTTTAATGATAAAAACACAAGAGAATTAGTTAGCCATAAAAATCTGAGATAGTCATCAATTAAAGGAAAGGCTCTGAAATGCTACTGGCATAACTTCTTAGGCCTGTACTGAGTCACTCTTAATTTAAGAGGTGGGACTAGAATCAGGCACCATGAGGCTTCTGTGCAGGTCACAGAGGATGTGCTGGATGATAATGAATATATTTTAGCAACTTTTAAATACACCCAGAATAGTATTTTCGTACATTACTCAAATTTTCTATACCAATCATAGGATAGTCCTAGAGTACTTCTTATATTCAGGTAAATTTATTATGCAAGACAAATTTTTAAGGGTGACCACCACGTGTGTAGATACCTCATGGTCATCATTAAAAATGTGTCTGCAGTGTATAATGGTACATATATTATGTGTTACTGATCTGTTGTCCATGAGTAGGGCTCCTAGGCACAATGGTAATACAAATAACAAACACCGCCACCATCATGTACTATTCATTTGCAAGCATTCATTACAAGAAACAATGACTTTGGGGCTGTGACACTCCATATTCTTCATTAAAATATTGTTATGATATGAATATGGCATAACTAAGATATATTTTATGCAAGATGGGTCATGTAAGGTATCATTGGAAAGGTTATAATTTGCTGAATGTGATTATCCAATTTGTATACATGTATCATTTCTGTATCTGAAGTTAGGAAGACTGACTATGTACAACTGTGCGTACATGGGGGAATGCTCACCAGATAGTAGGCAATCAGCCTGAATGAGCCATTTAAGGAGGACAATAGAACTTTGAAGATACTAATCTCCCACCTTCCTGAGGAGCTTCCTAGAATGTTGCTTTGACACTGCAGGGTCATGCGATGTCATTACTGGTACAAAGAACCACCTTAGATACAGCTGATATTTTTCCACTGGAAACAAAGAATTCCTGCCTTATGTAAATCCTACTTAAGGCTGGGGAAGGGAGTCAATGAGTGCTCTTCTCCATTGCCTCCCCGCCCAAGGAGGAAGACTGCTGAAAGCACCTGAAGAGACAAAGGAACTACACGGGGGAAAGGCAAGGGCTGAGTCCAGGCTGAGACAAGTCTGTAAAGAGCAATAACTGGAACTCTAAGCTGCAGAAACTCTGCAACCTGCCTACATTTAGAATTAAGCTTAGGTTATGTGTTTTGTTTTATTTACCCTGTAATCTGCTTTGTTCTGTTTGCTATCCCTTATAATCACTTAAAATTTACCTTTTTTCTGCTTACTAGGCCTTTTTCTCATCTCATGTCCACTGATTTACCAGAGGTATAACTCCACTGATTTCATCACAATTATTCCTCCTTTATACCACATGAGAAGATAATCCGTATTTTTACTCCTAGAGCTAAAGATAACTTTTCCTTTTCAGAATGCATAAAAAAAACTTAGTCGTGGATGCTGTATTGTATGTCAAATTTCAGCCCAGCGTGAGGCCTTGTTCTTTTGGGGATGAATTAGGAACACACTAAAAAATGGAGGTTTACAAAAAGCATTGCTGACACTTCATGAAATTATTAGGACTATTACAGCAGCATCACAAATATCAAGTTATTGTTTCAGAAATTTACACAAATTTTGCATCTGTAGGAAAGCTATGCATGGTAATTATCAAAACGACATTTTAAAAAAATTGTGGTTATCTATGCTGCTCCTATTCTATGGATAAATATTAGACTTCAGTTGTTAAATAAACATAATGCATTATCAGCATCATCGAAGGAGAATCATAATCTATTGTAAATATCATCAACTAGACAAGTCAACATCACAACAATCAGTGGATTTAAGCGAATCCCCAGGGTAAATAAAAATAGTTACCATTGCAGCACATAACCATCCGAGGCGATGTCTCAAAGCTGCTCCTAGCAAATGGTCCTGAAAACTTCCACTGATGCCCCATGTGTTAATATGAATACTGGATGATGTATAGGCAGGGAAATAAAGAGGAATATCAAAAAGGGAAACTTTAAGTAGACTGAGCCAAATACTGCCTTTGATTATACCACTGAGTATAACTGGGAGCAGAATTTTGTAATTTTTGATATTGAAGTGGAAGCAGCTCTCCCATTTGGAGCCAAACTTTGTTCTTATTTGTACCCGTTTAGTTCCAGAACATTTCTATTGAATTCAATAGAAGTTTGAAAATAGTCTTGATTTACATTGCAGTAACTGAGAGAAGAATTTGGCCCTTACATAAAATGAAGATGCAATGGTTGATAGGTCAGATATGGAATAACTGATGCCTATAAGACATGAACTAAGTACCTGTGGCTATACCTCTCCTTTTTCTTATAATTATCTTGTGTATAGGCCTTTAAAAATACTCATATAGAATAACAGGCTGGTAGGAGCAAAGGAAGAAATTTAACTTTTTCTTCAACCCTTCCTGATCCTACCCTTCCTAAACTCTCCAGATATTACAGAATGAAAACAAATTAGGATCATTTTGATTGACTGTCCAGACATATATTCTACACATGCCTTAAATTCATGGACTGGTGTTTCCTCTGTCTATGTCACCCCTGAATGTAGTAATGCAACACTGTGTGACAACATAGCAATGAAGTGTCAAGCACAGGAATTTCAAAAAGATGTATTATCAACAATAAAGAATTAAAGGGTATCAGACCTCTGCATGATGAATTAGGTTAGGGCTTTTAATACCAAATTGCCCACTGTTGCCTTTGGTGTACTGGCAGTCCTCGACTTTCAACGTTTGACTTATGATGAATGGCCCTTACAATGTTTCTGAATTGTCACCCTGATTCGACTTATGATAATTAGTTTCGACTTTACGATGCTCGGTCCTGCAATGGAGCGTATTGAGGTTCCGAGTAACAACATTTCGACTTACAATGCCATTTTCAGGAACCAATTGTGTTGTAAGTCTGAGGACTGCCTGTATTTGTAGAATATAAATCTAACATTATAAAAAAATGGATATTAAAGAACTTCTAAAAATGTTAATTATATTCATAATTTTCAGCACCAAAATGTCAAAGAATCTCTTAAAGGGTTGCATTCTACAAAGCAGGAGATTGTTTAGCAATACAGATTATCACTCACAGTACTGGCATCAGTTATTTATACCCTGTGGCTACTTCAACTGTAAAACTCTCTAACACAGGCAACAAAACCTCCAGTGTATGTTAGACTCATAATACAAACATGGACCCCTTGGAATTAAGATGCCTCACATGAAAGCATTTAGTGCTCAACAAATAATTTCTGAATGTCACTGATCCTGGATTTTTTTAAAGCTACTTTCTGCTCCTTTGACAGATGTGTTATGCTGCATTTCATTACATTCTCGCCTTACCTCATTCTTCTTTTGTTTTAGATAAATGATGAGGCTTTCGGGAAAGATTAAGAACTGGAAGGCAAAGCAATGGCCCAAACAGGGTTTTAATTGGAACCTTGAATCCTGTGCAAAATATAAGAAATTAAACCATTAATAATATGATTTTACCAGCAGACACAGTATGTTTCATACGTCTCAGATAGCTCTTACTAGATTTTTTTATATCAAATTCGTGCAGGTAGGATCATGTGTTGTAAATCCCATTAGCCAAATCACAATAAATAATAAAATTCTAGACTTCATATTGTGAAATTTCACTGAAGTAAACTATGAGCCTGGACTTACATGCCCTTACTCATGTGTGCATTCTTGACATCAGAAGAATTAGTTTTGTGTAAGCGTCTACCTAATTGTGTCTTAAAGCACTTTAGTATCTTGTCTTTGGAAAAAAAACCCTAAAAATTTTCGCACTGCTATCTAATATTAATTCTTTTCTTTTGTTGTTACAATACATTCCTGGCCTAATGAATTCTTCAGAGAGTCCAACCATTGTGTTGCAATATGATCCAAATTAAACCAAGTAAAATGCTAAACAATTCAGGACAGAACACATGGAAAGAAATTTCATTTCTCAGGAGGCCAGTGAAAACTCTAAACACAAACACCTCCATAAAAGAAAGTCAGTGAGTCAGAGGTTATTAATTGCAGTGTTGGGCAGATGGCAACAACACAACCAACAAAATAACCCAGACCCAACATGATATATTACATTTTTGCTTGTTTCTAAACTGTCCAACAACAGGTATTCTTGGTATTCTGACATTTCCTCTACAGTAATGACCAGTCATCTAATAGAACAGAGTGTCTATAAACCCTGTCTGAACATTGTACTTCATTTTCAAGAGATTGTAAGCCCTTCTCAGCAGGTGTACATTAGCTCCGTTCCACTGACTTCAAAAGATTGGGCCTGTAGAACTAAACTTTTCCTTTTCTTAGAGCTCAAGGTATTAAGGGGAAAATGTTTATTTCCCAGCATGCTTGCTAATATTGCATAATAAATATACACGTTGCATAAGCAGCTGGTTTGGGATTAAAAACCAATTTTTTGTACTGGTAGCTTGAAATACGTTAGGCCATTCGTATCCAAAAAACATTCTGTGTTAGGCGACTGGTTATCATTGTGTGTGTGTGGTGCCATTCAGTGAATTGTATGTACAGAAAAGCTCATCTCAAAAGTGGCATTTAAATTTCTAGAAGACAATACAGTTATAAAAGCTCTCTTTGAATAGTTATAGTCTGGGTGGGTAATGCTTTTATTTTTTATTGTCTGTCATTTGAGGACTGCCAGCTGATGTGAAGGGGTGCAGGCTAACCTGATGCTCCTGATGTAATCTAAGTGATTGTACGTGATGGCGGAGTTTTTTGGATAGGTGTGTTTTATTTAATGTAAATAAATCAAAAACTAAGTGACAGATGGTGATAAATATAAGATGCTTTGTACACCCTCAAGTAGGTACTACACTTTTCTTAACCTAATACATGATGTCCTCACTATCCACCCACATATTTTTCTATTAAATTCTTCCGACTTGGCAATATTCTATTCAAACCTCTAACTGTGACACATCCATTTCTCTCCTGGAAAGACAACTCTTTACTGGCTGAAAGCATATCATGTCCTTGGGTCTCAGCATAGCAGACCAAAAAACAAAACAAAACAAAAAAACCCATAAACTCTAGTTCTAAGCACCTCCAACCTTGCTTCTTTGGTATTAGGAAGTATAGAAAATAGAACCCTTTCCCCTGAAATCAAGTGACACTATCTGTAATAGAGCCAGGTGAAGCAGAGAATATACCTCCTGATATAGCACAATATTGAGAATCATCACAGAAGAGGGACAGGATTAGGTGTAGGGAGGAGGCAAACCCTGAAATTGGGTGACAACCTTCTTGAATGACTTCTAGGACCCACTGGCCAGTCATAGTTCTAGCCCAAGCAGCCTTGAAAAACAAGAAGGCACCCACCAAAAGGAGGGAAAGGCAAAGTAGAGATCCTTGCTGATTAGTCCAGAATCCTCATACAGAGGATCAAATTTGCTGTCTCTGGCTAGGTCCAGACTGCAATATCATGGTTAAAGAAGAACACTTTTTCAACAGTGTGATTTCTTCTTGAAGGAGTTAGATTTTTTATTGTAAAAATAAGAGGATGGTCTTTGTCTTAACTGTTTGAGGTTGTAATTGTTTCCTGCTATATGATAGTTTACTTTACCATAAAAAGACAGATTATTAGTCAGTCCCTGCCCTGAAGAGATTACAGTCTAAATAAACTATACAGACACAGGGTTGTGGTGGCTTATAACACACGAGCAGAATGAATAATGAACAATGTTTCTTGTCACACATGAAATGAACAGACTACTGGTCACACTGGGAAGTGACGGAGCAATCATGCATCATCGGAAGAGTCTGAGGGGAAAATCCTCTCCTCAGAATACTGAGCTTTATAGGACTGTGGGGGCAGAGGAGTGACTTGGAGCAGAAGTTCTTCTGGGTTAGGACAGGCTGGCTCTGGGGAAAACAATCACCCCATGGCTTTGTCTTCAAAGCCAAAAAAGGTGTGTTTCTACCATGATCTAAACAACACAAGTGCACTTGCCTAGTGGAAACAAGGCATTGTAGTTTTACCAAGAGGTAAACTAGGCAATGGCAGCCATGGTCAGTTGTGTAACATTGACTTCACCTGAGTATTTCTCAGTAAAAATTCACAGTTTACATCATACAGGTTCCTGTTCCTTTAAACTCAAGAACTGCGTGATCTCAGAACATACTTTCAGAGAGTGTGTGGCCTCATCAGGCACTGTGCTGCTCCCACAGGGTTATAATGTTAACTAACTGACTTCATTAGTCAAGTCAATTTGGCAGGTACATGAAGATTATCCTGAAATAATCACTCTGCTTTTATGGAGGCAGGTACCATACATTCCGATAGTCTCATTCCTTCCCTGATATGTTCAGACAGTAAATTAAAACAGCTCACCTAAAAATAAAAGTCAGCTACATACAGTATTCACCTTTCGTTTTTAATTAGATGAAACCCCTGAGTCTTGTCATAAACTCATTTACAGACTCTCCATCTGCTCAGAGATCACTTCAAATATGAATTAAAAATATTTTAAAAAGATCTCTTTGAAAAAAACCACAGCATTACTGTGTCTAACAACCTTTTTGTAGAGCAACGTACATGCAGTACTTTTCAGTTTGAACAAATACCACCCCATTCACCCCATTCTTATTGTTATTATCATCAATTTCCTACCATTCTAGTGCATTTGCATCAGCGCTCACAATCCTGTCAGGGTTTTAAAAATAAATTATTCTAGCTGTTTATCAAATTTGGTCCAGCATATACTGTTAATTAAAAGCTTTTAGCTAAATTACAGTAGGCCAAATGTAGGGATTCCAGTGTCCCTTCGATACTCTGGCATAACTCTGATGCTAGTAGATATGCATATGCATCAAGGGAGACTATATCCCATAGTATGAAAAATATATCTAAATGTAACAACCAATGCAAGCTCTCATCTCATCCAAAGAGGTCTTCAATAGTTGCTCCACACAGGTATATGAAGGCAGAGTTTGGCTCATAGCAGGCAACCAATGTATATCTAAATAAAAGTAGAACATTTAGAACAATTTTCAGAATGAAATAAATATGCCATCAAATTGGAAAACTACTCGGTGTTGCACAGTGTTATAGTGTCAGTTAATTTCGTTGGGTGGCGGGTGTACAAACCCTGCATGAGTCACAATAGGCTGCTGGGAACACAATCAGCTGCACCCTGCAACAGCTGAAGCAGGTGTCAAGCTTTGAGGTGGGGGGGGGGCTAAAAAGAGAGAGCCCAGCTCAGCTGCTTCCTGGCTGGGAGGGAGGGAGTGCAGACCTTCAGATCTCAGTGTAGGAAAGAAGGCTGTCTGGAGCCAGGAACCAGGGAAGAGTGTTGCACATCAAGGCCTCCTTGAGAAAAGGGAATAGTTTAAGTTTCTTCGTCTTTGTCACTGTGCTTCAGTGGGCCACAGATGAGGATGCTCAAATTCAGGACAAATTGCTGAGAAATAGGGCAGACACACCCCAGACTGGTGGTTATTCTTCCATAAAATATATCAAGCCAGTAACAAAAGTAAACTTCTGTCTTACCACACTAGTTAACAAGAAATCCAAACTGCAGTCTCCTTAGGCATCCCAGCCCTTGTTTCACCACCCAGACACTAGACTTTATGATAAATGATTATTTAAAACCTATTTAATTAAACAAAAGGGTCCTTCTAATACCAATAGATCAGCCACGAAGCCAGAGCAATATATAATTCAGCTCTTACTCAATAATCATGCTGTTGCTAATCCTTTAGTATCTAATATCT
This sequence comes from Mauremys reevesii, assembly GCF_016161935.1. Taxonomy (NCBI): domain Eukaryota; kingdom Metazoa; phylum Chordata; order Testudines; family Geoemydidae; genus Mauremys; species Mauremys reevesii. The sequence goes on along the minus strand of NC_052631.1, from coordinate 88,370,656 downwards.
AAAGGTTTATGTATAAAGTAAAAGAAAGGGGAGACAGTTATAATGGCCAAGGAAAACAAACACATACACTCATTGAAAACTTCTTGTATGAGGTTTGAAACAGTGATGGAATAAACTACTGGCATGTAAAGTCTCTGGTAACTTCCAAAAGGTTGGAAAGTCCTCAATCCATTGATTGGAATGCTCCTTTTAGTATCAGTCCATAGTCTAGAAATCAGAGCAGGAGATGCTTCCAGAATCTTGATCCACATGAAGGGGATGCTCTCAGTCTTAGTTTGTGGAAAATTACAGGCACAAGGTGGAGTCCAGGGTCACATGTGTTAGTCACATGCCCTTGCATGATTTGATGACTCATGGGAGCAGCCATTACTCATATTTAGGCTGCAATAATGATATAAATGGTCATGTTACAATCATACAGCCTCACAGTGTTGATTTGGATTTTGAGGCTAGAAGTACAAGTGAACTTAGCTGGAGGTCTCAGTCACCTCAACCCAGATGGTATTGGAGGCTAGGTGGAGCAGTAGAAGACCAGGAAGGAAACAGGCAGAGCTGCTGCTGCACCATGCCATCTGGTGGGACAGTGTGCAGCCACAGGGTGAAATCCTGGGCTCAGAGGAGTTTTGTCTTGGTCTTCAATGGAGTCAGGATTTCAGTTTCCTTAACTGAATATACTTATGGTAGGATATTCAAAACGTCCCAAAATGATATATATAAAATTTGCTGATAACTCCAAGCTGGGAGGGGTTGCTAGCACTTTGGAGGACAGGACTAGAGTTAAATATGATCTTGATAAATTGCAGAATTGGTATGAAATCAGTAACATGAAACTAAAGGACTAATGCAAAGTATTGCACTCAGGAGTGAAAAAAATCCAGTATAAAATGGGGAATAACTGATTAGGCAGCAGTACTGCAAAACAGTATCTGCAGGATTCTGTTAATCACAAATTGAATATGAGTCAACAATGTGATGCTGCTGAAAAAAAGGCAAATATTTTGGGTGGTATTAACAGAAGTATTGTATGCAAAACATAGGAGGTAATTGTCTCACTCTATCTGGCACTGGTAAGCCCTCAGCTGAAGTATTGTGTCTAGTTCTGGGCACCACACTTTCAGATAAAATGTAGAAAAATTGGAGAGAGTCAAGAGAAGAGCAACAAAAAGGGTTTAGAAAGCCAGGGCCGGCTCCAGCTTTTTTGCCACCCCAAGCGGTGAAGAAGGAAAAACAAACAAACAAAACAAAAAAAATAAAGCCGCGCTCGCAATCGGTGGCAATTCGGCAGCCAGTCCTTCCCTCCGAGAGGGACTGAGGGATCTGCCACTGAAGATCTGGATGTGCCACCCCTTTCCATTGGCTGCCCCAAGCACCTGCTTCCTGCACTGGTGCCTGGAGCCGGCCCTGTAGAAAACTTGACCTAGGAAAAGGTTGGAAGAACTGGGCATGTTTAGTCAAGGAAAGACTAAGGGGAGGACTTGATATGTGCAAAAGGCTGCTTAAAAAGGACAGTGATCAATTGTTCCCCATGCCCACTCCATGCGGGACAAGAAGGAATTGACTTAGTTTGCAACACAGGAGATTTAGGTTAAAAAACTTTTTAACAATAAGGATAGTTAATCACTGGAACAAGGTTATCATGGGAGGTTATGGAATCCCCATCACTGGAAGCTTTTAAGAACAGGTTAAACAAACACCTGCCAGTTATGATATGCCTCAGTGCAGGGAGATGGTCTACAGTACCTCTTGAAGTCCCTTCCAGCTCTACATTCCTATGATTATAGAATACAAAGTTCTACTGAATGTCAGTGGAAATTGTGCTTTAAGTCATTTAGACTCTTGAAAATCCCACCCTTTAGGACTCAAACCCGTTCTCATTGAAATCACTAGAATGAATGAATCTTTAAATCCTTGGTCTATGGAGTCTGGATTATTCCAGTGCTAAGAGTTAATGCAAATACAGTTGGTATCAAGAGCTCTGAATCACCAATATCAAGATAGTGAGAATGGATGATTCCCTTCAGCTTCTCAGTAGTAATTATGTGATAAGGTTTTGATTTGGATTAAAGGTCCCAGCTGTTTTACCTTATCACTAAAAATAATCTCACTGGATAAGAAATATTACAATAGAATATTTTTTACTACTCATTCTCAGGCTGATGTTTACAGTTCCTATCAGGCAAGTTCTAATTTCCATTTAGAAACTGCTGGATTTAAAACAAATAGATTTGTTTAAAAAAAACCCAGAAAAAATACAGAAAAAAATAGAAGACTTGTTGGACTCTTCCTTTTTTATGCTTATCTTTTAAATTAACTATAATGGTGCTTTCATATTAATAATAAGCTCATTAGTAAAAGACTAAAGCAATTAGAGATGGTCTCTTTGTCTTTATCAAGCATGACTGTCAAGTGAGACTATTTAGAATGGTTCAGATTACATTCTCTAGTGTGGAAAGTATCATTTTGACAAGCCTAAATATGCATTGCTTCCTGACATAAATGAAAGCTTTGAGCCATGCTTTTTTTTCCAACTAAGAACAGCTCTTCAGAGACAGAAAAGTAAACACTAACAAAGCAATTATCCCCTCTAAAAGCATTTTTCTGCCTTAGGTCTTGCTATTCGCTGTAGGTTTCCTCTTCTCTCAGGCTTCCTCTGCTCCAGTAATGTGCTCTCTTCAATGTACTTCTGTACACCTGGTCTGATTATCCAAGACTCAGGAACCCTCTTTGACTCCAGCTGAGATCACTTCTCTCAGATTCCAGGCCTCACCTCTTTCTGCTCCAGGATTTCTCATTCTTCTCCGTCTGTTTCACACTAAATGGATTTCTTACAGGTCTCCTGTCCACTTTTTCCAACAGCCATATTATTGTTTGGGATTGTGGACTGTTTTTCACCTCCTCCTCTTGCAGTGCACTACTCATATAAATCAGATATTAATTGGAATTTATGAGGTCTGTCAGGGGTATGCCTTGTATGATCAATAGCTAATGATTCCGTCTGGCTCTCCAAAAAAAAAAAAAAAAAGAAATAAAAAAGTGATAAAAATCTATCCCCCTCGGTTTATTCTATTCCAGAATAGGATCCACCTATAAAGACAATAAGAAAATGCTTCACATCACTTGAGACACTTTGTCTAAGGACCCACAATCAGCCAAGGTTGGGCCTTCCCATCCCCAAGAATAGAAACTAAAATGGCTGAGTACCAGTATTGCTAATCACCTACGCAAGGATCTCTTGTAATATGCATATGGATAAACCCTTTTTCTCAATTCCAACCTAGCTAAAAAAGGCTTCAAGTTACCAATCAAGTATCACACCCTGCTTTGCTATGCAGCTTGCCCATTGTACATGTAGTATCAAGAAAAGAGATGGGTGGGGAAGCTGCAAGGTAAACAAACTTGATATGTGACTGGAAGACTGAAGGTCAAATTGGGCAAACTGTTACCCCAAACAATCTAAGCCACATGTTTTCACCCCAAATTATGAACTATATATTGTATTCCTTGTAAATCAAATATATGATGAATAGTCTTAGTCATGTTAAATCAGAATCTGTACATTTGCCGTGTGAGTCAGATCTACATCCTTCTGTATGTGGAAAATGTCTGTTCTACTAGAGAGACAATTTTGGGTGAGGTAACATCTTTTATTGGAAAAAATTCTGTTGGTGAGCGAGACAAGCTTACAAAAGAACTCTGTATAAGCTTGAAAGTCCTAAATAATGCAAAATGCTTATATATAAAATCAAAGAATGCATTATGTATGCCCTCCAAATCTAGAAGATAAGGATTTTGTTGGTTTTCATTTGTAAGTAATTGTTGTATTCTAGAAATAATTGGAATTTTCTGGCAATAGGAAGGAGAAATGTTAGAAGACATAAACCAAGGTATAACTTTGGGATATTACGAGATATTGCTTTGAAGAGAAGGAGAATCCCAGCTGATAGTTGGAGCTAATATAGAAATACCATCCTTGAAATGAATCACCCTCAAAAAGCTTCCGATAATAAAAGGATTGAAGTAATTTGTTACACACCATCACCATCTACTAGATAACAATGGAAGCAGGCAAAGAAATCGAAAGGTAAAAATTTAAACACTCACTTGCATGGATCCTGAAACTAGAGTATATAAAAGTCAAGTCACCCAGTGCTGAGGAGAGTTGACTGAACCCAACACAAGAAGCTGCAGAAACCTAAGTGTGACTGACGCCTAGACCAGCTGTGTGGAAAGGACTCTTCCCCCATCCCAGGGTTAAGGGTGGTGAGAATTCATTTCAAATATTGTATTTCCCCACCTAATCTTTAATATAAACAACTGTAGGTTATCTTGTTGAATCTACACTCCTAATGAGACCTCAAGTAACCACATTTTAGATTTTAATGCCTTTATAAGTCCAAGCCTAAGAGAGATTGAAAAGAATTTTAAGCATTGTTCTTTGATATAACTACTGAGCCTCAACTCTAGTCTGTGATAATTGCTTGCAAGTCTATATTGTGTGGGTAGTATACACCACTAGTTGCATCTACACTTGAGTGGAGAACTGTTGATAATATATTAATATGGTTCTGGGTGAATTAATACACGGTTGGTAAAGAATAAGCAATTCCTGATTTCGGAAATACTGTTCAAGTTGACCTGAAAAGAACCCAGTGTTAAGCTAGTATGTTAACACTCCCTGGACTCAAGAAAGAGGGGCTATTGTATGGGACTCTATTATGTATTGGCAAATCAAGTTTTTTAGAGTTCAGCTTTAAAAATTGAACTCGCACCGTGGCAAATTCATAAATTGACCCTCTTTCATGCTTACGGGTCACACGAAAATTGACTCAGTGTTTTTTAAATTCTTCAAAATATATTCCAGTTGACACTAGCAGCCATGGAAGCCTGGTCTCTGCCACACTATTTGATAAAACATTAAAGGTGCAATTTTCAGCAGTGGTCCGCATTGGCCTAATACTGCAAACTCCCTTTGACTTCACTGGAGGCCCAGGAAAGAAAATGAGACCCTAAATGATTATTTGCCAATTTTCACCTAAGAATACCCGGTGCTTTGCTGTTACTGTAAAACATTTTTCTTCTCTCTGCTTTGGTGCTTTATGAGGGCTCTTATTTTTGTTGCAGCTCTGTTCTTTCCCTTCACCTTATATATTCAGTGTCTGCTTCCCTCTAAACATTCTTCTGTCTTTATTCTATAAACATTTCCCCTACAATCTCACCACTATCATTCTATAGTTTAAATATTAATTGTAATATAAATTGAGCTGTACTCACACCTGCATCTGAAAAGTAATCATTCCAAAGGGAACAAACAGATGTTATCCAATGCTTATCCAACTTTATCCATTATTATTTGCTGAGTGACAACAGTATGCTCAGTGCTCTTTCAGACAGCTCTGTTCCTGTCCCAAGGGGCTTACAATCTACTGCAGGCTACTTAAAATGAGAATAAAACCACAACAACCAACCACATTTTAGCTTTGATTTTGTAAAAAAATCTTTCAGTACTAAGTCAAACCCTTTCTAACAGGCCCTCATGCACAAGTGTTTTATTTTATTTATTCGCTAAAGACAAATTATATTAACAGCAAGTCCCTATATCTTGAGATCCCTAAGGTCATAACTCCCACTTGCACAGTATAGGCCCCTATTCATGCTTTCTAGCTGGGATCAGAGGCCTTCTACACCTCTGGGTGACCCTGCTACTGCTGGGTCCATGAACTCCAGGTGTTTTTTTCTCTCTGGCCTGAAGGTAGAACCTCTTACATTCCTAAAGATGTAACAGCTAAAAACCCTAAATCAAGAGAAAGGCTCAGTTATCATTGTGGTTCAGTTCTTGTTCTCAAAGTGCACTAGTATGTGTCAGGAAAGTCTAAATTACACTCAATCATTTTATTAAGAGAGGCATGTCCAGTCCCCAGCTTCACAACTGTGGAGCTAACTTGGCAGCACAACTGATGCGGCTTCCTGCTGCAAATGGTGGAGCTGGATTGAAGAGTGCCTGGGTTGTGGGGGGTCAATTCTGTACTGCACATTGCCTACTCCATGTAGACCTCAATGCCCAGGGACCGAGTGTAGGGGTGATGCAGGAATAGAGTTAGGCACATTTCTCTACAAAGGCATGAATCCTCTCATCCTCTCCTCATGGTTGGTTATTTTGGTTATTGGGCTGCAATAGTCTCCACAGAATGATTCTGCAGCAGCTCTTTGGTCTAAGACAGGGGTAGGCAACCTGTGGCATGTGTGCCAAAGGCGGCATGCGAGCTGATTTTCAGTGGCACTCACATTGCCCGGGTCCTGACCACTGGTCCGTGGGGCTCTGCATTTTAATTTAATTTTAAATGAAGCTTCTTAAACATTTTAAAAACCTTATTTACTTTATATACAACAATAGTTTAGTTATATATTATAGACTTAGAGAAATAGACCTTCTAAAAACATTAAAATCTATTACTGGCACGCGAAACCTTAAATTAGAGTGAATAAATGAAGAATCGACACATCATTTCTGAAGGGTTGCCATCTCCTGGTCTAAGAGAAGGATCCCATCCAGTACTGACGCCCAGTAAAGACAGTTTGCTATTCAGTCAAGGAGCTGGGGGGTTCAGCCCATAGATAGATTCTATAGACTTTCAGAAATAAACTCTTAGAAGTGAATGGCTCCACAACCTCTGTACTGGATAGCCCCCGTTTAGACAAGGAAGGTGAGTCATTGCACTCCATTGAGCACAAGAATTGCAATTTTGGCTAGCTCTTTCCCTGGGTGTGCAAAAAGGAGAGTGGGAAGAAAATGTGTACCCTCCCTCTGGCAAGAGCACCAAATTCTATCCTCTGAATGTACACAAGTCAATGAGCACTCCAGGTATAATTTGGCCCATTAACAAGGTAATACGTGGGGCCAAGTTCTGCTCACAGTGTATACTTGAAGTAACTTCATTTGAGCATCCAAATTCTGCCCTCACAGAACTCCCTTTGAAGTCACTGAATAGGCCCACAATCTCCAGGATGTTGCTGACAGCCACTAAATATTTGACAATTTCAATAAGAATACTGACGTTCACGGAGTAAGATTCATATTTTTATGTAATAGAGCAACTATGTAACATCCTATAGATAAGCACACTTACAATAGGGGAAAAAAACATTTCAATGACAGGTTTGGATATCACCACATGCTATGGGAGCTGAGAATAAGTAGTTTTTCCACCAGGACTTCAAGCTGCAATTCTATTACAATTAAACATTTATGGCACAATCCTGTGGCCTCAAGCCAGTAGTCCTTGCCACCAAAATAGGGGCTACATGCATAACTAAGGGCTTGCTGTATGACTAAAACTGAAGGCATTGGGCCCTTACATAGCATTCTTGATACTTTTCAGAGTAAGACATGGTTCCCATGATTTGTGTTTATAAACCTGCACACAAATGCTCCCCAAATCACTCTCCGGTAGCACTTTCATCTTCCTTTACCTCTTCTACGACTGCTTAGATCCTTGGACTTGGGCACAAATCCAATGCAATTTTTGAAAATTTGATAAATTATAGGTTGTCCACTCATCACATTTCTATTTTTGCTATGCCATAATGATAAAAATAGGAGTTTATAGAGTCAAACAAATAGTAATATGGTATTTCAACCTGAATATGGTCCGCTGGGAAAGTACCCAGTGTATACTACATTATTTTTTTATTTGAGAAACCCCACAGACTTGGACATTTTCCATTCAAGTTTCATATAGGCATTGATGTATTAGGTGATTTATAGTGTATATGCTTTACATTTGTTTGAAATGCCTATGACATGGAGACATTTTTTGAATTTGTGATCATTGAATTATGAGCTCCAGGCTGAATTTTTAGAAATTTGGTGGTAGATTTACAATTCAAAGAAGTTACCTAAATTAACAGAAATGCCCTAAAAGAACAGCTGGCTACCTGACTGATCCAAGAAAATGAACACTGAAAATAAACAGCTGCCCTGTAGAAGACTGTGATAACGCTAATCACCCTTTGCATAGTGGATTTATTTTCCCTTGTGCTTATTATGAACTTGGTGAACCTAAGTTATAAATATTTAAATATTACAGACATTCAAGGCATAAATTAAAAAAAAAGAAAGAAAAGGATGTTAGTAATCTGACAATAGCAAATCCAGATGTCTTAAATGAATCACAAGGCTCAATGATCACATCTGAGTCCAAAACAATGATTATGGTACAGTGATATAACCCATTTTCAACCATACTTTAATAAGGCTTTTCTGCTTAAATACCAATGTTCTTTCTAAATTATGAGGGCATAGCCTTTGGATAAATGCCATAGTTTTATTAGCATTCTTCTTACCTTATGAGAGATTCAAGCACAAGAAGTGAGCTGTAGCCCATGAAAGCTTATGCTCAAATAAATTTGTTAGTCTCTAAGGTGCCACAAGTACTCCTGTTCTTTGAGCACAAGAGAAGGATACATAGTTTAAAATTACTGGGGCAAATCCTCAGCTGGTGTGAACTGTCATAGCTCCATTGAAGTTGCATCAATTGAGCTATTTATAGGAGCATCTACCTCATTAATATTCCTCTAATGTTTTTTGTTTTGTTTTGTTTTACAAATTCTCTATTTCAGAAAAATGTCATTAGGGCATATACACTCTATATGGAAAAGGAATATGCATTAAAAATTCATGACTAGTATATTCATTACATCAATGAGTTAAGGCCAAAAGTTTCAGAAGCATCTACTAATTTCCAGTGGACTCAGTTTTGGGTGCCCAGCTTCAGAGACTGCGGATATGCCTACACTGCAATTAAAAACCAGCGGCTGGCCTGTGCCTTCTGACTTGGGCTTGCGGAGCTTGGGCTAAGGGGCTGTTTAATTGACGTTTGGGCTCAGGCTGCAGCTCGAAGCCTGGGATCCTCCCACCTTGCAGGGAATGTCTATTAAACAGCCCCTTAGCCCAAGCCCTGCAAGCCTGAGTCTACTGGCACAGGCCAGTGTCTAATTGCAGTGTAGACATACCCCTGGAGCCTGATTTTCACTGTCATTAAGCCTCTGCAGCCACGGCAGGTTTAAGGCATAGACACTCTAGACTCATGACTAGGGTCCAAATTCCTGGAGTTACAAGATATCAGAATATCAGCTTTCATTTTTAAAAATACAAATTTTCTAGTTGTCATGGATACTTACAAAAGCTTGAAAACGTAAACCAAGTATAAATAATGCCTGTTTGTGTCTACAGGAAGCCTGAAAAAAGTAGAGTGGAAGGCCTTGTTCATCTTAACTCTGACACTCTGGCAGGGTCGGACTGCAGCATGAGGATGAAACTATTGGGGGGCAGGAACGAGGTGCCCATGTGGAGCATGGTTGGGACACCAATTAGTTTAGTTCAGCCTCATCCACAGCTGAAAGTGCTTAGTGCCTCTAGTAACCAAATACCTAGTGTCTCATCTTGGGCATCCAAAATTACAGGTCAATTCTCCAAATTTAGGCTTAAGCTTGTAGCATACAGATACTGGTACTAAAATCATCCTTTCATTAGGGTATTATATTGCGGCTCCAGAAAGCATTGTGTCTTTCTGGGGCACACGCTTCCTGTTTCCAAATTGCTCCCCACTCAAAAGCATGCCTTAAGGACATGGTCTGACTCCCATTAAGACCTTTCATTTGACTTTAATGAGAGCTAGATGGTACAGTCAGCCCCCAAACTTTATTTTTTTTTAAACAAAAAACAAAGTGATTTTGAGGTAAAATCTAGGGAAGGTTAGGCACTTTCTGTAAAACAGGATTCACTGTATATTTTTAATTTGTATTGAAATGTTTATACAAAGTTAGCTGGTCAGTCATGCCCTCTTTCAGTTGCTTTGTCCTCAGTTTGTTCCAATACCACACTGTTATGCTCCCTTTTGAAAGATGAGTGTTGTACAAGCACCGATATGGTCATCTCAAACACTGTAAATATTATTTCTCAATAACTGAACGCTTCAACTAAAAACTGCATCAGTCTTGCCACCAAAATTGTTACATATGTATTTTAAAATAAAAATAAATCTCAAAATCCATTAATAAATAAGTGCAAAGAAAGAAAATGTAAATGGCCCTTGTTAATTGTGTTTATCTCAGTGTGATGCCATGTCAAAAAGCCTGCAGCAAATGTATTTTGTTAAAAATACCACTTGCACAGCAGGCACTAAACATTAGAAAAGAAGCTTGTCATTACTGGGATAAGACTGAAAAGGCTACTAACATTTTACTAAATCATTAATATTATATCTAAAAAAATTTGAAATGCTGAATTAAAAATCCATTTACACAGTACCTCATTTTCTAATATTGTGCTTTCATCTCAGTCTTTCTCTACTAGACTCCTCAAACTTCATCTTACACAGCTTGGGGTGTGTGTGGGGGGGGGGGGGGCGGAACACCCCACAGAAGGACTCTGTGACATTCTATGCTTTGTATTCTTGATTAGTTCTATTTTTTTTTCCCCCAGCAGATTTGTGTGTCTTGGTTGAACTACCTAAAGCGAGATCTTACATGGTTAATAAGGCTCAAGTTGAAGGAAGTGAATCTCTCACATAAATCCCTTTCAATAGCCTAGCTAAAGACTTAATTTTATACAGTCAAAAAGATCTTTGGTTTCCTTTCCCCCACCCACCCACCTAGGGAGAAATTAAGGTAAAAAAATCTAGATTAAATGAACTTTTCATTATTATTGCTCAGAATTCACTGTAATAGTTTTGCCATTTGCATTGGGTCCTTTTCAGTAGTTTTCAGTTATGGAAACTAGCTTTTTGCTTACCCTTTTGAAGTTGATCTTGAGATGACAGGTGAATTACTGGGGTAGAGAGTAACATAAGTGAACCCCAAAATGTGAGAGAAATATGAAAAGGCAAGTCAAAAGTGGCTTGGTATCAAAATATTAAGTTGCTGGAGATCAAATGTGCTCTTCAGCCTGTCTAGGCAAGAGGTACCGTGACAGCACAGTCCAATAGTCCAGTAGCCCAAATTCTATACTAATAAACTGCTTTGGGATTCTAGAGACCCTTTTTCCTACCAGAGAAAGTTCATTTACATTACACAGGTACCTCTGAGAGCAATGGAATGCTCTTTCCCCCAAGCTTAGGCCTTTTTAATGGCTGAAAATGGTGTTGGGGCTCTTTTTAAAACATCAATAATTGAGCAAACACATTCTACACATCAATCATCCATGCATAGTTTGGAAACCTTTTTGGGAGATGCAAAGGGTTACCTAGGCTTAAGCCACAAATGTATCCTATAAATTTGAATTTTCTATATATAGCTAAAGAAATAGTGCTTGGAAATGAGCTTGCTATAGTCCATTCACTCCACTCCAAAGAGAAGGCAGTGGTAGTAGGATTTAGATATTTTAATATATGCACCAATGGTGTCCTACTTAAATATACAAATTACCCCTTAATGTGCAATCTAATGCCATCTACACTTAAACCGCTACAGCAGCACAGCTTCAGTGCTGCAGATGATCTGCTGTAGCGCTTCAGTGTAGCCACCCTACAGCAATGGAAGAACTCTACCCATTGGTGTAGTTAATCCCCTCCTGATAGGCAGTAGCTACAGCAACAGAAACATTGTTCCATTGACCTAGCACCGTGTACACTAGGATTTAGGTTGGCTTAACAACGTCACTCCAGGGTGTGGATTTTTCACACCCTTAAGCAGCACAGCTGAGAAGACAACTTTTTTTTGTATAGGGCTGGCCAAATTCAGCCCAATATTTCAGCATCTGTGACTAGTTAAAAAAATTATAGTATTAACCTGACATGTTTAGGTCACTCACTAAAAAATAAAAGGCTGCTTTTTATCAAAGAGGCCAGTTCTTACTAAACCTCAAGAACACAGGTTTTTGTAAGCACTTACCCCTTGAAAATTCTAGTGTGTATATCATGTGAATGGAAGGATATTGTTCAATATGTACATGCTGTCAAAGGGGTGCTGCATGTTCACTTCTGAGGAAATACACAAATGTACAAGAAACCACATCGGTGGAGTAACTGAGATTTGGCAAGACATTTATTAAATTCAGGTGTTCACAACTGCAATGTGCTCTTGGCTTTGCCACCATTTTTGCTGGTACATGAAAAGACCTGAGGACTAGAACCTGGCTCTGCAGACCCTTGGACAACTGATTTTCCCACAGTGCCCTAGAAGGCTTTGCAGAGGCACAGCAAGGGAGAACTATGGAGAGTAGTTGTTGCAGGAAGTACCACCAATGCAGGGGTGGCTCTAGGCATTTTGCCGCCCCAAGCACCGCAGGCAGGCTGCCTTCGGCGGCTTGCCTGCGGAGGGTCCGCTGATCCCGCGGCTTTGGCGGACCTCCCGGTCTCTTTGGTCTGACTTTGACCCTGACTCCTGCCTCATGATGCTAACCCGATACTGCCTTTTGATCTCCAGTCTGTGACCCTGGACTGACTGATCCTGACTCTTGTTTATGGAACCTGGCCTCACGATTCCTTTAACTCTGGCCCGGCAACTCCCATCCCTTGTGGGCAGACCTCAGCGCAGCTGCAACCACTAGGCAAGACTGCCTATTCTCTGGTCCCTTCTAGCACAGCTGCTAAGATTCAGTCATCTAATTGCTTGATTTTTGGGCACAACCAGGGAGTTAGAAGTACAAGCCTGCATTATTAAAAATAGCCAACAATCGGCAGGCACACTTTTGCACCCATAACTTTCTGCCTGCAATTATATCAAATTATGTGTATTGCAGTAGTGAACACAATGCACTAGGTAGTTTTGAATACATCAGAAGAGAAAATCTGTTTCAGACATAACACACAGGAGAGCCATGAAAATGAGTGGAGGGGGAAACAGGATGAGCACACAAGAGTTGCAAAATAGAATTACATGTCAAATTAGTTTCATGCAAGTGTCTTTGCAAGGTGTGTTCCCTAATATATTGATAACTCTCCTCTCCAAACCACAAAAATCCCCTTCAAGGGGAAAGTGTCCCCCATTGCCTAACCCTCCCTTCTCCTCTATAAAAGGGAATCTATTTTACTGCACCAAATCACCAATTGAAAAGGGTGTCATTTCGCTATGAGAGGTCAAGTTAACACCTAGCTAAATATCAGGGCCATAAGTTACACTTTTTCTGCCTCTATATGATTTTCCTGAAAGAGAGGCCACCCTTTAAAATTTGGTCTGTTATGCTCAGGGCCGCCCAGAGGATTCCGGGGGCCCGGGGTCTTCGGCGGCGGGGGGCCCTTCCGTTCAGGGACCCGCCGCCGAAGTGCCCCGAAGACCCGCGGCGGGGGGCCCCCCGCCGCCGAATTACCGCCAAAGGGGGACCCGCCGCCGAAGTTCAGCCCGGTCTTCGGCGGTAATTCGGCGGCGGGGGGGGCCCCGCCGCGGGTCTTCGGGGCACTTCGGCGGCGGGTCCCGGAAGGGAAGGGCCCCCCGCCGCCGAATTACCGCCGAAGACCGGGCTGAACTTCGGCGGTGGGTCCCGCTCCGTCTTCGGCGGTAATTCGCCAGCGGGGGGTCCTTCCGCCCCGGAGCGGAAGGATCCCCCACCGGCGAAGACCGGGAGCGGCAGAAGCTCCTGCACCCAGCCCCGCAAGAGTTTGCCGGGCACCCCGGAGCGAGTGAGGGACCCTGCTCCAGGGGCCCCGAAAAACTCTGGTGGGGGCCCCCGTGGGGCGCGGGGCCTGGGGCAAATTGCCCCTCTTGCCCCCCCCCCCTCTGGGCGGCCCTGGTTATGCTTCAATTATGGTAAAAATAACTTCTCTTTGGTAGAAAGATTAAACATTCAATTTCAGCCAAAATTAAATGCATATTCTGTTGCCCAATATTGCCTTGACACCAGGTCTTGGACAGGAGAACAGGATTTACAGGAAAGGAATTTAAAATCCAATAAAGACAACCATTCTGAACCCTGAAGGCTTCATGTCTTTAATTTGGGGGCTTTGCTTCACAAAGGGCATCATTGTACAGCTCAGTCTCAGAAGCTGACACACAGCAATTTATGATTACAATCACCTCGCATCCAGAATTACTCCATAAATGTTTGGATACTTCACCTGACACTAAAAAACAACAGTTAAAAAAGTACCATGTATCTTTTACGGAGAGTTCAAGGACTGAAGAAAAAAGTGTGAATGACTTCAAGACCTCCTGGACTGGCTATAATAAGCTGCTTTCACAATTGATTGGGGATACTAAGACCTTGTCTTATAAGGTTGATGATATAGAAAAAATAGAATGCAATATCTGTGACTAGACACACCTCAGGGCAGAGTGAAATCAGGTATGAAAATGCAGGGCAAAATCCTGCCCCTCCTGAAGTCAATGGAAAAACTCTGACTGATTTCACTGGGCTAAGGTTTCACCCATAATTCTTAACTGATTGGCTATAACTGTACTGGCCTACAGTACCACAGGCTGCAGCTCATTGTCCATCTTGTATTTACCTCCTAATCTTATCTCTTTGCCTTCTCTCATGTAGAACTTAAAATTCTAATGCCCAAGGTCCTGCCTATCTGGGAGATCACTTTTCTCCCCAAATGGTTACACTAAAATTGCAACAAGATGCGGCACCAAGCTGGAAGCCCTCTCAGTTTAAAAAGGAAGAGGCTGCTGGAAAGGCATTTTCCAAGATATACCTTCATATTGGAATGCAATCCTCGCCCCACCTTCATTCCAAAATATCTGAAGTTTGTGGATGTTTAGGCCACACACTAATTCCCACCTATTTTTTCTAGGAATTCGGGAATGATGAGAGTGGGAATTGGTTGGATGGGTTGAGGAGAGTGGGTAAGGGTATTACTGGATTGGTGGCATATTTGAGGTTGGATTTGTCTTTTTAAATGCTTGAATGAGATATTTTAAATTTTAATTTGTAACCACCTATAGCTTTGGAAAGGCACATCTGTATATAAATCCAGCAAAATATGTAGGCAAGACAGAAAAAAATCCAAAATTATTTGGGCAGTGAAGAAAGTAATTTTTCCTCTGCTTAGCTGCTGCTCTGGGCTAAGTAATTCATTGATTCTCCATTCTCTTGTTCCTCACCTTCGGTATTCCAAGCGTCCATCCAGCTGTGGGGAGGACATTTGAGGAACTTTTAGGTTCCAATGATGCCACTCTCGTTTTATTAAAAAAAGGAAGTCATTAAAGATTTCCCTGTCACATAAATCAGTCTGGCTCTGAGAATGGCTGTTGCTCACAGGAGGGGGGCTATTTTCCCCTCTTTACATGTAGATCTGTTTGCTTTCACTAGCGTAAACTCTTCAAGTAGTTTAGCTGTTCAGCCTTCCTAAGCAAATTTATCAGTTTTATGGGAAGGATCCCAAGTGTTGAAATGGTGAGCTTCATAATGTTGACAGATTAAGTCAAGAACAAATAAAACTAGTACATTATTTCAGCAGGGATGCAATCAATGTTCTGTGAAATGAGGTGGTCTCTTTACTCTGAATTGGTTCAGAAGATGGGGAAACATGCAGAGATTCTTTGCAGCATGGTCATGGCCCAGTTAACACCAAATTTTAGAAATACATAAATAAATCCCAATAAGTCTGAGGCTTTGCTACAGTTGAATTTTCTCATTCTCATTTTCTTGGGGGTTTGTATGTATGTGTTTTGTCTTTGATACAATTTGCCAGACAGGTAAAATAGTATTATACCAATCCGACGTTTGTTAGCATTCTCACTAAAAGGCATGGTAGAGTGCAACATGAAACACTTTTTCACGCAAAAGTTGAGCCGTTTCTATTGAGCAGGTAAGTTGTTTGTATCCTTATTTTAACATGGTTTCCATTATGAAAAATTCAATACCCACAAAAAGATATTTGAAATACCAGTGTTTGTTTCTACTTAGAATAGGAGGCATTAGATAACTGAGGTGGTTGGTAGTGGGTAATTGCTGATATTTTAATAGTAGACCAAATCTTAAGGAAAACCCATGAACATGAGATCAAATGTCAACCATGACTGAGATCCAGCCATCATTTGGTCCATTGTCACTGTAACGCAAGGGGACACAGGAAGTAGGAATCCATAAAGGAATGGCTTAAAGTACAATGTGGGTATTATCTTGCAGTTTGTCTGCGGGATTCTTTGCAATGGGATGGAAATGCATTATAATGAAATAAGAGATCCCCCTCTTTCCCATTAATGATCAGGTACAAAGGGGAATATTACTACAGGTATTAGGTCTTCAACTTCAAGCATTTCATTATACTAATCGGCCTTCTCCCTTCATTTTTATTCATGAGTAGCTCAGGGTAGGGGTTTTTTGAAATCACATCTGCCAGACTCTGAAGTTCTGACCTACTTTGCTGTACTGAGAACCACAGTATTCCTTCTGTAGGGCATTCCTATAAAAAACATGCATTTTTACCAGAAACAATTTAAAGGGTTTTTTGAGTTAATAATGAGATTCTTTTAGGTGAAAGGAAATATTCTTTTGGGGGTGAGGTGAAAACACAGAGATGGATGGATATTTCAAAAATCTCAACTTTGAAAAAATATCCTGGAGAGAGAATATGAAAGCTAGTATAAATCATAATATATCATAATGCTACCAAATATTTATTTGCCTAAAACAGGTAGATATATCTAAAATTAGACAGATGCATTGACATTTTTCTTGACAGATTCATAACCCTCTGGTTCCCAAACGTTAATGTTCAATAACATTTCATTAGTATACTCCAGTGTATTTATGACTATGCATTATTAATACAGATATGCGCCTATGAGATGTACAGTTTGTAATTATTTTTCCTTTCAAAACATAATAGCTTCACACTGGGGTTGTTGCAGCTAAGATATTTCATCTCTGAATGCTCCTTCAAACATTCTGGGGCAGTGACAGAAATTTGTATTTGAACAGAAAAGCTGTCAAGAAGGTACTGTGGTGCTATTCATCACATTTTTAATCCTGACCATACTTAGATGCTACTGAAGCTGGCTGTCCAGGACACTAAACAAAGATTGAAATTATGTCTTCTGTTCTTACATATCAAAGCTGCAAAGTTAGACTGAATTCAATAGGCCTGTATTACACTCTATTAATTTCCCATTAGTTCTCAGCTATGCAGAATCCTGCCACACTGTCACTATGATTTAGACATGCAACCTTGATTCCAGCACCCAAAAAAATGGAGCCTGTCACTTCTCATAATTTTACAGGAGATTCTACAAATGTAAATCCTTTTTCATCCTGTCATCCTTTTATGTCTTTAATGAGTTTGCTCACAAACAGTGCAGAATCTTAATTTCACTTTTGGAAATATTAACAGATATTATAACTCTAAGCCTATCAAGTAGCAGCCTTATTAAAGTGTAATTTATACATTTATGGCTAGGTTTTACAAATACCAGTGATATTTGGAATGTTCTGTCATAACACATTTTATTTAAAGAAAAATGCTGCAGCTGAAAACTGAACTAAAGATTCTAAAACAAAGTTTATACATCAGGAACACATTACATAGCATAGCATGCTCCCGTACCAGTTAAAATCTAATATTTGCAAAAACAAATTGCAAACACTTGACAGGCAAATTACTCGTGGATTACCTTTTGTAAAAATTTCATCACAGAAAATAGTTTTACTGTTATGGATATGAGCCAAGATCATCCTGACAAGTACTTTACACGAAAGATTAGCATATTCTCTTACAGAGGTTTATGCTTAATTTAGATTCATCGACTTTTTGCCACCATTGCTGACCTTTATGTCTAATCAAAGTCCCTTTGAATCCAAATCCCCAACCTTTTATCTCTCCTGACAGCTTTTAATTTGAAGGCCTGTAATAAAGTCTATTAAAATTCAAAATGTAGCAGTGTTTAAAGTGGGGCTGGGTTTGCTGGAGTTTTAGATGTGAAACTTCAAATGAACTGAGCACAGAGACTCCAAATTTTTCCATTTTAAGCAGCATACTTAACAGGTCTAAAAAACCTGTTTATAAAGATTGGAGGAATCAGATTCGAATTTTGATCATAATGCATGAATATCTGTGGTACCAATAACATATGAATATTTGTAAATAGCACTGTGTACACACACATTTCATAAATTAACACTAGTGTGGTTGGTCATAGTGCAGTGTCTAGCAGATTCTGCCTTCCCTTAATCCATGCCACCCCAATGACTTCACCAAAGGGACGGCTTGATTTCAACAGCGTGGCTTGGGTGTAAATGAAACAATGTTTCCCTCTATGTCACCTGAAGCATTTAATACTCAAGAATATAAGCCTGTCTTTTCCAACTGTATCTATCCTAAATTTGATAATATACAGCATTTTTAATTATTTTAAGAGTAATCGGTTAACCTGTGGAGAAATATTAAAAGAGATGCCTGAAGTTGTTACAAGATTCAAAGTTTCTCTCTGATCGGGTGCAGGTTCCTCTCTGCTTCCTCAATTTGAATGTGTGGTACATCTCTCTAACATACATGACACCAAATTTTATAACTGGTTATACCCTAAGCTGCATAGTTTTACCACATACCATGCTGGGAAGAGGAGCAAAAATGAATATGAGGGTAAAACAGGGTTTAAAGACTAGAACGGAGATAAACTAAAGTATTATTTCAATAATGAAAAACATGTAACTGAAAAGTCAGACATGCAAATTAGAGCAAGCTTCCAGTAAATCTCACCCGCGCCATGGTCATTCACATAAACCAAACTATTTCTATAGAAATGCTGGACAGCTTAGTATATCTGGGATGAGTTGTTCTGGCATATTTTATCTAATGTAAATCTCTTAACATCGAGGTCATGTTTTAGCATCAAAATATTAATTATGGCGAAGTCAAGTAAACCTCTATTCATGATTGTTTTCAAGTTCCTGTTTCCTGTCATAGCATAAGTGTAGTGAGGCTGAGTGGCCTCCCTCCAAGCGGGCGAGGGAGGAACTATTGCATGCGCCGTGGAGGGCGGAGCCTAGATCACCCTGCCTCCCCCTCGCTGGAAGTACTGGAGCGTGGCCAGAAGTATAAGAGGCTGGCCCTGCAGCACATTTGGGGGAGAACCTGCGAAGGAGGAGGACGCTCTGCTGGTTCTCCCCATGTGCCCGGGAGGAACCTGCACCTGGCTGTTCCTGGAGTCCTAGACGCTGACAAGGACTGGCCCGGAGTACCTGCTGCTGTTTATCCCGAGGAGCTGGAAGAAGCCTGGAGGCTGCAGGAACCAAACCCTGGGGAGGCAGGAAGTAGCCCAGAGGCAGCCACGGAGCAGCTGGCTGCAGAGCCTGGTGTGGCTCAGTCAGCGTGTTGAGGCTGGATCCCAGCCGACGCAGGGGCAGCCAATCCTGCCCCTGCCAGGGCCCTGGGCTGGGACACGGTGGAGTACGGTGGGCCTGCGTCCCCCTGCCACCCCTCACCGGGGCAGCTGACCCCCACACTGTGCAAGGAGGCTCGAGCTCAGGAGAGGAGCTTCCCTTGCCACTCACCTAAGAGACTGTTTGTTTGCCGGCTGCCTGAGCTCCGCCCTGAGAGACGGCATTTAAGGGTTGACTACTTGAGCTACCCAAGCCCTGGCTGAAGCCGGATAGTGACTCTTAATCGCCCGGCCCTATTGTGGGCTCCTGGCAGCCTTGTAGACTCTGGACCTGGCCAGACAGGGCCCACCTGAGTGACCTCCCTCCGAGTGGGTGAGGAACTATTACAATAAGCAATAGGTGTAATACAATAGAGCACCTTGTTGCAAACCCACATCTACCTTTTGGAGCCTCCTTTATATATCCACAGTATTCTAACATCATGAAGATGACTACTGATGTTTTTGTTCTTTCCAAAAAATATTGCACATATTGTGCCTTTAAAATGATCATACCTATTTCAGAACATAGGCAAGGAGAAAAATGGGCTATAAATTTCCATTGATTTAGCAGCTGTTTTCCCTACGAATTTTTAAAATTCCATCTAGAATTTTGCAACAATGGCTTTCGTTTTGATGATGACAGCAGCAGTATTTTAACCGGAGCATATAGGAGATTGGCCCAAACTATAAAATGTAATTCTGGGGTTGGAATCCAAAATTTCCTAGGGGGAAGGGTATTTCGAAAAGCATTATAGATTGGGCCCATCAGGAGGGCATATTTAGTTTCTTGGGCTATGTATCTTTTGGCATGGATCCTGCAATAAGATACATGCAAGTGCCCGACTTGCAAAAAGCCCGACTGAAGGCAATGTCAGTCCACGTGGACTGAGGGGTCTGTCTACATAGATCTCATTGCAGGATCAAAGCTTAAATTCCTTTGAATGTAACTGGCAACTTCTCTTTATTTATGACCTTGTAGGTAATTAAAAGAAAAATAAACAAATAAAAAACTGGATTTCAGCCATTCCAGTTCTGTAAATATACTAAAACAATTTAAAACTTAGAATTCATGTTACAATAGTTAAGTATTAATATTGCATTCTTTGCTACACCAGAACTCAGTGTTCAAATTGTGGCTTCTTTGCTAATAATGTTGTTTAATCCACTGCAGCTACCTTTAACTTTGGAGGTATTGAAGAATCATGAAAGGCAGAACGTTTCTCTCTCTTATTTCCAGTTTGAGTATATGCTGCACTGCCACTGACTGATGCAAAAATTCTTGATGGGCAGCACAGAACAACAACTTTGGAAATTTAAAATCTGAGCTACAAATGTATTTGCTGCATCAGAGAACACACCAGATATTTTCAAAATAGCATAAATGGATACTCAACAGAAGACGGTTATGCTTGTTTCTCATTATCTAAACCACTAGGAGGTTGCAGCTGCAAGCCTTGCTGTGCTCTAGCACTAGCAGCAGGCATTTGTCTTTCTTTTATTTGTTCCGATTGTTCATTTTGCGCACACGCCACACTCTGTGGCGTTGATAGCTAAAATAAGCATAATTTCTTCCATTGTTTGAGCTGTTTTCTGGAAGATTCAAAAAAAATTTGGAAGACTGCTTCTGGGCAGATGTTCATCATGTTCTGATGGCATTTTCTGGAACTGCAGTGGAGCATGTGTTGCAACTGTATTCAATGTCACCTCAAGTTCAGAACCCGCCAAGCTGCTTCCTCCAAAAGCAGCTGTCATACCACCCATGGAATATAAATGTACAGATCAACATTTATATACTCACAACTCACACGCATATATATGGCAAGTGGCTATGTTTTTAATCTAGATTCAATTACTTTATCTCCAACATTGTATATGTGTACATAAGCAATCTGCCATAACTCAGTGAGAAAGCTGACCACAGCAAGTACCTGTTCATTAACCATTGCATCTTCAACTAATGATATGCAAGCCCTGATAAGAATTGCCCTGATATGCTGTGGAGAATGTGTTCTAATCTAGACATTTGTACATACTTATTAAAAATAATACTGCAGCTCACCTTTTCTTATAATCCTTATTTTCTCCTGTTAATTCTTTTCCTATTTCTCCTTATTTTCTAAATCATTCAATTTTTCTCCTAAAAATTGCTGTATTTGGTTTTAATAAGCAGATTTTTGTGTGTATGAAAGTTTGAGCTGAATCTGTTCAGCCTTTTTTGAATGCGATGAGTAGCTTTTCCCATTTTACAATAAAATGTATAAGACTGTTTTACCTACAAACAACTCAAAAATGTCTGACCTTTAAACTCGATAGTGGTTACCAGCTCAATGAGGAACAGTTAGCTCGATTTTATTCCCATCAAAATAATGAAGGTAGAAGTGATAGATTTGCTTTTAAGTAGCATGTTACTATGTTATAGAGTATATATGCTATATACTGTGGTTCTGCAGAATTTCATAGGTTCAGCTAGCTTTTTCTACATCTCTACAGAGATATAGGGTTTAGAATTATAACGATGCAGAAAAATCACTCATCTCCAAAGTTCTGGAGTTAAGGTTTGTGAGTACCTAACAGAATGTTACAGTTTATAGAGTTGAATAAAACAACAACAAGAAAACCTAAGATTCTATAATCCATAATTTGTATTTAAGTCTATAGGACTTGAATTATTGGGGTTATTTACAGATAGGTATACCAAACTAGCACTTTACATGATAGCCAGATGGAGGGAAAAAAAGTTGGAGCTCTCAGTCACTTTTAAGGATATATTGTCACTCTACAATATTTTCCTGATAATGTAGGTAAATTAATGTTGCTAAGAGGACAACTGCGGAATCTCCTTATTTCAATTTTAAATATGCTCCGTTAATAATGTGTTGATGTAGGTAAGCATGCAGGACCTAATTTTCTAAGTGGCCTGATGCAATTGCACATCTAATTTGCACACCCAATTATTGTGGCTTTGCAAGCAAATTTCAGAAAGGGGTACTCAAATGGGACGTGAAGAAAAATGACAGCAGTTTGAAGCGGTCTTGGGCTTGTAATCCTAGAATATGTCCTAGGGGACTAGATCAGTGGGCAGAGTGCATGTGATGCAGTGAAAAGTACAAAATAAATACAATTTTTCACATGGGTATCAGCATCACAAGTGTGATTTAAACTATGAATTAACATTAATATAATATTAAGGGTGTTAAATCAAATTTTCTGTTATAAAATTCCTAAAATATAAATATTCTTGAGCAACACTGAATGCTTGATCTCAGTTAAAAATCCTTTAATACAAGATTTTTGCATTTAATCCCTCACTTCCTGGCAATAAAAAAAAGGGGGGGGGAAGTCAAGAGCTCCTTAAGCTTGTGCAGTTTACAAGCTCTATGGGCTTCATTAGTACCGCTTGTAAATTCATCTCTCTGGAAAACAATTTGGCCTTTTAAAATATCCAGATTCATCAACTGGGGTTAGGGAATCCTGTAATCAAACAGCTACACAGTTCACATATAAAGGTGAGAAATGCACCCATCTTTAAAAGAGTGATCCTGCAAGATGTGGAGTGATTCCTGGGAAAGGTGTTGGATACCCTGAACAACTAGCAACTTCCCTGTGAGTTGAGGGTGTGGAGCACATGCAAAGTGCTGTGCATCTCAAAGGATCAAGCTTTAAACATGCAACTGAGAGTTTAATTAAATTTTGCACTTTGCATGTTCAGTAATGTATTTTCAAACATTTATAACTTTATTTAAAAGCCAATTTATTTTTCAAAACTTAGAAAGCATATAATTGCTCATTAAGACATAATTAGAGACAGAGATTCAAATTGCAACATTCAGCCATTTTTGATACTTTTGAAGAGAAAAAGAATCCTGGCTTTAAAAAAAAAAGATAATGGGAAAAGTGTATTTTTTCTACCCTCTGCAAAAACTACAGAAGAAATTTTGCTGAAACTCCAGAAAAAAAATCAACTTTGGAAATAAACCCGAACATAGAAAATTTCAGCCCCAAGAGCATGTTTTAGGAAACAATGAATCTGAGAGCAAGCTATAGAATGTAACCAAATTCCAACCTGAACAATTATGCTCGACATGAGTTGCTATAACATACATACTATAGGTCAGGCTCCTATGCACCTATTAAGGTTGTCTGATATATCCATTGTAAGACCCTGTTTTCAGTTGCTTATAAATGTGGGCTGCAATTTTATACGCTGACTGTCTGAATCAGGCAGACTTTTACTGGAAAATTTCAGCTACCACTATTGAGCCATTTCCAAGAATGAAGATAGGGAAAAAAATACGTTAAATTTTGAATTTTGTCAGGGGTGACTGTTGTGTCAGGAATGTGCCTTTTGCCATGCCTCTGAAAGTCTGCCCAGCTTTGTCCAAGTTAAAAGCTTCTGTAAAATTGCAGTTCACACATGCTCAGTAGCGACTCCTCAGATTTTAGCTGCCAAAAACTCTGAGGAGTCCATGCTCAAGGAGCATGCTTGAGCCTCTCATGACTACTAATGCTGACCAGCCTGTGCGTGCTCCATCAACTAAAAAAGCTATCTTACAAGGCTGAAAAGTCAACACTCAGAAGTTAGGAAATGCCAGAATTAAGGTCACTTGTGCATCCTTAATTCATCTTCATTATGACACACTCTTTAATTACTTGATCACACACAGGATCCCTGTCTCATTCAGTGCATAGAAGGACAATACTACTTAATAAACAGCTATTTAATATTTTGTTTTCTTTTCGCTATTTAGTGTGGGGCTCCATGCCTTAGTTTCCACATATAATTCAAACATTGCTATGAAGACAGAATTATTAATTAGCTCATGGACTTTTCTATGTTGCTTATTGCTATAGTATCTGAGTGTTTCACAGACATAAATGACTTTATTGTCACAGTACTCCTGTGACATGAAATAGTATCCCCATTTTACATTATGGGGAAGTGAATTATAGAGAGATCAAGGAGTCCAGTGGCACCTTAAAGACTAACCGATTTATTTGGGCATAAGCTTTCGTGGATAAAAAACCCACTTCTTCAGATGCATGGAGAAGATGCATCTGAAGAAGTGAGGTTTTTCACCCACGAAAGCTTATGCTCAAATAAATCTGTTAGTCTTTAAGGTGCCACCGGACTCCTTGTTGTTTTTGTGGATACAGACTAACATGGCTACCCCCTGATAGAGAGATCAACAGTATCCACTTATTTTGGGTGCCCAATCTGAGACCCCGAGACCTGATTTTTCAGAGTATTAGCACTCTATATATTCAAGCACAGCTTTCACTGATTTCACTTGTCAATGTGAGTGCTGACCACTTCTGCAAATCAGACCCCAGGGTGTGAAGTTAGGCACCCAAATAATGCCAAACACACCAGTAGTGACCAGCTGTGAAAAGTCTGGTTTAAGTGACTCACACAAGATCTCTATTGCACAGGTACAAATAGATTTCAGTTCTCCAGGGAAGCATTCAACTGTGTTACCCCTGAGACATGCCCTCACTTCCTTTTCTATCACTGCAATCCCCTGCCTCATCCACTATACACATTCCGACTTCTGCATCAAACTGATGAAGCAGGGGTCCTACAGTTAACAACTTACTTCATTATATAACCCTGATTCATCCCCCAGAGCAGATCAGTGTAATCAACCTTAATAGATGGTTGTACCAGTCCCACCTACAATGTCCCCACACACATATCCTGGGGGTAAGGTGAAGAGAGAGACTGCATATTGGATCGTTGCCACTGGTCCATCTAATTGGAATGGGATAGGGTTAGTCTGAAGGATGCTAGATAATTCTGAAGGAACAATTTTATAACTTAGATTAGAGTAAGTGAATATGAAGATTCTGTAAGACATACTATCAGTTTAAAATAAGTTTATAATAAAGCTTTAAGAAGATTCCGAATATGCCACCTATCTCAGCAAAAATGATGGCAATGATAATTACCCATACTTTAGGGAGATATTATCATTTTAGCTAATTAAGTCAAAATGTCAATGATGACAAAGGAAATTGAACTTTGTAAGATTTTCAGGATCTCTGGGGATAATTCTTAAAAACTGAAATGCAATATCCAGTAAAATATATAGTGTGGTGTGAAGGACAGAACTGCTAATACTCAAAGTGGATAGATCATTTTTTGGAAGAAGCTGGTTTATGAAAAAGAATATTAAAGATGCACATTTTCTGTTTGTAACCTAACTTCAGCTAAAAATCAATTAAAGTACAAAGCTTTAAAATATGTCTAATAGTTAAGCAGCAATAAAAAACACGTAATGAGCCCGGTGATACCTTCTAATGCCACTGCTCATGATTTACATTATGAAAAAGCCATAAAAACAAGGCCTTGATTCTCAGTAACAATACAGACCCTTTGCACCACTCTACTGGCAGCAAGGAGCTGTGAAGTTAGCTTACCTAGTCAAACGGGCATTCACCAAACTAGGAGGAAAACCCCAGGGTTGGGAGCTGGTATTCACCACCCTCCTCCTGATCTCCTGGTACAGGTGGAGTGACAGGAAAGAGAGGGTATGGCTGGGAACCCTCTGGGCTACAGCAATTATAGGCTGTTGGAACAGTTCTTTGTGACCAAAGGCAGCTGGTACAAGCTATAATAAATCCACATACTGCAGATAGTAGACAAACACTTGTAGAATTGTGCACACTCACGGGACTAGAAGCTGGTCTTCCAGATCCAACCCTTCCCCTGCAACAAACAAAAAAACCCCACTGATCTCTACCACTTGGATCTAAAGACTCCACTCTTAGCTGGTACTAGCAATAGACCAGAGAGCATGCCTACAGAGTGGTTTCCAGGAGCCACAAACCTTAGGGAAACGTTGGACATGGAGATAACCGTTTCCTGGTTAGTGGCACAGAGGCAATTTCAAGGGGCGATTGCTTAAATGAGAAGTGGCATGTTTTCTACGCCCAGTCTAGTTTTACATACTAACAGATTTAGCAATGGAAGATCTGTATCTGACAGTCTTTTCATTAGTAACAAAGAACCTGGAATAAAGCCCTTGGAATATGCTTGCAGGAGGCACAATGACTATGTCTAGAAGATTGTTGAATTACTGATGAGATGACTAGTCTTTTGTTGCATGCTGGGAAAGAAGGACGAGAAAAAGTGATGAGGGTTTCTATACATTCAGTGAGAGGTCTTTGTTAAAAAATTAAGCCCCATTTATCTGAAATGGAGATAGTACAGGAAGAGAAAAGAATTTAAGTCTTTCATGAATGGCTAATGGCTCTGCCAACTCAGAACCGTTGCTGCTCCTTATCTGCAAGGTTCTTTTCTGGAATGCCAGCCTGGAGCAATGTCTGGTTGTAAACTCTTCAGGACAGAAATCTTTTTATTTTACCTACTTTTAAAGGGCCTAGCACATATTTGGTGTAATAAGTAATAACAATGACGGTTATGGGCATCAAAATACATCAGTTGCTAGCCCCTGGTTCATAGGTTCTGGGGTCTTTCAATTGCAGTTATTTCCTGGATAATGTAAGACAGTTGAAAACTGGGATAAAGTTGATGTTTTGGATTTCTTCAATACATGTTTCTTGAATCTCTCAATCTACAGCTATGGCTATCATCACAATTAAAAACCTGAATGAAAACCTGCTCAAAGAAATGTCCCAACACACAGCAGTCTAGCAATCCAGCTAGCAATCCAACTAGCTGGTCTAAACCACAGCTACCAACTTTCATGCGGTAAATAAGCACCCTGACTTTCGCAATAAGCCAAAAGCTAATCCCATTTCAAAACAAGCCCGTCCCTAAGAACCTCAACACTCTATTGACTAGATCCCCCGGTGTGCAGTCTGGGACTGTGCTGGGCTCACTGTGCACCCTGGACTCTCTCCCTCCCCTGCCTCTGCTTGCCGGGAGCCCATCAAAAAAAGAAGCAACAAGCTACAAGCCAAAAACTAGCCAACAAGTAACTCACAAGCCAATTAAGCCCAAAACAAGCTCAATGTCTGCATTTTTTTCATGGGTTTGGCATGTCTGCTCTAATCTCTCTTGGGATTCTGGCAGTCATAAAAACTGCTCTGATCAACCCTCTCCCTCACGATAGCCCCTTCCTGCTGTGGCCAATCTAGTGTGCGTAGACTATGTGTCTGAATTTACATTCAGAAACTATTCATACCTGAACCCCTACTATCTTATCATGTAATCCTTTTAATCAGCCACAGAACATTTATATATGTAATTCTACACTGCATTTGAGGATGGTTTAATACTTTAATTAGCCATTTACGCATGGTAAAAATTACAGAAGTAATTAAGGATGGTGAGATTAATTAAAAGCATTAGGCAGTATTAAATGTGAAAGAATAGGATTTTAATTACATTTTCAACTATTTTTCACAATCTCTTGTGTTTGGGAGTAAATGATTAACACAATTATACCTGAATAAGATATGCTGATAAAAAAGCAAGGCTACTGTTACAAAGAGCGCCAATGGCTTTGCATGGATTTATGCTTTACTTTTTATTTATTAAAATTATCTGGATACGGATTAACTTTCTTTTCTCTCCATTTTTTTTTACACTAGCCTTGAAATGAGAATGACCAGCACAAAGCTGAACAGATTGAAAGGTTGTCTGGTTTCACTCCATAGCTTATTTACATTTTTCTCAACCATCTGCTGATAATATGCTTTCTAATGTATTCCAGGAATACTATTCAGTGAATCAAAACTGCGATACCTATGTTACCTACTCAACACACTTAGGAGGACTATTTTCCTCTTTTTCAGAGATGGATGAATACCAGTGTCATGTCACTGTAAGAATCCTTTCCACATCAGTAACAACACATCCTTTGCCGTAGATACAGACTGCTAAAAATAATACTCTGGCATTGCAAACAATAAAGTTAAAGCTGCAAGGTTAATTAATTTTTAAAATCAAATAATCAGTTGTTGTGTGTTCATTTGATCAAAAAATGTAGTGGTTTTTGTGTTTTTTTTAAACTAGGACCTGTAATCTCATCTGTGACATGGCCTGATCTGTACCTGCATTTCATGTATTCGATCTGAGGTAGATGGGGTGTTAGACTGGGCAATTCTGGGCAGGGCTGTATTAATTACTAAATTTCCATGCCTACGTGCCCTGTCTCTGACCCTCTGCCAAGGTGGAAAGCATGCTATACAAACAGTCTTCAGCTGGTGTGGGAGGAGAAGTCTCCTTTCAGAGGCTCTCTACAAGGGCTGGCAGGATTGGGTTGTGGTCAAGAAGTGGCCTCCTTATTTCAAGGCAGACTACGGATCCAAAGACAGAAGCAGTAAATCTGAGCCAGGGAGAAGGAAGTGGCCAGGTCTTCTTGCTTGCTGGCCCTCCTAAACACTGCCTTTTGGCCAAGGTGGTAGGGATTCTTGCCCCTCATGTGCACCAGAAGTTCGCACCTGGGAGCAGGCCTCAGCAGAAGGCGCTTGTGTAGCTTGTGACTAGGCAGGCCCGCTACTAACCCTAGCCCCTCCCATGGAAGCTGTCTTAATCTAGTAGTGCTTCTCAGGATCATGGGGAAAACACACGTAAGCACATTTTTCTTCAATAGCTCTGACATTTTCTGAGAACAAAACACAGTCCTCAGTACTCCAAAGTTTTATGCTTTTTTCTAATTTGCTATTTGTGACCACACAATTAATTTTAATCTCAATACTTGTTTTATTGCTTAGGATTTCCGAATCAATTCCTGATGTGTTTTTCAAACATATTCATCATTATTGAGCATGCTCGGATTTATATTTACAGCATAATGTTTTTCATAATTATGAAAAATGGTAAGCAATTTTTGTTAAAATAAAACTAGAGTTACACTATATTCTGTTTAATCCTTCAGTTTTAGAACACTTTACATATTCAATTATGTTCTAATTTTCCTTCTTCAGTAGATTATATGCCCTTTTGACTCTTTAAGACATCTATTTTAGCCTCATATTGTGATGTCTCTGTCTTGTGACCTGAAGATAACAGAAGTGTTTAACTTACACTAGACTTTAATTCCTCCGGTGCCACTGACACATTGGGCAGTTCAGTTCCTCTATTGATTATAGCTGCTAATTAGTTGTGGAATTTCTTTCCAGGTGATTCAATATCCTCCATCACTGTCTTCTGCCAGTTATTCCTTGACCTTCCTTGGGTACCCAATTTGATGCTTGCCTAGCATGTCTCCTATCCTCCATACAGTGTACATGACCCAACTACCTGAGCCTTCTTTGATTATATTTTCTAACATTTCTGCTTTGTCAGCTTCCTTCCCATGAAATGTGTAATATCTTCCTCAGCCATCTGTGATGGGCAGCTTCCAATCCCTTTTTGTCAGCCACCGTGATTGGCTAAGTCACTGTTTTGTACAGTAGCATACTCAAGACAATTTCATGGCGGGGCTGGGGCGCGGGATGGAGAGGGGCACAAGTACCCACCGGCGCCGGGGAAAGTTGGCACCTATGGTACATCTACTGGAAAAGTCTGTTAACATGTCTGGGGATGGAGTGGGAATCCACCAGGGACATCTCCATGAAGCTCTCCTGGAGGTACTCTGAAAGACTTTGCAGAAGGTTTCTGGGGAGGGCTGCCTTATTTCGTCCTCCATGGAAGGACACTTTACCATGCCAAGCCAGTAGCAAGTAGTCTGGAATCATTGCAACACAAAGTAGGGCAGCGAATGGTCCTGGGTTTTGGTCGCATTCAAGCAACATTTGGTCTGTATCTTTCTGTGTTAGCCTCAGGAGAGCTATATCATTCATGGTCGCCTGGTTGAACCAGGGGAATTTTTGTAAGGGAACAGTAAAAGGACCCCGTTCATGCTGGGTTGTTTGCGCTTGGCTAAAAGGGATCATCCCTGAAAATAGCCACATGGTGGCGGGGAGGGGTGAAGGGATCAACCCAGAGAATAGTCACGCGGTGGGGTGGGGGGAGGGGTGTGCTGCACATCCACCCGAAAACTGTAGCCCCTCCTTTAAAATGGGAAACCCAACCACCATTGCTTGCAATGGTTGAAACCATTCCCACATGTTATGAAGGTGGAAGAAGCCAACCCCACGTACCCTTTGGCTTACCATGGCTGCCTGGAAACCAGATTCTGTTGCCCAGCTGTGTGTGATGTGTCACCATACCAGCAATGCGACCTTGTACCTAAAGCACATGTGCTGTCTGCTGTGAATTGCTTGATTCACTGTGAAAGAGTCTCCCTTTTGTTCTCAGAAATATATCTTCTTAAATTCTACTCTCCCTTTTTATCCCCCCGCAGGTACAAATGTTTCTACGCTCCCTCTATCATCTCCATCCCAGAGGTTATTGCAGATTAGAAGGCGAAAAAACCCGCACTCATGATGATGTGTTTTCTGAGCTCATGCAGTCCTCCCACACTGATAGGGCACAGCTGAATGCGTGGAGGCATACAGTGACAGAAGCCAGGAAAACATACAGTGAGCACAATGAGAATCATAGTCCAACCCCCTGCTCAAAGCAGGACCAATCTCCAGACAGATTTTTGCCCCAGATCCCTAAATGGCCCCTTCAAGGATTGAACTCACAACCCTGGGTTTAGCAGGCCAATGCTCAAACCATTGAAGAGGCAGGAGGCGATGCTGAGGCTAATGGGGGAGCAAACGGACATGCTCAGGCATCTGGTGGAGCTGTAGGAAAGGCAACAAGAACACAGACTGCCGCTGCATCCACTGTACAACCACCTGCCCTCCTCCCCAAGTTCCATATCCTCCTCACCCAGACACCCAAGAACGTGGTGGTGGGGGGAGGCTCTGGCCACCCAGTACTCCATTCCAGGGGATGGCCCAAGCAACAGAAGGCTGTCATTCAAACAGCTTTGATTTGTACTGTAGCTACAATAAGCAATGTGGCCTTGTCCTTCCCTCTTTCCGTACCCCACCCGGGCTACCTTGTCAGTGATCACACTTTTTTTTCCCAATTAATAAAGAAAGAATGCATGGTTTCAAAACTACAGTGCCTTTATTTCCTTTGCCAGCTGTGATTGAAGTGGGGAGGGTGGTTGGCTTACAGGGAATTAAAATCAACAAAGGGGGCGGGTTTGCATCAAGGAGAAACACATACAACTGTCACGCCATAGCCTGGCCAGTCTTGAAACTGGTTTTCAAAGCCTCTGTGATGCACAGTGCACCTAGCTGTCCTCTTCTAATTGGCCTGGTGTCTGGCTGCTCAAAATTGGCCGCCAGGCGATTTGCCTCAACCTCCCACCCTGCCACAAATGTCTCTCCCTTACTCTCACAGATATTATGGAGCACACAGCAAGCAGCAATAACAATGGGAATATTGGTTGCGCTGAGATCTAACCTAGTCAGCAAACAGCACCAGCGAGCTTTTAAACGTCCAAAGGCACATTCTACCACCATTCTGCACTTGTTCAGCCTATAGTTGAATGCTCCTTACTACTGTCCAGGCTGCCTCTGTGTGGCTTCATGAGCCATGGGAGCCAGGTGTAGGCTGGGTCTCCAAGGATAGCTATTGGCATTTCATCATCCCCAACAGTAATTTGCTGGTCTGGGAAGTAAGTCCCTTCTTGCAGCTGTTCAAACAGTCTGGTGTTCCTAAAGATGCAAGCATCATGCACCTTTCCTGGCCATCCCACGTTGATGTCGGTGAAACATCCCTTGTGATCCACCAGTGGTTGCAGCACCATTGAGAAGTACCCCTTGTGGTTTACATACTGGTCGGCAAGGTGGTCCGGTGCCAAGATAGGGATATGTATTCCATCTATCGCCCCACCACAGTTAGGAAACCCCATTGCAGCAAAGCCATCCACTATGACCTGCACATGTCCCAGAGTCACTACCCTTGCTAGCAGAAGGTTAGTGATCACCTTGGCTACTTGGATCACAGCAGCCCCCACAGCAGATTTGCACACTCTAAATTGATTCCCAACTGACCGGTAGCAGTCAGGCATTGCAAGCTTCCAGAGAGCTATCACCACTCGCGTCTCAATTGTCAGGGCAGCTCTCATCTTGGTATTCTGGCGCTTCAGGGCAGGGGAAAGCAACTCACAAAGTTCCAGGAAAGTGGCCTTATGCATGTGAAAGTTTCGCAGCCACTGGGAATCATCCCATGCCTGCAACACTATGCGGTCCCACCAGTCTCTGTTTGTTTGCCAGGCCCAGAATCCGCTTCCACTGTATCAACCTGCCCCACTGCCACCATGATGTCCCAATTGCCACATCCGTGCTTTCAGGAACGTCTGTGTCCTTGTGCTGGCGGCTCCTATCCAGGTTCTGCACATACTGTAGGATAATGCACGAGGTGTTTACTATGCTCACAACAGCAGCTGAGCTGGCTCCATGCCTGCCATGCTGTGGTGTCTGCAAGGGTAACCCATGAAAAAAGGCACAAAATGATTGTCTGCCATTGCTTTCATGAAGGGAAGGAGGGAGGGAGGGAGACTGACAATATCTGCCCAAAACCACCCGTGACAATGTTTTTGCCCCATCAGGCATTGGGAGCTTAAAGCAGAATTCCAATGGGCAGCGGAGACTGCAGGGACTGTGGGATAGCTACTGTGCACTGCTCTGTGAGTTGATACTAGTCATGGTATTGAGGACACACTCCAACGACTTAATGCGCTTACTGGGGACATACACAATCGACTGTATAAAATTGTTTTCTAAAGATCAACTTCTACAAAATCAACATAATTTCGTAGTGTAGACATACCCTTAGACGTCGGACTCAAAGGAGCACAAATGCATTTACACTTAAGTGGAATATAATGGAAAAAAATTCTTCGGTTTGAGCTTTCCTCATTAAACACTGTGACTTAAAAATGGACAAATACTGCAAAATGACAAGCATTTATATGATTTGTGTTTGGGGGTTACTTGCTGTGTGCTGAGCTTGTGTTTGTCAGTCTGTTTGTTTGTTTGGTTGTTGAGGGACCGTGTGCTCTGGCTGGCAGTTGGAGGCAGGTTTGAAAGCTCGAAGCCTCTGGTAATTGGCTGAGCCTTAATCGGTGGGCGGGGCATTCACTCAGGCCAGGGCTTTATAAAGCCGCGCACAAGCGACCAGGGAGCTTTGCGAACAGGGGCTGCTAACAGGAAGTTTCGCAAGGGAGTTTAGCAGGGGAGTGGGAAGGGAGCGGGAGTCCCTCGCCAGCCCTAACCCCTTCCCTGTGGTCCCCCTAAAACCTATAAACCAAACCACATTTCAAAGCTCCCTTCTGTAAACCACCCTTCCATTAACTAGGAGACAATGCAGGCAGAAGCCCAGCAGCAGAGTGGAGGCTATCCAGTTTATTGCGCTGAGTGTTGCATGTATGATTACCTGCCCTGTGGGCAGGTGGCGTATGTGTGCAGTCGGTGCAAGGAGCTTCTGGCCCTCAGAGACCATGTACGGGCTTTGGAGGTCAGGGTGGCGGAACTGGAGGAGCTAAGAGAGGCAGAGAGGTATGTTGATGAGGTTTTCCAGGACACTGTAGAATTGTCCCACCTCAGCTTAGACAGCTCCTGTGCTGTTGAGGAGGAAGAACAGCCCAGGAAAGTAGAGCAGTCAATGGGAGCAGAGGGAAACCTTCCCGTAGTCGGGACCCTCCTTCCAGATGGTGTTGGGGTTGCCTCTCACACTGAGGTTGCCTCTCCAGGGGAGGGAACTCCAATTTCTAGGAAAAGGCAGGTGTTAGTAATGGGAGATTCAATCATTAGAAACATAGATAGCTGGGTTTGTGATGACCGGGAGAACCGTATGGTGACTTGCCTGCCTGGTGTGAAGGTTGCGGATCTCTCGAGGCATCTAGATAGACTTATGTGTAGTGCTGGGGAGGAGCCGGTGGTCGTGGTACATGTAGGTACCAATGACATAGGGAAGGGTAGGAGAGATATCCTGGAAGCCAAATTTAGGCTGCTAGGGAAGAGACTGAAATCCAGGACCTCTATGGTGGCATTCTCAGAAATACTCCCAGTTCCACGCGCAGGGCCGGGTAGGCAGGCAGAACTTCAGAGTCTCAATGAGTGGATGAGACGATGGTGTAGAGAGGAGGGGTTCACGTTCATTAGGAACTGGGGAAACTTCTGGGATGGGAGGAGCCTATACAGGAGAGATGGGCTCCACCTAAACCAAAGTGGAACCAGACTGCTGGCACTAAACATTAAAAAGGTTGTAGAGCAGTTTTTAAACTAGGAGATGGGGGAAAGCCGACTGCTGCAGAGGAGCGTGTGGATCGGACACAGACTTTTCTTAGGGGAGAGTCTGATGATAGAGAATCTCCAGGTTACAGTCAGGAGCAAAGGACTGAAAAGTATAATGTAAGGGCCGGATCAGATGATAAACAGTCACATAAAAAAGAATCTGGCACATCAGAAAAAGGCAGGCTAATAAACAGGGACAAGTTTTTAAAGTGCTTGTACACAAATGCCAGAAGTCTAAATAATAAGATGGGTGAACTAGAGTGCCTTGTGATAAAGGAGGTTATAGATATAATAGGCATCACAGAAACCTGGTGGACTGAGACCAATCAATGGGACACAATCATTCCAGGGTACAAAATATATCGGAAGGACAGAACAGGTCATGCAGGGGGAGGAGTGGCACTATATGTGAAAGAAAGTGTAGATTCAAATGAAGTAAAAATCTTAAGCGAATCCACATGTTCCATAGAGTCTCTACGGATAGAAATTTCATGCTCTAGTAAAAATATAACAGTAGGGATCTATTATCGACCACCTGACCAGGACAGTAATAGTGATGATGAAATGCTAAGGGAAATTAGAGAGGCTATCAAAATTAAGAACCCAATAATAGTGGGGGATTTCAATTATCCCCATATTGACCGGGAACATTTCACTTCAGGACGAAATGCAGAGATAAAATTTCTCAATACTTTAAATGACTGCTTCATGGAGCAGCTGGTACGGGAACCCACAAGGGGAGAGGCAACTCTAGATTTAATCCTGAGTGGAGCACAGGAGCTGGTCCAAGAGGTAACTATAGCAGGACCGCTTGGAAATAGTGACCATAATACAATAGCATTCAACATCCCTGTGGTGGGAAGAACACCTCAACTGCCCAACACTGGCATTTAATTTCAAAAGGGGGAACTATACAAAAATGAGGGGGTTAGTTAGACAAAAGTTAAAAGGTACAGTGACTAAAGTGAAATCCCTGCAAGTTGCATGGGCCCTTTTTAAAGACACCATAATAGAGGCCCAACTTCAATGTATACCCCAAATTAAGAAAAACAGTAAAAGAACTAAAAAAGAGCCACCGTGGCTTACCAACCATGTAAAAGAAGCAGTGAGAGATAAAAAGACTTCCTTTAAAAAGTGGAAGTCAAATACTAGTAAGGCAAATAGAAAGGAGCACAAACACAGCCAACTTAAGTGCAAGAGTGTAATAAGAAAAGCCAAAGAGGAGTTTGAAGAACGGCTAGCCAAAAACTCTAAAGGTAATAACAAAATGTTTTTTAAGTACATCAGAAGCAGGAAGCCTGCTAAACAACCAGTGGGGCCCCTTGATGATCAAAATACAAAAGGAGCGCTTAAAGACGATAAAGTCATTGCGGAGAAACTAAATGGATTCTTTGCTTCAGTCTTCACGGCTGAGGATATTAGGGAGATTCCCAAACCTGAGCTGGCTTTTGTAGGTGACAAATCTGAGGAACTGTCACAGATTGAAGTGTCACTAGAGGTGGTTTTGGAATTAATTGATAAACTCAACATTAACAAGTCACCGGCACCAGATGGCATTCACCCAAGAGTTCTGAAAGAACTCAAATGTGAAGTTGCGGAACTATTAACTAAGGTTTGTAACCTGTCCTTTAAATCGGCTTCGGTACCCAATGACTGGAAGTTAGCTAATGTAACGCCAATATTTAAAAAGGGCTCTAGGGGTGATCCCGGCAATTACAGACCGGTAAGTCTAACGTCGGTACCGGGCAAATTAGTTGAAACAATAGTAAAGAATAAAATTGTCAGACACATAGAAAAACATAAACTCTTGAGCAATAGTCAACATGGTTTCTGTAAAGGGAAATCGTGTCTTACTAATCTATTAGAGTTCTTTGAAGGGGTCAACAAACATGTGGACAAGGGGGATCCAGTGGACATAGTGTACTTAGATTTCCAGAAAGCCTTTGACAAGGTCCCTCACCAAAGGCTCTTACGTAAACTAAGTTGTCATGGGATAAAAGGGAAGGTCCTTTCATGGACTGAGAATTGGTTAAAGGGCAGGGAACAAAGGGTAGGAATTAATGGTAAATTCTCAGAATGGAGAGGGGTAACTAGTGGTGTTCCCCAAGGGTCAGTCCTCAGACCAATCCTATTCAGTTTATTCATAAATGATCTTGAGAAAGGGGTAAACAGTGAGGTAGCTAAGTTTGCAGATGATACTAAACTACTCAAGATAGTTAAGACCAAAGCAGATTGTGAAGAACTTCAAAAAGATCTCACAAAACTAAGTGATTGGGCAACAAAATGGCAAATGAAATTTAATGTGGATAAATGTAAAGTAATGCACGTTGGAAAAAATAACCCCAACTATACATACAACATGATGGGGGCTAATTTAGCTACAACGAGTCAGGAAAAAGATCTTGGAGTCATCGTGGATAGTTCTCTGAAGATGTCCACGCAGTGTGCAGAGGCGGTCAAAAAAGCAAACAGGATGTTAGGAATCATTAAAAAGGGGATAGAAAATAAGACTGAGAATATATTTTTGCCCTTATATAAATCCATGGTACGCCCACATCTCGAATACTGTGTACAGATGTGGTCTCCTCACCTCAAAAAAGATATTCTAGCACTAGAAAAGGTTCAGAAAAGGGCAACTAAAATGATTAGGGGTTTAGAGAGGGTCCCATACGAGGAAAGATTAAAGAGGCTAGGACTCTTCAGCTTGGAAAAGAGAAGACTAAGGGGGGATATGATAGAGGTATATAAAATCATGAGTGATGTTGAGAAAGTGGATAAGGAAAACTTATTTACTTATTCCCATAATACAAGAACTAGGGGTCACCAAATGAAATTAATAGGCAGCAGGTTTAAAACAAATAAAAGGAAGTTCTTCTTCACGCAGCACACAGTCAACTTGTGGAACTCCTTACCTGAGGAGGTTGTGAAGGCTAGGACTATAACAACGTTTAAAAGGGGACTGGATAAATTCATGGTGGCTAAGTCCATAAATGGCTATTAGCCAGGATGGGTAAGAATGGTGTCCCTAGCCTCTGTTCGTCAGAGGATGGAGATGGACGGCAGGAGAGAGATCACTTGATCGTTGTCTGTTAGGTTCACTCCCTCTGGGGCACCTGGCATTGGCCACTGTCGGTAGACAGATACTGGGCTAGATGGACCTTTGGTCTGACCCGGTACGGCCTTTCTTATGTTCTTATGTTCTTATGTTCAAAATCCTTACCTGGAGACTGCTCCTTGGCATGGTGGGAAGGCTTGTGTGCTTCAATGACCCTAAGAGCCATACTGGTGGGAGTTTTAACTCTTCATACAGTCACCTGGAGAAGGACAGGTGAAAGGGTAGGGATCAGATGAGAAGCAGTCGTCCAGGATTAGTGATAGATCAATGATCTATCATTGTAAAAGAGTTATAAAAACACAACAAGGTAGCTATTCCAGCAAATGGTCTGAGAAAGTAATGGATTGTCTCAGCAGAAATTATAAGTCTTGGTGAAAGTCATTAAGAAGTCAAGACTGCAGAAGCTCTTTATTAAAGGTAAAGAGAACTATGAAAGTAGGTTTCAGGAACACTAGAAATGGCTGCAGCAATAAAAACCATGCAGGTAATTAAATAAATGCAAAAATATAATCTCAAAATCCTTGGAATTTACAAATGTTGATGGTCAGGAGTTGTTAAAAAGCAATTCAAAAATGAAAATAAAGTCATAATGTATTTGGGAAGGCAAGATGGTTACCTCTCAGAAAAATTAGCATTAATTATTACTTCCAAAGCAGAAAAATAGCTTACCAGACTGTGAGTCATTTAACAACAGATTGCTCTGTGCTAGGTTTCAAACATGATACATGAAAATGACAATATTATACACCCACAAATAACTATGATAGAACCACAGATCAGTTCTACAATTACCTACAAACACTGATAATGTTCCCAAGCATGACATATGCTTAGTAAAAGGAACTTCAGTGCCAAGGCTGGGGTAAACAGAGTGGAGGAATCATAGGGCAAGCACAAACTTGGTTCCCAAAATCAGAATGGTCAATGACTAGTAGAACCATGTCTGGTATCAAGACTCATAATTTGTGGAATACTATTCCCACACAAAGGTATTCATAAAGTAAATTGAAATCCCCCAGATGGAGTCATCAATAAGCAGACTGATCATCTATATATTGGAAGGAAAATAAGATCAACTCTTCAGGCCATGAGTGCACACAGAGGAACTGACATTATAAGTGAACACAGTTTCTGTGTGGCAAGACTGAAGAGCAAAATTAAGAAAAGCACCAGGAAAGTTAACGTTAAAAGGCCGACAAACAGCAGCAACTTCAAATTGAAATGATTTTGAGTGCTACAAAATGTAGATCCACCACAAATAGTCAACACTGAAATGTCATGATCCCTTCTGTATGACAGTAACATAGATGCCACAATAACCATAGTTGGTATCCAGACAAGCAAACCTAAGTGAGGATACTCAGAACTGCGTTAAGAAAAAAGAAAAACAAAGCCAAAGCAATCACCTCTGGAAAAAAGAAGTAGGAAAAATTCTATATAAAACAGAGGACAAATCAGTAAAAAATAGTGCAAGAAAGAGAGAAGAAAAAAATACATGAACATCATCATCAAAGAAGTTGAAGCAGCTGTTGAAAGAGATGAGAATTAAAACATTATCAGCTCAACAAGGTTTTAACTATGAAGTTCATGTCAACTGGAAAGCCTGCTATGGATACATAAGGAAAGACCTTTACAACAGAAAAAGAACAAAGAGCAATTGAGAAATTACATTAAAAAAGGTGCAAACAGACCAAGCCCACAAGAAACTATGGACTTTGACAAAGAAATAAAGTATCCAGAACTAGACATTTTAACATCTCACATACAAAGACATGAAAGATGCAATAAAAATGTTAAACCCTAGGAAAGCTGCTGGTGAAGACTGAGTCACTAGGGAAATGTTGAAAGCTTGCAGTGAGGAAATCACTAATAAAAATTACCAAATTTTTCTACAAAGTATGGGACCAGGAAAAAGCCTTAAAAAAGTGTAAAAATGGCATTAGGGTTAAAATACTAAAGAAAGGTGACCTAAGCAACTATAAAAACTAATGAGGTTTTACACTCCTTTCAGTGATAGGCAAAGTCTTCTGCAGTGTCATGTTAGGCAGAATAAAGAAAGTTGTAGAGGCAAAGCTAAGAAAAGAGCCAGCTGGATTGCAACCCATAAGATCATTCATCAACCAGATTTTCACCCCTAAGACTAATCATTGCAGAGATCATCAAAGGCAAATATCATACATTGTAAACTTCACAGATTTTAAGAAAGCATTTGATAGCTTCCATTGTAATGCACTCTGGAAGACATTGAAGTATTATGGCACATCAATGAAAATCATCACCACGGCTTGATATAACGGTTCGGCTTGCACAGTCAAAATAAGTGCAGAGTTGAGTGAATGATACCAACGTCTGTGTTAAACCAAACAAGAATGCATTCTCTCACCTCTCATTTAGCATTGCCTCTTCATAACAAGAAAAAGCCTAGACAGATACAACATAGGCATCATCTGGCTCAACAATAGTACATTAGGAGGTTCAGATTTTTCTGATGACATTGCTCTTCAGTAACAACTCAAGCAATATGCAAGCAAAGACCGAAAGTCCAGCATCACAAAACTGATGGGGATAATAACTACTTATGAAAAAACAAATCTAATGAAAACCCCAGCAAAACTGAACTCAAGCATTACATTAGAAAGCACAGAAATACAAAAGGTGAGTTAATTCACAGATCTCAACAATAGGCCAAGTAGGGATGCCCATAGATTCATAGATTGCAAGGCAAGTAGGGACCATTGTGATCATCTAGCCTGGCCTTCTGTATAAACACAGGCCATAAAACTTCACAAAAATAATTCTGAGAGCACATCTTTTAAAAAATCCAATCTTGATTTAAAAATTGTCAGTGCTGAAGAATCCACCACAACCCTTTGTGGACTGTTCCAACTCTCACCATTAAAAAATTTAATGACATTATTTCTTAACTGGCAAGATGGAAGCTGCATTCACCATCTTAAACAAAATTGTTCATAGAAAAATCTACAATTTAAAGACTAAACTAAAATTTTAACTAAAAAATTATTCCACCTTACTATATGGATGCAAAAGCTGGAATCCACGAAATGTATAAACAGATGTTTAAATGCTTTTGAAAGCAAATGCTTCAGGAATATACTAAATATTAAATGGAATGAATTTACAACAAATGCAGAGATTTGTCAAAGTTCAACAACCCCTTCTTTCCAAATTTGTCCAGAACAGAAGATGGAAATATCGGGGCTATGTGTTAAGAATGAAGCCAGAGAGTCTGCCATGGCAGGTGTGCCACTGGGCAGCTGCAGGAGCGGGTAAAAGAGGTTGGCTGAATTAATCTCTTCGTCAAACAAAAGCGAGAAAGGAAAACTTATGGGACTTAATAACAAGGAGGACATGCAAAGAACAGCCCAGAATAGACAGGGATGGTGGAGCCTTGCTGGTGCCCTAAGCAATGTTAGATGAATTCAAAATAGCTGATAATTAGTGAATATCTGTGCACCTTGTTATCTGTTACTCACAAATGGGTTTTTGTCAACATGAACCTTAGGGAATGAATATTCTTCATATGAATACCCATATCCATGTACAAAAAAGTGCATTCATGCGTGAACAAAAACTATTTATATTTGCTATTTGTTAGTCTCCAGATTAAAGTTTCACTTACCCAACTAGGGAATTGCACATCAAAAAACAACCAACAACAGCTGAATGAACAGGTCACAAAACCTTCTACGCTTAAATTTGTTCTCACATATTGTTCATTTAATAATTACAAATAGTAAATAAATTTAATGAAAACCAAATTGTTTGCAAACAGAAAAAGGGTTCTAGATACTACTAATAGTGTCCCTATCTAAAGTGATTGGAGTAAGAGGGAGATTGTGAAAATCACTGAAAGTCAAAGTCATTCAGACACTTCAAAATCTCTCCCTATAAGTGAAAGGCTCTGGGCTTTTTGCATCCACTGCTCCTGTTGCTGCCAAGGACCAGTTGGTGTGGGATATCAAGTTTTCATACTCTAACTCCCAAATGAGGAGCCTGCATTAGGGTGTATGCTTTTCATTCCAATCCTATATGGAGTTCCCTTTATGCACCAGAATATCATTCCATCCTACTTTAGTGGATATATAAAATTAATATTTGAAAATGCATCAAATGTACTCTTTTAAATTACTTTTATTTACAAAGTCTGAAGTTACTTGATTATTTCTAGGGGTTTTTGCATCAATGTTTGGTTAAATTATTCATGACATTTCAGTTATATCATTGGGTGCTTCAAAGTAAAATTCAGAGTAACTTTTCTTTCCTAAGAATAAAGATGTACATCCCTGCTCACAAGCAGAATCTCCTGGTAAGATGAAAGAAATGCCAAGAATACTTAATAAACAAATCTGTGGAGTAAATTATAAACAGAAATAGTGAAGCATTCCCAATAGAAGAGAAAACATGCCTAAGTGTGCTTCATAACAGTAGTTGGGTAATATTTGATCCATCTAGGTCAGGGTACTCAAAATTTGCCAGTTGCCTGAGGGCTACAGCTAATGTACCTATAAATTTACACTGGAAAAATAGAATTAAATAAAAGCACATAACCACAATATTTGCACATACTTTAATTTCCTTGGTTGAAGAATAGAAATTGCTTGTTAGGTGAATTCCTCATTCTACAGTTCCAGAGAGATGGGAGATTATGCCATGTTTTAGGATCTCATTTGCTCATCACACTATAGACTTTACTAGTGGGGTTTGGGGAAATATTTGATTGAAACCCTTGAATTATACCTAAAATAAAAATTATAATTTAAGCAAGTAAGTTACCCAATGATATACTGTAGGAAATTAATTAATAGCATTTAATATTCACCTGGCCTACAGTTATAAGTTAGGTCAACATTATTATGGCGCTTAGGAATGTGAAAAAATTACATTCCTGAGCACAATAGCTATGCTGAGCTAACCCATGATGGAAGAATACTTTAGATGACTTAGCCACCACTGATTACCTATAACAACAGCAAAAGCCTTTCCATCACTACAGGAAGCATCTATACTGTGGTTTTACAGTGGCGTTGCTGCAGTGCTGTAGCTGTACTGCTGTAGCACCCAGTGTGTAGACACAGTCTTAGCACTGTGGAAAGTGGCAGGAAAATCTGTCACTGGAGCAGTGTGAAACATGGACAAAAGACACCGCATACTATGTGAGGCTCAGGTTTAACTGCAATACTAAATCAGCTTCACTGAAAGGT
The DNA here is from genome assembly GCF_016161935.1 of Mauremys reevesii. Classification (NCBI taxonomy): domain Eukaryota; kingdom Metazoa; phylum Chordata; order Testudines; family Geoemydidae; genus Mauremys; species Mauremys reevesii. The sequence goes on along the minus strand of NC_052631.1, from coordinate 88,327,867 downwards.
TTCCTAAGGGCATGGCTACACTTACGAGTTGCAGCGCTGGTAGTTTGCAGCGCTGGTCATCCAGCTGTGTAGGAGCAGCGCTGGTGTGTGTCCACACTCACAGCTACCAGCGCTGGTGTGAGGCCACATTTGCAGCGCTGTTGGGAGTGATGCATTATGGGCAGCAACCCCAGCGTTCAAGTGGCAGCAACGTGTTTTTCAAAAGAGAGGGGTGGGGTGGGGTGTAGTGTGACAGGGAGTGTGGGGAGAGAGAGAGAGTGGATTTTTGGAGCCAACACTGTGTGTTAGCTTCCTGCCTTGAAAAAATCAGAAAATGTTTCCAACCCCTTACCCTTAACTCTTAATTGCAAACAGCCTGCATCTTCTCTGTCAAGCAAACACTCACTCCCTGCCTGCCTCATTCACAGGGGTTATCTCATTTGATTGATCACAGCAAACAGGAGCTGTGTTGGTTTTTTAGATAAGCAGCTCCGGAAGCAACGAGCCGGAGCTCCGAGTTCACAACAAAACAAAGAGAGGCTGCATAACAAAACAAAGAGAGTAATTTAGTTAAAAGCATTCTGGGATATCTGCTAATACCCTGGAGGCCAAAAACAGCGCTGGTGTGTGTCCACACTTGATAAGCAGCGCTGCAATGCTTATTCCCCATGCAGACCCAGGTGTACGGCCAGCGCTGCAGCCAGGGAGTTGCAGCGCTGGATGTGCCCTGCAGGTGTGGACACTTACTAATTGCAGCGCTGGAAAGCCTCCGCCAGCGCTGCAAATCTCAAGTGTAGCCATACCCTAAGGTGCAACCTTATTCTTTCACATCACAACCATGTGAAAGGTGAAGTTACATTTAGTTTCTAATCAAAAGTAGTGAAACTCTTCACAATAAGCTATCAATATTTGCCTGAAACACCCCACCCGGATAACAGATGTTGATCCTTCTGGAAAAGAGTTAAAGGAGTTATGGTGACTTATTGAGGCAGGCGGTTCATTACCTCAGCAGGATATGAGAGAGAGAGGCACGGCTTTCCAGAAATCAGATCTAGGATGTGGGCTGAACAGCCTGAAGAGAGGACTAAGCAGATTGTTAGTTTCTGTGTTAATAACTCGAACACCAGGAAGGGGATGAGTCTGGGCTGTGTTGGAAAGAAGGATGGTTTCCAACTGAGTTTCATTTTGGCTTTCAACAAGTCTGTCTTTGTGAACTCTTACATGAATCAAAACTAAGGAAAAAAATTGCACAACCCCCTGTGAAGGTTTGTACACTTTGGTCAGCTACTGTCCTTTTTTGTGTGTTTATTGGGCAGGACTGGTGGACAACATTTTATATAACCTGTTTATCAAAGGAAAATTTGGTTTTTGATTAAACTTTTAGGGTTAAAAAAGTGTCGGGTTCTCTAGACAATTTCAGCTTTTTGCTGAAAAACTGAACACTCCCAAACCAAAAATGTTTTCAGGTTTTGGTATAGAAAACCAAAAAGTATTGTTTAAAAAATGCTGCCCCAGTACCTGCTACTGCTATTCTCCTCAATGGGCAGAGTTCCTCTGCTGGATTATTTCTCTCCCATGAGGTAATGTGGCTAGGGCCTCCCATAATACACTGTTTTGGTTCAGAGGGGTGACCATGGTGACTGGAACATGCAGGAGGTTCAATGAAAACATAATCTGCTTAGACTATTCAGACTTAAAATTATATTGAATTTTGCTTGGCAGTTGCACATGAATGTTTAAAAAAAATCACAACCCAGTAATTCTATGTTAACAAAGTTTGGGGAGGGAAATGGGTTTTTTTTGGGGGGGGGGAGAGCTGCTAGATATTATGTGAATAGAAACAAGTGACTCATGATGCAAAGTTGAGGAGACAGATGGCCCACACTTCACAAGCTAGTTTGAAAAGTAGGATGAACAGCAGCTCTTTTAACTGCTGGACTGATAGAATGGTACAATTGGTAAGCTATTGGCATTTGTTTAAAGTGTTTTGGCAATAATTACTTTATAAATCTCTTGCACTTTCTTAGATTAATTTCTGTCATCTTAACACTTTTACTTACGACTAATACAATGGGGAAATGCCGAAAAATACTAAAACTCTGAGGCTATGGTACATCCAAGAGCAAAAGTATAGGTACAGATTAAGGAAGGTATAACCCTTGAACCACTACTCCAGTGAGTGAAAACTAAAAGATTGAGCCTTAAATATTGGAATCAGCAAACCAACAGACTACAAATGATTAAATGGAAAAAAAATGAAGTTAAGGTTTGGAATTTAGGCTGCGAGCTTGTGACGTTACATACCATATTCTTCATAGAAATATTATTGTGATATGAATATGGCATAACTAAAATATGTTTTATGCAAGATGGTCATGTAAGGTATCATTGGAAAGGTTATGATTTGCTGAATGTGATTATCCAATTTGTATACATGTATCATTTCTGTATCTGAAGTTATGAATATTGACTATGTGTTTGTATTTGAATGCCCACCAGACAGCATGCAATCAGCCTCAATGGGCCATTAGGAAGAACAATAAGACTTGGAAGATACTAATAATCTGCCTTCCTGAGAAGCTCCTGGGGTTGCTGCTTTGACACTACAGGGTCAGGTGATCATGTCACCTGGTACTAGACCCCCATCTTGGGCTTTCATTGTGTTTCTATTAAGAGAGACTGGGGGGTCAGACTGGGAAACAAAAGTAAACAAAAATTTACCTTAAGTAACTCAATCAAGACTCTTCTCCATTGCCTCTCAGTCCAGGAAGAAAGATTGCTAAAAACACCTGGAGGAAAAGGAACTAAGCTGAGGGAAAGGCAAGGGCTGAGTCCAGGCTGAGACAGGGGTCTAATCTGGAAAGAGAAATAACTGGAACTCTAAGCTACAGAAACTGCAACCTGCCTAAAACAACATTTAGGGTGAGAAATTACATTCTGTAATCTGATTCTTGAGTGTATTAATCTTAGTTTGCATGTTTTGAATTATTTGCCCAGTTATCTGCTTTGTTCTGGTTGCTATCCCTTTAATCACTTCAAATTTACCTTTTGTAGTTAATAAACTTATTTTTTGTTTATTACAAATCCCAGTTTGTACAATTCATATGGGGGGGGAGGGGAAGCTGTGCATCTCTCTCTTCAGATTGAGGGAGAGAGTGATTTTTATGAATTTGCGCTGTGCAGCTCCCTGTATACAGCACAACACAATATTATTCTGGGTTTACACTACGAAGGAGGTGTGCACGTGAGTGCTAAGTAAATTCCCAAGCTGAATCTTCCCACACAGATCTAATTTCAGTCTGTGTCTGCAGCTGGGTGCGGCCTTACCTGTGTGTGTGCTAGAGATGGCTTGAGGGCCTGGCACAGCTAGGATAGGATGAGGAAACCCAGGTTGGTGGAACGGGCAGAACCAGTGGGACCCCAGAACACCAGGTGGCATCCCAGATTCGGGAGTTCAACCAGTCACAGGGCTAATTTTCAGTGATTCTATATTCAAGTTCCTTCCTTAAAAAGCGTTCAAGGGTGAAGACTTTCCTCCCACAAAGACCACTAAATTAAAATTCACTAGGAAAATCATGCTTTTCTGCTATATGAGTGCACTATTATATCCTCTCACATGGTGATATGAGTTTTACATGAGTAGCCGCCAACCCAGTCAAATTTTACTAAGATAGTCAGATATTTTAGATATCATCTGACTGAAAACAATCCCAAATAAAGATCACTTCATTTGATCTAAACCAGGAAGTGCCTTTATCTTGTGTTTTTTATTTTTTAAATATAATTATTAGTAAAACTACACATAAAAGTGAAACAGAAAGCTAGTTCCGACCTTTGTACTCTTCAAAATCTTCACCAGTATTAAATTATGTTAGCAAAGTCTATTAATATATTTTTACATGCAAACAGATTCATGGGAAGTAAAACCAATCTCTCAATTTTGAAAATGGTAGCATGTATAGAGAGGAACAAGTAATTGTATTTTTTTTGGTCAGAGGCCAAATCAGAAAATGCCAGAAGGAAATTCGTTAGTTTTAAACCTAAATTGATTCCCACCCCCACCAGTTTTTTATGCCAAAATGAAAAAAAAAACAATTAAAACATTTTAAAACCTAAAATGTTGATTCAAAAACATTTCAAAATGAAAAAAAATGATGAGTCCATTTTGAAACAAAAATGTTGTTTTGAATCAATATTTTTATCCTGAAAATGTTGAACTGTTTTGACATTTCTGAAAAGAAGTTTCAGTTTCTTTGGGAGCTGAGATTGTTTGCTGAATTTGACGTAATAGTTTCAGTGACTCTCAAAATGTTTTATTCTGAGAATTTCCTATTTGTTGAAAATTTTCCTCAAACTTTAATCGTGTCATGACCTACAAGTGTGTTGAAGTTGAAACAGTTAATACCGAAGATGACACACACTGTTCATCAATAAAAGTTAAAATTAACCCATTGTATTTGAGATATCACATTTATTGTCTTTCTCTAACTATGGGACTAAGTTATGTTCTCAAAAAAACATTTGTTAGGAACCACTTGAACAGGCCTAAAAGGAAACAGGTGTTTGATTTTAAATCCATTTTCCCTTGACTCTGGCATGTATGAAATAGATGGCAATATCCATATGTGACAAAGGTAGGGTTAATAGTGTGTAAACAACCACAGGTTGCATGTGGAAATTTGCTTCCACAATCAAATAGAATGACATCTGTAAAAGAAACAAAGCTCTATATAATGGGTCCTGTCAGGGTAGTAAGTCATTGTACAAGCAATGCAGAATAATGTATCTAATCAGGAGATTGCAAAAGATCACTTGACACTGATGGATAGAAAAAGTAAGGTGACATGTTGTCTCATTTTGGCTGTTAAATGGAAAGTCTCTCTTGAACATCAGGAAACATTGTTGTCATATGAAAATCTGCCGCCTAGTGTATTTGCCCGAGTAGTTAGTATTTACAAAAAGCCATCTCAGAGAGTGTTACCAGTGTAAGGTTATACCAGTAATGAACATCCGACTCTATGCTGCCCTTGGAAATCAGTAAAGAATGTATTTTCGTAGAAAGTGTAAAACCAGAAGAATCCCCCAAAGAACTGAATAAGTTATTACAAAACCATTATTCAAGCTTTGAACACTAGACCTTGTTCTTGCACTAGTATGTGTCAGACTTTACTTAGCATTTTAATGTTTTTATTTTTCTGCTTAGCTAGTGCCACTGAGTCACAGAAATGGCGCCATGTTAGTTTTGGTCAAAAATACAAGGAATAAGATTTCAATGTGAGATTAAAAGTATCTGTTTCGACCTATAATACATCCAGAACATAAAATTTATTCTTCAACATTTTTGACTTTGATATACTACAGCTGCATTAACTAAAAACCACATTTTTATATCAAGAACATTGCACTAAATAAAATCCACCAAAAGCTTTAATTTTCATCATTTCAGAGATAAATGTGAGCAAGTATTATGCCAAGAGAAAAGGTGATTTAGGAGACTCAGGGTGATGGACATGAACACTGGCTATTTTCTCCTGTTACAGTTAGCATAAAAGTGGCAGAACAAAGACCTTGCTGGTCAGTTCTCATATCCAGGTAAAGTTTGAAAAACCTGCAGTGATTTGTTTTACAGACTAGCTCCTTAAAACTTCTCTGTCTGGCGCTTTGCTACTTTACCCCATGACACCACTAAAGCTCCCTTAAAGTAAATCTCAGGCACAATTCCTTTGGTTGTCAAGACAAATATTGACCAAAATCAGCACAGTCAAAATCTCAGGCTTTCAAGCATATCCACTTGTTTCCAGCTGCATTGTACTAGGCCACCGTCGAAGCAACAAAAGTCTTCAAACAAGCCACATCCTCTTCTCTCCAAATGACACACTGGAGCAAGTCTGGTTCTAAACTAATCTAGTCAATAAACACTTCAGCTCTTTTTAAGGATGTTTGAAATAGACAGAAGTACAGTGTTATTTTGTACAGATGAAATAGTGAAGGAGTAGCAAATGACCATTGAAATTCAAACAAGTGCATACTCATACTCTACAAGCTGTCAAGCTGGGAAAGGTGATCTGATTTACATCAAGAGTGTTCCCAGATAAATCAGCATGAGTCACTTAAAAAGATCTCTATCCCTCCTCTGCTTATACCCCCATTCCCTTCATTTGCCCCTCCCTTTTCTTTCTAATATTAGAGAACAAATCAGTGGTCACTGGTCATATTTCTGCGCAAGAAAATGAAATATTTTCTCATGATTCACAGTCTTCATTTTATATTTAGCCTTGCCTCCTACGACATATGATGTGGCTGCAAATAGCGACCCTTGCTACCTGGGTACAGGTTAAGGTGTTCCATATCAACACTACATGATAAAGCAAGAGCTGTACGTGGTGACTTTCTGTTCCACTGCTTTATACAGCTTCTTGCTCCTTACAAAGCTCTTAGGTATGGTGCTTTCTTTACCTGGAATCGCCCCACAGCAGTCAATTACAGTTTATTCCACTCCAAAGTTGTCAGGTGGCAAGTACCACCAAGCTCCAATAACTTCATTGTAATTAATTAGGGATTTTGAGGCAAAAAGGAATGTTTTACTTTTAACTTTTTTATTGAAACAGCTGCCCTCGTATAAAGTCTCATTATCAGAAAATCCCGGACTAACTGTATCCTTTCAGCTGCCAGCACTGACATTTCAGTTTCTCTTCTGCTCTGCAAAATGAGCATCTTATTAGGAACCGTGAAGAGTCTGTTTATAAGCAATGTTTTTGCAGAAACTTTTGATGTGGCCATGGCAGCAAAATGAGGACAGGCACGTGAATGGAATTAAATGGCAGGCTGCAACTTTTATTAAATTTCAACACAGGGGAGGGGCATAATCCATAATGCGGGGTAGTTTTCCCTAAGCCTTCCCCCCAGGACTCAGCTCTCCCTGAGCCCTAGCACCCTCCCTCTGACGAGGGGGACAGAGGTGGGGGTTTCGGCTTGCAAGGGCCACAAGGTCTCACTTTGGCCCACGAAGGCTGCAAAGTCTGGCCCTATCACATGAGACAAAGCCCCAAAGCCCCATTTCTTTTACCTCTAGGAACTGGTAATTTAATTCTCTTATCAGCGCTGAAAACTGTCTGCAACATGTGACAAATAAACAACTCTACTCCAGTGCCTCAGTTAGGTACTAACTGTGTTCCTACTCAACCCATTGTGGCTTGCAGGTGCTGCAAGGAAGGGAAAAAAGACCAATTGGCTCATGGGAGAAAATATTCCTTCATGACCCCCTAAACAGGCAATCAACAGGACCTGCAGCATCTGTCAGGCCAGGTCCCACTCCTAATTCAGGTGGGTGGGTGGCATTTCCTGCCCTTTCTAAACTGAGACATTTAATAGTGCTAAGGAACACTGACACTCTGAGTCGAGTGCATCATCACAGCTTGAGCTAAACTCCTGGAAATATTTAAGACTAGCAAAACCAATGACATTAATGACTTTTTGAAACAAATATAGGGGAAGGAATTTGAGATGTACAGTGTGAAAGCAAATAAAGCAATGACAAGTGAGGAAATCAACTAGGAAAGCTCTTGTCTCTCTCCAAGCCACACTAGCTTACTCTCTGCACCCTTATTCTTCAGGCAAATAACTATGCCTGACCCGCATTGATTTACTGTCATGCAGGTATTTACCTTTGAGTACATGACCAAATACAAACTGGAAGATCTTTTTCCAAAGGACATTTTAAAAAAAATCTTAGAGTATGGGAAGTTCTGTATTTTAAACAGGTACAACACTCTCCAGAAACTTAGAAGTGCTGTTTTGTCACTTACGAGCCCTGAACTCAAAAAGAAAAAGTTGAACTTGTCCCTGTGCCTAATTGGTTAGATTAAAAAAACAAAAGACTACCCCTTGTTCTGATAGCTAAGAACTAACCTTACTTGAACTCTTCCTTTCTATTCTGGATGATAGAATCCAGATGTTTATTCTTAGCCACCACTACTGCAATTCATGTAAGGGTACATTTTACTATCCAAGAGAGACAAGGTGAGTGAGGTAATATCTTTTATTGGACCATCTTTTATTCTGCTGGTGAGAGAGACAAGCTTTCAAGCTTACATAGAGCTCTTCCTCTTCATCTGAAGAGTTCTGTGTAAGCTTGAAAGCTTGTCTCTCTCACCAACGGAAGTTGGTCCAGTAAAAGATAGTACGTCACTCACCTTGTCTCTGATATTTATGAACAGTTATATCTTAGAAGTGACAGCATCACTATTAACAAACTATCTGTTTAATCCCATGACTCTTTCTATGCTCACCATCTGAGAAGATTTGACAGCGCAGAATTCAGCTGCAAAGTTGCATATAATGTGAGCAGGCTGAAGCATTGGAGGGCCTCTTCCTTGAGGCTAAACACTTTATAATGAGTTTAGTGAAAAGTACCTATGCAATAAGTTGTGGCTGACAGCAGCCCAAGGGAGCCTCTAAGTGCTAAAAATTAGCAACTGAGGGATGTTGGATTTCATCCTTTTGAAGACAGAAAACAGATTTCTTTCTAAAATACAAACGGTTTAAAGTAGACATAAATCAAACAGATGGTAAAAATAATTGTGTTGCTATGGGCATTATCCTGTTCTTTGTTCCTCCATTTTATGAGGTAACATAAAAAAACCCCAAGCCTGATAGTGTGCCTGTTATTTCCGTTTGTGATATTATTCTACATAAACTTGTTTGATGAATCAAAGCCTTGTACTAAGCTACCTCCCCTACGCTGCCCAGGTGAAAGGCCTAAATTCAGAACTCTTTAGGCTTAAACTGAATTTAACAAACAAACCCATTTACCACTGTTACTCTCTGTCTTAGCAACAGAAGCAGGATGCACAACACCACAGATATACACGGGAACAAAATGCCCCTGTACGCACTGATGATGTTCTGCTATACTGCATCACCCAAACAAAACACCTGGGTATTGTTAGACTGTAGCATATTACAAGGGTTTAGCTTTATTTCTGGTTAAAAAAAACCTATTTATGTATGATATCATGACAATAAGAGCAAATCCACCCTTAGGAATCCAGCACCTTGAGTCATGTAAATGCAATAGAGAAGTTTTCTGATGCCAGATAATGGTAATACACCCAGAAATAAGATACTTATATGACAACAGCCTACAGCATTTTTAAAAACTAATCATCTCCTTCCAAATTACTGAGATCACTGTTGCTACTAACTTATGCAACTGCACCTGTCTTTGCTGCTGTTATCTTTCCCAGGTGATATTTACCCAAATTATTAACAGCTACTAAGGGGAAAAATGAGCCATGCAATATGGCTCAAAAAAAAGAAATAAATTTAAAATACAGCTAATGCTATAAGAAATACAAGGTATGGAACAAATGATAGCTTGGATCAGAAATCTCAGGATTGTTTCAAGAACAAATAAGTCCTTGAAGATCTATTATTTACTGCTTGTGAGAACACTAACCTAAAACACTCATACAATTCCACCACAATCTCACTAGGATGCATTTGCTTCATATATGATATTTACATTTCATACTCTGGTGAACCCATCATTTTCTTGTATACACAAAATCTATTACTCAAGTCTAAGTAGGCCAGGGTTTCTCAAACAGGGGTCACTGCTTGTGTACGGAAAGCCCATGGCGGGCCGGGCCGGGCCAGTGTGTTTACCTGCCCCATCCGCAGGTCCGGCCGATCACGGCTCCCACTGGCCTGGAGCAGCGATCTGCGGCCAGTGGGAGCTGCGATCGGCTGGACCAGCAGATGGGGCAGGTAAACACACCGGTCTGGCCCGCCAGGGGCTTTCCCTACATAAGCGGCGACCCCTGTTTGAGAAACCCTGAAGTAGGCAATGATGATTTTATGTATGAAGCCATCCTAAATCACAAATATACATAATCTGGCTGCACATAAAGGCCCAGCTAGCTACTGTATATTGATCAATACGTAATACTGTATTTTAAATCCAAGACACAGCATATACACACCTAAAATGCTTCTATCTTGTGTACAAACTGATATGTCACTCTTTTTAGTACTTTGACTCTGCAATCTGTGTAAATATCCAGTATACATCTGCACAATTAAATGTACTGGCCTATCAACCTGAATTCCTAAATTTCACTTGGTTATACCTAGCCCTAGATTACCCTTTGAAATACAATACAAGAAAATATGAAAACAGAGAGTCAAAATGATTTTTTTCCTGTACTATGTCACAGCATCCAACTGGTAAAGTAAAACACTTTTGTTTTGTGCCTGGTTAGACAGAGATTCAAAAAGCATTGAGAATATGATAGTGTAGCCAGATCCAAAAAATGAATGCCAGTTGGTACTCAGCTAATGAGAGGGGCGTACTAAGGGTCTTGTCCCAGAAACAGACACAACAGAGTCAGAATTGAGAAGTTCAATATCTTGTAAGGACCCCTGGGGTGTACAGCAAGGGCTCTCACATGGAGAGCAAAACAGAACCTTAACCACCTTTATTTATACAATTAAAAGAAACAGAAAAGCTCTAAACCACATAAGCAAACAGCAATAATAGAATATTAGGCAAATCTTAAAGGTTATTCTTTGCATATGTTGACAGACATATATACTCACACCCTTTCCTTGGAGATCTTGTGGTAAGAGACAAAGGACCAGCCCTGTCACCTGCATACAAAATGGGTCTGATGGTCCAGATCCCCAATGCTTGAAGATAGATGACAGATTATAGCATTTAAAAATTGAAGGCTGGAGTGCTAGCTACTCTCTTTATGCCGGTTCTTGCTTATATAGGGCCTGGGAATCACCATGAATATTCATACGAACACCCAACCTCCTCTGTCCATATCCAACTGCCTCACCCTCATAATATTTGGGTGCCTTTTCCTGATAGGCTAGCATATTAATGCCTATTGACTCATTACAATATTGCTAAAGCAAGTTTGTGGTTAGACATCTACCAATGATCCTATCCTAAGATATTCAAACTTAATTCAGCAAAGAGTCTTGTGGCACCTTATAGACTAACAGAAGTTTTGGAGCATGAGCTTTCGTGGGTGGATACCCACTTAATGCGTCTGATGAAGTGGGTATTCACCCATGAAAGCTCATGCTCCAATACGTCTGTTAGTCTATAAGGTGCCACAGGACTCTTTGCTGCTTTTACAGATCCAGACTAACACGGCTCCCCCTCTGAAACTTAATTCAGTATTCCTGGGGTTGCCTAGTCTCATTTTATGTCCATTTTTCTCTTAAGCAAGCTATTCCCAGTTCCCCAAATCTAGGGAAACTGTTGGGCCTCTTTATCCATGCTAAAGTCATAAGCCTATGCTTCACTTATGCTAACTTGCTCATGCCAATGTCTTACAGGATGCAGGCCTGTAGGTTCCTTGCATTACTGCTCAGTAAAATAAGGCTAAGCTGCCCTAAGGGCGGCAATGGGCAAATGGGACTGAATTATTATTCCAATCCATTCATAAATGTCTTCAAATATCAGAGTTTGATTAAATTCCAGCTTGACTTTTGTCTCAACACATTCCTTTAACAGTTTACCCCAATTATTTTCCCTTTCTCCACACTTCTGGGTTCTGAGGGGTTCCAAGGATATATTTCTAGAGGCACCAGAAATGTCAAAACCCCTGATCTTAAGAGCTTTTCAGCCAAAAGGTTCAGATAAGCTTCAAATAAGCATCTGAAGTGTGGGATACTTATTTGAATGTCCAAATCATTTGAAGTACATCATTACATCTAGTGGTCCTTACATTGCTTTAATAATCAGCAACCTAGAAGGAAACAGGATCAGTCTCAATCTAATTACAAGCTTGATTGCCTAACCTACTGAGCAGAATGGACATGCAGTAAAATGCACAAATACTCCACTCATTTTAATTAAAGATCTTATTGCATAAAAATACTAATATTTGGTTGTTTGTCCACAAACATGTGGCCTAAAGCCTAATGACCTATCAGTCATTTAAAGTCCATCTCTAATTGGAGCATAAATTCAATTTAGACAGTATGCACTGAGTTACAGCAATATTTTAATGACTTAATATATGATTTATCAAAAAAGCAAACACTACAAGTACAGGCAGAAGACTCACATTTAAATAATGAATGATAGCCGAACCCATGAGAATGGCTAGGGTGGATTCTGCTCTCAGTTATACCAGTGTAAATCCCATGGAACTTTGCTGGCATGAATTCAGGAGGGTACAAACAAGAGTAACATTGCCCCCCCCCCATTTTGAAGGAAATATTGATTGGTATTATTGTTATTGCAATTGGATTTCAGCAAGATGAGATTGAAATAATTAAATTAGCCTAATGGAAACCTGACAACAAAAGGAATACTCATATTGATTTCACTTTAGGAACACAGGAGGTGTCAAGAACTGCAGAATAAGCGTTTTCACACTAACATTTGTTTAGCTATGAAGATAGAGCCTCTATTACTCCAGTGTGTTTATGAAGTCTACTTTGATCTTATAGCAGGTGTAAAGCATTTCATTTTTCAGTTCATCGTGATGTTTTTGAATTACAGTATAAGCTCGCAATCCTGCTCCCTTCTTTTGGGGTCTATTAGGGCTCAGGGGTCAGCTCACAAGGATCAGATCACAAGGTCATGCTCTTAGAAGTCACACAGAAATAGCGCATCTCTAACCCACTAAAATACAGTGTGCTTGAAAATCTAAAAACCTATTCCAAATCTGCCAAACCAAAACACAGACACATTTTGGTACCAAGTCTGCTATTGTATCTGATAATGTTCTCTCATATGGCTGTTCCAAAGCACACTGAGGTTAACAGAAAGACTCTGAGTGGCTTCAGATCAGGTAATGTGGCAGAAACAGAGAGAACTCAAGTTAAGACTGAGCAGACAAATTTGGTAATAATGAGAACTGACCCAAACGGTCACAACAAAATTCTACCCAACCTTTTGTGAAAATCGAAACGGCATGAGTAAGCTTTTTATATTTGGCATTGTTTTCAAACCTTTGTTTCTTTGTTTTAGCAGTGACGGGTGCAATACTGTGAGAACAGTTATCTTTGCAGCACCCGCCACCACCCTTAGGTCAGGGACCTTGTAGCTCCATCAGCTCTATCTGCTTTCCTTGACACAGGGTTGTGTCTCTAACTCCTGGATTTGGAGGAGATAAGTCACTCTCTCTGGATAGACAGTCTTCAGCCTTAAATTAACTTAGACCAATAAATGTGGCAAGACAGGATATCAATTGGCCAAAGTGAAAATATTTTTCATTAAAATTTATATTCACATAATACACACACAGACACAGTAACAAATTCTATTCTATATTACAGTTTCCTTCTGGATATGCAGCCCTCAGCATCCTTGTCAACGTCCTCAGGTCCTCCTGATTCAGTCAAGTCTGTCAGGCCCACCCCAAAAATGACTATCCGTCTCTAACACACTCTCCCCAGACTTTGAGTTAGGCACCTGAATAAAAGTCAAAGAAATCCCAGATGAGGGATCACCTGGATACAGTAGTTCTTTCAAGAGTTACCCAGGGATTTGCTAAGAGGGTAGGAGAAGGCTTCTTCATACATGAACCTTTGCAAAAGATTCAAAGACTCATGCCTATACACCCTGCACTCTCAAATTAGGAAGTCAGTGTGGAGGAAAAAGGAAGGAAGATAAATAAACCCATTATTTTCAGTCCTTTATGTCTTCCTGCCACAATTGGATATCTTGCAAGAATCTACACATGATTTCCAGGCTGATCAAAGAGATTGACCTTCTGAATATTTGACTGAACTAAATCAAATGTATGTGCATTTGGAGAATCACCCACTACTAACTGGAGAACTAGAAAGCCAATGCTATCAAAATCTCCAGTATTCACTCATTCAGACTTAAATTACGGTTTCAGCAAGTAAGGGTTCTTTTGCTGTCAGAGAGATACAAGGTTTGCTATAAGCCTTGTAAAGCCTTGCGAGGATCTACTTGTATTATTGCCATGGTAAGACTGTGTTTACTTCAGTGCAGTTCCTACTGCACACACAGACAAGAGTAGACTCTTCAATAAATCCTTGCTTTTATCCAGTCATGTGTCATGTTCTTTGAGTACTGTAGATATAATAAAATTGACAAAACAAAATCCAGGAAAAGACCATCTTTAGTAGCCAGAAAAAAATTGTGATCTCGGATTTTATTTGCAACTGGAAAGAGAAGATTTGAACCATGTGACAGCTTTATGTCACAGATGATAGGTAGATTTATTAGATAATATATACACAACACTATCAAAGGCTAAAATGGTAAAGTGCTTTCTCTTGGTGTCTGTCACTAAGTAAATCACTAAATAAATCTAATCTATAAATTCCCCTAAAACAGATGAGGTTAAATAGAAGGGACAAAAAACATAGTGATGATTACAATGCAAAGATTAAAACACACTACTCACTTCATGAATAAATACATATGGAAAATCTCACACTTCTAGGTACTGCTGGTGCAGCTGCTCCCAGGGGCGAGATAATAGCAAAGAAGAAACAGAGTCTTGCAATCTCAGCAAAAATGAGAAAGTTTATGTATCACAAATCAGTTACATGGTCTCATTACTTTTTTTACTGGCAAACAAGGAACAACCAGATCAACTTGTTTTGGCATCTAAACACCGCCCTCATGACCTAGCAATTCAACCACTTCTTTTTGTGTGCACACTATGGTGGGCTAACTTTGGTACACCTTCTAAAATACTGCCAGAACGCTCATGTTAAAAGCTCAAGAGAAGGCCTATTTTTATACAGGGCTAGTTCTGCATTGCACCACGGCCCCTTTAGGCTGCTCCCTAAAGGCAATGATTGTCTCACTTGAGAATGCCCCTCAAACAGTGGTTTTCCTGATGGCATAGTGGTTGAGGTCACCAGCTCTGTGCTGCAACCCCTTCCCCTCCCCTCAGGCCCCCAACAAAAGGGGCTTGCTTTTGTTTTTGTTGCAATCTTTATCACCAGACTCTTACATGGGGGAGGAGGGGGTGAGAGAGATTTACTGTGCAAACTTAACTTTTTGATCCATTATGGAAAGATTATAGCTAGTTAATTACAGAATGCTTACAGGTTAACACTACGAAACTAGTGCAGTATATTACTTCATTCACAGGCCCTGCTGGCTATTAGAATTCTGATGTGTCATTCTTGTAAGAAAGGACAAATGCAGAAAATGACACAGCATGAATCCATTGCCATAGAAGATGTCTCAAATTACAGACAAATCAATGTGTATTCACACTAGTGGCAGAAATAAAGAAGGGAAATGCTACAAGCTTGGTTCCTCTTCTGGCATTTTTTAAACCAATTTTTTTGGTCCTACCTCGGATGCCATGCTGAAGGAGGCACCCTTGCTGAGTTTACATTCCCACTGCCTGAAGTTCACATGTCAGATGTCCAGGCAACAATCCTGCTGCAATAAAAACAGCCATGCTAATATTACAAAATAAAATCTTTCATTTAAACCAAACAAAATAGTCCTCTCTAAATTCCTGAACACTGCTTAAAATTTATTTTTAAGTATTAGCAAATAAAGATCTCCACATGATTTAGATTTACAAAAATACTCCTCTCTGCCATATCCCCACGATTCTGAGTACCTTCCCAGCTAATACTGAACAAATGTATTCATCACATAAAATAAAAAATAATGGTTTAACCTTTGCCCTTTTCTTCCCAGCTTTGAGCCCTATGTGCCAATCAAGTGTTTAAAATAAAAATAGACATTTCTCTTCCTCTGTCTTTCACCATCCATCTGAAAAATCCCTGATTAACAAATTGTTGCATTTAAACTCAAAATGGTAATCTTCCTCTTTCTTCCACCTCTCAATGACACAGCTGGACCCCTATCTCAATTTACTGTTTTGAGCACAGAAATATTTCATGCCAAAATGTTTAAATGTCTGCTAGTGCTTTATCTAGGATCACTGCCACTCCTTCATATCGGCTTCACCAAAAAGAGAGTTTGCTGATTAGCAGTAACCCTACCTGGTAAAAGTCTAATGGATTGAATGAAGTTGTGAAGAGGTGTTACAATGTCATAGATGCGGAGTATCTTGCTTACCAGGGTTTGTATGTACAGCTGTAGGTAGCCACTTTAGCTGATCCCAGAGATTCAAAAATCTCATGAACCAGTCCTTGTAGCCATACCATAAAGTGAAGGCCTAACCCTTCATTTATCTGTTTTCCACGATCTCTTTTCTATGGACCCTGCAACAGCTGAATTGAACAGAGTTTGCTTATTTCACACAAGCAAGAATTGCAGCCTCACCTCATCTCCCTCCACTCTGATCTCCCCCAAAAGCCAACCAAAAAAAAAGAATCTGGAGATTGTTCAAGATACAGAATTTAAGTTTTGATGAAACTTTCTAACATCCATGGTTACAGTTGTTAAATTGTAGGGCTCTGGATTGGGTCAGCCTATAGGTTAAATTATTAAATATCAGAAGTGGCAGTTATACTTGGAGATATTTAATTTGTTTTAAATTGTGGGACTTCTAAAAGGGATGATGTGGGAATTAGTATCTAAAAGAAAGAAGGGTAGAAGAAGAATTACTATATATAAACATAATTGTAACTGAGGATGAGGAGGGGCAGGGGGTGAGTCTCCACCTGGGAGAGGGAAGGCAAAAAGCAAATTTGATGTGAACCTCTAATCAAGACTCATAATGGGGATCAGAGGCGGGATTTACACGTGGGCAAAAGAAAAAGAGGATTTTTATTTTAAAGCTATTTATTTATTCTTGGCCAAACATGGGCATGCCACCACTGAGAAAAGGCATGCGAATAGAGAGGAGTAGCTTTTAAAAAACTTTCATTACTGCTTGACTTTACTGCTACATTACAGCAGCAATTGAAACAAACTCTCACTATCAAACTGGCATTGGTAAATCAAGCAGTTTTTTAGTAATAAACATTTAAAGTAAAATCTTGTCTAGGTACGGAACCTTGATTTTTTTTTTATTAGAAAAAGAAAAAAAGGCTTGCAGTCTGTGGCATTTTGATTGCTCTTTGGTTATGTAATGAATAATTGTCTAGACTGCTTATTCCTGCTTAATACAAATAATATTTAACAGGGCTAGCTCTCAGAAGTAAGGGAGACACAGGAGGACTTTGCTGGTGGACACTGTGCCTCTAGGGAGAAGGGAAAGCCTGAATCTTTGTAGATGCAGTTCCCCTCATGGGTGGGGGGTGAGTTAGAGGATGCAGAATGAGTCGACACCTAGGGTAAGCTGACTTACAGGCTATATGGAAGGAGGCCTGAAACCCCATCCCGGAAACAAATGTCTGTTATGCAAGATAGCTGGGCATATACTGCTTCTAGCCAGTAACTTAATAAAGTTGCAGCCTGCTGCTTAAACTCCATTCCCATATCTGCCATTCATGAGTGTCCTGAGCAATCCTAAAATGTACCTTACTGCAGATTTGTGGGAATTTTGAGGTTACTTATAGGTTAATTATTTTTTATTTCTTCTCTTGTTATGGTAAGCACTAATATTGTGCTAGATATATTCAAGTAATTCAAGAAAGGACAGTCTATGTCCAATAGAACCTGCAATCTGAATGACAGAATATGTTTGGCAACATTTTAAAAAACCAATGAACCATTAAAAAAAACAACTTATGGCCAAAAAGTGACAAAAATGTCACATTCTTGCTAATAGATCTGCTCCCAAAGACAAATATGTTTTCACCATTTAATCCCAGTAGACTTGCAAAGACAACAAATTTATGGAAGTTAACTGGATTCTATTCTGGTTTGTGCATAATGAATAGAATTCACCAAGTTCTAATTGTAACATCATTACTGGAGAAAAGTGAACCAGACAGACCCTCCCCCCTTTAATAAAATATAAATAAAACAAATGCATATTTTATTAGTGATTTATGATAAACAGATTTTAAAAAGCTTTGGCATTTCACCATTATATGTGATTTACAGTTATTTTATGACAGTAGTAACCTTGTGAAATGGGATATTGAAAACCTTAATTTTACTAATAAGGAAAAAAGGTGTGAAAAATTTGGAGTTGATATGTATTAATAGATGAATACTGAACTTTAATAATGGTATGAATAGTGTAAGTGAAAAGATTAGTAAAGTTACTATATCAATGTGGTAGGTTATTACAATTTCCTGTACAAATACTTGGATCTGTTTATTATAGGTGTCTAATACTCAAGTTAAATGAGGACTGTCCAGGAAGGCAACCCAATGGATCAATACACAGGAACATCCCGGCAAACAATTAGAGTGCAATTACAACACACTGATGCACTTCAGGTGGAAGCAATACCATTGTTTTTCCATTGCTGGAAGCCTGAAAAGAACACTCAAGTGTTAAAAAGGCTTCTCTGAGGAAACAAGCTGACACACAGAGAGAGAATCTGTGGAGAGAGTCTAAAGGAATTGGGCCTTCCCAGACCCAGGGAATAGTAAATCTCAGGGAAAAGATACATATGCATGCAGTCTTGTTTATTGTTTTTATGATACGTTTGCTTTGAAATTCCTTTGGTCTAAATCAATGGTACTTTGCTTTAAGAAAGCTGTTTGTAGAGTTGGTCAAAAAATTTTAACATCTTTTTTTCTGTCAAAACTTTCCTCAGGTCCAAGTTGGTGAGAAAGGAGATCTGCCCCAGAATAACCAATAGCTTGGTGGTTGGGCACTTTCAAGGGATGTGGGAGATCCAAATTCAAGAGGCTTTGTCCTGGTTCTACCCCCTGCCCCCCAAGAGACTGTGGTTGAGGTAAGCACCTCAACCACAGTCTCTGTCTCTCTCTCTCAATCTTCCCTGGTGGAGCTGTTGCACTTCGTATAAATAATTAAATACTCAATGAACCAGAAAGAGAGATTGACTCTATTGCATGGTGGGGTTAGGACACTCACTTGGGATGTGGGAGATACAGGATCAAACCCCTTTGAAGCAGCTGCTTGCTCTGAGCATTGTGACCTACGCTGCTCAGGTCTGGCCCTGTCTGGCCCTGTGGAGGGCTATCTGGGTTAACTATGTGAGAGTGGCACTGTGACCTGGTCCATGGGGGCACAGTGCCACACAGTCAAGTTTGGGCCAGCCAGCCCTTACATCATTGTGACAGAGGGGGCAGTTGGGCCAAACCTGAGTAGGGCTGTGACCCTGGAAGTCTCAATGTCCAGAGCAGGGAGCTGAGGTCAGCTAACCCCATGGAAACCTTCTTGTGATCCTTTGAAACATTCTGGTGACCCAGTTTTGGGTTATGGGTTGAGAAACCCTGCTCTAGACCCCTGGCTAAGTAACTAGTCTGTCACCAATAGATCAGTTACTTAGTGGGTGGGTGAATTGGTGTCTCTCTCTCCTCTTGTTTATTCCACAACATATTTTGAAAGGTCTCATTTAAAACTTTATTTCCCTTTCATGAAAAAAATTCTTCTCCCACTAGCCTTAGCTGTTTAGTCACGGATTACCAGGGTCATTGCCTCAGGGGGATCTGAGTTTATATCAGATTTACCGAGGTAATCACAGTGCGTACCAGGGGAAAGCGCCCCAGGGCCTTATCTGAGAATGAGATAATTGCGTGATTCCATCACGAGAGACAGGTGATGGCTAGAGGCCAGAGACCTAGGAGGTGCAGTTCACGCAAGGACTGTGACAAAAGGTATCAAGAGATTGTTGTGGTTCCATTATTTAGCTTCTTTTAGCCTGTAGAGAGAAGCAAAGGAATAATTGTCATCTGAAATGACAGGAAGAATGGATAATGCTGGTCTATTTATAGCAATGGTGAGTAGGAACAATTTAACTTCAAGGAAGAGTTATTAAAAATATTATGGATGATTATTGCGCATATATTTATGACCATTTAATTGGAACCCAAAGAACTGGCAGCATTTCAAGCTGTTGATCACACATTTTCAAATGCATATTAGCTAACAGGTTTGTAAAGTTATGCACATCTTGTCTTAGATAAATGCCTAATTAAAAATCCTCTGGAAAAGCCTAATCTCCAGATCATTACTGGAAAAAACAAACAACCCCCCCCCCCAAAAAAAAAACCAAAACCAGAGGTAATAGAAAGTTTTATTCAGGTCTCCGTTATAGTCAGACTGGAATTGTTACAATATACTCATTGAAGCCTATTATTTGGAGAATTTTTCATTAGAAGAGTACTAGAGTAAGGACTGTTTATGTGCATTTTCTATTAAATGTATGCATCCAGGATAGTTTATTGTCTGCATCTGATTTCCTCCCTCCTCCCCCCCCCCCCATAATTGCAGAGGTTGGTCTGGTTTGATAAGCAAGAGTGGGGTTAAGTGCCTTTCCTTCAGAGACTAAGCTACCATTTATAATATGGAAATGACCATGGAGAAGTCTGCCCAGAGTGGCTAATATAAATATTTCCAGCAGAGGTGTTCCTTATTTTTCCCAAAACATATTTTAATGTATAAAGTAGAGCTGCTGAATGCTAGTGTTGAATATTAAGATGATTTTTGCCATCATTAAGTTAACATTAAAATCCACAGAGCAGTAAGGTGCTATGTCCATATTAGACTAGATTATGTTACTAGACTTATTATTCAGCTGTTATCCTGGGCCTTCTGACTGTGGGCTGTTGCTCACATATCCCTACTGCAAGTCAGTTAGGGGTGGATTGTGATATCTTTACTCATGATAAGTAGGATCTTACTTCTTGAGTTGTCCTTGATTTTAGTGGGACTACTCAAGGAATGAAAGTATCATTCAGTGTTAGGGTATAATATATAGCCTTACTGTTTTCTACAGCACTGCAATTTTCAACTGAGAGCATCCCGTGTAGAACTACAGTCTGATAACTAACATTTTTCTGCCACTTTTATTCATTAGAGTGAATGACAGAGCTCTTTCTCTAATACAGTCTGAAACATGGATTATAGTATCTGCAAGAATGCACTGCCTGTGCCTATTTGACTACGCTGACCTCTGAAAATCCAAGGCAGCCCGCTTGTAAGACTGGCATCAGATGCTGTCTTTTATATTTATTTTAGTGCGTTAAGACCCCAAAAGAAGTGTCATGTTTACTCCTGTCATATTTATTCAAAAATGAAAATCTCCTGCTCAAAAACATCTGAGGCTTCTGCTTCAGGGTTACTCTCAGTGCTCAAGAGCATAAGAAATGGTTTTAGGGAGAATATATAAATGGCTTTACTGATGTTAGAAATTAAGTTTCATATTTTCAATCCCTCAGATAATGCACATTTTACAAAGATATCATGCAAATATACTAGCAAGGAAGAGGAGGGCAAGCAGGAGGGTAGAAATCAAGTGCTCCAGCCACTTTGTTGCCCAGCTCTCCAAGCTCCGCATTATACACTCCCTCTTAGTTCCTTAAAAAAAAAAGGGAGGGATTCTGGTGGGAAAAATACAAACTAACAAACAGAGGCTACTGCTACGCTTGCTGACTGAAAGAAGTAATGAGCTTCAACATCATGGCTGCCACTCCCACTGTCTCCTGGGACCCTGAACCTTCTTCATTCTAATCCTTAGGAATGTCCTGATCAGACCAGGACAGAGAAAGAGAGAGCCAGATGACATTGCCACCTCCACCAGATCCAACTAAATTCCAAATACCACCAAGGATGTGAGACTTTGTCCCACCCTCTTACCTGTCTAGTGTGTGTTCATTTCCTTCCCCACCTTGTCTTGTCTCTTTTGTATCCCTCTCCTTTTTGATCTGTATAAAAAAAAGTCTGGCTCACTGCTGTAAGCCAGTGATGCAGAAAGAGGCCGCTAAAAAGCAATGCCTTAAACAGCCTGATCCTGGTACAAGTTTGCCAAGTCTCAAAATGGCTAGTAAGACCATGTGTTGTGCCTTTGTTTTTTCGGCAGTGAGGTTGCAACTGAGAGTCAAAAATCAAAAACACAAGCTATATTTTCTTTCTTTGCTTCTCTTCTCTCTCCCCCGTGGGTATGATCTTTCCTGAGGGAAGCCTGCTAAACAATCAATGGGACCACTGGATGATCAAGATGCTAAAGGAACACTCAAGGACAATAAGGCCATTGAAGAGAAACTGAATGAATTCTTTGCATCGGTCTTCACGGATGAGGATGAGCCATTCTTTTTAGGTGACAAATCTGAGGAATTGTCCCAGACTGAGGTCTCAGAGGAGGTTTTGGAACAAACTGATAAACTAAACAGTAATAGGTCACCAGAACCAGATGGTATTCACCCAAGAGTTCTAATGTGAAATTACAGAACTACTAACTGTAGTTTGTAACCTATCATTTAAATCAGCTTCTGTACCAAATAACTGGAGGATAGCTAATGTGACACCAATCTTTAAAAAGGGCTCCAGAGGTGATCCTGGCAATTACAGGACTGTAAACCTTATTTCAGTACCCGGCAAGCTGGTTGAAACTATAGTAAAGAATAAAATTGTCAGACACATGGATGAACATAATTTGTTGGGGAAGAGTCAACATGGTTTTTGTAAAGGGAAATCATGCCTCACCAATATACTAGAATTCTTTGAAGGTGTCAACAAGCATGTGGACAAGGGGGAACCAGTGGATAGAGTGCACTTAGATTTTCAGAAAGCCTTTGACAAGATCCCTCACCAAAGGCTCTTAAGCAAAGTAAGCTGTCATGGGATAAGAGGGGGAGGGGGGTTCTCTCATGGATTGGTAATTGGTTAAAAGATAGGAAACAAAGGTTAGGAATAAATGGTCAGTTTTCAGAATGGAGAGAGGTAAATAGTGGTATTCGCCAGGCATCTGTACTGGGACTAGTCCTATTCAATATATTCATAAATTATTTGGGAAAAGGGGTAAACAGTGACGTGGCAACATTTTCAGATGATACAAAAATACTCAAGATAGTTAAGTCCCAGGCAGACTTTTAATCCCCAACATTTATAGCTTTATTCCCATAGAACATCAGAGACAGTGCATTAACTGGATGTTTCTCCTATGTAGTTGAAATGGTTAATAAGGGAGCATGGCATTTAAGTGCTCATAATTAGGCATCCAGGTTTCTTATTTCAAAATAAGAGCAAAGAACTACAAACTGATTTCACAAAACTGGGTGACTGGGCAACAAAATGGCAGATGAAATTCAATGTTGATAAATGCAAAGTAATGCACATTGGAAAACATAATCCCAACTCTCTCTATATATAATGATTGGGTCTAAATTAGCTGTTACTTCTCAAGAAAGAGATCTTGTTTTCAGAGAATATCCACAATGACTCCATCCACTCAACGTGCAGCAGCAATAAAAAAAACAAACAGAATGTTGGGAATCATGAAGAAAGGGATAGGTAATAAGACAGAAAATATCATATTGCTTCTATATAAATCCATGATATGCCCACATCTTGAATACTGTGTGAAGATGTGGTCGCCCCATCTCAAAAAAGATGTATTGGAATTGGAAAAGGTTCAGAAAAGGGCAACAAAAATGATGAGGGGTATGGAATGGCTTCCATAGGAGGAGAGATTAATAAAACTGGGACTTTTCAGCTTGGAAGAGTGATGACTAAGGAGGGATATGATAGAGGTCTATAGAATCATGACTCGTGTGGAGAAAGTAAATAAGGAAATGTTATTTACTCCTTCTCATAACACAAGAACTAGGGGTCACCAAATGAAATTAATAGGCAGCAGGTTTAAAACAAACAAAAGGAAGTATTTCTTCACACAATGCACAGTCAGCCTGTGGAGCTCTTTGCCAGAGGATGTTGTGAAGGCCAAGACTATAACAGGGTTCAAAAAAGAACTAGATAAATTAATGGAGGATATGTCCATCAATGGCCATTAGCCATAACGGGCAGGGATGGTGTCCCTAGCCTATGTTTGCCTGAAGCTGGGAGTGGGAGACAGGGGATGGATCACTTGATTACCTGTTCTGTTCATTCCCTCTGGGGCACCTGGCATTGGCCACTGTCGGAAGACAGGGCACTGGGCTAGATGGACCTTTGGTCTGACCCAGTATGGCCGTTCTTATGTTATTATGATCATCTTGTTTTGTCTTCTAGGAAACAGGACTAGGCTTTAACAACAGCTCCTACCCATTTCAGCCAGCTTCTTCTCCTCCCCCACCCCCCAAACAACACTTATCTAAGTCACTGTCAAACAAGGTTTTTTTCCTTCTAAAGAAGATCTAGAGAGAAGGGGAACAAAATATTGTTAAACTAAAAGCCTCATTTAATACTATATACTTCAAATACGTTAACTGTTCCCCCCCTTCTTTTTCTGTATCTTTAAAATAAACGGTTACAAGTATTTTAATGGTGTGTTTGCCATGGTACTAAGCAGGCTAACTTTGTACCTTGTTTAAACTATTTAATGTTGGACAGTGACTGGGCTATATTAACACCTTGGAATCTGTGGGTCTGTATACACCATCAAAATTAATGCAACAGCCCTCAGCTGCACTAAATGCCACTATAAACGCCTCCATTACTGCAACCTTATTTTTGTTTAATACCAAATGTATCTCTCACAAGGATGGTGCTAATGAATGCGGAGTCAAATTACAGATATCAAAGTTTAATTTTTGACAGCTATGGGCTAGCGTCAAAAGTTACAGCAAAATATGGCCCAACACCTGAAAGTATTAAAAAAAATCCATGCAACTCAAATATCCACCATCAGCAACATCATAGCTACTGTGAAACGGCCAGAGAATCGTTTGCACAGCAGATATTCTGACTAGAAGTTAGTTTGTTCTGAACTTTTCAATCTGGTTATAGTATCTTTCTAGTTTGTGGCATATAGAAGTAAAATGCCATCTCTTCCCTCTCTTCCCCCACTATGTGATGTATTTAGAGGATACTCAGCAGATACACTGAGTTACGTGGACCCTCTCAGAAATTAATAAGCCTCAAGGGTGCTATAGATTTGATATACACAAGTTCCATTAGCAATTAGTAAATTCTTGTATTGCCAGTACAGTTAGGAGTCTGTTATTTTTGCCTTTATAACCCCATTTTAAAAGGTGTTTATGACAAATGTTTGAACGTGTTTCACAGCAAAGTACATGAAGAACATGTAAACTTGTAAAAGTGTGGTTTGAAGCAGTATGTGGAGCAAAATCTGTTTAGCCTTTAAGTTCCAGCAATACAACAAGATAGCTATTACTAATCAGATCTCTTTTCCTGTGGCAACTTTGTATGTGACATTCATTATATAGACCAAATATTTCTGGTTATACCTCTTCATCACAACAGACTAAGCACTTGTCTCTATGAGACTTGGTACCATCTGAAATACCCACTTCTTGTTCTGATCATAGAAGGCAGAAACAAGCAGCCATGAATCCCTGCCTTTTCTCTCACATACAGATTAAATAGCTACATGCAGAAGACCATTACTAAGAACATGTCTCAGCTTCGTTTGCTTTCTGAACATTATTTTTGTTCATTTGATAAATTACTTTTAATTGATACAAGCAGAAGTTTGGCAAGAACTTTTCCACCCTCCACTGTGTTCTTGTGAGGAGTAAAACAAAATTGCAGAAAGTTCTCCTCCTCCTCTCCCTCCCCCCTACACCTCACCCCTTTTGTGTATTTCTGGTCACTTCACTTAGAATTAAATAGCATAACATAAACCAACAATGTTAACAAAATATGGTGACTGCATTATCTTTCCAGACACCATGGTGATAAGCACCTTACAAATACTTGATACTATAATGATAATATTCTGGACCACTTTATAGTGGTAAAATCTGGGGCCTCTGGATATGGTTAGTACAGTACTTTGAAAGCTTGTGGTGAAAAGGGTATAGAATAATCATAACTCCCACTTGCAGTCACTTATATGAGTGAACCTAAGGAAAAAGGTATCTTGCAGAGTCATTTCCCCTATATGATATGGTTATCAAACCACATACAAATGCTGAAAAGGTTGCCTATTTAGGGTTTTGACAGACTATAAGAGGATGGTTTTTAGGGCCTTGTAAAGTCCTTGATACAGATTTATGCAATAATAATTATATTATTTAAATCTATAGTGAATTTTGTGATACAGTTTTTACAAAAGACAAAATAAAGTTGTATTTTATTGTAAACCGTTAGCTTCTTTGGTTTACTGGTTAAATAACATTAATATATGACCAACTTTAATACATTGAAAATAATAATGGGTGAATAATAATGTATTTTATACAAGTCCCCAGTCACAACAGATCCTGATGCCTCTGAAGGAGTTCTTATCCTTGTAGCCACCCAATTGTGTAATCACACGAATAATTTCACTCACGTAAGCAGTCTCCTTGGATTCTCTGAGACTGCTCTCATCAATATAGTAACTCATGTGCTTATGTGTTTAAGACAGAACCTTACATCTTTAATTAAAATTTACTTTCATTAATATAGGAACAAATTCTCTCCCCAAGCCCCAGCATGGATTACATGGTCTGGATACCAGGGGTCTCTGCAGGGAGTAAAGTCCTGCAAAAGTCTGGTTTTCGCACAGAGAAGCTAGGGATTACATTAGTACTTAACTCACCCTATGGGGCCCAAATACAATCTAGTCTCTGATTAGGAGGCTGTACAGTGCTTGATCTTACATGCTATATGAGCTATGATAACCAAGTATTGCAGGTAGGTGGTAGAGGAAGGTGCTGAGAAGGATGCTGTAAAATAAACTCTGAATTTCCTGACATATTATCGTTTCCCTACTTGAATAATCCGTCCTTCTGAAAGCCACATTTTTAATCTGTTTATTATGATCACAGAGCAGAGAATGAAAATAGTGATATTAAACCGAGACTATTGTTACTTGTCTATTGTAATTCACAAAACTATAAATTAGGTAATCACGTTAACGAGATAATATTCACAGCCCAGAAATTAATTATGTACATCACACCATGAATGGGAGGAAAAAAGGAAAAATAAAGGTTTGCACATCAGTCAAACAATGCCTCTGAACATCATGCTAATGTGAACACATGCTACTGAAAACCATTTCCTCTTCCACACTTCTGAACTTGATACACAGCAGGCTTGGTTTGCCTCCCCGTGTTTGGGGTTTAAGTGTGAAGTTTGCACATGGCACAGATAGAGGGCATGCATAGATTCCATTGAAATGTACCTCTTAAAATTTAAACCAAAATGCCTGAAGAAGCTTAGAGCCATATTTTTATCTTTACTCTTTTAACAAAGCATTTATGGTTTTCAGTTATAACAGATATTTATATAGGATGGAACGTGTACATGATATAGTAGTGTACTGCCCTTATTCTACCATTGTAACTCCCCTCCCATCAAATATTGAAAAGACGAGCGATAGTTTGAGGATTCTAAGGAAAAACAGTCTGAGCAAAATGACTAAATGAAACAAGGTCAAAGGACAGGCTAAGGGCATCCCTGCTCTAATGACCCTTTAATAAAAGGTTCCACATTAAATGAATTCAAAGGAAAAAATGTATCTCTAATAGTTTCAGCAAGGGCTGAGAGACAAGGTTTTACTTGTAGCAATTTCACTGGCTTGCTCTGTGACCTTGGGCAAGTTGGTTACCTATTCTGAGGCTTGTTTTTTCCATCTGTAAAAACAATTATCCTTATCTGTATCAATGGAATGATTACTCAAAGATCTATTTGTAAAGGAGTTTTGAAATTCTCAGACATAGGCAATATACATGTATAAAATATTATTTTAGTTTTTGTCTTTGAGTTTTATAATATACTGAAGATTGCATAACTTGACTATTCAGTGAAATGATAAAATATTTCCAATAAATGACTGTTCTCAGGGAGCCTACTGGAAATAAGAGATTTGATCTCTCAAAAGAGACTGCTCCTGCAAAACTGAAAGATAGCTTTTAGCTCTGAGAGTAGGACTGTGGAAACATACCTCTCCTGGAAGTTGTTGTTACTCCTGAATAAGACCAATGAGTTCAGCAATGAAGCCATAATATAGTTCCCTTTAGAATGGTAAGGTCAACAGAGTAATTTCCCAGTTCATTAAACCATAATGTTAGCAGTATTTTTAAAAGCTATGTTGATGAGTTAAGGTTAATCCAAAAAACAATGGGAGAATGGTCAAAGTCAAGTCTGAAACCAAGAAATTGTCTAGCCTTTAGTTGTATTTAGGTTCTGCCAGCCATAGGCCATGCTAGCAGATGAACCCAAACCAAGGAAAATATATCCTAGTGTGTGTATGTATGTAAAACTCTAACAATAGACACAATATTGATCAGTTCTCTCAGTGTTCTAGTGTCTGTACTTCCCATAAAGAAAGATTACACCTGGGTACAGTTCAATCTTTCATGAAAGGAAAATCAAACAGGATTTACCATTTCTTTAATGTAAGACTGAATCTCCTAATGAGGAGGAGGGGATTGTGATCCAGCAAAAGCTTTTCTCATTAAACTGTCAATTCCGTGTTTCTAAAAAATTGACTAAGTGAGGTGCATGTTGATGATCCTGTGAATTTTAACACCTTTAAGTCAATTACACCAGCATCCCAGCACACAATTACAAGTTATGCTGGGGATTTTATCTTTTTCATTTTAAATGAACTCAGTGAACTAGAGCTAGGCAGGAGAGAGGGAAAATGAAAGATGTGTGGAGGTGAACAAAAGCTCTCTCCTCCACACAACTTTCATAAAATGTACAATCACTTAAAGCACTGCTGCAATAAAATTTAACAACTCCAGTTAAAAGGTGTGACATAGCATCTCTTTTCAGAGCTTAAGTTATTGTGGTGGAGATAGTACAGGTTTGTGTTTTATTTGCAAATCAGGTTAAACATAACACAGGGATAAAATTAAAGCTTGCTGTAGAGAAACTACACAGTGTGTTTTAATCTTTGTATGTTGGGAATGATATGCATGACTCCTCCAAGGATCAGTGGTAGTCATGCACGTACATCTAAATCCTTGTGCCTGTGTATGAGAACAGAGTCCATAGTAACTAGGACCTAGCAAAAAGCAGAATGGGGAAACCTGTGAAGTTAAAAAAATGAAAAACAAGTCTCTTGTATATTAAAACAAAGTTGTATTGAAAAATGTAATATCTACGTACATAAAACACCCGAGTCAACACATTTCTCTCTAACTTCATGATTTATCAGTAAGCCAATAATTTATGGGCAAGCCTTGTTAAGTTTTATGGTGAAACTAACCACCTTTCCCCCCCAGCAACAGAGGCCCTTTTAATTTGAAAGGCCTCTGTTATAACCACCCACTGTTTGTTTGTGAACTTGGTGACAGCACAAGTGTATCTAGGGTGAGAGCTGTTTTATGATTAATGTGTTCATTAGTTTAAAAACCGGATTGCTGTTATGAGTGAGCAAGACATTTATTTTAATGGGGCATAGCCTTTTGTGCAAAAATGTATCAAATCATAATGCCAGAATGGATTTTATTGGCTGGATATAGGATTTTTGTCCAGGTTAATGCCTAGGAAATTATTCTTAGGGAAGTGCCTGTATAAATTTCCATCCTATTTCAATTCTTTACGCAAACATGAAAGCTTAATGCAAAGCTTACCTTTTAAAGAAAGAAAGAAAGAATATGCTGCACAGTATATAAATACAAAATTCGGTTCAAGATTTTTTACATTAATTTGATAAGTCTTGGTGAATATTATCTATAAAAGCATAGTTTCCAAACCCTTTAAGGATGCTAATCAGTTAATTGTCAAACACCTGATTTGGTATCCTAGAATTTGGAGGTTGGCTAGTTGCCCAAAATGATTTTAGTATACACAGCTATGCCCTTTATATTTTTATAAAGAAAAAAAAGAGTGTTTGCATCATGGTATGAGAATGTAACCCAAAATTTCCTTGACGCATGATTTTGCTACATGCTTTATTTATATAATGACTTATGGCTATGTTGTGCCTTTAGGCCAGGGTCATAACAAAAGAGGTGAAGGGTCAAACCGCCCCACAGGGAGCACCAGGAGGCATTCTTTGGGACTTCTATGGGGTGCAGCATACTGCATTCTTCATAGTGGTCCTGCTCTACCGAAGGGGAACAGGGACATAGCACTGTATGCCTCCCACAGAAGTAGTAAGGGACTGCCAAAGGGGAGGGAAGAAGCCTTCTTTCATCATCCTTGTCTATTGCACCCCTGTCAAAATGCCAGGAACAGTCTGACCATAAGATGAGGACTGTTGCAAGCAACCAATTTAAGTTATTTTAGATAAAAGAAAAATCATGCAAATCAAATGATTTCAGTCAAAACAGGAAGAGGTTGTTTCTTCCACTTTATCTAAATTGAGACCTCAGCTCAGTGGTTTGAGCATTGCCCTACTAAACCCAGGGTGGTGAGTTCAATCCTTGAGGGGGCCATTTAGGGAGCTGGGGCAAAAATCTGTCTGGGGATTAGTCCTGCTTTGAGCAGGGGGTTGGACTAGATGACCTCCTGAGGTTCCTTCCAATCCTGATATTCAATGACTTGTTTTAGTATCATTCATGTCCTATACAGAGTATGTGACTTAGCATCTGATCTGCTATTCTGACGCTGATTGGTATACCTTAATCCACAAGTAGTGTAATTGAGGTGCCAAAGTTATGGGGTAGTATGACAATATGAATATAGAATAATCTGCACCACTGCCAATGCAGGGCTCTGAACAGGCACAGCTGAGCCTATTAGACACTGTTTTGGAATGTGTATAACCTTAAGCAGATGAGTAAATCCACTGTAGACAATGGAACTACTCGCCTGCTTACAGGTGTACAAGTCCAAGCATCTTGTTGGATCAGAACTTGAGTGTATCAGTTTAT
Source organism: Mauremys reevesii (assembly GCF_016161935.1). Lineage (NCBI taxonomy): Eukaryota > Metazoa > Chordata > Testudines > Geoemydidae > Mauremys > Mauremys reevesii. The sequence goes on along the minus strand of NC_052631.1, from coordinate 88,297,200 downwards.
CAATTGTGTAAAATGATGTAGGGATGTTATGAATTTATTAATATTTATTAAACGCACGGAGCTCCCCAGAGAAAAAGGTACTATGGAAAGGGCAAAGTATTATTAATTTTGCTCTTGATTGTATTTTATACCCTTTTCTTGATTATTCTTCAAAATCCTAACTTGAAAAAATAGAGCGTATAAGTTATGCATAATTTAAACAAAGGTTAATTTAAGTAGCATCTGAAATTATAATCAGGGTCATTTTTTCAGATGGATATTGATTGTAAAAATAACGTCTTGTTCTAAAGCTATTCTCAGTATATTGTTTTGCCTACTAATGCCAGAAATACACATCTAAGTGGAAGAAATATAAATTGGACTACAAAGAATGGAACAGAATATAATAGTCTACATATTTCAGCACTTACAAACATCTCTCTTATAAGATGTAAGTTTTTTTTTTAAATCCATGGCTTTTAATATCAAACCTGTGATGTAAAGTGTGATTATGCTATCACATTATTGACCAACTTCTTTATCAGTATGAAGATTTTTTTAACTGGCCATAATACAGAAGATAAACTTGTAAATACTATAGAATTAATCATGGCTAACCACAAAATAAAAGGCATGACAGATAAATCAATCTTCAGAAAACTGTGCTTAAGCTGCCTCCATTTATGTTTGTGTCAGTAAAATGCCTAATTTATATTATTTGCCTTTCATTTAAACATAATTAAAATACTTCTAAGCTTTTGTAGTAAAACTGTACAAGTCCCACTCACCATAACAATTAGTGAAACCTTTAATTGGTTAGACTAATGGTATATTGTATTTTTTGGCAATTTTTAGAGGCAAATTCTATATGGATTTAAGTTTTTTAAACACCTCTTATTGAATTGTTTTACTGTTGACCTTAGGCACTTTAAAAATATCAGATTGGAGTTTGTGAATTCCAGCCTTCTGTTGATAAAATTGGATTCCGCAAAGTATGACCCATGGCAACAGCTTTGTTTTGTTTTTTTCCAGCAGCAGCAGTTTTCAGTACAAATGAAATACACAATAGCCAGTGAATGCCATCATGCATGCTGCACCAAATATTATCACAACAGCATTTGCATGGTATGAGAAGGATAAGATTCCTCCCTTATGTCAGTTGCCTAACTAATAGAGAATCCATGAGGCACATTTTGTTGCTAGATCAAGCATGCCTATGTTAGTCTTTACAAATAAGAGATGCTCAAGCCTGTCTTTACTCACTAGGGTCCCTTCTTTCTGCAGTAAAGCCTTAGGGATATTTCAAATGTATTCTGAGTACACACTGGGCAGTGAGCAATTCAGAAAAGGTCAGATTTACCTCCATTGCAAGCCCCTACAAAACTATTAAAGCTGCATGAGGATCTACTCACTGAGCATTCACACAGGGGTCTTTGTGCACCCTCTGCATGCTGGCCCAGTAGCTGGCCACTTTGGGGATGGGTTGGAGAAAGACACGTTATTTGGATTCAGTATTCCCAGTACCATGCACCACCAATGAATTATGTGGCAGTCCCCCATCCTGGCTTTACACTGGGATGGTTTATTTCACTTCCCTATACTTCATTAACTTAGGTTTTAGGTATGTGGAGTGAATTTCACCCAAAGAAAATAGCAGCATCTCTCATCACAGGTTAGGTCTCCTTTCCAAGTACTGTAAAACTCCTTCCTGATACCTGTAGATCTTTTGTCATGGAAATCTCTCCCCACCCCCCGCTCCAATACAAAATCGTAAGTAATTGCCAAAATTCTATTTAACAAAGTACGAACTAGTGGTTGGAAGTGGAAGCTAGACAAATTCAGACTACAAATAAGGCACAGCATTTTAACGGGAGGGTAATTAACCATTGGAATATAGGGCGATGATGGATTCTTTGTCACTTGACATCTTTCATCAGGACTAGAGACCTTTTGAAAATATATGCTCTAGTTCAACCAGAGGCTATGGGCTTGATGCAGGAGTTACTGGATGGCCTGTGTTATACAGAAAGTCACACTAGATGATCAGGGTGGTCTTTTCTGGCCTTAAAAACCAGTAATCTTATTGAGAAGGAGTACATGAGACTGAGGAGCTACTGGGTAGCAGGATCAAGAGACAAACCTAGAAACCTGCAAGACAGGTTGAAGAAATCAATGTAAAACCATCATTAGAAATACTGGGCAAGGGAGAGGGGAACCTGGATAAACAAAATGTAGTTTTCAGAGTGCCAGCAGAGACAGAGGAGAGAGGGTCAGGCATAATTTTAAATAGGAGACTACAGTAGAAATACTGCTATAGATAAAAATCCCTGAAACTGCAAGATGAGTGTGGGCAAACCCTGCAACTCCAGAGAGTTTTGCCCATGTTGATCTCACAGCAGGAACAGAACCGAGGGCAGCAACAGGTCCTTATATCAGAGTTTAACGGAGTGAGACACCAAACTGGCTGAAAACAAGCAGTAGAAAGAATAGCTATCGGTGGAAAATCTTCAAAGTGGGAAGGGGTTGTGTAGAAGCTGATATAACGTTTTGAGAACATATTTAAGAAGAAACATAATGCAGAGTAGGCTTGTGTACCCCAATGAATTGGCAATGTTCTCATTGCATCTTTCTAATGTTAGGTACTGTTTCATGCAAAGTCACTTTGACCAGTCAACAGTGCTGCTCAAGAATCTGGTCATGATTTTTCTACCACAATATTTTCCTTTCTCAAGAGTTCTCCAAGCATATGAAGAATGACTAGTGGCCAAGGAGAAAATATGGATGCTTCCCCAGCTCTCAGACCTGACCCAAAGTGTGCCTGTTCTCTCTTCCCATTAAGGTTCTTCTATTTCTTGAAAGAGGGGTGGGGGAGGGAGGAGGAAGCAATGACATCTCAAGTACCCAGCAGCCTTTCTTCAAGAAAGAACACTTGCTTGATAAATAAGAAACTGATCAATGTAAAGGGGGAAAAGCCAAATTGCTGCCTAGTTTGAGAGCATTGTGGTTGAAAAGACTGATAAACACAACTGCGTCAGGGTAAGTATTACTGCATGAAAATAAATGAGACTGACAGTTTATGGAATTTAATATTAAAGTCTGATTCTATTTCTCTAGACTTTTTCTTGTCCTTTATCGAGCCATTATTGCTTTTACAGAGGCACCTATGGTCAGATCTCAATACTCCGTCATTAGATTTAACTCTTATGCTTACTTTCCCCTAATGCAGAGCAACTATCACATCCCCTGACTTTACCAAAACAAGATGGAAAATATTTATTTCCCCAAAATTGGATGGTCCTAAATATTGTAGTACTTGGTGCTCTCATCTGCAAACTTGCAAATTACGTGTTTCTTAATTCTACAACAGCAGGCCTTTTATTTTGAAAGCCTATTTTTAATATTAACAAATTCAGCCCTGATGTAGTCGTGTCCCTACTCTCTATTTCCCTCTTATTATGCCCTGACAGTGGATGCAGCATTTGCCATGAATTCTACTTTGACTCATTAACTGAGCAGACACACAGTAGAGGTAATAACTGATGTTCTATAATTTTACTATATTTGTTAGGTTTGACTTAGAGAAGGAGTTTAGTGCAAGTGATAAAATAGTTCCCAAGCAAATTAGAATTTATGATAATTGTAATAACACAAACTCAGTAGCTTTTCTATGTCTTAGGGAATACTTTAGACAGCTATTTCTGAAGAGTCATTAATAAAAAGTGATACCTCTCTTGCAGAGTTCTCTAAACAAGAGATGGGTCGTGTATGAGTAACTGTCTCAAAAAAATGTTTAATAGTTAAGGTTACGTTTTATACTCTATTTCCAATTGATCATAGTCTTTCTGAATAAGGATTCTCTAACTAGAACTTCCCATGCTTGAGTTCAGGTACATCTCCCCCCACGTCAAAGCTTTAGGAAAAATCCATTCAACCTTTTTTGGATAATGCAAGGCTAAAATTTATACCCTTTTGTGACGGTGCTGCCCGTGGGAGCCAGCTGAGGTCACTCAATCAGGGTGAACTGCAAACCAAACGGGGCAGACAATCCCCAAATGCTGGTTGTTATTCCAATACTTAGATTTACCAACTAGCACAAAATGGCTTCTACAGTACCTCACTGGTCACTTAGAAGTCCAAACCACGCAGTTCCCTTAAAGTACCCAGCCTCAGGCCTCCATCCTGACACACCTGTCAGATATGATGGTGATTCCTGAAAATCTTACTTCATCATATAAAAGAAAAGGTTCTTCCAATCCCAAAGGATCAGCCACATACCCAGTTCCAATTATAACTTAGATCTTACCCAAAATACACGCTATAGCCAATTCTTATTAACTAAGCTAAAATTTATTAAAAAAGAAAAGAGAGAGTGTTGGTTAAAAGATTAATATACAGACAGACTTGAATTCAATTCTTGAGGTTCAGATACACAGTAGTGATGAGCTTGTAGTTGCGAAAAGTCCTTTAAGAATTAGTCCATAGGTTATAGTCCAATTTCCATATTCAGGGTGGCTCCAGTTATCTCAATCCTTATGGCTTAAGGTTTCCCCCTCTTGAAACCCAAAGCAGATCTGAGATAAAGAAGGATCCTGTCCCAGGCTTCTTATACATTTCCAGCAGCCTTTCGGCCTGAGAAAACAATAGGCTTAACTCCTTCTCCCAAATATCCTGGCAATTAGCACAGAGTAATTTATCCATTAAACAGTTCAGATACAGGTTAGCACAACCTTCAAAGAGACACATAGACAATAATACTATTTCACTCAAGTATCATCATAAATGTTAATATTCCTTTTTTGATCTTTGAATTAAAACTATAGCAATAGACAAGACTTGTTTGCTGACATCACAAGCCCTGAGCAGACATTTCCCCTTCTACCTCTAACAATGCAGACTTGCATTTCAAAGCTCTAGTCATTTACATATCTTCCTAACCAGTCCTCAAGGTTCACCCATGGGTCAGGTCAGTCTATGAGTTAATTAATTCTTTCTGGCCCTGTCACCTTTCAATGAGATATTATATCACACTCATAACGTCACACCTTTATACTCAATTTTAAGGGTGTGTGTGTATACAAGCCTTATAACTATAGTTCGAACTTTACAATGTACAGATGGGAGTTACTCAAGGATAATGGTGAGGGAGAAATGACAGCAATCTCCACTGGCCCTACTAGTGCCCCCTAGGGTGACCAGATGTCCCTATTTTATAGGGACAGTCCCGATATTTGGGGCTTTTTCTTCCATAGGCACCTATTACCCCCCACTCCCGTCCTGATTTTTCACATTTGTTGTCTGGTCACCCTAGTGCCCCCCCCACTCCCTTTAACATTGTTCAGTACCATCATATTGTGCAAATACGCCCAATCCAGCAGGGCATTTAAAAATATTCTTAAAATTAAGTTGACTTCAATGAGATTATTCACATATATGAAGATAGGCATGTGTGCGTAAGTGTTCTGCTAGATATGGGCAGTTATTAACCTGTGGAAACCCAATTATTCCTGTTGTCCTTCTTCCATAACTTCCTATTGCCTGGCACACATTCAGAGCTATGCTACTAAAGAGAAGTGTTACCTCTGAACTAACACTGCATCATAACTAATAATTGGGGATGACTTTCTGCACAGTCAGATTTCAATGCAGAAATCATTTAATTAGCCTTAACGAATCCAGGACATAAAGCTTTCTAAGTAGAAAATATTATGGCATTAGGGAACTTCAGTGCTTGGGGACTCCATAGATTCCTGTGTAGGCAACAGGGTATGAAGTTTTTTAAGCACTTAAGGTCAATTTTTCTCAATTTAGAAAGATTCCAGGTAACAGTATCTCCCTTGAAATTTTAGGTATTGTGAGCTGAACAGCAATTCCAAGCAAATATTCTGGAAACAACCAATGAAAGTAGCAGATTAATAATTTTGTAAGTTGTGTTTGTGGTTTTTTTTTTAAAATGGCAGAATCAGGGCCGGCTTCAGCGTTATTGCCACCCCAAGCAGCGAAAAAAAAGAAAAAACCAATTAAAAAAAACCCCACAATCGGCAGCACTTCGGCGGCAGCATTACTACCGCCACTTCATTCTTTGGTGGCAGGTCCTTCCCTCCAAGAGGGACTGAGGGACCCGCTGCTGAATTGGCACTAAAGAGCTGGACGTGCCGCCCCTTTCCATTGGTGGCACAAAGCACCTGCTTGCTGCGCTGGTGCCTGGAGTCAGCCCTGCATTGAATAGAATTCTTGGCCTGCGCATGATGTCCAGTATCACTTCCTCTTCCTTCTCTTTGAAGTTCACTTCTTGATCATGCATAACAGCATTGTGATGACCAAACTTTCATGTTTGGGGCATGCTGTGTAAAAACGCAAATGCTAAAATGAGATATGTAAAAACTTCAGGAGTTTTCTTAAATTAAATTTTTGAGAAGAAATGGGTTGGTTGGTTAATGTGAAAATTAACAGCTCACAAGTCAAACCCACTCCTCAGGAAGTAACAAGTAGCCAAAGATAGACATTCAAAATGAGCAAAAGTAGAAGCTGAACATTGGAATCTCTCATTTAAGTGCTTCATGTTGCAATTTTGCTTTTCATCTTGTAAGTTATGAGACCTACTCGTGTGGATTTCATAAGCTTTGCATTCCAGAGATTACATTGTGCACAGCTAAACACATTTTCTCTTTTACTTAAAAAAACTCCAGGGCAATTAAGATATGAAGCCTTTGACTGGATACATATAAGGCAGTGAATTAAGTTCAGACTCTCACAGGCCACACTGAACACATCATACCACATGTGAAAGGAACAGGGTTCCAGTTGCATTCCTGGCTTTTTGAAGGTCTCAATATCCATGTGTGTAGATACAATGGGTTGGTTTCTCCCAACAGCTTTTTGGGGTATTTGCACAAAAGGATGTAACCCCACACTGCTCAGGTTGGGTAATGGAAACCCAGCTATTTTACTTTTTTGTGCAGAACCTCTGAGTATTGTGGAGCCTCTCATTGTTGCAGAGGGATAAGAGGAGTAGCTGGAAGTGTGGCTCCACAGAAGAGCTGTAGCTGGCAGGAATCATTTTTCCTCTTCCAGATCCATAGTATTTGGAGTCTGGACCCCCCACTTATTCCCTGGGGAAATGCCATGCTCAAAATGGAACGATTTGCAGAGTTCCTCATGCCTGGGGCTGGAGAAGAGAGTGTGGGCACAGTGATGCCAACTTTCATGATTTTATCACAAAGGTGACAATGTTTGGTGGTAGTTTTGAAGCCCCTATTCTTGATTCAAGTGATTATTTGAGAATCTCACATTTCACTAAAAACTGTAAATTTCCAGCCCTCAGTTACAGAGAAAAGCTTAAATATGTGAATCCTAAAGGCTCAAAACCTAGAAGGGCAAATAAATGTATTTACTTTTTAAAATTTATGAATGAGGGGACATTTTTCAGCCTGACTTATGATCTTTGAATGTCTTGGGTTGACAATTTTAGTAGTACAGTAGAACCTCAGAGTTATGAACACCTCAGGAATGAAGGTTGTTTGTAACTCTGAACAAAACATGTTCAGTTGTAAACTTTTGAAAGAACAACCATTAACTTAATAAAGCGTTGAAACTTTACTATGCACAAGAAAAACGCTGCTTTCCCTTTAAGTAGTTTATGTTTAACTATTGTACTGTATTTGCTGTGTGTGTGTGTGTGTGTGTGTGTGTGTCTCTCTCTCTGCTGCTGCCTGGTTGCATACATCTGATTGCCAAGGGGCTGTGTGGTTTACTGATCAGTTTGTAACTTAGGTTCTCCTGTATTATTCCTTGCTTGCTTTTTGAAGTTTCAAATGCTCCCTTTCACTTTTTGCCAACAGAGAAGAATCCACAGCTGTGAAACCTGGCCAGGCAGTGTAGGAGGAGGAAGTACACTGCAGCATGCCAATGTCATACCATTGCACTGCCAAAGCCTTGGGCTCTGTGGATTGAGAGATGGCACATCCAGATGGGGTGGGAGTTTATAACATAGGGGAACTAGGAGGCTTAATCAATTACCATTTGGGAAACACGTCAATATCCTTGTATGTGAGGAACTATACAAAGGTGAAGTATTATTATTTGACCATTATTAAAACCCTAGTGTATCTTTCAGGAAAGCTGAGTCAGCAAGATTTTTACAGCTAATTAAACTTTATATAAAGGGCATCCTGCATGTTATTTGTTGTAAATGTCTGCTCAGGTGCACATCAAAAAATTGATCATTCCTGTATTGTGGTTATATTCCCAATATATAACCTGGTTTAATGACATGCTGGCATGGCTGCATATGTTCATAAATGTTATAAAAAACAACCCCCTCCCCAAGTGAATAGAATTAGAAAAAGGAACAGGCTGGCCAAGATTAAAACCATTTTCTTCAGGCTTGTGCTTAGATGTGGATTCACTTGTAGTCTAGACCTTAGCAAAATTGTAGCTATCGACACACACCCCAAAGGATTTCTGAGTACAATTTTGTACAGCGAATAATACACAGCAGTTTAACTATTCAGTATGCAGTTTATTCCTCTCTCATCTGCCAGCATATTTACAATCTGCAAAATAAAGACTTGAAAAACCTAAGACAATCAATGTTTCTTCTTGATGACTCAGAAATATATTCATAACAAGGTTGTGCAATGCTGCACTATTAAGCAAATGCACATCTAGTTCTGAAAACATTATTGGTATCTGCTACCAGAACCCATTTTGTCAAACTTGCTATTCACAGATTTTGCAGCTATTGTACAGCATGAAAAAAAGATTGAATACCAAAAGCAGAACAGGGAAGACTGGAGTAAAGAAAGAAAGCAAAGCAAAATACACTATTTAATATTGGCAAAGGGCAGTTAAGTGAAAATAAAACATGAAGTATAATTTAACTGAAGTCACTCGACTATTCCCCACATAAAAGCAAATGTTCATACAATCATTTGGGCAAATGGATAAAATTCAATAAAAAATGGGATAAAGTTTTCCCCAACAAATTTTAATACATTTATCTCAGTTACTACAAATCAAATGTGGGAGTTTCATAGGTCTGCAAAGACCACATTTCCGAAAGCTAATTACTTCTATCCCAGTTAAAGAGATGTATAAAAAACTGGGGTGTTCATCTGTTCATTTATAAAGGTAGTTCCTTATTAAGGAAGCCCACAGAAACTAGATTTTCAGTCATTCCCAATCCCATTGAATTCAATGCTATATCTAAGGTATTTCAGATGTATATTTTTTAAAGCAGCAAACTTTCACTAGAGAACTTGCAGGTATTTATTTTTGTGATCACAAATATTAATGAAGTAGTTTTTAGGTGCAAAGACAAAAGCTGTACTTGGCTTTTCCAAAAAAACCATTAATCTCAGAGCACTTGACAGAAAACAGGGCACACAAGACCGCTGAGAGGTGGGTCAGGTAATGATGACACCAAGTTACCATCAGTATGCTAATATTTTAGATAGACTGACAAAGTGGTGGATAAGAGGTTAAGGCCTAAATTATCACAAGCGGTCTTTAAATTTTGGGTGGCGAACTTGAAATACTGGGACCTTGATCAGTCATACCAACCGTTGTTTTGAAAGGAGCCACAGATGCTCAGCACTTTTAGAAATCTGGCACTAGGTGCCTCAAGTTGGGCACAAGAGAAAAAATGGAAAATGTAGGCCGAAATAACTATACCAGGGCCAGACAGTAAGTCAGTAGCTATGTTACAAACTGAAGCTTGATCTAACTCTTAGATAAAGCTATCTCCATAACCTGTGGCCAGAAAAGACCTCAAAAAGATGTATACCTGTTTTTAAATGCAAAATAATTTAAAAAACTTGTCACATGACGCCTTCTACAACAAACAACAATAAATGTCAGCAATATGAGGGACTGCTTAAATCAGCAAATTACCACTTTGGCAATAATACTTAAGAGATCACAACATTTTCTTTATGGGGCACGTCCCTAATGTAGCAATATGTGTTGCATGAATCACAGTTGTATTTTAGGATGAACATCTGTGCACTTCTGTAGCATAATCTTGTCAGCGAGCTTTGCCTTAGAGTTCAGGTTTGGTGTGGAGGAGAGGCAAACATTATTAAACAGTATTGCCTGAGGGATACAAGGGTGAATTATAAATCACCTCAGCTGCAGTACAAGGGAGACTATTGGAAATGATCTGTTGTTGCTATAGTACAGTATTTGCAGGTAATGCAGGAATACAATGAATTTTTATGCAGATTTTCTGCTGCAAGCTTAGCACACACTGGAACCAAGGATATGTCTAATGGGACTGCACATAAGAACCTGCTGCTCGGAAAATAATTTTCCCATTTGGTAAAACTTTTTTAGATGAAAAAAAGTTCCTTTTCTCTTAAACAAACCTGCCTCTTTACCTAGCTTTATACAGTACACATTTCCACTTTCCAAACCTCAGCATTTACTATAGTTCAAGCTGAATCACAAACACCTCATGGCTGCTGGTTCAGGAATTGTTGCTTTTCAGTCTATTCTAACTTTTTCTGCATGAATTACAGTACTAATGAGCTTCTCAGCACAGAGGCACAGTGGATAAAATTGAATCTGGATGATTTTATAATACCATCTATATACACTGTAGGATAAATCAAAGGAATTCATTTATTAATGTTTTATTTATTGTCACATATAAATAGCAAATACAAGCAGTGAATCCACTGGACAGGGTGGGCGTAATAAATCAAAACTACCTGTAATACACTCTGTATCTTAGCATGGAGTAAGCAAAAGTGAATTTTTAATTAGAAGAAGACCTACTTAAAGAATGTCAGCCTTGAGAAGAGGCATAACATTTGTCAAGCCAACCAGTCACATGTCATTTTTCACTAGAGGAAAATAAGCATGCATGAATATCAATAGCTGGATGTATTAACCTAGCCTTTTTCTCACATAGCAGAGCCTCTCAGATCTAAGTTTTTGAGCAGATGAGTTTATAACTGAAAAAGGCATGATGACAGTTCTACTCTAATGTCAAGGTGCATTTGTGCATCAGATATATTTTTAGCTAAAAACTTGCACAGTGCCACAGCTTAGGTATCATCTTGACAATATGCAAAAAGCTAAAATATCAGTCGCACTCAATAAAAAAGGCGCCATGTTAACTTTTCAGATACTTTACGGACTTAGGCCCCGATTCTGCCACCCTTACACATGCTTAAGTGAACGGTGAAATGGATGCTTGACATCTGAGAATTAGGTCACTTATTTAAGTGCCTAGCTTACTCTAACATCAATGGGAGATAAGAGCTTAACTGCCATTTGTGAATTTGGAAATCTCCCCCACTATTACTACAGGGCAGATTCTGATAGACCTTTATGTTGACATACAGAAAGGGAACAGCACTTCAGGGAAAAAAACTCTTACATTCTAGGCAAGGGCATATCAGAAATGCAGTACCTAATGGGGAAATTTGGCAGGGACTTGAAGCCTCAATAAAGGATGTGCACCAAGTGCTTTGGCATTGGTGTAAATTGCCCTTCTGACACTGCCTCAAAATGTCAGCACTTCCTGATACCGAGGAAGAAGCATAAAAAAAAAAAGGTTGGATTTGTCCAAGGAGCCAAGATGTAGTTATGCTAGAGGATCTAGGTCCCCGATTCCACAAACCCAGCAAGCATTCAAGAGGACAGAGGAAGGCATCCTTTGGCAAAAGCCACTCCCCAGTACTGACCTCTTCATTCAAGGTTGTCTACTCTGGCACCAGTACCCAGGCTGTTGTGACTGACCCTGCCACAGTACCAATTGGTTCTGTGCCACATCAGCAGGAAAGTATCTTAGTACCAATGATGCTGGAGGCATATGTTACAGCACAATACCTACTGTGCCTTTTGATTGCAGACTCCCTGATGCTGCAGGAGATGGCTCACCCAGTCCAAAGCATCCTTGGGCCCCCACTACAGACTCACCACAGGCTCAGCACATGGGAGATAAAGCATTGGACTGACCAGAGTCTTCCTCAACCAGTGCAGTCTAGGGGTAAACCTACTTTGCTATCCCTGGTACTGATATCTCTGGAGCAGTGCACATGGATCTCTGTATCGCCTGGTACAGCACCACTATGGTCAGCTGACTCGGGGTTTTCCTCAGAGTCTGAGGTAGGTTTGTAGGTCCCTTCGATCGTGACTCTGATGCACTGGGTATGCACACATCTGAAGTGGAATGGATCTGGGCTGTCACTTGAAGAAGTAGTTGCCAAAATTCCAGTGGGTTTGAAATAAGGCTGTGCCAGGATGAAAACATCTTCTGAATAGTGGGAGAAGATTCTTTAAATATACAGCTCTCGAAATAGCCATGTCTATTTCAGTTTCATTTAAAACACAGGTGAGTGGAATTGGCTAGAATAACATGCCACCTCCACTATGGAAAATATGTTTATTTGCAATCAGAGTTACGTTACAAATACAGGTGAGAAAAAACAACAACAAAAACAACTTGCTAGATTATAACCATGGACCCAAACTCGAGATGTGTTGCCTAGTAGCTTTAGCATGTCTGAAATTTGAGTCCAGGATTGATTTTTGCAGCTCAGGACCATCTCTAAGTGCCTATCCTTTTTAGAATGGAAATTTAAAATCTCAATCTTTGGAAAGCACTAATTTTAATTTGGTTATTTCATAACCACTCACAATAAGATTTTCCTCCAGCTTTAAGTTTAATATACATAGGTACCATCCCAGTGAAGTTAATATGTTAACTTATCTTGTATTCATATGCCATTTAGACTACTGAAAGAATGTACAAAATAAGGACCTGATGCTACAAATATTTGTCCATGTGCTTAACTTTACTCATGTCAGTAGTCCAATTAAACTTAACAGAACTACTTATACATGTGAATAATATTACAAGCATAAATGTTGCAGGATCCGGGTATAAGTAGGCAAGTTATACTGTCTGTCATTGAGGTTTCTCATTCTGCTCATGTAAAAAAAAAACCATGTTGTGAGTCAGGCATTACGCATCTTCACACTAAATATCCTGTAACACATACACCAATGTCTAGCAAGGAATATATAAATATAAATGGACTTTCTTAACAGGTTATAAAACTAACTGTGATGGGTTGCCCCTCCTTTGGGGTGCCCACCTGATATACTGGGATGCCACTGAGCCCACCTGTTCCACCAGCCTGGGCTCCCTCACCCTATCCTGCTGAGCCGTGCCCTCAAGCCTTCTCTAGTACACACATAGGTAAGGACCCACCCAGCTGCATAAAGACAGACACTGAAATCAGTACTGCATTGGAAGGCTACAAAAAGTTCAAGTGATTATAAGTGATAGCAAACCGATCAAAGCAGATTACTGAGCAAATTAAACAAACACTCAAACTAAGCTTAATACATCAAGAAACTGGCTACAAGTAGTGATTTCTCTCCCTAAATGTTGTTTTAAGTGGGTTGTAGAGTGCCTTGAAGACAAACTGCTCCTGCTTGCAGCTTCAAACTCCAGGTATTCCTTCACAGGCCAGACACCATTTCCATCCTCCCCCTGCCCTTCTGTCTTTGTTTCTTAGATGTGTCCAGCAGTCATCCAGGGTGGTGATTCAGTGAAGAATGAACCTAGATCAACTCACTCCCCTTAAGTAGGATTTACATATGGTGGGAATCCTTTGTTTCCCAATTTGATCTCCACCCCCTACTAGTGGAAAAATACTAGCAGTCCAAGATGGAGTCCAGTACCAGGTGACTGGATCACATGACCCTACAGTGTCTATGCAGCACCCCAGGAAGCTTCTCAGGAAGGTGGGAGATTAGCATCTTCAGAGTCCTGTTGTTCTCCCTAATGACCCATCCAGGCTAATTGCATGCTGTCTGGTGGGCGTTCCCCAGGTGTAAACACAATTATGATTGTTACATAGTCACTATCCCCAACTTCAGATACAGAAGTGATTCATGCATACAAATAGTATAATCAGAGTCAGTACATCATAATCGTGCCAATGATACCTCACATGATCCATCTTGCATAAAACATATTAGTTATGCCATATTCATATCATAACAATGTATCTATGAAGAATAATATAGGGCGTAGTGTCACACTGACTATGCAAACTTTGCAATATAGTTTATGTGATGTGGTTACTACTCAGAATTCAGAATACATGAATTGTTTGGTGCTGATGAAAAGTGCATGGGATTCTTTAATCCATGCTTCACAGGTACAATAAATGACGTGAACACAGATCACTGGATGGATGATCTTTCATATAAAAGGATGGCAAACTCCATATCAAGTCTCACTGAGCCAAAATAAACATGAGATTTAATACTTTAGAGAGGATTGTGCCACTTGATGAGCTTATACTATTCTCATAACTCAAAGGTCACTCTCTCTCTCTCCCACCAACTGGTTGCAAAAGCCTACTTGCCACTGAAATCGCTCTCCCTTTACTGACTCCGTCATGGAAAAAAGCTCCTCTCTACTTCAGGGGAGCCTACCATGGCCCTAATTTAATAAAGACAGAAGCAACAGAAAGAGGAAGATCAAGGTATTTTCCATCCCCATCCTCCTGAAAGCTTGCTTTCAACTGGGGTGCACAGTTCACCTCCCTGCCGCCCCACATCTTATGTGTTGGTAAAAGCACATCAGACGAAATACCTGGAGGCCTCAGGTCAGATTGGGTTTCACAGGCAGGGCTGGCTCCAGGCGCCAGCGAAGGAAGCAGGTGTTTGGGGCGGCCAATGGAAAGGGGCGGCACATCCGGGTCTTTGGCAGTAATTCGGCAGCGGGTCCCTCAGTCCCTCTTGGAGGGAAGGACCCACTGCCGAATTGCCGAAGTGCCGCCGATTGCGGCTTTTTGTGTTTTTGTTTGGGTTTTTTTCACTTCGCCGCTTCGGGCGGCAAAAAAGCTGAAGCTGGCCCTGTTCATAGGTAGATATAGCAGGTGGTCACACTGGGAGTAAGGAGGGGAGCACAAGGCCTGTTTGATGTAGATAAGATATTTTGAAAGTCATTGAGTCTCACACAAAGCCAGGAAGTGTGGTTGTGAGGCACTCCACATTACCTGGAAATTTAAAGGTTTAAAAACCAAAATTTAAAACAAATCTGAAGAGTTGCAAACCCAGCCCTCAATTCTTGGTTCACTAACCCCCCCTTCCCCCCCAAAAAGTGGGTTTCTTATGGATCTGATATTCAGCCCATAAATATTAAGGGTTTTTTTAAATGCACCAGACTTCTCTCAGATCAATTTAGTGTCATGAACTATCGAAACATGGTGTTCTCTCTCACTTGCTTGCTATTATGTAAAGTCATTCTCGATGCAATGCAGTGCCACTCAAAGCAGAGTCTTATTTGATACAGGCAATACTGAATGCATCATTTTCCGGAAAACATCATTCAGGCCATCTCACATTGTGTGTCATTTTCTTTCATTTACTGTTTGAAGGCTCAAGCAGAACCAAAGAAGCAATAAAAATCATTTTAAAGTAAGTGAGAAAAGACTCGTAATGGGTTCACATTGCCCCCCTGGGTATTTGGCCCCTGGGCCTCCCTCTTCAGTGAGTCAGGGACACTTCAGTCTGGTGCAACACCCATGCTCTTTATTCTCAAAAGGTTTCCCACCACCTGTTCCCAACTATAGCTGTGAAGCCTGTATACTTTGCCTACCACAGGCCTGGTCAGCAGCAGACTAGGAGACTCCCACTTTCTTCTGTGCCTTATCTTTCCCTTTCCCCAGCTTTCTCCCAGCCTTTATAGTGCTGGGCTAATAAGACTGGCAGGTGCGGCCAGTTACCAGGCAGGCACAGGGCTATTCACCCAGCTCTAATCCATTCCCCTTGGTTGGGGCTGGAGTGGCAGGAGCTGATTAAGGGCTTCTCAACCAGCACCCTGCCAGAGACTATCTAGCAATAGTGGAGGATCCTTGATTCTAGCCACTGGTGCTGCAATCATCTGCAGAAACTCTGAAGTGGAGAGCTGCTCATTGGTTTTAAATCACTATCAACTAAGCTTCTCCTGTTGTACTTGATGAGCTTTTGCCATCTTAGCCTATGGGCAATATTCATCAGTTACACATGCCATGAAGATTGGTCCTAAGATCTGAAAACACTGACTATGACTCCTGAAAATATTGCTAAGTAATCAGAAATCCCCATCTGCCACAAAGGGAAAATCCAGCTTCCATGTTTGCAGCCACAATAATCCCCAGCAACTGGTCCAGTCATCCCTTCTACCACAGGTATGTGCTAAGGGTGTACAAGGATACTTGGGTTGTTGGTTTGAATTAGCCTCCATCCCAGAGTGCCTGTGAATTCATTCTACAGGTGTATGGAGTTAGGGGAGAATTCCGTCAGTCGCTGCACAACTCAACTACTCCTGTCCGGTCTGAAATGCAGGTGTCAGAAATCAAGGTATTCATTATAAGATCACTTTGCAATGATATCAGTGATTTGTAAATATCCAATATTTATTCTGTACAGGAAATTTCAGAAGACAGGGTCCTTGCATCAAAGCCTATAATCTGGAGTAGATCCACTAAAAATTCATACACTTAGTACACCAGATTGCCAGATGTTGGTCAAATCTTAAAGTGGTATGAATTTAAATACCTAACAGCTGAAAGCTATCTTAATTTGCTTTGGGAGAGTGCTGATTCAGGATGACTTTTTATTTATGATTTGTTAGAAAAATGAGAGACTTTGAGAGACAAGACAAAAACAAAACAACATCCCATCTCCCTCGAGTTCTTGGTATCTAATCTTTGATTCAGAGGATTTTCATCCAGAACTCCCACAATATTATTAAGTATCTTGTTTTATTATCACTGATAGCCAAGAAACACGCAGGTGAAAGCAAGTTTTGAAGAAAGCAATTGACATAAATTTGCCAAC
The DNA here is from genome assembly GCF_016161935.1 of Mauremys reevesii. Taxonomy (NCBI): domain Eukaryota; kingdom Metazoa; phylum Chordata; order Testudines; family Geoemydidae; genus Mauremys; species Mauremys reevesii. The sequence continues at coordinate 88,280,370 of NC_052631.1, read as the reverse complement.
AAGTGAGAGAGGCAGTCCAAAGTTTGGGCCTCAGTCTTGACAGTATCGCTATACACAAAGGCATTCAAGATCACTTTTTACAAAGAAAAAAAGTTCAAAATTGTCTACATACAAAGTACAATTTTGATGGCACATTATCTCATTTATGATAGAACTAAAAATCTACTGTCCTGAAGAATGAGGATTAAGGATCAATTATAGTGTATCAAAGTATTTCGCTTTTAACAGATAACATAGGAATGATTATTTTTTCATGCAACAATGGCAAAGTTGACATTTGTAATCAAAACAAAAAAAACCCCTGCAAATCTCCTATTTAACAATTTTCAAAAAATCCTAATTATACAGAGCATTTCTAATAGAATGGCCTATTCAGTGTGAATACTCAGTTTTTAATCTAATAAAAGTCTTCTTGCAGCACTGATACACAAACTACATAGGGAGAACTATTACTGATCCCAGCATGTGTATCTTCCTATCACATGGAAGTCACTTTGCAAATTTCAAAATATGAATTGATAGTTCGGGTCAAACATATGTATATATGGAGTGTCCACAGGGTGACCAGATGTCCCGATTTTATAGGGACAGTCCCGATTTTTGGGTCTCTTATATAGGCTCCTATTACCCACCCCACCCACTGTCCTGATTTTTCACACCTGCTGTCTGGTCACCGTAAGTGTCCAGGAGGTGTTGAATAGCTATCAATCTAGCAGTTATTTCAGAAATGGCTTTAATCGCCAAAAAAAGGTTCAGCCTGGAGTATTCTAAAGTCTTAAAGTGTAAAAACAATAAACCCATGAGATTAGGAGCAGCAGTAGAGCATCTGTGAAGTAGTTTATTTTTTATGCCAGTATAAATGCAGACAATGGGGTCATGCAGAGTTACTGTGTATGTCACAAGTTACACATTAATTTCTCTGTGAAGCATTAACATTTCCTGTACTGTAATTTGTTGCCAATATTAAATAATTCCATCGAAGTGAAGATACATTCGGGATTGTCTTCGTTTTCATTGTTTGGGAAAATAGCATCTAGTTAACTATCCAGATTTGATAGCTGGATAATTACTAGAGCCAGCCAATAAGATCTTGTGTGTTTCTTTCAGACCTCTTCAACTCTCTGAATAAAATGAAACAGTGCTCCTTCTTTCATCTAAGGGAATTGCACCCTAGCTTGACAGAAGCCACTTAACTCCACCTGGCTATAACACTCACAAAATATTTGCCTTCTTTGCTTACAAAAAAGGGCTTTATGTACCTTCTCTTTACCTGCCAGTGGGGCAAAAACTACAAGAATTTGTTTTAATACTTAGAATAAATAATTTTGCTAGGCAATGCCCAAGTGCCTGGAGGTACCAAAGAATATGCACAGGGGTGTTATGTATGAAACCTTAACAGCTGTCATTTGTTTTAAAGAAACTAAGCATTTCTTCTTTGAGCAATACAGATCAATAATGTCCATTGATGTCACCAGGAAATATGCCAAGAGTTGTTAAATTTAGTACCATGATGATTTAACTTGTTTTGGGGGTGGGGGTGGAGGGAGACCTAAATGCTTTGGGTTCACCATTGTTCATGTGAACTTCCAGTCCATCCCACTGATCTGCCATTCATTAATTATGTAGATGTCTAACAAAAAGTGCACAACACTGCTCAGTCATGCCTGTTCACCCCATATAAATTAGGTCCAGTTCTTCCCTTAGTTACATCACTTAATGAAGTAGCATTTGGCCATGAAATATTTATTTCACTGAATCAAAGAACAGAGTTATAGAATACAAAGTACATGCCTTTAAATAATGAAAGGATCCTACTAATGCAGCAGAAGGTTTACATTCTCATAATTCAGGCAAGGAGAGGGTTTTTCAGCTCCTTTAAGAATTTTTACTAGGTGGCTGGCAGCAAGTCTTGCAAAGAAAAAACCATCCAATACTAAAACATCATAGGAAGCACCTCCCACGTGTCATTCCTATACTGGACTATCAGATACAAGATCGGTGGATAAAATGTGCTTGGACAGTCATTGAAGTCTGAAGTTAGCATTACACAGCTACCTATGAAGAACCACCATGTAACGACTGAGAGGAGCATCCACAAATGCACTGGGAGGCTTTTATAGTTTCTGACTTTGCAACCATGGACACAAGTTCAGTCTGAAGAGTCTGTTAAAAAAACTCAAGAAACCTTCATATCACAAAGGTCAAGTATCTTGATATGGTTTTCTTTACTTACAGGTAAAAGCAATTTAGGGTCAAATTCTGCTGTCACATCAATGCAAATACAATCTAATTCCATTTGCTTTCATGGAATGGTGATGCCAGTGTAAACAGAAAGATTTGGCCTATTTGCATTACCTAAACATACAAATATGATATTCTACATTTTCTAGGCATCAGAACTATAACAGCACCTATTGAAAAATTACCACCACCTACACAGGTCATACTACCTACCAATTGTGTATAACAAGTTGGGAACTAGAAATGCACGGTCACTTTCTTTTTAGTTCATTTGCCACATGATTTGAGAAATGCACACCCCACCCTCCTGTTTCTCAACATGGTTTTCCAACATTGAAAAGAATTACGAGCCATTGTCTGAGCACAGCCAAAAATACATCATGCTCCCATGGTTTTTGCTGGCTGGAGCCCCGAGGCACAGACTGTCTTTAAATCCAAATTTGTAGTGTAATGTTCCTATTGTCTCTTCAGTGCAGTTACTATTTACTGATACTTAATGTTCACAAACAAGTAGGTAATACAATGTGTGCCAAATGATTCCGAAATAGTTTAAGATACATTTTCCCCCTCAAATGGTCAGTTCAGTTCAATTCCTTTAGTGGTATTTTAAAATTCAAAATAGTATTTTACCCCATAAAATTATCAGCCTACTCTGATTTGTGTTAGTAAAACATTGTATACCACTGAGATTTCATGTAATTACTGATGTTACATTGTTAAAAAGAAATGTTATTACATTTTATTTTTATGAAGGAATGACAAAGAACGTTTATAAAATGTTCCCTCGAGATGTTCTGATTCACATGAAGGCTATTGAAACAATAAAGAATTTTTTTGTTTCTGTGTATTGGTTGTTGATTTTCAGATTAATGTATAATCAAAACCACTTAATTCATCTACCAACCCCTCCGGCTCCAAACCCTCCCCCCTACTTTACACCAATCTGAACCCCTGACATCAGCTTCAAGTTTATGAATAGGTTTGGCAGAATTCATTTAGATTTTATGAACAGTTTTCACAGTTGTGGGAAGTTAAGGGCGGGGAGTAGCTTTGGGGTTAGGGAAGCACTGACAGTTGCTGCAGAGGGTTCCCGGCACTGATAGTGGGCTCCAAGGGCTCCCTGCATGGTTGGGGAAGACTGCAGTCCTGCAATGGGGTAGCAAAGGCTGCAAGGAGGAGGAGCCCCAGCCGTGGAGGAGGCCAGATCACTGTTGAATGGCTTAGTCCCTTGGCGGCACTGTCAATTTCAGTGTGTCAGCCAAAATCGATTTTACCAACATCAATTTAAAGTCAAATCCTGTCAAACCTATTAATAAACATCACCAGGTCTGTATGTATGGGAGTTACATAACAAATCTTGCAATTCTCTAATATTATTGATTAAATCTACTCTCCTTCACACTATTAGAAGCTACGGTTCTACCCTCAAACCTTGTTAGTCCTTGTCCAGAATCCCCATAAATGCATCCAGCACCATCCACATGAAGGCCATATGCCTCTGTGCTGGCACTAGGTCCCAAGTGCCAATCTGATCGGAGAAGTTCTTGGGAGTCCCGTAAATAAAGGGGAAAAATACTGCCTCCTATGAAGATCTACAGCATCGGGGGAGAAACACAAGGATCCACCACTTGGGAACCCAAATAGTGGGGGCGATCTTATCATGAAGGTGACAGACATATCATTCTACCCTCTAATCCATCTATGCTGTGAAATCAGAGGGAGGGGAGCCAAGTATTTCCTTCTCCGACTTCAAAATAGTAAGGGGTGGTTTAAACTGTCATTTTCTTTTCTGCCAACAACAGTCACCTACATGGTATGTTTGCACTTTTGCTTTCCATTCTCAGAACTCTGAAGCATCGGTGCAGCTGAAAAGTAACAAGAATAGTAACCAAACTTTTTTTTTTAAATGACACAAACAAGGTTTCCATTGTCTCAGCAAGAAAGATGTATGAGCAGTGCAAGACTAGATAATATGACCATGTTTATCCAGGAATAATTCTCAGAGGAAGTGGAGACTCCCTGCCCAAGTATCGGAGGCTCAGAAGGCACTATCCATATTGTCACAGAGCCAGAGAGAGGCACACAGGACGTTCATAGAGGGATCAGGTTCTAAAAGAAGCAGATAACCCAAAAGCAAATATAAAATTTCATTGTGTTTGGCAGGGGGGGAGACAATTGGTCATTTTAGCCAAAATGGCTCACTCTTCCTAAAAACTCCCTATACATTTTTTTATAAAAATTATAAAAATAAAATTATAAAAATTATAAAAATAAAATAAAAAAATAAAAATGAAATTTGGCCAGTAGCTCCAAAAACAAACACATTATACAAAGGGAGTCATACAAATAGAGCCCTCCGATTATATGGCTCATTCTTTTTAAATTCCACTCTGCTGTTCTCACTTTCAAATACAGGTTACAACCTCTTAGAGTAAAAAGAAAAACCTTTGTTTTGTTCTGTAATAATGTAAGTTTTGAAAAACAGCTTTGATTGACATGGATAAGAGTATTCTTTCAGTACACTTATTCTGAACTCGTCTTTGTCAGATATTTAAGACCTTTACCAAGTTCATCAGTGTTTAGCAGGAAGACAAGAAATGCAATAAACAAGTATAAATTGAGGGACTGTTCACAAGGACTAGGATCAATCCCTTCAGCTGCATGAATGATCAAACCATATCCTCAGGCTGTGTGAGACAACTTACTAAAATAATTGTTTCAGCATAAGTTACTCTATTCCACAATAGAGTTCTTTACAAGAGACCTGGACAGTTGATTTTCTTGTTAAAGGTGCTTCAAGAAGTCCTTGTAGTACTCAGTTCAAGAATGAAAGCAAAGAGCTTCTTGAGGTTCCAAAATTGTTTTGGGTCAAAGTAATCCTTGAAGGTTAGGCCACTGATTTCTAACCAAAGGTACATTTAGTTAGGTTTAAAGTTAGAGGATGGAATAACTGGCATGTTAAGCAGCTGGGGAGACTAGGTGGTTTAGGAGATTGGAAGCTCCATTAACACTTCTTAATTGTCCATTCAAAGCAGATTTATCACTCTGGTCCTTTCACCTGGTTTAAAAGGGGCCTTAAAATGCTAGTGCTGGAGAGGGAGAATTCATCCATGCAGACCTATAGGATAAGGCTGTCTTCTGAGAATCCTCTTGAAAGCCCTGGTATGGGAGCATGCCAGAGCTGATGAGGGGCCAGGGCCAGGGGTCACAGCACTGTGAAGATTCTGGATAGTACAGTAGTCTCTATAGCAGTCCAGACACATTGCTATAACTTCAACAGCTCCCCGGCTCTCTCTAAATTATGCCTCAGGGTTCTCCAGACTGTGGGGCAGCCCAGGATCGGAAGGACTCAAAAGGTGGCTTAAAAATCTGTGTGATGTGTTGATAAGCCAGTTCAGCGTCATAACAGTTTAACGAAGCTTCATTTTGGTTTTGTGTACACAGGGATACCTGCATGTTCTTGTATGAATATGCTGCATGTCTGTAAAATAATGCCAGCTATCTTTTTGAAACTTCACTGCCACTGTGTTTCAAAACTGTTTTATACCTCAAAAATACAGTTATTTATAGCTATCCAGAGTATGAGGAAAGTGAAAAGTCTACTTTCTAGTTTGCTAATGTCAGATATAACACTCACTTCAATGGCTATGTTTTTAATCTACAGACAAATCAATTCTGGACAGACTGACTACAGAAGCCAACAGTACCAGCATTCACCATGGATACAGATTGTGCTTATCAGATTTAGAGGCACAGCAAGTGGCTTTATTGTACAGTTTAATAATTTCACTGCAGAGACCAAGTGTGAATTTGGCTAGCAGGGAGTAAAGTGGAAGTAGTTAGACCCTAATTATCAATTATCTGCAGAAAAAGACATGTTAGAAATTTCAACACAGTTGTAAAGAAATCATTTGTACAGGTCAAAATCAAAGGTTCATTGAATCAGAAGTCCTGTGTATTGTGATGCTGTATTGATTCTTCGGTTTTGTATGAACAGCTATTTCCACTATGAATCAAAGTAATGGACTATTTTCTCAGGAAGGAAGAGACTTGGTACAGTGGAAGGCCCAATCAAGTGATGATTAAAGATGCTGTGAACCATTCAGTGTTTTGAGCTCTGGTGAATATGCCAAGTTCCTCCAAATTTTTGGGCTTCATCTCACTGCCATCTTCCTGATAGGCCCATGTTTAAGCACAAATTGCAGCTGACCTAGCCATCAGAGAGTGACATGGAGTGGGCCTGCCATGAAGGACTCAATGGAAATTGGTATGATGAAGCTAAGCTATAATCTTTAAATGAGCTATCTCAGGAAACTGGGGAGAAAGGAAGATTGTAGGTGAAGGGGATCTTGCAGTTGTAAGTGAGAAGCAAAATGAATAACAGTATAATGTGTGCTTGCATACTTGATCCTGAAAGAGTCCCCATTTCTTCTACCATTTTCCTTCTCATTAAGAGGCTCCAGGCCCTGATTATCTCACTCCAAAAAGGAAGGCTGGAAACAGTTGTCTCTGCAGCCCTAAATAGCCCTTCCAGTTGAGATTCATTGGAGTGCAGGAAATGAATAAGCTGCCTCCAAAGGGCTCATTAGGCCCAACTAGCTAAGGAGTAAGGGAGAAACCATTAGACTTGAACTTAGCTCCCGGTATTGCACTGCCAGACTTTACAAGTATATGTTTGCCCTAATGTTTTAAAACATGCTCTCTCCCCCACTTCAGTGACTGGTTGAAATGGGAATACTTCGAAGACTGAGCTCTTCTTCGGCTAGCAAGCTGTTTAAAATGAATTTGTTCTTCAACGGCATTTCTTCACATTATTTGAGTCTCACTGGACAAGAAAAGGGATCTTCAGGAAGAACTCCAAGCTCCAATAAAGGTCATACAACTTACACAGTACACTGCAGTCCAGCTGGTAGCACTCATTTTATTACTCATGCAAAACCATGCTACAAATATCATCCAACTGCCCGTAAAATAAAGTTGTAAATCCCTTCATGGAGTTTCTCTTTTGAACATAAAGCAAGAACCAGACTGTAACAGGGGCATGCTCTCTTATTGCTCCAGCACCTCCTATGGGCCCACCTTGGGATTAGCTCACACATAGCCCGATGCCCCTCCCTGTGGTTGCTTAGCTCATCATTCTACTCTCATGCTCCTGAAGCTGCAGTGCTTTCCTCTTTGTGGCTTAGCCCTCTGGCCAACTCACATTGAAGTTCCCCCACTTCTGGGGTATTATCAAAGTTTCCTTCCAAACTCTTCCCAGTCATTCCCTCATAGGCTGCCCCTACTTGCCACTTCCACAGTGACTTGTAGTGGAATGTCACCCCACCCTCTATACCAGGTTCCAATCCAGGGACACTTGACCCAGCGGCTCAGGTCTTTGCTCTTCCAGCCCTTATTGCTCCTTCCATGGACTGCTCATGACAGGCTCCTAGTAGTCTCTCCTGTATCAGGAAGTGTTCCTGCAAGCTTCCTCACCCACAGGCCATACCCCTTCCCTGTTACCAGGTCCCTGGCTTTACAGAAGCCCCTCCAATTTCTTCCCAGGTGAACTTCATTCCCAATGAAGACTCATTGCATCCTACCTTCCCTCCAGGTGCAGCCTGTGGCTAATTGCCTTCTATTGCCTACATTAACCCCTCCAAGGCTAGTGCAGGGTAGCTGTCCCATCACACAGCCTGATATGGAGGGGACAAAAACCAGAGACTTTATAAATTGGAACTCAATTAAAATATGAATCTGATTATAAAGCTGGGCTTCAGAGTCTTGATTTATACTGACTTCACGTAGCTTAAATGACAATACTATGTAATGAGACATTTAAAATTATGCATCTGCGGTAATACAGGTCAGAAGTCAGAATTGAATCTGGTCTTTACAAGCAGCTGAATGTTTTAAGCTAATCTAATATTTAAAATAATGATTTGTAAACCAAAATGTCATGATTTCCATTAACCGCTTTAAAGATGGTTCCCATATTATATGAAAAAAAAGACACAGAAATTGGAAGAAAGAAATCCTAGGAATGAATAAAGTGAAAAGACATACAAGTGTCTCCCTGTTGTATGGATAATTATGGGGGGGAAGTACTAGCCATCTATGATCATCAAGACAAATATTACAAACACACACATAAGGGCTGGGATATTCAAAGCAGTACAAAGGATTTAGTCATGTATTCTCCTGCAAAACTGATGGAAGATAGGTGACAATCTCCTGCACTACTTTGAAATTCTCAGTAGAGCTCTTTAATCCTACCTAATATTCTGCCCTTAGAACTTTATACAACTGAGTATTGGAAGCTCTCTGCATATTTTTCCCCTCTTTCTCCATACTTCCTTCTATAAGCCTAGGCAAATTATATAATTTACAAATTATCAATGGCTTAATATATATGTTGCAGTAGAACCCAGTCCCCTTTCCACCCAACAACAAAAACCAGAATGGGGATAAACTGTGTTGTGTGGCTATACAGCCACACAAGAGATATGAACCCCGACCAAAAGGGCTGACAATCTAGGCTAAGTGATATCTGAAAGATAGCTCTAACTGATTTGCTCTCTCCTATTTCATATATCATATGTTCACAAAATTGAGTATACATATCAGCTATCATTTGCTTTCTTGTAGTCTCAGCAGAAATGGTCATAAGGCGAGATTTGAAAGAGAAGGTAGATAGTACAGATCCATTTGGGGAGGACATTTCCATGCTTAACAGCATGTTTGGGAAAGTGGGGGTGAGTTGTGGGAGAAACAGACAACCGGGCAGTGAAAGATGTCCTCATACCAGAACTTTAGAAAATGTTCACTAAGCTGGTCTCCCTCTATATGTTTCTTAAATAGTTACATTAGGCCAATAGCTCAAGTCAATTTGCAGCATGTAAAATTAAATCAGGATTTTTAAGTGTCTATGGAAATTTGCATTTTGGACCTTGGGAGGAAGACAACTCTTTGAATTAGGATCCCACCTCCAGATCAGTGCTATGAAGTCCCTATATATTAAACTGGTTCATCTTAACACAATTGTAACATAGTTTGTCTACCCAGCATGACTTGGGCATACGCGTTTTACCTGCTTCTCACTCTAGGAAAGTTTGGGTATGAACTTTCTGGCTGGCCTCTCACCCTGTAATGGGGCAAACACACACCTAAGATCCCTACAAACTATGTGGTGGGAAGTTCATGTCTAGTGTTTTTGTAGGTTTAAACCAAGTTCAGCAAACAGAATTTTCCCTTCCCGCTTAGATCTCATCTCACTTTCTTTGGCTTTGTGCCTAGCTCATTTCTTGCCATGCTATGGACACCAGAAACTATTTGCTGAACCTGGCCATAAGTGCATTTGGCCAGTTATTCTCAAGTTAATGGAGTTACCTTGGAATCACACTGTCACAGCAAAGATAAACATATTTAAGATATTGGACCATGCCGTCAAGATTTTGTTGTAAATGGATGAAATCCTGCCCCTATTGAAAAATCAATGGAAAAACTCTCTGACTTAGTAGGGTCAGGATTTCACTTACTGTGATTATTTTTCTCACATCATATTGTCTCAATTATCACCTCTACTGGCAAGTCCACCTCCATATTTTTAAATTTCTAAAATGGGATTATTTGCACCCCACTGTTCACAACATTAAAAGGTCAGCATTTGGCAACTAGTTATTTCCTATTCTAAGTATCCAGAAAAAAATATCCAGAGTACTCATATGGTCCCCACTGAGTGCTTCACAATGTTCAGTGCATTATTCTCACAATACCCCTTCTCAGGTAGGACTTGTCTCTATTATCTTATTTTACAGATGGGAAACTGAAGTGCAAAAAGGCTGAATGACCAAGGTCACAAAGTCTGTGTCAGAGCAGGGAACTAAACCTGCATGTCTCACATAGCAAGTTAGCACCTAACTACAGGCTATTCTTGTGGGGAATCTCAGACTCTGTGTATGGTAACAGCCATTTAAAAGTCAGCATTTGCCAGTAATTACTTGTTTTTATTCATTACTTTCCAGGGTCTATAAATACACAAGGCCATTTATAAAAAAATGTCAGTGCTGTATTAAGTCCTTTACACTGGGATATCTTGGAGAGCTGCTCTGAATGAGAGCGCTGATAGAATCTGTGTGGACGTATCTACAGTACGGTACTTTATCAGCATCCTTGCCATTTGCTCAATAGTAGCTGATAAACAGTAAAATCAATTTAAACAATCATAATAGTTAATGCATTCCATTGGGAAGGAGCCTTGCATGCTGGATATTAAAAGAAGGCTCACTGCCTGAAATAGAGGGGCTGAAACATAACATTTTAAAAACCTAATTCTCCCGAGCTAATGAGATTTTTAAATTTAATATACAGTTTCTTATTTCTTGGAAGGTGTCCATCATTTTTAATAATATGCTCATTAACTTAGGGATGAATTACTTTCATCCTTATCTTTTCATTGTCCATGTAAATGACAGTGATTGGGACAGGCAGTACAAAATACGGTCATGAAAAATATGACTTTATTTTCAAAGTCTGGTCACACTTATTTTCTAGGATTTAAATTTCTTATTGTGCTTCGCAAATTATACTTTTATCTGCATCTCCATAACATTGTTTGTTTATTATAGTTAAGCAATCAGCGTCTAATTTTCTAATTCACAGTTTTGGAGTTTCTCATCTGTAGGTGCGTTGGAAAGAGTATCTAGTTGAAGATCAGTTTATTTTTGCACATAAGATATTCGGTATAATTATGAGTCTAATTGAAGATCTAAGTCCACAAGGCATAATGCATTAAGACCTTCATTTATCGGGGGAATTTTATCACATAAACAAAGTTTATCTTAAATTGTATCACACCAGAATTCTTGCTGAGCTTGAGAACTTTTGACCTCTTTGTTTAAAAAGAATATGGTTGCACTTTGTCGAGTGTCAGCAAAAGGGTTACTGAGATGTAAGGATTCTGTGGAAGAAAATGGCAACAAGACCTTCAGAAGGGCCTGCTTCTTTATTACTTGTCAGGAAATAGCAAAGCAAATAAATAAATTAAAAAGACTGCACTGCACCTTTAAATGTGTGTGTGGGGAGAGGGATTTGTCTGGGTGGCTGAATTAAGGGAACAGTTCTTTCTGGCTTGGGACTTGGGGAAGAGAGGCAAACTCCTGGAAAGGGGACAAGGGGCCAGCATGGTGACACTAACTCATCCCCTGGGAACCCAATGGGCAGCAGGGCTTAAAAGGGGAAGCCTTTTGCGTGAAGACAGACCCCTTTTACAGGAAGCAGGCTGAGGGGGCTTTGTTCACGTGTGGAATGAAGGGATGTAACCTATATGTCACAATTCATTATATAAGTGTGCAGGGGCGGCTCTAGGGATTTTGCCGTCCCAAGCATGGCAGGCAGGCTGCCTCCGGCGGTTTGCCTGTGGAGGGTCCGCTGGTCCCGCGGCTTTGGCGGACCTCCCGCAGGCATGCCTGCAGGAGGTTCTCCAAAGCCACGGGACCAGCGGACCCTCCACAGGCAAATTGCCAAAGGCAGCCTGCCTGCTGCCCCCGCGGCTTGCCTCCCCAAGCACACGCTTGGCGTGCTGGGGCCTGGAGCCGCCCCTGTAAGTGTGGGGCAGATGTCCAGCGCAGGTTATCCATAGGGAAAGAATACAGTGACAGGAAAAAGGGCTTTAAAATGTTAGTTAAAGCATCGGAATGGGGGTGGGTGTCGTAGCTCCTATGATGAGTACAGCAGGGAGCAGGGGCGGCTCTACCTTTTTGGCCGCCCCAAGCAGTCATGCGCGGGAGGCGCCCCGGAGCCGCGGGAGCAGCGGACCTCCCGCGGGCATGACTGCAGAGGGACCGCTGGTCCCGCGTGGCTCGGCTGGACCTCCCGCGGCTGTGGACGGTTCGCGGGTCCGGCGGCTCCGCTTGACCTGCCGCAGTCATGCCTGCGGGAGGTCCAGCCGAGCCGCGGGATGAGCGCCCCCTCCACAGTCATGCCTGCGGCAGGTCCAGTCGTCCCGGGGCTCCGGTGGACCTCCCGCAGGCATGACTGCGGCAGGTCCGCCGGCCCAGCCTGCCGCCCCCCCCGGCAGCAGGGGACGGGCCGCTCCTCGGCTCGCAGCGGCAGGATGAGCTGGGGCCCCAGCCTTTTGTCGCCCCCTAGATTTTGCCGCCCTAGGCACCAGCTTGTTTTGCTGGTGCCTAGAGCCGCCCCTGGCAGGGAGACAATCCCTCTTTCTTATAGCCTTAACCCTCCTACAAGGGGGATGGGTAAGGTCCCTTCAATGGACTGGCTGGGGGATCTGGATGGAAAAAGAGGGGGAGCTGGCAGAAGACTCCTTGGTAATTATGGAATTTACATGGGGTTACCTGCACTGTACACTCATCTGACAGCGAGTCCCAGATATCTAATAAAGTTGCAGCCTGACTAAAACCATATCAAATTTCTTGTGTCCTTCTTTTGGTATAGCTGGACAATGATAGTCTGCCATTCTCATTAAAGCAGTGTGTCAGATACATTTAATCCTAAGGATTTAAATTGGTGTTCTACAGCACTGTTAGAAAAAGAGATAGAATCCAATTAAAAAACAAGCTGGAGTCCAAGGACATTTCTATATTCACTCTGGTTCTGTCATGTAAAATAAATTCAGACCTGATGCAGTGTGGAGTACAGGGAACTAGGCCCTGTAATGATCTATTCCCCCAGGTATTTTGTGGCATTGCCTTTAAAACGCTATAAGAAAGACAACTGATTAACTAAGCCAACAGTGAACTATATCCAATCATTAGCTAAATCAGCAGTTTTGCACTCAAATTTTCCACCAGCCTCATACAAATCTACATTGTTTGTTACTGTAACTTATCAACCCCACACATGATGAATCATTAAACTGACAGTATAGGACCCAATTATAATTTCCTACCCACAATGTTTTACTTCAGAAGGGTGACACAGTGTCCCTTCAAAATTCTTCTTTCAGGAAGGTGTGATTTGCCCCATTTCCTGCCCATGGAAAAACTGGATTCCAGGGCCTATCTCACAGATCTTGGTAGAATCCACCAAAGGCGCAGGGCCATCTGTACACACATTCAGAATCCCTAGGGCTCTAGACTAGATCCCAAAAGGTTGGCTTAATCATCACTTGATCTGACTTCTTGGGACTCTCTTTAAAAGAGGAAGGTTGCCCCACTGTGAAAGATATTCCATGGGAAAGTGACAGTGTGTGAATCTACAGCACAATATCTTGTTGTGATGTCAAAGTGCACTCTGGAACTTTTAGTAGCAGGTAGCAGAGTCCACACAGCCAATTAGTTTGCCTCAAGCTTAGTGTGCAATACAACCATCCAGCCATACCCGGCCTTAAGGCTCCCAAACAAACTTCACTCTGCCCAGTAGTTATGCGATGCAATAACCAGGCAATTAAGATTATGATATTTTAGTTTTTCCATTTCCAGATTTCCCCCCCACACCCCAACATGGTGTCACTACATAGAAGAGTTAAGGTTGATTGGGTGCCTTCACTGTACATTTCCATACCTTAGCACGTATGGATTTCTTTTATGTACAACTCTAACCCTTTTCAGGAGTTAAGAGATTTACTTGTAAATTCTCAGAAAATTAATTCAGTATTCTCAAAAAGTAAATATGTATTCAACTTGTTATGTCACTGCTTTAAGTGCAAAAATGGAATTTAACCCTATCTATAGAGTCATGACCTTAGGCACTAACATTTTCAAGTTTTAGCCGTAACATATGTCTGAATAGTATTATTGCTGCTCATGAAGGATTTCACAAACTATTCTTCTTCTTCTGTAAAAGTTGAAGCTTTTCAATTGACATTGAAAAGCTTTTAAAAAGGACACTAAGGTGACACTGAAGCTTTTAAGTACTTGCATAGGTGCTGGAACTCGGGGTGCTTGGAGTGCTGCTTGAAGTGGTTTTTATCATATACAGGGTTTACAGTTTGGTTCAATGGCTCTCAGCACCCCCACTATACAAACAATTTACAAGCTGTTCCAGCACCCCCTGAATACTTGGCACATTTAATACTGACTTATTGCAGGTGATTCTAACTGATTACTTGCCAAAAGGCAGTACAACAAATTCTCAATGTCAAAGGTTTCTACTGAAATAAACAAACAAAAAAATCTTTGTTTCACATGTCTTTTAAAAGCTATCCCTTCCAGGACTCTGAAGCCCTTAAAATTATACCAAGAGCATGGAAAACTATTTGCAAATAATGCAAAATTAGTTCAAGATTAGCCAGAGGCTGATTCCCTGCTTCTTGAGCAAAGGTACCTTAACTCCCATTAGAAGTCCCATTAGTTTCAGTGCAGATCTTCTAGTGTAAGTGACTAGTGAATATAAGTAAGAGTATCACAGCCTAACCCTAGTAAGAGACAAACTTACAACTTGATCTCATCTATATCGAGGATGATTATTCTTCTCAGCATATATGTTCTCCCACCTCCAGCTTCTCTCTCAGAAGAAAAAAGCACATTTCAAGCACAGGACAAGATTCACTTGTGAGTGGAAAAAGCTGTTATGATAATTTGGAAGGCCTTAAACAGAAGAAAGGTTCTACTTTATTTTTAATAATCATGACGTGTAAATGCACTGCATGAAGATCCTCTTCTTCAGTGACTAGTCATTCTGCAAAACAACTGAAAGTCACAGCAATGTGCTGCTCTACTGCACTTCAAACTACTGTTTAATAACTAATTTTTTTCTTCTCTGTATAGAAATAATGCAAGAGCCTCACGTTTTTTTAAGCTACATATTGTGACTGTTGGTACACATCACTGAGAAAGGACAGCAGTAAAAAAAAAACAAAAACAAAACACTCTACTATTTTGTTATGTGTGGGTCCTCTTACAATTCCATCCTCAGCTGGTCAATGTTCTCAGCATCTTCAGTTCATTCCTATTCTAATTAGGTCATAAAAGCAGATGCCACAGAGATACAGTATTAACCTCTAATCACAAAAAATATTTTCAATAGGAATACTATTTTCAAGTATGTTTGCTGAAATTTTGACTGTTTTTGGAAAAAAGGAAAGTATTTTACCTCAGTTCTCTACAAAATATCCCCTTAATTAATTGGATTACATATAATGAATTATGTTTAAAGAGTCTTAGCACAACTACCAATGGGACTCCTGACTAAAATAATAAGTCAGGATATGGAATGTATGAAAAGAAAAGCCATCTATTTTTCAGCAGTCTCATTACCTCATAGTAATATAATTTTCAATGGGTGATTAATCTAGTTGTGGCTGAAAAATTAAGTTCTAATAATTGCTTTTCAATACAAATGCCTTACAATCAGTTTTAAAGGAGGCCAGTTTAGTGGTGATCTCTAGTTTACCCTGAGCTAGTCAAATACAGACTCATTTCTTAGATTTATTAACACTGTTGCGATGACAAGAACCTATTATACAATGCTACTTATGCAGCAACTTTTGGTGAAAAATATGTTCTGTATCTTCATTTTGGTACATGGAGGATTCCAGATTTTAATCACTCTAATCTATCACTGTTGAAATGAAAAAAACTCCTTCCTTTAAAGTAAGGCTTTTCCTTTCAACTGGAATGACCTTTTCAGAAATTTCAGGTCAGAAATGAGATAGCCTGGTGACCTGAGATT
The DNA here is from genome assembly GCF_016161935.1 of Mauremys reevesii. Lineage (NCBI taxonomy): Eukaryota > Metazoa > Chordata > Testudines > Geoemydidae > Mauremys > Mauremys reevesii. The sequence goes on along the minus strand of NC_052631.1, from coordinate 88,264,518 downwards.
AGCGATCAACGAACAATAGACTACATATCATTTCTTCTTCCATTTAGGAACAATCTGGCAAAAAAAGTGCTTAACAGAATCTCAGGGTAAAGTGACAAAGTCTTCTCTGTGTGAAAATGCATCATTAAGGGCTACAGTACTAGCCAGTCACTGAGCAAGAGAAATCTTCCGTTCCCTGTTTATTTTTAATTACACCATACAGGAAATTGCTCTGTACAATGACCATTTATGTCACTTCTCAAAGGAAGGTTAATTGTAGAGATGATTAAAGCTTGGCAGCTACTGAAAAGATTTCAGAGAATATTCATTCAGGGCGAGTTCCATAGCTGGTGTAAATCAGTGTAGGTCCATTGACTTCATTGGAGCAACACTGATTCACACCAGGCAAGGAAGTGGCCCTTGATTTTTAAATAATTTGCTTCTATTATGTTCATACTCCTGTTTTATTTGTATCCTACAAATATTCAGGCAAATGAATGTATCAGCAAGACCAGAATGTTTGTGGGAAGCCACTTACAAAATTATAATCGTAAGTATTTGCACCAGGAGACCTATTTCAACTGTCAAGCTTATCCAGTCCTGGGAAAGAAACATACCTATTATCATTGCAAGCAGTGGAAACAGATCAAAATTTGATCACCATTTACTTTGTAAAGTATTGATTATGAACAAGATCCTGGCAGAGAATTATTTGCAGAAGTTATCTATGTAAATAGTTTTGCCTAATCAAGAACTAAAAGAAAAAAGATCATGATATGTTGAGACAATCCATCAAGACAAAAACATGGGAATTCATTGAAAATTACACACCAAGTCCTCAATAGAAGGTAGCTGATTTGATACTTAGTGTATACAGTGGAGAGCAGCAGGGAAACTAGATGCGGAATGGGCAGCAGGTTTAAAACAAATAAAAGGAAGTTCTTCTTCACACAGAGCACAGACAACCTGTGGAACTCCTTGCCTGAGGAGGTTGTGAAGGCTAGGACTATAACAGGGTTTAAAAGAGAACTGGATAAATTCATGGAGGTTAAGTCCATTAATGACTATTAGCCAGGATGGGTAAGGAATGGTGTTCCCAGCCTCTGTTTGTCAGAGGGTGGTGATGGACAGCAGGAAAGAGATCACTTGATCATTACCTGTTAGGTTTACTCCCTCTGGGGCACCTGGCATTGGCCACTGTCAGCAGACAGGATACTGGGCTGGATGGACCTTTGGTCTGACCCAGTACAGCTGTTCTTATGTTCTTAAGTGCAAGAAGAAAATGAAGTGTGGGAGTAATACAAGAGAGAAACTGAGGTGACAGGAAATATGGGGAGACATGAGCAGGGGCGGCTCTAGGCACCAGCGGGCCAAGCGCCCGCTTGGGGCGGCATCCTGGGGAGGGCGTCATTTGGCTCCGGTGGAGCTCCCGCCGGCATGCCTGCGGCAGGTCCACCGGAGCCCGGGACTAGCGGACCTGCCGCAGGCATGACTGCGGCGGGTCCCGTCTTCCCGTGGCTCCGGTTGAGCTCCCACAGGCATGACTGCGGCAGGTCCGCTCGTCCCGGGCTCCGGTGGACCTGCCGCAGGCATGCCGGCGGGAGCTCCACCGGAGCCAAATGCCACCCTCCCCAGGATGCCGGAGCCGCGGGAAGAGGGGACCCGCCGCGGGACTGGGGAAGGGCGGCGCAGCGCTCCGCGCTGCTTGGGGCAGCCTACTTTGTAGAGCCGCCCCTGGACATGAGACTATGGAGGGGAAATGTGGAAGGAGAAGGAGGTGGGACAATGATAAAGGAAGGAGGCATGAGAAGGAGAAAATAGTAGTCTTCCCCCAAGGGGTAGGAGACTGAAAATGTTTGGAGTCAGCTAAGAGGGAAAAAAATGGCATTGCCTTGTCTGAATAATCTTCCCTTACTCTCTCTAGAGCTTGTAGACTCAGATTTTTGGATCACCTGGCTACTGATTAAGTACAGAGATGTAGTGGGGCTTACAAACGTGAGAGTGAAAAGGGCACTGTCTCTTTAAGATGTTATACACAGAATATACCAACAGAATATTAGTATATACCAATTTTGATGGACCATGAGAGCCACTTCTTTCTATTGCATGCATTTTAAGTTATGTTACCACTAACACCTTGGAAACTTTAGAAATAATTTCCTCTTATCAATCCCATTTATTTTTCACTATTTATATCGTTCATTGTCTAAAGAAACAATGTAGTGATTTACAGTGAAGTTGATTTAACTTTCAGATTCTCATCTTTGAAAAAAATTTGGCGGGCAAAAACTGCAGTGAAATATTTACCTAAACTGTTTCATTTGGATTTTTTTTTTAAATCATGGAAATTTTTAATATTAGAGTTTGCAAAAGTGAAAAAGACTCAAGCTACATTCAGAGACAAATTTTACAGTAACCCTTCAATCTTAATAAATTTGAGTTAAAGGATTTTTGTTCAGTCCCGGAACATGACAAACTTTCTGCACAGTTACTAGGAACTACGGGAGCTTTCTGTCTGTGGGTATCATAGCACCATTGATCTGAATTTAATTTTAACATGTGTTTCATTATTTTGGTCACTGCATCTCACATCAGAACCTCAATTTAATAAAAGGTCAAGTCTTTGATCTATTTGTAATCCACTTTGGGCACTGCCAGACTCAAATCTGAGACTTGGGCAGCTTCAGAGAGTTGAAAAATTAGTTCACTTGCAGCAAAATTGGTCTCCCGAGTTCTTTTAGGCATTTTCACTTGACTTCTAATCATTTGCCCTACTTACTTTTTTCACTATGTACAAATAAGACATGAATTAGAGAGTAAGTGGGGTGGCTTGTTGCTATTCCCATTGTCCACACTGAAAACAATCTTAGCCAACAACGGCAGACAGTGGCTCAGTATTGATTACCATTCTCTGTGTATGGAGAAAGATTCAGAAAATAAATTCTACAGTGACTGGAGATTTGGGGAATGTTACTTATAGATTACAAATCATCCATATCAAATGTTATGTGCTTTGAACAAGTCAGAACTATATCTATTAACACAGATACAATCTTTTGCAAAATTTTCCTCTGCGTAGATTACACTGTGACAACAGTATACACACATATAGGGCCAAATGTTACCAGCCTACTCTAGTGCTCTAATAATCTTAATGTCAGAGCTGCACCTCATTTCCAGTGGTGCTAATGGACCTCATGTAAAAGAGGACATTTTTAAATGCAATGCATCACCAAGTGAGTTGTCCATCTTGATAGGAACTTAAAATTGAGATGTAAAGCTATTCCAGCCTTTAGAAAATAAATATTGAGCAACCTTCTCAGGTTTTGGGATAATCTGACTGCATGTTACTGATTATCCATTTCTTATAATAGCATATACTTAATACCATTCCAGTAAGAATATTTTGTGTATATAAACAATAACTGAGGAACTTGTTTTGTATTTCTCAGCCAGAACAAAAGGACCTCAGTTTAACAGTTCATGCTTGAAGATATCTTGAGATACTGGGCTAGTTACTGGTTGAACACTGGACAGCTGTTATGACTTTGTTATGACTTCAGGATGTGTCATTTTTGTTTTGTTTTGGGAAGACGTTATAATGATACCCTCCTACCTGTATAGCAATAACGGGACTTCAGAACTACATGTTTGTTGAAAAACATGGCTAATCAAAACACTTTTCAGTGACATTTACTTTTTTTGGTTACACTTTAAAATTTGTTCAGTGATTAACTTATGGTCACCTCTGATCACATGGTTTAATATATTTACACTTAAACAGCAATAGTTAAAACTTTGAATTATCCCACCACCTCCATGCAATATAGCAGGACAGGTGGTCTCTGCTTGAGTGATTTTGGACTAAAATATTAGATGGCGAGGTCAGGACCAAATGTTGGCAAAGCTGTGCAAGGGCAGGTTCATAACCTCTGCACATACCAGTCTTCCTCCAAGCCAAAGTGATTAGTCACTCATTTGCACAAGAAGTAAATCTACTCAATTAAAGAGTTTAAAAGGAGAAGAGTAACTGACAATTCCATGGGATCAGACTGAAGGTATGTCTATACTGGCAAGGGTCTGTGCCACAAGTTATATGACTTTTATTAAAATACTGGAATTAAACCGCTGTTGTGTGTCCACACTGTGCTCCTTGTGATGCTGGAGTGCAGCCACATTAGCAGCTCTTGCAACGGCAAAGACAGCAGTGCATTGTGGTAGCTATCCCACTGTGCAACTGGCCTCAGGGTGCTTTGGGAAGGGTTTGCAATGCCTCATGGGGCAGGAACAGTGTCACATGATGCAGGTTTCCCAATCCATTGTTCCAGGGGCATCCTACTACATTGCCAGCTGCTTTTCAACTCAAGTGGGGGGGGGGGAATGTGTGTGTGTGGGGGGGGAGGAGGACGGGGAGAGAGAGTGTGTGTTTTGGGGGACGGAGAGTGTGCCAGCATTCTGTCTTGTAAATTCAGACAGCGGCAGGAAGCAGCCAGTCCTGAGGCAGGGGGAGGGGGAAACCCCGACATCAGCCCCCACCTCCCTCCCTGGGCTCTCTGCACAGCTCTCTCACACACATGCGCGCCTGTGTGTTCAACAGCACGAACATTCTGCATTAATGGTTTGCTTTGTGTCCTGGAGCACATCAACACAGCAACCCAAAGGCTGTCAAAAAAAAAAGTGCTTTGAAAGGGGAGGAAAGCATGTGTCCAGGGCAGCGGAGTTCTAAACAATGAGCAGAGCGGTCACTTGAGGCATTATGGGGCAGCTCCAGAGGCCAATTACAGCGCAGAAAGCAATCAAGTGTCTACACTGGCAATAGAGTGCTGGAGCCTCAGTTCAAATAGCCTTACAACTCTCGTTGAGGTGGGTTTTTTGCAACTGAGGAGTTTCTGCGCACAAAGTGGCTTGGCAGCGTATACACACGTCAGCAGTTTGAGCACAAAAAGCTGTTTTACTGTGAAGAAACTTACCAGTGTAGACAAGCCCTTAGTAAAGAAAGAAAAGTACAGCTTTGGGATCATTTGAACCCATTCATTAGAACCACTGGTGTTCCTGCTTTTAAATAAAAATACTATAGGAGTTCTCAGACAATGTTATTGTAGATGCCTATCTAAACTCTTGACACCTGACCGGTGTTGTTAATTGCTGAGAGTAATTTAGGATATGCATTTGTTAACTGAATGGTTATTACTGCCTACTTTGAATCTTCCCCTTTAAAAATTATGAGAAGCCTTCTGCTATATCAAAATTATATCCAATCAATCATATCATCCTCCGCATATGCAAAGAGAAATAGTATGAGCATTTTACTTGTAGACTGGCAAGTACCACAAGTTAACTACTACATCAGTTGCTGTTGAACCATAAAACACACCAACATTTACTACATGAATTCCAATTTTTATACCTTTAATAATATATAAACCATGTCCATTCTGAGCAAGCTAAATGAATATAAATGTAAAAACCTGCAAAGGCATTTCAAATAATGATTGCATGTCTATGTACTGTAACATGCAAGGAATTCATATTTTATACTTAGCCACATCTTCCATCAGCAAATATGATTTATAATTTAGAAGCTGTGCCTTATTCTTAAAAATTGAATTATCAATTTGAAACCTGTTGAAAATTAGAATTTAAATTCTACTTAGGTGATATAGTAAGGTGAAGTCTAATTTCAGCAGAAATATCATTACTGAATACATTTGAATAGCAGGTGTAAGCAAGTTAAAAAAAAATCTACTTGGTACCATGGAACATAAGTTAATAAGTAACTAAAATATTGCGACTACCACATTATGAAAATGTCAATCTACAGAATTAATTCTGTTGCAGGCATATGTGAACAAGTTTATGAAGGCCACATCAGATTTTTGTACCTCTGAAGTGAGGTCCACCCATAGATGAAGTGTTAATGACTTAATTCTACAGAGGAAGCTGCCTTTTTCTTAATATTCCCAGAAATACTTCCCCCAGATACTGCATATTCAGGAAGACTACCAACCATTGACTGTTAGGTTAGCTTAGAATTACCACCTCCTTTTAGAACCAATTCTTAGAATGTAGGTCTGATTTTCCATGGTCTTGCACCTTGCATAGTCATTTAGACCTTTGCAGAATAGATGTACAAAGCTCCCACATCAGAATTCTAGACTCACCCATTTTACACACATGTAAATTACTGCACAAGCTGCAAAGCAGTAAGGAATCAAGTCTACAAGTCACAGGACCGATGGACAGATAGCAGCAATCTTTCCCCTTCCCAAGTATCTAGACTGCTTGCGTTTCACTTTTCTCCTCTTTGACTTGAAAATAAATTACTTGTATCCTGCAAAGGGAGAATTGGATCCCTTCTCAGAAAGGATGGAGACTTAGCTGGGTAAATTAAATACATCACTCTGGTCTCATTCTTCTGAAGAGCTCTTGGGTTACTGGAGAAGTGTGATTCTTTTCAAGAATGAAGTAAACGGTAATTGAGCTCCACAGAGACCATCTCCTCCATGCTTCTTCTTCTTTTCATTCAGTCCATCAACAGAAAGGAAACATTTATAACAATCCTTCTAGAGTCTCTAGTAATTAGCTATGCCCCACCTGCTCCTGAGAAGTGTTGGAAAGAAAACTAGAAGAAATAGGGCTTGATTCACTTCTCACTTATACCACTTTACGCTAGTTTAACACCATTGACCTTAATGGAGTTACTCTTGATTTCCCTGATAACAGAAAGGAGAATCATGCCCATAGTCCAATATGATTTTTGCCAGTAAAGCAATTTTTGTCTCTTGTGATGATGCTCGGCAGTTAAATCCTTAACTTTTTTCCTACGCTACTAAAAACATAGAAGTAATTTTCATTGTAGTGCATATTTTTTTTTAGCAACACTCCCTTTCAGATTTCAAGGCAACATTTTTCAAGCCACCACCAAGAACAGACTTGCAAGTGTCTTGGATCCATACCTTTATAACAATTAAGCAGAACACCAGCTGTATGGAATGACATTCCAGCTCTATAAGTCATCCAGCAGCACAGTCAGACTTCAATAGGTTCCATAAGGAAACTGTACAAAACACTGTGAAGAGTGAACACAGATCTTTGACATTTAAGGGCACAAAAGTGCTGAACAACTCATCCCTTGCAGAGGGTCAACTTTCAAAATGCAGGGTTAGCGAACAGCAGAGCTGAGCCTATTAACCTCACAGACATTAAGGGCCTCCCTAGCTGCACTTCAGCAGATAGTTTAAAACCATCCATTGTTCATCCCAATAGATAGGGATAATGGGGACACATTTTTAAAGACAGGATAATTTTCATTCCTTGGGCATTCACAGATACTGCAAGTACATACTGTGCCTGCCCTTATACACATTCTCACATGGCAACTCGATTTCTATGGTTTTGCTTGTCCTCTACTATGAGACAGGGCATGACAATTGTCCTAGACACAGACTAACTGGAAGACTAAATCTAATAGCCAGAGCGCAGTCTAAGAAGATGGACAGGGACTGTCCAAAGGGCAACATCCCAGTGAGAAGCTCAGTGCTTCACTCCACAATCTGCTGGGAAAGGGATGATGGGTGCTGGCATTTCTACTAGAGTGCAGCTCCAAGATGGGGCTCTGGGTTTTTGTTTGTATGAGTATTTGGGTAGTAGGTGTAGAAAAAAATCTAAAGTTGCTCAACCAAAAACTGTTTGGCTGATGGAAAGGAGAAAGTGCCTTTCCCTGTTGTTCCTATCTCTACTCCAGAACCTCCTGGCAGCTGCAAAGAGGAGAGAGGGCATCCCCTATTCTACTCATTAACCACCTTTCTGGCTACTCCATTGTTGCCAGTCCCAAGCATTCAAAACTCATGAAATCAGGTCACAAAAGGATTTGAGTTTCATTCATTTCCCATCTGACAACTTTACAGTTCATATTTTCAAGACTTTGTCCACAAGGATACAAATGTATTTAAAAGTGAAAGCTGAGATTTTGATGGTCACATGACTGCAGTAGGCAGGGCTTTCAGGGACCCCAACTCCCTACCTCAAAACTCCTCATAAAATTGAGTGGGCAGCTGTTACCCCAAGCACCATATATTTACACTCTACACTCTAGTATAATCTTCATACAAAAATATGCCTTGTGAGGTATCATTTGAAAACTAATAACTCACTAATAGTTAATATTCTTGTGTGATGCATGTACATGGTATGTATTAAGTGTTATGAAAATATGATGGAATTATGACTAAAATATGTTTAAACGAGGCATGCTGGGTGAGTTGTTTAACAGGTCTATCCTAAACAACAGAATGTGGGTTCTTCAATTTACATAAGCAGGAAACAGGGCCATCAAACTAACAAGGGCAGAGATTGCAGGACAGAGAACAGTTTGCCTTTTAGCAAACACCAGCAGAGGAAGAAAGAGTATGGGCTCCCTTCCCCCTTACCCCTGAAAGTAAAGTTCATTCAAGCTGTGAGTAACCTTCAGAAGAATCTATTTCAAATATTCACTGGACTGTAAAAGAAAGAGGCCTAGAACTCCAAGTTCTCTTTCACCTAAAATGACAAAGTAATCAGCATTTTGGGAATCTAGAAGAGATCCTGTCTAAGGGGTCAGCCACCAACTTCCTGGGTGAGAAAAGCCGTCTTCTAAGCCTGTACCCTGCTAGATTAAGTTTTAGACTGTTAGAGGCACATTTTCGCTTTTATTTGCTTGTAACTATTTGTAATTCTCTTTTATACTTGAACTCACCTAAAATCCTATCTTCTTTGGTTAATATACTTGTTTTTACTATTAACCTAAACCAGTGGTTCTCAGACTAGAGCTGCTGCTTGTTCCCACAGCCCCCATTGGCCTGGAGCGGCGAATCACAGCCAGTGGGAGTTGCGATTGGCCGAACCTGTGGATGTGGCAGGTAAACAAACCAGCCCAGCCTGCCAGGGGCTTTCCCTGAACAAGCGGCGGCCCAAGGTTGAGAAACACTGACCTAAACCACTAGTGCTGCATTTGAATTAGAGTGAACGATAACACCGGTTAATTTGGCAAGCTGGTGGATTTTCTCTCTTTAAAGAAGCAAAAAGATGTTGTTATTCCTCTGAATTTTGTAGGAGAGGGCTGGACCTTGCAGAGCGCATGGGTTTGGGAAAGTTCAGGAGTGGGGTTTCATAGGATCACTTGCTAACATTAATCAACGTCTATTAAGACCAGAGTGTTTGTGATAACTCCTGGCAGGCAGCTGGATTCAAAATGGTTGAATCAGAACTCTACAGTGTGCAGAACACAAAGTGAATGCTGGCTGTGTGTGTATGGCGCAGGCAGGGAGCCACAAGTAGTAGAAGTATTATAACCCTGAGTGCCCCCAAAATGCAAGTGGTGACACCACATCTCACTGGTCTGAATTATACCCTAGAACATGACAGCAGCTCTCCCTCTGTGACGAAGCAGTGGGATGTCACTGCCACTTTTAACCCTCCCTCCACTTCCAAAAGGTGTGTGCGAGGGGGGGAGAATCTTACTTGCTGCAGATGTATAAGCAAGTAGATTTCTCAAGGGTTGGCATTCAAGGAGTTTTGTGACTACTTCAATCACATTATTTGAATGCAAAGGCAACACAAATATGCTTAAAGGTGATCGCTGTGGATGAAATTCACCCCGGTGCAATCAGCGCACACAAGGCCTTTGAGGTACTGAAGTACAAGTTAAGCCATTTTTTTTGAAGACCTTAAGTGGGACTTGAGTGATGCAGTGGCCTTGTGGAAGGCATCTTCATGGGGTGGATTTCACCTCTTGAATACTGATTTCAGAATCAGTCTGGAGGTTATATTGTTCAGCAAGTTAAGGGTAAAAATTAATTTGAACGGATGTTACAGATTTAAGATTCAGAACTGAGCTGACCAAGAAATATGCTGCACCCAATAGATTCTATACCCCCATTGGGATCATGAGAAAGTGAACATTATTCCATGAATTTGGATGGCTGCTCTATGTCAAGCCTTTATGTAGAAATAACTCATATCTAAGGGGGTACAGCAACAGAATATTCTGATACAGACTAGCAGTAACTGCACATGAAAGATACAATTCCTTCAATAAGATTGAAAAACAGTGGTATGCTGAAGTGATCATATAAGGTTACCTCTTTGTTGACTTTAAAAAAAAAAATCAGATTCACTGAGGACTGAAATGATTATTATCCCTCCACCCTAGTTGAAGGGCTGCAACACTTAAAAATAAGAGTGGTGACCAACGAATATTTGTTACTGAAAAGTAACTTGCTCTTTGAGGGAGTCACACAGTAAGATACTTCTCAGTTTAAATCCCCTATTGACGCCACAAGAATGGAATATGCAAGAAAAAACAGGGGATGGCTGACATACACATCTGCAGCAAACCCAGTGCCCAGGGACAATTCTTTGTAATTGGTAGGAAGTCTTTACCCAGGAGATTCCAAGTGCTGGAATAGCAAGGCCATTCCCAGTCAGGACTGAGGTGTAGGGAAGCTTACATATTCTAGCTACATTGACTCAAGTTGGTATTATTAGTATTCTCTTCTTTTGTGCACACTAACTTCACTCTTTAAATATAAAATTGCAAACACTACCTTCTTCCAAATTTCATTCTGGATTCTGTCAAGAAGACCATCTATTACTTGTGTAATAGACAAATACAGTTTAATAACCTGGGATATTAAATCTGAGACAACATGAAACAGATAACTGGATAAAGCAGAGAAAATACTACATCAATGTAGTTAGTAAACAGATATCACTCTGATCCTCAGTGATTCATCACTATGTTTAATTCAGTGACAAAGAGTCCTGTGGCACCTTATAGACTAACAGAAGTATTGGAGCATGAGCTTTGGTGGGTGAATACCCACTTCGTCAGACGCATGACATGTTTAAATCAGTATAGCATGCCCTCAACCAAAATTAGCCTAGGATTTAAGCAATGTATTTTCAATATGTATTTCTCCCCTACAAAGGCTGTGAGACTTGCATTTCTCCTGCATGTAAGGAAGAGTGCATCTTACCACTATGCATTTTATATTTCATTTGCAGTATACAATAGATCCTCTTAGATTAGGTTGACATAATTTCAATGTGAACGTTTCAATGGTCATTGGTTATTAAAGTCATAAGGAGAAATTACTTGGAATTCATTTCACTCTGAGAATGCTATGAAAAACTTACATATGCTTAAAAGAATTAATGGAGAATTAGTCATAAAACAAAAGAATATCAACTTCTTCCATTGTTTAATACTATTGAAAAAAGTATACAGTACATACCGGACCAGATGTGTCACTTCATACTTATGTCATGAAGTACCATATGCCACAGCTAAGCCCATGGATTTCATGTTTCAATTTTAGTATTTCAATGGGACTACTTTAGAAATAAGGTACTAAATATGTATTTTTGGCAGAATCTAGCCCAAGGATCTTCTGTGGTTAACTCCCAATCAGGGGGGAGGGGGGCTAAATCCACCCAACTGAAATACAGTAACCAAAGCTATGCCAAAAAAAAAAAAAAAAGGAGACAGAAAACATACAAAAGGAGACCTTTTGTTTCCTTCCCTTCCACCACTTACACAACCTCTTCTCCCTTATTTTGTGTGGAGAATTTTGAGGCGAGAATGATAATCTTCCTAAATTTAAGTGCACAGCCACAGCTTAGTCCAGCTTCTTGGTACTCCTAGCTGGTATGGGTGTCCAGGTACGTACATTTTCAATTCAGACACAGACTCCTACTTATCTCTCTACTTTTAACAAAAATTATTATTTTGAAACAATTGCCTTTGCCTTCTCAGCCCCATATAAGAGATTAATTCATGATACTGTACGTTGACCTGTAGTATATTTTATATCATCAGTACAGAGTTTGAAGCAATCTACTTGGATAATATACAGTGCATTAGTTCTTTAGAAATGCCCTATGCATATATTTATGAAAACTATATAAAATCATACCCAGTGTTCTGTTTCACTTCAGTTTATGTTAGCAACAACATTGGCAGGACACATCCTAGGGTTCATGTGCATCAGGCCATCATCTCCTCCCAGCAGTCATTAAAACCCAGGAAATGTCCTGGGCTCTCAATCATTGCTTAAGTCTACCTTTCAAATTTGTGGATTTCTTTCTGCCACTACCTGCCCCCAGTACTTGTACATAATGCATCTCATTGTATTACAAGGGTGAGAGACAGGGCTGGTAACAGATTAGTTCAATGTAGTGGTCTTAACAATTTTAGAGATTAGTTGTCTGTCAGAAAGTTATTTTATAGAGGTTTAGTCAGATTGCTCTCAGAGGTTATTCTGATCTAATAACTAATGGAAATCTTTGACAGCTTTTAAAGTTGAGTTCAGCTGCATGAAAATCAGTCTCAAAGGAATTCTATTTTTGATTTAAGAGACAATATCTTGCTTTCAGGGTAGCCCTCTCTATTTGTTGCTGTGTTTCTGAAGCAGATAACCTTGATTAACAAAATTTTGATCTACTGATCCAAAGACTGATCTGAAATCAGAGTCTTTCACAGACTGCATAAGGCATTCAAGCCCTTCAAAGGGCATTACAGGAATCACGTACAGTGTTCTAGCCAATATGCAAGCATGGGAAGAGGGATGGCATTGCATATTATAAATAACAGGAAGGAGTTCAAAGGCAGGCATACAGTAACATAGATAGTCGGCCATTGTTAAGAAATAGGAACATGTACAAAACTCTGCAAACATTTGCTGAAACTCTCCAGTCTTTTTTATACTTTCAGTGGGTGACTGGTGGGAACTCTGTTTTTTTGTACAATTCCCCCCCGATGAGCCTCCCTTTTTTGATGGAGGGTTTCATTTTGTTGGAAACATGGACTGATGCTGTGACCATAATTGGAAATGAGAAAGCTGAGTAATTTGTAGGATCAGACTATATTTTACAATCATAACATTTTATTAAACTTACTTTTATAAAAAAAGAAGTTTCTTCCAAAAAAAAAAAAGAGTTCTTTTAAAGTGCAATGATACTTAAGTATTTTTAAATGAAATTTCTTAACATTTGTACAATTTAATGAATTCATTTCAAAATAAAACCATATCAATATAGCATGACAAATGTAAAACCTTATTGAACAGCTGGTTGGAATAACTAAATTATATGCAATATACTGGCCCAGAGAATTTGAGCAGGTCTCCCTCTAGTAGCTGGTCCCAGTAACTATACATTCTGCTACTACAGTTTAGTTAAAGAGGGACCCCTTTCAGCTCAAGTGGTAGAGACTTTGATGCTGAAAATGCAAAGTTTCAGCCTCAATTACTATAATCTCTATAATGTATCAGTTCAAGTATTCTGAAATGCAGTATCATTTTCCTCCCTTTTACCCTTGTTTTTCAGCAGCTATTTTTTAAAAATAAACAGAAGATAATACAAAAATCTAGCTGAAATATCTGACCTAAGATTTTTGTCTCCAAAATTTTAGTATTAAAAAGACTTTAGAAGCCAAAAGGATCTTACAGTTTTTGGAACTTTCTGAAACTGGGTCTCACATATTTTGCTTGGCCCAGAGCAGAATGTGACAAATGGGAATTCTCGTTCCAAGCTGCTGGCTGCCAGTCATGTATTATATTATTCCTTGTGGTGAGGGAGGAACACAGAAGAGCAGGCAAGTAAGGAAGCCGTAGATAAGGGGAAGAAATGATAACACCAGACTGAATGCAGTGGCACTTGGGCTCTTACTGCTTCATTTAGCATTCAGAGCTCCTGTGTCATATCATCACACACACCAGAGAAATGGAGGTTAGACAAAACTAAAAACATGTTCCTTGCCACGGGCATGTTTTAATTTGTTCTTCAGTTCATTTGAAGTGTTTCAACTTTTAATTGTTCACTTAGTGAGACGTGTGACTAAACAAAAAATTTTTAGCTTTAGCCCCACAGCTAGGCCAAAGTGCCAGCTATCAGTCTTCTTGCTGTGATACTAGGAATGCAAGAACTAGTTCAGATCAAACCAAAAATATCTATCCCTTCCTTAAGCCAAACCATGGAGAGCAAGGGAGTATTGGGATGGGAAACCAAGGTGGTCAAAGGCTCCTCCCTCCTCTGTTAAGTAGTCCTATGGTTCTGAACAGTAAATTTATATTGCAATGTCCCGACCACCAAATCAACTTATCTCAGTAACAGAAAACACCACAAAATCCACCTCCCAAGTGAATTAGTCTGTTTTTGGCCCTTCACAAGTTTAGAACAATTTCATATACATACAAATTCTGGTAAGAGAGACCATAGGGGCCAGAAAACCTGGCAGCATTCCCTGAAAATTATCTCCTCAAGGGAAAGGAACCATGACTCCAACTCCTGTGTATTGTGAGGGGGAAGGGTACCACACTGCTCCCCCCCCCACCAAAATGGACCTCTCCTACCTTGCTCCAACCTACACATCTTCCTAGAGCTGTTCTAGCAGAAATCATGCTGCCATTGGCTGGAACTTCCATACTTGTGGTTGTTTTGGACAGTACCCACATGAAGAGGTACACAGAATAGGGCTGGCTCTTTGTTGCTTCCCGTACCTACGTGCACCCCTGAAAAGGACAGAAACAATCTGTCCCTAAGATGCTTGAACATTTCCATGGTGTGAGCTACTGGATTCCCTAATGGTGAGTTCCAATCAAACTTGAAGAAATGTATTTTAAACAAGTATGGAGATAGCTAGCACCACCATCTATTGGTGAAAGTGGAGAACTCAAAATGATAATTGCTATTTTCTATTATAAAAATTAAAGCATATGATGGTTTACATGCTTTTTATTGTCTCAAGTTATAAATTAGGAAGCTTTTATATTGGACTTCTATTTATTCTCTACTTTGGATAAATGTGTTCACTTCAAAATTGGGTAGCATTACACACAATGTCCTGGAAAGAGACAGGAGTAGAATGTAATAAAAATTAAGTTAAGCTTTGAGAGGAAATAGATAAGTGCTAAAGCTACATATTTAATCCTTTTGGGCAATACTGCGAAAAAGCTGGGAGCATAAGACTGTATGTGGTTTTTGAGGCTAGATTTTTTCTTCATTTGCTTGAATTTTAAAAAGACTTTGAAAAGTTATTTCCTGAGATTACTATTACCATTCCATGAAAAGGATTTGACGTTTCATAACAGTTTATAGGAATTTCTCAAGATAAAGAGGTCAAACAAAGCAAAAGAATTCACAGTATTTACTTAACATCTTGCATTTGTAAGGATTCTAATAAGATCACCTTCCCCACAAATACTATAATTTAAAAAAAAATAAAAATAAATCCTGTGTCTGATTACTTTGTACTTCATAAGACTGTCTTATCTCAATCTAAGAAGTCTTAGACCTGGCATATGGCACAATATTAGCCACGGTCATATAAACCTTTTTTGAGATTGAGAATGAGATTCTTTCAGTGACACTATAATCCCCTGCTTTATTTCCTCTCATCCATACATAATGTAAATCTTTATTTTGGGGAGCTCCTGCTCTTCAAGTGTTCTCCAGGCAGATACCCCAGAGGTTTAGCTGTTCTTTGAGAATATACTCCAGAGGATAAAATGCTATTCGATTAAACACCTACTGAAAATGAGTCATCCTGGAGGAATCCTTAACAGCATGAGTTATGAACAGGGAATCTAAACACATCTGTGCAGTAAGTGTGCACTGCAATTCAGAGGAAGATCAGTGATTATTGGAAGTATTGGGTGACTGTTGGAAATAATAAGGGCAGGGACCTGAGGAGTGCTGCATTTGTGGATGTCCCCTCTTCAAGTGGGACCGGAAGCCAGTGATACCCCTTGATTTACTAAAGGGACCTAACACATGTCTAAGCATGCACTAGCCCAGCTGAGTAGTAAATTAAGAGATTTCTGTGTAAATACTTTAAGAGACTTCTTCATTTACTCCCCTATTAGAAAAAACTGATTCTTACTTTTTAAATACATCTGAAAAGAAATACTGAATGGTGACAATCATCTGTGACCCAGTTGCTGACAGCTGAGAGGACTTGATTCTCGAACAAGCTTCTGGTTTCTTTCATAGGAACAAGTGTACATTCTCACCTGGACAGTATCTAAAAAATCTAGGCCCACCCCACTAAGAAATGAAATACTGGAGCCCCTCATTTTTATCTCTGTCAATGGGATAAAGGAGAGTTTGAAGCATATTCCAGGAATAACTGTTTGTAGTAGAAAAGTTTTCTTTGAAGGGGAAAAGTTTAGAGGGACACAGAGAGACTGAGAAGATAGATATTTCTAAGAGTAGACAAAATAAATTGAAGCCCCCCAAATGATGTGTAATATCCCCAAGCAAAAAGGAGCAAGTATGCACATCACTTTCAAGCAAATATGTAAAGGAAGACGACACAAAGCATGTACAAATCATGCAGGGATGACATACTTTTAATGCGTGAAAGGGGGACCCCACTAAGGTCTTTCTTCTTACATTGGAGGTGGGAGGGGAGAGAACAAAAACATAGATTCTAGAGAGTTTCTTCCTAATTGTTCTGTTATGAGTGAGGTTTGCCATCCTGTGAAAGGAGATGAGTGCTTGGACCTCTAAGCCACCATACTGCCTGAAATTTGCAAGGAGGAGGGAACACCAAAGCATGCTTATTCCCTCTACGTAGCTACTGAGACCATTTTCCACCATTGTGAATAGCTCCAGCAGGAACCATGCCACTACTAGTCAAATACTCACACTGGACAAAAAGCTTTCATCAAGATTTAAAAAAAAAGAAAGAAAAAAGAGGAGTGTATTTTTAACTAAACCCAGATTGTGGGAGTTTAGGGGTTTTGTTAAAAATAACCACCCAGAAAAAACATCAGTCTTCAGAGTTGAGGTGGTTTTTTTTTTCTTTTTAACCAAAAGTTGAAAGACAAAAAAGAAAATTATGAATATTTTGAAGAAAAATACATTTCTACCAGCTCTATCAACTAATCTTTACCCAAGCCCCAGTCCTAACATTAAAAGTCTACTTATTTATTTTTGTTTAACTTAGCGGATGTCTGCACTTATCTCTAGAGAGAAGAATGCTGTAGAGTGAAGTTGCTCTACACATCACCTGCCTTCCTCCGTTGGACCCACCTCCAAATCAGCACATGGTCACAACGCTACAGAGTTTTATCACAAGGGTTTCTGCAAGGTGCAAGGCAAGGCGTGTGTGTCGGGGGGAGGGGGGGCGGGGCACGAGTGGAAGAGAGAAGACATGCTGTGGAGCTTGAACTCCCTTCTCCCTTGCTTGCTATCTAGGTCCCTTCAATGCACAAAAGTAAGATGACCGGGCCCTTAGTGAACAAGCAAACCTTTACACCAAAAGCCTCCCAGGGATGGGCATTCCTCTACAGTAATATCTAAAAGACATTTAGATTGTCCAGTAAAGCCTTTTTCAAAGTAAAGTTATGGTCATACAGGTGGCTAGCTAAAAGTGCATCTTCATGCTCAGCAGATCTGCTCCCTGTGCCTATTTTGAGTCATTTCTCTTTACACTACTGAGCAAAATAAGCTTTTCCTTCCTTTTTAAATCTCCTTAGCCCTATGGAGCCAGCACAACTCAGAGAGAAAGTGATGGATTCTCTTCTAACTAGTTCTTAACTAAATTGATTGCTGGTGATGTACATGCCAGAAAGAACCCAGCTTGATTTTCAGATTGCAGGCTGGGTTTGCAGGATTGAAAGAGAATTAAAAACAAACAGAATCCTTCATCTTGTAAATGTGCACATTTTAAATGGAATTCATGAGAGAAACCTATGGAACCTCCCACTGCCATTTTAATAAAAACAGGAGTACTTCTGGCACCTTAAAGACTAACAAATTTATTTAAGCATGAGCTTTCGTGAGCTAAAGCTCACTTCTTCGGATGCATAGAATGGAACACACAGACAGGAGATATTTATACATACAGAGAACATGAAAAGGTGGAAGTATGCATACCAACAGGCAGAGTCTAATCAATTGAGATGAGCTATCGTTAGCAGGAGGAAAAAAACTTTTAGAAGTGATAATTAAGATGGCCCATAGAAGGTGTGAGGAGAACTTAACATAGGGAAATAGATTCAATTGGTGTAATGACCCAACCATTCCCAGTCTTTGTTTAAACCACAGTTAATTGTATCTAGTTTGCATATTAATTCAAGTTCAGCAGTCTCTCTTTGGAGTCTGTTTTTGAAGTTTTTTTGTTGCAAAATTGCCACCTTCAAGTCTGTCACTGAGTGGTTAGAAAGGTTGAAGTGTTCTCCACTGGTTTTTGAATGTTATGATTCCTGATGTCAGATTTGTGTCCATTTATTCTTTTGCGTAGAGACTGTCGGTTTGGCCAATGTACATGGCAGAGGGCAGTGCTGGCACATGATGGCATATATCACGTTGGTAGATGTGCAGGTGTACGAGCCCCTGATGGTGTGTCTGATGTGATTAGGTCCTGTGATGGTGTCACTTGAATGGATATGTGGACAGAGCTGGCATCGGGCTTTATTGCAAGGATAGGTTCCTGGGTTAGTGTTTATGTTGTATGGTGTGCGGTTGCTGGTGAGTATTTGCTTCAGGTTGGGAGGCTGTCTATAAGCAAGGACTGGCCTGTCTCCCAAGATCTGTGAGAGTGAGGGATCATCTTTAAGGATAGGTTGTAAATCTTTGATGATGCGCTGGAGAGGTTTTAGTTGGGGCTGTAGGTAATGGCTAGTGGTGTTCTGTTATTTTCTTTTTAGGCCTGTCCTGTAGTAGGTGGCTTCTGGGTACTCTTCTGGCTCTGTCAATCTGTTTTTTCACTTCAGCAGGTGGATATTGTAGTTTTAAGAATGCTTGATAGAGATCTTGTAGGTGTTTATCTCTGTCCAAGGGATTGGAGCAAATACGGTTGTATCTTAGAGCTTGGCTGTAGACGATGGGTTGTGGGGTGTGTCCGGGATGGAAGCTGGAGGCATGTAAGTAAGTATAGCGGTCAGTGGGTTTCCGGTATAGGGTGCCTATGCCGGAGCCCACTGACCGCTATACTTACTTACATGCCTCAGCTTCCATCCCGACACACCACACGATCCATTGTCTACAGCCAAGCTCTAAGATACAACCGTATTTGCTCCAATCCCTTGGACAGAGATAAACACCTACAAGATCTCTATCAAGCATTCTTAAACCTACAATACCCACCTGCTGAAGTGAAAAAACAGATTGACAGAGCCAGAAGAGTACCCAGAAGCCACCTACTACAGGACAGGCCTAAAAAGAAATAACAGAACACCACTAGCCATTACCTACAGCCCCAACTAAAACCTCTCCAGCGCATCATCAAAGATTTACAACCTATCCTTAAAGATGATCCTCACTCTCACAGATCTTGGGAGACAGGCCAGTCCTTGCTTATAGACAGCCTCCCAACCTGAAGCAAATACTCACCAGCAACCGCACACCATACAACATAAACACTAACCCAGGAACCTATCCTTGCAATAAAGCCCGATGCCAGCTCTGTCCACATATCCATTCAAGTGACACCATCACAGGACCTAATCACATCAGACACACCATCAGGGGCTCGTACACCTGCACATCTACCAACGTGATATATGCCATCATGTGCCAGCAATGCCCTCTGCCATGTACATTGGCCAAACCGGACAGTCTCTACGCAAAAGAATAAATGGACACAAATCTGACATCAGGAATCATAACATTCAAAAACCAGTGGGAGAACACTTCAACCTTTCTAACCACTCAGTGACAGACTTGAAGGTGGCAATTTTGCAACAAAAAAACTTCAAAAACAGACTCCAAAGAGAGACTGCTGAACTTGAATTAATATGCAAACTAGATACAATTAACTGTGGTTTAAACAAAGACTGGGAATGGTTGGGTCATTACACCAATTGAATCTATTTCCCTATGTTAAGTTCTCCTCACACCTTCTATGGGCCATCTTAATTATCACTTCTAAAAGTTTTTTTCCTCCTGCTAACGATAGCTCATCTCAATTGATTAGACTCTGCCTGTTGGTATGCATACTTCCACCTTTTCATGTTCTCTGTATGTATAAATATCTCCTGTCTGTGTGTTCCATTCTATGCATCCGAAGAAGTGAGCTTTAGCTCACGAAAGCTCATGCTTAAATAAATTTGTTAGTCTTTAAGGTGCCACAAGTACTCCTGTTTTTTTTGCGGATACAGACTAACACGGCTGCTACTCTGAAACCTGCCATTTTAATAGTTGTTTCTTAGCATTGAGCTATACATGAATGATGGCAGTTTTCCCCTTGATTGGCACAGAATAGAGAACCAGTACAGTCTGCGTTACTAAATTAGCACACAATGTTTAGTAATGCATGCTAGTGAAACTGAAAGTTGATCAAATATACCTGGAAGACACCCATTAACCAAGTAAAATTACAAAGCAAATTCTCTAATGAATTAGTAAGAACCAACATTTTGAACAGAAATGAAAAGCAAGGGCATAAACACTCCCTCACTATAGACTGAAGTTGTACTATTTCAACAATACTTGAGGGCCAATCCATACTAAGGTCTGAGTGCAATAAAAATCTACCCTATGCTGTGGAAGACTTCATGAGTCTCTGAAAGTTCAGGCTTTCACATCAGTTTTTACCTTACATAGGATAAAGAGCTTCATTATTGAACTATCTGGAATATAGATCATCCCTTTAAATAGGCAATTAATCTTAGCTAGAACCAGCTGGGCAAGCTTCTAGAAAGAGTTTCAGTGTAAGTGTAACAAATGTTAAAAAAAAGATTATTGCAGTATGTACATAATAACCCTAACCAGAGTTAAATAAATGATCACAGCACCATTTTTAAACAGGACACACCTAGAGACCATTGAGTGAATATAATTAAAACCAAGTTACTACAATCAGTAGCACAATCTGCCCCAAACTAAAATCCATTCTAGCTAATTCAGAAACTCTGGATTTGACCAGCCCATCTTGGATCTCATCTATGACACAATGGGTCAAGTTCACCCCTTCATTCAGAGGTTGGGATCAGCAAAGGTAGCTATACCACATTATTTCTTTTCCCTCTGCTGGGGCTGCAAGGGGGAAACTTGAGCCCACATGGCGCTTACAGCAGCCATAATGGATACCCCAACTTCTTCCCAGCAACCAACAACTCCATAAGCCATCCCCTCTCTGCCCCCCTCCCCAAGAATGTCTCCTGCATCAGGGACTCTCATTGAAGATAGCAAATGAGCACAGCTGCTGAAGAGCCTCTCGAAGAGGAATTCCTGCCTGGGGTCACTAGTGGCCTCTATAAACCTTTTACACTGGAGGAGCCAGGCTCGATTTCAATTTGTGTTGCTTGTGTCAAATAATGGGGAAGCAAAGTGCTTTGAACATGCTCCAGTAGTCAGTGTAAGGTTGAACCCAGAGTGTCTTACTCTAACTAAGAAACAGTAACCCAGAAGCTCAGACATGCACCATAATAAAAATACATGTTAATAAGCACACTTTTTTCAGTATGCCAAATAGTAGTTTCAGGGTGAACTGTTGGAAAGCTGGAATATTTTCCTCCCCAAAATCCATATTTTACACATTAATTAGGTTATTTAAAAGTTTATTAGTAATCTTTTGCTTTACCTGGAAGTCAGGCTACAAAATAATCACAATTAAACATGAGATTAAAAAATAGTTGCAATTAATCGCAGTTTTAATCACACTGTTAAGCAATGGAATACCAATGTAAATTATAAATGGTTTTGGATGTGTTTCTACATTTTCAAATATCATAGAATACAAAGTGTAGAGTGCTCACTTCCTATTTTTATTACAAATATTTGCATTGTAAAAAGATAAACAAAATAAAGTATTTTTCAATTCACCTCATACAAGTACTATAGTGCAATCTCTTTATCGTGTTTTCAGGAGGACAACAACTGAAATCTGACTATTCTGAGGATTATAAGGCAGTGCAGGTATAACTTTGGCCCAAAATGGTGAGAGAGAGCCAGCATTTCAGAGGCAGGGAGGGCTGCATAGCTTCCATCAGCTGTGAGGCAGGGGACTTGCCCTTACAAGATACTGAGATGACAGGAAAGTTCCAGGAGCTGGGAGGGAAAGGGGAAGTGAGGGGTTTGATTATAGTTCTGTGAAGCTGGGAGGGGGTTGGGTTGCTTACAGAGGGGAATGGAAGTGTTAAAAGCAGCTGAGAGAGTCAGACATGTCAGGGAAATTGGGAGCTATCAATAAACTCAACCTCTACACAGTTTCATGGTTCTGACAAAAACCACAAGCCTTACAGTATTTGTAAGGATGATTTAAAAAAAAGCTAAATAACCAGCAGTGCCGCAGGTATGAATGCAGTCAATGATCACAGGAGTGAGGCAGAAGGGAATTAAATCCTCAATGCTTTGAAAGGCAGATTTTGTTCAGCAATTAAATGTAAGACTAATTTTTTTTGACATGTCTATGAGAAAGTGCTATGGGCCTGGTTTAATCATATAGAATGAAGGATGGGCCCAAGCTGCAATATTTACATCCTGATTTGGAACTTCAAAATCCTGGTTGTTCCAATTAAAGTTTTGCTTTCAGCTCCTTTTCTGATAACTGGGTGGGAGCATGGTCTTGTTATGGTACTAGATTAGGATCTATGACATGTGGGTTCAATCAGGGCCGGCTCCAGGCACCAGCATTCCAAGCAGGTGCTTGGGGCGGTAATCGGCAAGGGGCGGCAGTCCGTGTGTTTTTGCCCCCAGGTAGCGTGCCAAATTGCTGCCGCGGATAGCGGGGCCAGTCCATGTGCCGTTCGGGTGGCATGCACATTTCTGTGGCGGCGGCAATTCGGTGGCAGCTTCTATGTTCAGCTCTCCGCGGCAGTGCAGCTTCTGTCTTCCGGCTGAAGACAGAAACTGCTGCCGAATTGCTGCCGCGGCGGAAACACGCATGACGCCCTAACAGCACATGGACCGCCGCCACCGTCAGCGGTGGCAATTTGGCGCACTGCTTGGGGTGGCAAAAACAGTAGAGGCGGCCCTGGGTTCAATTACCAGTACTTCTGCAGACTTCCCAGGTGTGCATGAAAAGCCACTCTTCTCTGTGTCTTTGTTCCTCATTTTTAAAGTTCAAACAATAATAATTCCTTATCTTGCCAGGAGTTCACTGAATAAATCTATAAAAACTTGGGAGATAGCTACATATTCCTCATGACTATGCTACCTACTATAGATATACTGAGCTCAGAAAAGTCTTGATGACTATGCATTTTCCACATAAGTGGCATTTTTCCTTTTGTAAAAAAAAAACAAAAACCTAGATCTTTCAGGAATAAGACATATTTGGCTTTTTCAATATAGAGTTCATACACACTACAAAAAGCAGATGGCCAACAGATAAAAGAAAATACCTATTTAGCTTTATTATTTTATAAAGATGACACCTAGTTAATTTTATTTAAAAAAAACACACACAGGTGCAATGTGAGGTAAACCCTCAGCTTTCCACCTGGCATGTATCTAATGAAGCTTTAACAAATAACACAATTTGCAGTCTGACAGGTGGGTGAAGTATATGCAACCACCTGTGTGAATATTCAAGTGTTTATTGATTAAAACTCTGTGTGTAGCAATATTCTGCCTCAGATGCCTTCTCTTATAATTTTCAGGTTCCAAAGAGCTTAGGAGTTGTGAAAAGACCAAGCCCATAAACCTGCAATTAGTTCTGAATTGAAGTCAATGGATTCCACCTGCACAGAGCTCATTGCAAATTTGAGCCCTAGGGCATTTTACTAAGGATAATGACTATTTTTGATAAGTCTAGTTTGTTAATCAAAATTGAGACCTCAGAATGAAGAGGGAATCTTTCTTTTCACCACTTGGGGCTAATTTTACCTTTACTTCTGCATCTAGAGAACACAATCTCTACTTCCAGCACAGAAGAATTCTGAACATTAATTAGCACATTGTTCATGAAACTATACTCCAAAAGAAACACCAAAAGTTCTTCAAAATGAAAAGTCCTCTGTGGTTTCTATTATTTTAATATTTGGTTTCTCCATTTATAGTTATAATACAGATACAGTCCTGGCCCTTTAAAATTCTCTCTCTTATTCTACAAGAAGGGAGCAGGGTTTTTTTTTGTTTTTTTCCCCCACCAGGACTCTGTTATTCACTTACAGAGACAGGCAATCATACATAGCTAGGAAGATAATCATTACAGCTACATTTTGAAAAGCGTCCTTGAGTAGGTTATTTTTTTCAGACAACGTATATATGGTGTGCCGATATACACCAACAGCAAAAACATTGCAAGGGAGAGCACATACCCGCTGTGTAGAAAGCGCAGCTCTATGAAATGTCTCCGCAGAACAACGGACAGGTATACATGCAGGTATGGGTGAGCAGGAAGACTGGGAAGGACCTGGTGCTATGTAAAGCCACTCCTGGAAAGCAGGGCTTTAGGAGAGCACATGAGGAGACCTAGAATCTCCTTCATTTATGCTCAAGTAACCACTTTCGAGCAGCTCTGTCTTCCATGGCCAAGCTTCTAGAAGCTCAGTACTTTTTGCAATTTGAGACAGATTTAATTTTAGGAGCTTAGCTTCAGTCATCAGTTTTATATTAGGTTGAGCTGTACTCACTGTGTCCTGCCAACTGCAATAGCTGCCTCAGAAAGAGTTTCTAGCAGTGTAGCCATTTCCCCCCTCAGCTAACTGAGGGGAACTCACCCAAATCCATTTTTCAGTACCACTAACTAAAGGCAAACAATGCTCCTAACATGCAATTTAGAAAAGAATTTTGGAAATCCAGACCTGTCTTTAGAAAATTTCCATAGAAGGCTCTGATTAAATCTTCATTTGAAGTAAGAGTAAGCCAGATACTGATGTCCCCTGCTTTGGTTTTATGTCAGCATAACTCCAATGACTTCAGTGGAGCTGTCACCAATTTGCAGCTGCATGGGATGAGTATCAGGCTCAGTGTTCCTCACTTCTCTGTAAGAATCACACAACACCAACATCCAGCCTCACTAGCCTGGCTCATATGCAGATTTATATATCCTAATCAATCAGGCTGATTTTAATTAACCCTAATTGTCCTATTAGGGTTTCCAGCTAACAACAACAGAGCAGAAAGGAATCCCCAAACAGCCTAATAGACTTAATCAGCTCCTTAATAATCTTTCTTCAGACCTAACCTCTAGTTCATTTTAATAAGTATAGCGAAGCAGAATTTAAAGCCAACTCCTGGATACTGGAAGTCAGATTTCTCTGTTGCAATTAAGACCATTACTGGCAATAGATGTGGCAGGAGCCATAAACATGGAAAAATTGTGGTACAAAAGTGTGATTGATTTTCCTTTGTGCATGCAAAGGCAGTGAAATGAGTTTGAAGAGCCACAGTTGTCTTTTTCCATAAGGGAATACCCCCGTTTCCTCTGACTACAGTTGCATCAGTGTGTAAAATTCCCTTAATGTACAATAAGACGATATTGTAAGTATTAATAATCACATTTATTATACAAACTGTAAATGAAAACACACCCTGCTTGTACCAATGGACAAAAAGCCAGCACATAATTTTTTGATGAGAACTGTTAGGAGAGGTTTGGTTTCCAGCAGAACAGCCACTAATTCTGCAAGAGGGTTTTCAAGTGGAGAAAAAAAAGAAAAACAATAGATATCAATGTTCTTTGATTCTTATAGTGATTTGTTGTCTATTTGGTATGAACAGAAGTCTTGTGTTTTTCAACTGTGTGTGTTAAAGTGAAGTCAGTTTTGAAGAATTCTAGTTGAGCAGTACATTCATCATTTATTTTCTCCTGTTATTGTTGTTTGTGCATCAGGATGAGTGTGCATGTCACTTTACAAACACATACAATTCATAGGTTCCTGTCCTAAGGAGTTTGTAATCTAAGGGCCAGGCTTTTAAAAGTATTTAGGTACCTACAGATGCCAATGGGTGCCAAGTAGGATTTTCAAAAACATTGAAATCAGTGGAAGGTAGGTGCCTAGACACCCACTAGGCACCTATCTGCATTTTTGGGGACATAAATACCTTAAAAATTTGGCCCTGCTTTGCAGTATGATCCATGCAAGTCGGCTCCTATATCCTTCCATAGTTCCACTGAGGGTAGTGAAGCTCTGTACTGGTACAGGGTTAGCATGCAGAAATCTAAATGGAGGATCTCGCCAAAATTAAACATAACTCATTAAGGTATCACAAACAAATAGCAAGGAAGGGATTATAGAAGTACAAGGGCTTTGTACAAGATCCCACTAGCCATTTACTTTTAAAACTAGTCATTATTCCCATAAGTACTCCCTTGTCTATACACAGGAGGATCACAGGTGCAGGCCATATGGCTGTGAAAGATCAGCTGAAAGATCAATGTGTGATATTTTTTGTGGGGGCTTCCAATTTACTTTTATTTCACATTTTAAAATGAGAGGAGGACAGAGAAGAACAGATGCAGGTTGTTATTGGCAACGCTATTGACTTTCATTCTAGAAGACAGAGATCTAATGTGACCCATTTCTGGAACTGTGAGTGATTTCTTCCTTAGGGTTTGCTCAAACTGCCCCCTGGAAAGTATAGTGAGGATCTGGATAGAGATTAAATGCATCCTGGGGAAGCAGAATATTTACTAAGATCAAGTCATCCCAAGTTCCAACCTGCAACCACCTAGGTAATCTTCCCAGTTCCATTATCTTGTTCTCTTTCTCTTTAAAAAGGAAGGAAGTAGTCAGGCAGACACCGTAGTATTGTGAACTCCACATAGAATATCTATTACTGTCAGAGCCAATAATTCTGGTATCCATCCAACTGGTATCACATGGAATCTCTGAGTGTCCTGAGCTCATGTAAAGATTCTAGGAATCCTAGACTAGTTAAGCAAATAACTGAGAACATCGTTAAAGATTAATGTCATTAAGCACCTAGATTAGTATAATGTAATAGACGGGGAGCTTCTGTGAAGTGGAGGAGGACAGAGTTGGATTTGGGGTATTTCTATTTAGCTTTAGTTTAAGATTATTTCTGAAGTTTGAGGCCATCCAGAAGTTTTCATGTCAGGTGGCCTACTCTTGCTTAAAAATTGTTTGCTTACAGAGCATTTTTTAAAAATAAATATTACATGAATTTTACCTACATAACCATCATAAATCTGCCAAGTTATGTATTTCCTCCAAAGAGCAGAATGGCTCCCAAAGTAAACAACATTTTGCTATTGAATTGTTTTGATTTTTTGTGCAGGGGGGCGGAAATCCTTTGTGGTTTCAGTTAAATACTATATTTTTCCTCCCCCTTAATTAAACTTTAGAAGAAAATGTTTAGTTAAGTATTTACATGAATTACTTAAGTCTTTTGGGGAATATTTCTTTTGGGTATAATTATATATATATATATATTATTTGGACATAACAGCCATGTGTATTTTGTTGCTGCGATACCTAGTTCAGTGTATGGATGCAACCTAGTTATCTGATGTCGAACATTACAGCCTTAGGCACCCAGCTCAGTTCTGCTCCCAATATTACAGTACTATAGATAATCCTCCTATTACATGCCCTGTGATACAACACATGCTATTTTTCTAAATATTCTTGGATGTAATCTATCATGGAACAATCCTGTGAATTATTAGCTAGTGCTCTGGCCTTCCAACCCCAAGAAGATTGTGCTTCAGATAATGTTACTTTATTTTATAAAGAGAAAGGGTGAAATCCTGGACCCATTCAATCAATAGAAAACTCCCATCAGGAGAGCCAGAATTAAACCAGAAATGTTTATGTAATCTACCACCCAGGCATTTAAATCACACTGCTCACAATGGTTATGGAGACACATTTTCTAAAAATAAACGGAAAGCATGTCTATATCTTTCTCCTCATCCCTCCAGTACTGGTCTCTTCACCCTCTCATCAGGTAAGTACATTTCTAGAGAGCACGTTGTTTTCTTTTACACCAGAATGAATCAACT
Source organism: Mauremys reevesii (assembly GCF_016161935.1). Taxonomy (NCBI): domain Eukaryota; kingdom Metazoa; phylum Chordata; order Testudines; family Geoemydidae; genus Mauremys; species Mauremys reevesii. The sequence goes on along the minus strand of NC_052631.1, from coordinate 88,236,638 downwards.
GGAACTAACAAAAACTGCTTAAATCTGGCCCCATACCTGGAAATAGTGATTTGATTTATAATGAATCTGTTGTATCCTGCCTACAGCCAGATAGGAACAATGGGATCTGGATTTATGAAAGGGCAGAACGTGATAGAAATGCTGTTGTCCTTCTGGTGTGCTTCAGAGATCCACCAACATGTTTAGTTTAAGCACTTTTTACTTCCAAAGATCCACTTACAGCCCTCTATTATCTTAATTTGATTTTTTTTTAAATACATATTTGACATAAAGCCACCATTTGTTTGTCTCTAAAAGGCAGTCAGGGTGGCATGGCACATGAGCTTTTCATACACACTCACTGCCTGTGAACATGAACTGCTTTTGGAGATGAAAATGGTTGATTTACACCCCCATCCCATCCCATCCCATCCAAAAAAAAAAAAAGCTGTGACATGTTTCTGGGGTTCACAGAATCATAGACTTAAAGGTCAGAAGGGACCATTATGATCATCTAGTCTGACCTCCTGCACAATGCAGACCACAGAATCTCACCCACCCACTCCTGTATCAAACCTATATCTGAGCCATTGAAGTCCTCAAATCATGGTTTAAAGACTTCAAGGTGCACAGATGAAAAAACCCCAGGGCTTCTGTCAATCTGCCCTGGAGGAAAATTCCTTTCCGACCCCAAATATGATGATCAGCTAAACCCTGAGCATGTGGGCAAGACTCATCAGCCAGACACCCAGGAAATAATTCTTTGTAGTAACTCAGATCCCGCCCCATCTAACATCCCATCACAAGCCATTGGGCATATTTACCGCTAGTAGTCAAAGATGAATTAATTGCCAAAATTAGACTATTCCATTATACCATCCCCTCCATAAACTTATCAAGCTTAGTCTTGAAGCCAGATCTGTCTTTTGCCACCACTACTTCCCTTGGAAGGATGTTCCAGAACTTCACTCCTCTAATGGTTAGAAAACTTTGTCTAATTTCAAGTCTAAACTTCCTGATGGCCAGTTTATATCCATTTGTTCTTGTGTCCGCATTGGTACTGAGCTTAAATAATTCCTCTCCCTCCGTGGTATTTATTCCTCTGATATATTTATCGAGCGCAATCATATCTCCCCTCAGCCTTCTTTTGGTTAGGCTAAACAAGCCAAGCTCTTTGAGTTTCCTTTCATATGACAGGTTTTCCATTCCTCGGATCATCCTAGTAGCCCTTCTCTGTACCTGTTCCGGTTTGAATTCATCCTTCTTAAACATGGGAGACCAGAACTGCACACAGTATTCCAGATGAGGTCTCACCAGTGCCTTGTATAACACCTCCTTATGCATCCCAAGACCACATTAGCTTTTTCACAGCCATATCACATTGGCAGCTCATAGTCATCCTGTGATCAACTAGTACTCCGAGGTCCTTCTCCTCCTCTGTTACTTCCAAGTGATGCATCCCCAGCTTATAACAATTTTTTTTGTTATTAATCCCTAAATGCATGACCTTGCACTTTTCACTATTAAATTTCATCCTATTACTATTACTCCAGTTTACAAGGTCATCCAGATCTTCCTGTATGATATCCCGGTCCTTCTCAGTATTGGCAATACCTCCCATCAATACCTGTCATCCTCAAACTTTATTAGCACATTCCCACTTTTTGTGCCAAGGTCAGTAATAAAAAGATTAAATAAGATTGGTCCCAAAACCGATCCCTGAGGAACTCCACTAGTAACTTGCCTCCAGCCTGACAATTCACCTTTCAGTACAACCTGTTGTAGTCTCCCCTTTAATCAGTTCCTTATCCACCTTTCAATTTTCATATTGATCCCCATGTTTTCCAATTTAGCTAATAATTCCCCATGTAGAACCGTATCAAATGCCTTACTGAAATCGAGGTAAATTAGATCCACTGCATTTCCTTTGTCTAAAAAATCTGTTACCTTCTCAAAGAAGGAGATCAGGTTGGTTTGGCACGATCTACCTTTTGTAAAACCATGTTGTATTTTGTCCCAATTACCATTGACCTCAATGTCCTTGACTACTTTTTCCTTCAATTTTTTCCCCAAGACCTTGCATACTACAGATGTCAAACTGACAGGCCTGTAGTTGCCCGGATCACTTTTTTCCCTTTTCTTAAAGATAGGAACTATGATAGCAATTCTCCAGTCATACGGTACAACCCCTGAGTTTACAGATTCATTAAAAATTCTTGCTAATGGGCTTGCAATTTCATGTGCCAGTTTCTTTAATATTCTTGGATGAAGATTATCTGGGCCCCCTGATTTCGTCCCATTAAACTGTTCAAGTTTGGCTTCTACCTCGGATGTGGTAATTTTTACCTCCATATCCTCATTCTTATTTGTCATCCTCCCATTATCCCTAAGCTCCTCATTAGCTTCATTAAAGACTGAGGCAATCTATTTGTTTAGATATTGCGCCATGCCTAGATTGTCCGTAACCTCCACTTCATCCTCAGTGTTTAGCAGTCCCACTTCTTCTTTCTTTGTTTTCTTCTTATTTATATGGCTATAGAACCTTTTAATATTGGTTTTAATTCCCTTTGCATGGGAAAACTCTACATGACTTTTGGCCTTTTTCACTTTATCCCTACATGTTCTGACCTCAGTAAGTAGCTTTCCTTGCTAATACCTCCCATCTTCCACTCCTTGTAGGCTTTCTGCTTTTTCTTAATCACCTCTCTGAGATGCTTGCTCATCCAGACTGGTCTACAACTCCTGCCTATGATTTTTTTACCCTTTCTTGGGATGCAGGCTTCTGATAGTTTCTGCCACTTTGACTTGAAGTAATTCCAGGCCTCCTCCGCCTTTAGATCCACAAGTTCTTCAGTCCAATCCCCTTCCCTAACTAATTTTGTTAATTCTTTAAAGTTAGCCGTTTGAAATAAAAAACCCTAGTCCCAGATCTATTTTTGTTTATCCTTCCATCTAGTTTGAACTGAATTAGCTCATGATCACTTGAGCCAAGGTTGTCCCCTACAACCATTTCTTCTATGATGTCCTCACTACTCACCAAAACCAAATCTAAAACGGCATCCCCTCTTGTTGGTTCTTCAACTACTTGGTTAAGGAATCCATCAGCTATCACATCTAGGAAAATCTGAGCCCTATTATTATTACTAGCACTTGTCCTCCAGTCTATATCTGGGAAGTTAAAGTCTCCCATGATCACACAATTCCCATTAGTGTTTACTTCATTAAAAACATTAAAGAGGTCTCTATCCATATCCAAATCAGATACCAGCAGTCTGTAGTACACCCCAAGCACTATCTCAGGGGAGGCTCTAGAAGCTTTCTTTCCCGATGTGATTTTTGCCCAGACAGACTCTGTCTTATCCATTCCATCCCTTCTTAATTCTTTACAGTTTACCTCATCATTGATATACAATGCTACCTTTGCCCTTATTTTTGTCTTTCCTAAACAGCACATAACCTTCAATACCTGTACGCCAGTCATGACTACTATTCCACCATGTTTCTGTTATCCCTACAAGATCCAGTTTCACTTCCTGCACCAATAACTCTAGTTCCTCCATTTTGTTACCTAGGCTCCTCGCATTGGTGTACAAACATCTTAATTCTTGCTGTTTGGCTTCACTCACATTCTTTACCTGATTAGGCCCAGACGTTCTACCGCCAGTATCACCTATTAGAAATGTATCTACAGTACCCTTCCTCTGTATGTCCATTCTCCTACGCATGACAGTATCCTTTCTTGCTTCGTTTTCTTCCCTCTCAATGTTAAAATCCAGCGTGGAGATTACCTGGACATCTCTCAACCATCTCCCCCCCAATTCCTAGTTTAAAGCTCTCTTAATCAGTTGTTCCAGCCTCCATCTTATAAGTTTATTTCCCTCCCTACTCAGGTGAAGTCCATCCCGAGAGAACAGTCCTCTGTCCATGAATGCCTCCCAGTGGCCACACATCCCAAAGCCCTCCTTATAGCATTACTGCCTGAGCCATCTGTTGATCGCCATAATCTTGTCAAACCTTTGTTGCCCTTCTCTAGGAACAGGCAGAATCCCACTGAAGATCATCGGAGCCTCGATTTCCTTAAGTGTCTTCCCCAGCCTGGCATAGTTATCCTTGATACGTTCCAGCGAGAATCTAGCCGTATCATTCATTCCCACATGAAGGACAATCAGTGGATTCTTTCCCGCTCTCATTAGGATCCTCTTCAGCCTCAGGTCCACATCCCGTATCTTAGCACCCGGCAGACAGCACACCCTTCTGTTCTCCGGATCAGCTCTGGTTACAGGCCTGTCTATTCTTCTCAGTAAGGAGTCCCCAATCACGTAGACCTGCCTTTTCTTGGTGACAGTGCAATTCTCCGGTCTATCCCCTGTTCCCTCTGACTGCAAGTCTTCTCGATTCCTATTCACCCTTACAGTCCTCTGCAACCCATCCCGTATCCTCCTGGGGCTCATGTTTGGTGTCATCTCCATTGACTCGTCCATCTCCTTATAGGGCTAGCTGCTCTTCTCTTCTTCCTTGCCCTCTCACCTTCGGCAACCACCTGCTGTGCCCCTTCTTCATTTTTTAACTCCGCAAACCTGTTCCTGAGCTCTATTGCTCCTTCACTAGCCTGTCTTTTCTTCTGCCTGGTTCTCTTATTCACATGCTTCCACCATCCACTTTCCTCACCCAGCAGTCTCCCCTCAGAGTTCTTTGGTCCTGCTTCCATCTGCAAGTCTGAGCTTTTCCCTTCAGCCTCATCATGTCTTTGCTCCATCATCCTCTCGAACCCCCTTCTAAACTCGACCAGAGTTTCCACCTGCATCTCCAATCCTCGAATCTTTTCTTCCATCAGCTCTATCAGGAGGCACATCATGCAGACAAAACTCTTTTCAGGTACCCCCTCCAGGATCATGTACATGCCGCAGCTTCCACATCCAGTCATCTTCATTGTGTCTTCCACTGCTTGGGTCACTGCTGCCTCTGTATCTGTCATAGGCTTCCCACCTATATCCTGTAAATCTGGGAAACATAAACCAACCCAAAACACCACCACCCACAGGAAAACAAACCCCCAACAGGCACCAAGACACTGCTAGAACACTGCACACTCCCTTCAGTAGCCTGTGTGTTCTTCTGCCTGCCTCTCTTAGTCTACCCCCAAACTCCCCCTGTAAACTCCCACTCAAACTCCCCTGTTTACAACTCTGTTTGCTGGCTCCTGTGCCACTGCAGCTGTCTATGGTTGTTTGCATACAAGTCAGCTTTAAAATCAGCATTCACAAATCCCAATATGATGGTTTTCCAAACGATACGTTCTCACACTTCTGTTTCTAATCAACTCTTACTTGGACATTAATAGCTCAATGAAATTTGAGGTCACTGTTGAAACTTCTGTAAGTGCTCTTCCAGTTTTTCATTCAGTAAAGGTCAAGTGGTTAGATGACTATCATTAACCTTAGTCTCTTGACTATGTAAAGGTTATAAAAATATCAAGCTTCATGACGTGAACCATGAAAGATTCTTTTTCCTTATAAATACCTTGCAGCATTACATTTCTAAATGTCCCTTGAACTATACAGAAATAGTTGTGCATCATACAATAGGGCAATCTGGGTTTGTATGATTTTGGGACAAGTAAGTGCTTTTCCATAAATGCTGGCATTTACTGAAATCCCAGCAAGCAAAGAAAAGAAAATCTTAGCTAAAATAGCCATGATCCTAATGCTAAAACGTATGGCTTTATCCATTTATCCAGACTCTAAAAAGTATGGCTTTCATTATTAGGTTACAATAGATCAAGATTTATGTTCACACTAATGTTGCCCTCATTTCCATTTATATTAAACTGGTATTTGTTTTTTAAAGGAGGCACATGAATGAACAGAAACTTGCCCAATCTCTGTTTGTTCAGCTTGTAACATGGACAATAGCAAATTCAATCTTGTTAAGAGGCTTATTCTTCCTTTGTAGAACTTACTTGAATTGCACAAAAGTTTGAATCTGCATAGGTTATGGGTTTATTCTAAGAAAGAATCAAGTTTTAAAAAAGGGAGTTTTTAGTTTGCACTAATATATTGCCTGTAACTGGCTGATTTCAACTATCCCTTGCCAATTCCATTACAGAGCTGGGACAATTGCCTTCATTTTGACAATGGCAAATGCAAGTTCCTTTGACAAACACTACCTGGATAACAATGAAATCACACCTTTCTCATAAGTCACAAGGGCAATTTGTCTCCCAAACAGCTTCCTGGCCCAATGGACATAGAAGGAACCAAGAGTCAGGACTCTTGCTGTGAAATCCTGGCCCCAGTGAATTAATGGCAAAGCTCCCATTGACTTTAATGGCTCTGCCACTGATTTGCTGTAGATTGTTTTGGACAAGTTACGTAATCTCTCTGTTCCTTAGTTTCCCCAATTATAAAATTAGGGTAACAACACATCTATCTCACAAGGATGTTGTGAGGCTTAATTCATTGAGGTCCTTATCCAGGAAGGTTCTTAACCATGAGCCTTCTATAAAATTACTCATGTGCTTGAAAGTAGGCACAGGATTATATGCCTTGTGGAAATAGGTCTAATGCTTGTACAGTGCTGTGACAGAAATGCAAGATACTGTGTTTATTATTTATTGTGTTTTCCCTATATACAGAGCAAAATGCATTACAGTACTGCTGCTTTATTTAGATCAAAGATAATAGGGGAATGCAGTTTATGTGGCTTAGCAGATGGCGATATTGTTCTTGTTTGTGAGCAGCAAATGCCACTTTCCCAGTTCTTTGCACAAAAACGTTTGCATAAAAATACTCTTCAAACCTCTGGTCATATACTTTAAATTTGTCCTCCTTTTTGCTAATTTTTTTTGGGGGGAGGAGGGGTTGTTTTTTATTTTAAGCAAGAAATCTCTTAACTTTCCCCAAATTCTTAGAATTCCTTCCTCAGAGCCAAATTTATTTCTGTCTCCGCCACCACATACTGAAGGAACAAAACATGTACTTTTTAGGCCCTAGATGGCTTATTTCAGATTGAATAAAGAGAAAGAAAGGGCAAATATAGACTTTCTGTGACATGGACAGTAACTCATTGTAATATTCTGCATTGGAAAGAGAAAACACAAAATGCTACTTCTTTAACCGACAGGAAAAGCTCCTCTACATTTAAAGGTACACTTAACAAAATGACAAGCAAAATTTTCAAATGTGCTTAAGGGACAGATTTTTAAAAGGTATTTAGGTGTTGCTCCATCCACCGTTGTAAGCCTAGTGATTTAGATGGCTTTGTTCCATTTTCAACCATGACTTATGCTTGTAGAAATAAATTTTGAAAATGTACCATATAATTACATAGCCACATTACTTATTATTAAATGTACCAATGAGGGGAATCTTGTTTCATTAAACCCAATAAACTAGCTAAAACTTGAGAAAGTCAATTTACCAATTTCCCTCATGCCATTAATCATTATAGAAAGTGGGGGGAAACAGAACAATCCCAACACCAACTCCCTGCAATTTATATGTATTTTAAAATCCACTATTATTCTGGAGTAATGCAGATAAGAAATGACTTGACTGCCAAAAACTAACATGGCAGCATACCTCTTGAACACACAAACAAAATTACCACCCTGACCCTCTGTATGCTTATGAGACACTTCTTAATTATGATTGGTTTTTTATCACTGAAGAGGATATGTGTTATCTATGAATGAGGGTTATATAATTTTCAGCTGAGTGACATACTCATTCTATAATAAAATGGGAGCATGCCCGTTCATCTGAACAAAAACCGGAGTTATCTAATGTTAAAACTGCAGTAAATACCTAAATGCTTTCTGCTCACAAGTGCCTCATTCAGAGTTGGATTGATATCTTATTAATTCCATAGGAAAGATAAAGAATATTCTAAATGTTTCACTCAGAGAATTTTATGAAGGTTCAGAGGTCAATGAAATATAGAAAGTGGTCTTTTTATGCTAGAAATTTGGCATTTTCAAACTCATTTATATGAAAACAAATATCTAAAATAAGATATGAATAACCATAATTATAAAGAAAGATGTTTCCTTGACCATTAGAAAATGGTTACTTATCTGATAGTAACTACGGTTCTTTGAGAAGTTCTGCACATGTGGGTCCCACTTATAGTGTCCATGTGCCTCAGCACAGGAGTTTGGAACATATTCACTAGCAGTGACCAACAGGGTGTGCTGCATATGTCCTGCATGCCCTCACCCCATCCCCAAAGGGACAAAGGGCGCAGCAACCCCAACTACCACTCAGTTCCTTTGCACCCAGAACCCTCATTTATAATATACCAAGCTGTGGGGATGGAGGGTGGTTGATAGGACTCACACGTGCAGAACATCTTGAAGGACTACAGCTAGTATCAGGTAAATTACTATTCTTTCTTCTTCCAGTTACTGAACATGTGGATCCCACTTTCAGTGATTAGCTAGCAATCATCTTTAAAGAGATGGAAGCTAGGAGTTATCTGAAAACAGTGTCAGATCTTGAAGCAGCAGCTAACGAATAATGTTTCATAAATGTATGCGCTGAAGATCAGGTAGCTGCTCTACATATTTCCAATATTGCAACCTGGCTTAAGCATGCTATCGATGCACCTTACTGTCTGGTGGAGTGAGTCTGGATGTTGACAGAGCACTGTGCTTATTAATATCAGAAGCAGTTATAATATGATCTGATGTCCATTTAGAAAATCTTTGTGATGAAATAGCCATCCCCTTTGATTTATTACCATAAGCAACGAACAATTCTGAAGTTTTATGAAAAGATTTAGCTCTATCTAGGTAATATAACAGTGAATTTCTCTCATCTAAAGTAAGTAATTTAGATTCAGCAGGTGAAGAATGAGGTTTTTTGAAAAAACTGATAAATGGATTAATTGATTGATAAGAAATTTTCACAGTGCTTTAGAAATAAAAAAAAAATGCATGTGGTATCAGGTACTCTAGCCAGCTGAAAAACTGCACATGGAAGGTTTATAATTCACTTATTCAATCAGCTTAGGTAATTGCTATCAGGAATGCTACCTTCACTGATGGCAGATGAACTGAATAATTTGATAAATGTTCAAAAGTTGGGGGGAAGGGCAGCCTAAGTGAAGAAAGCTCTGACTTTAAGTGCTGTGTTGGAAGAACCATTCTCACAGGAGAAGAAATGTGGACAAACCCTTTCATAAATGCATTAACTGATTGATAACAGAAAAATTGTGCCTCCCTCTACTGGAGGCTGGATTGCAGAGATCACTACCAAATGGACTTTGAAGAAATAGGCAGTCCCAAGTGTTTTAAAGATAAGAGGTAATTATATTGTTGGGATAGAACACTGACATGGAGTTAATCTTTAGACTTTTCCCATAAAGAAAAATGTTTCCATTTGGCAGTGTACATAATCCTAGGGGAATATATTCTACTCTGAAGAATACTCTGCACCTCTGAAGAACATCCTGTCTATTGGGAACATCCAGATATCATCCAGACCAAGAGATGTAGACAGGCTGGGTTTGAGTGGAGAATTAGACCCTGACTCTGTGATAAAATGTCTTTCTGCACTAGGAGCTTGATAAATTGATGATTTGACAGTAGCATTAGATCTGAGAACCAAAACAGGTGACGCCAAGAGGAAGTCACCAGCATAACTTGAACCTTTGCTTACCTTATTTTCCATATCACTCTTGGAATCAGTGGAAATGGAGGGAGAGCATACATCAGATCGTGTGACCAAGAAATCATGAATGCATTTGCTACAGATCCTGGTCTCTTTCCTATTGTGAGCAAAGTATCTGACATTTCCTGTTTTGAGACAATACAAATAAGTCGAACTGGGGAAGTACTTACTCTTGGAAAATTTGCTTTAGTGCTGAATTTTTTAATTCCCATTCATGGGACAAGTACATTTTCCTGCTTAGTGAATCTGCTAGATCACTTTTCTCTCCTGGGATAGATAGAAATGCTTTGCAGAGCTAATCTCACTACCTAGTCCTAGTGCTAGTACACTTATCTGGATCATGGATTCTAGATAAGACTAGAGGCCATGAGTCTATGCAGCCCACCTTGGATGTATCTGTTATCAAAATTTTGGATGCAATCAGAGGGGCAAATAGAGTTCCTGCACATACATTTTCCTCTACACTTCCATCAAATAGAACCCATATACTTCAGGAGAACTTTTCCCTGAAATATCAAGGCCATGAGGGCCTATACAATCAAAGTTATGGACCATACAGGAAAGAGACATCTGGCCAGTTTGGAGGGAACCAAAGATCATAGTGAAATTAACATTTTCAGGTCTATTGGGAGGCTCTTTTCTAATTGCCTCTCAAGACAATTTCCTTTTTGGTAGAAGATTCCCATCAGAATCTGCAGAGAAGTCAGAATCTTTGGCTAAAGAAACCACTAATACAGAAGCACTGATAGGAAACTGAAGGAAGTGAGTGGGACTTAAATCCTTAATTATATTGACATGCTGGTTCAAAGAAATTTTCATTAGAAGTGCCCTCACTTCTTTTCAAGGAGGAGGATCTGTCCAGTACTGAGATTGGGGAAACCTTTGGGATTGGTGATTCAGGTTCTGGGGTGACCCTGAAGTCTGAAGACATGAAAGGAGCTTTAGGAACTGTAAATTTAATTGTAAAAGGTCCCTGCAGTGAGGATGCCGTAGATGCCTGTCTCTGCTTTGAAGTTTCCTCCAATGCTGAAGCTGTTGGTTCAGAGCAGGCTTTGATCAAAGCTGCTCCTGCACTGGGGCACATGGACACCATATGCAGTATCTCCAAGAATGTATGTTATAGGCAAATCAGCAGAATGAAAACTTTAGATCTCTCCTTCTCAAACATGTTGAAATATAAATGCTAAAGGACTTTGAATTCACTATACATAATATCAAATGTATGGTACAAGTCACAAGTCATCTGTGTCTTTCTAATTTTATACCATATTACACAAATAAATAATTAAAATTAAAAAAACAAATGCTGATTTCATTGGATAGAACAGCTAATCTATATTTGGTATATACACCTCTACCTCGATATAACGCGACCTGATATAACACAAATTCGGATATAACGCGGTAAAGCTGTACTCTGGTGGGGCAGGGTTGCACACTCCCTTGGATCAAAGCAAGTTCTATATAACGCGGTTTCACTTATAACATGGTAAGATTTTTTGGCTCCCAAGAACAGCGTTATATCGGGGTAGAGGTGTATCAGCTCTTAGTTGGACAACCAAGTATCAGGAAAAATAGTGTTTAACTGAAGGTCTAACTTAATGCCAAGAAACATAAATGCATATTAAAATGGGTCTTTAGAATGGGCCGTAAGTTACTTTTGTTGCCCATCTCTGTTACTGATGAGTGTTACTTAACTTTGGCTTGTTTATGTCAATGCATCAGGGTTTTATTGTTGTGACTTTGAAGAAGGAAGCAGAGTTGTTCCCAAATCTTTGGGAATAGGTGGTGATAAGGCACAAATGGGTTTGAAGGGAAAAAAGGAAATGGGCTTTTTTTGATACATTTATGAAGCACCTCCTTAGTGGAACTTATTTCCTTGAAAGAAAATGTGGCTTGAAGATTAGAGAGAAGTGGGCTATAACCTCATTAGTTGGGCTTGGGTTTTGGGCCTGCAGGGCATCCACAGTTAGTTTATACTGTGATTACAAGGACTATTTAGGAGGTGCCAGGTTCATTGATTTTGCATGGATTCAATTAAGTTACAGCCAGAGGCCATTAAACCCAGACACTCATCTGTGAGTTTTCTTGGCTCCATCAAAAGCAACATTGGCAACTAGTGTTTCAGTGACTGGTCAACATCCAGAGTTTGAAAATCTGAGCAACAAAGCACTGACCTTGTGCCTTAAGACTGCCACAGATGGATAGCACATAAAAATTAGAGACGAAAATGAACTATTAAGTCATCTTTTCTATTCCCCAGTTGATGTGGATTGCTCCCTACTCACACGATGGCTTCAAAATTTCCCTAATTTCCATGACCCAATAGAGCACACTGTTACAAAACATCCATCCTAATATTTAGCTGAAATTTAACTTTGCTCAATTTAATCTGGGTAAGGCTAGTTAACAACAGAGCATGTTAAAAACATTCACTGAAACTCTTGTGTTGAAAAAATGCCATTTCATCATAACTGATTCTGCCTGATTTGGAACAGGGACTTTTGAACTTTGATCTCCAACATTCTAGGAGACTCTAGCCACCAAGCTATAGAGTCAGTCTCTCTATCTCTCTCTCTCTTTGGCCAAATGATTATTTATTTACACAAAGGAAAACAGCTTCAACAGGAGAGATTGATTTAGAAAGAGAGAGTGAGATTGACTCTCTAGCCTGGGGATTAGGACTTGGTGGTTAAGACATAGGATGTGGGATAACCAGATTATTATTAATATTATCATAGCAGTGAGGGGCCCAAGTCATAGCCCAGGGCCCCATTATGTTAGGTGGTGTACAAAGAGAACAAAAAGCCTTTGCCCCAAGGGGCTTAGACTCCAAGCCCCCACTCAGTATCTGTCATGGGTGGCCAGACCTAGTAGTCAGAGCCAGAGTCTAAAGGCTGCTGGTTTAAGTAGGACCAGCAGGCCAATCAGCTGCTCTGGGACTCCGCCAGTTAGATCTCAGGGCCAGTCTCTCATACCAAGCCTGGGGTTTTGTGGATCCCAGGAAAGCAGTTGTCAGTGGCTGCCAGGTGGAGAGTGGCTGCTCCCATGAACCCTGCAGACTTGGGTTCTGAGATCCATGGGTCATGACAATATCAGGCAGAAAAGTACTTGAACATGGGGCTCCCATATCCCAAGGGAGTGAGTGCCCTAAACACCAGTTCTTGTCAAATTTGTTCTCTTTTTTGTTTTTCATTTTGTTTTCACAAAAAGGAATTGTTGTTTTCCAGTCAGCCCTATTAGCAACTTAGTTCACAACAACATGGACTGCTTCAGATAATTCATCTCCCTAGTTCCCCAGCTAGTTTTGAAGAAAGGACTCTGGTAGCCATCTAATACTCATCATTTATTTTTACTACTTTTGTATATTGTATAATGTATATTGTACCTACATCATATAGGTGGCCAGACTTGATATTTTAATGTGCTCCCATCTCTAGCCATCGCTGACTTTTTATTTTATATTATCACCATGCACTCTTATAACTATTTCCAAAACAGAAATATACTGTAGTATTGTTGATGATCAATTGTGAAATATTCACTACATATCTAAGAGTCTTAAAGACCTGTAATTACAAAAATTCCTAATGGATGGAAGGTTGCAAATGAAGACTGTAATAAAAAGCACTTGAATTATTAAATACATGGTTTTCCTGTAAAAGGATAATCTTTAAACATCACACTTAATATAATCTGCCAAACACTGGGTTAATCATCAAAGTTATTATTCACTTCACACCCTCCTGAGCTACAGAAATAATTGAATTTAACTACGGAAATATCACCTCTAAAGAACATCGTCATTTTTTTTTAAAAAAGAAACAGAATTAAGAATGTAAATGCATATGGCAAAAGGAGATACATTGAAAAAGACAACAAAAGAGCTTTGTGTTGAAAATATATGAAACTTTTGTTTTGTTTGTTTTTTATGTTACTATTTTTTTTAAAAGTACAATGTAGGATGTAAGCTATAAAGAATTAATGGGAATATAATTGACCTGGAATGAGAAACAGAAGTGGTAACAACATTTTAAGTAGTATCAGGTCTCCAGGAAATCTTTCTTAAATGTTTATAAGCTCGCTGAAAGTGATCAGAACAATAGAATACAATGTGGTATATTTTTGTTCTAAACTGATTATGATAGCTTAGCACAATTGTAAAAAATGTACTTTCCAAACCTTATAACTTAAAACTTTCCAATTTGTCAACCTTGTTTTTCTCACAGCAACATTATTTTCATTTGTTTCCATTGTTCTGTTACTGTTTTCTCTTATCACAGTTAAGGTGAAATTCTAGGTAATAAAGGTAGTGCCTTAGGGCCTCTGCACTGGAGTGAATTTAACCCTCAGATAATTAAGTAGTTTAATAAAGTTAGAATCTCCTTGCTATGGAAGCTGAAGTGTTAAATTAAAGGAGCAGGAAGAGAGATTTTAGGCTATGGACTTTTACATTTAACATCTGCAATGGAAAATATCTGTTTTCCAAGAACTCAAAATAATTTTATATCCCAGGTCCATGTAGGTGGAGTACACTCTGGAGTATGACCTTACACCCTTCATCCATTTTTTTAAAGTGATCTGCTTAATATAAGTAGGATACTTGCAAATTAAAAATATAATGTAAGCAATTTTTAACAGAATTATTAAATGGCCATTTTTGTCTCTTATATAAAACATGTCTACTTCAGGGTCTGATGCTGCACTCATTGAACTCAGTGGAATTTCTGTCATTGATTTCAGTGGAAGCAGGACCACACCTTACTGAAGTAAAGGGTTGATCCAAAGCTCACTGAAGTAAATGGAAATAGATTCCCAATTGACTTCAATGGGATTTAGAACAGATGCTAGATGTCGTCTTGTAATTAAGGAATTGTTAGCATTACTAAGATTGTTACAATAAAATATCAAAGTACTGACTCAAGCCTTCAGTAAGCAAAATCAGCTCAAAAGCTCAAGCAGGTAAACACCTTCACCTGGTGATGTCCAAATAAAATGGCTCCTAACAGCTCCAAAATATTTCAACCTTTGTTATACATGTAATTAGAGTTGCCTACTTTCTACTTGCACAAAACTGAACAGCCTTGCCCCGCCCTGCTCCTGAGGACCCACCCCCTGCTCACTCCATCCCCTCCCCCCCCGTTGCTCGCTTTCCCCACCCTCACTCACTCACTTCACCAGGCTGGCTCAGGGGGTTGGGGTTCGGGCTTCAGCAGGGGTTGCAGGTTCTGGAGTGGGGCCGTTAGGAGTTCAGGGTGTGTGTGTGGGGGCTCCTGGCTGAGGCAGTGGGTTGGGATTTGGGAGGGGGTGATGGCTCGGCTGGGGGTGGGGGCTCTGGGGTGGGACTGGGGATGAGAGGTTTAGGGTACAGGAGGGTGCTCTGGGCTGAGACAGAGGGGTTCAGAGAGCAGGAGGGGAATAAGGGCAGGGGGTTAGGGTGTAGGGGAGTGTGAGGCTCCGGCTGGGGGTGCAGACTCTGGGGTGGGGCCAGGATGTGGGATTTGGAGTGCGGGAGGGTGCTCCGGGCTGGGACTGAGGGCTTCAGAGGGCAGGAGCGGGATCAGGGCTGGGGCTGGAGAATGTGAGGCGCAGGGGGGGGATGTGAGGGCTCCGGTTGGGGTGCAGATTCTGGAGTGGGGCCAGGGATGTGGGATTTGGGGTGCAGGAGGTGCTCCAGCCTGGGGTTTGGAGGGCAGGAGGGGAATCAGGGCTGGGACAGGAGGTTGGCAGGGTGTGAAGGGTGATGGGTGCAGGCTCCAGGCGGCGCTTACCTCAGGCAGCTCCCGGAAGCATGTCCCCCCTCCAGCTCCTACATGGAGGCACAGCCAGGCGGCTCTGCCTGCAGCCCCATCTGCAGGCATTGCCCCCGCAGCTCTCATTGGTCACATTTCCTGGCCAATGGGAGCAGCGGAACAGGTGCTTGGGGTGGGGGCAGTGTGCAGAGTCCTTTGGCTGCCTCTCCACCTAGGAGCCAGAGGGGGGACATACTGCTGCGTCCAGGAGCCGCGCAGAGCCAAGGCAGGGAGCCTGCTGTGCTGTGACCAGACTTTTAACGGCCCAGTCAGCGGTGCTGACTGGAGCTGCCAGGATCCCTTTTCAACTGGGCATTCCAATCAAAAACTGGACACCTGGCAACCCTACATGTAATTAAAGATATGTAATATAGATCTGATCTATCATTATGGTTCATTACATGCTTTGAGCTCAGCCATGCATAAAATATCTGTTGTCCGAGCCATGCAAGAAGACAGACAAGATTCAATGGATGTGGTTTAATTAGACCACAACTTTATTCACTGAACATATCTGAGAGAAAGAGAGTGTTCTGGAATGCACAGGATATATATTGAAAGGAAAATCTCCCTCACCCCACATTCTGATGCACATGGTGGGTCAGTGCTCCCATCTGGTCTAGCCACTTCCTGTTTCCCCCTTGATTCTGCTTTGGTTAGCTCCTCTTTCCCCATTCTCCTAACTCCTCATGCAGTAGGAGCTTAATGGAGCCTCATCTCCTTTTCTTCCTGCATTGAGTTGTGGTGAGCACATTTGTTTATTTTAAGCCCCCAAACATTGCAGAAGTCTTTTCATAGGTCTCCTTTCTAGATGTTTATGTTTAAGAAAAATAATTATTTACCCAGCTGATGCACTAAAAAAACACCAATTTTTGGTTGTAGGGATATTATGAGTTCCTATGATATTTTCTATATCACTAACACTGGTAACATCTGTAGACCCAGAGCGAACATTTTAACTGTGCACTATAGTGCTATAGATATGCATGGCATGTTATAGACAAACAAAAAGATAAGGCCTTTGCTCCAAGGAGTTTATAATCTATGACCCTGTTATGCAATTCAGATATGCTGGTGCAGAAGCCTGCAAAGACCCATTTAAGTGAGACTACATACAAGTGCAGGAGTCCACTTTAGCAAATCCCAGTGCAAGATCAGTACTTGAAAACAAAAAAAGAGAAAGTTTACTTGTGTTTTCTCCACAGTACTCCCAGCAGTACTATTTTATTATGTTAGACTACTTATAATTAAGTACAGTTCATATTACACTCTACTGTTCTAATTTTCTAAACAGAACCATCTTGGTTTAACTATGCTGTATTTCCAAAAATATTTTAAACAACTGAACTGCATTTATGTTGAAGAAGCTTTTCTATAATAGTTTAAGAGTGGAAGGCTGGATAAGCTGTAAGCTAAAACTGTTGTCCTGGAGGTACATCAATGCCAGAACATATCATTTTTAACATTATTCATTGTAATTATCTATTCCAAGTCATCTCATCTGAAGACAACCAATATCCATGGGGATTAATTACCTACAATCCATAAACATTCCAGAAATGTAAACCACAGGATACATTTGTTGTACATAACAGTGCTGGTGTCCTGTGAACAGTGTATTTTTAGTATAATAGCTGATGGTAGACAAAAATCTCATGTAAACTGTGGGCAACTTGCATATTGACCAAAAATGTTTTCAACCCAAATAGGTAAAGGAAACAAGACCATTACACTTACCAGTGAATTTGCTCAACAACATGCAAGGAGAACCAAAAATTAAAAGTCTGAAGACATGATGCTGTAAATCCTTAAATGTGGATAAATTTAAACATGAGTAGTCTCACTAGGGTTGCCAGTTTTGGTTGGACATATTCCTGGAGATTTCATCACAACATAACATCACATGAGACTCCAGGGCACTCTTGAAAGGTTGGCAACCCTAAGTCTCATTGACTTCAATGGGAGTATCCATGTGCTATGTATTTGCAACTAGACCTTGATTCAGTAAGGTAGTGAAGCAAATGCCTAATTTTTCAAAGGAACTACTCACCTGATTAAAGATAGGCACATGCTAAAGCCCCTTGCTGAATAGGGAAGAACCTTAGTGTCCTAAATTAGATGTAAGTGTGCATAATTGCAGGAAAGGATTAT
Organism: Mauremys reevesii; assembly: GCF_016161935.1. Lineage (NCBI taxonomy): Eukaryota > Metazoa > Chordata > Testudines > Geoemydidae > Mauremys > Mauremys reevesii. Next base: position 88,219,045 of record NC_052631.1, on the reverse strand, counting down.
ATGAAGACTACATACCCTACATGTACTGCAGAAACTAAATAACATGAGGACAATCAGTGTGAGAGACTCTGATATTTTTGCATAGCACAGTTTGCCCATGCTGGTGAATCAACTGCAAGACAAACTGACAAAACAATCCATTGCGGACTTAGCCAAACAGACACAACAATCCTTCCAGCACATAATCCCTGCATTGACTTTGTTCTGCTGCCAGCAGTCCCCCCCCACACACACACACACCCTTCCCTGGTTATTTCAACATTTTAAAGAAGTGGACAGTAAAAATCTTAATTAGCTGAACAACAGCAGAAATTGCACAATTTGTATTAATTACAATGTAAGCTGTGAAAAATATTTGAAAAGATGTTTTGGTTTTATTTTGTTGTGTTGCATTTTTCATTTTTATATTTATTTGTGTGATTGTCGTCTTGATCTTGTTTATCATTTTGAATTTAGGGGGTAAAATTATATTAATTCATATAACGCACAGTGGCAAACCTTTCAAATGACCCTCATTTACCAAAACAATGCCCTGATCCTGAAATGGGCACTCTGTAGGTGGATCCCTTCATCTGCACGAAGCTCTTCTGAAGTGAATAGGGCTTTGTGCAAGGGTAGGAGTCTACCGGTAGATAGAAACGTGCTGGATCATAACCTAACTGTATATTCCCCATCACTGTTAATTTCTGCTTATATGTTTGTACTGATACAAACTGTATTTTACGTGAAAATAATAAATGATAATAAGAAAAAATGTTGGTATATATGCAATACAACTAGAGGTCACTCAGCAAAGCACTAAGGACTTGATCGTAGGGTCATTGAAGTCAATGGCAAAGCTCTCATTCACTTCAAGGGTGCAGGATCAGGGCCTAAATAGGATCTCTCTATTTGAAAATTACTTAATAATCCTGATTGACAACAGCAAGATTTATCATCTCTTTCACAATGAAGAGGTCGATTCCATTCAGAACAATGATTTAAGAGAAAGAATCAATATGTTCAGCTTTCAATATTTAAAGTTGTCAAAACTTGAACACTATGTCTTAATACCAACAGATTGAATTTTGGCACAGAAAAGCAACAAGCAGATGCATAAAAAACAAATAAACCAGACAATCTGAACATTGCTGTAGGTTTCTCAAAAGAGTTAAAGGGGCCCACTGGAAATACGTTTTAATAGACAAGATTTCATGGGGAGAATTTAATTCAAATTAAATGATGACACTACAGTTACATTCTACTGTGAAATGCTTGGCACAGTTAAGTAGCTGTAGAAGTGACTGTAACGGTGTCACTGTGGGTTCCATCTGTCATTGCTCAATGATTTCTAGATCACATTTGTGATAAAATGGTGTTCTTTTTATTCTAAAGATCCCAGACCTGCAATCTCAACTAGGGATCTGAAAGTTAATATGGGTTCTTTCTAGCTTGTCTATCAATCCCAGGATTCTGCCTTTCACCTCTGTTGAACTCAAGGCAGAATTTGGCCCTAAAATTGGAACTTCTATTAGTATGGATTCCAAAATAGAAGTCAGATCAATCTCCCCTTGTTCTGTTGTCTCTAGAGTGCTGCTTTTAGGATTAAAAACAAATAAGGACTACTTTTTTGTCACGAAAGTGAACAGCTATGACACTGAATATACAAACAAGGAGCAAATATGTTCAGTAAGGTGTCATTTTTACACTCAGTTTTCAAAGAAAAACCACACTCGAACTTTTCCCTTGATCTAAGAAGTGTAATTCTAATGGTTTCAGAGTAGCAGCCGTGTTAGTCTGTATCCGCAAAAAGAACAGGAGTATTTCTGGCACCTTAGAGACTAACAAATTTATTTGAGCATAATTCTAATGGAAGAGTAGAACATTTGCTATTGTCAGGTTCCTAATTAAAGAACTGATGCAATCAGTAATTTGCACTGATTTAGTTGGTGATATAGAAGATTAAAAATGTCAAAAACTGGTGTAGTTACAGTAGATGACATATGATTGAATATTACTGTAGAACCACAGACTCCAATAAGGTTATAACAATACCTCTTTATGATTTTCTAATGCACTCTTAATGTGGGTCTGCTTTGCTTTTATTTTCTCTATATTTTCCCGCTATGCTATGAGCATAAGGAAGAAACATTTCATATTCAAGTAAAAATAAAGAATTCCTGAAACCAAATCTCTCTCTTGTACTAATTTAATTTTAGTGTGTCATATATGGTACAAAGCATGTTGTAGCATATTATGTTCAGGAAACTTTCATCAGTACCCCCTCTTTTCTGCTTTAAAATAGTTTAATAAAGAGCTTTGGAATAGATATTTTGTAGTAATTTTCTGTGTCTAAGAAATAGGTTAAGTAGCCTAGAAATGGAAAAATCGCTCTGAAAAAGTCTAGAGCTAAATAATATTGGCAAGGAAAATAGGGTCAGTAGAGACAGACTTGAACGTGACAAAAATCTTTTGCCATTGTTGAAAATATCTCTTTGGCTTCTGGATGCCTATATTATAGTGTCATTAAACTGAAATTATATTTTCTTTTTCAATTTATTCAAAATAATGTATAGGGTTTAAAAAAACTGGATGGAACCAGGCAATGTTTTAGTACACAGATCACATAAAATATATACTACACAGATGTTTTGTTTATTTGCTTCTATCCTGCTCATACTAGTGAACAGTTCAGCAAACTGTAATAAAATGTCTGCTTCAAGGAGCACAAATAGAGAGCAACTGCTAACTTTAATAGCAATTGATGGATTACAAAGCATTCTATTTGTGACCATACAACTCCAGCACAAACTAAATATCCAATAAAAACATTTAAAATGTGTGACTAGCACTCCGTAACTCTTGTCTTGCAAAAGTTCATACATATTTGTCTTTGATTTCTACTCATGTGGTTCTACTCCTTCACATTTTACTGTACAAATGAACATTGCCAAAACATTGAAATTGACACCCCAAACCACTGTCAACATGCACAAAGTAAATCAGCTGACGAAAGACAGAAAAATAAATTTTGGCTATAATCACTTTCAGTTACAGTTAGTTTAGGTTTATTTGTAACAGTAATAAATATAAACATTGCCGCCAAAATTGTGACTGGAGGATGTATTAAGGGAGTCCCCTAAAATACCATATTAGTGGGAATTGTACTACTCCATATTTGAAATTATTAATATGAAATGGTATGTGTAATACACACAACAGTTCTATTGTGAAGAGAACTGAGCAAAAAAATATTGGCAAAAACTTTTTTCATTGAAAAATGTAGATCTGGGTTGACCCAAATATTTAACAAATGTCTGTAGAATTTGCCAAATTATTTCAATTAAAAAAAAAGAAGCACAATAGACTAAATATTTTTTTGTTTCTAAAAAAAAGTTCCTATTTATAATAACTTTTCATTTACGTTTCAGTAAAAACTGTTATAAAAAGCCCAGAAACAAGCCATTTAATTTAAATTTTTGAAAAATGTTTGGTTTGGGTCAGTCCAAAGCAATTTTTTTCAAATGTTCTGAAAAGCCAAGGAAAAAAATCATTTATTCGGACAGCTGTAATTGTGGGGCATTCTGATTACATTTTCATTAGGCTAGCTGTTAACTCAAGAACATAAAGCAAACAAGTAGCTGAACAAAAGTGTCCCAATGTATTCCTAATTGTCAGACTACTCTGAGAATCATTTTCTGTGACGGAGCTAATCATTAGTGCTAAAGAAGAACATCAGTTATCTTAGGATTGAGGTGAGGGTTCAATTGTGGCTTGAAACTCATTCCCACATTATGGGTGCTGTGGAAGCACATTGTCATAGGGTGATATGAAAGGAATTCTGTATCAGCACCTACTGCTTCATTCCTTTGGGGGATATATGAGAAGACTGCTAGAACATCATATATTTCATGGCCCTACCTCCTTCTCACCACCTTTAGTATAACTTGCATACTAAGGAAGGAGCAGGCTTGGGTTGCGTGCAGAAGTGCCTCCTTGCTGAAGAGGCGCACAAAGGTGGTGCACTTCCTTGTGCCCGTCCCCATCATTCTATGCATCCATGAAACAAAAGGTTAGAGTCTGGACTTAAGAGAATCAAATATATCTTCGCCTGAGCTAAAGTATATGTACCAGAAGCTAATCCAATATGTCCCCACAGTCCATAGCTCCATTCATTGTAGATTACTGTACATACACATTTCTTTATGTTACAACTATATTTAAAACTTGGAATGGAAATAATCATGGGCTATACCCATTCAGAGATGCTCGTGGATTATAGAGGGGTTCAAACCTTCCAGAATACCAGTGGGTAGTAGATACTCAAAACTGCTGCAGCCAGAACCCCAACTGAAGTTAAAAAAAGTTTTAACTGTATATGGCATGCACAATCAGGCCAGTGGTATTAATTTCCAGATTCAGTAATAAAAGCTCTTATTCAACATACCTTTAACATACCCGCTTGAAAAGGGATTTGGCTAATAACGTCAATAGTAGAATATTTTTCTCTCTTGAACATTTATTTAAATAAATTTTCAGCTCTCAGAGATCAATTGCTGAACTTTTTATTCAAGAAAAAATACTAAGGGTAGTTTTTGCCTAAATTTGAAATTGAGGATGGGACCCAGAGCAACTATGAAGTCCTTTATCGACAGAATCCTGGAAAATGTGCTACAAATGTTCAAGAAAGAACAATTAGTGAGTAAATCTCTTTAAATATAGGTCCATTTTTAAACTTGTTTTGAAATGAAAATTACTGTAAGATACTTTAACATTTAACTTCCTGAAAATAAGAAGTGAGCAAGTTTGAAAAATATCAACCACTGTTCTTCAGGATATAGATCACTGGAGGTGATTGACATTTACTGCATTATTATTATAAAAGAAAAAAGGCACTTTTAAATAGTGCTGAAAAGAATATTTATGAACATTTTTACTGAACATTTTATCACAAGTTTTCAAGGAATTCTTTTATTATAAGGAATTTATCACAAGTTATTTATTATATGTTGTGTTATTCATGTTTAAGTTCATGCCCTGCTTAGTAAAGAATAATTTATATTTTTATGACTTTTACTTGGGATAGTATTTTTTATTTCCATGCATTTCTGCTCTACTATTCATTTTTATCCATGAAGAGTTGTGATTTAAAGATTTTACAGCAGCCCTGTAAGTTTTATGTGTGGTGAATCATAATACAGACAAGGCAACTGTCTCCTGTTATAAGGTCAGTAGCAGAATGGAAATGTTTACCAAATACACTAAAACTTTCAGGTTGAACTTGGAAGCACAATGTCATGAATTGTCATGAGTTGTATTTCTTTCATTTGTCTTTAAAATGCAGAGAGTTCAGGACACATTTTGTTTTGGATAATCAATATTAATAGAACTGCCATGTCACACCAAGAGAACACATTCCAGGCATCTGAGTGTTCCACAATGTGCTGTGAAATATTTTGTGTGCATGCGTCTGCGTGCATGTGTATTGCCTCATGCATCTGGTTGGGGTTTACAAAAACAATAGGCAACAACATGGCTGAAAAAAACATTTTGTCCATGAAAAAAGCTGCTGATATTCAATAATAATGAAATATCAGGAAAATGGCGAAATTTTACTCTGGAAAAAGTTCAGTAGACTTGTGGCATTTCCTCTTGTGGCATTTCAGTATGTTTGAAGGAAACTAACAAACATTTAGCCCTAAATTGAATTTTGCAAAAAATAAGCTTTGCAACATGCATTACAGTATATTGATGTGTGCATTATATGCGAGATAGGGTGGATTAATGAAATTTGGTAATTTTGTATGACTCTAGCTAATCGTAATATAATTATCAAATGATTTTATATATCACTTACATAATTTTACTGCATGTAGCTCATTTATCTGTAAGGCACAAGAGCAGTTAAACATAGTTGTTTATAAAAAGAATTGTCTTGGATGTTTATATCTGGCAATTCCTTGTACATTTCAGATGAATAACTGAGATAATGTACAGGCAGTGTTGTTGCATCTGTGTCAGTGCCAGGATATTAGAGAGACAAGGTAGGTGAGGTAATATCTTTACTGGACCAACTTCTGTTGGTGAGAGAGAAAAGCTTTCAAGATCTGTATAAGCTTGTCTCTGTCATCAACAGAAGTTGGTCCAATAAAAGATATTATCTCACCCACTATGTCTCTCTGAGTTATTGTATATCTGTTTATTTTGATTGCTTAAATGCTTTGGCTTTAAACCCATACTTTGGGTATTAGGAGGAAATTTTCTCAGCATAATTATAAAGAGTATCACATGTTTAGAATGCAACAGTGCCTAGGGCAAGACAGAGTACACAATGGAAATGAACCTGAGGTAGAAGCACTTGTTCAGCTTCTTCATTACATTCCCGGGAGTATGTACTACACATTGTAGATGTAGGGAACTCTAAATCTGCAACATGCCATTATATTACACAAAAGGAAAAGTTAGCCTGCCAAAAGACATTTCCCAGGCCTGACTCTGCTCCTATTGAAGTCATTGGGAGCAGGATCTGACCCTTAGTTTTTTTAGTGTTGAGACTGCTTGATCTTATAGAAAAGATTCATTCAGGAAGCTTGGAGTATAATACAGTAAAGTTGTGGTGAAATGTGAATATTAGTAGCGGGAAATACTTTCAAAATTAGTAGGGGAAAAGACATCTTATCCAGCAGGATGTGCATGTGTAATGGGTAACGGTAGGCTGAGTCAATTATGCATAACTCTATTACACTTCCCTTCTGTGGCGTATCATTCCATATTATTTATTAAAATATGCTTGTGATATGAATATGACATAACTGAGGTATACTTTATGGCAAGATGGCTCATGTGAGATATCATTGGAAAGGTTATGATTTACTGAATGCGATTATCCAATTTGTACGCCTGTATCATTTCTGTATCTGAAGTTAGAAATATGGACTATAACAATTACACTTGGGTGTGTATTGGGAAGACACCCAACAGAGGACAGGCCATCAAATTTGATGAGCCATCAGCAAAACACGAAGATACTAATCTCTCTCCCTCCTGGGAGGCATCCACGGAGGTATCTGTGACACTACTAGGTCAGGTGGACTTGTCACCTGATACCAAACGTCTCCTGGGACTTCTTGTACCTTTCCACTGAAGAGAAGCGGGGGTGGGGGCAAATTTGAGAAACAAAGGATTCCTGCCTTATGTAAATCCTATTTAAGGGTGGGGATGAAGGAAAAGGGGACTCCTCCTCTCCGTGGCCTGTCTGCCCAAGAAGAAGGACTCCAAAAGCCACCTGAAGGGAAGGCAAGGGAAGAGTCCAGACTGAGACAGGGGTCCAGTCTGAAAAGGAATATAACTGGAACGCTGAACCACAGAAACTTTGCAACTTCCCTGCAACAATATCTAGGGTGAGAAACGGGCTTAGCTTGCATGTTTGATTTCATTTGCTTAGTGATCAGCTTTGTTCTGTTTCCTATCCTTTTTGCCACTTAAAATCTGCCTTGTGCAGTTAATAACATTTGTTTTGTTTATAATATCATAATCCATTGGGTCTGCACTCCAAGGGAGGTGGACATCTGAGTGCTGGAGCAAGTCCCTTACAATGAGTCTTCCCAGAGCAGAACTACAGCTGGGTGTGGCCCTGCCTGCGTGTGTGTCTGTTAGAGGAGGCTTTAATAGCCTGGCACAGCAAGACAGGTTAAAGGGGGCCCATGCTGGCAGAACAGGTAGACTCAGTGGTATCTCAGCACATCAGGTTGCTTCCCAAGGGGTCCACCACAGTTGCCTACTTTCATGCAGTAAATAAGCACCCTGACTTTCACAATAAGCCCCAAAATCAAGCTAATCCCATATCAAAACAAGGCCAAAACAAGCCAGTCCCTAAGAAACCCAGCACTCTATGTGACTAGATCCCCCGGTGTGCAGTCTGGGACTGTGGTGGGCCCACTGTGCATCCCTGACTCTCTCCCCCACCTTACCTCTTCTTGCTGCTTGCACCCCCTTACACCTGCTTGCAAGGGCCTGATAAAAAAAAAAAGAACAAGAAGCTACAACAAGCAACTCACAAGCCAATTAAGCCAAAAACGAGCCCAATTTCTGCATTTCTTTCATGGGTTTGGCATGTCTGGTCCAACCCATCACACCTTCTTCCTGCACCTCAGCTCAACTCTTTGCTGTAGCACACGCCGAAGAGCTGTCTTCTCATGACTTTTCAGAAAGCATTACACCGAGTGAAACGTCAGGGTTATTGTGTGTAAACCCTTGACAAGTAGGCATTAATAGCCCCAGTCAGTTCGAAACAGAGAGTAATATATAGCTTCTTAGGGTATGTGTACACTTAAACTGCAACTGTGGCACAGATGCAGTGATGCAGCTACACCGCTGTAGCAGTTCAGTGGAATCATTACTGATGCCGATAGGGGGCAGTGTGGCTGATCTATCTCCTCAACAGGTGGTAGCTAGGTCAACAGAAGTGACCTACGACTATCTACACTGCATGTCTAAGGGACTGGGGCATCGGTGGTCCCACCTAGCAGTCACAGCTGGGCTTGTGTCTGCATGCCAGGGACAGTAGTCACTGAGCGGAGTCAGCAGAATCGCAAGAGCTAGGTACAGTAAGCAAGAGTCAGAGTCAGGCCAGAGTCAGAAACCAGATAGTACCAGGCTGGAATCAGACCAGAGGTAGTACCAGGCTGGAATCAGGGTCAGAGTACAGCTAGAGTCAGAGACAGTACCAGGCTAGAGTCACGAGGCAAGAGTCAGTGTCAGGCCAGGATCTTGAGTCATAGCAGGCCAAAGTCTGTGTGGTTACCCAGACAACTTCCTTGGGCAATCCCTGGGTTAAACAGTTCACTTTGCCAGTCAGAGGGCTGCAGGGTACTGTCATTCTGGCCAGGGCCAGGTTAATGCAGGGGCTTTAGGGGCTACAGTCTCGGGCTAAGGGGTCCCCCACAAAAATAAGTCTATAATTATATACAATTCAGTGTTCACTAACCTGTCGATCCTGGAGCCTCTACCAGTCGATCGCGATCTCCAGGCCACTAAAAGTCCAGCGGTGGAGCGGGGCTCAGGCAGACTGCCTGTATGCCGTGGCCCCATGCCGCTCCCAGAAGTGGCTGGCTGCTAGCACGTCTCTGCAGCCCTGGGTGTGGAAGGCAGCTCCGTCCCCAGCACCATCCCCGCCCGGCCAATGGGAGCTGCGGGGGTGGCACTTGTGGGCGTGGGCAGCGCATGGAGACATGGTGTCTCTCCTCAAGGGCAGAGATGTGCCAGCAGCGGGCCGCTTCCAGGAGTGGCGTGGGGCCACGGCATGCAGGCAGGCAGCCTGCCTGAGCCCTGCTGTGCCGCCAGCCAGGAGCCACCTGTGGTAAGTGCCTCCCAGACGGAGCCTGCACTTGCACCCCCTCCTGCACCCCAACCCCCTGCCCCAGGTCAGAATCCCCTCCTGCACCAAACTCCCTCCCAGAAAGACACTAATATATCAGCTGTTCTAAGGTAAGAAGTGGGCTGTTTTGAATTAACTTAACTATGTTCTACATGTTTTAAGACTGAAATGTAACCACAGAATGGCTTTATGTTAATTAAAAGGCAAATTTAGTATAGCGTTAATAGCCTCGATGCCATAATTGTGAGCATTTTGTTTCAAATTAGGAAACAAATTAGACTTGTATACAGGGGCCTCACAAAATCTAATAGCCCCAGACCCACAGTAGAGTTAATCTGGTCCTGACTCTGGCTCCGCTGGGTGGTACTTCCTGCAGTGTCTACTCTCCACAGTTCTCCCTGGGCATAGCTTTGCATGGCCTCCCAGTGGCACTGTGGGGAAAATCAACCATCCTAGGTTCTAGGCCACAGACCCTTACAGCGTGGCATATATACATTTCTCAGCAGTGTTGCTGTTTCACACCCCAAGAGGTGTAGCTATGCTGATGTAAATTCCCAGTGTAGAGTAGCCCTCAGTAAAACTAACATTTTGTGTACACAGAAAATAACATAAATTGTATTGGGAATACTATAAATAGCATTTACACAAAAGCTATGAGACAATAATTTGGTGTTCCTCATACAGACTTCCCCTCTTTGTTGCTGTTACATATTTAAATTTTGTAATGCAAGGTTTTCACTGTAACATTTACACTTCTATACTGTAGCGCACATATAGACACATTCCTCTCTGATCTTTCAGGGATGATTTCTCAGTCTTTATGTGGCCATACTATGTAGAATGTGTCACATGGACCCTTCCGAGCTCGAGAAGGAAGGCAGCACTTCAGTTCTTTTACAAACACGTCAGAACCCTGTCAGCAACAAATAGGGGATCTGCACACTTAGCATCATTCTAGCCCTTCGGCTAATAGTTGACTAGTTTTCACTTGCAGGTGAAACAGAAATCTGTAGGTTGTATCCAAAGTGGTAAAGGTTTGGGGATTAGTACATAAAATATTATTTCCCTGTATCTCTAAGGGCACGTATACATTGAGCAGCAATACATGTTACGGGGTATGGTTATAGCGTATTTTAGAAATGACATCCCCATAGTACACAATGCTGCTCTGTGTAGACGATCCCTTAGGCTCTAATACTACACAGCAGTATCTTTTCCCCATAAACCCAGCTAAGTCAGGTAAGAAATTAATTCCTTCACCTCCCTGAACTCTTCCCCATTCTCTCTTCAACTGAGAAAAAAATCCCAGTTTAAAGCAGTTGGCTAGCAGCTAAACAAATTCCTCAGGCTCTGCAATTTCTGAGTAACAAACGCTCCCATCCCAGCTCTCCTTCTAGGTCCATAAAACACACCACAGTGGACCAAACATTATCCTAATGGATGGCTTCCCTAATAAATAAAGCCGGAGTAATGCTCACCTGTATCCAAAGTGGTTGATGTTTTGGGACCCACTCCTCACAATAGACCCATCTCCCAGTGCTGCACGGATCAGCCATTGAATGAGTCCACAGGGCTCTCTTTAACTCCTATATTTATACCACTGTCCCCCCACGCACACTCTGATTGGCTCAGTTCCCTGAAGGTGACTGAGTATGACCTGAAAAAGTCCTATACAGACTCAGATAGAGCTGAGTATATCCATTAAGTACCACAACTTATTTCTGTATGGTTCTGGAACCTCCTAGCTGAGTTGCACAGGGCAGAGACACAGAGTATTCAAATGAAAATCCATCTCTCTCTCAGTTACTTTGGGCCAAAAATAAATAAATAAATAAAAGCGCTGCAGTATAAAATCACATAGGTTATCTGTGCATTAACATTATAAATGAAATGAATAAATAACCAAATTAAAAGGTAGGAAGAAAATTAGACAAGTGATCAGGATGATTTTTTTGGTACTTTTAAATAGTCGTCATCTTGAGAACAGCAGTTTTTCAACTTTTTGAAGCTTGGAAAGTGGCTGGAATGATGACATTTCCCCTCATCTCCATTGGCCAAATAGCAATGCATTTCTATGAATGGAAATTTTTGCCCCACTTATCACTTGATATGAGCTTTGTAGTCAGTGGCAAATCCAGACACTAAATCTATGAACCTTGTCCCAGATTTGGACTTTATAGTCACAGCCTCCATCGCACAAGCCTAATGTGTTTTTTCTATCCCTACTCAAACTGGGGAAGAAAAGGTTTACCAGGGTAAAAAAAGCCATTTACCACACAAGATAAGAAAAAAAAATACAGATAGGCTACCAGTGACATGTTTCCCTACAAAGAATTATCACTGCAGAATGTTACAGAAGTACAAGTTTATGGAGAATAACCAAGTGGAAAGTCACAGGTGTAATCCTTGAATCTAATTTCTCCTTTCCACGTTACACTGTTGCAGCTTTTTTCCGCCAGATGACAGGTGAAAGATTTGAGTTCTATATAGAAAACCATCTTAGTAAATTATAATAATAGTACTTGTAACTAGCACCTTGAATAGTTTGTACAAAATGTTTTGATTCAATCACATTTGGGTCACTTCAAGATTTTTTTTTTCTGGATGAGTGGTAACAAAGAGATGTGGAAATTAAATATGCATCAACAATGTGCTTAAATGTGTCAATCAAATTAGATTCCAGATGCTTGCAAAAACAATGTCACACAAAAGGTAAACTACTTTACAGGGGAAGACATCTTCCCACAGGATAATTATTAGAGATAGTTAAACATACTGAGAATATATCAGAATCCACTTCTTCCAGCATATTAGCCCACTTCTAGAATCTAATCAAATCCTTTCACGTTCTACAATGTAATATTAACTCCACTCTCCTTCCCTCACATTGTTTTACATTTCTAAGCATCTTTACAATTATTCATCTTAAGAACAAAACTAGGCTGAAACCCTGTAAGAGTATTTCTTTCCATGGTATTCCTGGTTTAAATGGAATAAGGACTTCAAGAATAAGGACTATTTTCAACAACAATTTCAATCCAAGGCCCCGATTATGCAAAGGGTTTGCATGGCCTTAATGAAGTCAGAGAAGGTCCCACCGTGTGCTTCTCTTTGCAACTGCAGGGCCTGATTTTGCAGATTCAACCAATTCAGACAGTTTGGAGAAGGGATTAGCATGTGGGTACTACAGCAACCTGAACCCGAACTGCAAAGCTTTTGTGGTTCAGTAATCACTTCTAATTATGCTGCTCACACACGAGAAAGCCTGCAAGAATAGTTTTATGGTCTGCCTTCATCAAAGAGTTAGCGTCTATCTCTTCTTTGAGCCAGGAGATTCCCAGCTTGAGGGGAGACATACTTGCTTTAGCTCTCATTGAGCTAGTGTGCTAAAAATAGAATGTAGTCATGGCAGTGTGAGAAGCTAGCAGCCCTGAACATATGCCTATCAGAGCAGCTAGGTATATACTCAGGGCAGCTAGCCTCTCCTCCCACTCACATGGCTGTGGCTACAGTCTATTTTTAGTTCACTAGCTCAATGAGAGCTAGCGTGGGTATGTCTCCTCAGGCTGGGAATCACACCACCAGTTCAAAGTGCAGACCTATCTTTAGATATTTGTTCAGATGGAAAATTCCAGAGTTATGTGGGCATATACAGTATATAAACATTTCTTGCTGCACCAGGTCATCCGAATTTCAGTGGCCTACTCTGCTTGCTAATGTCTAATTCCATTCTTTACAGCCTCCCCATTTTCCTTCCTTTCATTTCCCTTCCATACTTAAAAAAAGAATTTTGAAGGACTTTATAGAAACCATTAAAATAAAATGGATGATTATCAGAGTGTTACCCCTTCAACTGAGTTCAGCAATGCCTATATAACTGATGCTAGACATGTATCATTATCTGGAAACTAAATGCTGACTTTTGAATTCAACATATTCATAAAATAAATCTAAGCTGTATGTAACATGGCTTAATATAATAATCCACACAGAGGGGTATATTTTTATCTCAATGAGTAAGGATTGATGGGTTAATAGGAATTAGGCACATAAATCCCTGTGCAGTAGAATGAGAAAATACCCCTTAGACATTAACGTCATTTTACAATGGAAGCTGTTAATATAAGTGCTTATGATGTTCCTTCCTAAATGTCTTTTCCCAGAGCTCTGCATTGAACCTGTGTATAACTGATGTTACCTCAGTATATGGTAGGACAATATTTGGCAAAGGTTAACTAAACCATTAATACTTTTTCACACGCACACACATATAGTAGCTCTATGTCTCTACTAATATATTATATTATGGCATGGTATTTACATGAGGTGCATGAAATTACAGGGTAAATACATACTTTGACTAATTTCTAACTCACAGTACACCTGATAGATTTGGTAATAACACTTTGACTCAAGGCCAGATCCTGCATTCTTAAGCCAACCAAAACTCCAATTGAGAAAGGACTGTAGGATAGGGCCATGAAATAATGGGTATCAGTTTCTGCAGATTTTTTTAAAAAGATAAACAAATCAAATACTTTTTGCAGATGTGAGTTTGCAAAATCACTACAGCCAAGCCCAAGGAAATCCAAACATGGCTTTGTAATTACTCAGGTTCTTAGAATACCATTTCCCAAACATAAACCCTTCATTGCTCAAACTACTTGAGCCACAAGTGGTGGGAAGAGTGCCTGGGCAGAAAAATAAAGCATCTCATTTGCCTCTTGCACGTCATTGATCCTAAATGAGAACTATAAAGAACTGAAAAGTGGATTCAAGTTATTTTTGGTTGGGCTTGGATGAAATCTGAGATCACATTTAGTGCTACTACTGATCTTTATTAGACATTCTTCTCTCTGAACACTAATTCACCCTGTGAAGCTATCTAGCAGGTTGCCAGCTCAAATCAAAACCATAGGCCAATTCATTTGTGTGTGAATATCAAAAAAATGATAAGTGGGCTAGGCGGAATAGGACAACTTGTGTATGGATATCAAAGAAATGTTAATGTTATTGTCTTCACTTGCCTATAACTGGTTGTTTACTATAACATACATTATGTAATTAGATAACCCCGATGAAAGTGAGTTAGTATTAAGATGTGAATGTACTTGATGTGTAATCTTCATGAAAACTAATGAAAGATTGTTTGGATTGCTGTAACTAAATGCACTGTGTATATTTCTGTAATTGGATTGCCCATCAAATGAGATTGGAGCCTTGGAACTGTAAATGAAGAAGCATGGAACTTCAAAGCATTGGTCATTGTGTTCGACAATAGGAAATCCACAGACCATTCTGCATTTAGTCAACAGAGGAAAAGCCCTTGCTGTGATGGAAACACTTGCCAGAATGCTTTCTGGGGAAGACAGCTATAAGAATGGATCCAGGGAATGATCCTGTATCTTTGAGCTGTTTGGACACTTTCAGGGAGTGTTCCAGATACAAGACAGAGATCCCCAAAGTTATTTTGGGTAACCCTGAGAGATTTATGGAAAACTAGCAGACCACTACATCTCTGCTATTACTTTGGACTTACAAACGTGGACTCACCTGTTAATGTATTTTACCTTCTTTAAATAACTCTCAATAACTCATTTCTTTTTCTTAGCTAATAAACCTTTAGTTATTTTACTAAAGAAATTGGCTGCCAATGTTGCTTTTGGTGTAAGATTGAGAGCATCCATTGGCCTGGGATAAGTGACCTTTCCTTTGGGATTGGGAGTTACCTGATGTGGTGTGATTTTTTTGGTTTTAATATCCTTTTATCATTAAGTCTAGTTTGTCTGGACTGCAAGATGTGCAGGAGAGCCTAAGGAGACCGGGACTCCATTGTAAGACTAATATAGTAATCCAGGAGTACACATTTGTTACTGGCTTGGTGAAATCTAATTACAGAATCTACCACCTGTTTGGGGTATCTGCCCTGTTTTCTGACAGCCTGACCTGAGATTGGCATTCTCAGTTGTGAGCTACTCCAGACAGTGTGATACACCCCATTATGAAGCTGTGAGCAGAAGAGTAATGAATTAACATAAAAAATAAAAAAACTGCCAGGTGTCACATTTACAACACCACAGAATTGTGGAGCAGTGATCAAATGGTCAATTAAAAAAACCCCAAACAAACACACAATGAAATAAGATCACTCTGGGACGTTCCTTCACAATATTCAAGGGTAGTTTTCCTACAAAATGCTCAGGTTCTTTTAAGTCCTTCAAGTTTCTGGGTGGCTAAAGAGATGTCCCTCAGATTCCCTCCAGTTGAGGGCATGACTGAATTATTATAATCATTTATAATTTATTTAACATTTTGGCATACTTGAAAGGGGAAAAGCTGGTGCAGATCCCCAGAGCTGAAGCTGATGAATGAGTGTGGTTAGGCACATCTGGAAACCAGGCTATTTACTGTGGTTGGATGTCTAAATATGTAATTAGGTGCCTAATTTAATACAGCCAAGTTTGACTTAAGTTCAAGGTCACACAGGAAGCTACTTATGCTAAACAATCTGTTCTACCTTGTATTTAGCTGTGACACTCTGAGTAAGTTCCCAATCCTGAAGCAGAGCTCTGTGTATGTTCGAAAGCTTGTCTTTTTCACCAACAGATGTTGGTCCATTAAATGATATTACCTCACCCACCTCTCTCTAAGAGAAGAGAATTAGAAACTGTAGTGACCTGAACTGTGACCTGAATGACAGGTCAAATAAGAGCAATCAATGGTACTGCTTGCAGCATAATTAATTTTATATAAATAAATGTTTTTCAAAGGGACGGACAACTGTTGTATTTTCTTTTTGCCTAGAACTATGAAATCTGGAGATAGCCATTTTTTTAGCTGGCTCAAAAAGGATAAAAACTGTTTTGTTTTTTTTCCTCACAAAAGTATAAATCTCTTATTACAGTATGAATCCGGCCAATATGTGAATGTTTGCCATTTCCAGTAGCAGCATGATTTTTTTTTTGCATTGATCAGGACTGGAATTCAATGCCCTTAATCATTGTTCCAGGAAATGGTGTCAACTCATGTGCATTAAAGGATTGAAGCTGTGCTCACAAGTCACAGTTTGTGGTTTGCATAATACCTTCCTAAAGAACTAATTACAGAAGAATGAAACAAAACTCACACTGTGTATTCTTGCTAAGGGCAAGATTCTGCTTGGCTCTTATGTAGGCACAAGAGCCAGGCAGCATTGAAGTCCCAGCATCCAGGGGAGTGCAGACACTTCTCTCTCTTCTTCCAGGGCTGCCCAAAGCTCCAAAGGGGGTGGGGGGTTGGATCTCACTGGACAAGCCCACAGAGTGGGGCCAGTTTGCAGGAAGAAGCAGGCTGCATCCCATGAAGGTGTGTACTAGTAGGGATGCTCCCCCATTGAGGAGCTTCATGAAGAGCATTAGCTTTGCATCACACCAGTGCAGGGATGTACTCAACAGGCTCAATCCAGTGGTAAAACTGTAAAATCTGAGCAAGTTGCAGTGAGAACAACAAACATACTCCGTGGAGAAGGAACTGACTCTTTGGGACTACACATTTTACAAGCCTGAGAACCATCTGGTGAAACAAATAGCTTGTGGACAAGGTTGCAAAGTACAAGTCAAGAAAGGCAGGTGATTCCCTCATCCACACCTACATGAATCTCACAACCATTAGTTGTATGGCTATATATATCTCCTCAATATATGTTCCATTCTATGCATCCGAAGAAGTGGGCTGTAGCCCACAATAGCTTATGCTCAAATAAATTTGTTAGTCTCTAAGGTGCCATAAGTACTCCTGTTCTTTTTGCGGATACAGACTAACATGGCTGCTACTCTGAAACAACCATTAGTGATGTCCATCTAATATTGTCCATCCATTAGAAAAGGTCATTTGCTAAGTTAGTAGAAGGGATGCAAGGGTAAACCCCATGCTGCTATTTTTCAAACATGTTCAATGTTTGAAAATCATGAATTTAATCTGAAAGAAAAGGAAACAGTGCTGAAGAAACACACAGAAAAAACCCACAATGTTTCCTAATCTGTCCTCAGGCAAGAAAATAAGTTTACTGTTTGAAAGAGAAGACTCTATGTTGGTGGCATTATTT
Organism: Mauremys reevesii; assembly: GCF_016161935.1. Classification (NCBI taxonomy): domain Eukaryota; kingdom Metazoa; phylum Chordata; order Testudines; family Geoemydidae; genus Mauremys; species Mauremys reevesii. The sequence continues at coordinate 88,201,607 of NC_052631.1, read as the reverse complement.
GATCTCTGTATCAGTCCCAGACTTAATTGAAAATACTTAAGTGAAAATACCCCATGCAAACAGATCACTGGATAGAAATTCTTATATACAAATGCTGCAGGCCATGTAAGAAAATTTGAGGTGGAAGAGTCAAGTTATTTCCTCAGTCATCTTGCTAGTGTGCAATGTATCATGCCCTCTTGCAACAGGATATTTTAATCTGAAGTCATTGTGCTTCTCTTTTGCAAAAATAATACAGAAGCATTAATCTGGTTTAATCCATAACAATGCAATCATGATCACTGAAGATAACATGGGACAGTCTAATAATTGTGCTATATTTCTAAAGAAGCAGAAAGGGCATATTTGTCTGGAATAGACCTCTATGTAATAGTGCTGAATAAATAAAAAAAAAAATCATGAAACTTGACTGGTTACAGGTTTTGCCTGGTCCAGTGTTGCCAACTCTCATGACTTTGCCATGAGTCTCATGCTAACTATTGTTTTCCTTAAAGCCCCAGCTCCTGGATTCAAGTGGATATGTGATGATTTCAGCCTTCATTCTTAAAGAAAAATTAAGTTTCTAGTCCTCGTGACTGTGGAGGAAGCTTCAAAATGTGACCCCAGGGCACTCTAAAGGCTCAAAAAGCAAAAGGCAAATAAAAAGACCTACAAATCTATTATTTTACATAATCTCATGATTTTAAAGCCAATCTCATGATTTTTGTACCTGTGGGGTTGGCAATACTGTGATACAAACCAATATTGTCAAAATACTCCGTAAGAATCACAAACCTTTCGTGTGAAGCTGAACACTCTTTTGACTGAACCCTATCTCAGAGTATATGTTTGCACTTTCATATAAAATCTATAGTTTTTCACAGTCTTGATGTATAGCTAGGAGGTTCTGGTAAAACTTAATGAGTTTCAGGCTGTGATTCTGGGTTCATTCAAACCTGAAACTAAAGTGTAACTTGGGGAGAGCAGGAGGGAGTTATCCAACACAGCTTGAGACCAAAGAATACGCACATAATGCAAAGTGAAATGACCAACTATTACACAATTTCAGTTTGTAATAAACCAAAGTACAAATGAATAATAATCAACCAAAATTGATAGCATTAGCAGCAGCAAATATGAATGATCCCATATTTTTTCTTAGAGCAAATGAGCATATGGTTAAACTAAGTCTTTTGTTAACAGAACAAAGTAGAGATGGGCACAAATTGCAAAATTCAGATCTGTATCCAAAATTTGAAAACCCCCAGGCTTGAGGGCTGTTTGAGTCTCTGGTTTCGATCTGAGCACAATATCTAGAACAATGTGCTGCACAACCTTGTAGGCATCACAATCCGGGCAAACACAGTGTGTTTATATCTGGATTAATAGACAAATATTTCCAGAATGAAAGCTTTACTGGTATCAGAGGAGAACATTACATGGATATAATTTAAAGGGTCAGCTGTGGCCAGCTCTGACAAAAAAAATATTCCTTGACTTCCCCAGCAATCATTTTGTCGTCAAAGTGCTTATTCAATTCCAAGGATCTAGTTTGTGCAGGCCAATGCCAAACATTTTCTTTTATTGTTTTAAACCATTAATCTGAAAGTCTTCCCAGAGTGCACTTCACTTCCTCTAATTTACAGTTCAGAAAGAGTCTAAAGATGAACAAGAAGGAAAACTTGAAAACTGAGCCCAATTTAGAACTGGTGTAAGCAGAAATCATTGCAGTTTTAGCTGCTTATACCAGGTTTTACTTTGCCCCTAAATTTCTATCTGCACAATAATTCTGAGAATAAACCCCAGAAAATCTGGCAAGATGAAGTATATTGTGTGTGCCCTAGATATATATAACAGGTCATGAGGCACTATTCATTTATCTGCTCATCATGACACATGCTAATTGCATTTAGTTTCATAAAGGAGGAAATTTTGAAACTGAAAATGCACGAAACAGCAAGAAAAAACATTATTTTTCGTCTCACTTTTTTCTCTCTCATCTCCTTTTGTTTTCCTTCTTCAAGCTATAGCTGTGGCAGCAAATTCTAATGAGGCAATACTTGGTTCAACCGGAGGCAGTTGTTTTCAAGGTAATTAGTTAGATACGGAACATGCGTAACCACATTTCTAGGATACCCAGTGGATGTTGTTACAGGCTTCCTTGCAGGTATTTTGAGTCTGATTTAACTCTTTATTTCATAAAAAAATAAAATAAAAAAAAACAAACAAAAACCACAATTACCCCGGTTGGGGTGACGGGCATGAATGAATGAATGATAAAGGACAGGTGAAGAGATAAAAGGGATCTGAGAAATTTAGTATGAGATGGCTCTTATGCTAACTCAAACATGTCACTGTATATGAAGTGGCATAGCTGCTGCAGCATATCTGTCAGGCTTTATAGCACAGGTATATTAGGATCCCCCAGATTTCACTCTATTTTTTCTTCTTCATCAGCATATTAATACTCTTCATCATCCTTCTTTGAAAGTGTGACACATATCACATTCCCTATCCTTCTGTGCATATGGTCTGGAACTATTCAATAGCTGCAATATGATGATTCTAGGCTGCTGAGCACAACTGATTGGCACATTAAACTGCTGGGAGACTCTTATCTGGGGCAGACAGAATTCTTTCCAGTATAGTCCTAAGGGGCCCTCAGTAATGAAAAATAGTAATTCGAAGTCTTTTCTACCTGTCTGTTGCTAGGCATCTCTAAATGGAGTTTCAATAGTTTTTCTTTTCCCATAACCCTTATTAGAGCAAATCAGGTGTAAGCCAGTAGAATTTGGAGAGCTTCACTAGAGACCCTGCAGTTATCAATTTAGCAAGAGTTATTTCAAAGCTTATTCAGCACTGCTTTTAACATTGTAAAGCAATTTAATCTACAAAAAAATCATAATATTTAAAATTAACCAAAAATGTGGTGGAAAATGCATAAATATGGTAATAAGATACTGGATTTATTTTAATCTTAGAGAGTCTTCACTTTATTGCCTGCATCTTTTTTTTAAAGGTATGAAAAAATCCTCACTCTGCTATTAGATTTTACACAGCCTGGATTTAAGAAAGTTCCAATCTAATTGGAAATATTATAAATGCACCACCCAAATATAGATACCTCGGATCCTGCAGGAGCTGCTTAATTGTGATTATTATGACAGGCACATCTTTACAGTACGGAAGGGCACTGAGGTTGGGTGCTTGTTCCTACCACTCCTGACCTTTTAGAGGAAACATCCTGTCTGAATAATGATTCTTCAGTGAATAAAGTGGAAGATTATCTGAAAGAACAATGCTTGTGTAATGGAAGTAACACTTGGTTGGCACAGTATCAGACTCCAAAGGACAAAATTCCAAGATTAAGATGATATCACAACAGTTAAGTAGTTTGCAGGAATTGCATAGCATTGCCTTTTATAAAGGATATGCCTCACTTTATTTCATTATCTGTGAACTGGGAGCCTGGTTCTTTTCTCATTACAGTCAATGACAAACTTCCCGAAGACTTCAGTAAGTGAAGATCTTTATAACACTCCTATGTGCCATCCAGAGGTGACTGAACTCTACCATGAGCACATTATATAATGCCCTTTGGAATCTTTTGTAATATATTCTCATTGCAATGGTATCCAAGGTAGATAAATAGGGCATCTCTGAACGAGTTTCCCATTAACTTAACCTTTAATGCACACTGTTTCATCTTATTTTTTAAAATTTTGTTATTAATCTTCTGCACTTTATTAAAATTTGCCACATGGGGTACCTCATGTTTTTAACTTCTAAATAATGACGCTCAGACGTTTATGCAACCTCTAGTTTCCTTTTGGTCACATAGCCAAGTGAAGCTCGAAACAACCTGGCTTTCGTGCCAATGGTTCAGCTGTGCAGTAACCCAGAATCAGTTGTTAAAATTTAAAATGCCGGTTTTTACATTTGCAATCTGAAAAGGACTCCCCAGCCAAATCATCATTTCTTAAGACTCCCTCTGAGACCTCCTTAAACATCACTTTCTTCCTTTGCAGGCTATTTCTATATGCTGTTTACATTAATGAGTTATTTTTAAATAAAGAACACAGTATCCCTAAATATGTAATTACACACCAATGAAGAAGATCTCCTCACTTTAAACTTTTTTTTAACATGCTATAATTGCAAACAAAGGCTCAGCTATGGACCAATGATGAATGCTTAGCAAAGGAAAGGATAAGTGGGATTCGAGAATAGCCTTTCTTTTCACAGCGATAAGAGTCTCTGTTAATCTCTTTTCCATTTCCTTCTTGTCATTCAAATGAAATTTCTTGTATTTGTGAGGAAAGTGCTTTATGAAATTTAAAATTATTCTCAGTTTGGAGGAATTAGCAATTAACATTAGTGTTTGAAAAACTCCATCTCAGAGGAGAAGCAATCATTTTGTTTTAAAGTAGCTGCAAGGAAATCGCAAACAATATTGCTTATTTTCACATAAAGAGTATTTTATTTAAATAAAATGTTAAGCAAGGTTGTCTTTATGCCTCACATAAAACTGTGTTAACACTCGAATCCTTCATGGATGAACAGCTTTTATTGACTTAGCTGATTTCAAATAGTGAGATCTTAGAAGTCTTACTTCCTCTGACATCAGTATATGATGAGGTTCTATCAACGTTATTTGCATTTTAATTGGAAAAAATGTAATTTCTTTCATTTGGGATACAATAAAAGTGGTCACGTACATTGCACAATGTGTATTTCTCCCACTTAAGTTTTTTCAGACGCTATCTCCTCACTCGTCCATATGACAAGGTGAGCAGACTTACCTGAAAAAACCTGCAGTTCATGGGCTGGCTGTTTCAGGCCACATCATCCTCTAGGAGAGGCAGAGCTGCAGAAGAATGTTTCTGACAGTGAGTGGCCTGTGACAAGACAACCTGGCTAAGCAGCTCCACCCTAAAGTACTGGTTTGTACCCATTCTGGCACTTGCTCATCCCTCTTCTGCATGTGTTCCTCTACAGAATATATAAGGCTGCACTGAACAACAGCAACTTATGCTACTAACTAATAATGACATTCAAGGGGAAATTTTATATAATGAGTACATACTACATACTTTCCTTGAGCTAAGCTCTAGGAGCAAAAGCAGAAGGGACATAATTATATTTGGATGTGTCCCCCTGTAGTACTGCAGTGACCAGAGACAGAATCCATTTTGAGATCTATACACTTTGACTATCAGTTTGTCCAATTTATACCGTACCTGTCACATTTTGCCACCATTCATAAATTCTAGTTCAAATCTAGGTTGGCAGATTAATACAGATTAGCTTTTGTGGCATCAGTTCCCTTCTTGTAGTCACTAATATGACCGTGACTTTTCAAATAAGATGATGTAAATTTATTAGGAGAGTGACTATTCTAATCCTTGTGTTTAAGACTGAGCATCCCCAGTGTGACCTAGATGTTTCAAAGAGCCTAAGCACACTTCGCTGTTTTTGTATGAGGTGCCTTAAGAGTGAATTCAAAGGCAAATAGCAAATTAGTCCATTTCTATAGAAATGTGGCAAGCAGAGAAAAAAATAATAATGGGATCCGGCCAATGGACAATGAAAACACTACTCCCATTCACATGATCTTGCTTCCAGCACCTCGTTATGTTGCTTGCTGTGTGATGAAACATATTGGACTTGATCCTGCAAAGCACAGGTGAGGAGTGTTGTGCACAAAAGCACAAGATAAAAAGCAAAGATCAGGGTAGTTTGCACAGGGGAAGCAATCAGTGCTGCTACCTCAAAGCGGGACATCAGGGTTGATTTGAGTGAAAGCAGCTTTATTAATGAAATGTGTATTTCCACAGACACTACCTGATGTTAATCAATGATGAAGTCTTCATTATAAATATAATCTGAATTGACTAGTCCAGCGATATGTTTACCATGCAGCTGTGAATAAATAACCTGAACTGAATGGCAACCCACGTGCATAACAATATGAATGCATACTACAAGAATACAAAGATATAGGATCACAATCTCTCACCTACTGTATGTGAAATGACGGATTCAGAATAATTATGGTCCCCATCATTACAGTCAGTGCTGGTTCTTATGAAAGCTTATAAGTAGATATGGGCTATGTTCTAAAGTCTTCATTCAGGTACCAATTCTGCAATTTCTTCAAATCAGCTCATCCTTTAGGATACTGCAGCTCTTGCACCCTTGTATGCCCCAGAGAGACTGAAGAGGGATTTGTGCTCCTCTGAGACACTGTTCCCTTCCCAATCTCCCCTTGCACCAGTGCAACTCTGCTCAAGTCCAACTACAGGACTTTCCATCAAATATTGTAGCCAGGAGGCTGAATAGCAGCTATTGTAGGTGTACCCATGATAGCTGCACTCTAGCTAGCTTGGTAAAAATAGAAGTGAGGAGGTGGTGGTATGGGCTACAGCATATGCTGCACCAGCCCACCTGACCCCCATGGATCCATACTTGCTTTTGCAGCTGGTTCTCCCAGCTGCATTGGAGACATGCCCTTAACAGCATGACTAGCCCTGAAAAAAAGTCCATGACACTTAAATCTGTCTCTAATTTTTTTTCCTAGGTCATCATTAAAGAACCTAACTCTAAGAATATGATTTTAATATGAATGGTTTTAGTTCTTTTCCATTAATCTGCAACAAACTGTCAAGTCTTCACTTCTGCCATTACTGAACAGTAAAATGCATCTTTCTCAGTTATTTACATGTGGCTCTAAACATGTCATGTAATATAATGCAGATTACATTATTTAAGTGAAGTTCATAGACTGCTCTCTGTAAGTAATATTTCTAAAATGCATAATTGGTCATTTAATAATAATCTAACCATGATAACAAATCTAGATGATTGTGTTATCTGAATCCAGTTCATCCATCCCCATGGTCTTATTTTAATTAAAATATATATATTTACACTGGGACCAAAATTTTCCGAAGTGTTCAGCACCCCAAATTCAGAGCTTGATTTTCAAAAGAGCTCATCTCCCACCAAGGTACCAAAATAAGAAGGCAAGATGTTGGTGCGATGGGACATATAAACACCACACTGGTGACAAAGAGGTTAAAGAGCAGCTGCTGCGGACAAGCCTGACCCTGCCTCTCCAGCCCTGTCAATCATGTTACGGGTGGAACAAGAGCTTAAAAGCAGAAAGTTCCAGAAAGTTGCTGGGGAGCTCTGGGAGAGAGCGGCTAGTAGCTCCACTGCTATCAAGGAGGTCACTCACCAGTTCCCCTCCACCTACAGGGAGACAGCAGACTCTGGTATACTGACCTGGTAGGATAGGTTCCACAAGGCCCAAGGTGAGCTGTTACGTGGCTGGTATTGCTATCGTCTACCCCTTCTGAGCACTTCATCTTGCCTAGAGCTCTTTAGAAAAGTTGACCCTAAAGGTTCCACTCCTTGATGCCCTGTCCAACAAGGATACTGAATTTTATTTTAAAAAGGGAAGTTTCTTCTTAAAAGACAGACTCACTTCTGGGAGGTGAAGTGTAAGTTATCATTGTTGAACCAAAGAGGAGAATATGATCAAAACAAAATTTAAAACCCAGAATAATTCTCTCTTTTCTTTGAAAGTGCTGTTTGAGAAAAATGGATTTTTGAGGAAGTGTTCCATTGTGAATATCTTTCCTTATAAAATAGTATTTATAGTTGGTTACAAAAATATTAAAAAGCGACAGAACATTATGACACTTCTAAAGGCTGCACAAATCTCCAAAATTTTAGCTTCCCCCTATTCTAAGTCTCAGTGATCTGCTCCTTTTCCCACCTCCACCAGTTATCAGGTTCCCTGCATTACTTTAGAAAAAATTCTTCCTTGCGGCAAGTAGTCTATCATTAGCTCAAAGTAATCTTTAGTATAATGGCCTTTAATTGCCTTTAATTATTTTATATCTGAATTACCATACACTGCAGGACATTTAGAACCATAAAAATAAAATATTATTATAGTGGTTTATAGAAGTACTACTGGACTTCAACTTCTGGGAATCAGTCTTAAGTCCAACGGTGACTGTAAATCATTTTGATCTCTACAGAGGTTGTGAGTGAAATGTAAGAAACTGAACTTGTAAACTTTAAAAATTAATTCCTAATAGAATCCAAAGCCCTCACTCATCCTACTTAGGTTATACTGAAGCTGGAAAAGCAAGGCAAACATCAACTGCAGAGCAAAAATCAACGCTTTCCTTTTCCCTACATACACAGTATTTGTGACCCATTAAATCCCGGAAGCTAGCCCAATAAGGCAAACAATGTAGTGGAATTGTTCATACCACTTAAAGCAAGTGAGGCTCCCTGAAATCACTAGTTAAAATTGTGCTTTGAATTTGGGAATGCTTTTAGGCAAGGTTATTCTTTGAAAGACAAGGATAAAAAGCAGCCTATCCTACAGCAAGATCTCAGATAGTAAAATGGTCATTAGGAAAGATGCTTAACATGCTTGCTAAGGCAAATGAGGTTTTTAAAAAAGTTGGATATAGCAGCAGAAAAACATTAGTGGATTTTCAAAGCACTCAGTGCTGGTTTCAATGAGAACAGTTAGGCCCACAGTGAATAATGACCGTGGTTTTGAGTGACTATTGAGGGTCCAGGAAAAGCAGACAATAATTGCCAAGTACACATCATTTTGCTAGAGAGTATTCTTTTCAATCTAATTTTTGGTATTTCCATTGGCCTGTTGTACAATCTTGGGTACCTCACCTCTGTGACCCGGTTCCCCCAGGAGTGAAATGGGGATACCACGTCCTTTGGAAAGCGCTTTGAGTTCTATGGATTAAGAACACTATAGAAGAGGAAGGTATCATTATTATTACTGCTATTACACTCTAAGTGTTACAAGTCTTACACCTAGATTTAGAAACAAATACAGGACTATCATCTTAAAGCTGCTCATAATGCAAGTATGAAGAATATCATTATTATATTTATATTGCTTATAGTGCATATAGGTTCCAATTAGGGCCCTATTGTACTAGGCAAAGAACATACAGACGACAATGATGGTCCCGACCCTGAAAAACTTAGTCTAACTACAAGATCAGCAGCAGCAGATGAATACACCAAACAGACAAGGGGAGCACAAGGAATGAAGGAGACAGTTATGATTAGTGCAGCATGCAGCAGTTGCAGCATACCAGCTGTCTAGCCAGTCCCCTCTTTGGAAAAGGATCATTAAGGGTTTGTTCCTGCAAGGTACTGAGAGCATTCAAATCCAGTCAACATCAGTGAGAATGGAGGGGTTCAGGACTAGTGCCCGTCACCTTGTGAGACTGAATCCAAATATGAGCAATCCCCTTTTTGCCGCCTAGGTTTCTGAGCGACAATGGTTTTGCTTAAAAGGAGGTGTTTCAGCTATCTTTCTACCTAGAAAGAGGCTATCAAAGTAGTCTCACCTGAAGCAAGAAACTGAAATAAATAATGAAATGGAGTAAAAATGTTTTCCATGACTTATGCTGAAACACAACTGGATCTCTCAAAATATTGATTGATTTCACTTCAGACACATGGATTGTAAAAGAGATAGTACATTAGACCCAAGGATAAACTATTAACTGGCAGTTTCAGAATATTGGCTAACATTTTAAATGGTACATGGAAATCAAACCAACAGAAATGAGCTGTCCAACTTCCAAAAGTTTTTACATATGGGGAAGCTTATTAACTTTTTTTCCTCTCTCAGCCGAGTCTTTATTAATAGTTTGTATCAAAAAGGTAGTTATATAGTAGTCATATAGATATATCTACCAAATCAGTACAGCTGAGAGTGATAAATACAATTTGAATGTCAATGAAACTCTTAACTTGTTCATTTATCTTTGACAGCTTGATTTAGTTTGAAAGTGGACAATGGTTTTCTTGGCTGTGGTTATTTGAAGTGTCAAGCCAGCTTACCTTATTTCCCATGTCATATTATAATTTATTTCAAAACAATACTTGAAAATGTCTCCTACCTGTGGTCACAAATAAGTGTGAATAAAATTCAGAAAAAGTGCTACATATCAAAAGATTAGAAATACAGAAATGTGCAGCATTAGCAAGCTAAATTCAAGGTGTTTGAGCAAAGCAGCTCCAGCAGAATGATTTATGGTAAAAAGCAAGAGAGAATTATTTTCCCTCAATCCTGCTTATAAATAATTTGATTTGTTTTCATATACATGTAACATTGTAAGGTACATTATACATACACAGTCCCTTGCGCAAAGATAGGGGGATTGCTATATTCTGTGAATAAGACATGCTACACCATACAATATAGCTAGACTATCTTTAAAATATGAATGCATCTAAACAGATGAGCTTGGCTAATATGTGACTATTATTGGCTAATATGTGACTATTTATTTCTGAAATGCAGGCTACAGGATATTGTAAATTAATCCACACTACACAGATTCCATCCCCCCCCCCCCCCATTCAGAATACCACAGTAAGATTTTGCCACCCGTGATGGTTCTCTTAAATTGGTCTGTATCAGTTCTCCTTCATCACAATGAATCAGTATGTCCAGAAGCACAACTTCATTGCTTTTAGTGGAGCTATTACACATGGGAGGTACTATTTTGACATGCTTATTCAGTATGGTGAAGGAGAGATTTATATGGTCATTTCTGGGACCAAATAATGAAGAAGAGAATGTGCCAAATACTTTTTACTATGTATGCCAAACAGTAAAAATGAGCCTCATTCCTTCCATCTGAAATGAATCATTGCTGTCTTCAGACGGTATTTCATGTACGGTATAAATTATCATGGCTGAAGTCACAAATCCTAAGGGTGATATCTCGACACAGCTCTTCAGTAAAGTTCTTTCTTTCTTCCTTTATCTGGAGTGCTTTGAGCCAGAGATGGTTTCAGCTTCCTTTTTAAAATGTGGCTTTTTACTCTTTTTCAGGATGCCCATTATGGGCCAGATTCAAGTGAGCTTAAATAAGTGTAAGGGTCATTTACAAGTACTTCAACAGCTGTAGCCAGGTGTGGAAACAGATCTGACTGGTGTGGGGGGACAATAAGCTGTCACTGTTATACCATCTGGTGTCTAGTTAGGGAACTGCAGCAAAACTTTCAGCACAAATATTAATAGGTGGAATTGGAGTGTGATGAGGTGGGAATTTCCTGTAAATTTTATGAATTATATGCCTGGCGGTGACTTATTTGGCTAGGGATTACCCCATTGGGTAGCAAAAGGGTTAAGAAAGCTGAATTTGGGGCAGAAGACATGTGTTGTATCATGTAAATGCCTGGGGTAGAATGAATGGGTCATGACAGGATTGGCTGAAACTGACTAATATCAATAGAGGATCCAGTAAGATAGCGGGAGCACCAAAGACTGAACACCTACCGGGGGAATTTCTAGCGGGCTGAACATGTGAACTCAGTATGGTCCTGCAGGAGTTAGACAATGGACCAAAAGATATCAAAAGGCAAAGATAAGAGTGGGCTTTTGGAGAGACACTGAGCTCTCACCTGGATTGACAGAGAGCCACAGCCAGAAAAGGATTCCAAAGCATTTTGCAATGGTGTGGCCAATATAGATTAGGTGTTAATATTTGCTTCTCTCTGCTAACCTAAGACATCCTGATGCTGTGTTACTCAAACCGAACTCTGTTTTAAAGAGGCTGGTGGGTGTAACTGCAAATAGTTGCTGAGGTGCACTGGTCCCTGTAGAAAGTAAAAGTTTCTGACCCAGAGTCTACTTCAGTTGGATTTGGTAGGCAGAACTCACTGTGTGAAACAGGAATGCTGAAGGCCAGAGGCTCAGCCTATGCGGCTTCAGTGCCACTGAGGCTACCCTTAAGGAAGAGTGGGACTCCTTGGGGGACTGGCACACTGAAGGGGTTCCTCAAAGGAACTGTTTAAAAGCTGGGGTGTAGCAAGATCTTGCAGATCTATGACAGCCAATCTCCTGTCTGTAAATGGTACAGGCTAAAACAATGTGTTTCAAGCAAAATCTTCCCAAAACGTATTTCAACCTGGTATTTCGAAAGATTAATTTTTAAAAAACACACTAGAGTTCTGCCAGAAACAAAAAGCTAAGGATAATTCAGCACCTCCGTTTGTATATTTGGTACCGCAGTCCTTTCATCTGTATTTTGGAAAGGCCCAAGCCCAGTTTTAGCAGCTCACAAGCAACAAGTGGACTCCTATGGAGACAGAAATTCAGATAAACAGAAGGGGCCCAAATTGAATACTGCCATTTTAAGTCAAAGCAATGTTAATGTAAGTTAGATGTTTAAGAGGAAGCAATTGTATTAGCTCCTTCAAGTTTGGAGGGACACATTCTGAGAACCCATGAGAGTTAAAATTTGGAGAGCAGCATTTTAAACAAGTTGCAATCTACGCAGAATTGTCTGAAAAAAGCCATAAACTAATAGTCTGTGGTTTCAGCGGTAAGGGGTACAATTTAAATGACCATATATGTCAGCCTTGGGCAAATTGCATATGAAACTTTAAATATATAATGAACAATTAATAATACTTACACTTACCCCATTTTAAATTAAAGACAGAAATTCACAATATAGGTGAACAAGTTATGTGCACAGAATAACTGACCTTTCCAACAATTTGAGTTTTTGTTCCTTTCAGAACTAAAGCATATGCAATTATGATGACTCTGAGACCGCACAAAGAGACTACATCAGAGAGAGAGAATTGAGTATGGATATAACTGATAATATAATCCATACTAATTAAAAGAGGCAATAAAAGAAGCAAAGAGGTGACTATGAAAAGTGAGTCCACATATCATCCCAGTGAAATCCATAATTTAAATCAATAGAATTTTCCAACATAAAAGGTAGAAACAATGAAAATATGTAAGGAAACACCCAGTTTAGATCATCTATCAGGACATGATCTTAACTTTTAAAGGGTTACAGGATAATCTAAAGAACTACCATTGTAAATGTTGACCCAAGGAATTCCAGTAACAATTTGTGAGCACCAATGTTTGCATTTTGTTTATAACAACAAGGGAAAAGAGCGCAGTGGTCTCATATGACCACATTTGTCTGACATAAATCAGCACACATGATATTGTCTTCTGGGGCTAAAGGTGGGACTGGAATAGAATAGATGTTGGTTGAGAATGGGGTATACTGGCCAGGGCTTTGGAGCTGTGCTCCGGCTCTGCTACAGCTCCAGGCAAAAACCTGCAGCTCCACTGCTCTAGAGCTGCTCCACGCTCCAGCTCCGGGATCCACTCCAAAGCCCTGATACTGGCCATTAGTAGACTTATGGGGAAGTGTCTTTAGTCCCTAATAAGGGACCTCAGACATTGTGGGTGAAGTGAAGGCCATTAAAAAGTGGATTTGTATTAGTGACAGCTTGAAAAAAAGCTAAGAAACACTATGAACACTATAATGACCTTCAAAAGGGGAGCACACAGATGTTGGTGTGAATGAGAAAGAAAGAAAGACATAATCAGAAGGAACAGAAATTAGACTGCATGGGTAAAATCCCTATCCAAGTAAAATCAATGGCAAAAGTTCTATTGATTTCATTTGGGCCAAGATTCTACCTCCCATGTATAGTACAGGAGGAAAGAGAACAAAGTTCATATATCTGCTAAGTCATCTGTGCCATGCAAATCAAGTCTTATTTAGAAGTGTTTAGTTGCAGGTGGGCAAACACTGCATACATTACACAAAGATCACTTTCAAAGGCATATGTTTTGAAACACAGGATTTAGATGTCAATAATCGGCTTGTGTATGCAAGCTTTAGAGCAGGATTTTGGAGTTCCCCAGTTCCTGATGATTTTTCTTGATGATTATTAAAATTGGGGGATGTCTCTCTGCTCTGAGCTACAATGTTCTAAATTCAGATGGAAAACTCACTTGGCATGCATTCACATTTGATTAGAATGGGCAAGCATTTTCAGGTAATCAATATAGTGGCTACTTTAATATCCAGGTAAAGGCTACAACTTCCATTGGCAAGAGTATTTCACAATCATGATTGCTCATAGTAGCACATAATATTTCCATTTTGAGATCTTGTATATCTTGAGCCATTAACACTATATCTAAAGTTATTAATCAAAATGCTTGTAAGATTCTCAGATTAAAAGCTAAAAAATGTACCAAGTTTTCTTACCCATACTGAATACTGCCTGTTTTCAATGGAGATCCCATGCTTAAATCTTATGAGAGGTTTGAAACATTAGACTATATCTGAAGGACTTGGATGATAGGCAAACATCAGTGAGGTGGTCATATGATAAATAAATGTATTGCATGACTGCAAAATATCATAGATATAACCTCCATACACACCCACACAATGCATATATATGATCTACATATATGCACACATGTTAAAACCTCTCATAAGTGGTCACTAAATGGACCAATAGAAATTGTCTGCTTCACTGTAGTGATCTTCTATTGAAGGTGGAACAGATCTGTACTCAAAATATAGTGGATATTTTGAGGTGATAGCTAGCAGAAGAGTTGGCCAAAAAGGATGCTTCCATGCTTCATCTATTATCTAAAATATACACACACAGCTACTGTGTTGCTGTGGCAGTCTGGAATGTCTGTCAGTACTTCAAATGCCTTGGCCCATTATTCTTTAGGCATCTTCTTGACATCGTCTCATCCCATTCACATTGTTCCTATTGCCACAATCAGGAAGTGTCTTGCTTTGAGAAGTCCCTTTGCGTTGCCTGTCTTGCAGAGCTACACTAATTCTGCATGCATTCATGATTATTTTATCTCACCAATAGCTGCATCATAGTAACAGTATCTTAGTGCTACTGGTATGTATAAAGCATTGTTCCCATGAAAAAACATACAAGGTATGGAATGCTTGCCCTTCCCTGGAGGGACCCCACCATTGCTACAGATTCACTATCTGACTGTACACACTCTCTTATGGCAGAAACCTTTCTGCCAACTGCTCTGAATATGTGAATGATGAAAACACAATGAATGTCACTGCTAAAGATAAGAGTTACAGTAAAAATGTTAATTAACAGCTGTCAACTGCTTTCCTAACTGAGCCCAGCTATCGCACTCCTGTGACTTCTTGTCTCCCAACAATAAGGAAGCAGGGAAGTCTCTAACACACTCTATTGTACTATTTCAAAGATTATGTAAGAAATAGCCCACTCTAGCAATGCAGAGTTGCAATACAAGACAGAGTTGGTACTCAGCCATGTAAACTATCTCAGATGACAATGATTCAGTCAGCTTAACTTCAGTACCCAGAAAGATAACAGAGCAAATAAATAAGCAATCAATCTGCAAACATCTAGAAGATAATAAAGTGATAAGTAACAGTCAGCATGAATTTGTCAAGAACACATCATGTCAAACCAACCTAATAGCTTTCTTTGACTGGGTAACAAGCTTTGTGGATAGGAGAGAAGCAGTAGATGTTGTATAACTTGACTTTAGTAAGGCTTTTCATATGTCTTGAATGACCTTCTCATAAACAAACTAGTGAAATTCAACCTAGATGGAGCTACTATGAGGTGGGTGCATAACTGGCTGGAAAACCATTCCCAGAGAGTAGTTATCAGTGGTTCACAGTCAAGCTGGAATGGCATATCCAATGGGGTCTTGCAGAGATCAATTCTGGATCTGGTTCTGTTCCATATCATCATCAATGATTTAGATAATGGCATATAGAGTACACTTATAAAGTTTGTGGATGATACCAAGCTGGGAGGGATTGAAAGTGCTTTGAAGGATAGGATTAAAATTCAACATGATCTGGACAAATTGGAGAAATGATTTCAAGAAAATAGGATGAAATTCAATATGGACAAATTCAAAGTACTCCACTTTGGAAGGAACAATCAGTTGCACACATACAAAATGGGAAATGACTGCCTAGGAAGGAGTATTGCAGAAAGGGATCTGGAGGTCATAGTGGATCACAAGCTAAATATGAGCCAATAGTGTAACACTGTTGCAAAAAAAGCAAACATCATTCTGGGATGTAATAGCAGGAGTGTTATAAGCAAGACATGGGAAATAAGTCTTCCGTTCTACTCCACACTGATTAGGCCTCAACTGGAGTATTGTGTCCAGTTATGGGCACTACATTTCATGAAAGATGTGGACAAATTGGATAAAGTCCAGAGAAGAGCAACAAAACTGATTCAAGGTCTAGAAAACATGACCTGTTAGGGAAGATTGAAAAAACTGGGTTTGTTCCATGTGGAAAAGAGAAGACTGAGAGGGGATATGATAACATAACATAAGTACATAAAAGGTTGTTACAAGGAGGAGGGAGAAAAATGTTTCTCCTTAACTTCTGAGGATAGAATAGGAAGCAATGGGCTTAAATTGCAGCAAGGGCAGTTTAGGTTGGACATTAGGAAAAACTTAGGAAAAATTTAGGATCCTTGCAAGACTCACTCATGAATTTTCAGTTCCAGGACACAATCTGGCTACTATGGACTTCATGGGAAGCTGAAGTATGCATTTTAAAGAAGTGGGGTTTTTTTGCAACAAGTTCTTAACTATTCTAAAGATAAGAGATGCCTTTTCAAGCATGTCAGGTGTGATCCATTTGCCATTGCCTGCTTTGTTTAGGATCATACTCTGAAGTCAAATAGAAAAGGCAACTTTTGATGACTGTCTTTTTGTCCGTGCTTTAAAGTAACGGTGAAGCAAGTCTGACTGCAAGATGGCAGAACGAATCTCTGGATAGCCCCAGAAAATATAAAACATAGCTTCTTTAATAATACACAAACTTCTTAAAAATATAAATGGTACACTAAAAGAAAGAAGAAGAAAACCTAAACCAAACCCAAAATATCAACCAGTCTCTTTCACACCCAAACACACACACAAAGGGTTAGATATGCTTATTTAAATATATAGGTGCACCATTCTGTTGACACATTCACAAGAGTTTTATATTCCTTGGGTCACTTGGATTAAGGGCCAGATTCTCAACTGGTTGTAACAATGATATCAGTGTAGCTATGTTTACTTATAGCAGCTCAGAAACTAGGCCCAAATATGTAGCTGGCCAAGAATTCCCTGTACCTTTACTCTCTTTTCAAAAAACACATTTCTTCTTGTCTGCTAGAATATAGGAAGCAGAAGTTGCAGCTTCACATGTCAAATTTTGAGCAAGAACGTCAACAAGGGTCAATGAAAAGCATTTTCCGGACCCAGATCCTGACAGTCCACAATTGCAAAATTCCTAGTGTCGTGCCATTGAGCTGTCTGCACTTATCAGACATACTGAATTGACGTTTTGGAGACACTTTGCAGATTCAGTGTGTCAGGGGAATTCATGGCCACCTGAGATTATAGGAACTTTTCATAAAATTGAAAGGGAAAGAAAAGGAGATGAGGGGAGGGAAAAGTCGGGAGGAGAGTATTATCTAACCCCTGTCATATCCAAAATGTGAGTACAACATACTTTCTGCACGGTTACAGAGGATTCCATTAGAGGATGGCCGGTAATGAAATATCATGGCCCAGATCCAGGATGCCACCATGATACATACAGCAGCCCAACTAAAACAGGCCTCCCAGCCCAACTAATATATCATACCATGAGTGTCAAACAGGCAGTATCAGAAAGCATTACCTGCTGAAAATTGCTATCAAGTGAAAAAGCTTTTCCAACTTTAGAAAAGCTTTCAGACAATTTCTATACCATGTCTCCCAAAAGTCTTGTATTTTTCTTATCCCACCACCTTATAACCCCTTGCTAAAATTTTCCTTCTTTGTATCATAAGCTACAGATATTCACCAAGAAACACGACTGAAGCTTTATATAAATAGCATCAGATACACAAATATACCTTGACATGAATTTATCGTTAAGACATCACACCACTTACAATTGCATTTTCACCTGCCAAAGGGATATAGACCTATGGTTTAATGGCATTACTGGTACTTGCTGTCAAGGGACAGTCTGTGTTTCAAACTGAGCCTTGCATTTTTATTACTTCGACTGAGGGTGTCTCTCTCTGGGCCTGATCCTGAAACTTACTCAGTGCCTTCTGCAAGGTTCTGAGTGTCCTCAATTCACACTGACGTTGATGGCAACTGAGGTGCCCAGGATGGGACCTTTATTTTTTCCCCACCCATTCTTTTACACAGGTGCTATATGTTTCAGGGTTAGCCAGTCAGCAAAGAAAATTATTATTCTTTTTTACCCACAGATTACCTGTTCTGGTATCAACTACTAAAAGGGAAAGCTAGAAACATCACACAGCTGCATTCAAACAACAGTGTATAGTTACTCCATTTTCACTGTCCTAAACAAGATTCTTTCAGCAAAACGCTTTTCTTACTGCTATCCACATCCTCTACAAGTGATGCCCAGCCTCACATTCCATTTGTCTACCCATTCTCCTTCCTGTTGCTGCTTTCTGTCTGGATTTTCTGCTTGTACTCCCCCATCTGATTTTCTGTTGTACTCCCCCAACAGATATCCATCTGTTGTCTCTTCTCTTATGCTTAGATGGCCCCGCCCCAAGGATATTACAATCTTTTTGTTCTGTGTTTGTATAGCACCTAGCACAATGGGGTCTTGGTCCATGAGAAGAGCTTCTCAGTGCTATGGAATACAAATAATAAATAACAACAACAGGTGAATGGGCAACACATTTGGCAGGTGAGATTCAATGTTGATAAATGCAAAGTAATGCACCTTGTGGGGGGTGGGTGGGTGGGAGCATGAACTATTCATATACCTTACACGGTTCTATATTAACCACATCAGCTCAGAAACACACAAACAACATATTTAGATGTATAAGAAATGAGATAGGGAATAACAAGAAATAAATTATGATGTCATCATATACTTCCATCCCAAAATATACATTGCAGAATTAGAGAGGTTTCAGAGAAGGGTGATAAGAAATATTTAAGGGCATAGAAAAACTCCCAGATTGGGATTATTTTGCAAAAGAGAGGAGCGATAAAAAGATATATTAAATAACAAATGATATAGAGAAGGTAGATTGGGAATTACAGTTGTCCTTGTTTCATAACACAACACAACTGAAAGGTGGTAAATTAAAAACTGAAAAGGAATGTGTAATTAGACCGTGGAACTCATTGTTACTGGAACTCATTGCCTCATTGCCTCATGTTGGGGATTGGACACGTATATGTATATCAAGAGTATCCAGAGTTATAATAGTTAATGATAAAAGAATATTGAAAGGAATATAAAAGCTCATGTCTTGGGGCTTAAGTCAATCTCTAACTAGAAAGGATTATGATGAGCCTTTCATGATGGGGAAGGGTAGATTATTCCACATCTGTCAACTGTGGGGTTTCTTAAGCATCTGGTGCTAGCCACTATTGGAGGCTGGTTACTGAGCTAGATGGATCACAGTTCTGAGGTAGTTTGGCAATTCCTATGTTACTGTGAAAAGCTCTCTACTAATGTCTATCCTTCCCGAGCTAACGATGGTTTTGTAACTTAAAAATCATTATATAGTCAGTCTTTCTAAGTTTAGTTTAAAACAATTATTCTGGTGTGTATTGGGAGCACTTAAACAACCTATTAACATATACTTTGTACCTGTGTATACACGGATCCATCTGCATACAGAGACATTCTGGCACATGGGTACACACAAGTCTGGAATTGAGCAACTGGAAGATGTTAGAATGCTAAGAGTTAAACTGTTGTTATAAATTACAAAAAAATAAAATTATAAAAAAATTAACAATCACATGTACAGAGTAAATACTGAAATGGATTCATGGAGAAACAATTTCAGTTCCTACTTTTGAGTGTTTTCCAAAATTAACAGGACTAATAGGATTTTGTTGTTGTTTCAATCCATTAAAAAAAACCTAAGTCTCAAACAGAACAAGATACAAAGTTCCGGCATTAATTCATGTTTCCATAGTATTTGGACCACTTTCTTTGCTATGAAAGACAAGAACGTCTTTTCTTAAAGCCTTGTTTCTACTGAAATATAATACACAGAAAGACATGATTGCAGAAAAAAACCAACAATTCTGTTTGCCTGATGTTTTAAATTACTTTCCAATAGAAAAAAGAGCCTGGCAGGAAACAAATCATTTCACATCCCTTCTTCTTTAATGATTGTGAGAACACCTCTTTCTCAAAGTGACTATGGATAAGATGTACAGTAGAAGAGCAATAAGACTGTCATCATTACCTAAAAGAAAATGAATGTTACCACCTTGTCAGTAAGCTTCTGCTATAGCAAGGGATAACATAGCTGTAAGAAGGCAGAATCTCCTATTGCCAGATGAAAGGATGATCCACCCTTATTGTGGTTTCTGGAAAGCTGTAAAACTATTTGCAGGGATGTACTAACGTCCCTCCCTATTTCTCAAGAGCCAGACAGTTCCCCAAAAGGAGCAGGGAGTGGCTTTCCCCCTTTGTGCAGAGTAAGAACAACCAATCCTGCAGTTTCTGAAGGCCTAGGAGAAGGAGCTCAGAAACAAATTCTGCCTCCTTGAAATAGAATGCCTCCTGCTGGTCCCCCAGGGTCGTGTGGCTTAGCACTGTCCTTTGTCCTGGGCTGTGCTTTACAGGCTCGCTTAAAAGCAAGGAGAAATGTATCAAAATAATAGCAAGTTTTCTAAACCTTCTCCAATCTCCTTGTGCACCAGACTTGTAAAGCCAGGAAAATTCTAACTCGCGGCTCTCAATCAACTTTGATTTGACAAATTGCAAAAATATAAAACTATATTAAAAATACATTCAACAGAAGGATTCTACATCCCATGGAATTACAGTAGCATGGGTTAACAAAGTCTTTATTGGTAGTAATGTATAGGAAGGTAGAGTAGGCAAATACATTCACATATCATTTGCAGATAGAAAAATCTTCCCATCTTAAAAAAAATGCCATCTGCTATGCGAGTCCCAGACTGATAGCACAGAAGGAATCTATTCTCAACCCAGTGTACATGAGTTACCTTACACATTTTTGTAATGTTTTGTCATGTTGTATTATTGCACGTGTGATGATTTACAGGGAAAATGACTCGAGAAGTGAAATGTGACACAGCAAAAGCAAAGCATAACTTGATATCTAAGTTGGCACAAGATAAGATTAACAGAGTCTAACAACCAAACTCTCACCAACCTATTCAAGATGGATAATCATCATAATCTATTCAGAGACACCTAAAATAATTAGTTACAGTCACCTACATATCTGGTATTGAAAACTGACAAATCCCATAACATTGACAGACATTGAAACTCTTAATACTTTGGTACATTTTTCATTGCATGTGTACATTCTTTTTAATTCATTTCATTAGGTGATCAAGATCCAGGGTGATAAAACTAAGCAGTTACAGTAATTAGTTACATGTAATCAGATTACTATCTCAGAATAACTGTAGGGCAAACTTAGAAATGGTAAAAAGACCCTGTCATTGTTTAGAGCTAGCTGCAACTCGGGCCCTTTTATGATCACTTTGAGTGTTAGGCCTCCTGCCTTTTACCTTCTCAGAGTGGAATTGAACAATTCTGTCACCCTCAGGCAGGAGAGCTGAACTGCAGTACATTGTGTACCAACTGCTCTTACCCTATAGGCCCAACGGTTGGATGCCTGCAGTTCTTGTCCCCCTCTGGGAGCTTGTGACCAGTGGATTTCCATGACTAGCGCTGCCTTCTTAAAATTAACATATTGTTCACTGAGGAACAAAGTACCTCAGAAAAAAAGAATGAAAACAACAGAAAGCCTACACATGTACCTAGCTTGCCCACAGTAGGGTTGCCAACTTTTTAATTGCACAAAACTGAACACCTTAGCCCCGCCCCTTCCACAAGGTCACGCCCCCATTCACTACATTCCCCCTCCCTCGGTGGCTTGCTCTCACCCACCCTCACTCACTTTCACTGTGCGAGAGAGGATGAGGGCTCAAACTGGGGGTGTGGGCTCTGGAGTGGGGTTGGGGATGAGGAGTTTGGGGTGCAGGAGGGGGCTCCGGGTTTGGGAGGGCTCAGGACTGGGTAGGGGGTTGGGGCGGGGGCTGACCTTGGGTGGCTCCCTGCCTGTCCTGGCTCCATGCTGTGCCCCGGAAGTGGCTAGAAGATCCAGCTCCTAGGTGGGGGGCGGGGCAGGAGGCTCCACGTGCTACTCTCTCCCACAGGCACCACCCCTGCAGCTCCCATGGTCATGGTTCCCACCAATGGGAGTACGGATCTGGTGCTCGGGGTGGAGACAGCGCATGGAGCCCCGTGGCCCCTCCGCTTAGGAGCTGGACCTGCTGGTCACTTCCAGGGCGCAGCACGGGGCCAGGACAGGTAGAGACTAGCCTGCCTAAGACCTGCAGCATCACCGACCAGACTTTTAATGGCCTGGTTGGAGGTGCTGACTGGAGCCGCCAGGGTCCCTTTTCGACTGACACCTGGCAACCCTAGCCCAGAGTCCTACCAATGTAGTGACCATGGAGGCCCATTTCTTCTGGGGTCTCAGCCTCAGTTTCCATTCATCTCAGCCTTCTCTCCTGAAAGGCCATCTCAGTCCACAGGAAAACTTGTCCCAGGGAGTGTCCTTTTAAAACCGGCAAAGCCCTTTGTTTTCTAAATGCACAAAGTTGGGCCTCCTTGCTTGCCAAAGTCTCTGGAGTGTTGGTAGATGAACAGCTACCTGGAGCCACACTCTCCCTTCCTGGGATGAATTTCCTAACAACTCTATATTAAATTAAAATCAACACATACATTCAGTAAACATCGGCAATACTCAAACATAGAGAATATAGAATTTATAGGTTGTTACAGTCAACTCCAAATCCACTACAGACACCAATATTCAGATTAACTCGTTTATTTAAAAGAGAAATAGAGAAAACAGGACCAAACAACTAGGCCAAAAGTTACAGTGTGCTCCCCTTTTGAACTCAAGCAGGAAAAAAGGAAGCTCTTAAAACTCCCTCTTTCACTTCCAATATTTTCAAGAAGATCTTAAATGAATTGTACATGGGTTCTGTATTGAATACTAGTACCCTCTAGTGTGCACTCTTAAGAAAACCTCCAATAATATAAATATTATTACTGTTACCCTTTTAAATGTTATAACAGATTAATCTTTAAAACATGCAGTCCTGCAAAGTCATCTGATTTGCTTTCAGGCTGCAAACTACGGAAAGTTACTTTTACTACTTTTTGGTTTTATTTTTTGGTTTTATTTTATAACTCTCATCTTCAGAGCATAGCATGAGCAAAGATGACAGAGCATCATGAAACACAGCCACTATGTTAACTGTGCAAGTTAGTCACATGACACAAAAGAAAACAGACTAATCTATCATTTAGGATTTCTATGAGAAGGTCATCAGTAATATGTAACTGATTACTTCTCAGATCCAGTAATCAGTCATTTGTAAGAGAATTCTTTTTCAAAAGAGCCTGTCAGAATTTGTTACAGTCTGATTCAAAAGGGGGTGATTGTTCTGTGACTTTTCCACCATCCTATACTTAATTTACAAGTCTGCTGTAAACTAGTGCAATCATTTTGAGCATTATTTGAATCAATGTAACACATTTATCTTCCTGACAATCTGACTTTTGCCTCAATTGTGGATAATATTATAAGAAGCAGCACTCAAGGAGAGATCTATTTCTATCATTTGCGGGAATAACTGGGCTTCCATTTATTTCTCTTTGAGTATTATGAGCTACATTTTCAAAACGACCTAAACTGAGCGCACAAATCCTGCATTTACATGCAAAAAATAATTATAGCAGAACTTCCTTCTTGGGTGATCTTGCAAGGTCCCAAAATTATTTTTGCCCTATCCTCAGACTCAAAAAATCTATATGGCCTAAATATCTCATTTTGTTCTGACATTCACTGTATCACAGTGGTCCCCAAACTGTGGGACGTTCCCTCTATGGGGACACAGAGGAACATTCAGGGGGTCATGTGGCATGGTCCAGGCCAGCCCCCAGGGGAGCCGGGAGGGAGCACCACCCATCCTAGTGCTGCCCCGCAGCCCAGCTCTCCCCTGTGCTGCAGCTCTACTCAGCCCGCTGCTTCGCCCCCGCCCCCAGCCCAGCTCTGGCTCTGGTCAGACGCAGCTCTGCCCTCATTCCCTCTCTGCCTCTAGGCCCAGCTCCTCTCCTATCCCCAGTTCTGCCCCCAGCTCCACCTTCAGCCCAAGCTCCCCTTGTGAGCATACTGTGCAATAATGGGACGGGGCGGGGCAGGGCAGGACAGTTCTGGGGGCGGGGGGGGGCAGATTCCATTACTGGTAAGGGAGGGATGCAACAGGTAAAGTTTGTGCACCACTACTATATCAGCTATAATGTGTAGAATAGTAATTATTAAAAAGTCAATATTTGCCTATCATTCCTAAAGAGTTAGCTCAGATACCTTCCATTCTATGTATGGGGGAAACAATCATAATCCCAGATGCTAATAACTGTTGGTAAAAGCTGATTTTTTTAATGGCTACCATTTTACCACTAATTCTGTTTAAATAAATTTATCTCAGTGCTTCAATGTGTACAGTGGCATCAATAATCTGAAGTGAGGTTCAACTACCATAGAATCTTTGAGGGCCTCCTGTTTCCAACTTGGCCTCCCTCCTTCTTTTTAAAAGAACATTACCCATAAAATACTAGACAACCTGTGACATGCGTGCCAAAGATGGCACGCGAGCTGATTTTCAGTGGCACTCACACTGCCCAGGTCCTGGCCACCGGTCCAGGGGGGCTCTGCATTTTAATTTAATTTTAAATGAAGCTTCTTAAACATTTAAAAAAACCTTATTTACTTTACATACAACAATAGGTTAGTTATATATTATAGACTTATAGAAAGAGACCTTCTAAAAAGTTACACTGTATGACTGGCATGCAAAACCTTAAATTAGAGTGTATAAACGAAGACTCGGCACATCACTTCTGAAAGGTTGCTGACCCCTAGGCTAGTGGATAAGGACTGGAAGTAGGAAGTCTATTCCCAGCTCTGTCACTGATCTGCTGTGACACCTTGGAAAAGTCACTACACATTTCTGCCCTCTGTTTTGTTTTCCTGCCCTGTTTCGGTCTTGTCTACTTAAATTGTTAACTTTTTGGTGTGGAGACTATGTGTTTGTACATTGTCTAGCACAATGCAGCCCAGTCCCAATTGGGGCCTCTAGATATTACTATAATATAAAAAATAAAGACCAAATATACTCTTTCCATCTTCAGCAGTTCTTTCCAGCTAGGTTCCTTTTACTTGTGATGCATTATTTCATAATCAAGAAACTACAACTATTGAGACTATAAATTACTTTAAAACAAAACTTCAGAAAACTTTAAATATGGAAAATGTTGTTCTATAGAGTATTTTCAGGAAGCTATAACTCACATTATACTGTATGTGTGTTAGTGGGTTAAATTCACACATGAGCTTGACACAAAAGACTTCTTTTAGCCTCTAAAAGCACAAAACTCCATTAGAATCATTGTTGTTTCTTGCAGATTTTTAGTTTACAAAAACAGTTTTAACTCAATAGACCATAGAAGCTCTTTTAGAATCATTACACTCTACTTCACACATCAATATTTAAAATCATATGGCATCATCATAATGTTTTACGGTTGTGTGCATTAAAGAATAGTTTTCAATAGAAAACCCATCGTCAAACTGATAATGGTTATCAACTTACAGATGCCCATCTGTCTTGTTTTTTTAATCCA
This sequence comes from Mauremys reevesii, assembly GCF_016161935.1. NCBI lineage: Eukaryota > Metazoa > Chordata > Testudines > Geoemydidae > Mauremys > Mauremys reevesii. The sequence goes on along the minus strand of NC_052631.1, from coordinate 88,175,988 downwards.
CTAAAAGTGTTTTCCGCTTGTAGCAATGCCTGAAGCAAAGTTATATCATCCTGACACAAAGCAATAGGAAATCTTGCCTCAGAGATTTCCCTTGCTTAGAAGTAACAACACTTCTTTAAAAGCTTGAAGGTGCTATAATTAAAAATGTATCAACCAGTTAAATTGTCAACGAACGGCAAACGACTGTTAAGAGTTATTTCCACCCAGATAGAAGGCCTTTCATTGTTCATACGTGTTTACACTTTTAAAGTACCAATTAAAATGCAGCATTCTTTTTGGGGAAAGCATATTAAGTCGACCTAATGCCCTCAGGGATTCTTCTTGGTTATATAAAAACATATCTACCAGCTTTCTATGCACACATGTAATATACATTTCAAAAGAAGTCAATTAACATGCAGATTTTTTGACCAATGCTTTAGGCAGCTGAATATGCTGTCTCTCTCTAGAAATGCTAATTTTATTTTAATAGCAGACTTGAAATTGAAATTTTAATTAAAGAATACTTCTTTTTTGTTACTTGATCCTTTTTTGTATCTATACAAATGTGGAATATAATTAGGACCATTGTGATTAAAGAAATAATTAGACACTGCAGGTTTGTATCACAATCATTTAGGGCAATTTCAAGCTTTTACCACCATGCCACATTAGCAAATTCCCTCCCTCATGCAAAGTTTACTAAACAAAATCACAAGCTCTTCATCCATTCAAAATGAATAAGATACATTAACAACAAAATGAATGTTTTATCTTGTCAGAAAGGGGAATAAAACGATTCCTACATAAATTAAAACCCAGGAGTCAGTTCTAAACAGTTGTATTTGTGCAACAAAGTTGCTTTTTCGTGGACAGCTTTATTTTATTTTAATTAAACAACAGAAGCTCAACCCAGTGCAAATAATTGTGTTGTTAATCTGGCAACATTACTTTGAACAGAAACTGAGGAAAAACTGATCAATGTTAATCAATTGCCTTGGAGGAATAGAGTTGTTTTTGACAGGCTTCCATAATGGATGAAGCACAAAATGAGATAATTGGGAGAAGTTTGTCCTAGAAGGTACTAAGTTTGTAGTGACACCTAAAAAGTTTCTTTATATCCTCACACTTCCCTCTGTGTATATATGATGTATACTCATAAAACACACATATGCAAAGCAGAGATCATGTTTTATACAGTTGAATCAGATTTTTAACCCAGTATTTGCTATAGAATGCCAATTAGTGATTTATTTTCATTTTTGAAGGCCTTTTGTGAATGACTTTAGGTGAGTTAAAACAGGGCCAACCCAGAAGGGGGGGGGCAAGTAGGGCAATTTGCCCTAGGCCCCCACAAGAGTTTTTCGGGGCCCCTGGAGCGGGGTCCTTCACTCGCTCTGGGGGCCCCGGAAAACTCTCGCAGGACCTGGGCCCACGGAGCTTCTTCTGCTCCGGGTCTTCGGCGGCGGGGGGTCCTTCTGAATTCCGAAGCGGGACCCGCCGCCGAAGCGCCAGGTCTTCGGCGGTAATTTGGCGTGGGGGGGCCCCACCGCGGGTCTTCGGGGCACTTCGGCGGCGGGTCCCGGAGCGGAAGGACCCCCCCCGCCGCCAAATTACTGCCAAAGCGGGGGCCCCCCGCCGCCAAAGACCCCAGGCCCCCTGAATCCTCTGGGCGGCCCTGAATTAAAAAGACAAACGGCAGGAAATAGGGCAAGATGGTCAAAATTAGCTGTGCACTTACTTTGCTAATTTGTGCACACAAATGAGGCAGACGGAAGGTTGCCCTACAATAATGCAACCCTAATAGGGAAAGTCTAGCCCTTAATATTTTTTTTAATTTCCTATTATTAATTCTTTATATTGTGGTACCACTAAAAGGCCCTAATAATGGATTGAGCTCCCATTGTGCTGGGTGCTCTACAGACACAGATGAAGAGATAGTGCCTGCATCGGACAGCTTAGCATAACCAGATGCCCTGGTAGGCAATCTAATGTTTGCTAACTCCACTGATGTTATCCTGAGAAGCCAGGTCAAATAAGGGATATTGAGGGGACCCACAGAAATGTTATGGGACAGCAACCCATAAAGGTAAAGGTTACTTTTTTCACTAGATTAAGCCCTAAGGAATTAACTGAAAGTCCACTGTAGTCAAAGGGCGTCTTTCCACTGACAACAACAGGCTTTGGATCAGGTCACAGATGCCCACCGACAATATTTAGTACTGGTTTGAACTGTTTTACATTATTGTTCATTGGAATTGCAAAAGGATGAGAAAAAGAAAAGTTCCCAAGCAGAGATCTGTTATATTAAAATACAGTGATTTATCAAAGAAATACATTTTACATTAAATTGACAAAGGCTATGTAAAGATTAGCACCTCATCAGAATGCTCTTTTGCTTCTAATATATAATGTAACATGATTTTGGATCAACAACTTCCCGATAAAATAAATAATATTTATTGTAATTGTTTTCCAATATGTTACATTCCAAGGCCAAGGTGTTTTAAAAAAACAGCCTAAAGCTAGGCTTTTAAGTCACTATTTAGGTGCCTAAATAAATAGCTTGATTTTTAACATGTTTTTTGTTACTACGTGCTCAACTGGCCACTTACTTAGGCACCGAAATAAAGATTTAGAAAACCAACTTTAAGTACCCATTTTTTAAAATACTGGTCTGGTCCTGATTTTTAGATGTTTCATGTTCAGGTAAAATTTGGAGGAAAGGTTTGTCTAAAAATGGGCCAGGGGATCCATTCATCATTTGCCAGACATGGGGATGTGAACTCTAAATACCCAAATCTTGAATAATACCTAGCATGTATACTAAAGAAAAATCCAACAAAATGCATCTTCTGTTACAGTGATTGCACTGATTCATGATGGAGAATTGTTCTGCAAAGGTTGAGCAAAATCCCTCATCATATAGGAGCTACAAGCCAGGTTTTTTTAATTTAAAAACCTTAAACAACAACAACAAAAAATTATTTCCATTTCTGAAGTTTGGCATTGATTCTGCAAAGAACCCTGATTCAGAAAGGCACTTCACCATATGTGTAACTTTAAGCATGTTATTAAATACTTCACTGGATTCAGGGCTTTACTTTTCACAGGCAAATTCAAAAATGTGGTGCCACTGAGAGTAACCTTCATGGCACGTAGCTAGTGCAGTAGCGCTCTACATTGCTTCTCCACCTGCCACTCCCCCTAAAAAGACCGAGCACTGGATTTAAGTGATTCCCAGGGGGTTGAGTGGGGTGAATTTCACAGTTTGCAAATATCAAATTTATGGCACAACCTGATGAAACATCTTTAAAACACTGCATACTAATGACATTTCAGAATATGCTTCCTCAGAAGCTATACCCTTTATTAATTTATTTCTGGCTTTCAGGGCCTTTTGAAAGCAGAACCCATCACCCCACCCTTCTCTCGCTCTCTCTCTGTCTTTTTTCTCCTGTTTCATGTTTTTGGTGGCTTTCCGTGAAGGTACACATCTGCTGCCATCAACACGCAAATTAGCACATCAATGTTTCTGACGAAAATAAAAAATGTCATGGCAGTAAGAGAATGTTTTGAAAGCAAGCCAGTTTGTCAGTAAATTATAAGCTTCATTACCATAAAACTCTAACAAATAGAATCCACATCTCATTAACTGAAAGCACAATATGACTGCAGCAATATTCATCTCCCAGAGGAGTGCTTATCCATGGAAAAAAATAGATAAAAGTTTTCCTGAGAGCTGCCACTAATGACAGCATTAGCGTTATTTATTAAAGAATGCCTGAACATGTTTGAAGATACACATTTTCCTCCTTTCCTTTTGTTCTTCTGATTAAGTACAGTGGTGTATTATATAATAGTAATATGATTATTGGCTTCCTTCCATTACAGGATTGTGTTAACAGTTACAGTACAGAAAGAATTGTTTTCTCTTAGACTTTATTTCCAGTGACTTGCAATTTTCCCCTCCCACCCAAAAAAATTACTGTTAGGACTGAAATCTCATGTCCCTATCTCAATCGAGAACTCGAGTATTTTCTTAAGAAAAACTGCTCAGCTGCTACTGATTTACCCATGTTTGCTTTTTATATGCAAGATGTTTCGTGGTTTCTACAGATTCAGATTGCTGAAAAAGGAACAATGTTATGTTCATCAATGACGAATGCCTGTTCTGCAATCCGTGAACAAAAATGTTAGGGAAGATATTAAGTAATAAGTGCAATTATCACACTGAAAACTTGTAATACTTTACTTTTCAGATCAGAGTAGTGGTCATATAGTAACCTTGACCCACAAGCAAAACTCGTGTTGATATCAAGTGAGTTCCTTGTTCATTTCCAGGAGGGCATATGGCCTACTGTGAGTGAACATACCTTCAGCTATTCTCACCATACTCTTGAAAGCTATATCTCCCCTGCAGATCCTTCTGCACCCTGTCTTCATTAAGATGGCAATGGAAAGAATGTAGTAGATTTAACAATCTTGCTGTTGGTCCTCAGTGCATTTATTTTCAGGTTTCCCATATGCTGAGAGCAGTGTATAAACCCCCCGTCAGGCAGGAAGGGGGTAGGGAGTTTCTCTGGGGGATGGAGTAGACCTGGCCTACATCATCTATATGTCATGTCAAGAATGGAGCCATTCAAGAGGGGGGAAGCTGAGCTCAACAGTGAGCAGCTCAGAGAAGAGCAGTGTGCTGAGTTTCCTAGCTTTCAGGGAGAGGCCTGGCAGAGAACAGAGCTTATCCCCTCCTCCTAGAAGGAGACACAGGCCTGCTGAGGCAAGGGGGCTGTGTCATATTCCTCTGCTGGACTTTGAGCAGCCCATCCCAGGCCCTTCTGAAGGAAGAGAAGCCGGGGCCCAGCCGGGACTGACAGTATATCTACTTTTCCTTTGTTTATTTTCCTGCTACTGAATTGTTTGCTCCTGGTACCATGGAAGGGGTGAGTATCCAGTGATTTCGGCCAGATGACTGAGAACCCATCCCCTTCAGAGTCCTACTGAGTGCCCTCACTTGAGCGATCGGACCTGGAGTGAGTAAACAACCCTGTTGACACCCCCAAGGGGATGCTGTTGAAGGTTCATAATCCTACACATCCTGAAGCACGAAAAAATTTATTCTGATCTGGGAACCATAACTTTGATGCTCCTGACTTCAGTGCATATAAACTCTTGATTTTAATAAAGCACTTAAAAAAAGACACTCCTAGAACCTTACAAATCCCCTTTTTCCTGCAGAAAGGAAGCATCTACTTTTACAAGAACTCCATCTTCTTTTAACATAATGCACCCTGCAGTGCAGGGAGTCTTAAGGAGGAGACATTCTAAGGTATTATGATTTCATATTCCTTTGCTAGTGTGTATATAATTGATCAATATAAAGACAAAATATTAACATGAATATATATTGCAGAACAATTTCTAGTTGTGAAACTTCCCTCCCACATTCAGTAATGAGAGGTACTATATAATTTCCTCCTGTGATGATAATGCCTATCTGGTTACATGCTTTAAATAATGCCACCTTGGTATTCACTTTAAGTATCACATAAGTCAGTGAAATATGATTTTCAATATTTGTTATTTGCTTTCCTAAGGTAACTCTCCCGACAGTACTGAATTCTGGGTTAGAGAACCAGAAAAAGGCAATTCTACAAATTAAAATGCAAAATAAATGGCATAAAATTAATTAATTTTACTGAATGTAAAATATGAACTTCATATAGTGAAACCAACTGTAGCTGATTTGAACATGACATTGGAGAGCTTCCACTAGGAAATACAACTGCACTTCTTGCAATCTGAGGCATCTGAAATTCTCTTTTATTGGTAGATTTCTTTTCAATATGCATCAATCTTTTTCTGGTGGAGAGGTGAGTGTGGCGAGAGGAAGGACAGTATAGGAAAGTTTTTAAAGGAGTCCATGGCAAGAATTCAAAACCAGGGAGGTGGATTGTGACCCAAGAACCTCTGCATGCCAATTGGAAGAAAATACTGGGGCAAACAGGAGTGAAGGGATCCTTGGGGTTCATCATCAGAATGCCATGAGGCCTCTAATGAAAGCCTGTGTCATCATAACAATAGAAGGACGTATGCATGGAAAATATGTGAGGAGTTATGTATATACAGTAACTCCTCACTTAAAGTTGTCTCAGTTAACGTTGTTTCGTTGTTACGTTGATAATCAATTAGAGAACGTGCTCATTTAAAATTGTGTAATGCTCTCTTGTAATGTTGTTTGGCAGCCACCTGCTTTATCCACTGCTTGCAGAAGAGCAGCCCATTGGAGCTAGCTGGTGGGGGCTTGGAACCAGGGTGGACTGGCAGCCCCCCTATCAACTCCTCGCTCCCCTAAGTTCTCTGTGCGGCAGCTGCCCAGCACGCTATCAATTGCCAGCAGTTCAGCTGTCCCTCCCCCCACTGCCATGTGCTGCTCCTGCCCTCTGCCTTAGAGCCGCCCCGGGGAGCCTTCTGCTAATGAGGGGTGCTAATGTCAGGGTGTCCCCCTCCCCCCTGCTCCTGTACCTTATCTCCACAGAGCAGGGAGGGACATGGCAGGGCTCAGGATGGAGGGAGCTTGCAGGCAGCAGCTGCTGTCTCAATTTGCTAATCTACTTTAAAAGGCAATGTGCTTAGAGTGGGGTCAGCGTACTTAAAGGGGCAAGCCAAGTCTCTTTCTCTCGCTCGCTCTCTGCCATGCTCTTTCCCCTCCCTCCATTTGTGCTGCCTTGTAGAGTGTGAGGCTACATTAACAACGTGTTAACCCTTGAGGGCTCAGCCAAGTACTAGTTCATCATTTAGCAGTAAGGCATTCCCTGGGAAATATCCCACCCTCTGACTTTGCCACTTCAACCAAGCTTGAAGTGCTACAGACTAGGGACCGAATGGCTGAGCAGCAGTTCTGCAGAAAAGGACCTAGGGGTTACGGTGGACGAAAAGCTGAATATGAGTCAACAGTGTGCTCTTGTTGCCAAGAAGGCTAATGGCATTTTGGGTTGTATAAGTAGGGGCATTTCCAGCAGATCGAGGGATGTGATCATTCCCCTCTATTCAGCACTGGTGAGGCCTCATTTGGAGTACTGTGTCCAGTTTTGGGCCCCACACTACAAGAAGGATGTGGATAAATTGAAGAGAGTCCAGCGGGGGGCAACAAATATGATTAGGGGGCTGGAGCACATGATTTATGAGGAGAGGCTGAGGGAACTGGGATTGTTTAGCCTGCAGAAGAGAAGAATGAGGGGGGATTTGATAGCTGCTTTCAACTACCTGAAAGGGGGTTCCAAAGAGGATGGATCTAGTCTGTTCTCAGTGGAAGAAGATGACAGAACAAGGAGTAATGGTCTCAAGTTGCAGAGGGGGAGGTTTAGGTTGGACATTAAGAAAAACTTTTTCACTAGTAGGGTGCTGAATAACTGGAATGGGTTACCCTAGGGAGGTGGTGGAATCTCCTTCCTTAGAGGTTTTTAAGGTCAGGCTTGACAAAGACCTGGCTGGGATGATTTAGTTGGATTTGGTCCTGCTTTGAGTAGGGGGTTGGACTAGATGACCTCCTGAGGTCCCTTCCAACCCTGAGATTATATGATTCTATGATTCACAATCATAATTACTGTGTACAGTATTATTTGTTTAAAACTTATATTGTGTATATGTGTGTGTATATATATAAAATATAGTCTTTTGTCTGGCAAAAAAAATTCCCTGGAATCTAACCCCCCTATTTACATTAATTCTAATGGGGAAATTGGATTCGCTTAACATTCTTTTGCTTAAAGTACCATTTTTCAGGAACATAACTACAATGTTAAGTGAGGAGTTCCTCTATACTAAAAATTACATACCCTAGTCCTTATAGATAAAAACAGGTCACTCAAAGGTAGTGTGTTTTGAGACTACATCTCCAGAAAGGGGGTGGGACACACTTATCTCCAGTTTGGACCATTATGTATTGTATGGCATATGATAAGAGTCTATTAGCACCCTAAATCAAATGCTAATGAAGATCTGGCATAGACTTCTGAAGGAAACTTACAGGAGGAGGTAACCAGCGGTGCAGGGAGGGACCTTACGTTTGGAGTGACCATTCTGGTCTGGTCTGGTCTGGTCTGGTATATCTGAGATTCAAACAGACACCCAGGGATACTTCACCTAGGAAGTAAACTGAGAAGTAGTTTGCTTAATGAAATAGGGATGATAACCAGGCTTGGTTGAAAACCCTGGAGGGAACTCTGGGTGAGATTAATTTATTTAGACAGGAGGAAACTTATTAGTTACTGTTTAGATTTACAATGGGTCTTACAATGTTGTTTTATATGTAACCATTTGTTTCCATCCCTCAAATTGAATCTCCATTTTTCATTAAATAAATTTCCTTTTGCTTTATAATGGAACTCAAATGCAGTACAGGAGTGGTGGTCTGGTAAAACTGGGATACACTGTTCCTTTGGGAAAAGAGCATCTAGGATTTCTGTGCTAAGATTCACCAGGAGGATATTTTGAAGGGACTTGGGGCTGGGGTGCATTTGTTGTCATCCTGCAAGGCAAAGATTGGGCTGATGTAGTGCAGAGAAGAGCACTTGAGTAGCTGACAGGCTGGTTGTGTTAGGGAGCTAATACCCAGCTGCACAGGCAAGATTCCCTCCTGCTGGAGGCTGGTGGCAGCAAGGTAACTCACAGCTCTAGTTGCTGCAAGAAGCGTCAGACTGATATAAAATACAACTGCAGTAAAATACTCAAAATGCTTCTAGCTGCAGAAGGATAAATAACTTTCCATTGACTTCACTGGCAGCTGAATCAGGCCCTAGAAGAAGACATGCTGGATAAGGACATGAAAAAGCTCTCTGCCTTACCTCACATTTCTTTTTCTGGTTTCTTAGACCTCAGTAGGAACCCCAGTCTGCCACTGTTACTCATGTTGAGTAATACCTCCCTCTGTGAAATCACTGGGACGCTTTGTGGAATAAAGTACTACTCAGTAAGGTGTTACCCTCCTGTTGTCCCGCCCCCCGGCCTTTTATGACCATGATTGACCAGTATTTCAAACAACATTCCAAACACTGTCTAACCAATACTTAGTAAAATGACCAGAGTTGCGTGGGTAAATTTAGCCCAAGCATAAGTGATGAAGAAGCTGTTTAAAAATAAAATATAACAAGTTTTTTGAGCATGCAATAAAAGTAATAAAATACAAATGCGAGAATGAGAGAGAGAGAGAGGAACACACCCACTCATTAGGGCTCAGTCTGAAAGTGTCAATACTTGAAAAACTCCCATTGAGTTCCTTAGGAGTTACCTTTTTATGAACCATGAAACAGCTTTTTCATTCCTGTTTCAGCAGCCATGTTGACATCATTGTTCCTGCAATTCAAGCCGTAAAAATTTCTTACTGGGTCAATGGCAAAATTATTAGCACACTTTTAGGTTGACTTTTCATGGGAAGCCTACAGGCATCTTCAGACTAAATAACAAGAAGTAAAGCTCCAGGGCACGTGGCAGTAAACTCATAGGTTACTCTCTGCAAGCTCTGAGGGTCTCATTCAGCTGAGATTGCAAACACCTTGTAACAGCCATTGTCACAGTATAAAATAACACCCAACTGCATATACTCCAAAGACATCACTCAAGAAATGACTTATATTGCTCAGTGTTGCCAAATATTATACAAGTACTTTGACTTACTGTTATTAATAATTATATATAGATATTGACATATCATCTAACAATTGCAAAGTGTTAACAGGATTCCCAAAGAGGAGCTCAAACGATGAGCATCAAAACATTCCAGTAGGGAAGTATTACTTTTAGTGTTTATACAGTTTTTTCCATTAAAGATTACAATCTTTAATAAACAGAGATTGTCCAGATGAGGGATGGTGAATAGGACCCAACAGAAAACAGTGATGGAATAGTGAAGTTGTTTTATTTTATATGCTGTTTCTTTGATTGTCCTTAAATTCTATTTTTTATCTTCTCTCTCATTTCATTTGCTTTGTAAAATCTTTTTTGCATCCTAGGCATCTTGGATATATGCTTTAAATATTATTATCCCTGTTTTTCAAATGAGTGAGCTGATGTGAAGAGATTAAGTTCCTGTAAACATCGATAAATTTGCATCCATGTAACTATATAAATATACTAATACAACCCCAAAAAACAACAAACCACATTCTACTCATGAGAGCGAATTTGCGACCATACCATTTTGCATATGCAGAATTTAATCATCAATCACTTGAGACATAACCATCTCTAAAAGTGTGAAGTCAGCACACAGCAAAGAACAAAAATTTTTTTTTTGGATGGTATGAAGGGGAGGATGGTAAGCAACAATAGGATGAAATAAAGAAAAGGAAAATTTAAGATGATTCTAAAAACTTTGACAGATCAGTTTGACTGTGGATTGGTCTTCCAAAGGAAATCTCATTGCTGGGCACAATGTATTTGAACTAGACTCGACAAATTGCCAGCAATGGTCCAATGTAAAGGGGATGTATTATGTGACCAAACAGGTTCCCCTCCCCTCCACATCCAATTTCTATAAATCACTGAAATACGGGCAGATTGGTTGGAAGTCAGTGGCACACAAACCTAGTTTGCAACAGTTAGGCTTAGGTTAGGAAATGGAGAATAGTTTACCCAGGGGAAACTGCAAGGTGAAGTTTCTTTAAATTTATCCCACATGAAAGTTGGACATGCTGAGTGACACTAGTGCTAATATTGCTACTCTTACCAAAAAAAATGGATTTTTTTAACCAAAAGTGGCTTGGAGCTCATAAATGGCAATCCTTCCCTAAATCCAGCAGTACTGACTCAGAAAGAAGAGTGCTACCTATTGAATCACAAATGCCTCTATCTTCACCTACTGTGTTTTCTTTTGAAGTCTTCACGCAACTGATCTGTTTGCTGGTTTAGCTGTTTAACTTATGGTAATAAAGGTAATAATTGGAGATATACCAATCTCCTAGAACTGGAAGGGACTGACCTTGAAAGGTCATTGAGTCCAGCCCCCTGCCTTCATTAGCAGAACCAATTTTTTGCCCCAGATCCCTAAGTGACCTCTTCAAGGATTGAACTCACAACCCTGGGTTTAGCAGGCCAATGCTCAAACCACTGAGCTATCCCTCCCCCTAATCTGGAATCTGAAATCACAGCCTGAGGTGGTATGGCTGAATATTATAACAATCTTTTAGTATTTTAGAATACATTTTAAATAAGCGGGCACTTAACTAGAGCAGTTGTGCTTTTACTCCTTCAGAGATTGCACTGAAACATTATCCTTTTAATTCTACAGGATCATTGTCACATTGGTATTTGCGATGGAGTTTGGAATTCAAACGAAGTTCCCCCAAATTACTGTGTTACATTCGAATGACAATATTTTAGAATTTCCAAGTCTAGAAAAGAGAATTTTGTGCCAGTAAGTTCCTCCAAGCATTCTGCAGTACTTTTGTTTTGACTTTAGAAGGCTTCATAAGCTATAATTTAGTCTGTAGCCCAAGCAGAGACCATATTATCATGAATAATGAGAACATTATACTGACAGCTCCAAACTTCATTGTGAATGAGCCAAAACACATAGCTACGTGTTAGCTAGGCTAAATAAATATAATTAGTTTTTTGCTGCATAAAGTTATTGTTTATTTAAGTGTTGTAATCCTCATGCTAAATATAAGATGAAATTTAATTTGATGGCAAGCAGCAAGTATTTCAAAGCAGTTTCATCAAAGCTACCTAGCATAGATTTCGTGTTTGTTGGGAGGCGGGGGGGTGGGGGGAGTTGAGCTTCTGATGACTATTTTATATTTGTAATTATTAGAATTTTTTTACAAGCCGCCTGCTGCTTCCTCTAACTTGGTGGACAGAAGTTTCATGAAGGGAATAAAAAAGGTAGATGGGGGAGAACCTCTTCTAATTCTGTGAAAGACACCTAGATTTATTTGTGTGTATACATTAGATTAATATGCAGATTTTAACATATTGATGCCCAAAGCATGTGAATAGGAAAGTCATATGATATGCTGGACTTTGTCTTTGGCATTTGGTTTGAATATCTGAGATTCAGGTCATCCTGTATCATCTCATGCATATCAGTTAGGAACTACTCCATGCCCAATTCCATGCCATTTTCTATCACCACACAAAACCTTAGAGACTAATAACTCCTGTGTTCATACGTCTGTGATCTCCTAACTGATGCTGAAATGTGGTCTACTGGAGAGGGCACCTGGATATAAAACACTAAAATATAAGTATTATGTATTACCATATTATGATGTCTACCACCAATGGTAGGCCATATCATCACCTTGTTTAGTGGAGTGAACATACCAACTATCTAAGTTTACTGTCATGTACGGGCTCCACATATAAACACCTCTTCCTGCTTGTCTCAAATCCCTTTGGGGAAGGTGATACCCCTCTGGGTTCCAGACATGAATATTGATTTGCTGGTTTTAGACTGGAGGTCAGATGGCCACCTTAGCCATGCCAGGTGAACCTTTTGATATGACTGATCAGAGGTTGGCGCTTCAGCATCTAAGAGACGCTGCTGCTATGTCTGCAACTCTTCTTCTGTGGCTCCAGTCATACTTAGAAGCTGGAAACCAGCTGGTAGTGGTGGGTAGTCTCTTCAGTGAGAATTTGAAAAAGAGTGTCCTTCAAGAATCTATCCTACACGCTGTTCAAAATATATCTGAGGCCCCTGGGTAAGATTATTGACTTACACAAGGTTAGTTCCTGTAAACTGATGATAAACCGATGCATCTCTTTTGCCATATACACCCTGCGAGATTGGAGGAATGACTGGAAAATAGTGTCATATGGAGGAGTCTGAATTTCATTGAGATTTTGGCATTGAATTCCCTTAGGCTATTTAGAAAATCTCAACCTACTGGTATTATGATAGCACCTAGAGGCGTCAATTGAGATCCAGGCTGCATTGTGCTAGGCATTATGAAAACACATAGCAGAAGACACCACCTTCACTTCAGAGAAAGCAGCAACCCATCTCAGGTCAGCAGATTATACCTTTGATGAGGTGACTCTGAGGACTCACATTTGCTATTCTCTGAAATCCATCTCAGTTTAATTCTGCCCAATCTAAAAAAAAAACCAAACTTTTTTTTCTTGTCTGATTTTAAAGGTTTTTTAGTTCCCTAATTATGATCACTGATAGCCCACTAACTCTGGCCCACCTTTCTTTCTTTTTTTGTATTTGAACCACTTATTTGCTTTCATCTGTTTTGACTTTTAAGAGATTTAAAAAAAATTATATTTGTACTGTATTTTAATTTGTTCAGATTTTGTGGCATAGCAGCATTATTGTATAGTGCCCTGAGTGGTAGGACATATTTATAAAATATAAATGATAACAATTATTCCCTCGGAAGAACATAACGTGCCTGATCAAAACTCAAAGACATCATTGTCAAAGTGCTCAAAGTGCTTCCTGCCTTCAATCGGCTGTGGATCAGGCCTAATAGTTTGTAAGTCCAAAAAGTAATTATTTAAGGGAGTGGGGACCCAAATTGACTAGAGCTAAGTGAATCACCATGAAACAAACTGCCACTACCATTTTAATTTATGACTTTTGTGCCTAAATAGTAAAGCAAATATGTTATGCTGAAAATCAGATATCCCGCAACTGGCCACATTTTCAAATAATCCAACCCTATTTACAAGTGCATCTGCAACTTGAACTTTTTCTGTGTGAAGATGAAACCATGGATACATTTCTACAGTCAGACTTTTTGTGCTTGCAAACTGGCAATCAGGTATGTAATTAATTAATTTGTAAATGTAAATGTAAATACTGGTTTTTGCGTGTTCGTCTTTTGCATTTCTTGATGTCCTTTGAAGATTTGGCCCAGTGTGGTAAATCATTTCTGAATTGCTTCTTGTTCATTGATTTATGCCTCACCCTCCACACTGAATATTTTACATACTGATTTGCACTGAATGATTTATTTTGTTTCAATGCATAAATAAATAAAATACACAGACATAAGAATAATGTTTCAATTTAACAGGAAATAACCTTAATGTAAAACTTCCTTCCATTGACACTGGACCTGCATAGGTCCTTCAGAACCATATAAATGGTTCTATGTTAAAATGCTAAAAGGAGCATCTAGTATATTTGTTTTCTTTGATATTTACCATAAAACACTATAAAGAAAGCACCGTGATACCAACAGTAGGGTAAACACATTTACATTTAGGGGCCATCAAATGTCCCACAGTCCTTCACAAAACAAGAAAAGAGATGTTTTTTGTCAGTAGTGATTATGCAGGCTGTTTTAACAAAGAGAAGTGGCAACAGCACAATAATGCTACATAATATAACAAGTAAATAGAAATGCTCCATCTGGGTGGAATTTATTATAATTTTAATTTTGGGCCTCATCAGCACATTTTCTCGCATTCTGAATTATAGTCAATCTATAAAATTATTATCCTTCATCTTGCAAGCTGTTTATTTGACCATGTAGGGGGAAAATTATTTAATGCAACAAATCACTCAGCCAATCAATCAAATGAGGACTCTCTAAAGGCAAAGAAAATGGTTTTTATTTTTCCTGCCCTTTTTTTGCTAATCATTAGAACCATTTTCTGTTTCCCCTGCTGTGAAACTCAAAACTAAACCCAGTTAACCAACTCCTGAAAGATTAAATGTTGATTTTCAGTCAGAAAAAAAGGGTGTACCATAATCCAGACCTTCTTATAAAATACAAAGAACCAGCTACTACTGACTCCTTTGCAGTGGGACAAAGCATTCCAAACTTAGCTACATATTGCAGACAGAAAATTAATGAGGAAAAAAAACCAGACCTGTTAAATATGAATGAGGAATTTACTCTTTCTCCCAAGGCTTGTTGTGGAAAAATGCTAGCATCCAATTAGGCAGAAGAGAAGACTATCCTTTCACTACTTATCTCCAGTTCTATTCTGTGGTAATTCATTGTTACACTGGAATTCTTTATTCTATCTACACCATAGGTGTTATGCTCGATACAGTGAGAATGAATGGGTGAACGGTCTTTCATCCAAAACTCACACCGCATCCAAAGTTTTCGTTTTCTTTTCTTTTCTATAGTTTGTATAGTTTTGGTTGGTTGGTTTTGTAAGTGAGCTTTTATCTATACACAAATCAGACTAATACTAATTTCTCTTGAAGCTTGATCCTAGTCGTTTGTCACTGGAAAAACTCTCATTTACTTTAATGGTGCAGGATCAAGCCCTTCCAGGGGAATCATTACATTTCCAAAAGGCAGTTCTTCCCCTCTCCTGATAGGAAACAACATGATCCAGTGAATAGGGTACAAGTCTAACAGCCAGGAGAGACTTAAGTTCTACTCCTAGCTCTACCACTTAATAACCTTGGGCAAATCACTTAATCCCCCTGTATCTGTTTCTCCATCTGTAAAAGGGAAATAATAATAACTCACTT
Source organism: Mauremys reevesii (assembly GCF_016161935.1). Classification (NCBI taxonomy): domain Eukaryota; kingdom Metazoa; phylum Chordata; order Testudines; family Geoemydidae; genus Mauremys; species Mauremys reevesii. The sequence continues at coordinate 88,160,564 of NC_052631.1, read as the reverse complement.
TTATACATGTTTGAGATTTTCACACAGAAAGTGATTAGTAAATGTTAAGTATAGTTATTTTGTCATGGTGGTGTAACTGTGTTGGTCCCAGGATATGCAACAGACAAGCAGATGACATAATATCTTTCACTAGACCAACTTTTGTTAGTGGAAGAGACAGAGACAAGCTTTTGAGCTACATAGAGGGACCCAAAGAAGAGCTCTGTGAAGCTCGAAAGCTTCTCTCTGTCTTGTCCATCAACAGAAGTTGGTCCAATAAAAGATATTATCTCTTCCACCTTGTCTCTTAAGTATAGTTTTGTTAGGTGTAACCTTTTCCTACTTGCTCCTTCTCAGCACAGCCTGTTTTCTTCCAATTCTGCTTAAAAAGTATACTAATCACAGCCTGATGTCATTTCTTTGTTCTGTCCTTGACAAAATTCAGACTGTAAAAACCCAGGGCCCCTATCTTTTCATCTGGCTGAAAAGTTCCGTATACACTTGCAGTGTTCCCTAAAGTAATGGTAACTAAAACAAAATATAACAATAAACCATAGGTAGCTAACAAATGTCATTAGTGACAATAAGGGACAACATGAACTACTTGGCCACAGAAGTAGTTGCTACTGATTTTAACTGCCAGCTTCCTATTCTTCACTATCACTTGGTCAACTTTGAGTAATGGCGTATAACCATCTTTCCTGTTAACCTTCTTAAACTGATTGTAGAGATGAATTACACTGTATACATGGGACAATTGACCCGTGATGCTCCTTTTACCCAATCAGAGCACAGTGTATTTCCATCAACAGCAAGTAAGCCCTTTTAAGTATTTACGATGAGCCGCCCATGACTCACTCTAAGTGAGATCTGGATAATTAATAATATAGTATTGTCCCAAGATAGTGAACAAATACTTGGCATCAAGCCACATCTGCTAATGGAATGTGTGTGTGACAGGCTCTGCCTGATGGTAAGCACATAACTGTAGACACTTTTTTAAAATAGAAAAAAACATTCTGGGATCTTCATTCTATTGAAAGTAAGAAGGACAAATTTTAAATGCCACTTTCTCTGCAGTATACAACACTGAAAGCTCATTGTAGTAAAAATTTTATAATTTTGGCAGTAATGCACATTTTTAATAGCTTCATTATTACTAAGCAAGAGTAAATATACCATGTAAGACACCCAGTTGGCATTTTGACTCAAACTTTAAAACAATTTAGCAACATTTGGAGTCATAGTTGGAGCTGTCTTTTCAAATAAGAGGCCATGGATAACCTTTATAGGCTAAGCTTTCAGTTGCTTTCTTGGCAAGTCTTCAGTTTCTGGCAGCTATCTCACATCCCCACATGCAGTTAACTTTGCTCAAAATTTTTTTGCATTTCTCTCACCCTCTCAGGATTTAAAGACTTCACCAAATTATTCATAATGTTGCTTTCCTTTAATATCTGAAATAGAGCACAATGGCTTGATTCCTTGCCCCCCTGAGAACTGAGATGGAGGAAAGGAGCCACTTGCTGCCAGGAGTTCCTCCAGCAGAAGGTGTGTTTAAATAACCAACAAGATCCCATAGGAAAGGAACCTGGCTATTTGCAGATCAGCTGAGAGGAGAGCCAGCAACAGAGTGAGAGAAGAGTTGAAATAATTAAGAATGATATCACACATCCAGGAAAAGAACAGAAAGTCCCTTCTCAGCAATCTTTCTAGCACCAAGCATAGATAAATAAAAAATAATATCTGATACAAAGAACCAACCAACCAACCAACTGGGGCATCAATGGTGTAATCGTTTTTTACAGATTTTACAGATGAGTAAAATGACTTGCCCTACATTAGGCAATGAAACTATGGTTCAGCAAAATACTTAATACATTTGTCTTACTTTAACTACATAAATAATCCCATTGAAGTCAAAAGAAACTATTTAAGTGCTTCAAGTTAGCCATGTGCTTCACTACATCGCTGGATTGAGGCCTGAGTCTGTGGCAAAACAAGGACAGAATCCCAAATCCTGATTTATTGTTCTTGTACTCTAAACTAGACACCCTTCTCATAGATCCTTTCAGAGGAAAAGAAAGAATCAGTCATAGAAAACTGAAACAACACTGCTGAGGTCTATCACTTTTCTCAGTGTGTGAGTCTGTATAGCACTTTGAGATCTCCAGATGAGTTATACAAGAGTAAAGCACTAGCTTTACTAATGCAATCTGGGCCTGTTCCCATCTGAACGAATTCCCTTTGGAATGAGATCATGATGCTATAGTTTTGTTGGTTTCTTGTGCATAAGGCCTCTGGACTGCCCAAAGTTTGACATTTCATGCCCGCTGGAAAGCTTAAATGTTAATCTTTCAGTTCATTCTTGAGCAGAACCTGATGAAAACATGCAGGCTTGCCATGAAGAGCAAGTCTGCAAGCCTACAATTCAATGACAGATATCTGGAGAGCTGAATCTGAGTGATTGTTCACATAGATTTCTCAGCATACCCAACTGTTCGCTTGCTGCAGCTCTAATCAGAAGGTCTCCAAAGGTGCACAATATTTTTCTTCAAGGACCTAGTCACTGTATCTTCTTGGATAATGCCATTCTTACAGGTGGCAGCAAAGCATTTACAAAGGGCAGCTGGATATCGCTGGATGAATTTTCTTTTATACTAAGAATGTCCTGAAATTGGAAATGTGCCACAAATTCACAGTGGATTGGACAAAAGTATTCAGCAAATCGGTCGACAGCTGCTTGCTATGAGGTAGCTTAGTCCCAGTGTATTAAGCACTTATTGTATTGTCAGCCCTAATGAGAGAATGAGTTGGGCATGCTTATGGGCATCAAAAATATCTTCTTCACCAGCTGTTGAGACTGATTTTGAAAAGAAATCCAGCCAGTATTTCAATAACATCCCAACAGCTGGTGTTGCAGAGAGTTTATAAAGGGGTGATGGTGGTATCACTAGTGGGTCCTACCACATCTCACCAATGTTGTCATGCATGAGTCCACATACTGTTTATTCACAGTTAAACTAAACTGGATGGAATGTTCTATCACAGAAAACAGTATGCATTGAAGCTGTCATATTTAGCCCTCCATCACTCTTCATGCCTGGGATTCCAACCTCCTATCTTTGCTCTTATGGTTTACAAACTCTCCGTTCTTATTCTTTCAGTTACAGAAGCCCACAACAAACACATCAGAGGAGAATCCTTCTCTCATGAGGGTAGTGAGAATGGGTTAATGATTTACTGTCTCTTAGTCCGGTTACAATAATTATCATGAGAAGAGATTCATGTTGTGCTGTTTATTATTTATAGTTCTCATTATATTCTTTGTCACAAGACTGTGGCATCAGAATTTTAATGCCTCATTTTCTGTGGAAGATAATAGTACACTGTACTACGTTGACCTTTTCAGTGTCCCATCGTTTGATTCATTAGCTCTTCTTGTTCTCCCCTGTTAACAGGCTTAGTAACCTGGGAAGAAGAGGTGGAATGGGCAACCAATCAAAATACAGAATATTGAAAAGGTTAAAGCCTTGGTTTATAAATCTGTTCAAGGTTTATAGTTTGCAAAAGACTATGCTCAATTCTGTTGGCAAAGATTGTAAAATAGGAATGCAAAATAATGTAAAGAAGCTATTTTCATTATACCCTTAAGGTTGGGATCTTGTGATCCTTATATGTCAAAGGCCAGTGAGGTAATTATTTAATCTATTTAGCATGTAACACATATTTACCAGTATGCATCCAGATTATAATGACAATTTGAGACAGTCCTATAACTATTTCATTTTTCTACAATCATGGTATTATAAAGTGCCAGTAAAAACTGATTTGCAAGACATCAGGAAAATAAAGTGATGCAACTATGGTTGATGGAGCTAAATTTTCAAGCCAGAAAGTTGGTTGGTGCAGACTTATATCACAGCCAGCAAGAAATCTCACACAATTTTTTAAATTGTAAGCTCTTGAGGACATGTTTTGTACGTGTCTGCACAACTCCTAACACAATGAGGCCCTAATCCTGATTGAGGCCTTTAAATGATAAAGATAATAGAAAACAAAACAATATTCTTATTGAGAGCACCCAGGAAGAGGATGAAATTCACTGATATCACCACTCAATCTTACTAATGAGAAGTTCTGTTTTAATATTGGGAATACTTCCATTTATTTATAAGTTCTACAAAGATGAGTAAACCAAATAGTTTATTCACTGAAAATCCAATTTTGGGCTGGCCAAAATGATTCATGTCAAGTTCACTGAACAGCTTCAACTGAATAATATATATATATATAAATAAATGTTTTGGTAATGTCAAAATTTCAAGATGTTTTGACAAAAGCGAAGGAAATAAGGACCAGAATCAAAAAACCACAAAACATGGAAGCAGCGGCAGCGGTGCCAGTTTCTGTCTTATACTCTCTAGTCCAGTGGTTAAGGTACCTCCAGGAATATGGGAGATCCAGCTTTAATTCCCCCTCTGCCTGATGTGGGGAAGGGATTTGAATGTGGGTCTCCCATATTGCAGGAGATACCCTAGCCAGTGAGGCTTTCTCAAACTCTCCTTTTAAAGCTTTTCCACTTTGTATAAATATTCATTGGAGCAAGGACTTTAACGTGGGTCTCCTATGTGATGCCCTAACCAGCAGGCTCACTTTCTTTTCCTGTCTCATTGCCTAACCATTGTCATAATGAATGACTATGAATTACCAGATCCCTTCTCCATGTCAGGGAAAGTGGGGAACTGAACCAAGATCTCCCACATCCTACATGAATGCATTAACCACTTGGCTAAAAGGCTTATTAGAGACGTGGTACCTCCTGCTCCTCCAACCGTTTTGTGAATCTATTCCTCCTTTGCTTTTGTCATAATGCCTTAAAATCTAAACAAAACCGTAATCAAGTTGTAATGAAATGTTTCATTTTGACCCAACTTGGAATTTTTTGACCTTTTGACTCACTGAAAATTAGGGCTGTTGATTAATCACAGTTAACTCATACAATTAATTTAAAAAAATTAATTGTGATTAATCGCAGTTTTAATTGTTAAACAACAGAATGCCAATTGAAATTTATTAAATATTTTGGATGTTTTTCTACATTTTCAAATCTATTGATTTCAATTACAACACAGAATACAAAGTGTACAATGCTCACTTTTTATTATTTTATTACAAATATTTGCACTGTAAAATTATAAAATAAATAGTATTTTTCAGTTTACCTCATACAAGTACCACAGTGCAATCTCTTTATCATGAAAGCGCAACTTAAAACAAAACAATGTAAAACTTTAGAGCCTACAGATCCACTCAGTCCTACTTCTTGTGCAGCCAATCGCTCAGAGAAACAAGTTTCTTTACATTTATGGGAGATAATGCTACCCTCTTCTTATTTACAATGTCACCTGAAAGTGAGAACAGGAATTTGCATGGCACTTTTGTAGCTGGCATTGCAAGGTATTTACGTGCCATATATGCTAAACATTTATATGCCCCTTCATGCTTTGGCCACCATTCCAAAAGACATGCTTCCATGCTGATGATGCTCGTTAAAAAAATAATGCATTAATTAAATTTGTGAATGAACTCCTTGGGGGAGAATTGTATGTCTCCTGCTCTGTGTTTTACCCACATTCTGCCATATATTTTGTTATAGCGGTTTCGGATGATGACCCAGCATGTTGTTCATTTTAAGAACATTTTCACTGCAGATTTGACAAAACGCAAAGAAGGTACCAGTGTAAGGTTTCTAAAGATAGCTACAGCACTCAACCCAAGATTTAAGAATCTGAAGTGCCTTCCAAAATCTGAGAGGGAAGGGGTGTGGTGCATGCTTTCAGAAGTCTAAAGGAGCAACATTCTGATGCGGAAACTACAGAACCTGAACCACCAAAAAAGAAAATCAACCTTCTGCTGGTGACATCTGACTCATGATGATGAAAATGAACATGCGTTGGGCTGCACAGTTTTGGATTGTTATTGAGCAGAAATCATCGTTACCATGGATGCATGTCTTCTGGAATGGTAGTTGAAGCATGAAGGGACATATGAATCTTTAGTGCATCTGGCACATAAATATCTTGCAACGCTGGGTACAACAGTGCCATGCAAATGCCTGTTCTCACTTTCAGGTGACATTATAAACAAGAAACGGTCAGCATTATCACCTGGAAATGCAACATGTTTGTCTGAGTGACTGGCTGAACAAGAAGTAGGTCTGAGTGGACTTGTAGGCTCTAAAATTTTACATTGTTTTATTTTTGAATGCAGGTTTTTTTGTACATAACTTTACATTTGTAAGTTCAACTTTCATGATAAAGAGATTACACTACGGTACTTGTATTAAGTGAACTGAAAAACACTTTTTTTTACAGTGCAAATATTTGTAATCAGAAATAAAAATAAAGTGAGCACTGTACACTTTGTATTCTGTGTTGTAATTGAAATCTATACATTTGAAAATGTGAAAAACACCCAACAATATTTATATAAATGGAATTCTATTATTGTTTAACAGCACAATTAATCACAATTAATTTTTTAAATCACTTAACAGCCCTACTAAACATTTTTGAAAACAGTTTTCAGTTCAACCTGAAATTATTATTATTATTATTATTTTGGAATTGCAAGGCAACAGGAAAATCCATTATTTCTCCAGTTCTGCTAACGATACCTTCGATGTGCCTTTGCTATACTTAAAAATACTTCACGATATTGATGTATATGTGGTAAAGAGGGAATATGCCATAGTCCAGTGATAATTCATTTAAATTAATAGATATTTAGGAAGACCCAACTGTTCCACAAGTCTCAGAACTACTATATTTCATAGCACAATATCCATTTCCTGCATTTAAGAAGGACCAGTTGTTAATGGAAGATATGAATAAACCATATGCAGGAAATTGCTTCTCTTAACATAGAATTTCTTTGCTTGATTTTTATTGAAATTAGTTTTCATTGTGTAGCCAGTAATAGGTGAAAAGAATTATTGGCCATTATCATCAAGAGGAGCTTTGCTAGTGCAATAGGCCCATGGAGGATTTACTCTGCTTTAGATGCTTAACTTTATCAGACATTAATGAGCTAAAATAACCAAAAACAAAACAAAAAGTTTACTCCCTTTTTCCTACTTCTTCTTTTTTGCTTTAGTTATTTAAAAGCTTATGATTTCCCACTGTCATGTTCCCAAACTTCTTCTAATATAATTCCCGAGGTGGAGTTGGTAGGGACATATCTAGTTTTACTCAATGCAGTCTTCATCAAGCAGCCAATAAATGTGTTTTATTGCTCTTCCCATAGCATGCATTATCGCCTCCTCTACGTACAAAAAGCCATATATTTTGAATCCTTATAGTCACTCAATAGCTAATCGGCAATGTGTACCACTATAAATGTGCTGAAGACAATGTATAATATCACAGTCTGAATGTTGATTATCCTTAAAAAAGCAACTTCTATTAGTAATAGGTCATCAGAGCAGTATAATTGCCAACTCTGGCCATAAAATATTTTTTTTAGCGGTAGGTATATTTATACATTAGGCATTCTTAAAAGATTGCATAATAAAACATAATATAGTCAAACAAACTGCAGCATGAACATGGTTTCTCGAACCATGTCTCATCCACCCTCCCCCTTTTAGTTGTTTGTGTTGGCACATGAAGTGAATATTTAAATACTCAAACTCCTTTTGCATTTGTTGTGTGTTGTTGTGTTGTGTTGTTTTCTCTATTAATAAGTTACAACGCTTCCACACCATCCAGTATATGCACCTGTTCTTGTTATGCAGAGTACAATGGGAAGTATTTTACTAGTGTTATAATGGCCTCACATTTTGTTTAATTTAACCTGTCTTCATTATGCATCCACTGTATTCAGCAGTGCCAGATGCAGAATGGTTATGCCATCTCAGAGCACTGATCTCTCTCCCCGCTTTTCCATCTGTGGCTGGCACTATACTTCAAATGTAATCTGTGCCCAAAAGAAGAACTCTTCGGTAAGTAAAGACCCAAAAAAACGATGCAGGATTTTGAAAGCTACTGTTTCATTTTACTGTGAACAATTTATTAAAAGCCATATGAATAAAAGTCTGTACCTTACCAGACTCACAAGCCAAGTAACTCATGACTTATCCTGAGAAGCAATGAAGTGTGGAGACAAATCCATGGATTCAGATGATTGATAAGAAAACCTATCAGTGATATATGGGAAAGTACCAGTTTGTATCATTATACAATCATACATGTTTTTTCCAAACAGCCAGCACAAACTGTTTTTGCCATTTGAAGAAAAAGGCTATAGATATTTTAATCAAATTTGGATTTAGTGAAATTAAATGGCCTATCCCCACATTCCAAGTGCTACCATGATATGTTGGGACCATAAAGATGCTCCCATATCTCCTAGGTAAAAAGAACTGGATCATATGTTTAATAAAGTCCATCATCAACCTCGCTTCTTAAGTGTATCTTTAAAGTGTTCACTTTGAAAGTCTAAACTCCACACTCAGAACTGCATGTGGCTAAAGACTTTCTAAATATTAATATGCATCCCTATATTTGGTATCATTTCCCTTACTAAATACTGGGACATTCATTGTCCATATACTAGATCCATAAGAAATTGTGTTAAAGCGTGTGGCTCACATGGGAGACAGATCATTATATGACATCCTTTAGTCTGAGTTTCTGTCCAGAGTTACACCCATTTGCACTGTCCAATTAATTGGGGTAGCATGGGGTGTACATTCAGTCCACATTGTGTCCATGAGGTCATGTGGAATTAATCTGCGTTTTTAAACTACTACTTAGAAGCAGATATGGTTTAAATGTAATGAGGCAGCCTACACCTTTAAGGGCTAGAGGCCTAGAGCTGGCCAGCCCTGTAGAATTAGCCTTTCTTGCCACACCTGCAGAGTACTATGGAGCTGATTTTCCTACAGGAAGCTGCAGAGAAAGGCAGGATGTGAGAGACTACAGAGACTGCTGGGCGTGAACAGAATTTTCAGGGAAAAGGATTCCGGGAAGGGAAGGCTTGGGAGACTGGGAGTATGGATTTGATGGAAATTCTTGAGAACTTTATTTTGGGAATTATTTTGTTATGTTACTAAATCTAGCCCCAGTGAGGAGTGTGCTGCACCTGAGAAGAATTTGCACATAGTGTTTAAGAAGCCAATTAAAGGGGGAAACTTAACTGGGGCACCTGCACAGAGACCTCAGGCCACAAGGAGGTGCTCGACAGGTTACAGAGGTGCTGAGGTGACTATATTTTCCAGTTTAATGGAATTTACGTGCATGTAATTCAGTATATATACTCTAAGCATGAACAAAGACCGGCAGGGTTTTTAAACTTCAAATTACCTCCTAGAAAACAGTGAATTTCAGAAGAAACTGTCAAAAAAAGTAAAGTAAAAATAAAAATTTCAAAAGTTTTCAGTTTTCACTGTGACATATCTGTAATAACATTTTTATGGCATACCTACAACTCAGACATAGGATACAGAAGTCAATCTGAATGCAAGGTAAAAATCTTTTGAAACACTAACAGACTTCTACAATGCAACACCAGGAGTTATGTTTCAAATATATTTTGAAGAAAAAAAATACCATCATTATGCTATTAAATTATTAACAGCACTAGTATAAGAATTTACATATGCTTATACTGCAGTACCATATTACACTGTATACCATAATCACAGGATAAATGCAGTTAAGTATTAAATCCTTTCCCTTTAAAGTGCACACTATCTATCATGAATATGTTAATAATAGACATTCTGTGAACTAAACAAATTTATTCTGAGTATACATTTAGTGTGCTACTTTTTTGAAAGGGTGAGATGCCATCCAGGTCCTTAAATGGAAATCCATCAAGCACTGCGGATCTATTCACATTTCAAGTGAAGCAGCTTATTTAACAATTTCTTAGGAAATGTCTCTTGGGTTTAGCTGTAGGCAGGAAATGATGTATAATTAGCACTTTTATGTGGCATTAACAAACAATCTTGTTAGTTCATTACTTTTTAATATTTGCATCAGTCTACTGAAAGCAGATTAAGACCAACTGTAATTTCCATATGTGAGCTTCAGTGACTATAAAGCTCAAAGAATGTTCACTTTAATCAAAACCACTATGATGTTTTCAATTATTTTTTCCCCAAGATCTCTTCACAAATTTACTTTTATGTGAGTGAAGTGCTAATCGGAAATACTTGTGCACTTTATCCTTTTCTTTCTTTCCACAGGAATGACCAGGTTCACTAGGAAGTTTTACCCATCTTTACAAAGAGTTTGGTCCACTTCTTAAAGAAAGAAATACAAAAACATCATTTAAAACATTGAGTCTTAGTAGATTTACTGGCCTGCTGTGTATTTTGTGGGATAACACTGGTAAAACTCAAAAGCCAGTGCATAGCCATTCTAGCTCTATTGCTGTGTGAGCTGTACTGTATTTATTTATTTATTATTGCTGCCTAAATCAAACATAGAAGGAACATTCATGCTCAGAACTAGATACATGGCTCAACTGTGAGGTTCAGATCTGGACATAGATTTTTTTCATACCTCTAAGTGCATGAGTGTTTGGATCCTTGAGGTTTTATTCATTATAACAGCAAGCTCAGTTGCAAAGTTCTGGTTCTGGTCCAGGTTTGGACTGTGAACATCTCTTACCAATAAATGGTGGGGGTATGTGAATCCAGGATTTTAGTTAAGGCCTGACTCTAACCTAGGATATGCCTACACTGCACAAACCTTACACTAGCATATTGAGTATGTACACCGCATGCCCCAGCACAGGTATAAATAGTGATACATTGCTTAGGTGAGTAGAGTAAAGACATGCCTGTAGCCTGTGGGCATGTGCTACATCACTTTCTACATGCCCAAGCAATGCCTCCTCTGTCTACACTGCTAGTTTTAGCAGCATAGTGTCCCCACTGCTCGCCACTGCTGCAGCCGTTCCCCGCTGCAGGGAGATGCTGAGAACTTCATTGCTACAATGAAAGACTCCTGTAGTGGGAAAAAGCTCTGGCAAAGAGGAGGCAGCCAGGAAAGGTGCCAGCAGCCACCTCCACCAGATCCTTTCACTGATGTGTGTAGCTACACACTGCAGTGTGGATGCAGCCTGCTTTTCACTTCAGCACATAACTCCCCATATCCTCCATGCTGCCAGTGGCATGCAGCGTAGATGATGAGACAAGGCAGAAACAACACAAGCACGCTAGGCACTATTATACTTGGATTGATCAGATGTGCATGACAACTCACACTAGAGATGGCCACAAGGGGAAAGAATTTTGAAAGCAAGTGAGAATGGCACAATGCCTTCTCCATGTTAAATGGAGGAGCTGCCTTCTCAACTATTGGTTCATTACATGTGGAGATTGGCAGTTCAGAGATTGAGTACACAAAGTTTAAAAAAGGATTAAACATTTTGGAGACCATCATTTTCATATGCTTTCAATAGCTCATTAAACTGGGCCATATCTTCACATTATAGAAGACAGTTTTTGAGGGAAAAAACACACTGTATGCATGCACTATGCACAAAAAAGAACTTCAACTCACTCACGAGTTTCCTTTAAGCATAAGGATTTAATGTGGGTCAAGGACTAAGGTTCATACCATTTTATTAATTGAAGACAATCAGTCCCTGTAATGTATTTCCTTTTTGTGGCCAATATATCTGCAGCTCTCATTAGCCTCCTCATGTTTCTGGCACTCTAGAGTTTTCTATGTGCTGTCCAGATTAGAAAGCTCAGTACTTAAACTCGTCTCCATGTCTGATTGCCTCAGAATGTTAATCTGTAGGGATGCCACTATTAGGGGTGTTACAACAAGTCTATCTGGGTTTTCACTGAATAGGAATTAGTAACTCAGTTACATAACCCTAAGCAAAAATGTGGCTCATAGTAGGCTAACTAGGGAGCACCACCTCACTTATTTTTAAGCAGAACTTTCTGTCTCCATAAATATCTATTATATAAGTGCTGCAATGGAAAGGCATAATAAAATACATTAAAGATATAGTGTTGGCTTGAAGTTTTCGATGGCCTTACTTGAAGTTCCTTATGTTGTGGGTTTTAGTCAGATCCTTAATGGTACTAGAACATTTTTATTGTGGTTTAATTTTAATGGCATATTAAACATTTACTACAGGCCTGTTTTGAGCTTCAGGTAAAGATCTGTTGCACAGTATAAGAACACCAAATTATTGATGGGGGGAGGGATAGATCAGTTTGAGCATTGGCCTACTAAATCCAGGGTTGTGAGTTCAATCTTTCAAGGGGCCATTTAGGGAACTGGGGTAAAAATCTGTCTGGGGATTGGTCCTGCTTTGAGCAGGGGGTTGGACTAGATGACCTCCCAAGGTCCCTTCCAACTCTGATATTCTATGATTCTGAAGAAAGCCACATAAGACTTCAGATGAATCAGCAAATTTTCAATTTCAAGATCATTTGTGAAATTTCTTGAGCTAAGCTATGAAAATACCACACATTTCAACTTCAGTGCTATATTAGCCAGATATAGCCAAAATAGTTCAGCATGTTGGGCACTGAACATTTTTGAAAATCTGGCCATCAGTGTCACAACGGGTGCTCCTGGTTATTGAGCACTTTTGCAAATCTGGCCCTTGTTCTATTATATATATAGGTTCTTATACTGCATATTTAGTGTAGTATATGAGCACCTATTTATTTAGATGCCTGAATGGAAGCTGAGTTCTTTTGGCTCTAATTGTGGATAGTGAGCTTTTGAAAATCTAGCCTTGAGCTCTTTCAGAAACCTGGGCAGTTAACATACTGAGTTCATTTATATTTACAAATGAAAAGTCTACCGCAACTGAAAAGAGCACACACATTTTTCAGTGCCTACTGCATATATTATGAGAACAAAAGATAAAAAGTCACACCTTAAACAAAACACAACCCTAAACCCAGCAAAGAACATGCTGTATAGTGTTTCACCTTAGAGACATTAGAAATGGATTTTACAGTTCATATTTGGTACACGTAAAACCTATTCCATACAGTAACTTGTTCTTCACTAATAATGCCATATGAGCTGGTTTTAAAATCGGACACAGATTCTGAGTGTGTTAGCCTGCTTGCCACATTGGCTGGTAGGTAGGTGGATGAAAAAACTGAGGGACCCTCTACTACACTTACCTGCCTGGGGATTGAATTAGATACATGAGCTTGTATATCTAGACTCCCCGAGGATAAGCTGGGGGACCTTCCCAGATTGATTATCAAGACTAGAATGGCCTATTGGGCATCTTATCTTTGCATGCCAAATGGTGGCTCCAGGGCATGCATTTTGCACCCGACTGTCAACTACTACCACAGGAATATCAAAACCCAGACTTTTAATACGAGTTAATAAAGAGATGAAGGAGGATTTGGAAGTGTGGCAACAGTTTCTGAATCATTTTAATGGAGTGTCTTTTTGGAGGGCGGAATGGATGATAGAAGCAGATTTAAAGATTAATTCAGATGCATTGGGAGGAATAGGTGTTGGGGTATTTTACCAAGGCAGGTGATGCTCCCAGAAATGGCCCTCCGGTTGAACAGAAAAAGGGATAGTAAGAGGTATAACACCCTGGTATTTTGCATTTTAGTGACAGTGACAGTGACTATTTAGAGAATGGATTTTGCAAACAAAAGTGTGTGTTTCTGGAATAACAACATGGTAGTGGTAGTTATCAATTGCCAGTCCTCCACCTCACCCAGGGTTATGAGGTTGCTAAGAGCAGGATCTCAAAAACAGATCAGCTGGGGAAGAGAGGGGTTCCTCTTTATTCATATGGATGGAAGGCCCCTCACAACATACCAGTTTGTTATGGCTTTCAGAAAGGGGCTTACAAAGTTGGGTGCACAAATTTGGTTCCCATTCATTCCAGATCAGGGCTGCGACAGAGTGTTTCGGGCAATTGGGACAATGGCATTCAAATACACATAGGATGTTTGTGAGACCCCAGGCAGAGAATCAGAGCTAATTTTTCCTATGTTTCTAATTTCAGAATAATGCAAACAGGCCAAGTGAGCAGTGGTGTGGGTACAGTATTGTACATTGGGTACATAAGCAGGTTTCTGGGTTATCTGGAAGGCCTATGCAGCAAGGCAATCCTGAGCCAACATGGAAGGAAAGGCATGTATCTTATACACACTTTGGTCTGGGAGTTGGATCCAGATGTGGTTATTGTTCACCTCTGTGAAAATTATTTGGGGAAGTGTAAGCGGGTCGACTTGATGAGCAGAGATAAGATGGATTTGGGGGCAGATCCAGGATTTTTCTGACGGTGACCATTATTTAGTCTGATGTGTTGTAATGCAGCATGTGGCTGTGAGCTGTGAGGTTTCTGTGGGTTGATGAGATGACCCGGAAGCATGTGACCGGGGTTGGGAATGAGGGTGACAGGTGGCTAAATTCATAAGTACCCAAAGGGCTTTGGTAATTCCTCATCTAGATGTACCTTACCGTGTTCTCAAGTTATTCAGGGAGGATAGGGTACACCTATCTACTAGGCAGTGAATATATTTTTGTCTAATACGAAGGAAGGAGCAGTAAATATCTGGAAACCCAGCAAGGGTTGGGGGGAAGTAGCCAAGCTAAATTGCTGCCACCTCCTTGTGACAAATGTCCAGTGCGGGTACTCATGGTGGAGGGGATACAGATAAAATGGTTTGGAAAAGGATTTAAGTGAAAGCATCCCTTAAGGGAGCTGAGGAATGGGGTTCAGGGCTCTGACATCTGGTACAGCAGGGAGCCAATTCCCCCACTTTTATAGCTCCCAGCAACAGGATAGCTGGGACCAAGTTGGGGATTATGTGGAAATGATTAAGGAAACGATGATGACCTGCACTCTATAATTTATTTCTGTCCACTCTCAGCTATTTTAAGTGACTAAAGTTGCTGCCTAATTAAGCCACAACAATTGCCTCCTGTTTTTCTTTTGGCCTGGCTGGACAGTGTCACAACCTTTAAAAAAACCCAAACCCAACAAAGCCCAGACTACAGAGTGTATCGCCTTAAAGACAGATTTATTTTCCAGTTACAATGTGGTTCATTTAAAACCTATTTCACACAGTATCTTGTTCTTCCCTAATACTACCAGATGAGCTGATTTCATAATCAGACACATTGTCAGTATGTCACACTCTGCAGTTCAAAAAGTCAGATGCACTGTAAACAGGCTCATAGTGAGGCAGGCACTTTAGAACAAAGAGGCTACATGCAGAGTTGGGATGTAGAGGATAGATGAACTCAGTTTATATTATACAGAATAATACATGAGCCAATAGCTGTTATAAGGGCAAATTTCCTTTGAGGAAGGGATGTCTTAAGCATGGCATCAGAGTGCCCCTCAACAAACTCTAGCTGTCTGATCACTTCTTTGTGGATTACCCTTTTTAGACGTTGTGGGCTGTATTAGTCTAAACATTCTAGAGCAAATGTATATTTTAACTTGTTTTCATTTGATTTTGTGCTTTGTAGTTCAGCTTTCCCCAGTCTTTTAATTACCTCATAAAATGGCAAGAGGTGGTTCTGCATGTGTTGTAGACAAATGTGGAAGAGTAAAAATGAATGCAACCCACCCGCATAACCAAGTATCTACAAATGGTGTTGACGGTCATTTTATAGTACTAGCAGCAGGAATCTGAGTTAACATGGAAAATCATTTTGCTGGTCTGAAGTAGTCACTTTGGCTTACCTGTGGTTTCCCTGCCGATAAAAAGGATCAGCTGTTTCTTCTTCATAACATATCTGATTGAAGACATCTAGGGTCCTAGCTTTAGATCTTATGATTTCATCAAGCATTTATGTTATTGACCAATTTGAATATGTCAGTAGAAAGCCTTTTTCTAAAGCAGACACATTTGAAGTAGCCTAAATGCTTGCTATCATGAGGCTAGTGCAAACAACATCAGCGGTCCATAATTTCAATGATTACATTGCTGTCAGGAATATGTTTGTTGAAGAGAGCTTTTTTTTCTTATTTTTTCTTATTATTTTTAGCAAAGGTCTAGACTATAGTAATAATTGTAATATAATTACACCAACATACATTTACATATCATTTGCACTTAGATGAGCTTGAGACATTTTTCTTATCATCTTTGCCTCTGGGACCAAACTGTGCGATTGTGAAGACTCTGCTTTTGGAATGTAAAATAACATCTCTAAATTGCTATTGTTAAAATTCAATTTGCCTTCTTCAACAATACCTTCATTGAATAGGATGCTACATGCTAACTAGCCCTTATATAGGTGCACACTGGGGACAGAGAGAGAGTATTATTCTGTCAGGGATTCACAGTACACCTCTACCCCAATATAACATGACCCGAGATAACACAAAGCTGCGCTCCAGGGGGGCGGGGCTGTGCACTCCAGTGGATCAAAGCAAGTTCGATACAACGTGGTTTTACCTATAACGCGGTAAGATTTTTTGGCTCCCGAGGACAGCGTTATATCGGGGTAGAGGTGTATCTTAAAGAGGGCAGGGTGGCAAAGCCATTTCTCCATCACACTCCCTTCCACACACTCTAGCCATTGGGATGGGGGAGTGCTGGGATGGAGTTCATGAAAGCACTGAGAAACATCAGCCACCATATATGAATTGGATCCATACCAGCCTTGGTCACTTAAAGCCTAGTGGGGAAGGTTCGAACCACGCTGACCAAGACTCAGCACTTGATTTAATGTGAGGTTGACAATTAAGGATATGTCTACACCGTAACTGAAAACCTGCATCTGGTCCGTGACCACTAACGGAGGCTTGCAGAGCTCTGGTGAAGGGGCTGTTTAATTCCGGTGTCGATATCTGGGTTCAGGGTGCAGTCTTAGCTCTGGGACCCTCCCACCTCTCAGGGTCCTAAAGCCCAGGCCCCAGCCAAGCCTGAATGCCTCCACTGCAAGTAAATAGCCCCTTCGCCTGAGCCCCACAAGCCCGAGTCAGCTGACATGGACCAGACTCAGGGTTTTAATTGCAGTGTAGACATACCCAAAGACACCAGGAGTCAGATCAGAATTTTAGGGAGGTCAACCTACTAGCAACCTTAAAACATGTATCACTCACTCCCGTGTTAAGAAACATTATTTGCTGCTAGCAATCTTGTCAGCTAACAATCTGCCTCCAAACCTACCCTTTTTGGGGAAGTTAGGTGAAAAGGTGGTGTTAGCTAACCACAGCCATGCTTTGTGTTTGGCCCCATGACATCCTCAGTTCCCGAGGAATGGCATGGAGACATCATCTTCTGGCACTGAGGAATAAGGCATCCATCCATTCCAATGCTTCTAGGTCTATCACCCATTTTTGATTCTATTGATTACTCTTGGATAGATCCCAGAGGATTGTGGTGGGCAGCATTTCCTCACATCAAGAACTCTCACAAACGGCTTACTCCTGTGAATCTCTCATTTAGGACCTGATCCTGCAAGGGGATGAGCATCCTGAACTCCCACTGCAGGAGCAAGGACTGTTCTGATTTTGGTTGGGATTTTTATAGTGACCTGAAAGGTACATAATGTCGTAAACTCTCTGGTGACATTAATCCCCACCATGTGCAAAGCTTACTAATTATACACATGACTTTCTTATTTGTACTACATCTGCTTCCATTTCAAAGCACCTTTCCTTTTGTACTTAACTTTCAGTTTTGCTAGGAAATTCAAATAGTTTCTGTTTCAGCAACCACTAAAACAATTATTTGTATCACCTTTATTTCTGATTGATAACCGAGTTGCATATATTTACAGAAATGTACCCCAAGTTTAAATATAAAAATTGATGTTTAAATCTGTTCTTCACATTGGACTGAGGTTGTTGCTGATCATTTTAGTCCTGGAATTTATATGCATCTAAACTATTGCATACTGCATTTTGTTTTCTCAGTGATCTCTAAGTAACTGCTATAAAATCTACATTAAATTGTGATTTGAGACACTCGATTGAAACTGTTACCAACACTATATACCAGAGATTTTAAAATATGTTTTAAAGTAGTTTTCCTTTCAAAAATCTGCAATACCACCCTAAAAAGCTGCATTAGCATACTTATTCAAATGAGTCAGAATTATGTTCAAAGAACCAAACTCCAGATGTTCGGTTTTGAAGGGTAAAAGGTCTATGAAGTTCATGCTGAAAATCCAATAGGATCAGAGAACTAACAGATTCAGAGGCTCGTTAAAGATACTTCAGTGTGGGGGTGGTAGGGAATGGGTCAGTGTAGACTTAAATCAGAGGGATAGCATCAAAGAGTTGAAAGCATACTGTAAGTGAAGATTAGAGAATAGAGAGAAACAGGTTTTCAGGAAAGACAAATAATGTTTTTTTCCTCTACACAGACTACTGCTTCAATAGCAGCAGTTCTTGTTGCAGTCAGATCAAAACGTATATACAGTACATAGGGAAAAAATGAGCAAGACTTTAGAAAATAGTAGGGAACAATGCAAGATTTCCCTTACTTGGGGATGTTTTATGTTGTTTATTTCAGCAAACAGCAGCCTCCTATGTTTTATGAAAAATTCAAGCTGGAGATGACATAGCCAATGCATAAAAACAGCAAGAGACAGCGTCAATGGAACATAAAAGGAGCAGCTATTAAAAGAGAGAGGAGGAGGATGGTGTTGTTAGACTACAAGATTTAATGGACATGATAAATATAAGGAGATGAAGGCTGGTTCATTCCATCAGGAAGCTATCAAGGGAGAATGGTTCAGGACCATTAATAGTGATCACATACAGTAACAGCACTGAAAGACATTACTAAATATTAAAAGATTTTAGGGATAATAGGAACAGAGTACACCTACTTGATTTAGGCTTATAATTCTGAAAAATACCTAACTGTGAAGGAGTAGGTAGCTATAGGATATTCTGCAAAGCAAGTGAAGAGACAAAGAAGAACAGAGAAAGAAGGGAAATTCAAATGATTCCAATATCACAGTCTGGTTAATATTTTTGTAGAATGATCTCCATAACAAATCTTTATTTTATTGAATTTACAAATATTGAAACCATCACCTATATTTTTAAAAATCAATTTCTTGTTTATGCCACAAATACCTATTTAAAATGACTTGCCTTAAATGTATATCAGTGGGGAACTGACTGAATGCAGTGATAATCAGAGAGGGTCCCAACAATTTCTACATGGGGTCTGATTCTCTTTGCATCCTGGAGAATCAGGAGCAACTTCTCTGAACTCAGTGAAGTTGCACTGGTGAAAAGCTTGTGTGAGTGGGAAAATAATGAGATCTCTGTTTGTTGTTGCTTCATTTCACACTACTCTCTCCTTGCATGTTAAGAACAGAATACTCCTGGTACTTGTACTAGATTCTTTTGTCCTGTTTGAAAATGTTGTATTATCCAGTTGGGCTGATGTGATTAATTAACCCATCAGCTGGCTCAGCTGTCTGATAAAGAATAGTAGTTGCAAGCCACAGAATCTCAAGGATAACTTGAACTTCTCAAGGATCTTGTTCTGAAATTTCTCTGACAGATAAGTAACCTACTTGAATTTCAATGAGTTGAAAATCAAGTGGTTTTAGACTTTTTAATTTTTATAAGTAGAATTTTCATTCTGATAACCTTATAATTACACAATGTTCAAAATGTTCTACAAAGCATCTGCCCTTATTCTCAGAGTTACTAAATACAATTACTCCTTCCAAATCTATTACATGTGCTTAGAAATCATATTAGAGAAAAAATATTTTATGTCTGTTCATTTTCTGACCAATGATTCCCTTTCGTTTCCTCTAACTAAAACAACACTGCAGGGATATTTCATCAAAGGAAATTTCAGCAATATCTCAAGTTAAGCACATAATATAAAGCACCAAAATACCCTTGTTCAGCTGTTTGACAAGAATATTATACCTCCCATATTAAATATCACTTAATATTGTGCATCAATGTAACAATTCCACAATTGTGCTTTCTTTCAAACAAGGAAGTTCCTCCTCACGTGTGTCTCAGCAGTTAGTAATAAAGGCCCTAATTTTCAAAGATGCCATGTCCAGAGCTCTCAACTCTACCACATTATGCAGTACATCCTGCACTGCAGCTAAGTAGCAGCCTCACTATTCTGCAGTCAGGTCCAGTGTTCCTCAGGGCCAAGGACTGAGTGCTGGCTGGCCGATGGAAAGAGGAGGAAATGTTTTTTTGTGCCTGCCCCTCTTTCCCACTCTACAGAACCCAGAGCAGCCATATGATCAGGAGGGGAGCAAAAACACAGCTGGCCCTGAAGTGCTGAGCTCTTTCTATTCCCTCTTCCCCACGTCCTCACCTCTTTCTGTCAGCTCAGCAGCTCCCCTCATGCCTTGCCTGCAACTCCTGGGTAGTTCAGGAAAAAGCAAAGGTCTGAGACTCAGGATTTCCAGGTTCTGATCAAGGCTCTGCCACGAACTTGCTATGAGATCTTGAACTAATCACTCAGCTTCAAATTCTCAAAAGTGTTCCATTAATTTTGGCTGCTGCATGATTTTGAGGATCCCAACCTGAGACTCAAATTAGACCGAAAACTATTTCACACTTCTTAATGTTTTAACCTTAGTCCCTCCTGTGCTGAAAATTCCTCATTTGTGAAACAGGGATATTAATACTAAAAATACATAGCCACCTCACCGCTCAGATAGTGCCAAATTGGTCCCCTTCGTTACATACACATAACTCCCACTGAAATCAATAGGAGTTGCACTCCAAGAATCAATGCCAGAAGTTAATATTTGTTAAGTCTTTAGAGATCCTGGGATTCTGTAAGTGAAAATTATTATTAATTACGAAGGTTATGCTCATTAAAGGCTGTAAAGGTTTTTTTGTTTTGTTCAGAAGTGGCAGCCACAGCTTGTTAAAGTTGTGGTTTTGGTACAGTCAGACACTGGCATGCCAGCAAAGCACTAGGCAGACACTCCCCTCGGGGCTTAGTCTCAGACTTCCCTTCAACCTGTTTCCTGATGAGCAATGAAGATTCCCTCTGGGTCCTCCCAAAAGGAGTAGCAGCCCTGGGTGCACACTCAAACGTATGCTTCAGCACCTTCTTCCAAGGCATGCAGTCTGCCTTCCAAAGCAGGACAGCCACATGCAAGAGACATCATGTGTTCCACTTGACTCTTGAAGGCAAGCATGAGATAGGAGCAACCAGGCCAGATTTGAGTGGCACCAGGTCACAGCGCCGCTCAAATGTGCAGCAACTATAAAAAACACTGTGGCATATGTTAAAAGTTGCGGTTTCCACAACAAAATCATCTCCTGTTATTTTCTTACAGCCTTACACATTGATGAACATGGCCCTCAAGTCATTCTGCATCATATAATGCTGATATGTTGAAGTCCACAGTTGGCAAGTTATGATATGTGGGGGAACAAATGGCGAAAATTAAACAAACATATTTTACTTGTAAGAAAGCAGCTTCTTAACAGTCCTCTCCAGTTTCTCATACAGTTGTTTCCCAAGGAAAGTTTTTCATCAGCAGTTTACTTTTCATTTTCGATACACAGAGCCTGATTCTCCTCTCACATTACTGTAAATGAGGAGTTACTCCATTGAAGTCAGTGGTGTAAAATTGACATATTAGGCTGGGAACCTATATCACAGTTAGAGTCACTTATACAAACAAAATAAAATGTAACATTAAAAATAATTAGTTTTGTAGAAGCCATCCGTTTTTTACCCCCACTTGATATTATTTTCATTTTATTTCCTGAGTTTAAATCTGCATATCCAAAAAGCAACAAATAATCCAATATTATGTACTCGGTAATTATACAGAGTATATTGCATTAGCAATAATTCTCTACTAGATGAAAAATAAAACCAAGCAAAACAAAACAAAAAAAAAAGGATGATAGCAATTGCTATTTAGCTCTAAGCCATGATGTTTTTATGCAAGTGAGTGGGAAAACTTGTCATTTCTGACATCAAAACAAAGATATCTAGTTCTGCTTCAAGTAACTCTGCAGAGTAGAGTATGGCCAGTGCTCTAAGACCACAATCCTGGTTAAACATACATAAATGCTTAACCTTGAGTGCTTCAGTAAGACTACTCACATGGGTTTATTCACATGCTTAAAGTTAAGCATATGCGTTTATGTTTTCAGGATCTGGGCCCTAAATTGTAAATTACTTTAAAAGATGTAAACCCTCCTTCTTCTGGTTTGGGCAGAATGACTTCAGCAAGGATGTGCAGCAGCTGGAAACATAGAAGACCAACCCTAGTGTGAAGGAATATTGGATGGCATTTAACTGAGATTGCTTGATGTATGCCTTCAGCCCCCTTTTAGCCCCTTTTCTCTCCTGTTGTAAGTTCTATCAGAATCAAGCCCACTCTCCTATTACAACAGAAATGTGATTTTTTTAGTGTTTGGGCATAATTAGGGTGGAATATGATGAATAATTATTGTTTTGACTAATGAAAACATATCATCTCTTTTGCATTCCCCCCAGCTCCCTAGAGTATTATATTCCTGCTGTTAAATTTTCAAGAGTCTCCATTTTTCTATGTACAGGGAAATATCATTTACTATTATCAAAGCCTCTGAAATTTCTCCCAGAATGTTGCCTTTGTTAAACGATTCATGCACAAACTCTTCAGCTTCTCCAACATTTCTTCCCACCAGTTCATTCTGGTTTCTAGTTAAGAATTCTGGGAACATACTGTACATAACCATTTGAGTTTAGTTACAACCACAAGAGGATATTTAAAGTTATTCTTAACTCTCCTAATGGATCTACTGGCATATACCATGTGTCCAGCCCTTTGAAGGAGCCTCTGGAATAGTGAAATTGCAGCTCCTGAATAGAGCCATATAAAAAGTAGCTTCATCATTGGATTAACCAGGAGGGGAAAATATTTATTTTCACAGAATTTGCAAAAGGTGAATTTGTGGTTTCATGTCCAGTTTTTTGCTTCACATTGTTAGACAAAAAATAAAAGTAGAGATGGACCCAAACCAATCCCCTGGATCTGAACATCCTTAATCTCCAGAGGGACTTGGAATTCAAAACCACATCCAAATTTCATGAACAGACTATCTCTATAACATTCAGGATCCAAGCACCACCTAAATTATGGGTAGGCAAGGGGAGGATAGAGTACCTTTATCCAAATTTTGCATTCCTGGCTCTTCTCCAAACAGTTATTAATATATAAGAATGGCCTTTCATCTTTGCAAATCCATCTCCACCATTAGCATGACTAGTTATATTTGCTGGTAGAAACAGATCCATTAGAAATGAAAACCAGGTATAGTTAGAAAAATCTAAATATGCAAATTCCACCAAAATCCTAGAATTTGTTGAACCATTTCAACTAAACTAAGGACCAAACTGAATCTTTTGCTTGAAATTCAAGCAAAGCAGCAAAACAAAACAAAACTTTCCTGTGGTTCAAATATTTAGATAACCCTGCAGTATTTATTATTATTTCCATTTCTTGCCTCTGTATTTTTATATGATCAGAAGAGGAAGTGAAGAAATACATAAGGAGGCAGCAGTGTCTAATGATTAGAGCCGCAGACTGGGATACAAACAATATGGGTTCTTTTCCTGGCTATGCTATTGATTTGGGCAAGTCACTTAACCTACTGTGCTTCATCTACCCCATCTGTTAAATGGGGCAAATTATACTTATCCACTTAGGTAAGAGCAATCTGTCATTACTATAGAACAAGAAAGATTGTTTATGTGATACATCCACTATGAATATAAGCAGGAAATAGTAATACCAGAAATATGTGATCTCCAATGGATCCCAATCCTGACTTTCTCTGGACAATCCACAATAGCAAACTCTCTGCTTTCTCTTTAAGTGTTTGCAATATCAAGTTCCAGTTCAGCAAACTAAAGTGGTTTGGATAGCATCACAAAAATTCATCACGCTCAAACCCCAATCCTGCCAGGAGCTCTGCATAGGTGCTGAGGCCTTCTTGCATGGAACTATTTGCAGGTTAAGGATGATTCACACATTAGAACTTTTGTGAATTTCAAAAAATTACAAAATATGCTCAAAATATCCCAGGAATTAATGTGAAATTACCAAAATATTAGGTGAGAACAAGAAGGTGGCAGTCCTGTACTGATCAGCATACTGCTGCACAGGAAACAGCATTTAAATATACATTTGGTAATTGATGTAATATTAGAAGGATCATGGCTTAAAGTTCCTTGCAAACAACAAGCTGGATCCCATTTAGGTAAGATCTCAGTGCAGATCTCTACCCTACACACCACAGTCTCTCCACTCCTTCAAGCATAGCAGACAGCTCTCTCGCCCAGGAGCCTGTACAGAAGGAGATGGTGAAGACTATGGGAAGGGTTGGATAGGACTGAGGGTTGCTATGGAGATTCTTCAGAAAAGATAATGTCGTCCAGCCTCCCGGTGATCTGAAGACACCTTAAGTTCAACCAGCTGCCATACAGGGCTACCGAACTGCAATACAAGCCTCCTGCAGATTCCCTGGGAGCTAAGTGTGAGGACAGGTCCTGTGGATGGTTTGTTAAGGGGCAAACAATGCTCCCTTGACAGACTGATGTTGGGGATTCTGGAGAGGGATCCTTGCAAATTCCCACCCCCTACTTAATCCCCTTACAGTTAATACAATGTGTCAAACAACAACTAGAGCTGAATTTGTGTGAAAAGTTGTAAAGCAGTGCTTTTATCACCACAATTTTTTAAGGAAAATATCTGGCAATTGAAAGATCTATACATAAACTTGGGAGCTGATAACCAATTTAAATCAGAAATATGTTTCTTTAAATAAGAAAGTAGACAGGGTTACATGCCAAAAGATACTGTATCCATTTGGGAATACACATTGGTGATTAACTTAATGGGTCACTGGATGCAATCTTTTCTTCATATACATGAAGCTGATAAAGCACTTATCTGAAAGCAAAGACTTCTGAAAGAAAGTAGCCCAGGAATGACATTTGTAGGTAGTTCAGCACATCCTGCACTGCTTTTAAATTGAATATATTTTCATCTCAAATGAATTGACAGTCTCCCATAAAGAGAGTTGATTAATCATAAAAAAATCAGACCCCAGAAAAATCAAATCAAACACACCCGCTTTATTTATTATAAAATATTCTTTCTGTTGTCAGTCAATAGACTGCATTAAGACGGCATTATAAGCCTAATCCAATTCCATAAACAGAATTTATAAAAGGAATTAAAGTTTTCTAATATGCCATTCTCCCATGCTACATAGGTGTCTTAATTTTACTTAACCTACTTTCAGATATCAATAGCATCCAGTAATGGCACATTCCTTTCTAAATCAGTTTAAAAACAGATACATTATAGATAGTCATTTTTTCCAAGTCTGTGTATTAAGAAAGTTAATGTCTCCAGGATTTGTATCGAAGATTTGAAATTTGGCACAGGGGTAAATTCTGGGATCTGAGAGATGCCTTTTGGTGTTCTCATGAAAATCTGTTCAGATTTGGGAGAGTTGTAAACTGCTAAAAGACACCATTTTCAGTCTAAAAATGTAAAACAATGTGTGAGCCCAATTTATGGAAAAAGTAAGATCTAGGTAAAAATGATCATTTCAAGGTGCATTTAACAAAATCAGCATGGTGTACTTCTGCAAGCCACTGTAAAAAAAAATGTACCCATCACTCCTGATTCAATAGGAATTCCACAACGTTTTCACTGAACTAAGCCCAAGACTAATAATAATAATAAGTTGACAACAGCTTGAGGTTAAACAAAAGTAACGTGCATTTTACTTTTCCATTGTTAATAACTGCAGATATGGGAAGAATTTAGAGCTCTCCAGCACACGGAGAAAATGGAGGCAAAAGTGGTGATATGTTACAGTTCAAAGAAGAAAATATTGCTTAAATATGAAATTCACACACTGTGCAGAGGAGCAGTAAAAGAGCTTCAAAAGAGGGTTTAATAAGTATGTCGGACTTGAGCTAGCCCCCTGTACAGGGGTGGATTTAGGAGAGAGAGAAGGTCTGTGCCAGATGCTATGGAACACTTAAGCCCCTGCAGGCAACTCCATCTTCAACCCAACCTTCTTGGCCACAAAGGTTGCCCTGGCATGGAACAAGTATGATTCTTATACAGGGGTTGGATTTAGGGATGCAAAATCTTTGCTAGATTCTGAGGCAAGCTCCATAGAAGGGTGAGATCAGGTGAGGCTGTGGTAATGGATGGGGCAAGATGCTTTGGTACTCCTCCTGTGTTAGGGTGGAGATCAGAGCTGGTTGGGAATCTTTCAACTAATTTTTTTTTAATGGAAAATGTTGATGCATGAAAACCTAAACTTTTTGCAGAAACTTAATGGTTTTGGCAAAAAAACTTTCTTCAGATACAGGATGGAATTTCTGTTCAGAGAGCTCCACCCTTGGACAGCCCAGAGCCCCATGGTTAGGGTGCTCTTCTGGGAATTGACACATCTTGGTTCAAGATTCTGCTCCAAATCACAGGTACATGAACCTGGGCCTCCCACATCCTAACTGAATGGCTTTTCTGGAGTTGATCTCCCTCTCTCTCATTTTCACTCTGCAGTGAAACAAAAACATTTTTTTTAAATAAAACAGATTTCTTGTTTTCTGGCCAATGGGGAGGGGATGTTCAGGCCAGAGAGTTCTGCTTCAGCCATTGCATAGGAGGAAAATTCTTTCCCCTAACTCCTCTTTGCAGAGTACCCAGTCTGAGCCTTGTGATGAGCATTGTTCCTTCGATTTCTCCCTCAGTGATGGGCTTGAGTGAGGTTTACCATAAGTTGTGTTAGGCTTCTCATGAGCTCTCTGTACTGGGCAAATTTCGCCCTACAAGGACATTTTTGTAAGTCTAAGAGTTGAACACTGTATATACAAAGTAGGGTGACCAGACAGCAAGAGTGAAAAATTGGGATGGGGTTGGGGGTTAATAGGCACCTATATAAGACAAAGCCCCAAATATCGGGACATCCGGTCACCCTAATACAAAGTGACAAAACTGGGTGGTAATTTCATTCCCACTGATTTCATTGCCACTACAAGATTCTTCACTATTAACAGAGACTTCTTGATGGCTCACAGCCCTTGGAAACATTATTTCTTTTGGAAATAATGGTGAATGCATTTTGCTATGGTAAACCACATTAATTGTACTCCTTTATCACATAATGGAACAATTAACTTGTGTCGCCACTGTAGATAATTATTTGAAATACTTCCAAACAGCAGAACACATTGCTCCTTTTAATATGGTAGTAGACAACAGCAGATTACCTGGCAATGTGAAAAATGTGTTCAATCCATTTACCTCATTTTTATCTTCATCAGTTACTAATAGCTTTAGCAATTAGGCTAAGATTGCACCTTATACACAGTCCTGTGGAACTACTGAAATTCTTTGCCTCAAAATAGGAGTGCTCAATCCCTTGTGTGTTTTTCATGAACGTGGACGATTGTTTTTTTGACAATCAGCAGTTACCACATTTGTACTCATTACAAAGCAGATGGAAATCATTCATTTATAAAAACTACATAAAACTTTCAATGGCAACCCTAACCCCTTAAGTAATTTTTTAGGGAGAAACATCAGACTGGGACAAGACCACAGATGACAAAGTGTCTCTCTGGTTCAATTTAACATGATTAAATAAGAGCGTAGTTTGTCCTTACCAACTCCCGATGGCCTTATTGCAGCTAAGACAACAGATGTTTTGTCACCACAGCTAGTCACATGTTGCTATTTCACTCTGGTGAACACAATTTGAAAACAAGATAATGAGGTGATCTGCAACAAACATGTTTGGTCCCCTATGGCTGATATTTCTTTGCTGATGTCATTTATCCTTCATTGTTAATTAAATGAAAACAAGTGGAAATGACTTTTTCCTGTGTAACATATCCTGAAATATTATGGTGTAATGTTCTGTAGAAATTTGTTTTTCTGAATGCTCAAGTTCGAGTGATGAACCCGCAAATTTGTGCTGACAGTTTAAAACATCACCAGAGATACTGTATGTATTATGGCTCTTTCACTCATTATTACAAGCAATATTTGAACAATTGTCTGTTCCTAATATGTCCTAAAATAGGGAGCAGGGGGGAGTAGTGTATATGATATATATCTTAGTGGCTCACAAACGCAATCATTAAATTAAAGGAAAAAACAAAACACAAAAACCCACATGCGTATGACCATCATTAAATCAATTAGACTCCTATGTGCATATTTAGATGCCTGTGAGTGGGATTTTCAATGACCAACTAAGCACCTGTTTCTGAAAATGTTGGCCAGTGTTAATAGCTGGGCTTATTTTACCACATGCATTAATATTAACCTTTAGAGAACAGGCAATTCAACAACAATATTAAAGACCTAATGAGTCTCCTAGGAACTCAGATGCCTGCCTATAATTCTCCAGGAATATCCTTAGACTCAGGATGTTTTTAACATACCTTCCCCTCACCCTCATCTCCATCTCCTCCTTGTTTTTGTTTTTTTTCTTCTATGCCCACAATGTATGTTATTTATTGACCACCCAGTTTTGAAGCAGTAAAATTTCTTTAATTTTCTCCTTTGGCTTTTTGGCATTTTTTTTCCTAAGAAGAGTAGTTGCTTCGATTCAAGTGATTTAAATTTTCTGCTAACGTTTAGGAGGCTTCAGATGAAAATCTGCAATATGTGATTCTTCAAAGAGTCAGGAGCTTTTGCAATATATGGTCATTATTAGGCCTAGCAAAAAAAAAATCTGTGATAACCATTTTGCAACATGAAATAGTTTTTTCAATTAGAGAGACTTTTTTGCAAAAAGTGTCTGCTTTCATAGAAAATTTTAATTTTTCATTGACAAACCAAATGCTCAAAAAATGACCAAGAAATAAAAATATTTTCATTTGTGGACCCAGCTGTGGTGCCTCAGTCGGAATTGTACTTCAGTTTCCTCGTGTCTCCATTCACCTCTATGAACGGGGCTCTCCATTCAGACTTGCATGTCTTCAACCTCTTTTTACCATGAGAGGAGACTCTGGCACAATGGGAAATGTAGTGTGATAAGATAGCCTGGCTTATAGAGGACCATGACAGCATGAGTCACCCAAACTCCAACTCCAACTCCCATGGCAGCTTTTCCAAATCAAAAAGTTTGTTTTTTGTCTGAGATATTTCATTTTTTGATTTTTTTGCCCAAAAGTCCACATTTTCTAATCACTTCTAATCATTACCCAAGACAGTTAACCTTTTCCTCACTGCTTGATCTGTGTTGTCCACTAGCCTCAGAAGCAAGAAGCATTTTCATGGGCTCAAGTAGGGTTTATGTCATCTGGTCTTTACTAGTCAAAAAGACATCCCTTTCTTTCTCTACGAACCACAGACCTGCAAAATTCCATTACTTTTGTGAAAGATAAAAGTTTAAACTTTGGCAGCCAAAATTGATAATCCGAGTACCCAGGTATTAAGGACAATGAAGCATCTGAAAGAAGCCCTGGAGAAGGAACTCATGGCATAATAAAGTTTCAAGTATGTCACTCATATTAAGATGTCAAAAATAAATTAGTGAAGGTAATTATTATTAATTATTTTTATGCAAAAGAGTGCCAAATGCTTTTTGGACCATATAGAAGCACATGCCCTGAAAACCTCACAGCAGTAAAATTGCTGTTACTCAGTACAGATGTGCACATATCTTGATAGGAAAAGAGAGATGGAGAACCTTAGAAAAAAATCAAAACCCTTGAGGCATCAGTGAGAAAAGAGCAGCTCAATCCTACTGCATGTTGCTAACAGTTAATAGTACATTTATTTAATAGGGTACTATCACATTTAAATCTTGTCAATTAAAAGAAAAAGAGAAAGTTAAAAGTAGTTTCAAGAGCAGCATTTGCGCCTGAGTCATTCCATGCTGCCAGATTTTACAAACTTTTTTTAAAATGACTTTCTCTCCTCTTTTGCTGTGTGACGAATCCAGAGAAATAACAGGGAAACCACTACAGACACCGTATAAAGAAACTGAAAAACTAGAGAACAATTTTTTCTGGATTCTTTCAGTTATGACAATGTTCGGTGTCACTTGTAACAATGGTAGGTTAAAGAATTATCAGCCAGAAATGTAATGCTAACATTGAATCACAGAAGCTATTATACCTTTAAATTGACTACCAAATCAGTCCCAATTTGTATGGAATGTTGCTGCAAAATCATCTTCAGAGTGGCAAAAGAAGTAAGATGAATCTCGATGGGATATTAATGACTCTATCTAATATCACGGAACAAGGTGGAGGTTTTAAGGAGACCAGAAGAAAAAGTGAATTAGCATATGAGGGCAAGAAATCCCTTCCTCCCCCTCCCCCCCCAGCCTGAGTTCAACATTGCAACTCATCTAGAGAAAGTTTGCAGGGACTGAAGGAAAAAAGAATCCACATTCAGGCAAGGGTGGTTGCAAAAGTATTCCATCCGAACAAGTTGTGAGTTACTCACAAAAAACAAACCTTTTCAGGGACAACATGTGACAGGCATGTAATCGTGTTATTTAATGCACTACTGGAAAGCACTCAGATGCTAAGTGATGAGTATAGTATAAGAATAGAGCAGAATAGAATACATCAAACACCAGACTCCCTGAGACAATTCAGAGGATCACCCACACTGAAGTCTGCACATAGACTAAATTTCAAAACAAAGAATTCCTATCTCAATATTTTTTTCAAGTTCTGAAACTTTAGCGTGGCAAAGAAATAGAATGGTATTAGGTCTCTCAGTTCCATTTTGTGGTGTTCAGGGCCAGGTCCTGCAAGGTATTAAGCTCTCACAAACCATTTCCACCCACTGGCAACAGTGGAAGTTGAGGTTATACAAAACCTTTTAGAATCAGGTGCTCTACTTCTTGTTTCATAGCAATTCAGCTCAGAAGCAACGACACATAGAATCATAGGACTGGAAGGGATCTCGAGGGGTCATCTCGTCCAGTCCACTGCACTCATGGCAGGACTAAGTATTATCTAGACCATCCCTGACAGGTGTGTCTAACCTGCTCTTAAAAATCTCCAATGATGGTGATTCCACAACCTCCCTAGGCAATTTATTCCAGTGTTTAATTTCGCTGACAGTTAGGAAGTTTTTCCTAATGTCCAACCTAAACCTCCATTGCTGCAATTTAAGCCCATTGGTTCTTGTCCTGTTTTCAGACGTTAAGAAGAACGATTTTTCTCCCTCCTCCTTGTAACAACATTTTATGTACTTGAAAACTGTTATCATGTCCCCTTTCAGTCTTCTCTTTTCCAGCCTAAACAAACCCATTTTTTTCAATCTTACCTCAGGTCATGTTTTCTAGACCTTTAATCATTTTTGTTGCTCTTCTCTGGACTTTCTCCAATTTGTCTACATCTTTCCTGAAATGTGGCGCCCAGAATTGGACACAATACTCCAGTTGAGGCCTAATCAGAGCGGAGTAGAATGGAAGAATTAATTCTTGTGTCTTACTTACAACACTCCTGCTAATACATCCCAGAATGATGTTTGCTTTTTTTGCAACAGTGTTACACTATTGACTCATATTTAGCTTGCGGTCCACTATGACCCCCAGATCCCTTTCTGCAGTACTCCCTTCCTAGGCAGTCATTTCCCATTTTGCATGTGAGAGGTTAGTGCAATGGTAAATTGCACATACAACTAACATAGTTTATATGCCAGGTAAATATAATTGTTTAACATTTTCCAGCTAAAACAAAAAAAGATTTATTTATTTTTTAAATAAAAGTTAGCATTGTTTTAATAAGCACATACGACGTCCATATGTTCTGATGACCACACTCATCAGGCTGTGGGGTCTCTTTTCCTGAAGTATAAACATAGCATGGAAAATAAAGTGTTAAGAGAATTCTGTACATATTAATACAGCACCATCAATGGGATTCTTGCTATGCAACACAGACAGGACAGAAAATGAAATGGTCAGGCCACAGAGAGAAAGGGTGGTTCTGTGGTATACTTCTTTGAACTTCAGTGCTGCAGCAGACTCCAAGACACATACAGAACAGCAGTGGTTCCCAACCTTTCCAGACTACTTGCATGAGTCTGATTTGTCTTGCATACCTCCAAGTAACACCTCACTTAACTACTTACTTACAAAATCAGACATAAAACTACAAAAGTGTCACAGCACACTATTACTGAGCAATTGCTTATGTTTTCACTTTTACCATATAATTATAAAATAAATCAATTGGAATATAAATATTGTACTTACATTTCAGTACATAGTATAGAGCAGTATAAACAAGTCACTGTCTGTATGAAATTTTAGTTTGTACTGACTTTGCTACAGTTTTTTATGAAACTAGGCAAATATCTAGATGAGTTGATGTACCCCTGGAAGACCCCTAAGTGCCCCCAGGGATACACATATCCCTGGTTGAGAACCTCTGCTGCCCAGTGGCTGGAAGAGGTGGGCATCACTAAATAGTCATACATTATGTCTATTTCAAGCAGCACTAACTTCACTTTGGTGGGGTTGGATACACTGAAGAGGAAATGCCAGTCAAAAGCAACATTGCCCCCAATGCAAGCTATGCTGCCAGTGCTGGAAGGAAAATGTTCACCTTGTTTTACATTTTCCAACTAAAACAGCAGGGCTGCTACTAGGAGGTCATATCTCTGTACCAGATATGGACTGGATACAGAGCTTCCTTCTCAAAGAGATACACCATATCTGTCTTCTAAAAGATCCTTTAATGGTGGAGCCCCAAATAGATGATGTGAGTTTAAGTTAAATAAGTTACACATGGCATCTTGTTGGTGATGCCTCGAGGTCGAGGATGATCTCTTTCATGGGTTTTATTTTTCATTGGTCCTTTGTTGACTGAGAAGTCCAATTCTTGAGCCACAGGCTCATTGGCAGACATTGCAGGTGGTCTGGGACAAGATTACTGTGTGACTGTTGTCTTTCCTTTCTTTTCTGGCATTTTTCTCTGACCAGCACAAGGTGATTTTCCTTAAAAGTGGATGTTCTCTCTCTGACAAGTCTTCTCCAGTTATCGCTATCCCAGGCTGCTCTCTCTCGGTGTGTGGTATCAATGCCACATCTCTTGATGTTTATCTTGAGGGTGGCTTTAAAGCATTTATTTCAGCCTCCTGGTCCTTTCTCCTTTGGTGAGCTGGGCATACAGCAGCTGTTTTGGTAAGCTTACATCAGGCATGAGCACACAGTGCCTGCTCCACCTCACCTGGTGCTGGATAATCAGGGTCTCAGTACTGAAGATGTTGGCCTCTGTGAGGACACTGACATTAGTGCGATGATCCTCCCACTTTATGTTGAGGATCTTCCAAAGAAAGTGCTGGTGCTGGCATTCCAGGTTTTTCAGGTGTTTTCTGTGGATCACCCAAGTCTCACAGCCATAGAGGAGAGTTGCGATTAGCACTACTTTAAAAGGCCTGCACATTGAATTCTGTGCTGAATCTCGACATCTATGTCTGCCCTCTGTGAGAGATGGCTGCCACATGGCATCACCTAGTGGCTGAATAGTATAATACCGTTTAGCATTCCACTACATTGCCCCCTTTAAAGTCTACATTCCGACCATTTACAAAACACTCGCTATCAGGCTATCTTGCAAGTTCAGTACAGATCATTTTGTTAAGTGTCTCTGAATCATAATGGTTTTCTAACTACACAATCTGAATGCATAACAGCTCGGTTATCTGGCTGTCCGTTAGCTGCAACAACAAGTTGTGATAGGTTTGAAATTTTTTGAGTTGGCTTATTTTTTCTGCATCTGCCATCCGTAGAGTTTGCTCTTTTGATTGTTCTTTCTGAGGAACAAACTGGTTTCTGTTGAACTCTCCACTGTCAGTGTTGATCACATATGATCTGGGTGCTGAAATCTTTTTCTTTTACAACAGTTAGAGTTCTCTATCCTTTCTCTCCATCCAGTTTGACAGAAACACAGACACTTGGTTCTAGACCAGGAAGTTCTCTGAGTGTCATCTGTTGTGAAAGTGTTTGTAAGCTCCTTTTGCCTTTTTATCTGATTTGGCTACTCTCTTCATGTCTGGCCATTTTGGAGGTAGGTCTTTTTCCAAAGTCAGTTATCTTCCCAGCAGGAGTTGTGCTGGAATATATCTAGTAGCTGCTATTGGTGTAAATCAGAAGAGCAAGGAATGGATCTTCCTGCAGTAGGGTTTTCTTGGCTATCTGTACAGGTCTCTTAGACTCTTCATTCACTTGTGGGTAATGTGGGCTGCTAGTAATATATTCAAAATCATATTTAGTTGTAATTACTTAAATTCTGCTGCAGTGAATTGTGGTCTGTTGTCCATCACTAATTGTTCATGAATATCATAATGAGCAAGACATGTTATGTCTTTCAAGTACAGTATTTCTATATACCTGAAAATTAATCCACTACGATCAGGGAATGATGTCCTCTGAATTCACACAAATCTGCAGCTAGTCAACTCCCGGATCTGTCTAGCAGAGGTGTTGTTATTAAAGATTCTTAGTGCTGTGCTGGTCTATTAGTTCTGAAATATTCCATTCCATTACAGGCATGAAGCCAGGTTTTGGCATTTGGACAGGCCAAACAGTTATACTCCTGCTAATCCTCAGCCTTTGCACAATTTGAAACTCATGTTCTTTCCCAGATCCACACTGCCACAGACTATATCTCAGAAGAGAAGATGCAGTACAACAATTCCAGTCCAGGAGCCATCTGTCTTTTCTTCCCTTCTCTGTCTCTGTTATGAATCCAAGTGACAAGCATATCACCGATTACAAATATTATTGGAATAAACAAGAAACCAATTATTTCTGACCAGGCTAATGCCAAAATAGCTGAACTTCACAGAAATAAATGATCTGGGAAAGCTAACATATAGAATAGAAACTTTTTAAAAGTAACATTAGATTTGTTAAACCTCTGACATTTGTAGTATCAGCTTTATTCAAATATACACTGGGTATTGCAACATGTTAATGGAGCACCAGATATTCTCACTCAGGAACTTTTATGATCTACTTAAGTGTCAAGTTGCTTGTAACATTTCTTTTCCATATTGTTCTACATTATTTCATTACCATTTTTTCCACTATTCGGTGTCACAATATTTACCATGAACTGGAAAAGTTGTTTGATAGGCTTGAAAACAGATGGGAAGAACTTTCATGATAATGGAACCCAATCATTTTCAAGTTAATGTAGGTCATAAATGTCCTCATGTGAAGAAATGTGTGCATTTTACCCCAACATACCTCATTACTAAGATATTCTGCTTTGAACTCATTTTAGTTGTGGGGGGAAATATAACATGGAATAAACAGCAATTGTAATGATCATTTATTTTATCTCTTGCCCTTTTCTTGTACAAATGTGTAGCAACAGAACAATTGTACTTGACTTATTACTTGACTGACTGTAAAGCAGAATGTGGGTATCTTGCAAATTTCAGTCTCAATTTTCCCTTTCCCTATTTGGATTTCTCAAGCAATCTGAAATGCTTGTTTTCAGTTAGTTATTGAAATAATTAGATGCTGGTCTTCCAGCATAGCCTTTTGCAGAAAAAAGTACACAGAGCTTTTACTCATGGCATAAAAATAGCAAAATGATAGGCATATAGTCTTCAATCTTTTTAAAAAAGCTGTTCTTTTACCATATGTCAATTAATGCAGCAATAAAGGTATGCACAATAATTCTTATTCAGAGTATAGAAAATGTTGTTTTTTTAAAACCACATTTTTGTAGGACCAGACGAAAAATTTATTTTTCTCCCTTCCTTCCTTTGCAATAACAAAGGGCAGTTTCTGTAGATGGAAAACTCATTTCATTGGGGAAAAAAGCTGTTTTCCTTGACAAAGTTTTGAACTTCCTGCTGGGAAAAATTCACCTCAAATTCATAATTTTATCCAGGGATGTGATTTCATTATTTTCACCATAAAAAAACTTGTCTCATTGGCAAAAGAAACCTCTATTAAATTCCTGTATATCAAATTATTAAAATTAAGCAGAAATATCAGTTTTCGCATGTAAGTACTTGTTAAGTAAAAACTGGTCATTTTTTACAGCCCAGTATCAAACAACTATCTCTAACCTTTAATAGATACAAAGATGGAAATAATATTGGGATATACCTTTACTTTTTATAAACATATTGTGGTTATTCAAGCAGGTGCATCTCCATTAATTTCAGTGGATTTTTGCTTGAACAGAATTTGATCATTTCCCTCCATTTTAAAGGGTGGTTCTATGCTGAAATAAATTTATAAAACATAGACTTTGTGAGGTTCTTGTGACCCAAAGACCTCTTGATGGCAACTAGCAGAGAATACAAAAGTACATAAAGGTTACAGGGATCCCCTGGATCTGGGATTTATATACTAGTTCACCAAAGAGTGTCATATAAGGTCTCTACTGAAAGCCTCTCTCACACTGGTCAGGGTCACCATAATCTTTATGAAAAGTAAGGAGATATGTATTTAAATTAGAAATTATGTTCTTCACAGCTTTGATGTTAAAGAGGGGGACTGGAAGCACTTTATGTTGAGTCTTGGCAGAGGAGGTGACACGCTTTAAGACAGGTTCCACCATAGAGGAGGTAGGAGACTTATCTCCCTGGCTGATCACTGTGTATTGTGTATCTTACAATGGAAGTCTCTTTGCATACTGAAACAAATTATAATGAAGAGATTGCAGAGACTTCAGGAAAAGAAATTAACAGGAAAAGTTGAACAGCAGGGAAGTAGGAGGACCCTGTTTACAGGTGAAGAGCAAAGGACTGGTCTAATATGTCTAGAGGTAAAGAGAGATGTCCTGGCATCCTTCAGCTGGGTAGACAAGCTGCCAGGGGGCTTGGTTTTATGAAAGGAGTGTCTCAGCCATCCTGGTTGAACAATGCTGTGAGGAGGACTTTGGGTCAGCAGCACCTTGTTAGATATGAGGGCATCTTGTTAGTTAAATTTAGGCTCTAGAATGTGTGTTATGATTTTGTTTTTATGTAATCATTTGTTTTAAATATTTCTGCTTACTATCATTTGAATCTCTGTACTTTGCTAAATAAAGTTAGAGTTGCTTTCTCTATAAGCAGATATAAGTACTGTATGGTAAGCGGAGCTGTGTCCTGCATTGTATTTAGTAAGCTGTGATGTACATTGCTTTGGGAACAGAGGATCTGGAAGTTCTAGGAGTGTCTTGTGAACCCGGAGCTGAGCACTCCAGGGAACTACTCAGAAGACTCGGGGTTTGGATTGTGCCAATTGCTTACCTGTGGAATGACAGGGTAAGGTGGAGAGAGGAATGTTTGTGTTGCTTGTGCCTGGCGGACTGAGGGAACTGATCCCTGGCAGGCGCAGAAAAGGTTTCCTCATGCTAAAGCCAGGTGGTATTGATGTGCCTCCCAACCCTGGATACCTCCAGGAAGTGTCACGGTTGTATGATTATTACCTTTAAATTATTTCCCTGTCAAATGTGCTCCGTTAGCAAGATAAGACTCCCTCCCTCCCCCACAAAGTGGTAGTACTGAAAACTCAGATTGAATTCAGCTAACTAAGCTGGGCTCTTTCCAGTTCTTGTATCATCACTAGTTCTACAGGGCAACTTATACCCTCAGCTACACCTGTGTAACTCCATTTTCTTCAAAGGGGTTGTACTGGAGTAACAGATTGGAAATTAATAAACAATTCTGTTGTTGCCCCCAGATGGAACAGAATCTTCAGCTCACTCCTTCTTAGCTACATGAGTTATGCCGTGCTGAAAGGAATTAAGTAGCAAAAACTTATTGACACCATTCCAGTCAGCAGATATGACTCTGAATACATGCAAGAAGCAGATCTTGAGTAAACTGGTGGCATTTATGTATATCACTTTTCAGAACAGATCTATACTTTAACACTTGTCCAACTGGACAAGGCTGATGCACTGTCCAAAGGAAATACACTTGGGCAAATTCTGTTCTCTTATGCACCAGTCAAGATCAGGAGTTACTTCATTGAATGCAACAAAATTTCTCTGGATTTATACCTGTGGATCTTAAAGCAGTAATTGGCCCTGTATGTGAAACTTTACGATAACTAGGGATGTCTGATGTGCAAACTTCAGAACATTTGGACTTTCGGTAGGGATCAAATAAGCACACAAAACTTCAAATATTTATTGAAAGTTTATCTGAACATTTGGGTATCTCCACTCTTGTCTGTCATACACCATAAACTTGCTGTAATCCATCTCACAGTACACAAGACAGAACTCATTTGTAATTTATATAGAGAGAAATATTTGCAGCTGAGGGACACAGACATTCTAATTCTCCTTAGTTCTCTAGGTTCCTGATGGAAAAAACATAAGTGGGCTAGGGTCATCTCACAAGGGCTCCCTAAATCCTGGTCTGGACTAGGCGATCATGGAAGGGAATAATGACGATACTACATGAGCTTATTATCAAATATACATGTTGTCACCATGAAGAGAGTGCTGACAGATGGACAAATGGGGATATAAAATACCATGTAGTCTCCTCTCTTTCTGCACTGCCCACCTTTTGGCTGGTATTTCTGTGACACTGCTCCAATATGTGTCATGCAGCAGCAGGAAGCATGTGGCACAGTGGGTTCTAATGAATACAACTAGATGTATAAACTGATATAAACCACTCCAGAATGAAAAAAATATATATAAAAATAGAGCCTAACTGGCTGTAAGAATAATAGAAATGTAGGAATGGAAGAGTCTTCCATAGGTCATCTAGTCCAGGCAGGACTAAGTATTATTTAGACCATCCCTGACAGGCTGTTTGTCTAAACTGTTCTTAAAAACCTCCAATGATGGAGATTCTATAGCCTCCCTAGGTAATTGCTTAACTGCACTTACAGTTAGGAAGTTTTTCCTAATGTCTAACCTAAATCTCCCTTGCTGCAACTTAAGCCCATTACTTCTTGTGCTGTCCTCAATGGTTAAGGAGAACAATGTATCCTCCTCCTATTTACAACAACCTTTTATGTACTTGAAGACTATCCTCCCTCTGTCGTCTCTTCTCCAGACTAAACAAACCCAATTTTTCAATCTTTCAGCATAAGTCATGTTTTCTAGACCTTTAATCATTTTTGTTGCTCTCCTCTGGACTTTCTTCAGTTTGTCCACATCTTTCCTAAAGTATAGTGCCTAGAACTAGACACGGTATTCCAGCTGAGGCCTTATCAAGCCTTATAAAGAAGGTTGTATTGGAGATATTGAAAGCTATTAACTCCCTTGCAATCTACAGATAGATTAATAAGGTTAATAAAGTAACATTAAATATATACATTTAAAATGGGAAGGATGGGGGGAAGGAAGGATTAAAAAAATAAAATTGCAATTGCAAAAGTCAAAAAGACAGACAACATTTTAAGTGACTAATATTTGGTAATATTGTAAGGCTCTAACTAAAACACTTGGAAGAGAATGGAAAGAGACACAATGACTTCAAGTGGGGTTTGTATCAGGCCCTGAAGGGGCAATGTGATAAACCTTATAAAGAATCAGAGTTGCAAGTCATCAAATCATACTACAGAAAGCTACAGATAGCACTTCCCATCAGACAATAAATGAAATGAACAACTCAGTGGCCAACATATCTGGGTTCAATGCAACAGACTCATGTGCACTGATTACATATGAGACCATAGCAAAAAAATACCTGAGCATCTGGAGACTACATCTGAAGTTAATCAGATTTAGCTCACTACCTAACAGGACACAGAAACACAGAGAAAGCTCAAAAAACGCAGACACCGATCCAACAATTAAGATACCTGTCATAAGCACAAAGAAAATATTAATTAGCCTTTGAAGCCATACAGCATGTTGTTAGAGCTTTTTCAGATTTAAAACCTTTAAGCTAAAATATAAAGGGTAGCTCCACTTTAATTGTATTGATTTGCTAAGTGTCACTTTAAAAAAGTCCATATTTTAACATATTTCAGATAGAAATAAAATCATCCAATTTGGTATAAAATAAAATAAGGTAATCCAATTTAATAATAATACTGTTTAGATACAATTATTGTTCAAAGTCTGCTTTTCACATTTTCCCTCATTTTATTCCAACCCTTTTCATGTGGCACAAGATTTATTTCCCTTTCACTTGCTTCCATATGCGTATGAAAGTAATATCTCCGATAGTTCATTTTCTTTGTACAGCCGTGTTATAAAATACATGATAAAACCTAATTATATACAAACTGTCATCTTCCTGGACCATTTATGCTCTCTCTTTTTCTATTATCCGAATCCCAATGATCATATCCTGCATCCCACTCAATTGTAACCTGACATTTTTGGACCACATCTAGAGGCAAATAGTGATGACACAACTGTAGAAATAGGTGAACAGTAAAGACTCAACCTTGGTATGATACATTTCATTCAATTTCACACATGGACATAGTAGTGATCACAAATTATCTTCTTAACATGATGGACGGAGGTGGGCTCTTCTTGTTATTTATTATTTTGATTACTGTAGTGCCAAGGACAGGGCAAGGAAGGACAAAGCCCCATTGTGTCAGGCACCACATAGAGTAAAGAGGCAGTTCCTGCCCTAGATAGGTCATAATCTAGGTTAATAAAAATACATAATATGTGAATGAAACAAATAGATGAAGAAACGGAGGTGATAGGAGGCAGAGAAGGAGGGAAAAAAGAATGTTTTCCATAAGATATAATCTTAGAAACTCTGGCTTGAAAATAATTTACCTAAAATCCCATTCTCCTCTTGTATGCACCTAGTTTTGGGAGTTTCAATAGGTATGAGTTCAGAATTCAGTCACCAGGGTAATGCTTAGCTTTGCCATCTCTAGTGTCTTACACAGAAGCACACACCATATTAGAGGTACCTCGGTTAAAAAATCCAGAAGATGAGGGGAAAAAAGGAGAAAGAAAAAAAACAGGATTCCTATTTCTTACAAGTTAGACCTGCTGTGAGCAGGAAATAGTGCCAGCTGCGAGGCCTTGGACATCAGTGACTGAGCCCCAAGGAGGAGTCTAACAAATGGGAGCACAGCATCCAGTGCCTCCATAATTGGAGAGAAAATCTTAAATCAATATGTGATGAAGGAAAGCTCTACTAAACCTAAGCAGTATTCTATCCTCAAGGCATACTGGAAGAAGATATAGGCTTGATCCAGAAAGTTGCCGAGCACTGAAAATATTGCAGAGTGCTCCTTGCTCCCAATTAGTTCAGAAGGCACTTGATGTATTCAGCACCCTTTGGGAGGAACTCAATGCCTTGCAAGATCAGACTGGATATTGTCATCAATGGGAATTACGGTGCTCACCTCCTCTCAACAGTCAGACCCTTGGCTAGCAAGCGTGAGTAGACTCACATAAAGAGTCTAAAGCTTCCAGTTCTTAAATTATGGTTGCCTCCTGATTAAAACAATTCTCCTGATGAAGTAAGTTGCCGACCTCTTTTGTCAACATCCCTTTTTCTTATTGCCCGGGCAACCAATGCTGTATTTTCTGAATAATTACATAAATAAACCATACACTTTACTTTGTATTCCTGTATTTGATGATATACTGTGCATGTAACTTTCAGAACAATGAAGTATGACATTTTATATTACCACAGTTGGGTATTTCCTTGATATATGTGCCTGGGAAAATCACATAAAGTGATGTTATTTGATATATATTCAGAAATTATATGATTTTTCAAGGAAGTGTAAGCTGAAAAACATACATCCAAGTAAATCATTCTAAAAGTGTTCTGAATTAAAATTATTAAATTTAAGTGCTGTAACAGCCTAATGAACGTAAGCATGAAAATTATATTTATTTCATCCAATGTTGAAATGTTTGGAATTGACTGTATTGTGCTGACTGGGGAGGCTTCAAAGGATGAAAACAAAATGCATATTCCAAAAACCTATCAACTTTAAATGTAAATGAGGATGTTGATTAGTTAAACTATCAAGGTGGTATTATGAGCAGTCCGTTTGTAGTACCCAATCCTGTTATGTGCTGATTGCCTTCAGTGACTCAATAGGACCAGCGAAGGTTAGAAGTCTTCACAAACTTGCAGGACATGCTCTGAACTGGCTCATAATTTGTACTTTAAGAATCACATCCTGTTTACTGTACTCATGGATATAGCTCTATTGACTTTAATGGGCACTAGTTGTGTGAGAAGAGAGGAAGCAGTGGGTCAAATTCTTAATGCTGTCTAAGTTAGGAGGTAAGTGCTGAGGTCTTGCAATGGAACTCCAGAGCCCTGAGCACCTTGAAGGATCACTTTCTGAAACAGGGACCAGAGGAATTATTTATTTTTTATATATAAAAAGTAGCTTGGCTATTGGCTTGAAATGACTGCTATTTCACTCAGAACATCATGAAAATATTTTGCAGCTCTCACAGTTGCTTTAGGGTGTTAATGGGTGCTATAAGTTCCGAAATTAATATTCACTTGATAATCAAGATTGATGAAATTTATATATTTGTTTTATTTTTTTCATACATGGTAAAAGCACTAAGTGTTTTCATTCAGGACCTCAGATAAGCCAAGCTTGCTGTTTTTAAATCAAACCATTTGTTACATACCAACAGAGAAAAGCCTCTGAAAAATTGTGTACGTAAAAACCACTCCTTTTCCTCCTAGCTCTTGAAATCCAGAAAAACAATGTATATTATTAATCTTTTGGAAAAGAGGGGAGGATTCTGGGTAGAAAATAAGAATAAGAAATTTCAGCCTCAAAAGGGTTTTGTTTTGAGGCTCAAATGAGATTGAACAGAGATGTCTAGGCCCAAACCCTACCTGTATGCAGTATAGGCTGTGTAGTGCAAGGCAGAAGAGACGATGGCTGAAACCTCATGGGTACAAGGGTTCTAGGGAAGGATAGGATTCCAAACAGTCCTGGATTCCAAAGAAGCCATCTAAATGCAGTGCATCCTTGCATCAAGCACCCCTCACACATTCTACTTGTAGCCAGCTTGAGCTTGGCTAGCTTAAATGCCAGCCATTTCTCTTTCCTCAAGAAGCCATGCCGGACCCTGTGGTCAGGGTCCCAGCACCAAGTTATTGACTATGGTAATAATTTATATAGCACTGCAAGTGTACAAGGTGCTTTTTACACAATGGCTTCTGATAGTGCTCTCTTGTACTCTGTGGTGAGAGTCTTTCTGGAAGTCAGAAATGCATCCAACACACACCCATGGGAACTCAGCCACCTAACTTTAACTTTCTTGATGGTGGGGTTTGTTGTAATAATTTGGCCTACAAATTTACCCCAATTATAAGCTCAACCATAAGAGGTAAAAGTTCATAAAATTTCACAATAACCGATAATTAACAAAAGTTAATGGGAAAGTTAAGAAAGGGAGAGAGGAAAAACTGAATTAGTCTGAACAAAAAGGCTTATTGATATAACCATATTAAAATCATGCTTGGTAAAAAGAGAAGCGGTGGAACCAGAAATTAATGAACCAAAACTGGTGTGTCAAACATTAGGCTAAACTGGTGGACAACATAGTGAGGGGATGGGCTATTCCACCCACCATTCCCTTACTGGGTTCTTTTTTTTTAAAGAGACTTTAGAGAAAAAAATATTAAACAAACAGACAAAAGCTACTGAAGTAAGTTTCACCATCATGGCTGCCCTCACTAGGATGACCAGACAGCAAGTGTGAAAAACTGGGACAGGAGGTGGGGGGTAATAAGTGCCTGTATAAGATAAAGCCCCAAAAATCAGGACTGTCCCTATAAAATTCGGACATCTGGTCACCCTAGCCCCCACCCTCCCGTCATCTCCCAGGATCTCGAGCCTTCATCATCCTAATCCTGAGAGGTGTCCTGACCAGACCAGGTGAAAGATAACATTGCCACCTCTACCAGCTCCAGCTGAATCCCAAACACCACTGGAGACGAAACAGGATTGCGCTTTAACAGCAGCAACAGCAGCAGCTCTAGCCCATCTCAGCTACCTTCTTCTCTTTTCCCCAAAGGACAGTCGTTGCCATCTTTAGTACTGGCTAAGAGACTGTCATACAAAGGGAGGGGAGGTTCCTGCTAAAACTCTTCCAGCTAAAGGGAAAGGGGACGAGAAATGTTGTTAAAATAAAAGCCTTACTTAATACTTAACATTTCAGATATGTTAACTGTTTTTTCTTCTTTTCTGTGTCTTTAATAAAAAAAAAATAAAAAGACTTTTAATGGTGTGTCTGCCATGGTGCTAAGCAGGCTGACCTAGTTTAACACTGTTTAATGTTAGACAGTGACCTGGGGTGTGTTAACACTTTTGGCCCATTTATTCCTTCTGAGTGAATACAACAGGCTCTTATGGGTCATAGGGACACCCCCGCATGGGGCCAGCCCAAGCCTCACTGCTTCTCCCCCTCCTCCCCGCACTCCCACCACCACTCCTCCATGCGTGGGGCTGTCCGAGCTCTCCCTGCCTTCCGCCCACGTGGGGCCAGTCTGAGGTCCCACTCCCCACTGGCACCTAGGGCCAGCCCGAGCCCCACTGCCGCCCAGCCACAAGCCCCCGACCCCCCGCACATGGGGTTGGTCTG
The DNA here is from genome assembly GCF_016161935.1 of Mauremys reevesii. Taxonomy (NCBI): domain Eukaryota; kingdom Metazoa; phylum Chordata; order Testudines; family Geoemydidae; genus Mauremys; species Mauremys reevesii. Next base: position 88,116,091 of record NC_052631.1, on the reverse strand, counting down.
AACCCCCTGCCGCCTTCCCGCAACTCCTCTCCCTCCTCCACAGACCCTTCCCCCCTCATGCACAGGGCTGGTGGTCCGAACCCCCTGCCACATGCGGGGCTGCCTGAGGTCCCCCTCTCCTACCTGCACATGGGAATGGCCAACCCAGTCCACTCTCCCTAGCCCTCTCTCCAGCATAGGGCTGGCATTGCCACTCCCCACTCCCTCCCCCCACCCGCCCCAGCATGTTCCTCTGTGCCCTGCTAGGGGTCCCACCCCACTTTTTTGACAAAATTGGACAAATGCGCAGTTTTGTCAAAAAAGTTGGGATGGCTGGGACAGGGCCTAACAAAGGGACTGTCCCAGCCAAAATGGGATGTATGGTCACCCTCTCATGGGAGACAGAAGGGAATAAGGAGGATGAGAACCCAGAGATTGGTATCCACTGAATTTAGATTTCCACCTAAGCTTGTAGGGCCTGGTAGACTAGTGCTAACCCCTGTGAAGCAGCCTAGAGACTTCGGATTCTGAAACCTATCACAAAACAGACTTTGCAGTTCTGTTTCTCAGTTGTTTTCATAGCTCAGTACATTGGGATTTACAATGAAATGTTTAAATATATATTTAACCTACTTTATAAATCCGAACAAGTCTGAAAAATAAACTATAAACTGAAAAATAAACTATGCTGATTATTTAAAATGTGTAATTAATCCCTGTCTGAATTGTATTTACCTGTGAGACCAAAAAAACTCTAAAAATATTCCATTAGCTTGTTTTAAATAAAAAAAGGAATTATATTCTGCATTTATATTGTGCTTTGCACCTAAGAATTTCAAGGTGTTTTACCAATATTAATTAATCAGTTCTCATAAAATCCCTGTGAGGTAGATAGGTATTATCCCCATCACTGAGGCACAGAGCGATTAAAGACTTGCTTAATAATGTTATCCCTGCCTAACTAAATCCACTTAAAAAATTGTGTAACTACATGCTGTTTGCTGCCATCCTATTGTTCACTCTGTTTGTGTGTTCTACTCCTTCTCTCATCCTGTCTCTCTCTCATCTATTCAGATTATAAACTCTTTGGGGCCTGTTTACTACTCTGTGTTTGTACTGTGTCTAGAACAATGGGGCCCATTCTTGTTGGTCCACAGACACTACCATAATAAACATGAATAATAACAGTAAGTTGCTGATCACCAAAAGTTCCTATTATTGACTCGCCCAAGATCAGAAAACAAGTTGTTGCAGAGGTAGGAAATGAACATATATCTCCTGACCTCTAGTCTTGTGCTTGAGCAACAAGATTATCCTTTCCCATCATCTTTAATAATAGGAGATAGCATTACCTTCTAGTGCTTAGATAGCAGCAAAGGACTAGGCAGAAAGTTTAGGTTTAGGTTCTATTCCCAGTTATTTACCACTGACTCGTTTGACCAACCCCAATCTCTTTGCACCTAGGTTTTGAAGATAAAGGTGAGATGAATGTAATCGATCCTACCTGTATATAGATATCTCCTCACTATATGTTCCATTCTATGCATCCAGTGAAGTGGGCTGTAGCCAGGGGCGTCTCTAGCAATTTCGCCGCCCCAAGCACGGCGGCACGCCGCGGGGGGCGCTCTGCCGGTCGCCGGTCCTGTGGCTCCGGTGGAACTCCCGCAGACGTGCCTGTGGAGGGTCCGCTGGTCCCGCGGCTCCGGTGGACCTCCCACAGGCACGTCTGCGGATGCTCCACCGAAGCCGCGGGACCAGCGGACCCTCCGCAGGCACGCCTGCGGGAGGTCCACTGGAGCCGCCTGCCACCCTCCCGGCGACCGGCAGAGCGCCCCCCGTGGCATGCCGCCCCAAGCACGCGCTTGGCATGCTGGGGCCTGGAGCCGCCCCTGGCTGTAGCTCACAAAAGCTTATGCTCAAATAAATTTGTTAATCTCTAAGGTGCCGCAAGTACCCCTGTTCTTTTTGCGACTCTATCTATGTATCACTGAAGTGCTTTGAAATCCTTGTATGAAAGACTATGTATAAAGGAGAGTATTGACATTAATAAAAAGTACTAATAATTCTATTAGAAGTGAAATTAAAAAGTCTATATTTTAAGTTTCAGGAAAAGCTGGTTAATTTTGCAATAGTAGTAACAACAAGCAGGCTAGCAGAAGCAAACAGTGATACTCTTCATTGACTTTTGTTGGCTCGCTCAATAATAATCTTAATATTATTTGTCATTACTATTGAAGCTCTAGAAATAGTCAGAAAAAATGTTCATGAACATTTTAGAAACGGATGAATTTAATTTCACTCCACATGCATCTGCATTTTTATTGTTTTCACCAAATATTTGTTGTGAATTTTTATTTATATTCACTTTGTAGATAGTAAATTTCAGGCTTGCAGAAAAGATCCCTGTACACAAAAAAACAAATTTTATTTTGGTTGGACACAGAGGTAGATTGTAAAGGTTAGGTCATTCTACAGAGGAACAGAAACAGCACAAAGGCCCATACATAGACTTCTGTGAGCAAAAGTGTGTGTAAATTTTGCACACATGAGACACCAAGTTTGCATATGTAGCATGCCTATAGTTGCTTTATATGCCTATTTTTGTGTCCATCTTTACAAATTTGAGTTCACGTGACATAAGTGATAAATCACACAGCTGGAATATCCAACTGCGGCATAGAATATTCAAAGGGAGACATGCCACAAACAGTGCATGAGCAATCTATACACTAACATTTGTTCCATAAAACATTCATCTAACAATCCTGAATAGTGAACAATTTCATAAAAATCATAGTCCATTCATGAACAGGAAAAAACAGGTAAATACACCAAATAAACTGTTCATTGCAGTTGTTTGCCAAACTTTAATTATTACAATTAGTTCTTGTTATTGAGAGCCCTAGAGCGTGAAGTTCCTTATTTACAGAGCAAGTAATGCACAGGTAGCAGCACTGTAAGTTTTCCTGCAAAATCTTGCCAATAACACTCAATCCTGTCTGGATCAACCAACTCTAGAAGAGCAACTAGTTCAGGGATAGGCAACCTATGGCACACGTGGTGAAGGCAGAATGCGAGCTGATTTTCAGTGGCACTCACACTGCACCAGGCCGGGGGGCTCTGCATTTTAATTTAATTTTAAATGAAACTTCTTAAACATTTTAAAAACCTTATTTACTTTACATACAACAATAGTTTAGTTACATATTATAGACTTCTAGAAAGAGACCTTCTAAAAACGTTAAAATGTATGACTGGTACGCGAAACCTTAAATTAGGGTGAATAAATGAAGACTAAGCACTTCTGAAAGGTTGACGACGCCTGAACTAGTTCATTCTCCAGGGCCACTCACCCAAATCCTTTACTCTGCTGAGACTGCTAGCCTAGATGACAATTAGTGTCAAAAGGACCCTTTTGTCACATGGGCAAGACAATAACAGAACCAAAATAATCAAACATCCATTAGATGGCAATATCTTTTAGTGAATATATGTCTGAACTGAAATGAATCTAAATTTTTATTTAAACAGAGGCTTTTTTTTTTAATACTCATAACTGAGGAGCAGGAAACTGCGCAGAATATTCCAGCAACACTTTAGCAGCAGAAAAAACTGCTTTTAATTACTGATCTCCTCTACCATAAATTAGGTGCTAAATAATCTTCAAATGCTAATTTAAACCTGCTTTTACTTCTGTGCAGGTTATATGTCATAATGAACAAGTAACAGATTATCCTCCAAACAGCAATATACGGAATCACAAATCATGCGTCGCATTTCCTTCCCTTTTTTTCAGCCCAAAATGTGATTCCGAAAAGATATTATTAAGCTATAACACCTTCGTCATTTTCAAGCTCCTGGCACTTAAGGTGCTGAATTTCAGATTGCTTTTTATATTCTTCCTGTGCCTAGTTTCCTCACAGTATGTAAAGTTATTAAAGTTGTCTGCTCCAATTTCTCCTTTGCTTAGAAAGATATGACAGAAAGATGAAAGAGACTACCTTTAATCTTCAAAGGCTAAACACACTCTAAAACAGAAAAACAGTAGAAACAATGAGGACAATAATAGTACCTTTCCAAAGATAGTTTACATTCATTATGTGGTCACTGAAAAGGTACTAAACTAGGAGCCTGTGACATAAGACTTATTGGACTCAATTTTTTCTAGAAATAGCGTGTGCTAGTTTTTATTGTACTTTGTGATAGATGCCAAAATATGATACCCTTTACATAAAGGAAATAAGAAGCATGGTCTCCAAAATAAAATTGAGAAACTCACGGTGGTATAAACCACAATTAGCCTCAATATAATACATATTTTAAAAGAAACAAATCTGTTTACCTGAAGTTAGTATACAAGATTCAGAAATATGTTCATATTTACGTTTTCTGTTTAAATAAATACAATGGAAATAACAGGGATTTACAAACTGCCTAATTAGGGCTGGAAAAGATGTTTGAATTAATCTCATTTATGAGATTGTCCACAGTTCAGATTTAAATGCAAGTCTGCCAGTACTTTGATAGTCAGCCAGAGTATAGCTACTTTCAGAGAATAACAAAAGAAAAAAAAGACTGGTATACTTCTCCATGGTGCATGTACATACATATGCAGCACACAGAGAATTATGTTGTGCGTGTATCTTGGTTTGATGTACCCTGTGCTTTAGCTGGCAAATATAGATCTAGGTCCAGAGTTCCACTTCACCTAAATGTGCACAGAATATCGTCCTAAATAGAGCTAATACTGGGGCACATTTATATTTGTGTTGGGAAACTAAGGTCATAGCAGTTAATCTGATAGTTTGTTCCATAACATACTATAGACTTTTGAAAACACTGAAAAGAATGCATTTTGTGAATATTTATTTAAATAGTAACTAGTTTTTCTGAACAATTTTTATTTGCTTTACATGCACACATTTCGGCATTTAAAAATATTCACAAGTACTTTTGCAAAAAGAAAAAAAAATGTTACTAGTCATTCAAGTACGTATTTGCGTGCTCCTACCAGAAGTGTTGCCTACACTCGTGTGATCACATATTTGTGTAAGTGACTAATTCAAGACATTTTCTTGGATATGAAAGTGTCTGCCACCCAGCCAGGGACCAGAAAACAGTACCATGTGTTCCAGATGACTTAGTCTTAACAGTGAATTGCAAAAACAATCTATCAAAGCAATTGTCACAGTCAATAGTGTGCAAGCAAACCATAAGCTGTGATTTTTCCACATACAGACGCTGATGATTGATTCTGAGTGACAAATTTTTAAAAATAGAAGTTAGTAAAAAATTGATAATTCAGGAACAGAAAAATTGGCAAAACTGGCCCAATATGTTCAGCACAATAGATTGTCTGGCAGGCTACAAAAGATCCCTCAGACAATGTTAGACATTGTACACAGGCCTAAGACGATGTAGCACCTCTGGTTCCAAAATTCATGTCCAACAAGTGAATGTAGTGTTACAAATGATGTGTGCTTGTGACTCGCCAACCAAGCTGCACCATGCTACAAGGCAGCTGTAGCTGGATAATGGTAAGAATTCAGTACACCAGAAAGGCTAAAATTCAGTTTTATGGATTTTTTCCCTCTGAGCATTTCAATAATGCTTAACAGATCTCTGTCTACATTTGGATATTAAGATTCATTCTCAATTCAGGCTGAATGGAGGAACATGGCTGATTTTATTATATTACTGGAAAGCCTAGGAACCACAGTCATGGAGCAGGACCTCATTGTGCTAGATGATATACAAACACAGAACAACATGAGATGTTTGTAAATTTGGTATTCTAAAACTATTCCAGAGAATGCCCGCAATCAACAGGACATTCTGGACTGCTAATATTTGCTTTGCGACTGTCATGTTTTCCAGTCTTTTTGTGAGGATACTGTTTTCCAGAAATAGGTCAACATTTACTTACAATTAACAGTGAGTAAATAATATACTCACTACAGGTATTTTCCATATTCAGCAGAGGGAGACACAGTGATAGCTCAGATACCACAAGGTGGCAAGTGTAGGAAAATGTTGACTTTACAGTGGTGACCACTGTAGACATGCTTCTGTCTAGTGACTCCGCATAGGATGTGTTTATTACAAATTAGTAAATTAATCTAAATGATGGAATATCTTTTGAGCCTGAGATGATAATTATTTAACAAATCGAGGGACTAACTAATCTGCATTTATATGAGGGACCAAAGTGACTCCTTTTCAGCCTAGACCATCTCTCCCCTTAAACCTGTTAGATCCAACATCAGTGTTGTGTTTAGGCCACGGAAATTCCCGTTAGGAGCTTAGAAAAATTTGGTGAAATTCTATTTCTGCACTTCAACAAGATAAATCTTAAATTAAACTACTCATGGTATCTCCTATCCAAATGAAGCTGGATTTTGAAACTGAGAATTGCTGAAGCAAATCTATTCTAATTACATAAGTGGGATAACAATTCACCTGTCATAGCAAGATACATGCCGTAAAGACCTGCACTAAAAGGCCAAGTTTTTTAAAAAGAATCTAACAATGACTGATGTGGTCCTCACTCAAACAAAGGACAACAAATAGGAGAAAGGGAAGCAACAGATAAGCAGAGCATTCAAGTTGATACATACACTTCTTTTTAGGTTTAACATTTTTTATACTGTGTCCTTCTCCTCCCTTGCTCAGTCAATCTTTAGCCAGTATACTCCCCAGTTCAAAGACTCATAATATGGCCAAGATAATTTAATTTAGGATGAAACATGAAATAAAATATCTAGACACTCCTTCCCTCCCCTGAAAAGAGAAACCATCTATGACTTTTGAAATAAAAAGGTAGTTTTGTTGTTGTTGGATTGGTTTGTTGGGAGGGTGGGGGGTTGGTTAAAAGTTATTTCAACTGGGGGGGAAGTGAACAAGATGATCTATGCACTTCAGTTAACTGAGGTATGGTTACAGGAACTCCATCAATTTGAAAAACATATTTCCATCTGAAAATTGTGCACCTACTAATGTTGCCAGTAACACTTTAAGGCAGCTCCCAGTGACCGCGGTTAGCCATTCCCAGACAATGGTAGCTGCGGGAAGCGACATGGGCCGCAGAGATGTGCTAGCCGCTGCTTCCTGCAGCTTCCATTGGCCGGGAACAGCGAACCGTGGCCACTGGGAGTTGCAGGTGGCCGTGCAAATGTAAACAAACTGTCTGGCGGCCCGCCAGTGGATTACCCTGATGAGCCACATGCAGCCCGCGGGCTGCAAGTTGCCCAGCACTGCTTTACGGTAAGTAAGAAGTAAGTTTAGTAGAGCAGAAAATAAATGTATTACAGAAGATATTTATCTTTTTGTTTTGTTAACTTTCTGCATTTGTCAGTTCCTTTTTCTTTTCTTGATGGGTAATTGGATTTCCTGACTCGGGCACTAGTATAATGACATCACTCCCATCCACTGCTGTGGTCGGGAGCTCATGTTCACATTCTCCCCTAGGGCCTTGCAAGGAAGTGTTTACCAGTAACAGCAGCAGCAAAGCTGAAAGTGAAACAGCAGCAGGTGGGTGCGGGTATAGAAAGAAATAAGAGGGAGTGAGCATTTGGGCCTGCCTAAAAGATCCTTCTAAGCACCAGCAGGAGAACAGTGAACCTTTGATGAGTATCCTTTTAAGGTATTTTTTTTTAAAGTGAGGACATAATATTGAAAGGCTAATCTACCAGAATATTCACTGCCTTCAGCAACCTGCCCCCTTGCTTCTGCAAAAGGGAAGATCAGGTGGCATTACTGCTGCTATTGGTTTAATTTCATAGGAGCATTGCTGGAAGGATGTGCTAAATCAGAGCTTTCCTCCAGCTGTCTCTGGCCATACAAACCAATGCTGCTCTTTAGGCTGCATTGGCCCCTGTAGGCACGGTAAACAAAAGTGAGCTTGAATTACTTGGTATGTGCCTGTCTATACATAGCTGAAATGCTTCTTTGAATAGGGAATAAATTTGCCAACCAAAAGAGAACCAAGCCCTGGTCCTGGGTTTATAACAGCATAAACCTTCAGCAGCCCTAGCTGAATGTGGTTGATTGTTTATTGCTTCCATAATGCACAAATGTTTTTGTTTTTCCATCCAGTTTTATGGCACTTCAGGAACCTGATATCTATGCTGATGTGCAGTACTTACTTATTAAGCGGTTTAATACTGCAGACGGGAGGGGGGCCATTGTTGCCCCCACGTCCCCCGCCTTCTTCATGTTCTATTTTCATGTCATAGGGTCCCTTAACTAGCAGGGATGTGTAAATATCAGCAATTCATTATATCCTGTACCATGCTCCTGTAAGGAATTTACATCCATCCCCTGCTGAGCATTTGACAGATATAATGGAAAGTGTTCTTTGTTAGCGTGCAGGACTGAGAATCTTGAATATCTTGGTGTTAGTTAACTGAGATTTGGCAGAGCTCACAGGGATGTAGGAGTCATCTAGATACCACGATCATGAGCAGAGTGTAAAAACACAGATTGCATAGATGGATTAATACAAAGATAGAAACAGGCACTGTTGCTATTCTGGCTAAAGCTAGTGCTGAGTCCTTGTTTTTATGAGCACTAAAAAAAACCCATAAATTAAATTTTAAAAAAGAAAACTTTTGAATAGGACCCCAAAGATGTACATAATATTGGGAAATGTCTCTGAAGCAGCTGTTTGGTCTAGTGTGTAAATAATTTTTCTTAACAATTCTCACAACTATCAATCTTTTTATGATTTTTTTTAAACTAACATTAACAATTCACATACACTCACAAACAAAAACCCTATGTGGTAATAATGATAAAAAGACTGTTCAACTACAAAACTCGGGCTCTTTGGGAAAAGAACTAAAACTCCACACTCAACTTATCTTGTTAGCTTCACATACAATATCTGGCAGCAATTTCAAATTCATTCGCCAATGTGTTGCCCCTCACTGGCAGCTTTGTCAAAAACTCCCAAGACAAAAATGACTTTACAAAATATGATCACTAACACAGTGGGAGCACTGAGAGGGTCAGATCTCAGTCCCCTTAACACAGATAGTGTAGAAAATTAAAAATTGAACATCATGGCCCATTCCCTTGATTGGCAGAATAGGGAATGATCAAAATATTGAATGATTTTTACCTATTGTAGCAAATGAAAATCAATATCCTGGCACTGCAAGTTAAGTTTAAGATGGTGTTTCTACCTTAAAAGGACACTCTGAATTTAAATATAGTCAGTTTAAAACATGAGTTAAAGGTAGTTAAAAATGAGTTAAAAGTAACTCAACCTATCTGGGTGTGTCTCTGCTAAATTTAGTTATTTTTACAATCAGAGATTTCTATTTTTTATTTTTTCCCCACATTCCAACACACACACGCGCGCTAACATACTTAATGTTGCACTGACTTCAATGAGATTACTCATATGCATAAAGTTAAGAACATGCCTAAGTAACTGAAGAATAGGGACCTAACTTACAGCAGAGGTGTAAGAGCAAACTTACTGACTTACACACAAACTGCTGTTACCTGTACAAAGTAAGCAAACAAAAAATAGAAAACAAAGTTTTCCCTCTAATTTCTGTATTATGGTAATCTTAATGCTAGCAAGTAAACGTTTTCAGACAACAGTGTGACTTTGTTTTAGTTCTGACAATGTCTCCAGCCCCTTCATTTATAGTTTGTTCATTAAAACAAGGCGATTAACGCTATTTTTAATATTCTGGTGCATGAAAGTCTAATACAAGCATTGGATTGTGATGTACTAATAAGCACATGAAAGTAGCTAAATAGACTTTCCTGGCTTACAAATGTAGGTGGATCTAAAAGCCATTTAGCAGAACATATCAGCCAGATAATGATTCTCACCAACATACTCACAGCTTTGTAATCTGAGGGGAGGTTTTTCTCTTAGTTTAGTTTAGTTTAGAAAGAGCACCATGCAAATATTAGGTCAAATAGTAGACAGGCATTGTTTCTCTATGCAATTTGGATGCAAATATATTATCTAGTGTCAAAACAGGCATAGACTTGGAAGAACAATACATTAGAGGTAAAATCTACCAGCTAAATGAGAAAGACAGTAAAATGACATATGGACCATTTTTCATAAAATGGGTTAATTTTTGTTTTAATTTAATTTGGTAATCTGTTTGCTTATGTACTACCTGATAGCTCTCTGATTACTTGGATATTGCATCCAGTGCTTGCTCATGCATGCCTGAAGTTTTTTATGCTTGCTACATTTAATATCATCCACTGAGAACTCCTCATCCAGGTCTCTGCTCACTGCATGTGAAACGTCATAGAAATTCAAGGTCTCTGAGTTCCTCATCAGGGCTCTCTATGGAACTGGTCCAGGTAACCTCAGAGAGCATCACTCTCTTCACCACAGTGACCTCCCTCAACAAGAGGGAGGAACTCGAGAAACTGAAGGGTGAAGCTTGTGAGAGTGGGAGACACGGCTTTCTCAGCAACAGGCCCGAAGCGCTAGAGCTCATACTAAACGAAGCAAAGAGGGAAAATAAGGCCCATTATGATTTTGGTTATAATTTCTTCAGAGGTGCTCAAATACTATAGTGATGGTCACACTGTGGGAACTTACAGAGATAGAAAACAAGTATGCAACATTATGCATGCTCTCTCTCTCCACCTGTAATTCAGTTTTAGCCCATTGTAATGCAGCTTCCCTTTCCATTAGCCCACTTATTTTCAGGAGGTATTAACATATACCATAAGAAGTTTATTTGTCAAGTAATTATATTGGCAAAGGCTTTGTAATACCTTATCTGTTCTGGCTACTCTCGATATACATGTGGCGAAATCAGACAATATGACTAATGTGGGACCCTAACAGAACACAAAACTATTTGGCATCCATGATATCATTAAAAAATAATGACTTCATATGTTACTGTTGCACCAAATGTCGTAGCAGCAGCGTTCAGCATCCCTGCGGCTGTTGGAATAACAATAGCACAGAAACTGGGAAGATGGGATAAGAGAGTAAGGGTGAGAGGGGAAAATCATTTTTAACTGCATTGTTCATTATTTTCATGGTATTTAATATTTCCTCCTTTCAACTTATCTTTTGTCAACCAATTGACATAAGGCATATTCTACAGATGGATCGTACAGCTGTGGATATATTGTCTCAAAGGTGTGTCCGCTTGGATTTACTACCTAGTCAACCAGTAGGCAGATATTACAGAGGCAGGGGATGATACCAATACAGACATGTTTGTGGGGTTAGAGCGTGAATGTGCATGTGTGGGTTGGGGATGGGGGACGCTGGTCAGCCACTGGACTAGAATCAGCTTTTGCTATTTCTCTGGTCAGCTTTATTTATTTATTTACTGAGCTGTGCTGCAATGGGAGGTGATGTAATTTGACAATTAAATGCATTTTAGATTCACAGAGGTATTGAACTCTGACTGCATTAACCCAAGATCCCCCGTAACAATGCCACTCTCACAGTACAGGGCAACTGCCTTTGTATTTCCCCTCAGTGGTCCAGTAATAGCACCCAGTCTCAGGTTTCTAACTCCCCAGCTGTTGCCTTTCTTCCAAGGTGACCTGCGTCTCACTCTCTTCTGACCAGGGTATTTCAAAGCTGCACAGTTCCCTACCTTTACTGTGTTATTGCCAGCAGAGACAGGCTGCCCTAATACACCTGCTTGTTTTCTATTCAGATATGGTTAACAGTGGGATTGCCCACAGTTATAAGTTTCCACTCAGTTTTTTCTAAGCAAGCCTGTTTTATTCTTAGAGTAAAAAGCATTAGAGAAAATATATTAAAACAATAAAAGAACCTACACACAGGCTAATATGTTTACTAGCAATCACCCCAACCCTGATGTGGGATCTGGCAGGTGCCAGTGCCTCACCCAAGGAGATTCCTTGTGGTTTCAAGTTCATCACAGCTTTAGCTCAGAACAAGCACACAGTCTTACGGGCCTCAGTAGGTGCAGTCCTTCAAACCTGTCCCTAAGGATTAGGTACCTCCATGGACCAGGGGTCCTGTCTGTTTGCTGGCTCAGGAAGAAGTCCTGTTTAAAATCAGGCTGCTTATATAAAAAATCCTTTGTCTGTCGGTCCCTGAGAATCCAGTAAACCTCTACAGAGGTTGGCTTCAAAGGGCTGATAACATTAGCATTCCCCTCCTCCTATAGGAATTACATACAATTCTTCAAAAACACATACCGAATTGCATTTTCAATACAATGGATCCCAAAGGTATTAAACCTAATTCAGTAAGTTTAAATTTAAATCAAGAAAGTTTATCTTAATTCCATAAGGCTTGTCCAGGATATTACAGCTGGTACAGATAGATCTGCCCATCTTTTCACTACTAATTAAATATTTTACCCCTACACCAAAGTAGATCCTTCATTGTGTTTCAGTTCCAGCCGGTCACACACAAATGAATTTGAGACAAAAGATTGTCCAGTGGTTAGGGCAGGGGTTCTCAAACTGGGGGTTGGGCGCCCTCAGGGAGTCACGAGGTTACTACATGGGGAGTCACAAGCTGTCAGCCCCAAACCCTGCTTTGTCTCCAGCATTTATAATGGTGTTAAATACATTAAAAAGTGTTTTAAATGTAGGGGGGAGGGGCGGGTCACACTCAGAGGCTTGCTATGTGAAAAGGGTCACCAGCACAAAAGTTTGAGAATCACTGGGTTAGGGTGCTGGCCTGGGACTTGGAAGTTAAAGACTGTGAATGCTCAGATACTGTGTCAATTGGGACCATTTAAGTACTATAGTTTGATTCCTTTTAATCTACACTTTTTTACCAGGCATGTCACAGTAGTTAACTGAGTTCCAAATAAAATCTGAAGCCGGTTCTCATGTTACTGCCTAACTTTGTTTTGCATTCTCTCATAATCCAAAAGAGTGTTAACTAGTAGATTTGAGTACTTCTTTTACTTGCTTCAATAATTTATCTTCCTTATGGCATTTCATAGTGAATGTCAGTGCATATTTTCTCTCTCTGTCTTACTTGCATATTCATTTTTGAGAACAAACATCACAATTATTCTGAGTGTTGCATCTAAATCTACCAATGGTGTGGAATTCTATGATTTCAGACACTGTTTTTAGTATCACTGTTTAGGCATATATTTTATTTAGTAATCTCTCCCCCACAAGTTGTATGTACTACAGAGATGCCCATCTTAATATATACAGTGTTGCAGCACTTGAGTCTATCATGAGTCCCAAGATATTTAGTGTTCTTTTTAAAGTCCCCACCCCTGGAGTCAAGTGATTATGTAAGAATCTCAAAAGTAGAGTTTCTAGCCCCCATGGTAGCAGAGAAAAGACTGAAAATGCAACTAGAATATACCCCCAAAGGCTTAGAAACCAGAAGGTAAACAAAAAGGAAATCCATATTCATTATTTTTAAAGAAATCTTATGCTTGTCAAGCCAATCTCCTGATTTTTTGAGATTTGATTCATGATTTTTGAATGAGTGGGATGGTCGGTAATTTTGTGTGTGTGTGTGTGTGTGTGTGTGTGTGTGTGTGTGTGTGCGTGTTCACATCTACATATATAAACAAATATGAACCACAAGCCACAAAAATCTCATGTGGATTCAGATCTTGAGTAACTCAAAATTTAAATTAAGATTTTTGTCTTAAGCCTATCTCTAAATAAATATAGTACTAAGGTTTTTTTTGTTTTTGTTTTTGTGTTTGTTTGTTTTTACAAAGGACAACCTAAATGTTTCACAAATAATGGAGCCCACACTGTATTAGGTATCAAGAGGTACCAAGGAGTCAAGTTACCTGGTTACCTCTGGTAGTACTTATGGATATTATGGTAGTACTTATGGATATTAAGTAAGAATATTACACATATTCTCTTTCTCAGCTCCCTCTCACCTCCAGTGAGCATACTTGATGTCACACATGTTGCATTTAGACATCTCTCTTTTTCTCTAAACATAATTCCAGGTAGAGTTAGGGAAAAAATAAGAAATAATAGCAAAACTCCATATGCAGAGATGCAATGCCTAGCAACCTATGATGGACTGAAGGAAGCAATCACAAATTATCTGCAAGAGGCAGTTGGAACTAGGGCTTGTGGTAAACATACACACAAACATGTCAGCCATGATAAAGAGTGTAAATTTGAACAGATGTCACTTCCAGAGCAGCAGCAGGCAGATTAAACAGAATTGGTTTTGGATGAAATCCAAGGAAGATGAAGAAAATAGGAAGCTGTTGCCCTGAGCTCCCATAGAAATCTAGTGTCCAGAATCGCTTTTCCATAGTAATCATAATTCAGTGGTGGGAGAAAGCCAGTTTAAAATAAATTCACTGTTATACATTCAAATGTACTATGTGCCAATTCTAAATGTTTATTTTAAGAAATCTAGCTGCTTGGAGGAATTTAACACAAACCAGTGCTAAATGCGTAGAAAACATTCAAATTATGTTCATTTATGGTGGTATTATTTGATTTATAGACATGTTACAACTGAGTGACAGAATGGATGTGGAAGGGTTCTGGAAGGACTGATCCATATTAAGACATCTTAAAATAAAATGCAGAATGATTATAATTAGATCTAGGTCCATATTTTTTCCTGAATAAGTCTAGTAACACATTTTATTTGTCTACACACACACACACGACAAGTTTTTGAGCTTACACAGAGCTTTTCTTCAGAAGAAGAATGTATTCATACTTTACAATTCCTAACTTTTCTGAAGACTATCCTGCTTTACCAGCCTTTTCCATATGCAGATTTTTTTTCCCAATAAAACAGTATCTATCTGGGTCTCTGTGTCATATATCCAGGACACTAAATTATTTTGCAGATGAGTGCTTATGTGGTGGCATCATTAGAAGGGCTAAATTGCTTCTCCCCATGTCTACATAATATGATCACAAGCTATATATTTGAAATATTTGTTACGCAAACAGAAAATTGTGGCAATTTCATCATTTCTCCCTGTTCCCATGTCCTAGACTCACACACAGTTGGGGAAACTTTGGTAATGATTTTGCTATTTTCATCATATATCTATCTCATAGAGCTGGAAGGGACCCCAAAAGATTGTTGAGTCCAGCCCCCTGTCCTCACTAGCAGGATCAAGTACTGATTTTGCCTCAGATCCTTAAATGCCCCCTCAAGGATTGAACTCACAATGCTAGGTTTAGCAGGCCCATTCTCAAACCACTGAGCTATCCCTCCCCCCTGTGTCAGTTGGGTTTACTCTTAAGGAGGTGATTTATAGCTAAGACAAAATAGTTGTACTCTTGGATATGCACATTGTTTATCATCACCATTATTATTATTACTTTTGACAAATGCATACCGATAAAGAAAGGGCAAAAGCTGCTTTTGATTCATTATAAACAACAAATAATTCATGAAGATAGACCTTCACTTTTCAATGTAATATTCTTTAAATTAAGGTGACCATATAACTTAAAACAATATTAAGACAATTTCTAAACAGAGATGCTTTGGGTAATGCATGTAGCACTGACTCACGGTCTGTATGAATGCAAAATGACTGACATGCTATTATTTCTCAAAATTAATTAGTAATAACTTTCCTAGTTAATGCTAAGCTCCATGTGGAAGATACAAAAATAGCACACATCATTTAATATGCATAACAGATGCTGTTATAGTTCTACATATCTGAATAGCATTTTCATATTTGTAAGGAACTGAGGGCAGTATTTCAGTCTGAATTGTTGTTGGGTTTTTTATTTTAAGTCAATAATACAAGCCTACAAAATTAAAATGCACTACTTGTGTCAAATGCAACAAAATCATTGTTTGTTTATTTTTAAGGTGCTAATAAAAAAGATTAATGACACTGCTAGATAATGAAACAATCTGCCACAAGGCAAGCTGCAGAATATAGAGTGGGGCTGTAGCAACAATATCCCATGAAAAACTTCAGTTTTCTTCCAAACACATTAACCAGTCCTTTTACTGCCAGGGTGACATTTCTGCATTTAAGAGAGGTGAGTTGATTTTCATGCAGTGTTTAAAGGTCAGACAGTTAATCTACCTCCATAAGGTGAGTGTTTGCATCTGAAGCAATTTCTGGAGGACAACAACTAAATCAATAAGAGTAATCAGAATCAACAAGAATAAAACCCAGCAGTTTCCTCAAGGCTGAAGCTTACACTAGACTGTGGCTTGGTCTACACCACCAACTTATGTCAGTATAACTATGTTGCCCAGGTGTGTGAAAAATCTACACCACTGAGCAACATAGTTATACTGACCTAACCCCCCATGTAGACAGCGCTATGCTTACTGGAGGGCTTAGCCAGTCAACATAGCTACCAACTCTTGGGGAAGATCACCTCCCCAAGAAGCAGCAGTAGCTCCGTCGACAGGAGAAGCCCTCCTATCAACATAGCTCTGTCTGCAAAGGGGATTTTCCATACCCCTGAGCGACACAGTTCTACTGACATAAGGTCATATCTACACTACCACTGCTGTTTGATCTAAACTACACAATTTGAGTTACATTAGTAGTGTAACTCAAGTTGACATAGATCACCAGCTTTGGAAGGGACCTCAGGAGGTCATCTAGTCCAACCCCCCTGCTCAAAGCAGGACCAATCCCCAGACAGATTTTTGTCCCAGATCCCTAAATGGCCCCCTCAAGAATTGAACTCACAACCCTGGGTCTAGCAGGCCAATGCTCAAACCACTGAGCTATCCCTTCCCCCCCATAGCTTAGAGCTACTTACTGCAGGGTCCACACTACGCTATGTCGATGGGAGACGCTTTCCTGCTGACATTGAGGTGGAGTACAGAAATTGATGGGAGAGCACTCCCCCATCAATTGAGCACGTCTTCACTAGACCTGCTAAATCGATACTGCTACATCAATTGGAGCAGCGCTGATTTAGCTCCGTAGTGAAGACAAGCCCTAAGTGCTGCAAATGCACTGCTGCAGCATTCTATGTGTAGACAAGCCCTGAGTCAAAGATCCCCCAAGAAAGCTGACTCAGCCCAGAAAAATCTTTCAGAGATTGTACAATCTTAAATGTAGCAACTTTTAACACTGAATCTGGCTTTGAAAGATCAGATTATTTTTCACTCAGATAAATAACCTTATTCTCCCTGTGTAAAACACCCCAAAGTAGCAATTTCCCTTCTTGTTTAGGACTGGACTTTTTCATTTTCAAATGGTAAAACACTGGGAGTAATTGGCATAAATATTACTTCATTTCATTTCATATTTTTTCTTTAAAAAAAGGCTGATGTTGAACTTACCACAGTTATATGTACTATAGCTTGTAGGGCTGTGTTCTTTAGCTCTCAGGTCACATAAGCTCTAGGAGGTAGTGTGAATTCATTATGCTCAAAACATTTTGATTTCTGTTGAAAAGAAAAAATATATAAAATAAAAATCACTATAGATCTATGGTTAAGTCTTTGCTCTATTTATTAGCCATAAGGGTCCTGGTTCCTGGCTACTTAAGAAAGTAGCTGCCTGTCGCCCTAACTTCATCCCATCAGTGTAAGATCACTTGAGACATTTATATTTACAGTCCCTAGTACTGAACTGGGGAGAACTAAAGGCATGTATTGCTGAGAAAGAGGCTTTGATTCTGAAGCTACTGCTGGTAGAAAAATATTCAGTGAAAACCATTTTTGATGAAAAAGGCAGGTTCAGCAAAACCCAAACATTTTGCCATATTGTTCATGTTGGGAAAAAAAATCCAAAAATGTCAAAATGAAACATTTGGATTTTTCAGTTTGAAATAACTTTTCATTTAGAAATTTCCCTCAATTTGATGAAAAATAATTTAAAATTAAAAAATGCTTGAAATCAAAATGAAATGTTTAGTTTCAGGTCAAACAATTTTTTCCAACTTTGCATTTCACCAAAAATATAATATATGTTTGCAGTTTGACCCAAAAAACGTTTTTTGGGGTTTTTTTTGGAATTGCCTGCAAACCAAAAAATCTAATATTCACACAGCTCTATCTGAAATGTAACCACCTAGAGACTTTTCCTACCTAGACAACAAGGATAATCTTGTAGTTAAGGCACTGGTTTGAACATAGAAAAAATGGATTAAATTCCCAGCTCTACCTCAAATTTACCATGTTAACTTGGGCAAGTATCTTTCCTTCCATTCTCCCATCTGTAAAATGGGGCTAATGAGGATATTAAATTCCATTTTCCATTATCAGAGGTGGGGGAATGTGATGGGGCCATCAGGGAAAGGAGAAAGCCCCAGGAGTGTGGGAGACATTTGCTAACAGATAGAAAGTAGCTCTTCTCCCTCTCCTTAGAGTCTCTGGCATCAATTAGCCAGCTGAAGTGAGAGGGCTGCTGACTGGCCAACATTCCTCAGATCTAGGGATTTAATCTGTTCCCCAGCTGTATAATGAGTAGGGCCCTACCAAATTCACAGCCATGAAAAACGCATCACGGACCATGAAATCTGCTCTCCCCCCCCATGAAATCTGGTCTTTTGTGTGCTTTTACCCTGCATTATACACATTTCACAGGGGAGACCAGCGTTTCTCAAATTGGGGGTCCTGCTCAAAAGGAGTTGCAGGGGGTCATAAGGTTATTTTAGGAGGGTTGCAGTATTTCCACCCTTACTTCTGCGCTGCCTTCAGAGCTCCGCGGCCAGAGAGTGGCGACTGTTGGCTGGGCGCCCAGCTCTGCAGGCAGCAGCGCAGAAGTAAGGGTGGCAATACCATACCATGCCTTCTTTACTTCTGCACTGCTGCTGATGGTGGCTCTGCCTTCGGAGCGGGGCTCCCAGCCAGCAGCTGCTGCTTTCCAGCTGTCCAGTTCTGAAGGCAGCGCCGCCACCAACAGCAGCACAGAAGTAAGGGTAGTGGTACTGCAACCTCTGCTCCAATAACCTTGTGACCCCCCCTCTCAGCCCCCCCCCCACACACACAACACTCCTTTTTGGGTCAGGACCCCTAGAATTACAACACTATGAAATTTCAGATTTAAATATCTGAAATCATGAATTTCACAATTTAAAAAATCCTGTGACTATGAAATTGACCAAAATGGACCATGAATTTGGTAGGGCCCTAATAATGGGGATAGCACTTTTCCCCTGCCTTTTGTGTATAGATATAAGCTCTTCATGGTAGGGACTGTCTCTGTACAAACAGCAGATAGCACACTGGGGCAATAATCTTTTTTCAGATCTCTGTCTAGGCATTACTGAAAACACAGACAGCTCTCATAACAATAGTATAATCAGAATTTGAGTTTGTTGACCTTCATTGTAGGTGCAAGGATCATTCATTCACACATGTGCTTGCTTGAAAGCAAGTTTGATATAAGAGAGGATGTCTTGAGATGGTGAATTGCCAATGAATACTGCCTCTTGTAGGAAGACTATGTTGTGATTTATCTATGTATTCATGTGAATATGTGTATCTATGTGGATACATACAATAGCTATATTTATGATGTTTTTGCATTGAAGAAAATAAAAGGAAGACAAGAAAAATAATGAAAGGGGAAAAAATAAATAGGAAGTAACAGGAAAATGCTATGAAGAGGAGAGTACCAGATGGAATGAGAGAATAAAAAAATAGAAAGAAATATAGAAATGAAAAGACAGAGAATAAGCATAGAAAAAAAGAAAAAAAAAGTAAAGATTGTACTTTGCATTAGAATTGTTTCATTTTTGTTAGGAAGTTATTATTCTAACCACAAAAGATTGTACTGGGCTACATGCTTGCCTGCTGTAGTTCTTAGGTTGAGGTGTTCACCTTGACTATGACACTGTGATCTCAATCTTCCTTTGTTTCAGATGTGAGATATGGTACATGAGTTTGTTAATTTTCAGTTCCTTTTCAACTAATCTAGGGGAAATCTCTGTCACTGCTTTTGCCTTGCTTGCTTTGAATTTTGGAAATAAGAAATCCACAGCGTAGAGGCTTTGATTTTGTCATCACTACAGTAATTGCCTTTAATTACTATTTTGTTTGCCAGGTCTCTCCAAGAAAGTAGTTGGAACAAGTTATAGTTTATATTTAAGGTAAAACTTCTCTCTCTTTATATACATATACATACACATACACATATATATACACATATACACATTCCTGAAAAACATTATGGTTTATTTTAGAGCTACCATTTAATTCATCATTCATTTCAAAACACTTCCCAGAGATTTTATTGCATCCAATGACTGGTTTTGTGAATTAATAGACTTTAAATTGTTGGGAGAATGTTTTTGGAAGAGACCTGTCCTTCAAATCATTTCTAGATATCTGAACAATAATTTCTCTCTCTTCTGTTATTGTACCTTGATTCTATCCAACCTTAGCTTTCTCTTAATTTTTCATGTATACATATGGAACTCTGTAGTGGAACCAGAAATACAGGTCTAGGCCATAGGAGGCACGGAAGACAAGAAATGCAGGCTTTCTTTAGCATGTTCCCATCCCAAACCCACAGGACAAAGTGTTGCAAGTCACTGCCCATCCAGTCTGTAACTAACTTCCACTTAATACTGTGGGATATACTCTCAAGCTGTTTTCAAGGGCAGAGACATTTTAGGATGCCCTGGCACAACATCTAGCCAGGGCTGTGGGGAAGATTTTGCAGAGGCACAGGTATCCCAAGATATATGAATTTAGGGAACTGACTCCTGAACACGACCTTGCCCTCAATAGACAACTGAGCCCTTAATGAAAATTGTACATGGTGAGAAAAGCCATATGATAAATAATAACGCCCTTTAATTCTACCACCTTTTGATAGACTGCATTTAATTTTGCAACCTTGCCAAGCTCTCCTATATTTTCTCCTCTAGCCTATCTCCTCCAGAATCACTTCTGTGGAAAAAAGCCATTTTAAAAACTGTTGCCACAAAATATTTTCTTCCTTCTTGCAAAAATTAGTCAGGATGAGCAACATTCATCTGGTGACAAGTTTAAGATCTGCTATTTTGAAACCTTATATAGCTATATCTGTGTATCTAGAACAAAAAAACTGAGCTTAAACGAGACCTGATCTCAATGTCTTTCCCTAGGTAGTTCAGATCCAAACTGAGACAAAGACCCAGTTTTGGATTCAAACCTCACCCCTTGATCCTCTCTGTATAATAGGAAGCCTGCACTGCTGCTCCATCCATATAACTTTTTTGTGGATAAATATAGGATTTCAATATTTTGCGCTGTCAGGGAGGTACCTTTCACAGAACTCAAGTCACCGAAAAGAAAGAAATTTTGCATTTGAAAAAAAACCTAACCTGGGAAATAATCCTGAGTACAGGCATGGTAACAGAATTGTTTTAAGTGCACCTGTTATCTTTAGCTAATTATACATACAAACACTGAAAGATTTTCTACCAAGAGAAAACAAAGTAATGTTACAGACAAGATAAGGCACTCCTGATGAGCTTGAGATTGAAACTTATCAGATAGCTGTGGATTTACACTGTTGGAGTAGGAATTTGCAGGCATTTTTTATTTTAATGAAGTGAAAGACACCATTCCGTCCTGTTTATAGAAGAGTGTGCTTTCTATGGCAAAGGCAGACAAAAGATTTTGACCACCTTTATGTTCCCTGCAAAATATTTTGCAGGGTTCCAACTTCAGGAATGGTGCTAGCCAGGACTGAACGGGACTGATTCTGCTCTCATTTACACCGAGGTGAATGATGAGTAACTCCATTGATGTAAATGGAGTTATACTAGCATAAAACCAGTGTGAGAGCATAATCAACCCCAATGTATGCTGCTGCATGGGAAAGCTTGCATGATGGCTCTTCACACAGAAGAATCATTCTTTCAACCTTCATGAACATTAATAAAGAAAAAAATTTGCTGCTGTATTCTCATCCCATTGATTTAAATGGGGACTTCTCATGCACGTAATTTAAGAACATGCTTGAGCATGTTGCTGAACAGGGAAAGGATTATTCATATGTTTGATACTAAGCATATGCTGAAGGGCTTTTCTGAACTGGGCCCTTAGCGAGAGTAACAAGAAATAAGTTTTTGTTATAAAACATTCATAATTTGTCTAATGGTTTAATGGTTTACAACATCTCAAAAAGTTACAGTTATAATGGAACTGTTAATCCTGTAATGCAATTGATTTACTATTACCGGTACTTTCTCACCCTTCTTCCTCTGCAAACAGGTAAGGGTGCCTCACTGGAAATAAATTTATTAGTCTCTAAGGTGCCACAAGTACTCCTGTTCTTTTTGCAGATACAGACTAACACGGCTGCCTCTCTGAAACCTGTCACTGGAGAATGTTCATGCACCTCCCCCATGCCCTATGTTGCTGACGTTGCCAGCAGATACATCTTTCTCTTTTAGCTGCAGCTCTATCATACTCTGATCCAGTCTTTCCTTTGCTCCAGGGCCCTCTAATGACTTATAAAGAGAGGAACTTTCCTTGATTAACTCACTGAGTCCACCACAAAGGGCAATAATTTCATAGGGAAATTTTTGGTTTGTTTTTGTCTAGCCCTCTGTGAGCCTGACACAAGCCTAGAGGACAGATGAAAGTCAAGGCATAGATTCTTTAGGAAATCCTAGAAGGTTTGTTCACCACAGTTCATATCCCTTTTGAAAAGCTCAGTGCACTTCTAGTCATACCATTTATTTAACAGTTCAAGTCCTGGGAGGATACTGAAAAATCATGATTTTGCATATCCTATCTCTCTCATGTCTTTTATGTATTGTCTGATGAGAGTCTACTTTTCTTTATCTACTCTAACTCAGTGGCACCTTTTCATTTATTCCATGGATATCAAGTCTTTGTAGCAATCACACAATCACAAAGAACATTGTTTCATTAATGAAAAGGCAGAAAGCTTTTACCAATGGTGACTCAGGCAACATAGCTTGTACTAAAATAGTGGGGAGTGGACAGGGATAGATAGGGATACATTTTAACAAGCCAAACCTGGAGTTTCTATGGGTAGAGAAACAGTCTCAACTTCCCCATCTGGTCTATCATCAAGGCAGTTATTTCAGTCTTATGCATGCTCCTTGCCAGACTTTAACACATGGACTATTATGCATCCCTCCTAGGTAACTCGGTCAACTAATTTACTGGAAGACATTTTCATGCCAGCAGCTAACAAACTGCATTATTGTTTGTAGGACAGTGCAATCATCAGTAATAAAATTCTGCTACTGAACTATGGTCATGGCAGACTGAAACATATGGAGACTGGACAAATTAAGCACAAAACAGCATCTTTAAAGCAATGGGTAGTGATTGTGAAAGAACAGCTGGCCAGTTCAAGTTATTGGGCTATCAAAAGATCCTGTATAGTCCCTCTGCTACAATATATGGAAACCACGAGTACAGTACATGGTAGCTGTACTAGAAAGACAACCAATTTTTCCTTTTCACTAGTCATGCTATATTGTACCACTCCATGTAGTGTAATGCAATGGGACATAGTATAAAGCAGAGTAACCTGGAATAGTAAATAAAATTAAGAATGGATAATGAAATATATATAAAAAAATGATGAATTAAGGGACATGTAAGAAAAGTAAGGTAATAATTGGAGATATACCAATCTCCCAGAACTGGAAGGGACCTTGAAAGGTCATCAAGTCCAGCCCCCTGCCTTCACTAGCAGGACCAATTTTTGCCCCAGATCCCTAAGTGGCCTCCTCAAGGATTGAACTCACAACCCTGGGTTTATCAGGCCAATGCTCAAACCACTGAGCTATCCCTCCCCCCCTTTTAGAAGGAGGGAAACAAAAACAAAAAACAAACAAAAAAAATCCAGCTGTTTAGATAACAGTAGCAGAGTTGCTAATGTCACTAGAAGGAATGCATTAAATGACTGTCGCAGGAGGTTCTTAATACATTGTATATCTCTTTGTAGGTCTATAAAGCAGATCAAATCACATTACTGAGTTAAGGGGTTATTTTGGTCAGCATCCAGATGTAAACACTAGACTGTGTAAGAGAGGTAATGTTAACAATATCAGGTCATCCTTCCTTGTCAGTATGCTAATAGTTATTAGTACCCTGCTGTTCAGTCAAATCTTACTGATGGAAAATTGTCAGTTCCAGTGTTAGTTTATCTCCCATTAAAAGAATTTTCCTGAGGAAAAGTGGAAGGGAAAATGGGAAAGTGCTACATCATGGAAACCTCCTCTCTGTTTGGAAGCAATCTTGGGATAGTTGATCATGTAGACATTTGCTTTTGAAAAGACAATAGCTGGGGATGAGGAATTTTAACAGAAAGGACACTAGAAGTGGGCAGGTGCATCACTGTTCCAATTAAACTTGATTACCGTGATGAAAAAGAAAGCTTCCCTTTCTGCTAAATTACCCACAAAAGCTAAAAAGAAAGATACTATACAAATGTTTAGATCAGAGTTCCCAAAAGAAACCAGAGGTCTCCTCACAATCATCAGTGTCCTAGAAATGTGTGCTAAAAATGAAAACAGTATACTGGAGGGAGTAAATTATCACGCCTAAGCCCTTCCTTTCTGTCAAACCACCATAGGGCAGTTACGTCAATAAAACTTCCTTTACTGCAAGACTGCATTAAACCGCTGAACACTTGTAGCCAACTCACTAACTAAGGACTATTTCTGAGAGTATATACCTAGACTAAAGTCCTTTCTCTCTTCCGCATCATCTCATTCTTCACATCTGCTAGTCTTACACTAGAATTTCTTTCACTTTTCCAGTCTTCTCCTACAAACTAATGGAAGGCAAACATGGTGTAGCAGGTAGGAGGACTAGGTCTCTATTCCCAGCTGTACCACTGATCTGCTATGTGATCTTAGGCAATTCTCTTCATCTTTCTGAGCTTCTTTTTCCCCTCTCATCCTTCATCTGTTTAGATTTGCAAGGTCTTTAGGGTAAAGACTGCCTCTTATTTGTACAGTGCCTATCACAGTGAGGCCCTGAGATTGGTTGGAGCCTCTATCTGCTACTGTAATAATTATATAATTATTTCTATAAATAATAAATACTAATAAAAGGATTAGAGATAGGACTGCCATGAGCTATATGGACCTCGATTCAGATTTCAACCCTTCTCCATAAATGCTCCTTGAAGCTCAGGAGCGTTCCTAGCTGAGTATTTGGTCCAGTTCATTACAGAGACAGTGGACAGACATGATATATATAGTCATATCCAGTTTGGATTGTAAGCACCCAGGATATTTTTAGTATAGACCAATCTCTAATTGCCCAGGACTTCACAGATAGAAAGACAAGATACCAGAAAAGTAGCTTAACTAGGCTGCAACTTTATAAAGTTCTCATATGAGAACTATCTTGCAATAACTCATCCAGAGCAGCATCTTCTTCCTTTGTAATCCATGGTGGATTATCAGCCCCTCACCTATTAACCTAGCCCTAGCTCCATTGCTGGGACCCACCACACTCCTCTTGTACAAGAGTTAAGGGGATGGGAAAGAGAAGGTTGTCTCCTCAATGTACCAGACATAAGGAGCCACAACCCTATTCCCCACTGTCACAGAGTGACTGGATTCTTTGAGGTGAGAGATGGGCTAAATCCACCATTGACTGATTTATGGCTTTCAGCTGAGGATGCAGGGCCTGATGAGGAGCGCCTGGCGCTTATGAAGCTCAGCTGAAGCTGGGGAAGAGCTGCAAGGAAGTTCCCACAGAAGCCCCTGGGTTAGGGAAGAGGACCCTGACTGGAGAGAAACTCCAGTCAGAGTTACCCTGAGAATCAGCACTCTCTGACTGGAAGAAACTGAGCAGAGCCCAGGAGTGGCAGTAGTTTTTGTGTTTGTTGAGACTTTAATGCCCTGTAAGGGATGGATGCATCCGATGAAGTGGGCTGTAGCCCACGAAAGCTTATGCTCAAATAAATTCGTTAGTCTCTAGGGTGCCACAAGTAGTCCTGTTCTTTTTACGGACTAATCTGGGACTCAGCTGGATAGCTAAGTCACTCCAGCAGTAAACATGATGAAGTCTGTGTGGGTTGGTGAAGACCCAGGAGAGAAACTGAGGTATGCCATGCCACAAGAGGATAAGTTCAGAGACTACACGTTGCTTCACCCACTTTCTTTATCCACTTCCAATTTCAAATTCCAAGTTATCAGGGAACCACACCCATATTAAATGGTTTCCTGCACTGAGCAACTGCCAA
This sequence comes from Mauremys reevesii, assembly GCF_016161935.1. NCBI lineage: Eukaryota > Metazoa > Chordata > Testudines > Geoemydidae > Mauremys > Mauremys reevesii. The sequence goes on along the minus strand of NC_052631.1, from coordinate 88,090,028 downwards.
ATTGCAACAAAATGAATTTACAATCTAACCTATCCTTTGGGTCGTTGGTTTGCTGGGAGGAAGGTGAGAAAACGCACCCCACCCAAGTCAGTTTGGTAGTGAGGGAAAAATTCTTTCCCATCCCCCGAAAGGCAACTAGCATGATGCCCACAGTAGACACAAGAATCCAGTTCTTCTCTAATCCCAAGAGGCAGCGGGGGGAGGGCAAGCTTTTCTTGCTGGTGCAGAGGACTGCCCCTGGGCAGAAGAAAGAGCTTATAAACCCTTCCTTTGGTTGCACTGGAACCAAAAGGCTTATGCTTCACCCTTCTCTCCTACCAATCAGCCACAGAGCCCCCTCTTCAAGCCCCTGAGGTGGGGAGATGCAGAGGGTGTAAATCTTTGGCTAGGCCAGTCCCTGGTCTCTCTTGCTGGACAAAGCCTCCCTATCTCTGAGGCTGTGGGTGTGATCAACAACAATTCTTTTGACATCAGTCTTGCTACACATACAGTGAACAGCAGCTCACTCTGCCAGCAGTCCAGTTTAATTCAGTGAGTAAGGGTCAAAGAATCAGGCCAACAATGAGGGTTGAATTCTGCTCTCATTTATAATTAGGCACCTCTCTTGGCTTCAGTAGAGTTGCTGGAAAGAAAAGCTGGTTTGTCCTTTTATCCTGGGTTAGACTATCTGAGAAACTATTTAAAAATATTTTCATGTAAAACAAAGTAACAAAACAGTAAGTTGCTTTTGTTCAAATCTACAAGTGTATGTTTGTATCAAGTACACTTCAGTTCTATCTACTGCCAATAGATCACATGAATAACTTCTACATTCACTGCAATCCTGCTAATGCTGTATTTATTTAAACACTTAGTTTAAAAAAGAGTGATACATTAAGGTCTAATAATTACCTATATATACAGTACAGCGCGCACACTTAAAATGTTCTTTCTGGTTTTCAGCGCATAAAGGTTTCCAAGATATTTTCTATTCTTGAACAGTTCCTTCGAATTCTAAAGTTATTGCTGGTTCTAGTGATAGTCTCCATATTATAGCTGACATTAAAATTTAAAGAACTAGACATTTCGAAATGCCAAAAGTAATTAGGTGCCTCATTGCAACAGATAATTTATTCACTATTTTGCCACAAGTTTGTCTAAGGCAGCTATTTCTAGGAGAAAATTCTTCTCTGTATTGGCTTGTTTCTCTCACCACGTTCAGCATTAAAGATGTCCCATGTCAGGATATACAACATAAAATCACAGAGCATAAGAAATCATGATGAGACCACATATAAAAGCTACAACAACACATAGACATGATACCTGCTTCTCATCACAGATGTGATATCCAGCTAAAATATCTAAGAGTGTTTGTTACCCAGCACTGGGATGTTTCCTGTCTGCTGGCACAGACCTCTTTACTGTAGGTCTCTGATTTGGTAGCAGTGATGGACAATAATGCCTGTGTTTTGTAAAATGCTATTTGTGTTGTACAGATGTGGATCCAAAGAAAAGGGGAAGTTGGGAGGGAGCCAGTGTTAATAGTACAGGAACTCCTCACTTAACATTGTAGTTATGTTCCTGAAAAATGTGACTTTAAGCGAAACAATGTTAAGTGAATCCAATTTCCCCATAAGAATTAATGTAAATGAGGTGGTTAGGTTCCAGGGAATTTTTTTTTGCCAGACAAAAGACTCTCTCTCTCTCTCTCTCTATATATATATATATGTACACACACACATACACACACACACAGTATACGTTTTAAACAAACAATTTAATACTGGTACACAGTGATGATGATTGTGAAGCTTGGTTGAGGTGGAGGAGTCAGAGGGTGGGATATTTCCCAGGGAATACCTTACTGCTAAATGAACCAGCAATTGACTGAGCCCTCAAGGGTTAACTCTCACAACACTCTACAAAACAACAGGAAAGGAGGGAGGGGAGACAGAGACACACACCCTGTGTATGAGAGAAAAAATGTGCATTTCCCCTTTAAGTAGCTGACCCCAGGCTTAAGTGCACTACCTTGTTAATTGAATCAGCTTGCTGAGACCTGAGACCCACAGCTACTGCCTAGAAGCTCCCTGTGTCCCCCCTGCTCTATGGAAGATGGGGTAAGTGGAGTGCAGGTGCAGGAGGGAGGAGGAGACACTCTGACATTGGCCCACCTCTTCTCCTCTCCCGCCTGTACAGCAAGCAGGAGTCTCTGGAGCAGCTCCAAGGCAGAGGGCAGGAGCAGCACATGACAGTCGGGGGGGGGGAGAGGCGGGGGGAATAGCTGCTAAACAGGGAACTTAGGGGAGTGGGGAGCTGATAGGGGCGCTGCTGGTCCACCTTGGTTCCAACCACCCACAAGCTGGCTGCAACGGGCTGCTCTTCCTGCAAGCAGTGGACAAAACGGGTGGCTGCCAAAGGAGGTTAGAAGGGAGCATTTCACAATTTTAAACGAGCATGTTCCCTAATTGATCAGCAACTTAACATCAAAACAACTTTAACCTGGAGGACTTTAAGTGAGGAGTTCCTGTACTCACTTTGTAAATTACATCTACATTCAGAACAAATGATTAATGAGCAACAGAAGCAGCAGTAAATAAATCAAGTTATGTGATTTAAAACATATAATTGAACTAGATAGTCCAAACAGAGCTATGCAAATAACTGATTTTTTGATTTACCAACAGTTCTGAAAAATATTAAAATGATTAAGTTTGGGTTGAACTGCAACTGATTTTTTTTTTTAATTCAGCAAATAGAAGAAATTGAAAACATTTTTTTGGAGTCAAACAAAATATTTTGTTTGATCTGAATATACATTTTTCAGGTTGTGGGGGAGAAGGGGGAGTTTCGGGTGAAAAATTTCATCCAGCTCTAATCTCATATCTACAGGGGAAAGAGAGAGACTGAGCTGTGGGACCAGATCTGAAGCTGAACTTTCCCAAAGGTTGTGGTTGTTTGGATTAAAATTCCATTTAATCCCATCATAGAGATCAACTGATCTCTATGATGCATTTACTATGCATTTGCATTTACTATGTGGATCTCAACTTGCCACCAATTTTCTGGGCTCAGGCTGATCTCCAATTTTTATGAGTTTTTTGGGTGTCCTTAGGTTGGCAGTCTCATGAATGAAATACGCTTTAGGATTTGCTGTATGTAAACTTTTCAGTGCACTTTTCGTAGGAAAATTCCTCAGCTGTTTAATTTTTAACAAAACTTTCCACTTGCTAAACCTCTCTAGGTGAAACTCAAAGTTGGATAACGTAGTCTAACTCAGGCTTATGTGTTATTTACTTTTACATGAAGTATCCTCTGTAGGAAAATTCCTTTAGATTGTGTTGTGTTTGGAATAATGTTATATAAGAGCCCTGAGGCAAATTAAAAATATAACAATCAATAACTGAGTTTTATTAAGAGATTAAATTCAGATACAAGCACAAGCTGAAGAATAATGTGCTGATTTATTCTAGACCACTACCTCCTACACAAAGCTTATTCAGCAGGGGATTGAGTGGGGCAAATGCAGTCAGTACTGTAGATGGTATGATTTGATGAATAATGTATTTGATTATTTTTCCCCATCAATCATCAAATAAAGCATTTGCAATTGATTTCATTATTTGATTCAGCTCTTTTATTATTAGAAGAGTACACACTCAACCAATGAAACACAAGGTTTTCTGTGGTCACAATAATGGCATCCAGAAATCATGGTACCTAGGAACTTCTGAAAGATAACACTTTTGTGGGTGCTGCAGATGGATAATTTCTATTGTGGCTGAGAGTGATGGGAAGGTGAGGGGAGAGTTCTAGTGAAAACACCACTACTTTCTTTCTAGAAACTTGCATTTTTTAAAAATGAATTTGAAAATCAAAAGTATTTCTGCCCAATCTCAAATTGATAGTCATCTAAATAGTCAATCCACAAGAGACCATTTGAAACAACTCACAGTAATTGTCAAAAATACTGTCAATATCAGTATAATTAAATGTGTTGCACTAACCAGCTGGAAACCCCATGAGTCCATTTGCTTTGGTGAGAGAGCTTGCAAACATACAGACTGTATTACTGAAAGTTCACAACAGCAAAGAGCTAAGCCTTCAGTTGGGCTCTCTCTCACTGACATAACACATTTAATCACAGGAAAGTTAAAAGAAAATGTTGCCTTTACTGCTCTTTCAAGTTTGAAATGAACATGAACAAATTGTCACACACACTGCCAAGTCTGTCTGAACAGATCGGTGCCTCTGCAAGAAAAGGACTGATGCAAAATAGGAGAGAAATAAATGGAATTAGATAAATGATGCCCTTGAGAATGTTGATTTTATTTTATGACTCAAGTATTTCTAAGAAATTCAATATAAAAAAAAAGGAGTGGTGAGGAGCTAAAATTCCTTTGACCCCGTAAGACAGTCAGTTTGTAACAAACTTCATTAAAAGGTAGAATCAGTAGCTGCATACTTGGAAGGTAGTTTTAAGCAATTCTATCTTAGATAGAATGAACTGAACATAACATAATCCACTAATGAGAGTGTGTTACAGGTCCCTTCCATGCCAATCCACAGAGGATATGAGTTGTTACTCTCACTCACTACAGAGGCCTGGTTCTTTAGTGAGTTGTATTGAAAACTATGTTAAAATTATGATCTTTAGCTTTAAATGCTCAGGGGTTTCCCTGGTCCTGCTTGCAGACAGGGGGTTCTGTAGAGAAGCCTGCCATCAGAGTCAGACAGACAGAAGCCCTTGAGGAATTCCACCATGATTTCAATAATTTCCATCCCACCATCAACCTCAGCCTAGATCAATCCACACAAGCGGTCCATTTCCTGGACACTACTGTGCTAAAGAGTAAGCTTGGTGAGTTGTGCCTCTCTGATTTAGGGAGCAGCCTGTTCTGTATGTCTCTACCTTTGGGTTCTTGTGTGTTATCATTCTGAATTCTGAGAAATCAAGTAGTGTTATGATACAACCTTCCAGCAAGAGTATTTTATGTTTTTATCAAACTTACCTGTTTGTATGCCATGAAACATAAATTTAGCCCAAGCTTTAGTAGCCCCTGAGTTTAGCTCTGGATGCCCTCAGTTCAGTCCCCAGTGTACTAAGGACAAAAGGATGGCTGTCACAATAACATGCAATATGGTGGTGTCAGAAACCGTGATGGGGATGGTCAGTCCTAATGGCTGGAGCCACGGCAGTGAGGCCTACGGGTCAGAGTCAGGAGCAGAGCCCGAATCAGGCATTCAGAGCGGGATTGGGGTGAGGCTAGAATGAGAGCAAGGCTGGAACAGGAGGTTTGGAGAGTCTGTTACCGCTGTCAGGCAGGAAAAGGTTTCAAGATTCTGTTCCTCCTGTGAGGCTTATATACCAGACCAGTTCTTGGCTTGGAGATTGGCTGGATCCCAGCACAGGAGTGACTGATCACTTTACAGGTGGTGGCATAAGCAAGTTTCATGTTATAAACAGATAATATACAAAGATGAAGACTTTTGGTTGCCATAATCCTGACTGAATTAATCTCACCTGGTTACCGTCATCTTGTATTTAGTGCACATCATTCTCCTGCCTGAATGAAACACTGGTAATCATCATGAACTATTCTTTGTCATAATATAAATAATTTTTTTTTATTAATTTTTTATTAATTTATTATTATATCATATATTATTATATTATTTATTTCTAGTCTCTACTCATCTCTCTCTATCTCTCTAACATCAACAACAAGGCTCAAATTATTAGAGAATCAACTCTCCCTCCTGTTTTAGTAGTGGTACCCTGTTGTAGCTGAGCTAGGGAATTCATGATTTATTATTATTTTTAAATTTAATAATAGCTCTTAGCTTGCTTCTGCTTGCATATATAACCTGCCCCCCTTTCCCACCACTTGCATCAGAAGAGAAGGGTATATTCACAAAAGCTCATGCTGCAAAACATCTGTTAGTCTATAAGGTGCCACAGGATTCTTTGTTGCTTTGGTAATCATTAGATCACTTTATGTTTTTGAAATGTAACCTAGGCTTTTCTTTCCTAATTCTTAAAACATTCCACTTAAATTGTTTCAATAGCGGGACACTACTGCTTGCAGGACATGCTTAGGGAGAACAGACATGGAGGACTTGGGGCACCTTCCTCCTAAGTACATGCAGTGCTGAGCACCTTACATGATGTGGGTTATTCTATATAACCCAACTCAAGGAAATCAGTCTCACCATAGATCTTGAGGGAAAGGCACTTGCATTGGGAGTCCAGAGAGGCTCCGGTACCTTTATTTTCTTGCACTGTCTTGATTTTATGCTTATGATTTGTTCAGTATATTTGGATTGATGATGTAAGTGGGAGCATGGGGGATGCAATCTCTGTATCTCTTGTGTACCTACGCAGGAGTTAGCCACAACTTGTCCCTAAATGTATATAGTATCTGAGGGACTGCAGTTAATATCTACTCTAAGGGCCCAATAATTGAAGCCTTACTCACATTGGAAAGCATCAGGGAGTAGCCGTATTTGTCTGTATCCACAAAAACAACAAGGAGTCTGGTGGCACCTTAAAGACTAACAGATTTATTTGGGCATAAGCTTTCGTGGGTAAAAAGCGTCACTTCTGATTCTGAAGAAGTGGGTTTTTTACCCACAAAAGCTTATGCCCAAATAAATCTGTTAGTCTTTAAGGTGCCACCGGACTCCTTGTTTTTATTGGAAAGCAGTTACAGTAGTAAGTAGTGCAAGAGAATATTCCGGTTTGTTGGATATTACTATGAGGTTACTGGAAATGAATGTTAACTTTCTAATGGCAACCACTGCATCTGATATCTGAACATCTGAGTTTTAGTCTGTTTTCTCTCTACTTCTTTGAATATATTTTCATAAATACTATTTTAGTTTTTGTCATTCTTTCAGTGATAATTTTCCTTTTTAAGGCTTTGTTATTGAATACAATCGGTTGTCATCACATTTTTTGTCTAGTCCTCCAGTTCCAGTATCAGAAAAATCAAAGCCAGAAGTCTGACACATCCATCATACAATCAGCAAAATTAGGCTGCTCCAGTTGGTTTAACTGGCAACTTTTGAGCATACAAAACAGAGCAACTAGGTTTTAATAGTCTAAAACCTCCAAAATGGATCATAATACAAAATCTATTGCTCATCAACTGGCATAGCAGGCAAAGAGTGCCATATGCTTTCGGTTTCATTAGTGTTGTTTATCTTTAATGCTAAATCCTAATGTAATACACTTTCTATTATTCTGTCATGTCAATCTTTTTTATGTGTAAGGGATTCAGGAAAACAAGAGAATATTGGTTTTAAGAGCCACAAGCCAATGCAGGCTCTACTAAACCCAGGCCAGCTGAGAGCTGTGGAGTAGTAAATTGCAATTTTTCATGCATGAATTAGAGAGTACACTCAGTATGTAATTCTCCCAAAATACCTGTTTACATAGGCACTTATAAGCCTGCAGCTAAAGTTTAGGCCTTCTCAAAAGCAAATCAGGTATAAGAAATTCAATGTACTAAACCATTCATGGAAAACTTAAGTCTCACTTATAGTATAGTGCACATACTGCAGCACATACAAACAATAGAGTTATTGCCAGTAGAAATTGGATTAACTAACACAAGGTAAATACATAATTCATTACAAGAGGAAACAAATGAGAGGGCATAAATGCCAAGGCTTCCTCCATGGGCTACAAAAACACATTTCTAGCATTTAAACATATGAAAACAAGAGTTCTATTTGGTAAATACTCTATTCACATGGTTCCCAGTATCTGCTATAGGGTTCCATTTCTGTTCTTCATCCAACTATCTGCTGTTCCTACCTGGTTGTTTTTCTGTACTCTGATTTCTGAACAGGATAGTGTTGAAAGCAATGAAAGGCAGCATTGAGTGGCTTTGCAGAAGTGGAGGTAACTTTTAAAAATGAAAAAAGATTTCATTAAGACCACATTGAGGACTGATAAATTATCTTGAGATTGAAGAAAAAATGTAAGAGATTTATCAGTCCAAATGAATTCTTTTTACATTTTTAGAAATTACCTCCACTTAAAAGTGGAGTTACAACTTAGACTTCTCTATTTCTATGCCCTATTCCTGTGTTGGTTGAGCCAAGGATCACATTAGCCCTTTTGGTCATGAGGTCACATTGGTAATTCATGTTTAGTTGATCATCCTTTTCATATTCACTGCTTCCCAGGATAGAGACCTCTATCCTGTAACATTAGCCTACATTCTTAATTCCCATATGTATGACTTCACATTTGGCCAAACTGAAATACAAATTGTTTCCTTTCACCCAGTTTACCATGAGATCCAGATCACTCTGTAACAGTGCCCTGTCCTCTTCATTTTTAACTGTCCCCAATCTTTATGTCATCTGCAAACTTCATAAAAAATGATTTTATGTTTTCTTCCAGGTCATAGATAAAATGTTAAATATTGTGGGCCCAAGAACTTACTTCTATGGGACACCATTATAACCCCTCCAATGATGATTCCCCCTTTACAATTACATTTTGACACCTACGTTAGCCAGTATTTAATCCATTTAATGTGTCCTATGTTGAATTTGTATCCTTCTAGTTTCTTAATCTAAATGTTATATGGTATTAAGTCAAATGCCTTTAAAAAGTATTACATCAACCCAGTTACCTTTATCAACCAAACTTGTAATGTTATCAAAAAAAGATATCAAGTTTGTTTGAAAAGATCTATTTTCCATACACCCATGTTGATGGGCAGCAATTATATTACCCACTTTAATTCTTTATTTATCAAGTCCTGTATCAGCTATTCCATTAGTTTGCTGGTATCAATTTCACAGGCCTATAATTACCAGGTCATCCCATTTACCCTTTTAAAACATTGGCACAATATTAGCTTTCTTTCAGTCCTCTGGAACTTCTCCAGTGTTCCAAGACTTATTAAAAATCAACATTAATACTACCGAGAGCTCCGGGGCCAGCTCTTTTTAAATTATTGAATGCAAGTTATTCATGCCTGCTGATTAATAATGTCTAACATTAGTAGCTGCTGTTTACCATCCTCCTTGGTTGGAATGGAGAGTATTTCATCATCATATGATATAAATACATAATCTGGCTTTTTACCAAATACTGAACAAAAATATTTATTGAACGTTTCTGCTTTTTTGCTTTATTATTGACAGTTCTACCATTTCTATGTAGTAATGGACCAATGTCATAGTTAGGATTCCTTTTGTTCCTAATATATTTGAAAAACTCCTTCTTGTTCTTAACTTTGCTAGCTAAAGATTTGTCCTTTGGTCCTATTGCTTCTTTTATCAATTCCCCATAGTTCCTACATTCTAATTTATATATCTTGCTACCCATTTCCCCTTTTTCATTTGTTATAGATTTTGTTCCATTTTTATAGCTGCTTTTACTTCCCCTCTAAGTCAGGTGTGGTTTCTTAACCAGTGTAGAATTTTTTCTTGATTTATCCCTGATATAGTCTATAGAATTTTTCCATAGGAGGTAGGGTTTTTCAGGAACATGAAGCTTTGAAAATATTTCTAACTGAATAAATAAATAGCAGAAACAAAATGCTGTAAAGGATCTCAGAGTGACAAGATCAGCCAGCAAGCACTATTCAAATGAACTATTCTTTGTCATATAACCAATTAATTTTAGTTTAAAATATTAATTCTAATTAATTACCTATTCACTGTATTTGTTATTTTCATTATACTCTAGTCTGTACATCTATCTAATGAAATCTCTTAACATGCGTTGCACAAGGCTCAAATTAGGAGAATCAACTCTTGTCCTGGTTTAGTAGTGGTACCCTGTTGTAGCCAGAGCTAGGAATTCATTGATTATTAATGGAGCTTTTAATAATCCACTGGCTGAGTTGCCTTTTTAACTAGGAAAACCTGACCTTTCAATGAATACAGTCCTCAAATTGTTTTATCTCAGATTTCCATATTATTGCCCTCTACTTTGCATACAAAGTAGTTTATTAGTTTCAAAAAACTCGTAGATGTTTACTGAAGAATGAGCATAAAAATTAAAAAAAAACCCAGAAATATACAATGAACCCACTAAAAGAGATATGGCGGCATTGCTATTATAGACAGATCTTGTTTGGTGGATTTATTACTTTCATTCTAAGCTCATTAAGAAACAGTCCAGGAAAGGGTGAAGATCTTAATTAATTTTAATAGGCACAAGCCAACATTTAACAGAGAGTTTGTTTTTAATTACACTGAGATATGGATAACTTGTAGCCATAGCTGTTTCCCTATATTGGAAGGACAAACTATTTACCTTGTACAAATAGCTAAATAAGGCAACCCACATAAATGAGTAATATCATTTACAAAAAGACAGCATTTTTAATCCAAATCTCCAAAAATGCATGTAGATAGACAGTTATTTACTAAATACTGTATTACCAGTTTATAAAATACAGATGCTGATCCAGATAGAACAGGTGGCAATAACAAACTCCATCTGCCAGCATATACTTTGTGGCTGCAGGTAAAATGCAGTGATCTTCCAAATCTTGGAATGATACCATTTCAAAAGTTCTCTGTGTGTGTGTGCACGTGTGTGGGGGTGTTCTTCTTGATGTGATGCTTGCAATCGTTTAATTTATAAAAAGCAACCTTTTGTGAGTCCAAAATGGCGACCAAACAGTCGGGTGGATAAAAATCCTGTTTGATGTTGGAATATCACAGTAGAATTCTGGATGCCCAAATAGACAATATTCAGCTTGAGCAAGACAAGGTGGGCGAGGTAATATGTTTTATTGGACTAACTTCTGTTGGTGGAAAGTACAAGCTTTTTAGCCACATAGAGCTCTTCTTCAGGTCTGGGGAAGGAAACAGAGTGTCTCAGACACTCTGAACCCACACTCAGTTTCCTTCCCCAGAGCTAAAGAAGGGCTCTCTGTAGCTCAAAAGCTTGTATCTTGCACCAACAGCAATTTATTCAGTAAAAAATTTTATTCACCTACCCTCTATCTCTCAAATCCAGGGACCAACATGGCTACAGAAACACTGCAAGCAATATTGAGCTTGACTGCCATAGTATGCTCACATTCAGATAGACTAACCTGGCACAAAATGTCTGACAATTTTACAGTGTCTGGCTAACCAGAAGATGCCAAAGTGGACCTGCAAGGAGGTGATCACCCGCACATTCTAAAGAGGTCAATGGGACTTGAGAGTGCTCAGCACCTCTTGCGAGGCACACAGCATCTTGCAGGATCAGTCACAGATAATAGAAGGAGAGAACAAACCACATATGGTCTGACCTCGCATGTATGGTGCATACAAGGTCACGCTGTGTGGAGGGCGTGACCCCATCCTGTCTGGGGTCCCGGCAGGAAATATTTCCTTAAAATGGGGTCAAGTAAAAAAAAAAAATTGGGAACCGGTGACATACATTAATCTGTTGACATCATCCAGTGTCAGGTAGACAATCCTAGAAATGATTTTTCAGAATGCTTTTGAATGCTGTTCCTTTTTCAAGAGTACAGTAAATGTCAGTTTGGAGTTTAACAATCCTAAATATGTTACACTCTAAAAGTTGAAACTTTGGTTTGGATATTGAATTAAAAATTTTCATTGACATTTCTTAAGTGATTTAAGACTCTGTGTGATCCTGTTGACTTTGGTGGCACCCAAATATGCTAAAGTTAGACGTGTGCTTAAGTAGCTCACAGAGCTGGGACATAAGGTCCTAATATTAAAGATACTGTTATTAATAATTAAATGTGAACGTAACCATTTTAAGACTTTTTCTCTTGTATATAATCTATATTGTAGTATTACTGCCTCATAACTAGCCATCTATCACTAACATGTTGTAACAGACTGCCGACTCACTGGTGCGGCGCCTCCTGCTGGTCAGGCTGGGAATTAGCTCATCCAGGTCATGCTGTGTGGGGCAAAATGGCATATGCACACTAAGGATCATCGTGACCACCGTTTGGGAAATGCTGATATACGTAGAAGTGTTAATGGGAATATTTATATAGACTAAACAAGTGCAGTATAAATAGCACTGGTTATAATGATGGACCAATTTTTTTTTTTTTTAGAAATTAAAACCTCTCCACGTAGATAAAATTTGGTAAATACATAAAACAGGCTGAATGTGTGAAGACAGGAAGATAAGATACATACAAAAGATAAAGAATTATTATTATACTCTTGAAAAAGTAATAGCATTCATCAGACTCATTTTAGTCCCTCGTGAGGCAGTGATACGTATAGTATATAAAAATGAGGTTTATAAAGGGAATGAATAGAAACTACTGGAAGTAACCACTATCTTTCAACACTATGCATTCTGAACATGGGCAGATGAAAATGACATGGCTGACCTTAAAACATAACACTCCTGTTTATAGATCAGACTATTTGTGTTAGAAATGTCAATCAAGTATGGCATGAATATATTTCAACAGCTGTGAAATTCGATTAAAATTTAATGCAGTCTCACTCTTTCCCAAAGTCTGAATGAATTTAAATGGTCAACTACCTGTGAAATTGTGATTTTGCTTGTTAATTGTTCATGATCTTTATCATTAGGGAAGCCATTCTTGCTTTTTTTTGTGAAGCTAATGGGTAGCTCTCTGCCTAACACCATTACCATCTTCATATTTGAGGCAATTTTAAAGCCTCTTTTACAGTAAGAATTCAGATTAGATTCACTAATAAGTTTTATGTTTAGTATTGCACTCCAAGAAGAAAGTTCTTAAAATATTTTCAGTGCTCATTACAGGACTCTGGCTATAGAAGCACTTAGGAGCTTAAATTGGATTCCTACCTTGGGCAGTTTGAAAACAGGAGTGTTTTTCAAAAAAGGGCACATAGGAATACATTTAATTATTCCCCACAAACCATGTATGCTAAAGGTGGATCTACAAAATGAGCTACAAAATGAACTATGCCATGCTGTTGTTAATTATTATTTTACACATTAGTAATAAACAGTCCTCCTCCTTAAATACTTACCATCTAAAAAAAAAAAGAGGAAAGCTTAAAAAAAGGCAGCTTATGTAATGAAGAAAGATATCAACATTACTTTTTTATTGTAATATGTGACATAGTTTGTGGTTCTATTGGTTTGCAATGACGATAAGTTTGTGACCAATTTGTTATCTTAGTCTAGTTTTTCCCCTTAAGTCACATCAGTATAGTCACTATACTGTTGGATCCTGATTTAAAGCTGGGAGCAAACTCTCCCATTTACACCTACAGTTTTGAAAGCACAAAAATTGTGCATTCAATTTTGCAGTGCAGTCACTTTTTATTACATTGATATAATTTATCTGTCTAATTGTGCCAACACTGCAGATGCTGTACTTTGCTAACTAAGGCCAAGTCTACACTACTGTGGTAAATCGATCTAAGCTACACTACTTCAGTTACGTGAATAATGCAACTGAAGTTGACATAGCTAGATCCACTTAACCTGATGTCTACACTGTGCTGTGTCAACGGGAGATGCTCTCCCAACGACTTACCTTACTCTTCTCGGAGAGGTGGAGTACAGGAATTGACGGGAGAATGCTTTCCCATCGATTTAGCACATCTTCACCAGGCCCACTAAATTGATGCTGCTACAACGATTGCAGAAGCACCAATTTAGCTCCATATGAAGACATGCCCTAAGGCCTGGTCTATACTAGGGGTGGGGTTGAACTAAGGTACGCAAGTTCAGCTACGCGAATAGCGTAGCTGAAGTTGAACTACCTTAGTTCGAACTACTTACCCGTCTTCACGGCGCGGGATCGAAGTCCACGGCTCCCCCGTCGACTCCACCACCGCCGTTCGTGGTGGTGAAGTTCCGGAGTCGACGGGAGCGCATTCGGAGTTCGATATATCGCGTCTAGATGAGACGCGATATATCGAACTCCGAGAAGTCGATTGCTACCCGCCGATCCGGTGGGTAGTATGGACATACCCTAAGTGATTCAATTGCACTCTCTGTTATTTGCACCTCCAAATTGTGGGCTAGACAGGAAGGCTGGATTTAAAATTTTAAATCTTGACATATACCCTTAAAGGTATAATTTTAATCTTTATAACATTATTTCTTAATCTGCTGTCAGAATGAGAGATAGGAAACCTATTCATGCTTCAATGAGGTGACATCTTTATAGAAGTATAGGTTTATTTGTTTTACCATTATCACGTTATGCTGCAGAAAATCATATTGTTTGTTGGTTGAAATAAATACTTATGCTGGGTGTAGGCTGTCAATATATACACAGGCAGATTAGCATGGAGCTGCATAACAAAGCTACTGAATCAATGTGTAGAAATGCAGCACTTCTTTGCATAGCCAAATCATGTACATAAAATTGCCCAATCTTTAATTATATTTTCAAAATATCTGTTTTTCTAAATGATGATAGACTTTGTATTTCTAAAGATGTCCAATACAATCTATCTTATTTTACTGCAGTACTGTAGTACTCTGTAATTATTGTCCCAGAATCTTTTCCAATGCATTTATGTTTCTTATATCTTGTTCAAATGTTGTTTTTCAGATGTTGAAAGTGATTTAAAAAATATTCTGCATTAAATTATATAACCCCCCAACAAGTATTTTCTTTTTAGGAGAGACAGACCTCTTGCAATTTACTTTCTGGTAAGTAATCTAAATTTATGCCTAATATTCTCTACACATTTTGAGAGATCTGGAAATATTCCCAGAACTCCACTTTGTGGAATCAAGCCTTCAGATGCAATTCAGAGAATGGCACACATAATATAGTTTCACAGGACTCATCAGTTATTTAAAAGAAAATATTGTAATACAGATGTAGAGTCCAACATTTTATTATTAAAGATACTTTCTTCTTCTTCTTCTTCTTCTCCCCCACAACCTGCGGAGTTATAATTGAAAGTTATACATGCACCTTTGTCATAAATCATATCAGAGTCTCTGGTTGAATGTTAATATTTTTCCATTTTAATACATAGTGCTCTAATCTTATAGAGAAGGGGCATTATATAATAGCGAGAACATAGAAGATTAAGAACTCCTGGGATTTGTTCCCACCAGTTTTCTCAGGCCTGGCCTACACTGGGGGGGCGGAGATCGATCTAAATTACGCAACTTCAGCTACGTGAATAACGTAGCTGAAGTCAATATACTTAGACCTACTCACCGTGGTATCTTCACTGCAGTGAGTCGACTGCTGCCGCTCCTCCATCAATTCTGCCTGCGCCTCTCGTGGTGGTGGAGTACAGGAGTTGACAAGAGAGTGCTCAGGGGTCGATTTATCGCGTCTAGACTAGACGCGATAAATCGACCCCTGTTGGATCAATTGCTGCCCGCTGATTCGGCGGGTAGTGTAGACATACCCTTAGTAAACTATGGAAAGTTATTTGATGGATCTCCCACTGAACTCAAAGACTCCCATTCACTTCAATAGGAGATGGATCAACCCCCCATTTTATTGTGTTTCATTTCGCCCTGTTTCTAAAAGGGTACCTACTTCACAGATGTACTGAAAAATTTAAGATCCATATGTGTCCTTATGACAGAACCCTTAGTAAGTGGCCCTAATTAATGAATGCTTTGACATCTGGAGAGGGAAGACATTATACATGTGCAAAGTATGACTGTCACTACTACTGTCAGGAAGGAGCTTGAGGCACAATAGAAAATGATCTAGGCTGAAGAATATGAAATTACACACTGCACTGCTGTACTGCAGTGTAGTGCTGCTGTTTAAATCAAAATAATGTTTTCAAGATAGGATTAAAGAGCACCATTTGGTTTTCTTTTTAGCACTTACAGGAGAAAATGAGAGCAGAGTAGCTTGCTATGGGAGAGTTGCCCATGAAGGGTCCTCTGATGGAGAAGAACTGATTCAATGGCCCTCACACACTGCCCCCTCCCTCTTGCTGGCATAGGGGACATGGCTAGGAAAAGGGGATGTGGCTTGGTCTTCACTGTACCCTAGCCTATCATATCCATCTCTAGGAACTTTTGGCAGGCTATGTAAGAGAGAGGACCTTAACACAGCTCTAACTCATGCAGGGGAGTGGTCAAGGATTCATATGGCCCAGCATTATGTAAGTACAATGTGGCACCCCTCCCCCACCCCAGGAGTTCTGTTATGAACTCGTTAGTTGCAGCAATGGATCTGGGGCTGTGTTATTTCAACGTTGCAGTCAAAAACAAGACTGTAGTACTATAACTACTAAATTCTATTCTGCTTCACGCATCATCAGTAAGATCTCCAGCTAATTGCCAAGTGCTGAACCTACTTTTACTCCTTGGAAACTGTAGATTATGATAGTGGAAGAGGAAGAAACAAAACAGCTTGATTTTCAGATTGCAAATTGAGTTTGTAAGATTAACCCATAGAAAAACAGACCTCCAAATGTTTTGCCTTGCATGCTGACCCAATTCAATATAGAAGTTGTTGACAGAGAATAAATCTGGATGCCCTTACAACATTGGCACAGTAGTTGGTTTCATAACAGTTACAAGAGTTACTCCTTTAGCTAAAGTAGGAGAGGCTCATGCTTTGAAGCTACAAGTTAAGTGTTCTAACTCTACGTTGGTACACATTCACAATAAGTTTTCTGACTACCTTCACTCTAAGGTACAGTATATACTACCAAACAGGACACGTGTCAAGGTAGATTTATTTTAAGGCTAAATAAATTTAGCTGATGAACTCAATTACAAAAGAACCCAGCATCCAGATCCCCAGAATGTAAAGCATTACAAGCACTAACCTCACTGATCAGCAATTCAATAATCCACATACCTTATAATTCACACAAACACCTGGTATCTCTCACTGCTTCTGAATAAAGGTTTATTCTCACAGCACTTTAATGAGGTCTCACAGCATTCAAATTTAATTACTTTTAGGAACTATACTTTTACTTGTATATTATGAAACATTAGAATAACTAAACTACAATAATCAAAATACATTATCAGAGTATATTTTTGATGCATTGCCCTGGCTTTATTATTCTGTCAGTTGCTCTGTTGCTAATTTTTAAAAAATCAGCAATTCACCATGGGCATTCCTGTCACTAAGGCAAATTAGAGAAGTTGTACTGAAGTGTCATATTACATACTCACTGAAGTCTCTCTGTATTTGCACATACTATTAATGTATGTAGCGTATTTCTTCATTCTTAAAAAAAGTGACTTTAGCAGCCTTGGCCTATGGCACTATTCTTATTCTTGGTATTAGTCAGATACATCCACAACATACAAATCCTGTCAATTGCCTCCTGTCTCTTGTCCTCATCCTGAACCCATTGAAACCGGTGCCAAAAACACCCATTGACTTAACTGGGTACATTTAAGTCATATGTGAAGTCGCTCAGGCTCTGATCTTGAAACTGGATCCACATGGATGGACCTCTGCCCCTCCACCCTTTGAAGGGAAAGGAGCTCTGCACTGGGGTCTGCCCAGGCAGGGCCAGTTGCAGGATTAGGGCCTTACTAGCCTCTGACCTTTTTGGGGGGTGGCGGGGTCCCTTTTAGAAACTGATTGGGGGATCACCTTAAATTCTTAAATATTTATATTTGCTAAACTCTTCATTTAATGGCTCAGTCACCTCTTTTCTGCTTTTGAGCTGCCTGAGGGTAGATAATAAGGATAACTTAAAAAAAAAGTTTAAGGAAAAATCAGCCAACAATGCAGCAGCAATACATAGCCATACTCCAATAGTAACATCATCTTATTCTGGGAACTAATGTGAGGTAGAATTTTGTCAACAGCTTCTTGAACTTTTTAATTTGATCGTGTGCCTGACATAGTGAAGAGAACTCCATTCAGGGCCAGGGTTGGAGATAAAGTACTTGCCAGTCTAGCTCAGCTTTCATACTGTCAGGGAGAGTCGAGATTATGAGGTTGGAAATGAAATCTTATTTGCATTCAGGATGAGACCACAAACACGGTGCTTGTGTAGGTCAAAGAATTTTAAGAGTCTTTTGTCTCTCATACAGCTATGTAGTATCTGGCAACAATGGATCAATTCACGTTCTCTAGGTTTTCATTGCTCTTGCATGCCAAATTATCTGTATAAATCAGAATCAAACATTTCTTTAATGAACAGAGCTCTAATGGCTAAGGGTCTAAAACCATCAAATATTGGTACCAATTTTAATAGAAATATCAACTACTTATTCAACAGCCTATAGAATGAATTATTGAGATGTTGAAAAGTTCACAGAAGGCATATTCATTTTGCAGGGGAAGGTAAATTTTAACACATTCCATGTGCTCTCTGCTCCCTTTGATTAGTTAATGAATGAACATAACAGATTCTACCTCTGAACACTATATTTTCTATTTTCCTTGGATTATCTCAGGAAAGATAACAGATGAAAGATGTTAACATTCTCATGATTTGAGAGAGGAGAATTAATATGTCATTACACCTAAAATAGAAAGATGGCTCAGATTGTCATCACAGGAACTTGATTAGTTTGCAACAGAAACTTGCTCAACTTGTATGCTTATGAGACACATTGTCAAAATTCTGCCAGATTAAAGACAGATGCCCCATTGAACTACACTGGCAAAGACAATGTACATAAATGTATCATAAATCCAGCTAGATTCATATTTTTCAAAGAGCATAATCTAATTGAAAAGTGTATGAACAGTCTTCTGCCTACAGTGAAGTAACAATCTGAGTGCAGAGCATTACCACCAAGGGAAGGGGATCTGTACCAAAGCTTTAGAATGATTGACATCCTTAGATATTATTTTTACTCTTTCAGGCACAGAAACAAGGGAAGATTCCAAACAGCAAGGCTGCAGGGTAAGCTCTTGTTATTCTGAATGTGGTAAAAAATATCCCGGGGTTGTTTTGAGTGTGGAAAGCTTTGTTTTCAAAGGTTGGGAAACAAAAAATGAGACAGCAATAAAGTATGCTTTTTCACGTTCACATTTTCTCTCACTCTCATTTAACACAGCGCTATAAGATAGCAATAATAATAACTCAAGCAAGGCTCATTATGGACGAAACCCATTCTTCATTTTGAGCTCTACAAAGCCCAGTGAAGTCGCATCTTGGTGACTTATGCATAGGGAAAAAAATACTTCTGATTGATTTATTCTGATTAAACATGAGGACAAACGGCGAGGTGATGTGTAAGGCAGTGAAAGTTACACATTAGTGACTGAGTGTAAACAGATGCAAGGAAGTCTCCCTCTAAAGGAGCTTATTGTCAGTAGTCTAAACTGCAATCAGTGTGTGTGTGTGACTGCAATATCTGTAGGTATAGCTTTAATCTCGTTAGCTCGAGTACCAATAGCAGTGAACCCATGTCAACACGGACTTCAGTGTGGCCTGTATAAGCCCTCTCGGGACACTGGGCACTTACTTAGGCAGTTAGCCCGTGCTGAACTCCATACTGCTGTAGCTTCACTGCTATTGGTACTCCAGGTTAGCTAGGTTAAAACTAACTCTGGTATGTGTACATGTGCTGCAATCACACCTTAGACTGTAGTGTAGACATACACTAATCTAGGTGCTGGAAGAAGGTGTTTAAATTAAGAGGGTACTTTAATTAGCCCTTACTATTAGTTGTTTTCCTACTACACCCATGCTTCTAACTCTTGGCATGTAAATTATACCGGTTTAAATTCCTTTAGATTCAGTAGGCTAACTTCAGATGCTATCTGAAAGGAACTGTAACTTACACGTCAATAAGTGGGTGTTTATCTGAGTCAGTCTGAGCTCATGCAACATTTGTACAAAGCGATCTGGAAGGCATAAGTTACAATAGCTTCTCTTAGCGCTTGGCTACACAAGGAAAAAACCTAAAGTAGCTAGTGTGCACTAGCTATTCCATACTAACTCCCCACTAACTACACTCTCTGACTGTACTGAAAGTGTCCGTGTGCACATTAGCTAAGTGCGCTTGGAAGTGTCTTAAATCTGAGGGAGCTAGGGAGTCAGTGCAGAGTACTTATTGTGCTTTAAATTCACACCCTAGCTCACTGTGTACTAACTTCCCCATGTAGACATGCTGTTACACTCAGCTCTGAATCTGTTGTGAATTCAGTTAGGGCAATAGAAAGAATGAACACTGGATGTATTAATTACTTGATAAGGAAAGCAGAGACCCGTGAGAATTTTCATCTAGCAATATGAAATTTGTTTTTCATCTAATCAACTATTTTGATTGCATATCCTTGCAAGCCAGTTTACACACATTCCCGATTCTGTGCAAACATTGCAGTAATCACCAGCAACATGGAAAAAATACTATAGAGCTGTTTATTTAAGCAGAAGAGAGGCAATCTACATCTTCACATTAAATTATTTTCAGACTCCTGGATGGCTTGCCAGTTGCTGAAAACAATCACTTTTCATTAATTATTGATGATATTCTTCCAAAACCACACATGAAACAAAACAAAACAAAAGCAATACCACATTTACAGTAAACTTTTCTGGTCTACAATAATTATTATTAATAATAAAATAATAATTAATAAAGACCTGTCATTCTTATAAACAAGATATTGGGGGATATTTAAAAGTATCTGCAAAAGATGGAGGCATCTGATTGTGCCTGACCTTTATATGCAGCCAAGCTCCGATATTTGCTGGGTTTTCTACTTTTGTCCGTAGAAGCGAAATTGCTCCCATTCATTTTTGCTGTAGTTCAAGGTAGCAAAGGGTCATCTAATCGTCTGTGAGATATTACTTTAATTCCACACAGGAAGACAACAGTTTGTAACTCATGGCATGCATGTACCATACAATTTATATGGAATTGCTGTGTTGTTGTATGATCATCATAATTTCCAATTAGGAATTTGCTCTGCAACTATAATTCATAAATTACACAGTCAGTGCAGTGCTTGTTAATAAGGCTATCACTAACATTCAGACAACATCAGGATATATAAGCATTTGTATTACAGAGGATAATGAACTTAGAGGTAAGCATCCTCATCCAAGTTTTCCTATTTTGGCACCTACAGGCAGAGAGAATTTTCTTGCCATCTCATGAGATATTAGGGCATCCACACTCTAAAGCCTTTTAATAACATCTGTTAATCTAATTACCGAGAAGATACACCTATATTAAATGAATTTCTAAGTAAGTCAGGTTCTAGTGCATCTGTTATGACTGTTGATTTGAAAGCTTGATAAATGTATTTTTCACAGGGAGCTACAAACAACGGACTGGCATGTAAAAACATTTGAGTCATATCTATACAACCTCTGCCCACTTTCTAGAATATGGTTTAGAGCTTTTGTGTATACATAGGACAGAGAATTATAAGGAAATCAACACAGTCAAAAATAATAGGTTCAAGATATTTGGGATTGATTTTGATCTCACTTATGCCTTTTTTAACTCCAGTGGATCTTAACTGAGTTCAGTGGAGTTACTCCTGATTAGGGTTGCCAGGTGTCTGGTTTTCGACTGGAATGCCCGTTTGGAAAGAGACCCTGGCAGCTCTGGCTCCTGGAAACAGCAGCATTTCTCCCCTCCAGCTTCTACATATAGGGGCAGCCAGAGGGCTCCGCACACTGCCCCTGCCCCAAGCACCAGCTCTGCAGCTCCCACTGGCCAATGGGAGCTGTGGGGGCAGCGCTTGCAGACAGGGCAGCGCAGAGAGCCACCTGGCCACACCTCCGCGTAGGAGCCGGAGGGGAGACATGCCGCTATGTCTGAAAGCTGCAGTTATTTCTTATTCTAAATATCTGAAATTGTTGTATCATCTCAGATGTAGTTATCAAGCCTTAAAATTCTACCTGTTTATACCTGTGTCGATCTATATCTAAATAAAAATTCAGTGCAGTTCAATAGAAATCACTTTTCATGACCCAATAATCTGCTGCAAAACAGGTGGATTTTTACAGCTCCCAGACTGTACCTCTGTGCTGTTGACTGTTTGTGGAAGCTACTGTGCAAGTCAACAAGGGCAATGAAACTGCCACATTTTTTAATTCCACTCAGAATTTTTTGAGAGCACAGACAGATAATAGTTGAAACTGCCACATTTGGTGTCTGATTGAAAACAGCCCTACTTAATTCAAACTACAGCTTCTGTTTTTCTTAAAACCTTTAAACACACACAAATGTCACACTTAGGAGGCACTATACCTTATATTTATTTTTAATGCCTGTACTATTCCTTCCTAGAGGAGTAGAGGAGAAATTAGTATTAATGTATTTTATTAGTTAGTGTGACGCGGATCGGACGCATAGGGGTGGCATTAACTCCTCGGATGCATCAGTGCCGCTTCTGCAGTGCTCAGCTCTGGAGGAGAACTCCAACAAGACACCAGTGACCGCCTGGGTGCAGCAGTTTGAATGACATTTGTTCAGGTGGCCAGGGGATCAGCAGCGAAATCTTGAATGGCTCCGTGGCAAAAAAAAAAAAGCTCCGATCAGCACGATGCGCGATGCGATGGCTGTAAAGGGCAGGCAATCTTCTCTTCTCAGCGCCCACAGAAGAAGAAGAAAAAAAAAATCATTTTTTTTTCTCAGCACAGCAGACAGATGCCATCAAAAGCCAGCTGCGTGCGCCGCAAGGCAAGCGTAAAGGAAAGCCAAAGAAATCAAATGACTGGACGACTCCTGGACCATCAAAAGCAGTCACAGTTCCTGCAGTCTGAAAAAAATGCTCTTCTTGGCTGAGCAAATGTCCAAATCTGGTCAAAACTTGGCTCTGTCCTGGGGGTCATAAGGGTCCCCAACTCTCGCACCCACACCCCCCGACCCCGAAGTGGAAAACAATCCTCTCCTGTCTCTTTTACTTCTCATCTGACCCCTACTGAATCTGAATGCATGACGCGATATCTTTACTGCACTCAACACTGAACCCCCATTGCTCAATGACTGATGGTGACTACCATGGATGACCATTGTCATCACACATCAGCCTCACAAGGCATGCAGTGGCGCAGCCTGCAGTGGCAGTAATCAGCATCGGTAGCCCAGTCGCCAGGTGCATCATGGCAGGTTGCCCCAATTTCGCTGGCCCTGGCCATTCTGGTAGATGATATCCATCATCATCATGGTAATCATCATTCATCAGCCCCATCAGGCCCCCCCTGCTCAATGTAAAAGAAAGATTCAATTGCCCCCAGTGAGCAGCAGATCCTCTCCTCTCCTCTCTCCTCTCCTCTCCCAATGTCCACTGGACTATCAACTCCCTGGAGGCTCCACACTCATATTCTTCACCATTCATTTCTCACATTCAAGTATTTCTTCACACAAGTGGGGGGGGGGACTGCTGGGGAGCTCCAGGAGGGGGGAGGAAGAATGATGATGAACAGGGGGGGCAGTTGCAGGAGCACTGTGAATAATAGCACTGCATATCTGAGCAGGGGAGCACACACAGACACAGCTCTGCTCTCTTCTCTGGTACAGTGGTTCAGTGGTTCTCTTGCCCTACATATTCATATTCAGGACTGGATCTATTTTTTTTAGGAAAAAAAAGGAGAGATTTTAGGAGGAGTCATTCTTTTTTTTTTAGCTTGCCTGGAGCAGCCAGGGCACTTATGACAGCAGCAGCAGCAGCAATGCCAAAGGAAAGGACTGGCCATGGTATGCCCACCTTATTATATATATGGTAGATGGTATGGTATGGCTGATAATAACATGCGCTATCATGCAAAAAAAAAGCAGCAGCTGCTGTGCAACTGCTGATCGCTCTGGTGAGGCATCTAGTACACACACACACAGGACAGTCACAAAAAGGCAAACAGGCATTGCCATGCCATGAGGCATGCCAGGCCCCAATCCAAAAAAAAAAAAAAAAAGTGCATGAATGCTGCTGCTTCCCTTTTCAGGGGGGAGGAGTGACTTTTACCATTTACCCAGAACCAATGATTTTTTTTTTTTTTGCCGCAGGGATCTCAGGATTCAACAAAAAATTCAAAGGGGAGGCTGCGGGAACTATGGGATGCTATAGAATAGCTACACAGTGCAATGCTCCAGAAATCGACGCTAGCCTCGGACCGTGGACGCACACCACCGATTTAATGTGTTTAGTGTGGCCGCGCACACTCAATTTTATACAATCTGTTTTACAAAACCGGTTTATGTAAATTCGGAATAATCCCGTAGTGTAGACGTACCCTTAGGTTCTTATATAGCCCTCACCACAGTTGTATATAAGTGCCTTCTAGAACTGCAGTAAACAGCATGTCTAGCATCTGTTAGATGTTGCTCTTTCTTTCCCTCTCCACTTCCCCAAGGAAAAATAGTGTGGGCATGGGGTTTTGTTTCGATTTAAATATATATATATATATATATGATAGGCATATTGTGCTATGTTAGCAAAAGCAAGGATGAAGACGTGTGTTTTGCACTTGGAGTGGAAGGTTGGAAGTGGCTTCTAATTCCTAGGGGAGTTAAGAGAAAGAAAGCTCCGTTTCCTGTGCAAATGAGCTTTACATGCTATGGAGAATTCCACTGTGCCTTTGCAGCAGAGCTGTTGTCTGTGGTCCTCATCCTGGAACTTTAGGCAATCTATTGGGTATCCTTGCTCCCAAATGGCTGAGTACCTTAAAAATAAGGACTGAGACCTCAGATCTGACACTATGTTCAATGGGAAATAATGTAACACTTGGAGGGCATATTGGATGCATTTGGGGCAGCCAGTGTTGCTGAAGAGAGACTGGTGAATTCTGTACAAGTTGGAATTTCCTAATGGTTGTCAGCATGAGCCCAGGTAAATAGACTTTCTGGAGGAGGAAATAAAAGGATGTATAACTAAATGAAGTGAGGATCTGAAGTGACTGGGAAATACTTTATTTCAACTAGCCCTGCAACTTCATTAAAATGAGAAGATTTTTGGCTTAATGCTTTTCATGTAGCAAAATTTATGTAATATTATAAGCTGTTATGGTACATGAAGCACAATTTATAATATCCCCTCAAGGGTAATAGAAAGGTTAAGTGGCAGTCTTCTTAATTTGCATTTCTAGCCTGGACACTGGAAAAAAACTTTGCCTATTCTGTGATGATATAATGTGCAGAAAGCTGCACTGTGGTGTGTACAGCTGTGTAACTGAAGAGAGATGCAGTTATTCTGCTTTGTGTGAACTGTACCATTAAATTTAGAGGAGTACCCCGTCTGCTAGAGGGACAGTTGTCATTTTGTGTTTCAGTTCAGCTGCACAATGTTACAGAGCGAGCCTCTCACCTGGATATTTTTTATTCCTTCTTTTGGGTGTTGTCTTTATTGTGCAATAGAAGCCATCCAGGGCAAGAAATACAGGTTATGCTCTATGTGCCTGGTTTAATGTAACATACACAAATTCATACAAAGTCAGTAGTTTGCATTCATCATTATGGAGAAAGCTGCCACCTACGTGTGACACTGAAGGTAGAAACCAGGCTAGGTCTCAAAGCATAAACAAGAGGAGTGTCTCAAATACAGCCTGCATATTCTCTTATATAAGTGATACTGTACTTCTATTCTGAGACCCTTTAGAATTGCATTCTGGGCTGCTGCCACCATCACAGTGTCAATGGCGGTCAAGCAGCACATTCTGCGTGCTTAGATGTCAAGATAAGGGAAAACAATATAAAAAATAGTGCTGCTGTTAGTTCATTCAGAGAAGTAAACAAAATCAGCTGTAATAATTTCAGGTCAATATAGAACATAAGGGAAAAATCAATGTTTATAAAATGGAAGAGAGAAAGGAATTTTATTTTAAAAAGGGTATTACAACTAATGAATATATATGACTAAATGGCTCTCTTTGAGCATTAGGAGCGGATTTAATCGGGAAGCTCCCAAAAAATCCACAGAGTGACTTTTGTTCTTATTTTAATACACAACACAGAAGGCAGACTCTCCGCAAGTTAGGGACTTGTTTTTACTATCCTAGAGTTAAGCATGCAATTCCTGCTTCTCTTGTTGTTTCTGAGATAGTTACAGATGAGACTAATATCATAGTCTCCCTCCTTTCTTAACTCCTTTGTCATTCTTTCACAGGGAGGTGTAACAAGAGCCACCTGGAAAATTCCAATGGAAATAAAAGCAGGGAGGAGGGGAAATCACAACATTTTTGTGAAAATGTTTGCCCCCCCTCCAACAAGCTCTAGTTCTAACTAATGTTCTTGAGTGACCCAGCATTGTCAGGAATACAAGCAAAACAATCAGTGGGTTTCCTTTTTTCTTCATTTGTTTCTGCTGCAGCAGAACCAGTGAAAAGAATTCCAAGGTACAAATTGGTGGTTTTGTTGCTTCCACATGAATAACAGCTAGTAAATCCTTACTGTTTCATTGGCAGCGGGGTGTATTGAAAACATTCCTAGACATTTAGAATTCAGAAAATATTTCCCAACCAGTCGTCATAATTTAAAGTGAGGTCAAACTATGGGTTTAAAAATCCTTGATCATGCCCCTCTATCAAAGTATATCCGGAATTTACCTGAGTAACTAGTTGAGTGTGAAGTTTTCTTCCATCTCTCGACTGTTGTACAGCAGGCATTCTTCTGAGTGAAAATGTAGCAAGCCCATGGAGCCACGGGAAACACATTGAAAATGTCACCCCCTCATGAGGTGCAGGAGCACTGTGGTATCAGCCCTAAGTCTTGAAATAGTACCCAGTGGCGCCTCATATCCTGTGGCTGAGGCAGGCACTGTAGTTCCTTCAGCTGCTAAGGCTTTATTGAACCTCACGCTGGACGCGTTCCAATACACCCGTGGCCGCAAGACCAAGACTCTTTCCGGGTGCCAGAGGCCATGGTCTGTCTCCCTCTCCTCCCAGCTGTCCCCGATTGCCCGGAATCTTCCCCAGCTGCCTCCCCCTCACACATCTGAGCCTGAGGAAACAAGCAGCAGCAGAATCACCCCCAGCAGATTCAATACACTGCCCTCTGCTCATCCATCACTGCTCAGGTGATTCTTCTCATTCACACACACACACAAATTCTGCATCCACTAGCTTGGGCCCCTAAGTCCCTGTGGGTCTGGCCGAACTAACTGGAATCTGCATGGGCGCAGGAGTCTGAAGTGTGAATCCTAATGTGGGATTAGGGAATATATAGAAAGAGACCATAATGCTAGAATCCATCAGGCTTTAAAGGTTCTCTCTGAGACTGGTCTTTTTATAAATGGATGTGGGTATGAGGCATAGGGACATCACTTGTGTATGTCTGTTCTGTGCTGCTTCACACGGAAGGAATAGTCCCCCTCAACAGTCTACTTTCAGATTATGGAATGGCATTCTGTTTGTAGAAAAGGATTCTATTTACATTTAGAGAGAGAGAGAGAGAGGGAGAGAGAGAGAGAAATTTCCAATATGTGATATCAGGACAAATGATGGCCATGCTATTCTGAATTAAATATCATCAGATTCTGGCATAATTATTGTCCGGTGAACGAGAACCTCCCTAGGATGCTATCAACAGCAAAAGGAGTGGAGGTTAATAAAGTTGAGAAGCTGATACAATTCATAAATCCCGTTGAAGGCAGATTAACCTGACACTTTATCCTGCCTCTTTTGAAAAATATAAAAACGTGAGCAGAATCATTTTATACCAATAAGGGATACTGCATGCTGTGCACCTTGGGTTCACATTTGTAGATGATCTTTCTTATTGGGTAGAAGAACTGTGCCTTTGTGATTCAGAATTAATAATAAAAAAAATCTGTTTCCTTACTGGCCATGTAGGATGTCTTAACTCTTAACACCTTGAATATTGATACAGGAGAATTGTCTAGTTCTTGGAACACAGGACAAGGAGTAAAAAGATCTGGGTTTTATTCCTGGCTGTGCTATTGACTTGATCAGTGACTTTGCCAAGTATCCTCCCTGAATCTCAGTTTCCACACCTGTAAATTGGAGTTAATAATATTTACCTACCTACCTCAAACGGGTGTTGTGAGATTGATTAATCAATTACTGTAAAATGCTTTTAGATCAGTGGCTGGAAGATACAGAAGTACAAAGAATCTATTAAACTCTTTGTGCTAAGGAATGTTGACCATCAACCCCCAAAGCACCACTATGGTGCCCTTAGGAGGATACAATTGGTCAATCTTTGCACCTCCAAAAGATGGTGATGTAGAACTTCCTGGAAGAGCCAGCATTGCTATCTCGCACCTTCCTTCCCATATGAACTACACGATGGATGGGTAGTGTTAAATTCAGCTGTCGTTTTGTGTGTGTATACAATAATAATATTAATACTTAACTCTTAAATTGCCCCTTTCATCTCAAAGCACTTTACAAGAAGATACACGGAGTTATGTGTTGGCATCAGGTATCAGGGTGTTTTGCAGATGGCAGAATTGAGTGCATGAACAAATCAACATATGTTATGGGTAAAATTAATTAAATGTTTGTTCACCACCCTCCCCTCTTCTCTCTTTCTGAATCACAACTGTGGGTGGCTTCTCCTGATAGCAAGTATGATTCCCCCTGGGGATTTTAGAATGATTTTTGAAAGGGTTAGGCTAGGGGCAAGGGATCTCCCAATGCCACAGAAGTTAAGAGATGAGTTAATATGCTTTCCTGCAAATTAGGCATCAATCCACCTTGTGTGCCATAAGGGACTTGATTTTCAAGTATGCTCAGACTCTTGTGGTTCAGGGTTTCCTCATATAGTAGCCTGCACAGGGATACAGGCCCTGAAATCATGCAAATCCACCATCAGTGCCTTGGGTAGTTAGGCTTTAGGCAGTTAGGCCCTGATCCTATACTACAAGAGCCAATGGGGGTTGCTTATGATGCAGGCACTAAAAGAAGGGCCAGTCTGATGACAGCTCAGGACAGCAGCTATTGCCTCCCCTGCATTCAATGCTCCCAGCATTTCCTATCGGTATACATATCTTGTTGTATTGTTTTTAAATTATAATAGTGTTGCTGTCACTTGACCAGTGATTGACAAGTGGATTGGACTGAAGAACGTGTGGTTCTAAAGGCGGAGGAGGCCTGGAATTACTTCAAGTCAAAGTGGCAGAAACTATCAGAAGCCTGCATTCCAAGAAAGGGTAAAAAATTCATAGGCAGAAGTTGTAGACCAAGCTGGATGACCAAGCATCTCAGAGAGGTGATTAAGAAAAAGCAGAAAGCCTACAAGGAGTGGAAGATAGGAGGGATCAGCAAGGAAAGCTACCTTATTGAGGTCGGAACATGTAGGGATAAAGTGCGAAAGGCCAAAAGCCATGTAGAATTGAACCTTGCAAAGGGAATTAAAATCAATAGTAAAAGGTTCTATAGCCATATAAATAAGAAGAAAACAAAGAAAGAAGAAATGGGACTGCTAAACACTGAGGATGGAGTGGAAGTTAAAGATAATCTAGGCATTGCCCAATATCTAAACAAATACTTTGCCTCAGTCTTTAATGAGGAGCTTAGGGATAATGGCAGGATGACAAATTGGATTGAGGATATGGAGGTAGATATTAACACATCCAAGGAGAAGCCTAACTCGAACAGCTTAATGGGAGTAAATCGGGGGGGCCCCAGATAATCTTCATCCAAGAATATTAAAGAACTGGCACATGAAATTGCAAGACCATTAGCAAGAATTTTTAATAAATCTGTAAACTCAGGGGTTGTACCGTATGATGGAGAATTGCTAACATAGTTCCTATTTTTAAGAAAGGGAAAAAATGTGATCCAGGTAACTACAGGCCTGTTAGTTTGACATCTGTACTATGTAAGGTCTTGGAAAAAATTTTGAAGGCGAAAGTAGTTAAGGACATTGAGGTCAATGGTAACTGGGACAAAATACGACATGGTTTTACAAAAGGTAGATCATGCCAAACCAAGCTGATCTCCTTCTTTGAGAAGGTAACAGATTTTTTAGACAAAGGAAACACAGTGGATCTAATTTACCTCGATTTCAGTAAGGTGTTTGATATGGTTCCACATGGGGAATTATTAGTTAAATTGGAAAAGATGGGTATCAATATGAAAATTGAAAGGTGGATGAGGAACTGGTTAAAGGGGAGACTACAACAGGTCATACTGAAAGGTGAACTGTCAGGCTGGAAGGAGGTTACTAGTGGAGTTCCTCGGGGATCGGTTTTGGGACCAATCTTTTTATTACTGATCTTGGCACAAAAAGTGGGAGTGTGCTAATAAAGTCTGGGGATGTCACAAAGCTGGGAGGTATTGCCAATACAGAGAAGGACCAGGCTATCATACAGGAAGATCTGGATGACCTTGTAAACTGGAGTAATAGTAATAGGATGAAATCTAATAGTGAAAAGTGCAAGGTCATACATTTAGGGATTAATAACAAAAACATTTGTTATAAACTGGGGACGCATCACTTGGAACTAACAGAGGAGGAGAAGGACCTCGGAGTATTGGTTGATCACAGGATGACTATGAACCTCCAATGTGATATGGCCGTGAAAAAAGCTAATGTGGTCTTGGGATGCCTCAGGTGAGGTATTTCCAGTAGAGATAAGGAGGTGTTAGTACTGTTATCGAAGGCATTGGTGAGACCTCATCTGGAATACTGTGTGCAGTTCTGGTCTCCCATGTTTAAGAAGGATGAATTCAAACTGGAACAGGTACAGAGAAGGGCTACTAGGATGATCCGAGGAATGGAAAACCTGTCTTATGAAAGGAGACTCAAAGAGCTCGGCTTGTTTAGCCTAACCAAAAGAAGGCTGAGGGGAGATATGATTGCTCCCTATAAATATATCAGAGGGATAAATACCAGGGAGGGAGAGGAATTATTTAAGCTCAGTACCAATGCGGACACAAGAACAAATGGATATAAAAGTTTACACTTGAAATTAGATGAAGGTTTCTAACCATCAGAGGAATGAAGTTCTGGAACAGCCTTCCAAGGGGATCAGTGAGGGCAAAAGACATATCTGGCTTCAAGACTAAGCTTGATAAGTTTATGGAGGGGATGGTATGATGGGAAAGCCTAATTTTGGCAATGAATTGATCTTTGATTATTAGCAGTAAATATGCCCAATGGCCTGTGATGGGATGTTAGATGGGGTGGGATCTGAGTTACTACAGAGAATTCTTTCCTGGGTATCTGGCTGGTGAGTCTTGCCCATATGCTCAGGGTTTAGCTGATCGCCATAGTTGGGGTCGGGAAGGAATTTTCCCCCAGGGCAGATTGCCAGAGGTCCTGGGGGGTTTTCGCCTTCATCTGCAGCGTGGTCACTTGCTGGAGGATTCTCTGCACCTTGAAGTCTTTAAATAATGATTTGAGGACTTCAGTAGCTGAGACATAGGTTAGGGATTTATGACAGGAGTGGGTGGGTGAGATTTTGTGGCCTGCGTTGTGCAGGAGGTCAGACTAGACAATCATGATGGTCCCTTCTGACCTTAAAGTCTATGAGTCTGGGATTATTTTCATAGTACCCTCCAGTCTGCAAGAGTGTGATGCACATGTGCAAATCACTTGAATAATAATAATTTATTTTTCTTTATATTTAGGGGACTGTGATGGGATGTATATATCCCATGCTGGACTGGCAACCAAGAGGTTAATGCAGGAACTACTGGCCAGGGCTGATTGGCAGCCTCACAACAGCTGGGAAAATAGAAGCGCTGAGAAGCAGAGGGGTGGGGTGGCTGCCAGAGGAGCAAGCAGGCTGCAGAAGGAAACTCCTGTCAGCAAGCTGGTGAGAAGCCATGGCGCTAGAGAAGGGATAATGACTGGATATACAGGCTGGAGAAGCCTATAGAAACCAAGGGAAATAGAATGGAGCTCAGAGCACAGCAGGCAGAATTTCTGAGGCCTGATTCAAGGGCCCTGAGCTGTGGAGCGCGTGGGCCTGGGTTCCCCTACTAACCCCAGAGAGACTTTAGAACCACAGGGGTTTCCAGATTCCCTGAGTGCCAGGACCGGAAGTGGATTACTGTTTTGTGGAGCCTTGGGCCAGAGAAAATGGGGTCCCTTCCTCTTGCCCCCCCTCACATGGCACTCTTGGGGGAAAATGGTGTCAGGACATGGGGGCTTGCCCAGCTCCGCCCACTCAGCGCTCCAACGGGGTTCGGGTGCTTGCAGGTGGAGCGGGTCAGGGCATGGGGATGCCCATTATTCTGGAGCCCTCCAATTGGCCAGGGCCCCTGGGCATGGGCTCTGTTGGCCCAGTGGCTAATCCACCACTGGCCAGGACTAGCTGACCCCACTAAGTTTAAGGGCAAAACCTGCACACTCCAGTGGGACTGGAACTAACACCCTTCATAGCCCAGAATGTAAGTGCCTTAAAGACTCAGGCAAGAGGAGCACTGACCACCCTGCCAGATCCAATGAACACCCCATCTGACCAAGGGAGCTCTGTCACACCAGCCCACAGGGACAAAGGAGGCAGAGTAGCACCACATTCCATCTCTTAGATGTTTTGAATATAAACATCACTAAAGTTGGAGGCATTTTTCAGTATTCACTCATTTTTAAAAATAGCAAACTAGGCTTTTATCTTTCTTGTACTGGTTGATAAAATGTTAAGTGTTTCATTTCATATATCTCTCTGCGTGTAGTCATGGAACTGTTGTCAAAGGCTTCCAGGCACTTGTGAAAAGGCAATGAAATTCCACTTTTTGAAATGACCCTGTTTGTTGTAAAAAATACTTCAACATTTTCTTTTTTTCTCTATAAAAATCATTTTTGAGATACTGGATATTAAGAGACAATGCTTTGTGTGCCAGATGCTTTTCTCTCTCCTTTTCTGCTTCTCTGTGATTTTGCCCACTGAGTAAGCACCATGCTGAAGCAATTCAAGTACGGAGAAATCAAACATTCTCACCTGTCCCGCACTTCTCTTGGAAAATAATGAGGATCAGCTGTAATCTTTTTGTGTGTTTTCACATACAATGGTAAACCAGCAGAATGTATTCAAATGGCTTGTGTTGCTATAACCCATTGGTTCCTTTCTATTTTTGTTTTGCTATCAAGAGGTCTCCCTTTAAAAGCCAGATAATGTTAAATTTACATCTGTATAGAAAAGACTCAGTGGAAATTCAGACAGTGATAAATGTCATTTTAATGGACTGAGTCCTGTTTGAAGAGCTTTTCAGTCCAAAGAAAGTCTGAGGCTCCTTTGAGATCACATGTGATTCTAAAATCTCTCCTTAACCAAAGAGAGAACAATCTGCAAACAAGGCAATACCAAAACATGGAGGAAAGGGATAAGCCAGGGCAGAAGGGAACAGTTTCCAAGAGCTCCCATTCACACTCAAAATATTACACGTCAGTAACCAAGCTAGAGATGTGCTGAATAGCACAGCCCTTCTTTAAGCCAAAGACTAGCAAATCATCACTGCAGAACAGCATATCTCACACACACACTCAAATGGTGGTGGGCCTTAAAAAGTTTAAATGCTGGAGATATTTGCAGCAAGATAACCTTGGTATTTGCCATATTCAAAGTATTTCCTTTAGTAAGTATAGGGCAGCATAAGGCAACACTGCAGATACTAAGATAAGATTGAGTGTTTATTAACTTGCTCTTTTTAAAGCGCCATCACTATCCTAACACGTACAATGGGTCTGGTGGTTTCTGCTGTAGTTCAGGGTGAAAAGCAACTTAGAGTAAAATCCTCCATATGCTTTGCACATGATATGAATTGGGAAGCAGACAGAATTCAATATAAATTTTACAATGGGAACATAATGATTTTCAAAGGTTTAGTATCACAAATTAGAGCAGAGCCAAATCTTGGGTAACAAATTCAGATGAAATTTAGTGATTTCAGTTTTAGAGAAGAATTTGTGAATCTTGGGGAAAGGTTTTGCTTTTCTAGCTGTGCAGCTTGGATTAATGTGATTACTAAAGACATACTACCACAGTTTGGATATATTAAAAACTCTGATGTGCCTATAATTTAAGATGGTGATAATCAGGAGTGTATGTGAAAAGAAAACAAAAAGAAATGACAATTATAAACTTTTGCAAAATTTAATCTGAAATAAAAATCCTTCCCATTATTTTCACCTCTATTCAACATGGGCAATTGCATTCAATGGTTGATATCACTCCAACTAGTCAGCAGTGAATTCCCTGTTCCCAGCACATTTCTACCCATGATTAAGGATATAAGCTCCCACAGTTCTATTCTATTACATTTTGTTGTTAAAAGCTATACTTTTGCGGCATTAAAGAATATTAAAATGGGTTACTGAAGGACAGAGTTAAGCTTTCTGTTCTGACCTCAGCAAGGGTTTATAGGTATAACAAAGAACAGAATTTGGCATACACAATTGTAGATAAACACAGCTACTTTCAGGATTATGCTGCTAATAGCTTTAAACACCTGTCAGAGTTTTTTTTATTAGATATCTTGGGGGTCAGATGGTGTAAATCAGTGTAGCTCCATTGAATACAATAGAGTTATGCTGAGTTACAACAGATTAGGATATGGCCCTCAGACAGTAAACTCAGCGACTAAACTGGAACTCAGAGTTTGTCAGACATGTTACACTTGAAGCATTTCCTTCTTCTAATAGAGCGACTGCCCACCCACATAATACTTCTGTTCTGTTTTCACTTAGAAAATATTGGCAAATACAGCCATTTTAGAACCTTGAATGAGCAGACACTGACATACGAGAGAGCAGAGCGGTATATAAATATGTGCTTTACACATCTCCAGTGCAACAAAAATATTTTAAAAACGCAGAGTGTCACATGCGTTATTCACAATGCTGTTGGCAGCCCTGGTTGTTTTGAACATTGATTCTAGATGTGGAATTTAGACTGAACAACTTGAACATGGCTTTGGGACTCAGAGTCTAGCGTTGTTCACTCTACTCAATGATTCTGGCTAACTTCCAAGAAAAGAAATCACAACTCACTCTCTTCTAGGCCTCTCCTAAAATGCAAGATGCATTTTAAGTTATTGTATTTGGATTTTTTCCGTCTCTTCATAGAATAGTCAGAATCATAAAGAAAATAGCCAGGTTAGATAATTTTCATTCTCAAATGGGACTGACATTGTTATTAATAATAAAAGACTACCTTGTTTACAGAATGTTGGAGAAACTCCCATATGGGGAGATTTATTTAGGATTAGTCTCAATAACAGAAGTGGAAAACCCATTGATTAGTGATTATGGGCCAAATCATGATCAGGTTACATCCAGGTGTGGCTCCAGGCACCAGCACGCCAAGCGCGTGCTTGGGGCGGCAAGCCACTGGGGGCGCTCTGCCGGTCGCCATGAGGGTGGCAGGCAGGCTGCCTTCGGCGGCTTGCCTGCGGAGGGTCCGCTGGTCCCGCGGCTTCGGCGGACCTCCCACAGGCGCAGGCAAGCCGCCGAAGGCAGCCTGCCTGCCGTGCTTGGGGCGGCAAAATGCCTAGAGCCGCCCCGGTTACATCAGCATAATTCCGCTGAAGTAAATGGAGCTAGTTTGAATTACACCAGCTGAGGATCTGGCACTGTAACTAGATTGTCCAAAGTTCTGGAAACTATACTTTGCTGTGAACAAATCTGCAATCAGCATTGAATGATCTATTCTAAAATACTTTTTCTACAGCTATACAAAATGTACACTATTGTGTACAATATTTAAGAGTTCAGAACAACTAGCAAAGTCTCTGCTTCAAAGGGATTGCCTCCTAAGGGCCTGAGCCTGTCAAATCAATAATAAAGTTCCCATTCACTTGAATGGGAATAGAATTGGGCTCATTTGTCATAAAATGTTACCAGAGAGAGCAATAAAAATTCAGAGTGGGATGGGGCCAGTCCCCAGATGTGTTTTCAGGGCAGAAAGGGAATGCAACTGGCAAATATTAAATTGGGTACCGGTTCCAAGTGTCAAGGGCTGCAGGAAAGAAACTGAGAATGTAATAGGTAGAGACAAAGGAAGCTTTCAAGAGAACTTGGGCAGGGTCCAGGGACCAAGACGGGATGTGGTAGGTGTTGAGAACAGGGATGTGTGGTAAGTGGAGGCAGAGTTCTGTAGAGCTCTTGAATGTGAGGTTGTGTAGTTAGAACTGGATACAGAAGGAGAGTGAAAGGAAGATGCATGCTGAGAAGAGCTGGAACAGATGATGATTTTGGGAACTGCATTTTGGATAGAATGGAGCACGGGAAGGAAGAGAGACTAAAGAGGAAGTGTTTATAGTATTCCCGGTGATAATTGACTAAAGCATGAACCAGGGTTTCAGATTACCTAATTAGATCTTTCCTATCTACAATGTTTTTATTCTTATTATTATAATAAATGGAGTCCTTCTTAAAAGTTAGCCATAGATAAAGTTGCTTAAGTGTCACCATTATAACCCCTGTTTTTAGTTGCTTGTAATTTTATGAAACTCATCAAGCTGAAGTTTTTCATCCATGGTCTCTGCTTAGACGTGACTGTGGGGAGAAGGGAATAGAGCAGAAATCTGAACAAAATCAATTTAAAAAATGAATTCCAAAAATTCTTACAACCCTTTTTGAACAAGCTTTAATGCTAAAACAAATGGGACTAGATAGGTGAAATGTAATGGCCCATATCGAGTGTTCTGGTTGTAGTCTGGACTAATTGTGAGGGTTTAAAAACCCTCTTCATGAATATGCAGTATTTTGAGGATGAGATTTTTAGCACTCTTACCAGTGTTCTAAGCACAAGAAGAATCCACAGCACGTGTGCATGGTTAACTTAGTGTCACAGTGTGAAAAAATCTGTCTCAGACATTTACAAAGTTAAAAAGTACAGTAGCAGCACATTGAATAAAAGCTCAGTTTTATGTCAGGTGATTTTCTAAGCTGTATTAGTGCCTGAACTTGTAAAGGACTTAGAGGCGATCAACACCTCCTATGATTGGGCCCTGAATGAAGCAGTCAATGCACACTTTTCACTGGCGAGGGTGTTTTGATGATGTTTAGCCATGTAACTACATGATGCGGAATGGTTTATTTTTTATATTAAGGAATGTAGGAAATCCCATTTAAAAACTGTCGGTGATTTGGCATGATTAAGCACACAAAATACAAGCAATGTAAAAATGAGGTTGCTTGCAGAACTTATATTTCACACCTTTACACATATGCATTATAATCATACTTCTCAAATAGTGCAATATAGTGTCAGACATTTAACATCCACATAAAGTGATGCGCAAGTAGAGAGAGGGCTCCACAGGACCTGATTTACTCTGGATATGTAAGGGATGCAGTGAATATGCCAGGGCTCTGAAGAAGCCATACTCAAGATGCATCTTGAATGACTTTCATGGAATCTGTCTGGCATACATTGGCTAATACACAACAGCAGACAATGATACACATGTATCTATTGTAGTTGTGTAGTTTTACATGTGCCATTTCCAAAAAAGTAGATGATCATGATCACCAGAAGGCTACATCATAATAAACTATGTAATACCATTTGCTTCTACAGGACTACATTGAACATGTACAAGGTAAGGCTAGCAGAATCTGGTCCATTATATAATCCATCCGGCACAGGCTGTTTTACAGTGAGTAACAGAGACACATGGTACACAAAACTTAATCACTCACACATTAACATAGCATGGCACCATGAAGGTTTGGCCAGGACGTCTCTGTGTCACAACGGAGAGGCCTCCAGCCAAATTTTAGTGAGTGGTTGCAATACCACTCAGCTTGCGGCCCTCTCAAATGGAGAACTCAGGGCAAACTGCCCCCTTTGCCCTCCCTCTTCCCCCCTGCCTCAGGCAGCGTTGCCCCTGCCAATGGTAAGCATGGACGTGCATAATGTGCATGCAGCTTTGGGAGCCACTGGGTAGTAATAACAATAAAACAATTTTCTCCCTATCCCAGAACACTAGGCTCCCTCCCCCTCATCATTTAGGTCCCTCTTCAAAACCCATTTCACTCAATTAAGTCACACATGCTACTGACAGTGCCCTATCACCATTCCAATAAAATATAAGCAGATGATATGGAAACATCAATAGTACATATGGCCTGATAGAAGAGGTGGGTTTTCAAGAGAGATCTGAAGGATGAGAAGGAGGGAGCTGGTGCTCTAAGTAATAATATCACATTTTTCTCCCTATCATCAAAAGTAGACTGAATGGAGAACACACACAAAGTATACATTCAAATTAGACAATAATGATAATCATTCTGTAAAATTCATACAGCAAAAATGATTTGTCCATTACACTTTTTAAGAGTTCATCCCAGAATGTGAAAAACATTCTCTTCTGTGCATCACTGATTTGTAAGATCATTGTTGCTGTCACTTCTTTCAGCTCTAGCCAACATGGATACTGTCTATAAGGTTATATTAGGGAGTAAATGAGAACAAACTCAGAGACGCAGTGGTTAGAGCAAAGGCCATAAGCCACTAGCTCATCGCAAATCATTTGATCTCTCTGCATTTTCAAACAATTCATCTATAAAACAGGATAAAATTAAGACCTCACTGAAAAAATGATATTGAATCTGAGCCGTGTGACCCTGGATGAATACTTGCATTTTTAAAAAATCCCCTACTCTCTTATGCTTAAATAACAAACTTAAAAAAAGACTTTTAAAGAAGATAACTCTGTTTACACTCCTGCTACAGAAGCTGCTACATTTAGCATATGGTTGTAAACAGCTCTACTTAATTCAAACTACTACCTTCCATTTACAGTTTCAATTTACACAGTGATTCTACAAGAAAATGAGAATATTAGATAGGGAGAATAAAGATTTACTTAAATAAGCTGTATAGCTTCATTAAAATCAGGATTTTTAAACTAATGTGCCTTATGTAGCAAATTTCTTATAATATTATAAGCTATTATAGCACATGAAGTACAATTTATAATATCCCTTCAAGGAATAATTATGCTTGCTTTTTCTCCCCCTCCCCCTATTCATTCATGTATCTGATGACCACTCAATCAAAAACGCTATGTTCTAATACAGTATCTGAGGAACAGAAGTACTTTATCTGGGTTTACTGCTTTTATTCAACACCCAGAACAATCTATGTCTATTCTTTTAAGCTCCTTTGGATGTGAAAAAATATGGTTACATAAATCTTTGTAATCATGAGGGAAAGATAGCATATAAAGAGTTTACCCGGCATTAGGATTAAGTCTAGTGTATTACAGTGCAATCTTTAATCTGCTAAAATCTACCTCACTGTTCCAAGCTGTTTTACGCTGTTAGATGAAGCTTTGGAAATAGGACACAGCTGGTAGAAGTGATGGAAAGAAACACTAAAAAAAAGAAGCAATTGGTGAAACTGCTAATGAACTGATTTGACACAGCAAATAGCACACTGGGTTCGTTATAAATCTACAGATGACAGATGCTGGGAGAATTCTTTGTGACAGAAATAAGGAGGAAACAAAAAACAGTTTGCAGGAGAAACCACAAAAGCTTAAAGGTCACCTGTAACACTAAAAATGTCACTTATAACTTGTAATATATACGCATCTGTGACGGAGCGATTCTGGCGGGACCCAACTGAGAGTGCCAATTCAGGACCAATTGCTTAAACTGGGCAGTTACAGCCCTAGGCTGGGGTTTTTCCACCTCTAAGGCAAACCAAACCAGCCAGACAAAGAGGACTTTGGTCTCACCCCACTGGCTGACCACAAGTCACACAAGCAATTTCCTTAGACACTCCAGTCTCCCAGTATCACCACCAGTGCACTCGTCCTGGGGATGAATGGTTATGAAAACCAACACCCCAATAAAAGAAAAAGGTTCTCTCGATCCCAAAAGACCAAGCCCCAGACCCAGGTCAATATATACATTAGATCTTACCCACAAATCACGCTGTTGCCAATCCTTTAGAATCTAAAATCTAAAGGTTTATTTACAAAGGGAAAAAGGTAGAGATGAGAGGTAGAATTGGTTAAATGGAATCAATTACATACAGTAATGGCAAAGTTCTTAGTTCAGGCTTGCAGCAGTGATGGAGTAAACTGCAGGTTCAAATTGAGTCTCTGGAATACATCCCCCACCGGGATGGGTTGTTCAGTCCCCTGTGTAAAGCTTCAGTTTGTGGCAAAGTCCCTCCAGAGGTCAGAAGCAGGATTGAAGACAAAATGGAGATGATGCATCAGCCTTATATAGACTTTTCCAGGTGTAAGAATCCCTTTGTCCTCACGGTGGAAAATTACAGCAAAAATGGAGTTCTGCATTCTTTGCTGAGTCACAAGGCGTGTCTGCCTTCTCTCCATGGGTCAATTGTGTAGCTGATGGCCCTTAATGGGCCATCAAGCCAGCTATGCAGGGCTAACACCAGCTTGTCTGGGACACTTCCCAGAGGCAGAGCATAATACAAAATACAGACAGTACAGAGCGAATACTTATAACTCCAACTACAAAATGATACACAGACATACAGACAGCATAATCATAACCAGCAACCCAGAACCTGGTCTTAGACACCTTATATGACCCCTTTACTTAGGATTTGGTGCCACTACAGGACCTTGGTTGCAACCCATGTTCTGTATGGTTCCCATTTATATCAATAATGTCACAGCATCCCATCCAGAATATGCAGGAGTCCTTAGGGAGGAGGAGGAGAGAACATGCGGGTTAGGGGGGGTGGTTCTTTCTAGAAATTAGTGGTGAGGTTTAATGAAGGTCCTACATTCAAACACCCCTCCAGATATAGGAAAATTCAGATGCAGACCTGAGCTTCGTTACTAAGTCTTACTGTTATAAAGACTGATCCAAAACCCAGAATCTGAACAAACTTGAACTCTAAGAAAGTCAGAATCCACATCTGAACTTCATGGTTCCAGAAAAGGTTTGAAAGTTTGGATCAAATGCATCTAAAAATAATGTGGTCTTAGATATATTTCAAAAAGGCAATGAAAATGTACCTATCTAGATGAGTGTAGCAAATACAGTGCCTATGGATACAATTTAGAGGTATAAGAAAAATTACAAAAAAAATCAATATTTACAGCATACCCCCAATTATCCAAATAGCATGGGGGACATGGATTTTATTTGTATAATAGAGAGGGGAAAAGCCATTCAGCAGCAGGTAGCTTTCCCTGCAGCCAGGGGTGGCTCCTCCTCCTTGCAGTCCTGGGGGTGGGGAGAGGAGTCTCTGCTCTGCTCCTTCAGGATTACAGGCTTCTCTGCACCTTGCACCTTCAGGGATTGGGCATTACCAGCTCTGCTGTAGCAAAGGGAGCTCTCTGTAGCTCCACCGTCAGGGCCCTACTCCCTCCCTTCCAGGACAGCAGGGTTCCAGAGGGATCCCTGCACTTTTGCAGATGTCATTCAGCAGCAGGGTGGCCTCCCACACAGCTGGGGCTCCTTGAAGTCCTGGCTGGGGTCCTCTGCTCTATTATCTGAACCTCCTCATTATCTGAATCCTTTCCATTGTCCTCCAACATAGGGGACAAGGAATGCACTTCAATAATGTGGCATTTCGGATAAAAATGGTTTCGAATCATACTGTATTCTGAATTTTAAAAAAATATTCTGATAAACACTGCAGCAAATGTGAAAATTGCTAGTGTCACCTACTGGTTAAAAAAAGGTAGACCTGAACATGAGACTTGTTAATGATCATAGTCCAAATATGGCAAGGTGGAAGACTTATTTTGTAGCATGTGGTCTTTTTTTTTTCTTTTTTTCCCAAAGTTATTTTTCCATTGGGCTTAGTCTGTGTTCAGGCTAGAGATCATTAAAGCAGCATTGTCCAGTAACTAGGGCAGAGGTCCAGCACGAGGCCTATGCATTACCTAACTTCTACTCATGCCCAATTGAGAAAATTCAAGTGCTGCATAGGTTTTTTGCTGGACTTCTGCACAGGAATAAGTTCACTCATAGTGATTTGGGTAAAAGTGGTGACATGGGGTCTGCATTTGTGCAATCACCTGTGCAAAGTGACTGTAAAGTGGGTGTGGAAACATTTTACACTTTCTTCCCCCTGTGTAAATGATAAAAGGTACAAGGCAGAGGAGAAGCAGGTTGTTGGTTTTCATCTTCATGGTGATAGTCTCTGAGTTACAGTAGGAAGATATATAGGGAGGACGTGGTGGAATTTTCAGACTGAGGGTGGGTGGATGGGTGTTGTCTCTTGATAACTGAGGGAGGGTTGAGTCCATAGGCACCCATGGGTGCACCCACAGAAAAAAACAGTGGGTGCTCAGCACCCACCAGCCACAGCTGTCCAACAACACTGCTGAACAGTTGATCAGCAGCTCAGGGAGGGACTTGGGCAGGGTGGAGAGCAGTGAGTGGGCAGGAGCCTCGGTGGGGGAGGGACAGGGAGGAAAGAGGAAGGGCAAAGGCGGGGCCTCAGGGGAAGGGATGGAGTGGGGGCAGGGTCTTCAGTGGAGCAGGGATGGAGCACCCTCAGGGAAAACTCAAAGTCGGCACCTATGGTTGAGTCTGTGGATTTGTATATGGAAGATAAGGGGCAAGACAGTGGTGCCTCTGGCCCATAATGGACAGGTGAATGGCCCAAATGCAGTGGGCCTGTGGTGATTTGCAGCACAAATGTAAGGTGTGTGGGTATAAGTGGGGTTCTGGCCTTATACTGAGGTGGGCAGAGTGAGAAAGCAGAGTTAAGGTTGCTTTCAGAATCTGCACTGTAATAATTTACTTATTTACATTTATTTGAGAGCTTGTAAGAACTTTGAGCATTTGGATAGTTACCTACCTTCCCTCAGCTGTTCTTTCCCATTCTTTTAATAGATTAACAATTTTCTCTTTGCACAGAGTTCTTTGGTATGGGCATATTCCCACTTCAGTGTTAAATAACAATCAAATACAATTCAGTTTAACTGTTAATACCATGTGAGTAATACTGTACCTTAATTGGCACTTATGAGTACTTCATTATTTTAAGCATCCAGTAAGTTTCCGCTAGTAGAAAGTTGTCTATGATACTGACAAAACCTAACAGATAGTAAAATAATCTCTCTCCTTATTTATTTAGTGCTCTACATTTCCAAAACACTTGGAAACATGATGAACTAATTAATCTAAAGTGTTACCTGGCATTCTATAGAAGAGGACTTTTAAAGCACTTAGCAAGTGTTGAATTGAAATCACCTCCAACCATTAATCCTGTGAAACAGTTACTTATTCCTGTATCACAGAGATTTAACAAACATCTAATGAAAGCGAATTGTAATATGCCGTGGTGTGCAGAATTCTACGTTTGTTCTCCTTTAGACTCATCTAGACAGAAACTACTTTACAATGACAGTTTAGAAGCAAATGAGGTGCCAATTAAGAGTGGAAATAATGTAATGATACACTGTCCCATAGAGCATACACATTATGTGCAGGGTCTGCATTCTTCAAATGCTTGCCTTTCAGCTGACATCAGAAGAACTTCTGCATAGGGAGAGAGAACTTTAAATTTGTCCTATTAGTAGTTCCGAATTTTGGAAATGACTGTGAAATCCAAAGGTGTGTCCTGTCTAAAGTGCAGCAGCAAAGGTAACTTTCAACTATTTATTTTTTCCTCATGGATGTTAAATTAATTTTAACAAGCTGAAAAAGGTGGGTACTGTGATGAACTTGCAGGTTTTCTGCTAACAAAGATTCTTCCACAGAATATGCCACTATTTCCTCTCCTAATTATACCTAATCCCCCTGGGAATTGAAGATGATTAGCAGCATCCACAAGCACTATTGTCATAAGAGAAATGTGTCCTTTGACCTTCAGTCCCTCTCTGCACCTTCAGCTCTCCTCTATGCAAGATGTCTCCCCACCTCCAAACAGGTAGTATTTTTCTGATGCAATCCACCTCCCACCCAAAGCCTGATTCCTTTTTACTTGTGAAGATTTTTGG
The DNA here is from genome assembly GCF_016161935.1 of Mauremys reevesii. Taxonomy (NCBI): domain Eukaryota; kingdom Metazoa; phylum Chordata; order Testudines; family Geoemydidae; genus Mauremys; species Mauremys reevesii. Next base: position 88,046,396 of record NC_052631.1, on the reverse strand, counting down.
CACTTTTCAAATATTTTGAAACATTCCTGCCAGACCTGTTCCTGGCACATAGCATCTCACAGGTCTACTACCCTTTCAAGCAGTAGCACACTGAGCCACAATCCAGGATTCTGATTGTACTGTAGCAGAGTCCATGTGGCCATTACAGTGAGGCAGCTGGTGCACTGCAGATTCACTCTGACTTGCCTTGCAGTAACTCGGTGTTTAGACAAGCCCTGTATTCAAAGGTATCTCCAGGATACCTGGAAATGTATCCCGTCACCACCCCCCTGCACCTTGCTGAATCTCCTGCTTATCCTCCCACTCACATCCATTCCTTTTCCTTTCTCTCTGCAGGGCTACGTCTAGATCAGCGTTTCTCAAATGCAGCCACCGGGGGTGGGGGGGAGCGGTTCTGCAGCCATGACAGCCTCCTGGGCAGAGATGAGGGAGAGGGCAAAGCAGTGGCCTCTCCCTACAGGGCTCAGGGACTCTGGGGGAAGGCTTCAGTTGCCCCCATCAGCTCCAGGGGTGGGCTTCACCCCGCTCCTAGCCTTCAGCCTTGAGACTCCAGTGGCAGGCACTGTGCTTCAGTGGCCCCCTCCAGCTTCAGCCTTCTCTACGTCCCTCAACCCCAGCTCCAGACATGGGGTTCCTGTTCAGGGTGACGGGGCTTCAGGAGGGCCGGCCTTACCAGGAAAGGAACAGGATGAGCCTGGGTGGGAGGGTCTGGAAGGAAGCTTGGGGCAATGAGGAGGGAAGTACAGGGGCCTGGAGGGCGATGGGGAGCCGGGGGGGGGCACCAAAATACAACTTTGCATTTTTATTATTGAGTCTTAAGAAAAGCCTACACAAAATAAATTACCATGATTTGGACTTGTGTATGTGCATATTTATTTGTTTCCTAAAGTTAATGAAGTATATTAGGAAAATTTGTAAGAGCGACCACTAGCAAGAGTTGGTGGCCATACTCTGACACCACTAAACATTTTGTTGTAAGAACCCCGGTCTACATTGATTTATAGGTCAAAATAGTTTAACTGTGTTTCTTTGCTATGTGTAGAAAAACACTCCCTGTTTTCTAAGTAAGGTAAGTTTCAGGCCAAACCAATTTTTCCAGGCTAAACAACTGGAGAAAGAGGAGGGCAGGAGTGGGGATACAAGAGGAAGATGGAGGTAGAAATATTGTCCATGATGGAACCAGGTGGCAACCATATCCATGAGAGGAAGAAGCAACTGAAATCAGAATCTGGACCAATTTAATATTTTGTCATTTCCATTGTGAAAAAGTTTTGTGAGCAGGTGCCATCTAATCTTGCTCAAATATAGTTTTCTCGCACTGTATAAGGTCAATCTGAGGTGCCCATACACCATGGTAATGTACACAATAGGAGAACCTAAATAACTAGAGAGGGGCACTTATCCCTTGCTGGGGCCCATCAGCAAATGTAAACATAAAATCCTCAGCAAAAAGCCTGGCTGTTCTTAGGGTTTCCTGCAGGACCTGCCTGTCTTTTCCCTAGTTTACTCTAACCAGAAAGTCATGTCCCAGTGGAGGGGATAGCAGGAGGGGATAGCACAATAGGATAGCAGAACTTACTAGGCAGCTGTAGAAAGAGTCTAACTCCTGTTTAGAGGATGGGTCAAAGTAAGTTCCTATTATAATCCTCCTAATAAATATCTACATTTAACAGGTATTGGTCTGTAATGTGCACCAGTAAATATACTGGGTGAAATCATGCCCCTACTGAAGTCCATGGCAGTTTTGCCATGGACTTCAGTGGGGCCAGGATTTCACCCAATATATTTATATACGTCTAAAACAAATTCATTGCTTTAAATAAGGACCAAGGTTCCTTGATGCAATAACGGACAGACATGTTTTCATAGCTGCATGTCCTCATGACTTAATACTGAGTAACAAACAAACCTGCATGTGTATTCCCAAAATGGCTCAATGCAACAACTTACCACTTGGATAAAATGGCAATAGGTTTTGAGTTGGAGGGAGGGGTTACTGCAGCTTCATATTATTTGTATGTCCAGTGGACGGGTTTATTATTGATTCTTTGTCAGCATCCTGTTAGTTCTTTTCCAGATTAGTTCCATGGCTTGACCTTGAAAAGATCTTAACAGAATGTCCACAGGTTCATTTTAATTGCAGTTGTTCCTGGTGGACTGCACCACACTAAGCTGTCAGTCATCAAGTCCATTTGTCTGTGAACTGACTTAATTAAACACCTCAAATCCAATCTGGTTGATCCTTTCCACTGTTTAAAAAACTCAGTCTGTCAGCTATGAGGATTTTCCTTTAAAAAAAAACCCAACACCTCCTTAAGGCACTCGGCACTATTCCCTACTTCTGAAGAAATAACGACTGCAAAACAAAACAAAAAGACTCATTAGGAAGAGAAAGTGAACTAGTTCTGGAGAGAAAATTAGTTAACTCCTAAATATCTGGATGGAGATGAGCATTTGTTATGATAGCACAACCTTTATTTAATTTATTTGTTTTAAGAGCTTCAAAATCTGGTCTAGGCTTGTCTGGAATTGGAAATTCTATTTGCTGTTATCACCCTTCCAATTTAAACAGATAATTGTATTACATGTTTGGAAGAGGTGGGCTTTTTGTTTTTACCATCCCTTTTCATGAGTGCAATATCCTGACCTTTGCTAGAGCTGGTCGAATTATGAGGGCACTTCTAGTACATACACATTGTGGGCATTATTCACAATGTTTTTGATTTCTGTTTTCACAAACATTCTCATAAATAAAACCTCACTCATCCAACATTCACAAACAAAAGGGACCCCATTCACCCAGCTCCACGTTACTATGCCATAGTTGCAAAGTACTACTCATTTTGCAAAGGTATTTAGGCTTTTAACTTTGTAACACACATGGTTCACTTTGAATTTCTTAGGTATTCATTGTACCATCACTAATGATGGTCAACTCTTCTTAAGTGAAAATGGCTGTAAATTATCATTTCAAAGGATTTCTTGGTAATTACTTTAGGGTTAATGAATGCCTTCTACATTAGAGAAGGAGTAATTTGTGTATTTTAGAAAATTATATTAGAGATTTTGTTGAAAGAAGCTGCTATTTAAAGATGTTCAGCTCTCTAAGTTCTTTTAGGGTTTGTCTACATGGTGGGGTAATATCATGGGCATAGTTTGGGGAAGTAGGGGGCATTGCCCCCCTCATTGCAAGCCTTGGCAGGCACAGAATTTGCCCCCTTATGCGCGGCCCTGTTGGCCTGACTGGAGCGCCCCCCCGCCCAATATAGCACCAGCAGGGTATAAGCAGACCAAGTAATGCTCTTTAAAAATGACAACCCCATATAGCACATAACCCCATCATGTAGACAAGCCCTCAGTGACTGGCAGGTTTTTTCTCCATCTCTCCAATTTTATTCTAATTAAACACAAAGATTTAAACACTTTCTGATGGTCTGTGATTGTGATGGGAGAAATGGTCTATGCAACAATGAATGGGAGGAGAGCTGCCTCCGAGACAGCAGCCAGACCCTCAGCTAGTATAAATCAACATCAGTCCAGGGACCTCAATAGACCTACCTCTATTTATGCCAGCTTAGCATTTGGCCCACTCTCTCTGTTAAGTTGTGGTCCACAATGTGAACATGCTTGAACTAGTCCTTGGCTAAAATCAACGTCAGCTGAGTTTGCTCAGCCCCCCACAGGAGAAAGTAAGTATCTAATTGCTTTATGCATCAGTGTACCCATTTGGGAAACGGGAATAAAACCATTTACCTACCTCACAGGGATGTTTTAAGACAAAACCCATGAATGTTTGGAAATCGTTTTGAGAGTCTGTTACTTACAGAGCTCAGATAGTACAGGGATGGATGCCAGTATAAGAACTTAGATCCTTCACCCTGCAGAAGTCCAAAGTATTATTTTTTATGTACGGTGAGATGAATAATAAAACATGGAAAAGAAAATAGCTTTACAAGTAGTAAAGCCAGTAATTACTGAGATGTATTCAATACACAGTCCTCGTCTACTTCTTGGAACCCTAATACATAACTATGTGCAAGTGGCCAAATGAAGGTCATTCCTCACTTTTCAGCATATACGAGTTGTTTGAGGATAACAACATAGCACCAAAAAATTAAAAAGCATTTTCATCATTAATCTTAACCTTAGAGGACTATGGGCTAGATTCACCCCTGTGCCATTAGTAGGGCAGGCATAGGGATAGTGGGGGAGCTGTTTGCACCTCTTCCTATTCTGCTGGAATCAGGGTTGGTAGAACAGCCAGTCTCCAGGCAACCTAATGAGTGCAGCGGGCCTGTAATAGGCTGTCTAATTTATCGGCTTGGTGGGAAGAGTCAGCAGACCAGCTCTTAGGCCCAGCAGGAGTTTGGCGACTACAATACCTCCTGTACCTGCTTGTCCTCAGCCCTGCTCCTGCCTTGCCCCACTTCAGGTAACCCAGTTTTGATGCTCAACTCCGATTCCCAACTTCCTGCACATCTGGCTCTGACCCTGGGCTCTGAGTCCTGACTGCTGGCTCCTGCTCCAACCACTGGGCATGACTGCCCACATCCCAGTCTCCAACAGACTAGGTCAGCCCTGTTGCTGCCCTAACAGGTGCCCCCCCCCCCGGACTCTATAGCTACACCAGTTTTATCTCACATTGGTAGACTACTCACCAGCCCATTTAGGCCACGACAGCAACACAAGGGGGCTGTAATGGGAAGTAAAATTGGCTCACAGTATTTGCAAACGAATCGCATATTTTCCCAAAAAGACTAATGGAACAAAGGTGGCTTAACGGGACAAGGTTCATTATTTTACTATAGCTAAATGTTTTCACAAACGCACACCCAGGTTTATACATACATGCGCACACACACACACACCCCGTTTATCATGTGTCATGCTCAACTGATTCCAAGAGATGATGACTTGCTCTGTTTTATATGTGCTCCCTCAGTAGGAAAACAAACTAGGGTTCTGTAGATTTGCAAAGTAGAGAAGTCAACACTCAATGGACTGGTCTATGTTCATGAGAATTGTTTTGACTGAAGGCTGACACTCTTGGTATTTACTTAGTTTAGAGATGAATAGGGGCAATTTCTGCTTATACTGGTGTAAATCTGAATAATTTACAGGAAGTCAACAGAGTTATTCTGTATTTACTGTGGTGTATCTGGCAACCGTGTTTGTGGGGAGAGAGGAGGGATTAGGATTTTTTTTTTTTGGCTCTGAAAATTTTCCTCAGTTTTGAGAAAAACATTAAATACAAGGCAAAAATCTCAATTCTCCACTTGACATGAAACCAATAGTTACCTGACTTTTAAAATTTTTGTTAATGGTACAAAATATTTGGTCATACCACTGCCATCCGGCATAATGACTAGAAGTTGCAATTTAGCAAAGAATTTAAGCACGTGCCAGAAATAAAACAGACTATGCTTTTCAGGGCATTTCACTAATAGGGTCTCTTGTCCCAAGATGTTGCTATTACAGTACTTGCTCAGCAATTACTTTCCTTACCTTATAATTTTATACCTTTTTAAAGCATTCTATTTTCAAAAGTGTTTTCTTTCCCGCTTTAGGCTTAGCTTTAAGTAAAAAAAAGAGGAAAAAAGAAAATCAATCTATGGGCAAATCATAATCAACTCAGTAAGTGGGTGGTCTTGAGTATTCCAATCCTGTAATAAATTTTAGTTCAAGACCTTTTGTTCTATAATTGCACTTGGAAACTTATTTTGATTACCCAAGTGAACTAAGATCAATGTGCAGAACACGTAAGACTTAAAACATCACAGTTTATGGTTTTAACAAGAGCAATTATTTATTCACTTTTCAGCTCCTTTGTCCTCTGCAATAATTACTATCCAATGTGCTTTTCAAAGGCACTATTCTTTTGTGTGCTGCCCTTAGATGGTGCCTCTGAGGTAGCTTTCTCTGCAAAGTTTCTAATTTATTTGATTTGAAATAGATGCAAGTAGTTCATTAAAAACTCCAGGGATAAACTTTGCACATATTTGTATATACAATGTTTAATTCTCTCGCATTTCAGTCTGTTCCTCCAAATAACAAACCATTATGGAAACTCTGCACAAATGGAATTTAAATAGAAGTCTCTTTACAGAGTATATTTATTCTTTATTGTTTTCTAAGCTCGTAAGTATCTCTAGACAATGGCATTCTTATGTGGGAATTATGATTATTGCCTAGCAATTTTTCAAAAACATTTCTTTTATACACAGAAAGCTCAAATTAATTTTTGGTTTTGCTTTTTGTAACTCTTACTTTCTGTGATAGAGGCTTTAGAGGTGTTACTGAATTTTGCAGTTTTGATCTAATTGTCATTTCAAGCTTTATATAGAATACAAGAGAAACGTTAGACTTTTGAACATAAAATGTAACATGATCAAAGCTGAAAACTGGCATCAAATTTGATTCAATAAACCAGTATTACAAGAAGGCAGAAAGAGCCTAGAATATTGTAAATTCCATGTAATCTCAAACCATTCCCATTTCTGCTCACAATACCTGTCTGTGCTATCTGTTAATATAAGAGCCACACAGCCGCGAGCTGTGATCTCATTGTGCTTGCTTCTGACTCTGGAATAAGTACTGCAAAATTCTTAAGTGGGATTATTCTACATATATATGTGTTACAAGCTGCACCTGTTAAGAAATTGTACTCTTGGGCCCTGATCGTGCAACTAGGTCCACACAGAAGGACCCTGGTGTGAATCTTATTAATATCAATGCTGCTGCATGTGAGTGCAGGGGTCCACCTGCACAGACAGAGCAGTATCAGGGCCTTAATTTCGAGTTGCCCTATGTCACATTCAGACATTTGCAATATCCAAGAGCAGTCACACAGCACAGGACCCCTTTCAGTCTCTAGCGACCTGCAACAACTGGCAGACAATTTATCAGTAAACACCAAGTCTTGTTTATCCAAAGGGACACTTCTTGATCTTGGATACATTTTAACATCATTTTAACAGTGTCTCCCCCCACGAAATCTGGTCTTTTGTGTGCTTTTACCCTATAGTATACAGATTTCACAGGGGAGACCAATGTTTCTCAAATCCGGGGTCCTGACCCAAAAGGGAGTTGCAGGGGGGTTGCAAGGTTATTAATGGGATCATGGTATTGCTGCCTTCGGAGCTGGGTGGCCAGAGAGCAGTGGCTGTTGTCCAGGTACCCAGCTCTGAAAGAAACGCCCTGCTAGCAAGAGAAGTTAAGGTGGCCATACCATACCATACCAGGCCAACCTTATTTCTGCGCTGCTGCCTGCAGAGCTGGGCGGCCAGAAAGTGACAGCTGATGACTGAGGGCCCAGCCCTGCAGATAACAGCCCAAAAGGAAGGGTGGCAAAACCATATCATGCCACCTTGCTTCTGCGCTGCTGCTGGCGGCGGCTCTGCCTTCAGAGCTGGGATCCCAGCCAGCAGCCACTGCTGCTCTCCAGCTGCACAGCTCTGAAGGCAGTGCCGCCACCGGCAGCACAGAAGGGTAGCAGTACCGCAACCCGCCCCATAACCTTGTGACCCCCCCCCCCCCACAATTCTGTTTGGAGTCAGGGCCCCTACAATTACAACACTGAAATTTTAGATTTAAATAGCTGAAATCATGAAATTTATTATTTTTAAAATTCTATGACTGTGAAATTGACCAAAATGGACTGTGAATTTGGTAGGGCCCTACATATAAGATCTAATTCCATTTCTTTCCCCCCTTAATCACTCCACATTCAGAGTATCAGAGACTGGGTGTACTATCAGTAGAAATCCCATTCTCCTGGGCAGTAAGAGCAATGAACAATTTGAGTTTAAATGTGAAGATCCAACAGGGCCTTTGTCTTGTACCCAACAGCATGTTTTGGTACCTGCTTGTTGGATGCCGAAGCAAAATTTTTGGAATCAGCAACACAGGATAAATGTTCTGAGGATGTTCATCTACCATATCTCATTAACACAAGCTGTTGCTATTTACTGCTTATTGTCAAATCAATATATCAAGTAAAGTTATGATGAGTATTAAGTTTAATGGGCATTCCCTTACTTTGCCAAAAGGGAGGCCCTCCTAAGTTGCATGTAAAAACATTTCTGGTCAAACCCTTACCCCCAGACAGGAGCTGGCTGGGTATTTCAAATACTCTGCAGGCAAAATGCCAAACAGCTAGAGCAGATACCATCTTTGTAAAGGAAAATAAATATCTGCTCTTACTGGTAATGCCAGAATACAGTGGGCAAGATCTTGGGATTGCTGCAGAGGCAGCACACTCAATCTTTGAGTGTGTGTTGTTATCTGAGATTTCCGTCTCTCTTCAGAAACCCCTTCTAGCTATTGCTCAGAGAGGTGTTCAGAGGCTCTGGAGACAACCAGGTCCCGGACTTCCTAGGCCAGAAGAAAGGTCACCATGATGTAAAATCTTTGGGCATAGGGGATATACCAGATACAAACAAATGGTACCCTGGAGGACCTCCCACAAAAAAATTTAGAATAAGGCTCGGATTGTCTATAGTATAATAAAGCTGTTGGCAAATGCTCTTCCCCATCAGTCTCACATCTAAATGAAGCTACCATGTACTAACAAAAATAGTAATGAGTGGGAAATAATGAAAGGTGAGAGAAAAGCCTATCATAACAAGTATGTAATATTCATTCACATACTGCACCACTAGCTACACTGTGTTGAGGAAGTTTTATTAATCTCTTTCGGTTTACAAGATAGTTTACTGTTTACAAGGTGTTATTCTCTATATTGAAACTATTTATTGTTATTTATTATTTTGAAAGCACTACTCATCTGTCACCAGAATAAATGAATTAAAGGCTGCGATATTCTAAAACCAAGATGTATTACCAACTGCACGCTCACTTGAGCTGTACATGATTTTCAGATTTCTAATGCATATTCATTAGCTTAGGCGATTCTTATACAACCACCACATGTTGCCTATATCTAAACCAATCATCTTTATTTCCGAGGCTTGAGGGACGGAGGTGTGTGCAGAGTGGAGCCACAGTTATTTTGTAATGGCTGTTTAATGGCATGGGTTTCTCTTCAATATACACTACACATTTTTGCTATTGTACAGTATTCCAGCAATATCTGTGCAGTATCATGTCAATTTGCTCTATGTATTGAACAGTTTCCTACATACATTGTGAACAGAAATACAGTAAGAATGTGATTAAATGAGCATATAGTGCGGTTCCTGAATGGCCTAAAAATACAGCTTCAAAGCCATAGCATAATGCATTTTTTACTGTGAAAACCCAAACTGATATCTGAAGTAGAGCCTTTCGAGCAAGTTATGAACTCATCCTCAGAGAATACAAAAATTCTTATCCACTAAGTTCTTGTCTTCGGTCGTGTGATAAAAATCAACACAATCATACCTTAAATGAAACATAGCACTTCCTGATGAGAGATGATAGCGTCTTTGCCCTTTGCTTTAACAAAAATTATTGAAAAGGGTCAGAAAAATTCCAGCATAGTAATAAGTAAATTCTCCTCCAGTTTATAAATGGTAACTCAACCTGTGACACATAATTTAACATATAGATTCATGTCTCTAGGCTCCAGGCAGTAGTTATCCTATTGTTTGTAATAACCTCAGCGCCTAATCAGAGCTGTCTCTCCTCTTCCACCCCCAAGCAAAGGTGCTGGAACAATTTGTATAGTGGGGGTGCTGAGAACCATTTAACCAAACTGTACACTCTGTATGTGATGGAAACTACTTCAAGCCAGGGGTGCAGCAGCACCCCCAGAACCCCTAGTTCCAGAGCTGGTGTCTCTGTGTTCTCCCCAGTGTCTTTGTCCAGATATTCCCAGTCTCTCCCTCCCTGCAGCTCCTCATGCATTCTCAGTGTCACCAGGGCTGGCGCTTCCATTAGGCGACCCTAGGCAGTCACCTAGTGCGCCAGGATTTGGGGGGCGGCATTTTGTGCGCTCCTCACGGGGCGCATGGGAGCTTCCGGTTCCGCTCCCATCACGCCGCCGAAGAAAGACCTTCTGCCGACGTGCCGCGGAAAACAGCGGCAGGCAATTGAGCAGCTCAATGACTGTCGCTGTCGTCTGCAGCATTTCGGCGGAGGGCTCTTCTTCGGCGGCGCGATGGTAGTGGAACTGGAAGCTCCCGTGCGCCCCATGGGGAGCGCACAAAATGCTGCCCCCCGAATTCTGCCTAGGGCACCAGAAACTCTGGCGCCGCTCCTGAGTGTCACCCTCAAGCCAACTGGCTCCCAGTGCCTCCTCTTTCTCTCAGTATTTCTTGGTCCCAGTCTCCCCTCCCCACCACTTCCTAGTCCCAACTTTGCTAATCAACCAGTCCCTGCCCCCCTGCCCCTTCCCAGCCAGTCAGTTTCTCTTCCCAGGCACCGTATCCCAATTTACTCTTTCACTGAGGGATTAGGAGAGAGAGACTTCCCAGCTCTGAGTTTCAGTGTCCAGCCCTGGGAGCAACCAGCTTTGTCTCTGAACTGGAGTATGCTTAGTCACTCTTTGGAGTGCTAAGTGCTCAGCACTGGAAGCTGAGAGAGGCTTGAGCACATTCAGTGAAGATGGACTCTGGATATTTTAGCTGCTTAAAATCTAAGAATTCTCTATTGAGATGTGCAAACTGATTTTTCCCCCCAAAGGCTTCTTTCATTTGCCTAAATGTGGGTGGATTTTCATGGTGAAGGCAAAAAGCACACCCCTGACATAAAGGATACCCCCTCCCAACCCCAACCATGCTAAATTTCGAGTACCTGTCACAAAGCACAGAGGTCCTAGAGCTTTTCAAAGAAAAGGTCACCAGACCTTTTTTTTCATTTTTTTTTAACATAGGCACACCTACCTCAATTCTCAGGAATGGTTGGACAGCTGGCTGACAATTTCCCAAAAGGGTAAGCTTAAGGCAGACACACAGCACAGAAAATTTCAGCCCAAACAGTTAGTCTGGCAAAGTTATAAGCAGCTGTAAATGAGACTTATACTGGGAAGTGTCATGCAACCTTAATAAAAGTTGGCGCTATCAGCCCCACGGATAGTATGAGGAAAAGGTGGTACAGTACAGTAAACTGTCTCTCTCATTTCAACCTTCAAATATCAGGCTATTTTCCAGTGATCTTTATTTGCAGTTCTCTAACCTACATCCTTCTTTTCTCCTCAAACCCCACACACTGAGAATGCTACCACAGACAGATTGAAATCAATGACAGCAATCCCACCTCCCTATGATGTGTTACAGTCATTTCCTATGGTGTGCTCTGTTCACAGCATCAATCTCCCTTCAAAAAATTCTAACAAAGCATCTAGGCACGTGAAATAAAGTTCACAGTGAATGCAGAGTGAGGGAAAAAATGGCATTCAGAGTCAACTTAGTAAAGCATGGTCACAGGAGTCAGGATTAACCTTTACTGAACACTATCTGTGGTGCTTCCTCTGCCTGCAGCACATTTCTCATTGCATACGTGGGAGGGAAATGGAGTGTGATAGGAGGATGAAGATGGAATAAGAATTACTCAGGAAAGAAGTCAGCAAGGATGTACAGGTTCCAAGTGACAAAAGAATCTGGCAAAGCGGGATAGCTCATCTTCCTTGCATGTTTGCATGCCCCACATATTCATATAGCTGCAATCGCTGCCTTCTGACGTCTCCACATGACAAGCACCCTCCCAGTGGCAGAGCATGCAGGAGATCTTAGGAAATGGGGTGTGTTTGACGGTGGAGGGTGTGCGCATAGTCTGAAGGACTGACCTATGTAGAATCCTCCTGGGTGCAACTGCCAGAATAATCTCAGAAAGCCATGTTATGTAGCAAGTACAAGGGGGATATGCAACAAAAAAGACAGCAGGGGAAGGATGGGGGCATAAGCAAGACTGGTACACCCGAGGGGAGTCTCCACATTTCTGTCTAGCTAACCCACAGACTTCTTCTCCGCTGCCTTAAACAGCTGTTGTCATTAACACCTGTACAAAGTGGGTGTAAGACACTACCGCGCTGATTGCCACTCACTTTGTACGACACAAGGAGCAAGGCAGTGGAGAACCAGGCCGCAGCTCATTCTTTGGCAACCCATTGCTCCTGGAAAATGCCACATTTTAATTTGGGCCTGTATTTTCCATCTGCTTACCTATGTACTGCTATACTTCAGTGTGCTGTCACTGCATTGATTTAGGCCTATCCTCAGCACTCTTATTTCTCACTACCGTTTCTCTTTCAGTGCAGTATCAGTCCTTCGATCTGGTTGCCACATGTGCACATTCCATTCAAGCAGTAAGAATTTTTCTAAAATGTATTGTTACAAAAGGATAAATAATAGTTACGAGATCCCCAAACTATAAAGTCAGTTAAGAGATAAAACATAGGATCACAGTCCAATGCAGTATCCCAAACGGCACTCAGCTAATCCAAATTACACTGTTAAAAATGTGTATGGATGCAAAACCTCATTCAAAATACGTTGTATCTTTCCTCTTCACCTCCTGATGTTAAAAATAACCCCAAAGGTTTCTTTAATATACATTATTTTCCGCATTATAGGATATTCTCTATAGCTGTTCTGCAAATGTTACACCATTTAATATTAATAAGTTACTAAAAGGGAAATAATGATTATTCACTTGGAACAAATTTTGGTCCAGATCCTGTGAACTGATCTACTTGAATAGACTCCTTAGTCAATGAAGGGTTCCATTGCTTTCAATGAGATACCTTATCCTTACCTGTGTGGATCAGATTACAGAATTAAGACTTTTCATGGCCCATTTCAACCCCTGAAAACAGTGGTTTATAATTAAGACAGCTTAATCTGTTGGGATGCAAACATAAACAGTACAGCTCGAAGATACCATATTTGGAAATTTGTTCTTTTCGAGACAGGTGGGAAATGTGGTGGTATCACTGAATTGTGTATTAGTAGTTGTACGTTAGTGCAACATGATCTCAAAGGGGTTTTCTGTACAGGAGATTGTATTTTCTTCTGCAGTTATTTTTATGCCATGCATGGTTAGTTGCCCAATGAATTCTAGAAGTCCTAATAACTAAAACTTATATGTGTCATTACCATGGGGAAACATCATATCAAGGACATATAATTTCATATGAAAATAGGCAAGGTACAGCATGTAGCTGTAAAGACACTGTTTTTCTAGAGGATAGGCAGGTGTGCAGCTTTAATACCATATCCTTAGCCTGGATTTTTTCTTTTAAGCAAGCAATAGCTGTTCTCTTTTTAATTCATATGCTTAAGCTGTGTTTGCTGTCATTGAAGTTGCATGATAAATTTAATAGGAAATAAAGCCCAAAGTTGTCTTCTATTGCCTGGTATCAATGCCATATACCTCCTAATAATCTGTTTTAAATAGCAGAATAAGCATTGCAACTTCAACTGTCAGAGAGGTTTTCCTATATGGGCAAGAATCAGCCTGAGACTTTTATTCTGCTTTAGCATAATTTAGCTTCCTAGAGACCAAAATGTCTTTGAACTGTAGGGGCCACTCTTTTCAAGCTAAGGAATATGATCGTTACCTCTCAACAATGAGAATGAATGTGGTATTAATGAGTGGATGTCAATTTATCAAACTAAGAAAGTATCTGCAAAATATCAGTAATATTGCCAGCTGATTTTAGAGATCATCTGCCATTTGAATTAGTATTGGTAATAAAGTATTTCCAAGGGTTATTACTCATGCTCACTAGGAAATTAAAATGTCATAATATGATAAAGTGTTAAAGAAACAATATCTCTTATCTGTACCTGCATATGCTGCATTAAATCACTGAAAAGTATTTTTTTCTGTAGTGTCCATAACAGGTTCTAGTTGGTACATGGGAGAAAATGAAGTTGATTATTTAGTCCAACAGTTCTGACTTAGTCAGTGAGCTTGTAAAATTAAATATTCAACATGCATAGAATTCAATGAATACAATTAACACTACAGAATAGTGTGGGATAGCTGCCCTCAGGCTAATATTACAGAATCCTAGTTCACATGGAGCCCCCTACCTAATGATTCCTCCAAGGGCTTGTTTTACAGATATACTAATGGATTTGTTTATGGGTAAAATGATGTTGTCACTGATAAATAACTTGAAACTTATGAAGGCATCTTTTCAAGAGCTATCTTACCTGCGATTTTGTGATTATATTATATAGAGTTAAATGATTCACTGAGAGGTAAGTATTCATTCTGACATACATTCAGAAACTAACAGAGAAAACAAGCTAGCCACTGGCCAATTTCAAATATTAATCCTTCCTTCCTTCCTGTGTGTATATTATAGTTCTGTAAAACACTGTCATTTTTCTTAAACTGATGCAACATTTAGTAAATCATTTTAATGGGGTCAACTCCTGATTCAGTTGTGTTAATATATTTAAAGCTCAAGAGTCTAACTCATTAGGATATATAGTGCAATCAACATGCAGAAGTGAATCATCAGCATAATGATGGTACCCCAACTCCCGGTTAGAAATTCTCTCTAGGAGTCCTTTTATGCAATGGTTGCCATTAAAGTCAAGATTTCTCATCTAGTACAAAAGCACAGCATCCTGGATACTGCAGTTATTTTCTATAGTAGGGTGACTGTATTTTCCGAAGGCAAAATGGAACACCACATGGGGCTAGCCTCCTCACCACTCCCACACAGGCCTGGCCCCAGTGGTTTCTCCGAGCCCTGCCTCCCTCCCTTCATGGGGCTGGCGTTATTGCTTGCCTCCTCCCCCCATGTTCATCCACACCCCACTTTTTAACAAAAGAGGGCATTTGTCCTCTTTGCGCTTGATCAAGTTGGCAAGATCAAATGTGACAAATGCCCACTTTTGCCAAAAAAGTCAGGGCGGACGGGACAGGGCTTAAAAAAGGGATTTTCACAGCCAAAAAGGGAGGTAGGGTGACCCTAAGCTACAGGGAAATATTGAGGTGATTCAGATACCACAGTACAGAAAAAAATTAACTAGATGAGTAATGCTATTGAAGTCAATTAGATGACTCACATTCTGAAAATTTAGCATGAGACTATGTGCTTTGCTGCACTGGCCCCTACATGTTCCCTACCATCCATCACCATTGATGGAATTATTCCTTCCCCGGGTATGATTTGAAAAATAAGCAGCATTTAGAGAACCATCACTAACATCCTTAAGTTACTGAAACTGTCACCCACAACGAATCTTATCAAAAGTGCCCAGAAATCCAGCCTGAGCTAAGTGACTCTGATCTAAAATCACCAGATTCAGGACGAAGACAACTCCACTCCTCTAGCACCAAGTGCGAGGCACATTTCTTTGAGTTTCCCTTCTCTAACCTAAATAGATAGCAACATGTATATTAAAAATATTCCTGAAATCCTACCTACCTAAGACGCTCCATTGCACACACAGGTCCCCCTGGGGAGAGGCAGAGAGAACAAAAAAAACATGACCAGCACTGTGAGTATGACTATCTAATGTCCTAGTGGGAGCCACTCAGATACTATAGTGGTGAGTGCCGTATAAGAGCCTATATAAAACAGAATAGTAATTTGTAAACAGGCTATTGAGTTTCTTTTGAATCATATGGATTGGTTTGGGAAGAACATGGTGCAGACACAAAGTACTTACTATCCATCCAGCGCCGGGAGTCACAGGCTTTCTGCTATATGCAAGCCTGTGAAAGCTGAGGTAGGTCAGACTCCTGTGTCTGCACCTAAAATTAATGAACCTGCTCTGCACAAAATTATCATTAATTGTATCTGTCATGTAACCCTTCTTCAGTACAGTAATTTTTGCTAAAGAAATGAACCTGTTGAAGGACAAAACAGACAGTGTTTATCATCATGAAGTGAGAGTTCTACATTGTGTTCCATAATTTAGGTGTCTGGTTACCAGCATTTCTCTACTGAAAAAAGAGGCAGAAGGAACTTTTTGGGCATCAGGAGAGAGGGATAAAATCATGCCTTAAAATCATGCTCTTCCAGGCATTGACATAACAATTTAATATGACCCTTCTCTTGTTAGTTTTTCACAGAACGAAAGGGACTGACAATGTGTGAAAGGGGTGATGGAGTTTTAGCTTAAAACATCTACTGGCAAAACTGTTTTTGCCTACAAAACTCTAACAGGTAAGTAATCAGTCGCAGTTTAAAATAAATCTTATTTCTGAGTTATAAATACCTCCTGGGAGGGAGAAATCATCACTACAATTATAGCTAGCCTTTTTGCAGGTTAAATTCCAAAGCAAATAATCACAATTTATGGTGTTAATTAAAGATACACAATGCTGTGCTGTAGAAAATTGAAAATTGTTTGAAAATAAAGAGGATTTCATACATTAAGCAATGTTCCAGGTGCACCTGTTTCTCAGATAATTACAAATTATAAAAAGTCCTGCTGTTATAATTATAATACTAGTTAGTATTCTTCAGTTTCCAACATGCTGGAGTCTCTCTTTAATACAGCAGTGTGAACCTACTTTTAAATTACCTGTGCTGATAAATTAGATGTTCAATAGATTGGCAACTTGATGTTTTGCAAATCTGATTCCCCCCCCCCCCCGGTATTTAAATGAACAAGCATTATTTCTCTTTTCTATGTATTTTTTCTTTCAATATAACTGATGTGCCTAATTCAGGGAGTAGAACATCAAAGGTGCTATGGTGCTTCCCATCTGTTTTTGGGATGCTTCTGCCTCTTTTACACATTGTTGCTTTGAGTCAATATTATTAATTAACACCCGCCCCCAAAGGCTTTAATCAGGATTGGGGCCTCCATTATGCTGGGAACTGTACAAGCCAGAGGCAATCCCTTCTCTAGAGAATTTTCAATAGTAGCAAGATTGTAGGTGTTAGGCACAGCCTATTAATAGGACTCTATAATAAAAGTAAATGGTATGGAAAGCTAGAGCAGAAGATTTATAACAAAACGCTTGGTATGGAGAGACCAGTGGATGTATTTAATCCTGTACTCAGTAGAAATATTTCATGAAGGGACCTGTTTCACCCTTCTGACCTATTTAGCTTTCTGGAAAACCATTTCTTAGCTCATGGTAATACAGATCTTCTGTCAATCAAGGAGCATTACTGATCCTACTATCTATAGCATTTCTAATATGCCCATCGCCTAAGTATCTAGGCGCCATTCCCTTTGAAGTCAATGAGACAATTTACATGGGTAAGGATTACTCTGCGTGTGTAAACTTTGTCAGGATCAAGTGCCTGCTGGTTATACCTATAGGATCAGCAGCAGTTTTGGTAATGCTGCACCTGAAGCCAGCCCAAATATGGATCCTGCTTCAATAAACCAAACCCATTTTATAAACTATTACATCTCACTCTCCCCGCACCCCCCCGTTTTAAATGTTAAGTGGATTAAGTAGTCATGAAAGGTGCTGGAAAAACACTTCTGAAGATTTGGGCCAAAATATTCACACCTGGATGACAAAATTTGGGCATTTAATTCCATAGTCAGGCACCTAAATAGGTGTCCTGATTTTGAGAGGTACTGAGCACCTTCTGAAAACTGACTTCTTTTAAAGTGCCTTGTAAAGGGGGGCACTCAGCTCTTGAGCGCCTCCTGCTGCTGCGTGTAGTACTGCAGGCCTTTTCCCACTCTTGGCACCCCCTCTAGGCTGTCGATCTCATTTGGTGGGTCTTCATTGGCTCTGGTCAGGTCACACAGTTAAAATGAATAGCAAAGAGTCCAACAAAAACTGTCTATCTGCCCTTACCAGGGTCTTCAGCCCCCACTCTGGGCCCTTTAAATTCAGCCCTTCCCTTGGGTTTCTAAATGAGCCTTGTTCCCTTCTTGGGTTTACACCACTTTGCTGGTGCGGGGAAACCCAGTCAAGCTCATCTGTCCTGGTTCCAACCCTGGGATGCTATACACAGCAGCCACATACCGCTCACTTCCATTCATTGCTATTTCCTGGGCCTCCCCCTGCCTGGTCTCTTATCTTCACCCCGGCCTCAGGGTTAAAGTTTCCAGGTCTTCTCTCTCTCCCAGCTTAAGCAAATGCAGCTAGAACCAAACTCTGGCTGTCCCTCAAGCTCTTTTGGTCAGAGTGGAGGCCCTTGTCCCTCTGGTCCCAGCCAGGAATTGCCCTGGAGCTCCTTTTATCTGAGAATATGATTGGCTGCTTCCATGCAGCCTCTCTAGACAGGCCTGGAGTACCCACCTTCACTGCTCCTTACCGGGGGCAGGGTGTGGTAAGACCACAAGACTTCCAGCAGGGTGGGGGCACAAAGACCTAGTACAACCTATCACATGCCTACATATGAATATTGGTGTCTAATTTTAGGCACCCATAATTGGCAATGGGTCATCCATGGAACTGGAATGTCAAAAGTGTGAAGTACTAGAGCAAAAGCTGAGAAGGAACAATGAATTGAAGCTGATATTCTTGTCTTGGAAACATTATTAATTGTTGTTATTTTTATTGTGGTCACACCTAGAGATTCCCATCAGGACCAAGGCCAGTTGTGCTAAGGTGTAGAACAGTAGCTTTCCCTTGTGGACTGATCACAGCTGCTGCTTCAATTTTCTCACTGAAGACTCTCTCTGTCTCCAGGTCCCTGGAGGGATATGGGGGAGGGATATGGGGTGGCAGAGCTTTTTATTTCCTGCTTCTCCCTTCCTAGTGGGTCCTGTGGATCTCAGTACTTCCTGTGATATAGGCATTATGCATGTAATATAAAAACGAGCCCTTTCCCTAAAGAGTTTACAATATTATCATGTGACATCAGACAACAAGTGGATACAAATCAGCATACACGGGGAAGGGAATAGGAAAAGATAACAGTGAAACTATGCCCAAGTATAGATTGGTATAATAAGCAGCCATCACTATAGCAACCGACTACTCATTGAATATTTTGTGAATCCAGCCCTTAATTCTCCTCAACTGATTAGCTTGATCCTTTCATTTGTGCACCTTTGTGTTGAGATAGCATTAAGTTTGCTCACAAGGCTGTCAAAATACCATGGCAGAAGTTGCTAAAATGTGTTCAGAGAAGCAGTCTCCACCTGCACGCTTTTTTAGGAAGTCCATTTTTGCTATAGTTTGATGCCACAGGCCTTGCTCTTGAATTTACGACTCAAAACCTACCTTCTTATTGCTCAGAAGGAAACATTCAGAAGCTGGAACATGACTGTACACATGTATCCCCCAGCATGAATAAAGCAATAGGGCACAAGTGAAGCAAGAGTGAGACGTCTCATTCAGTGCAGCACTAGAAACTAAGCCGACCAACTTTTGTTTTGTCCATGGGGGTCTGGTGTTTAGATGTTGCTTGTGATTATTAGAACTGGGAGCACTGGCTGCTGGGAGTCTGAAAGGACAGGAAGCAGGAAGGGGGGGGAGTTGAGGAGGCAGAGTGAGAGTTAGAGGCAAAGAGTTCTGTAGCACCTTATAGACTAACAAATGTATTGCAGCATGAGCTTTCGTGGGTTAATACCCACTTCGTTGAATGCATGTGTTGCAGAGGGTGCAGCAGCAGCTTGGTAAAGAGGTTTCCACTTTAAAAATAAAGTCCTGTTGAAGTTTGTTAGTACCTTGCCTGGCTGATACAACAGGGGGTCTGAGTACAAATGATACTAGTGTGTGAGTGCCTCTTGGGGAATCATCACTTTGCCTGTTTGAGGTGTTTTGGGGAGTAGGCAGGTTAGTGAAATATACAACTCGTGTGCTCTCCAGGGGATTCCAGTTGTAGGATTATTGTCTACGGTGCTTCAATACAAGTATGGAGCAAGGAGGCAAAGTGAATGGAGAACACAATGTGCTCACACAAAGCTCTGTGCCATGGGTGTGTTGATGATGGGTTACCTTCAGAGAAGTTGGATTACAATAATATCTCATCCCATATTTTGCAGAGCTGATGAACCAAGTTAATATTACAGTTCTTTAAAACACACTCCCCCCCCCGAAAGAAATGGAGGAACACCTTAGAAATGGCTGAAATACGGAGTTGCAGCTACTGTTTATATTTATAGCCGCTCTGCTGAGAATAAGCTTTGTCACAAAGTTCTAAGACAGCATCATAATTAGGCGGAAACAATATCGATGCTAATCAATGGAGGCTGGTGGGAAAAGACAAAGCTGTGTCAATGGAAGTCTAAGGGAACAACATAATCTAAAGAAAGGCAAAATGAGATCAATACAAGTCAATGGAAGGGACATTATGATGTGTGGAAGGACAAAATAATGCTGATCTAGAAAAAAAGGTGTTGTAAAGACTGAATATTTTAGACTGAACAACATGGTAAACTATTATGTGAACAATTGAATTGATTCCTATGATACGCAATGATTTTGCCTTCATGTACCACAATGTCATTTTGTTTATACCATTTCATTTGTTTAACTGAATACAACTGTGCAGATGCCTTATAATAATACTAATATTTATATTAATAAATAATGTTCTATTTTAGAAACATCAAGTGTCAGAAGAATGTTGGGAGCTAGCGAAATGATGATATTATGCAAATTTTGCTGATGGGTAAACTGAGAAGTTCAGTGCCTTAACCAAATTCACACCGCAAGTCATTGTCAAAATCTGGATTAGAACCCAGAGTCAGTGACTTACCACAAATAGGTCAGATAGCTTATTATATTGCATCTTCCTTGCTGTAAAGAAGCAAGGGAATTATAGCAATCCATTGCTGTTAATCACTTCTTTTAAACTCACCTAATTAGAAGCTCCAGACTTTTCTCCTTTTCAGAGCTTCTTGGAAACCTCTCTGCCTCTTTTGCAAGCACAGCTGAGGAGTGTCACAGAGCTGTAGTCCTAGACAGCATCATGCAGATGAAGAAACACTCCATCCAGATCTGAAAAATAAATGGTTCACTTGAGCAGCTGCTCTAAAACACAGTTTACAGGTCTGCCAAAAAACAAACCATCTTAATAACTAATGCAAACTCCTTCTGCTAGCTGTAGTAATTTTAAGATTAAAGAAGAGCATTGTTTAAGCAGGCAGCTAACAATATTTGTAGCTCTCATATTCAACAGTAGTTCTCACCTCAGAGGGTCATGTTTAAAAAATACATCAGAAGATTTATAATTGGGAAATTAAAAACAAACAAACAGGAACAGTAAAAACAGGCCTGAGCACTGTAAATAGGGGTGTTGAGCTAGAATAATATTCTCATCTTGCCACCTAAAGGAGCCCACCAAGCCTTCTGTTTGCCTCAGAAATCCTCTTGCTTAATACTCTAGCAATGGATTAGGCTAGAGCACAGAATCTCATCATAGTTACACCAGTGTAAATTAGAATAATTCCAACAGAGTCCTTGGAGTAACTCTTGGTTTACAACAATGTAATTGTGATCAGAATAAGTCTCCCCAGGTGTAATAAAGAGTTTTACTATCTTTAGCTCATAGCAGTGCAACAGTTGAGATCTAAAGTACACAGTCTACAGTTTCAAAGGGGTAGCCGTGTTAGTCTGTTTCAGCAAAAACGGGGAGCCTTGTGACACCTTAAAGACAAACAAATTTATTAGAGCACAAGCTTTCGTGGGC
This sequence comes from Mauremys reevesii, assembly GCF_016161935.1. Classification (NCBI taxonomy): domain Eukaryota; kingdom Metazoa; phylum Chordata; order Testudines; family Geoemydidae; genus Mauremys; species Mauremys reevesii. The sequence goes on along the minus strand of NC_052631.1, from coordinate 88,024,930 downwards.
TATGACACTCCATACATCTGAAGAAGTGGGTCATAGCCCACAAAAGCTTATGCTCTAATAATTTTTTTAGTCTTTAAGGTGCCACAAGACTCCTCGTTGTTTTTACAGTATACAGTGAAATCCAAACTTAGAAAAGTGTCCCAAAATTCTAACTGCCAATGCTCTGAAAAAAGACTTTGGTGTGCACTCAAGTATTTCACAATAATTCCTTGGTTTTCTCGAACGTTAATCCCTATGTGTCTGTGATGAGTGAGCTAAGGAAGCATTCTGGGATAATCAACACAAAGTAATAGATTATACATACAACCTTGCTTCAGAAATCTTTGTTCGTCAATACCTCAGCAAGTAGATTTTAACTTGAGCTGTTAACACGTATGTAAAATTAAAAGAAGGATAAAAGTCACTCTTCAGAAACGTTATAGATTAAGGATGGTTTTGTGATTGTAGGACTGGACCAAGAGTCACAAGTTCTGAGTACAATTCCCAGCTCTGACGGACCAGCAGGGGGAACAGTTGGCCCTGTGCGCTGCAGCTTTGCCCCACCACCAGCCTTGCACACACACCCCTATTGTTGGCCACTAGGGGGGAGGGTGGCTGGCGAGCAGGGATCCAGGCAACAGCAGGGACCCACCAATACTGATGGGGGGAAACAGAAAATACTGGGCAATTTGCCAGTTTTTAAGAAAAAGTCGGGACACCTGCAGGAGGGCTTATGTATGGGACTGTCACTTTAAAAATGGGACGTCTGGTCACCCTATGCTACAAAATGTCAAACTGTTTTCATTTAGTTCAGTAACTGTACTGAGTCCGTACCACTGATAAGTAAGATGTTAAGAAAGGAACATCAACGAAAATTTACAAAGAAAATGGATAGAACTGACACACACACGTCTTAGTCACTGTGAAGTGGGTAGTAACACTCACCTTTTCCAAATCCTGTCAATCATGCACAACACTACAGCACTTAGTCTCCTGGGCAGCCACCAAACCAGTTTGAACAGTGGGGGAAGCATGACCCATTTGGTAAAGAACCCAAGAGAGCAAAAGGCAGGGGGTGGTTGGTACAAGGACAACAGGTCTCTTAAAAAGGGTGTCAGAGAGAACCAGACTAGAAGACACACTCAGGCACCCACCAGTGTCTGAAGGTAATATGCCTCCCTAGGTTGCCACATTTATGGGATGATAGTACATTATGTAAAATAGACGTGTACAGATTATTTTAAAGTCCTTTTTTCCTCTAAAACCTTTGTCCTACTGCTAAAATAAACAATCATTTCATTTTAAGAAGACTTCTTGGTCACTATATGCACCACTAGTCATATAGTTCAGAAGGGAACAACCACAAGTGCCCAAACCCAATCAGACCTGCCGGGTAAAAATTGTCAATACACTAGATACTGTATCCCAGAGTCTGGTCTAATGGTGGGAGAATCATGGAATTCCATTCTAGGAGAGAGAAACACACAATGCCTGACAGGGTACGCTCAGAGAGACCAGAAAGGGGACAGAGGTGCAGCTACCCCTGCAACTGTGACATGCTAAATTTGATTTTAAAAGGCTGTTGGCAAATATCAGTGCCACTGGCTTCCAAAACAAGGAAACGCAGGTGCCTGAAATTGAGTTTGGAACAGCAGGGTTATACACATTTGGTATGCGCATGGTACCAGAGCCAGGTGCTGGTCTAAGAGAGGATGAATCATGATATTCTACTCTGTGACATGTAATGGCAAGAGGACAAACACCTGAGGGTTTGTACTCAGAGACTAGAAAGGAGTCAGAAGGAGCTAGCCTCTTTGAGTCAGATATACATACACAATACAGACAATCTACACAGATATATGATTATGTCTGCAAGTAACAAACTGGCTGAAGGGGTCTTTTTCCCTTCTCTCTACTGGATCGTGTAATAATGTTTCTGAATCTCCTCCACTGCTGACCCCTAGATCTAGAGACCTTTGGCTCAAGCCACAGAATATCACGTTCATGGCCTGGGTTCAGTTCCCCACTAGCCAGAGGCATGGTCACATGCACCCTATCATACATAGGCTATTTATTTCGACTATTCAGCCATCATTAAAGATAGTTAGCTGAACACATTCTGCTTGTTTGTGAATTATGAGTTAGAACCTGCTACTCTGTGAATTCTTTCTGCTTGTGAAATAAAAAATGGCCTACCATGCTACTCTCATTGGGATGGCAGTTTTCTCTTCCACAAACATCCGAAAAGTACTGGTATATTTTTCCTACTGCTCTTAGAAACTGTTTGAATGCCAGTAAAAAACAGGTAGCTCAGGACATCTGCAAAATGTTGCAAAGAATGATTGTCTTAAATCTGGCACTGCTTCCAAGCATGCAGAAGATTTTTATTCTTCACCTATATATAGGCATACATAAGGGACTAGGAAAAAGCCCAAAGGTAAATTTTTCAAATATACTGTATTTCCAAAAAAATATTCATCACTTTTGAAAAGAAAACAACATAATATATTCACCGAACCAAGTCACATAGTGTAGAAACAGTGATCAATAGAGAAAACTAGCTTCTAATGAGAAATCAGAAACTACTCAAATTGTGCATGTTTCACTTGGCTTTTCAACTTGCTTTTCATTCAGAAGAATAGGGAACTTCCAGTAAAGGGTGTCAGGTGTGCTAGTGACTGCTGGAATAAAACAGAATGTGGGTTGGCTTTTCCCCATACTCAATTCCTGTCAATCCAACAAATATGGGGACGAAAAGAAAAATATTTTGCACTTGTCTTGCCAAATGATACTTGTCTTCCTGCCATCAAACAATGATTAATTGAGATATCATCCTCCCCACCTGCTTCCTCCTCTCTGCCCAGTCAGCCAGAGCAGACTGAATCTCTCATGATCCTTGGAGCCACTTTCATAAGTGCTGATAACAATAGAAACTTTGGGTCAGGTATCAGGTTTTTTCCCAGTTAAACATACTAGGCCCAATGCTGCCATCCATCTGAGCTCTGCTCAGACAGAGTGGAGATGATGGTGATAGGGAAGGCACTGGGATCCAGTTACATCTCCCTGAACTTCAGTCACCCTGCTGGAAGCTAGAGAAGCGCACAGCCCACTCTCACTTCCATGACTGATGTAAGGTCCAAATCAGGTGTAATGGATCTCTGCTCCTTCATGCTCCCTCCCATATCCCTGACATGCTCCCTCTCTCCCTTTAAGCCAGGGTTGAGGTGGCAGGAGGCCACCTTTCCGTGGGTGGAGAGTTCAGCCATGAAAAGGGAATTTTCCGGTGGCTGTCTCCAGCCATTTGAAAGCCACTTGGCATGGGTCCTCTATATTAAATCTCTTTCTGATTTCTACACTTTCACAATACATGGACATTTCTGCCATACATGAAAAGAAGGGCCATTTCCATATTAATGCCAAAAATCAGATGAAAAAGGGACATAAATCTCTCCTCTGCCAGCATAAATGGAGAGGAATCAAAGGTAGAGGAAAAGGGGAGAGCGAGGGCCTTTCCATCAATCACTGGAAAAGAAAAGCTCTTCTTCCTCCACTGCATGAGGCCTGAGGTATGTGGCTGTGCAGCGCATAGGACCAGGATGATGTCTGCTCAACCACGCTAGGATTTTCTCAGAGAAGAAAATACTGTTTTTTGAAGCATCATCTCCCATAAGCACTTCCTCCATACTGAGAAACATTCCCCCATCTGCTGAGAATGGATCAGGGCAGCTGGCATTGCCTCATTGAATGTCCAAATCATCATTAGGAGACAAACCTCTCTAGGAGAAAATTTGGTTTTAGCTTACAGTGCAGTTTAGTAGAGGTCACATATAGTCTATATGTTAATTTGATCTGGGGAACAAACTACAGGAGACAGAACAGCCACTGGAGCTAATAATTTCTCCTTACAATTGACCTTTCAGTCCCCCAGCCTTTTCATTGTTCTATTTAACCACATAGTTGGACTATTCTCATTAAACTGCTCTCTAGATATTTTACAATTTTTATCAGACCTTTAGCTGAGTTCTTTTGAAATGCAAACTGATGAAGTTCAATTCTGCAATAATATAATCAGCCCTATTATTAGATTTGGTAATGGATTTGAAACAACAGCACACCCAGGGGCTAATGCTGGGTGTGGTACATGCTTTGCAATTCTGCAGAGAATTTTAGGATTATTGGATTAATTAGAATTTTACACACAACATGAAAGAGCAGACACAGAATATGAGCCTCATGTCTGGAGCTGCTTGCTAAGAACTCTGGCATTATTTTTCCATAAGGGGTAAACTAAGATAATTTTCATAATTTTATATTTTGTGTTAGTATTGGATAAAAACATTCCCATACAAGTACAACACAGCTAATCTGGGAGGAAAACCATGATCACCCAACATGTTCATCCATACAACTGGAACGGTAGTCTAACTAATATCCTTCATTTTGCCCGAGTCCTGCATTATGATCCATATGGGTAGACCACTGTGCCAATATTTATAAATGGAAGATCAGGGCCTTAATTTGTTTAGATCTATAAAAAAAAACAATATGTAAGCTCTCTCTGCAGGAGAACACACTAGTGACTAAACCGGGCCATTCACAAATGGGGCATTGTAGGTTCAAATTCACAGTCAGCTAGTTTTTACTACTTGAGCTCTCCACTTCAGCTGGAAGTATATGCCATCTGTTCACCATCTTTTTTAAAGGTGGAGAGGACCTATAATAACATTGTTCTTTTCTCCTCAAGGACAATAGGACAGAGAACCTCAACTGAGGATGCATTTTTCCATGTGATAGTTTAGTTTAGTTGTTAGATATTCTGGATGGAAAAGATGGTGTTTATAGAAAAATAAATTATTTTTAAAAGGCAAGCAAAGTAGTTTATATTATGAATTGATTGCTGTACTTGCCAATACTAGTTTTGAAAATTGTTCGGTTTTTAAAATAGCCCGCAAAATATCAAACTTTTGAATAATGTATTTGAAAAATCTCAGTTGCAGCTCTCAAAAAAATGTGTTTTTTTGGAAATTTTGGAATAGAATTCCCTCCTAGAGCAAAAAAAGACGGTTACTCACCTTTGTAACTGTTGTTCTTCGAGATGTGTTGCTCATATCCATTCCAATTAGGTGTGCGCGCACTGTGTGCATGATCGTTGGAGAATTTTTACCCTAGCAACACCTGGTGGGTCGGCAGTGGAGCCCCCTGGAGTGGCACCTTTATGGTGCTGGATATATACCCCAGCTGACCCAGCCCCACCTCAGTTCCTTCTTGCCAGCTACTCCAACAGAGGGGAAGGAGGGCGGGTTTGGAATGGATATGAGCAACACATCTCGAAGAACAACAGTTACAAAGGTGAGTAACCATCTTTTCTTCTTTTAGTGCTTGCTCATATTGATTCCAATTAGGTGACTCCCAAGACTTACCTAGGCGGTGGGGTTGGAGTGAGATATTGCTGAGTGCAGCATCACTGAACCAAATGCAGCTTCATCTCTGGACTGCTGGACTATTGCGTAGTGCAGAGGTCAGCAAACTCTGGCACGCGCCTCGCCAGGGTAAGCACCCTGGTGGGCCGGGCCAGTTTGTTCACTTGCCGCATCAGCAGGTTCGGCCGATCGCGGCTCCCACTGGCTGCGGTTTGCCATCCCAGGCCAATGTGGGTGGCGGGAAGTGCTGTGGGCCGAGGGATATGCTAGCCGCGGCCTTCCGCACCCCCCCACTGGCCTGGGATGGCGAACCGCGGCCAATGGGAGCTGCAATCGTCCAAACCTGCCGACATGGCAGGTAAACAAACTGGCCCAGCCTGCCAGGGTGCTTACCCTGGCGAGCTGCATGCCAGAGGTTGCCGAACCCTGGCACAGTGGGAGGCAAAAGTATGAACTGACAACCAGGTGGTAGCTCTACAAATTTCTTGAATTGGCACCTGTGTCAGGAAAGCAGCTAAAGAAGCTTGGGCCCTTGTGGAATGGGCGGTCAGTTGACTGGTTGGGACACCAACCAGGTCGTAACAAGTACGGATGCAGGTGGTGATCCAAGAGGAGATATGCTGCGAGGAGACCGGGAGGCCTTTCATCCGGTCAGCCACGATGACGAATAGTTGAGTCGTCCTCCTGAACAGTTTTGTACACTCAATGTAGAATGCTAGAGCCCTATGAACATTGAGGGAGTGCAGCTGTAGCTTCCATCATGAAGCGTGCGGCTTCAGAAAGAAGACCGGGAGGAAAATGTCTTGATTGACATGAAAGGATGATACTACCTTGGGAAGAAAGGTAGAGTGAGGGCGAAGCTGCACCTTGTCCTTATGGAAGACTGTGCATGGTGGCTCCGATGTAAGGGCTCTGATCTCGGAGATGTGTCTCGCTGAAGTGATGGCTATGAGAAAGGCTGTCTTCCAAGAGAGGTAGAGAAGTGATCAGCTGGCCATTGGCTCAAATGGGGGGCCTGTTAGTCTGGAGAGTACCAGGTTAAGGTCCCATGCTGGGACCGGTTGTCGCACCTGCGAGTAGAAATGGTCCAGTCCTTTAAGAAACCTATCAACCATCATGTTGGAGAAGATAGAATGACCACGGTCTCCTGGGTGGAAAGCTGAAATGGCTGCCAGGTGCACCCTAACTGATGATATTGCCAGGCCCTTCTGTTCTAGGGAGAGGAGATAGTCCAAGATGAGAGGCACTGGCGCCTGCAAAGATGCTGTGTCATGTTGAGCGCATCAGCAGGAAAAACGCTTCCATTTAGCGAGATACGTTGCTTGAGTGGAGGGTTTCCTGCTACCTAGTAGAACTTGCTGTACTGAGCGTGAGCAGAGTAACTCCAACTGTGTTAGCCATGCAGCATCCATGCTGTGAGATGGAGGGATTGCAGGTCAGGGTGACAAAGGTGACCGTGATCTTGAGAGATCAGGTCTGGCCAGAGCAGGTAGTGGAATCGGAGTGTCTACCCATAGTTCCAGTAGTGTGGTATACCAGTGTTGTATGGGCCATGCTGGGGTGACCAGAATCAGACATGCTATGTCTCTGCGTGCCTTGAGCAGAACCTTGTGGACTAACGGGAATGGAGGGAAGGTGTAGAAGAGCTGGTCCTTCCACGCGATCAGGAAGGCGTCTGACTGTGACCCTGGAGACCTCCCTTGAAGAGAGCAAAATTTCTGGCACTTCCAATTGGCGCATGAGGCGAACAGGTTGACCTGGGGAAACTCCCACCTCTGGAAGATGGAGTAGATGACATCTGGATGAATTGACCACTCATGGGTCTGGAAGGACCTACTGAGGCGGTCTGCCAGTGTGTTTCTGGACCCCTGGGAGAAAGGACGCTACCAGATGGATAGAGTGGGCTATACAAAACTCCCACAGGCAAATGGCGTCCCAATAGAGTGGGGACGATTGGGCTCTCCCTTGCTTGTTGACATAGACAATGGCCGCGGTGTTGTCTGTGAGGATCACCACACAACCACAATGTAGATGCTCCTGGAATGCCTGACATGTCAGGCGCTCTGCCATCAGTTATCATACATTGATGTGTAGGGATAACTTGGCTGCAGTCCATAGACCCTGTGTTCGGAGGCCCCCAGGTGGGCACCCCATCCTAGGGATGAAGTATCTGTGACCAGGGACAAGGATGGCTGAGGGGCATGAAATGGGACCCCTTCGCATACTGTTTTGGGGACCAACCACCAGCGGAGAGAGATTAGGACGGTTTCTGGAGTGGTGACCACTATATTCTAGCTGTCCCAACCTGGATGATATACTGAGGATAGCCAGGCCTGATGTGGGCAGAGCTGCAGTCTGGCGTGCCTGGTCACTTATGTGCAAGAGGCCATGTGCACTAGAAGGCTCAGGTATGTTTTCACCGTTGAGGATGGGAAACTCTGAAGACTGCGAATGATGTTCACCAGCGACTGGAAGTGGGACTCCGGAAGGTGTGCTTTGGTCAGTCTGGAGTCTAGGACTGCCCCGATGAACTCTATTCTGTGGGTTGGCTCCAGAGTTGACTTTTCAACATTGAGCAGAAGGCCCATCTGACAAAACATGGCTATGGTAATTTGTTCCCTGGTGCAGCCCCGGGTAAGCCAATCGTCGAGATACGGAAATACTTGTATCCGCTGCCGATGAAGAGAGGCTGCCACGACCGCCATACATTTGGTGACTACTCTGGGGGCTGTGGAAAGCCTGAAAGGGAGGACTGTGAACTGATAGTGTTTGCAGTTGACCACAAAGCAAAGGAAATGTCTAGGCACTTCAAGCAGGAGTAATGGGGGTCTCCCGTTAGCATAGGCTTGGAGCAGGCCGAGCAAGGTTTAAACCCCAGAGCTTTAGGCATTAGCCCAAGTGGCAGGCAGGTAGAAGGGGAGAGAACCCCTTCCAGCCCACTATCTAATCCTATATAGACCATAACTGTGACTAAAACGATAACTACAACTATGCTACACTAACTATAACAACAACTATACAAGTACAGGAAAGAAAACGCTAGGGAAGTGCAGATCAGCAAAGCTGTGCTCCATAGTTCCAGTGACCATCACGGGCAGTGAGAAGGAACTGAGGTGGGGCTGGGTCAGCTGGGGTATATATCCACTCCGGGGGGCTCCTCAGTCGACCCACCGGGTGTTGCTAGGGTAAACATTCTCCAACGATCGTGCACGCAGCGCGCGCACACCTAATTGGAAATGATATGAGCAAGCACTCACAGAAGAACCTTTTTTACTGGCAGAATTATAAAGTGCTTTCGATTTATAATGGAAATGTCTGTATCAGTTTAAATAAAATGTTGCAACTATTATACCAATTTTAGAATATCAGAGTTATAAAATATGCAACATAATGCTCTTTTTGCAAATAAACGATGCATTTCTTGCTTTATTAAAAAAAACTGCCACAAAGTAGGAATATTAAATCAGTTTGCAATGCCAATGGCTTTAATACAGTAATTTAGGTATAATGCCCCATAAACCTAATACTTCTATTTTATTATCACCTTTATCATATTGTACTAATGATCTTTTTTAGTTGAGTCTAATCTCAAACATACAAATTGGGAATGATGAAACATCATGGAACACACTGGGATGAAAGCTTAGAAACAGCAGGAGCAGATTGGCATCTGTTTGGGGATGCAGGAGTATCAGAGAGAAGGGGAGAGAGAAAGACTGAAAATAGCCCTCGGCTAATAAGGGTTATAAGCAATTACAAATTAAAATGAATGTAAAGCTTGTAGGTTGATTGGTTGAAAAATCAACTGTGAGAACTACTCAAGTGAGAAAGTAAACCACACACACACCAAGGACAGTGACATGTCTTACAAAACTAGCAAGATGTTACCCCCTCATCATCTCAACCCAAATTAACATAATGCTTGAAATCAAAAGATGCTGCTTAACCTCAAGTTCACAAGACAAAATCCCGTAAATAAAATGATTTGGAACATTCTGGCATTCTCATAGGACAGCTTTGCTCTCCTTGAGGTTAACATCCCATTGAAACTATCAGTTCTTTCCAGTAGTAAACATGCTCAAGCAAAAGTGAAAAAGACAATAGTGCCATTCAAGCCCAACCCTCTCAAGAGAGCCCTGCTATCTCATTTTAAGTAAGAAGTCCAGCCATGGTTCTATCTCAAGTCAAGCCACTCCTGTACATGAAGGAATCCTCTGGATGTATCAAAAGCACTAGAGGTACTAGATCTGTGAAGCTCAGTGGCCTTGTTCCCCAGGAGTTTCTGAGAAATAGAGGTAGTCATAAAATATTTTGTTTCTTTGACTCCCTGTGGAAAATTCTACTTTTCACCAAAAAATTGAGAACTCAAAAATCAAAAGGTTTTCAGGCAAAAACTGAAAACGTTTCTGTTCTCTGTTTTTTGGGCTTTTATGAAAAGCAGAAATTTTCTGCAGAAAGTGGACACTTTCCCCTTATTTAGTCAAAACCCATTTTTTGTCAAAAAACAGTTTTAATGGAAAAATTTTGACCATCCCTTCTGAGGACACTTTCTTCTGATTCAGTGTGTGATTTCACACTCACACAAGTTAGAATGAGCCCCAAATCTCAAAATAAAACTCAGATGGAAAGGCTGAATTTATGTGGAAACCATGTAAAAGTGAATTTCTCATGGGCTAGGTTCCTTGAATGATTCATGAAGATCTTACCAACTAATCAAATCTGAGTTTTTACGTTGTACCCAAGCTAGTCAAATTCCCTGCGGTTTGGGGTTTTCTTATGAGCAATTTGAAAAGCTTTAATTCTACAACTGCTCCAACAACGCTGCTATTCTGCACTGAGTGAGGTCTGCGATACCAGGGCAATGTCCTTCTACTGTACAGTCCTGTCATGGATTTTAAGGAAAAATAATTGTAAACGGACTCCATACCATCTTTCATCCACCCAGAATCTCCAAGTTTTTAAACACACACTTCCAAAATATTTGAAGGTCTTATCACCTGTTTTCAATAGTGAGTATGGTGTGGATGGAATATCATAGGTATAATATGTTGATCTTTCAGACCCAGAATATATACAGACACACCCCAGTCTCACTCACTGCCCTCATTCATGTAAGTTTCTAAATATTAAGGTGTTCCCCACCTTTAATTTCTTGTACATTTCTCAGACTTCATATGTTTAAGCATGAGCAATCCAGGTCCTAATTATTTTGAATCATATGCAAGTCTAAATTGTGCCTGCATAAATAGCTGAGTAATTGTACCCAAACCTTGGGTAAAAAGGTTCAAATCAGTTTGGACAAAAACAAAAGACTGGTCTGAGCTGCCTCCCTCATCAGCCACACCCCAGCCCATGCGTCTCCATTCTATGATGCTGGAAATAATTGAAGCTGATGCCAAGAGTGTGAAAATTTACCCTTTTTATCCATTTAAAAATGTAAGTGGATTTCTCTTTGATTTGAGTTTTGTTTTGTTTTTAAAGAGAGTTGTGATCCTGGAAATGTTCTTGGAGTAGCACACTATTTCTACCATATGTTTACCTTCCTTTCTTGTGAGTAGGGATTGGGTTGCCATGGCAACAGAGTTGTGTGGCCTTTGCCACTCAATATTTGTTGACACTCTGCTACACGATTATTGTCCAGTGTGAAGCATATTGTATTTTGATAGTTTACGGCACTGGTTCTCCACCTGGGGTATGTGTAACCCTGGGGATACACAGAGGTCTTCCAAGGGTACATCGACTTATCTGGATATTTGCCTAGTTTTACAAACAGGCTACATAAAAAGTTCTAGTAAAGTCAGTACAAACTAACACTTCATACAGACAATGGCTTGTTTCTACTGCTCTATATACGTTACACTGAAATGTAAGTACAATACTTATATTCCAATTGATTTGTTTTAAAACTATATGGTAAAAATGAGAAAGTAAGCAATTGGTCAGCAATAGTGTGCTGTGACACTTCTGTATTTTTATGCCTGGTTTTGTAAGCAAGCAGTTTTTAAGTGAGGTGAAACTTGGGGTTACGCAAGACAAACCAGACTCCTGAAAGGGGTACAGTAGTCTGGAAAGATTGAGAGCCCCTGGTCAGAGTCATGAAGGGGCGGGGGCTGACTACTAGGCACCATTGCCCTCAAGAAGGCAGATTACTCCATCGCAGGTGGCTTTACACCACCTTAGCCTCTCAGTGCATTCTTGAGTCTGCCGGGTACTCACATGAGTTAGCACAACCTGGGGAGTGAGGATTGGAACCCACTCTGCAGCCAAAAGGCCTTGGTTACATTCAATGCATTTATTATTTAGGAGACTGAAAACGGTCCTACATAGTCCTGCTGACGCAATGCTACCTGGAATCATTTATTCATGTTTATTCATCTTTAAGAGGATGAACCCAATTACATGTTCTGTTCCTATGTGTAAAGGGTCTGCAAAACCAGTGTAAAGGGCCCTGAGAAATAATCCCAGCTCTAGAGGGTTCTCTGGTTAGTGCAGAGCTCGAAGAATGGCTCTATATTTTTCCTCTACATGTCTCCTACACCAGCAGGCCCTGGTGGAGTGGGCATGTTAGGGCTATGGCCAGAGAACTGCTGTGCTCCAGGTATTCTTGACTTCCAGCCAGGTTCCTTGAAAGGGATGGCATTCAAGTATAAGATAGAGCAGCCCCATGGTTGCTCTAACTGATGTGAGTATTTGGCAAGCCCAAGAATGCAGGGAGGTGCTAAGGTGATGTAAAGCCATCATGTGGCGTGGCCCTATTAAGATTTTGAAAGGTCTGAGCTAGACAGACAGACCGACCAACCAACCTAGAAGATATTGATAAAGACAAAGTGATCCCATTAATAAGTAGCGCTTGTGAGGAAATCCTGTCAGTGTCTTTCTTTAAGGGCCAAGACAGGCAGGGAGGATGGTCAAGGCTCTCCTCTCACCCAACCAGCTGGGGATGAGCTAGAAGGGGACCAGCAAAAATGCTGCCTGCCTCCTCCCTAGGGCAGACTCCATCAGCTGGTCTGCAGAACTCTGAGCCTGAGGACTAACAGGAGGGAGAAATGGGCCAGCTAAGGGAGAAGTGAGCTAAGAGTCTACAGTTAAATTAGAACAAAGCTGCAAGGAGGAGAGCTGAGGACTCCTGGCTTAAGAAGAGTTGTGATACCTGCCTGAATTGCCTACCTCTAGGTAATAATTGGAGATATACCAATCTCCTAGAACTGGAAGGGACCTTGAAAGGTCATTGAGTCCAGCCCCCTGCCTTCACTAGCAGGACCAATTTTTGCCCCAGATCCCTAAGTGGCCTCCTCAAGGATTGAACTCACAATCCTGGGTTAGCAGGCCAATGCTCAAACCACTGAGCTATCCCTCTCCGCCCCCCATCTATCTAGGAGGATAGTATTTAAGGAAAGACAGACCGACTGAAAGGTAACCCAGAAGGGCTGGGAACATGGTCAGAGGGTGGACTTTGGCAAAGCCCTGAAGGCAAGAAGAATGTTTTGTTTATTTGGGTCTGTTGTTTGGTCTTGTTACAGCAAACGGGACTTGAACTCTGAGACCTATCTTGAGGACTAAGCCATGTGATTCCAGGAGAGACAGAAAACCCCAGGGAGGAGGAAACTGAGGCAGGGAATGCCTGCAGTACCACATTAAGCTATCAGCAGGGCCGGCTCCAGGCACCAGCTTATCAAGCAGGTGCTTGGGGCGGCAACTCGGGAGTGGGGCGGCACTTTCAGGGATTTGGCGGCAATTCGGCGGAGGGTCCCTCACTCCCGCTCGGAGAGAAGGACCTCCCACTGAATTGCTGCAGATCACAATCACGGCTTTTTTTTTGCTGCTTGGGGTGGCAAAACCCCTGGAGCCAGCCCTAGCTATCAGGGGCACTACAGTGTAGTCACATCCTGTGACACCACCTTGTACATACACCCTTTCTTCCTACTGTGCACATAGTTTGGATGGAATGGGAAATCTGTACTGGTATCTTTTTCAAGGTGGTGACATTTTTTTGAGCCCCTGAGTATTTATTTAAAAGGAAAAAAAAGACAACACAAATAAATAATTAACATTGTTTAAGACCAGACTGCCATATGCTCCTTATCTTTCAAATATGTTTTTTAAAAAGAATCCTGTCTGGCATTACCTGAGGATATTTCTACTTTCTTCCCTAAGCATGCCTAAGAATTAGAGATGTTCTCTCTGCAAATACCATGGGCTGAGAGAATAAAAGTGAAAATGATATATAGATTAGTGTCAGCTCTCCTGAAAATTTCCATTCACAGCCCATAGACACGAAAGAGTACAACTTCAGTAATCTCAGCTGGGATAGCTGCTGATGTGTTTCTAGGCATGACCGTCTTCTTGATCCTATTAGTCCTCAGACAGAAACCTGATCACAAGCCAAAGAAATGTTGTCCATCTTCACTAACTTATCACATGAGCAGCTTTTCATTTACAGGGCAGGAGGAGGATATTACAGAAAGACAGTGAAGATCAAATAGGAAGGCAAGCATATAATCATTCTAAAAATCTGTAGTTTGATTTTCAGGGGTGCTGAGCACCTGCATCTCCCACTGAAGCTAATATTCAGTGCATCTGAAAATCAGTCTACTGGTGCTTAAATACTATGGTAATTGCTCAAATGAATCCACAAACCTCAGGGTATTTTGACTGCTTCACTTATACATACATACATACATACATACATACATACATACATACACACACACACACACACACACACACACACACACACACACACACAGAGCCAGGTTGGGGCTGATATACATGTACTTCACAAAAATGTAAAGAAAAATGGAAGAAATCCTCCAATGTAGGAGTTTCATGTGTGGTGCTTGTGGAGTGTCCATAGAGGTCAGTTCCCTTCACTAATTTCTGTTTCAGAGTCCCCCTGTGATCATTTTTTGAAAGCTCTGAAGATCATTCCTTCATCCCACTATCTTCATTAGATGCACATTGCCCATGCAACTTTGAATACATATTAGTAATGGTAGTAATACGGAGTAATATTAGTGATTACAGCTTTCAGGTGAAATCCTGGCCATGTAAAGATAATCAAAGTTTATGCCCTGAAGAATATAAGAATGTAAGGGATAGTCAGTTGCCTTATGTATTACTGGGGCCAATGATACAGCAAAACTGAAATTGCTGGCTGCCTTGTGCTATAAATTATAATCAGAAGAAAAATAGGATCCTTTCCACTGAAGGTGTCTGATTGCTCTCTCCATCATGTGGTGTCCTCCCAACTGAAGCTCAAGACACTTCTGTTTTCATTTTTGTTAGGTGGTTAAAGGGTGATTTTATTGACAGTGTATTAAGGGAATTATTGGGTGTGTTTTATCTTCCATGTACATGACAGATACTGCAATCCCATGCAATATTTTGGATTATCATATTGTATTAAGTTTATAAATCACTGTAAGCCAGGGATTGTATGCAACTCCATAGGGAGGGCTACCACAACTCCTCCAGGGACCAAAGCCAGCAGGCAGTGACTCAGGTGAATCACCTAGGTTATAAACATCTCCAGAGAGGTACCACTCCCTGGTCAGGCTTACATATATTGGGTCAAACAGGTTTCCTGAGACCAACAGAGAAAGAAACAGCTTTTTGGAAGAAAAAGGCTGTGTTTAAACTACCTCAGGGCTTTTAATTCAGCAAATGGATAGGACCTTCTGTCCACTGTGGGCCTCAACCCTGGAATAAGGGATAGAAAGACTTTGGTTAACTAGGGCCCTGTAAGACTGATGGGTGACCTCTGGTAAGTTTTTAGCAAGTGTATAGGGACTTCTATTGTTTTTTGTCTTTTTTCTATAATGCTTTTATCTTAAGAATGAATGTGCTTGCTTAGAAAGAGATGTGTAGTAACTTGTAATTGCTGGCAATACACTGTTCATAGCCTTTGGAGGGAAAAAGAAATGCACAGGCACTGGCCATTAGGCTTGCTGGGGATATCGCAGTGTAATGCCTGGAGTTGTGCAGCCTTAAAACTCCCAGTCAGAAGGGAGTAGCACAAGGGTCTCGGATGATGGCAGGAGACCTGAGACCTGACTGGGCACTCCTGGGGCAGACCCCTGGGGGTGGGAGGTGGACACAGGTGCAGTTACCCTGAAACTATGACACTCCCTTCAACAGTTTCAGAAGGCCATACTTTCTATTTTAACCCACTTTTCTTTGTAGTTTTACTCAATTAGGGACAAATAAGCTGTCTATTAACAAATATATATATATATGTATTCTTATTATACTAGTACTGAGTTTCAGAGAAACAAAGTGTCCTATGGAATTCCTAAGAAATACCAGAAGCCATGGAGGAAATGTCTTCAGTGTGAATTTGGCAACTATATTTGAATGTGACTCTATTATAAATCCATTATGTGCAAAGAACAGAGATTCTATACTGAATTAGTCTTATAATGGAATTACAGGGATTTTGTTTTTTCTTGCATGCTTTTTTCTATATATAAAATCCCCAAACTCATCATGGAAAAATCATTTGAATCTCAGCCATGCTGCTTATGCCAAAAAAGGAAGCAGATAGGCCAAACAGCATGTGTTTCCAGCCACAAGCTGCAATTTCCATCTAGTCATAAAGCAAACTCTTTTCAAAGGGGCAGATTGATGAATTTTTCCTCTGAGGTTGGTTGATCATTCACACAATTACTTAAGAAACAGATCCCGTCAGTCCTACCTAAAAGATACTATACATACAAGAGCTTTAGGAGTAGGAGAAATATAGGTAGATGAGACTAGAACCCCAAGAAGTTAGGGTTGGATATATACCACAAAGTCTGGATGCTTATGTGAATGTCATAAGTTTTCATAATTGAGTTAGAATTCTCACAAGAATAGGATCTTATGATATTTCCAGGACTTCATGGACCAGAAAATTAACTTTCACAAGATCAGCCTCTTTCGTGATGCTTTGGCACATTCCATTCTGATTGGAACCCAGAATGGCAGACCGGGGGTGGGAGGAGAAAGTATTTCAAAAGTTCACCCAAGTTTTTCTGACATCAAAGGAGGTTTGATTTAGATTTGGTTCAAAATTTAGATCAAGAATCGAGTCCTTCCTCCCTATGCCTGGGACTAGCACAATCTCTGTATTCCCATTGCACGAAGACTAGAGAACTCTAGCTCCAAGAGTTAGCACTATAAAGAAACCGCCAAGGAGTCAGAGAAGAACTGTGTGATGATTGGACCATGGCATTTCTTTATCCTGTATCCTGATTAAGAGCATACAAGATGCTGCCCCAGAAAAAAAAAATTACAGCACAAGTGTGGTATGAATCAGTGTGATGGCTGCTGTCAAATGCAAATATCATCTGCATATTATTCACCTACCACATGCAAGCTACTCCCACAATGATCTTATTAAAGAAGCTGTGCTGCACATCAATATAATATTATGCCTAGAGTGGTGTGTAGGTACTAAAATATGCCCTTCCTCCTTAGATTCTGCATACTGAAAAATGACTCACTTGTGGGTATACTAACCCATTAATTCTGACAGATAATTCAGAATACACACTTGATACTACAGTTTAACTATCTTAAAGTTGTAGAAATGTAAGTGGTCTAAATGTCAGTGTGCGAAAGAGAAAGAGAGAGATGACAGCACAATTATCTCAGCTACGCAAGATTTTAGATGGGTAATAATTAGCATGATGGCAAGTAGCTGGAACAAGTGATGGGCAAACCTCAAAAGCACAACGATTCAGTCTGAATACGTGCCGAAAAATCCAACTGCTTCTCTGAACGGCAGCTCAAATATGTGGGCCTGTAAAATTGAAGTGGAAATCTGTCAGGAAGGGACACTTTTGAGCATTGTGATATTTCCTACTTTCCCCTGCATTAAGGGAATAGCCTCTCTCATGCTGGGTAAGCTCTTAACTCAAACACGAGTAGAAAGTAAAGATGGGAGTGTTGAGGGTGTGATTGTGCTTATCTACCCTAGCCCTGAGTAGGGCTGCATCACACTGGGAAGGGTGTAAAGGTAGAAATGGCAGCTCCAAGAGCCATTATGTGTCAAACATGAGCTGCTTGTATTCATTTTCAAGCCCTACATATTCAATCTACACCCTAGATATCTTCTACCATTTGCTATTGTGCTTTTGAAGCTCAACTCTGGTTGGATGCCATGGCCTCACTGCTCACTTGTTCAGCTTTCAAGCAAACACTTTTGTGCTTTCTCTCATGCTGCCCCGCAGGCTTGAGGGGGACTCTTCGTAAACATTTGCAAAACTACCTCAGGTATCCCTCAACAGTGCTGTGATTCCTATATAAAACTTGACAACAACAGCCTGCAGAGACCACAGCTGGTCATGCTGACAATACTGTCTCATTGTTTCCTTCTACTCCTGTCTGTCTTGCATCCATCTGTTCTCTCTTGTGTTATACTTAGATTGCATGCCCCTTGGGGCATGGTCCATCTTTTTGTTCTGTGTTTGCATAGTGCCTAGAACAATGGGGCCCTGATCCATGACTAGGGGTCCTAGATGCTACAGAAATACAAATAATAAATAATTATAATAATAAAGAAGGCACAATGGGTCCCAGAGCTCCCTTTACACGGTGGGGAATATGCCTGGCTGCACCACCTTTTAGGAAGGTGCAAGGTACACTTGCTTCTGTAGCCACTCAGCTCCACTAGTTGGTGCACGGGGCTGCAGCCCACCCTTTGTTATGTAACTGACACCCAGGGTCACTAGCATGGTGCAGGGATAGCAATTCTGCCCGGCCTTGTGCAATGGGCTCCTTGTGCCCCTCCACTACCCATACAGTGGCCAAGCACACTCAGGCCCTTTAAATATGATCGGTCACATGCTCTATTCAAGCATCAGGGTCACTAATATCTCTTGCTACAAACATACACAAATTGTCCAGAACATAACTGTGTCTCATGATTCAACACAGCAACATGAAACAATATGCTGTTAATTATTACAGCCCTTAATCTAAAATCAATATAAATAGTTCCCTACAAAACAGCATTTCATCTTCTACGGAAATAAAGAGATCCTGGCTGTTTACTAGCAACGAGTTGTAGCCAGTACCATAATTTGAAAATTTATAAACATAGTTAGTGCTCCAGCCAGCAAATAATGCAGGCAATTGAGTACATTTTCTGCTGCTGTTAATGTGCCTGCACACCTAATTACTGGAGCAGCCTGCTAAAAATACTCCTCTTAAGGTTGCTCAACCAGCTAGTCTGTGTTTTAACTGGGAGAACCATATGTAACACAAGCAGATTCTTCAGGAACCAAGCCATGGTTTCAACCTCTCCTTGCTGCCAGAGCATTAATGGCTGTGGAACGGAAAGACCAGTACACACGTACTACAAACAGATGGCTAATAAAAGTTTGGGGAGTTCTCTCAATGGAGAAATTGGTTAGCCTGAAAAGAGACGTACATAAAAAATGCTTGGACATGTTGTTTTCCTTTATATAGTATTCAAAGATGTGCCCTGTAGCTCACCAGCTGAACTCTTTATTCCTTTTAGTTCATATTACAGGGACAAGTTTTAATGGCTACATCTATCTAATATTTGGGTTTTGTACTAGAATGTATCACATGCACCTGTGGACTCAAGAACGACAATATATAGTAAGTATTAATTATTATGCTAATATCACACACGACATAATAATATTTGTATGAGATAGATAAGAGACTTGATACACTTTAGTTAGATATATGATAGATTAGATTAAACTAGATAGTTAGAATATATGCTGAAAGAGAATCATAGTCCATTGAGGGTTATCCATGTTTGTAAACATCTGCTCGTTTTGTAGTTCTACTTGAAGACAAGAACAAATATTTCAATTTGCTCTGAAATGTTGACAGGTGAATCAGTGTTTCAACATTCAAGTGGGTCAGACTATGTTGCATTATTCAGGGAAACAACATGACACTTCTAAATGATAAAATACTGTCTAATACAAATGTGAAGGGATACAAGTGAATATCTGCTTTCTGCAGGAGAAATGCTACTTTAACTTACCACTTCCATATGAAGTGTACAGTGTTACAAATCAGTTGCTTTTTTTTTTTTGTCAGACTACCTTCTTCCTCCTACTTACTAACTGGGCATACACACACATTGTATATAAGACCATGTCTGCTCTAAAGAAACAGCAGCAAGCTTAAAGGGACACCATCAACTTGAAACCTAGTCAATTAAAAAAAAAAAAAAAGCTTAGATACGTTTCAGGTAGTAGTACACTTTCCCTGGGGCCCTTTTGCCAGTTTCTGTGGTTTCACAGTCACATTTTCCTATCTGTTAAAATGTTTTCTCTCCCGTTTCTGTGTGAAAGAACCACACACCTATGGGAAACTCAATGTAATGCAACAGTGAGACTGACTATATACAAAAATCTGTCAATATACAAAGTACAACTGTTCAGCTAACTGAACAAAAATAAATATTCCTGCCCACTCCTTCTAATCACCCTCACTTACATTAATGCTAGATAGCACTTGTAGGGATAGGAGGTAAAATATATTCAGAAACTGTGGTTTTAAATTGATTATTTGCCTCTAAGACTGGAAAACAATAGATGGAAACCATGACTTTGTTCAAAGAAAGCAGTAAAATGTGTTTTTCTCCTGCCCCAACTCCATTGATATTGCCCTTTTATTAGACTGCATTATACTGTCATGGGTTGGTCAGTATGTATGCACACCACTGACCTGTTCTGAAGAGACTCAGCACCAACTAAACTGCATGACATAGATGCTATACTGCTGAAATAGTATGGAGTTTATCTCAAATGCTAGGGGTGTGGGCTTTGGGAGCAGAGGATCTGAATTACATTATGTCCCTGCTGCTGCCATGAACTCCCAACTGGCCACAGTGTGCCCCAACATAGCTGTATAGTTTTTAATTTGTTTTCTGCAGCTATTTCTGGGAAATCAGTTTATTGGTTAG
Source organism: Mauremys reevesii (assembly GCF_016161935.1). Taxonomy (NCBI): domain Eukaryota; kingdom Metazoa; phylum Chordata; order Testudines; family Geoemydidae; genus Mauremys; species Mauremys reevesii. The sequence continues at coordinate 88,004,596 of NC_052631.1, read as the reverse complement.
AATGTTCACTGAAGCAAGGTATTTTATAGATAGTTTCAGGTACTGAATATGTAAGTGTATTCACACTGGATACATAATTTTAAGACTATCTCTACTTCCATCTAATTAAAGGACAGAAGCATACCATATGACCTGTGTATCCAATCAAAAGAACCCAAATTTGAAACTACTGAATACTCACAACCATTATTTGTGATCCAGAAAGAGATGAAGACATATTCACTGAAATTATTCAACAAAGAATTGGAGGGAAAATGTCTTAAACAGAAAGAAACAAAATTCCCCAGACATATTTCTTGTTATAAATTATTTGCCCATTATTTTCCAGTTGTAAAGCTCAAGGTGACCACGGATTTATTACAGTACAAACATTGACATATAGGATGCATTCACTAGGTCAACCATAGAATCATCAGAATTAGTGATGAGAGGGGGAGAGTAGATCCTGCGAAGACTAAGGCACATGCTTAACTTTATGCATGAGCAGTCCCACTGTCTTCAGTGGGGACTATTTACATACATAAATCTTTGCAGCATTGGAGCTAGATTGTACATCAAGTGGCTGCTCAGGTTTGTACTTGCTACCATAGAAGAAACAACCTGCAATCTTCTAAAGCACCATTAGAGGAGCAGCGCTGATGTTATGGCAGAAATCAAAGCGCCTTCCCATCCTGTTCTCCACTCCACAAAGCAGTCTCTGAAAAGGTGCAGAGATCAGTATAACATGCCAGGGAGAACCTGGAGAGACAGCTTCTAGTAGCAACAGGCAAGCCTAGCCCATCACAGTAGTCAAGAAGAAAAGATTGAGATAACAAAAGCATGAGTTACCAGGCAAGCAGGCTCTGAAAAATTAGTAAGAAAAACTTTACAGGGGAAAATAATTGAAAGCTTCTAAAGATGGCATAAAAGGAACAGTATAAAATACTAGCACAACTTAAAGGAAAAGTCTAGGAAACAAGGAAATACATTTAGTAAAAGTCTTATTTATGTTATACATCTTTAAAGAATTAAAATTATGCCTCCTAAATGTCTTGTCCTTATGAGGCAAAGGCAGGAAGGTGGACCCTTGGGAACATCCCTATACATACCATATATTGGGTGTGCTAACAAACACCAAATAAGTTTGAGCGCCAGGCTTTGCCAGACAGCATTTAAGACAATGGGGTCCTGGAAGGAACTACAAAAGCAATCTAAGATGATGAAAAAAGGACTTCTCCAGGAGTCTCTGAAGAAAACCTGGCTATTGTGGGTTTCCTCCCCCTCAATTTTTGCAAGCTTTTTGGTTCACAACAAACGTCAAATGCAAGGTTCAAGTTGCAAAATCTTGATACAGATGCATAAAGAACTTCACTTCAGTGCTTTCTGTGAAACAGCAGCAAAAAGGCTGTCATTGCTACCGGCATCATTAAAATCCTGGCTGAGCATGTGTGTGGGTGGTTTAGTAGTAGATACTGAAGGCAGCTTTGCAACAGATGGAATTTAAGTGGGGGAAACAATGTTTTTTAAGCTAACTGAAACCACAACAAAGCCATTGACATATTTCTCTCTCTTTCCCACCCCCCACCAAACTACATCTCTCTTCCAAATGTTTTGTAACATTTGCAGCACATGCCAATTGACCTGTGTGACGTTGTATTCTATATGATTTTATGAAAGTATGCTGATGAGTGTGAATATAATGTAACTAAAATATGCTTCATGCAAAAGGTCTCTTGTAAACGATCATTAGAAAGCTTATAATCTACTGAGTGTGATCATCCTATTTGTATAAATGTATCATTCTTGTATCTGAAACTAGAAATATGAAATATAACTCTGAGGTCCTATTGTAGTTATGCAAAGTGTGGGCCATTAATGGTGGTTTGGAATCTTAATAGCTCCCATTAACCTTGACAATTGACTGTCGATGGCTCTGTTTTACTTGTAAGTCTTCCTGTATATGTGTGTGCTGGCAAGTGGGTAATGAAGTCTTACAGTGACATGTGATCATGTCACCTGAACTGGAATCCATCTTTAACCTGGTGCTTTTCCATTGAGAAGGAGGGGGTGGGAACCCGGAGGGACAAAGGATTCTCGCATTATGCAAAAGATATATAGGTGGGTGGAACAGAACAAATTGGGAGGCCATCATGAGGAATATCCTACCTACCACCTGAGCTGGAACAAGGGCTGTACCAGGAGAAATGACTGTGCCCAGACTAGGAAAGTGTCCAGTCTGTGAAAGAAACTTATTGAAACATCTCAGAGGGTGAGATTTTATCTGTATTCAGTTTGCTTACTGTATTAGACATAGAGTTGCGTCTGTATTAGACATAGAGTTTATTTTGCTTGGTAATTTGTTCTGTGTCACTACTTGGAACCACTTAAATACTACCTTCTGTATTTAATAAAATCACTTTTTACTTATTAAATAACCCAGAGTATGTATTAATAGCTGGGGGACGGGGGCAAACAGCTGTGCATATATATCAGTGTTATAGAGGGCAAACAATTTATGAGTTTACTCTGTATAAGCTTTATACAGGGTAAAACGGATTTATTTGGGGGTTAGACCCCATTGGGAGTTGAGCATCTGAGTGTTAAAGACAGGAACACTTCTTAAGTTGCTTTCAGTTAAGTTTGCAGCTTTGGGGCACGTGGTTCAGCCCCTGGGTCTGTGTTGGAGCAGACTGGCGTGTCTAGCTCAACAAGAGAGGGTGCTGGAGTCCCAAGCTGGCAGGGAAAGCAGGGGCAGAAGTAATCTTGGCACATCAGTTGGCAGACCCAAGGTGATCCAAACCTGAATTCCTGCTTCACAGACTGGCCAGCGTGTGTGCTATCACATGCTGTTGATAGTGCACAGGTGCACACACAACAACAAACTAGCTAGATAGCATGACTTATGATCAGTCTCTCTGCTCTACCCTGAACAAACTGTACGGGAGCATTCATAAGCAAATTTAGAGAATATAGAGAATATAGTCTCAGAGTTCAAAACTGTGTCTGGCAGGAAAGGCTAAGCTGTGTTTGTCATGTTTTTAGATTTGTTCTATTATTACATTATTCTCTTTCATACTGTTTTTGGCTTGTCCTCAATGTATGTTGATTATATCCACTGTCTTGTCAATTACTACATCTATAAAACATTTATATCGATGAAACCACAAAGGGACTTTAACAACACTTAAGATTAGCCACGTTGAGATTATTCTTTTATACTCTCTGCCCAACCATAGCTTAATAAATTTAACAGAGAAACTGGCTTTGTTGCTTTGTCTGTCCCAATCACTTTATTTCTCAAATAGTTATAGATGGGATCCCTAAGGAGAATCCCAATCCCATTCACACTCAATCACTTTCCAGTAGCTCGGCTACTTACAGTGATGTGCATTATTACATTCTCACACTGTACTGACGTGATCAATTAAAATGATCTGGACCTCGCTTTTATCCAGATAATTCTAACTATTACTGCAGTGCCATATTTGTTCATTATTTACAAATTAATACATGCCATCAGAAAGAGGAATGGAATGAATGGGTTCAGATTAGGGCTGTCAAGTGATTAGAAAAAGGAATTGTGATTAATCACACTTAAATAATAATAGAATACCATTTATTTAAATATTTTTGATGTTTTCTACATTTTAAATATATTGATTTCAATTACAAAACAGAATAAAAAGTGTACAGTGCTCACATATTTATTTTTATTACAAGTATTTGCCTTGTAAAAAAACCAGAAGAAATAGTATTTTTCAATTCACCTAATGCAAGTAATGTAGTGCAATCTCTTTAGCATGAAAGTCAAACTTACAAATGTAGAATTATGTACAAAAAAACTGCATTCAAAAATAAAACAATGTAACATTTTAGAGCCTGCAAGTCCACTCAGTCCTACTTCTTATTCAGCCCATCATTAAGACAAACAAGTCTGTTTATATTTGCAGGAGATAGTGCTGCCCACTTCTTGTTTACAATGTCACCTGAAAGTGAGAACAGGTGTTCGCATCACACTGTTGTAGCCGGCATCGCAAGATATTTACATGCTAGATTTGCTAAACATTCATATGTCCCTTCATGCTTCAACCACCATCCCAGTGGACATGCATCCATGCTGATCATGGCTTCTGCTCAATAACAATCCAAAGCAGTGCAAACCAATGCATGTTCATTTTCACCATCTGAGTCAAATCCCACAAGGAAAAGGCTGGGTTTTTTGGGTCCTGTAGTTTCCGCATCAGAGTGTTGCTCTTTTAAGACTTCAGAAAGCATGCTCCACATATCGTCCCTCTCAGCTTTTGGAAGGCACTTCAGATTCTTAAACCTTGGGTTGGTTAGAAATCTCACAAGGGTACCTTCTTCGTGTTTTGTGAACTCTATTGTGAAAGTTTTCTTAAAATGAACATGTGCTGGGTCATCATCTGAGACTGCTATAACATGAAATATATGGCAGAATGTGGGTAAAACAGAGCAGGAAACATACAATTCTCCCCCAAGGAGTTCAGTCACAAATTTAATTCCCCCCCCCTTTTTTTTTTTTTTAAACAAGCATCATCAGAATGGAAGCATGCCCTCTGGAATCGTGGCAGAAGCATGAAGGGCCATACGATTCTTTATCATATCTGGCATCTAAATACCCTGAAATGCCAGCTACAAAAGTGCCATGCAAATACCTGTTCTCACTTTCTGGTGACATTGTAAATAATAAGAGGGCAGCATTATCTCCTGTAATGTAAACAAACTTGTTTGTCTTAGCGATTGGCTGAACAAGAAGGTTGATTGAGTGGACTTGTAGGCTCTGAAATTTTACATTGTTTTGTTTTTGAGTGCAGTTATGTAACAAAAAAAATCTACATGTGTAAATTGCACTTTCACGACAAAGATATTGCAGTACAGTATTTGTATGAGATGAATTGAAAAATACTATTTTTTAAATCATTTTTACAGTGCAAATATTTGTAAGCAAAAATAATGCACTTTGATTTCAATCACAATAAATATACAATGTATATGAAAATGTAGAAAAACACCCAAAATATTTAATACATTTCAATTGGTAGTCTATTGTTTAACAGTGCAATTAAAACTGCAAGTAATCACGATTAATTTTTTTAATCATAATTCAACTTTTGAGTTAATCGTGTGAGTTAACTGTGATTAATTGACAGCTCTAGTTCAGATATTGTTTTTCAATCAAAAGTTGGCAATGATTGTATTGGTAAATGGTGCTTGTCTTTGCTCAAACTTTTTTCCAACTTTTGTCCCTCTATTTTAATTTTCTTTCTCCCGCTCCTCAACTGAGAGTCGTGGAAAGTTTGGTATGGTGGAACTACCAACTCTTGAGGGAAAATTGACAAATAGGTGAAATATCAGATTCTTCTTTTAATTCACTTATTTTTATCATACCTTGAGGAAGCTGAGGTGAAACTATCCTCTTAAAAAGTGTAGTTATACACAAAAAAATGACTGTAAAAACGACATTTCTGGGTTCCACATTTATTCACTTTAATTAACTTTTGTATAAAATGTGCTCACTTTACAAGTCAAAATAAGATATTTATAACTGCTGACACTGCAAAATCAACTTGGGAGCTAAAAACACAAGCTGTGTTTCCTTTGCCTTCCTTATCACCACCAGTAACAAAGATTACTCAATAATTAGAATTGATCTGATAATACACAAGGCAGAATACAATCTAGCTTGCTCATTCATAGCCGCATGGGTTCTACATCAATAAAATGCTAATAAAACTTGGTTTTATCAATAAATTAAGCAGATAAGTCTTAAGAATACTCTAAAAGCCGATCTGCTGAGTAAGGACGTGCCATTTTTAGAATCACATTTCTGAAATCTAATTTTCTTGAAAGAGAAGCTGCTGCCACTTCTGTATCAATCACTCTAAACACATTCTAGCCCATATTCTTGGCCCAAACCAGCTGCCAAATCTGGCTTCCACTGGCTTCTTGAGGAGCCCTCTGAGGTGTGCTAATCAACAGCTAATGCAGGGCCAGATAGCAGTTCCTACATCCCCACACTAGGGGATGTGGTCAGGAAAAAAGGTGGCTTGGCTGGGGAACCTCTATGTCTGGCTAATTCCCAGCCACTGTGATGGGGTTATGGTTCAGCGTTCCTAGATGTAAAAGGGCCAGTCTGAGAATCTGCCCTACTGTATTTAGAAACAATTCTGTCCATATACCATATCATTTTTCTCTCTCCCCTCCCCACTCCTTCATTTATTAAGGACACTTTAGGAAAATCCAGGAGCTTTGCCACTCAAGAGATTGCCAACTCATTCCTGCCTTTATGATCTCAACATTATCACTTCAGTAGCCAGATGTGATGTCAAAAACTAGTGATGGGTTGAAAGTAATACTCCGAACGTGAGCACCCTTGAACTCTGAATATATATAAGGAGATGGGAAGGGATAGGTTTGAAATCCAATCCCAGTTTTAGATACAGTTTTAACAAATCAGCAGCCTTGAGGCCAAGTTGCATTCAACTTTGACACAATCAGAATCTGAACCCAGATTTTCCAGACTGAGCCTCTCACTGTCACACATGGGATGATATCTTCAGTTGAGGAATAAACAGCAACACCTGCTCTATATACTGCATAGAAAGGTATTTATACAGAATGTTAATATTTTTGCCATGGGGACTCAGTGGATTTTTTAAAATTTGCTATTAAATGTCTGATGTTCTTACATTTTGCAGAGATACTATATAATAACTCCTTTATTTCCACCTAAAAAAGTATACTCCCTAAAACTGCATGATAATTAGCCTGGGGTGGCTGAAAAGGAGCTAACTTCAGAGACAACAATGTTGTTAAATGATCATTAAAATGATGATGACAGACCTGCACAGAGACACATTTGTGTTGTTTTTTAAAAAACATCAAATTATTTCCTTTAATTTCCATTTAAAGAAAAATTTCTCACCTCAAAGCAGATTTAGAAGCAAAAAAGGAAAAACGAAGTGATACTCTAGGAGTAGGCGCCAGAAGTGCATATAGGAATTCATTTTTAAACCATTTTTATAGAGAGTGGTTTATATATAGTATCCTATCTGCCAACCTAAGGCTCTGTTACAGTTATACCTTTGCTCATGAGCATAGTGATGTCTATGCCATTACTAGGCTTGGAAGGATTAGATTTTTAGATGTAAATGTTGGCAAATGTCGATTTCACCATATACATATCAACTGATTAAAAAATACTTCCATTGATGATGATGATAAATTCCAAATAGGCCAGGTGCTTCTTAACAGCTTATTAGAGGACAATTTAAGGATATTTACTTTGTATATTTTGACACGACACTGACAGTTCGTGTTTTAATGGTTATAACTATTTGAATCTCAACTTCCACTGTTATTAAATAATTGTCCAATCCCCATCCCCAGAAATTTCCCACAACTATAAAAATTTAAATTGATAAACATTTAAAAAAAAGGTTAAAATAAACCTCGACATTATCCATCAAAGTTATAAAGAGAAATTGAATTCTGCCAAGCGCAGCTACAACTGACTTAGGAACCTAAACCAAGTTCTTATTTCTGATTTGTATTGCTGTGGCACTTCGGAGCCCCAGTTCTGGGCCAGGACCCCACTGTACTGGGCACTCTACAATCATAGCAAAAAGATGGCCCCTGCGCCTCTTTCATCTATTCACATCTAAATATGCCATTTAAATCACTAAGCTCACCAGGAGACAACTAAGTCATATAGGTAGATTACACTGCCAACTGGCCTGTGCTCTTTGTCTTTTCCTCTTACTTTCTTCATGGTTTGGGTGGTTACTGTCACTGTTTTGGTGGTTGTTTTTTGTTTGTTTTTTTTTTTTAAGAGGAAAAGTTTCAGTTCGTACTTGAAATGCTAGGTGATAAAAAAAAGATAGTTTTCACAGGCAGAACATGCTTCACAGTTAGCCCAGATGCTATGTCTAATCAGGGCCAGATTAACCCATAGGCTAATAAGCCTAGAGCCTTAGGCCTTCCTATTTTTAGGCCCTACTGTAGGCCCTCCATTCCATATTGAAGTAACAGCTGAGAGACAGTAGCGGGGCCATCGGAAATATTTTGTCCCATTGCTTTGTACAAATGAATCCATCAAGATTGTGAATTCAATTGATGGTGGTTGCGATTTTGTCTCTGTGGGCTACGTGTTTGTGGGCCCCAGCAATGTTGAACTTTGTACACAGTAGCCTACACTGGACAATGGAAACCATGTTGAAGAAGGGAGGATGGCAAAAATTGAAGGAGGCCAAAGAAAGACGGCAAAGACAAGATGAAGTGCTGAAAGGTACTCCTTCTCTCCTAATGTTTTTTCCTCCTACTAAGTCTGGTGCTGAGGAAGTCCAGGTGAATACCAACCCAAGTGAACCTGTTGCACCTAATGAAAAGGAGCAGCCTCCTGTGACTTCTCAAGCTGCAGTCTCACCCCACTCCTCTGAAGACTTTCCCAGTGACAGTAATACAAAAATATCCTTCCCCAGCGATCCAGGCTCGTGGGACATGACTTCTCAAGATCTCATTGCATATCGGACTGAGAAGGGCCCACAGAAATGCCAGAATCTAGATGCTGTCTTTTCATTGACAAAGTGAGAGTACACAAATCAGAATAATTATCTGACCAAATCAATGTTTGAATATGTGATTCCTAACAAACAGATTGGCAAGTGACAATGGCTCATCTATTCACCTTCTAGGAAGAAAGTGTATTGTTTTTATTGCCACCTGTTTTCTGATACCAAAAAATGTGGAATGTTCTGTGAAGGCTTCAGTGAGTGGAAGAATACTGCATACATTACCATTATGCAACGAGTGAGCAGCAGCATACATTGCCAGTTAGCAGCTACCATGCCCAAAAGAAAGTTAGTGGCAGAATTGATATGCAAATGGAAAACCAGTTTTTGGAAGCTTGTGCTTATTGGAAGAACGTTCTCTGGCATGTAGTTGAAACCATAGTTTTTCTTGCTGAGCGTGGTCTGCCATTCTGTGTCTCAGATGAGACTGTTGGATCGAAACACAATGGCAATTACCTTGGCATTCTAGAGCTAATCGCTAAGTTCGACCTTTTCTTAGCTCAGCACATCAATAAGGCCATACAATTACGTCTATCAAAGACTATTTGTGATTAACTCATTGCACTGCTGGCAAAGACGACACTATCAGCCATTGTAGATGAGATATGGGATTTTTTTTCAGTGTCCATTGACTCAACACTGGATGTGTCACATGTAGATCAGCTGACTGTCATATTGCATTATGTGCTACCCAGCAGACCAGTTGAGCATTTCATGACCTTCATAAACATCACCAGCCCCACAGGGAAGAAACTTGCCTCATCCCTATTCGATTTCTTCACCGAAAATAGGATTGACATCAGACTTTGTTGTGGCCAAAGCTATGCCAATGCAAGCAATATGAGTGGCAAATATTCAGGGATGCAGGGAAAGCTAAAAGAGTGAAATGCTTTGGTTGATTACATACCATGTACTGCACACTCACTCAACCTTGTTGGCCAGTCTGCCTTGGACTGTTGTGTTGAAGGGGGTGGTTTTTTTTTGTTTGTTTGTTTTTGAATTTGTCCAAGAATTTTACAATTTTTTCTCTGCATCAACCAGTCATTGGATGATTCTTAGAGATTCACTACTGTAAAAGAAAATTAGTAGGCCCAAAGCCTTTGGTTGACATAACTGTGTCAATGATCATTGGGCTGAAGGGGAAGAAAGAATAGTAACTGCCAGCTGAACTTTTATGCATCTGAATATTCCAAGTCTATACAGTAGAGGTCAGGAAATCTGGCAGCAGAAGACATCTAAAAGCTTCAGTCTTTCAATGCTACCGCAGACTCGCAGATGGGATTTAGTGCTGACTTCTAATCCCTAACCCTCAAAAATCAAGACAGGCCTCATAATCTACAACAAACTGAAAGCTGGAAAACTGCTAAAACGTTTTATATGGAACATAGCAGAGAAAATCAGCAAAGGACATCATATATTATCCAATGACAACAGTGCATGAAATGTGATTTTTTTATGGACCATAATGCTCAGGGGAAAGTGTGTCTTTATTTCAGGTGGGAGATGATATTTACAACCATAATAGAGAACCCCCCCAAACCCAACAAAAGAATAGGTTTTGTTTATTTAAAAACAAACAAACAACCCCCACCCCAGGAGTGACTAGACCCAGGTACAAAGGACCCCAAAATGCTATTTGATTATGTGATGGAGTGTTGGTCAACAACAGCGAGCCAGCACTCTGGTCACTGCAGCTCCAATTAAACATTGCAGAACAGACCTTGTTAAGAAGAACTGTGCCTAACTGCTGAGTAGCGGAGAGTTGGAAGGCTAAGTAAGCCATTAGGCAGAGGACACAAAGGCAGAGGAAGGAAGTGTGGAAGGAGGTGAAGCAAAAGCAGAGAGAGATTGATCGATCGATCTTCCCTGATTGCCTCAGAAAGTGAGGGCCTTCTAAGACAGTAGGTGTAAGGCTGCATTACAGGGGTGGCCAAATGTACTGAACCTCTGAGCCACATACAATAATCTTCAGAAGTTCAAGAGCTGCAAGACATGAACAACTTTTACACATGCATTTTTTAAAATAACAACATCTTACTTATTGTATCACGGCTAATTACTGCTAGACCTAGAGGCCTTATGGGTCTCCATCCTGGTTGTAAGTCTTTGGAAATCTGGTTGTTATGTTATCAAGGCAATATGGAGGAGCTCGGTCAGATGTTGATTTTTAAGGCCTGCACGATGTTTTGATTTTACAAACTTCATCATGGAGTACAGCAATTCACAGCAGTATGTTGTGCCAAAAATTGAAATGAGTCACACACTAGTCTTTTTGAGTTGAGGATCCTTCATTCTTTGCACTTGCTTCCAGAACTTGAGTGTAGACTGTGATTTATGCAACATCTTTAGAGCCTGGTCTTTCTGGAGTTCCAGTAGTTCCATTTCTACAGTAGCTGCTTCTGTAACCATGGTTTTGGGAACTGGATATCCATTGTTGATCACATGAACCATGAATGGCTTTACAAGAAAGGTGAAGCAGGATCTCAGCTTCTGCAAGTCTTCAAACCTGGTCTGAAAGTCATCAAGCGGTCCTTGTAATCTACCTCTGTATTTCTCGAGTATGTGATTTTCTACTTTGATTTCAGGGAATGTGTTTACACTACTCTTGAGATGGGGAAAGTGGTTGAAGTCTCTTGATGCTATGTCTCTTTGCAAAGCTTTAACTTGTTCTGGAAGCTGAAGACTGTCTGATTAAGGTTAGAAATAATCTTATCCTTCTCTTGGACTGCCACGTTGAGAGTTTGCAGATGCTGCATAATATCAGTGAAAAACATCAGATCCTGCATCCATTGCTTATCTTTCAGTTGTGGATAGGACTTTTCCTTTTCTTCAAAGAAAGCATTGATAGGCTCCAACAGCTCCACAAACCTATTTAAGACATTGCTGGTTGATAACTACCTTACAATACCATAGAAAGAGACCCATTGGTTTGTCTCCAAGTTCCAGCTCTTCAAGGACATTTTTGAACTGTCGATGAGTCTTCCTATTTAAGCAGATGAAATTGACAATTTCCAGGACTGTTTTCATAACATTTTCATACCTGAAGTATCTGCCTGTGAGATGTTCACAATGGATGATGCAATGAACAAGGAGAAACTCTGGAAATTTGGTATCGCTTTTCAAAAGTCCAATAAGGCCTACTTTTCCCCCCAGCAGGTGCTCCATCCGTTGCAACACTGACAAGTTTATCCAGCAGTATATCAGTATTTGTCAATGCTTTGTCAAGTGCATTCTTTATGTCAACACTGCAGGCTCTTTCTTTTAGCATCACTAAGTCCAACATTTCTTCTTTCACAATTACATCCACATAGCAAACAAATATCATACATAGCAAACATAGCAAACAAATATCGCTAGTTGTGGTTTATCTTGAATACCTGTGGATTTGTCAAGAGCTGGTTCAGCTACAGGGCTGAAGGCACAAGTGCAAGTGCTGGCTCGCAAGGTGAAGCCCCGAGCCTCAGCAGCCCCGTGGGGCTAAAGCCATGAGTGCCGGGTCGCCTTCTTGCAGAGTGAAGCCCTAAGCCTCAGTGCCCCCGCTGCAGGGCTGGAGCAGTGAGTGCCGGCTCTGTCCTCTGCCCCCGCAAGGTGAAGCCCTGAGCTCCGTGAGCCACAGTTGACCCCTTAAAGAACCTCATGCGACTTGCGAGCCGCAGTTTGGCCATGCCTGTACAAGGGTGGGTGGGAACCAACATTGGAAATAAACTGCACTGGGTGTTTTACCAGCATGAAGGTGTCTGAGCTGTGTGCGGACTTGAGCAGAGGCAGGAGAGATAGGACCTTGCCGCAGACTGACTCTTCGTTGTGAAATCGTCCCAATGCAGATTGAGTATGCAGCAGAATGTTGTTGATGAAATTAAATGCAACTAAACAAGGCCATGGGCTAAATTATGGCAGGTGTATATGGGGAAAATATAAAGAGAATGTGTTAGAAGAGGTTAGACTATTGTTAGACACCAAACAAACCCTGTGGCTGATATCTGCCTACGCATAGGTGGCAGGTTTGTATAATTTTTGGTGGGGCCCAAAATGGTGGTGAGCCCCCGCTCCCGCCAGGGGTGGCTCTAGAAATTCCACCGCCCCAAGCAGGGCGGCGCGCCGCGCCGCTTGCGCCACCCTTCCCCGGTCCTGCGGCCGGGGCAGAAGTGCCTGCGGACGGTCCTGTGGTCCCGCGGCTCCGGTGGAGCATCCGCAGTCATGCCTGCGGGAGCTCCGTCCGAGCCGCGGGACCAGCGCACCCGCCGCAGTCATGCCTGCTGCAGGTCCACTCCTCCCGGGGCTCCTGTGGACCTCCCGCAGGCATGACTGCGGAAGGTCCGCTCCTCCCGGGGCTCCTGTGGACCTCCCGCAGGCATGACTGCGGAAGGTCCGCCAGAGCCAAATGCCGCCCTGCCAGGACAATGCTGCCCCATGCGCCTGCTTGGCGCGCTGGGGTCTGGAGCCGGCCCTGGCTCCCGCCCTGTAAGCCGATATAAAATGAAGCTACAATGCATCAGTGCCACAAGATTACAAAGGTCAATTAAAAGTGGAAAGTCAGAAGCAGCACTTGCCTACTTCAATATACAGTATTATGTTTTGTTGCACCTGTTGTGATGAAGTGGGAATGTCCTTAATATTTTCTCTGAATACTGTATGGGTGCCTCAGTTTCCCCTGCAAGATGCCAACTGAAGGTGTTGGGGACAAAGATCAGGTGGCCTCCTTGTCCGGAAGAGACACAGAGGCCAGAGGAGGGAGTGTCAGTTTGGAGCTGGCTGGGGAAATGGGGAGAGACCCAGAATTTGGTTCTGGGCTCCCCACCCCCCAAGATGGACCTGACAGAGGGGTTCTGTTTTCTGTACCTACAAGCTCTATTTAAACTGTGTTCCCGTCATCTAATAAATCTTCTGTTTTACTGTCTGGCTGAGAGTCACATCTGACTGTGGAGTTGGGATGCAGGGACCTCTGGTTGCCCCAGGACCAGCCTGGGCAGACTCGCTGTGGAAAGTGCATGATGTGGAAGGGCATGCTGAATGCTCTGAGGTCAGACCCAGGAAGGTGTAAGCTTCTTGCCCTGGAGACAGTCTGCTCTGAGAGAGGAGGCTCCCCCAGAGTCCTGACTGGCTTTGTATGGAGTTGTTCCAAAGCATCACAGCATCCCCTTCCATACCATGCACTTCCCAGAAGTCCGCACAGGCACTGACACTCCCTCCTCCGGCCTTTGTCTCTTTTCCAGGCATTAGGAGGCCACCCGATCTCTCTGTTCTCCAACACCTTCAGTTGGCACCTTGCAGGGGAAACTGATTTGGGAGAAATGAAGTAAAAGCTGCCCAAACCGAGCTTGAGCACACCTGAATTTTGAGGTGTTCAAATCTGGAAGGCAGGTGCTGGGGGTTGGAGAGGGCTGTGGGCTCCATGGGGGAGCATGGCAGCAACTGTCTGGAGCTGCACAGAGCCAGACACGCTGGTCTGAGTGGCACAGTAAGCGGTTTGGGGGTTGGAGAAGGGGTAGAGAGTTCCGGGGGGCAGTCAAGGGACAAGGAGCAGGGCGGGTTGGATGGGGCAGAGGTTCGAAGGGGCAGTCAGGGGACAGGAAGCAATTGGATAGGCATGGGAGTCCAGAAGGTTTATCAGGGGACAGGTAGAGGGGTTCTGGGGGGAAGCTGGGTGGGGTCTCAGGAGGGGGCAGTTGGGGACAAGGAGAAGGGAGGCTTAATTCGGGGCTGGGGTCCCCAGGGGCAGTGCGGGGCAGGGGTCTCGGGAGGGGGTAATCGGGGGATAAGGACCAGTGGTGCTTAGATAGGGGGTGGGGGTTCTGGGGGGCAGTTGGGGCAAGGGTCTGGGGAGGGGGCAATCAGCGGCTAGGGGCTGGGATTCAAAGGGCTCTGGGCTGCTGGCAGCTGCGGGGAGCCCTGAGCCCTTTAAATCCTAGGCGCCTCCCCCCGCTGGGATTCAAAGGGCTCTGGGCTCCCTGCCCCTGGGTCAGTGCAGAGCCCTCTGACTCCCGGCCGCGGCTGGGATTTAAAAGGCTCTGGGCTCCCCGCGCTTGCAGGCAGCCCAGAGCCCTCTGACTCCCGGCCGCGGCTGGGATTTAAAGGGCTCTGGGCTCCCCATGCTTGCAGGCAGCCCAGAGCCCTCTGATTCCCGGCGGCGGCTGGGATTTAAAAGGCTCTGGGCTCCCCGCTCTTGCAGGCAGCCCAGAGCCCTCTGACTCCCGGCCGCGGCTGGGATTTAAAGGGCTCTGGGCTCCCCGCTCTTGCAGGCAGCCCAGAGCCCTCTGATTCCCGGCGGCAGCTGGGATTTAAAAGGCTCTGGGCTCCCCGCGCTTGCAGGCAGCCCAGAGCCCTCTGACTCCGGGCCGCGGCTGGGATTTAAAAGGGGCGAAACCTAGCTCCAACTATTGGTGGAGCAGAGCCCCTGACTGTAAATATTCCTGCGGCTAAAGCCCCAGGAGCCCATATAAGTCGGCGCCCATGTGCCTACGTTATGGTTAGAGGGAAACTAGGTGATCTGCATGCGTGGCACAAAAGAAAATTGGGTACGGTGTACATTAAACCCAGCATACGAATCCCTGCTGACCAATCCTACAATGTACTCTGTACAAAATGCTGTACCATCTTTGGTTGGTTTATGTTAAAGGCCTGACTGGGGGGGAATGCGTGAGTTCAGCTCCCCAGCTAATAAGACTATAAACTTGTGGGTTTTGTTCAGACATACAGACAGGTTTTGGTTCATTAATAGCAATGTAAGTGGCTTCATATTAATGAGAACTGGCCATATATCAATAAGACTGAAGGTGCATATCCTTGAGCCAGCTTTATGGGATTACATATGGGATTTTTCTGAGGAAAGACAGAATTTGACCATATAACTATAGAAACAACATGTAAATTCCTGAAAGAGAAAATTTAAGATATAAATCATATAGATTAAAGTGTTCTCTTATTCCATATATTAAAGAAAAGTGGAAAAAGTCAGTGTTTTATATTTTATATATGTATATATAGACATTCACACATACCTATATACATGTATATTGCATGCTGTAAACACACAAGTCTGTCTAAATAAATCTACCATGCTGAGCTTTGACCTCAGAGAGCAGTAGCTGACAAGCATAGGAAAAATAATTGGCCAGTTAATGTGCAGAGTCACATAAGCACATTGAAGGTCCATTCCTGCCTTAGATTCCATTTCCAAATGCATCTGAGTGTTCTGATAAAAATCAGCCCTCAATGTGAAAAAAGAAGCGAAAGAAGTTTTGCTTCATTTCAGCCTTATCGCTGAAGGTTATCTTTTTTGTTCTAAAACATTTTGCTTACAACAGAAAATAGAAAGCATTTTCCACTATGTTGCCTCAATAAATTGCTTGATTCCAATTAATTTGTGCATATCTCTCTCTGGCCCCCTCACACAAAGTTTTCCATACCCTAGGGCTTTGTCTGTGGAAATAAAAATAAGAATTGAATTGTCTTCAGAGGATATCATCATGTGAAAATTGCAATTGCCAACTCTGTATGCAACATTCAGAGTTCAAGAGAGGAATGGTTCAAGAGAGAGCACATTCCTACAGGCACAATTATAATTTATTGCAAATGATTTTGTATTTCATGAACTGTGAAGTTACTGTTGCCCCTTTTCCAACACTTGTGTCGACCCTTGGGCAAGTGGTAGCAAAATTCCAGGGTTTTGCATGTTGGCTTCCTAGTAGAAAAGAAATCAGTGACCTGCTATCTGGCTATATAATAACTATAATTTGCTTTCTTTAACATATATACCAGTCCTGGAACAGTGAGTCTTGCAAACAGCATGCATGCAAAACACTCCAGTGCACATTCCCATGAAGAAACTGCACCAACAATGGATTCTAGCAGACAGCAAAACTTCTTGCTGTTTCCAAAGCTTTTGTCTACATAGAATCTTCCCAACAAACCAACAAAAATATAAGCATTTATTCCAAGACTAAAAACTTGCTTGAACAGTAAGAAAAAATACTTGAAAGACTATATGAAAGTGCCACCCACCATAACATTAGGTTTCTGTTTATAAGGCAAGTGTTCACTCTGCAGAGAGGAGAACCTGGACTATCCAGCTTGATTAGGCTGCATCTACTCCTCATATTTAGCAGCACCCAACAATCACTTGTTTCTTCAAAAGAAGGCTCATTTAAAGAGTCAGTCTGTGACCATGAAGAAGGATCAAGATTTACTGCATACAGTACATCTGAACAGATCTGAGGCTAGATCCTGCTTGCCTCCTTTTTAGAAGTAGTCTCAATGAAGTAAATGGTAGATTTTGTTAATGAGATTAGTAGGATTTGGTCCTCCGTCAGTCAGTTCTAAAGCTGTGTGCCCCCTTGCAACAGTATGCCACACTGCCACTTCCAGCATGAAGGGAGTAGCAGGCTCCACAGAGTCGCTATGCCTCGCACTTACACAAGTAAGCCAGAAGGGGAAGACCCTTGGCTCCTGACAGATATGTTACTGGGTTGGGGAACATATGCTTTATTGGGTTTAGACCATGGGCAGCTCCTGGAGCAGCAGGAAGATGTGGAGGGAGATTGTGACTCAGGGCTTATCTACACAAAGAGTGATGCATATTACAGGGGTGTAAAGCACACTAATGTGTTGCACATTAATTGGTCTGTGTAGAACCTGGTGTGAACTAAAAGTTCTCCAGTGTGCTTTAACTTAGTACTGTTTCAACAAGCACTATGTTAAACTGCACTAGGGAATTTTTAGTTTACTCCAGCAGGGCCTACATCAGTGAGTCTCAAACTTTTGTATTGGTGACCCCTTTCACACAGCAAGTCTCTGTGTGTGACCCCCCGCCCCTTATAAATTAAGAACACTTTTTAATATATTCAACCCTATTATAAATGCTGGAGGTGAAGCAGTATTTGGGGTGGAGGCTGACAGCTCGCGACCCCCAAGTAATAACCTCATGACCTCCTGAGAGGTCATGACCCCCAGTTTGAGAACCCCTGGTCTACATGGACCAATTAATGCACAACACATTAGTGTGCTTTAGAAATCACACCTCTGTAGCGTGCATTACTGCTTTGTGTAGGCAAGAAACCTTCTGGGTCACAATCTAACGCTTGGGAAGCAGAACTGTCCCTTTCCTCTAAGTAAATCACAAATGGACAATCTAACCTTATATGTGCTATTTTCACATGTGCCAACAGTGCTTAGATGAGAAATTACAAACCATTTGCACAGAATAAGCAAGTTTCAAAGGTCTGAAAATAGGAGACAAAAAGGGATGTGCTGACACACCTTTAACTATAGCAGCCAAGACAGTACAGCTTTGCAGGACTATTACTGTTCATAAGGCAGTACTTAACACTGTAAACGACACAGAAGAAGACAAGGTTCCTGCCAAGAGCAGATGATCTAAAAACATCTTTAAACACTTTAGATATTGGAGCAGAATCCTTTTCCCTAGAAAGGCAGATATTAGAAAGCAAATTCTTTGCTGGTTTTGAGTCTAAAATAAATGAGATTGCAAAGAGCAAACCAGCCCAGTGGCAATGTGACCCACCACCAACTCTGTAAGTATTCCCCCAACATCTAATAATCACATGGCATGGTGGAGACGTCTGCCTGGAAGATGGCCACTGACTCAGATGACAATGATGGAAAAAATACATTCAAGATATTGGCATCCGAGACTTGCAGCTGTCAAAGCATAACCAGAGAGCGGTCACAAGTGTTAGGTCCAACCATGGAGCATACTGAGGAGGAGAAAGACAAATCAGAGTACAAATAATGCAACTATCAAGAGAGAGCATGAGACAGAGAAATCGTCCAAGTGCCAATGTTATACTCTGATTTCATTTGCATTGCTATGTAAAAATGACAATCAAACTGGTAATCTTAACCTTTGTGCATGTGTATTCAATACAGACAAGTGTACATCTGCTGAAAGGTCTTAGAATAAAAGGAAAATAAATGCACTCAAAGGACAAAAAAAGGAATAATGACATGTTTTGCATTTTTCAATTATTATTATTATTATTTTTATTTCTGGAAAACAATGTGTCAATTCTTGTCCCTTTTCCCCTTGTTTTTTGTTGCCCTCTTCCAACCCCTATGATCTGTTGTCATTTCTCATTGTACATCCATTTCATTCAGACGGTAAGCGCCTCAGGGAGGTGACCTTGCACCTCACTCACGTTTAATGCACCAAAGACATTAAGTGAATAATAATTAAACAAAAATAATAATACTTAGAGATGAGCCTGAGCTGTAAAATCTAAGTCCAGATTTTGAACCCCCATCTCAAAGTTCAAGGATGTTTGGATCTGGTGTTCAAATGCACTATAGAGATGTGAGCCAAAAGCAAAATCCATATCGGTGTGCAGTGTCTGATTCCCTCTGAAGTGTGAGGGTATTTGGATGTGGGGGTTTGCTTTAGGCTTCTCTCTTAATAATAAATATAGCAACAATTGAAATCAATGGCACAGTGTAACTAAGCCAGGTCTGTATTTGATTCAGCACTCAAGATGTTAAATATAAAGGTTGCTTTAACTGATTCTTCCAGTTAGGGAGGGGAATGGTGTACAGACAGAGACAGATAACAACAGAAACACTGCTTACTAACTTTCTGCATGGCTCTGTCTCTGACTTTTAAAGCTACAGTGCATAATAACGTTACTAGCAGAGAATACTAACTGATAATGTGGCCCAAGCTCCTTTTTTCTCCCTCTGCACAACATAAGGAAACATTATGTAGATGAGATTATTATCGTATTTGCCCATTTTCCCCAGTGAAAGCTACTGAGACGTAACTGCCTTCATTGCTGGAGACAGAACATTAGACCTTGAAATACAACGGCTGCTCTTGTTGGTTTGTAGTGAGGTCTTGGTGCTTGACATGCAGTGTAAGTGAAGATCTCTGATTGATTTTTGACAATTTATGCATCTGAGCATAGAAAAATGCATTAAGACAAGGAAGGGCATGAAACGTTGGTAATTAGTCAGAGAAAGCCTGTAGTTTATCAATGGAGAATTGGTCTATCAAGAATTTGTGTCAGTCTTCTGTAAATATAAGAAATGGGATAGTGGACAATTAGCGCCATTTATAATGAGGGAAATTCATTTCCTTACAATGAGCTCAGGCAAAGCTTCCAAATCGTGGATGCACATGGATGTATAGCTGGAGTGGAGATGGACTCAAGGAAGTTTCGGCAGTTGGATGGGGATGGAGCACTGAAGATGCATAGGCGGCTCAGATGGGTAGTGGTTGTTATTCCAGTTAGCAGACTAGGAGAGAGGCTGTGCTACAGCCCCACAAAACTGCCTTCTCATTCTTTCAATGATTCCACCACTCAAAATTCTCTTTAGCTTCCCACACCAAAACTATCTGCTCAAGGTTTTGTGCAGGGAGCAGGGGCAGCTCTAGGCACCAGCAAAACAAGCTGGTGCCTAGGGCAGCAAAATCTGGGGGGCGTCCTCTGCGGCCGGGGGGGGGGTGGCAGGCTGGGCCTGCGGGAGGTCCACCGGAGCCCCGGGATGACCGGACCTGCCGCAGGCATGACTGCGGAGGGGGCGCTCGTCCCGCGGCTCGGCTGGACCTCCCGCAGGCATGACTGCGGCAGCTCAAGCGGAGCCGCCAGACCCGCGAACCGTCCGCAGCCGTGGGAGGTCCAGCCGAGCCACGCGGGACCAGCGGTCCCTCTGCAGTCATGCCCGCGGGAGGTCCGCGGCTCCGGGGCGCCTCCCACGCATGACTGCTTGGGGCGGCCAAAAACGTAGAGCCGCCCCTGGCAGGGAGGGGCGAGTTTCACCCTGTGTGTCTATTTGTAAAACACACAAGCAGGCCCCTTGAAACAAAACGTCATCCTTTTGAAGATTTTGGTGACACTTTTTCTACATATTAAACAAGTGAAACTTGAAACATGGTTTTCATCAGAAAACAAGTCCATCTCCAGGTGATTTAATGGTTGCATGTCCCACTGCCTCTAAAGTGTATTGATTACCATGACCCAAATGTTTTAACATGTTTCTCTTCCCAGATTTGTTTCTTTTATGTTACTTATAACTATGTTCCTCTTACATAGTCCCCGCCATACACATACAACATTACAAAGAGCACAAGTCCTTTACCAGTATCCCACCCCGAAAAACAAGCTAAATCCCTAGCGTGTTAGTTTCTAGTCAACAGTTCACAAACACCTTTGTTAAAACAGCTTTACATACATTTAACTTAGGTCTTCCACACAGTCAGTTTCAAAGGAGCCATCAGTTGCTATGTAACCACACTGGCTAGGTGACAGTCATTTAAACATAGAAGATGGGACACTAAGTGCTCTATTTTTTAAAGTGGGCCATGTTCAAACTTTTAAGTCAGGCTACAGGTCTATGCGAGTCCTTAAAAATGAAAAGGAAAAACATGACCAACCCCAAGAAGAATCTGCCATACCTTAGTAAGGGAAGAGAGGCAGACTTCATGAACAGGCTGGGCATTACAGAGCCTCTGTGCCCACTCATTCTCTGCCTTGTTTGCCCACCAAGGCTGGTGTTTGGCACCTGAGATGTCAGTGAGTGCGCAGTTCCCCACTTTATTGAGATCCTTTACATTGCAATGCTCATCTCAGCTTTCAATGATTAAAAAAGTCTTGGCCAGGTCCTCTGCTGGTATATATCAGCATAGCTCCTTTGCAATCAATGGAGCTGATTCACACAGGCTGAGGAGCTGTTTTCTGTTGTTAAAAAAGTGGAACTAATCAGTAAGTGGAGTAAAAAGCTTGTCAGGGTGATTGTTATTATAAATGATGGTTTATACACGGTCCCCTCAGCCAGAGCTGCCGAGAGCACTGAAGTTTAAGAATAAAGCCCATTCTAAAGGTTTCTTGTATTTTTCAAGAGGGTCTGGATCAATTAAGATGACAGTGAAAATCACTACATACCGACCAAGCTGGGCTGAAACTAATGAATTAGAGGTGAAAGGCTCTGTAGTGCATTACTACTCTCGAGGCATTAAGTAGCCAGCAGAATTCCACTGTGCATTCGTAGTATGCATTTTTCTCAGCAGTGCAGGCATACACCATTCTGAAATCTCAAATTACAGGCATTAGGCTCCCAAATTATTTAGGAGCTTTTGCCAATCCTACTAGGCACCTAGCTGCATCCTTAGGCACCTAAATGCCTTTGTAAATCGGGCCCTAAGGCAAGCTATCGCCTTTCATTACAGCTGTAACTTACAGACCAGATCCACTTCAGGAACAACCTGACCAGTACTTACCAGCACTATTAACGGGATCGTTTTACATCTATTATTCCATGGCATTCTGAAGGTTTGGGAATTGCAACATTACTTTGAGAACACAAGCTCCTGAAATAAAAAGACATTTACAGCTTTTCGAAACAGAAAGAATCAAATTCCCCCACCCCCACCCAATGTTCCCATTATTGTTTACAGCACTTGTTGGAGGCTGACATTGATGGTTGAGGCTATAAGTAATTGGGAGAATATTACAGAAATGTAACCAGCCATCTGAGCTCTAGTTTCAAGTCTGATGTAACCTATGACCTGTGAAGCCGCCTAGCTTCACTCAACAATGGACCAACTGGACTACATTATGAACACATATTATCAACCCCTTCTAAAATGACAGCATATTTAACTTTGTCCAACATCTTTTCAGTGAGATAAACACTGTGCAGACATCAGCCATAGTGAATGCAAGATGGGCAATTTAATGAAATGGGGAATGCTGTAGAAACTTCAAATGCAAGATTGTTCTGGGGATATTGTATACAAAACAGTGACCCTTCCAGCTTAGTATACCCTTTGGTTTGTGAATCTATGTGAACCACAACAAAACAAGAACATCTGAAAATGTGAGTGAGAAAATATGGAGGATTTTTTATGATCTAGTGAATTCTGCCTTTCTCCAGTGAACAACTTTCCTGAACAAAGGGTAAATTCTTGAAAATAATTGTAATGATTTGCATTTCTACCAACCACCTCATAGACACACACATATTATAATTAAATTAGGGGTAGGCAACCTATGCGTGCTGAAGGCGGCACGCAAGCTAATTTTCAGTAGCACTCACACTGCCCGGGTCCTGGCCACCAGTCCAGGAGGCTCTGCATTTTAATTTAATTTTACATGAAGCTTCTTAAACATTTTAAAAATCTTATTTACTTTACACACAACAATAGTTTAGTTATATATTATAGACTTATAGAAAGAGACATTCTAAAACGTTAAAATGTATTACTGGCACGCAAAGCCTTAAATCAGAGTGAATAAATGAAGACTCGGCACAGCACTTCTAAAAGGTTGCCGACCCCTGCATTAGGGTATAAACTAGTCATAGGGTACAAACCAGTCATACGTAGCATCTTCAATGTTACTGAGTTTGGCTTCCTACCTGACAATGGAATAGGTATGAATGAACCCCCTATCATTTATACCCGGTTGTGCATTATTGGTTAAGGAAAGATCTCACATTAAATATCAGACTAAACATGGGGCAGGGTGTTTCTTTGTCCTGAAGAACATGCCAGTTATGACTCACATCTTGCTTAACTTTAAGTCTCATTGACTTGAGCCTTAAAGCTGTCACTAGCACGGGACTAAATTTTCACCTGTCCTGAACATCAGGACAGTGTGATTTTGGAGGGATAATTTCACATATGGAGAGGGAAAGAGAGACGGAACTCTTCTCTGGCAGGTTGATTTAAGAGACACACGGTGAAAAGGCCACAACATTGTAGCCAAGATTCTGCTGTTGTATCATCCTTTTAGTGAACTGGGGACAGTAGCCTAATAAAAGGGGTAGGAGCCAGGCCTTGGAAGGATATTATCCTGTGATCCAATCTGAAGAATAAAAGCTCTATATGTTATATTCTGAAGCCCCAGTAAGCTTCATAGTGCAGGAGACCCTGTGCTTATCTATTCCACTCAGCCTTGGGAGAGCATGACCAGCTCTCCCCAGTACTTGCACTACCATCAGCAGTTAGTGCCAGTTCATACAGCAAAACCCTCCACAGCTCTAGTATCTCATGGGAGCAGCTGCTTTCCCCTCTGGCTGGCCACACCACTACATTTCAAGCAGAACTCTGCTACTGCTGGCTCTAAGATGCCTAACCCAAGTTATGCACATTGGCTGCTCCTTATGCATCTCCTTCACCACACTGTACATTTGCTCCTTCCCTTGCATTCTGTATAAGCAATTGTCTCTCTTTTCACACAAAGTAAAGAATTAATGTGGAGATGTTTAACTACCAAAAAATCCTGCTTCTGTCAATTTTTACTGAAAGTTCATAATTTATGGTCTTAACTTTTAATTGTAATTTAGAGATGTTTATGCTCATGCATAACTAACCTAACCTGAATTTCTTATAATTAGGGCTGTCAAGTGATTTAAAAAAATTAATCATGATTAATCACACTGTTAAACAATATAATACCATTTATTTAAATATTTTGGATGTTTTCTATATTTTAAAATCTACTGATTTCAATTATAACACAGAATACAAAGTGCACAGTGCTCACTTAATATTTAGTTTTGGTTACAAGTATTTGCACTATAAGAAACAAAGGAAATAGTATTTTAATTCACCTAATATGAGTACTGTAGTGCAATCTCTATCACAAAAGTAGAACTTATAAAAAAACTTGCATTCAAAAATAAAACATAATAAAATTTTAGAGCCTGCAAGTCCACTCAGTCTTACTTCTTGTTCAGCCAATTGCTCAGACAAACAGGTTTGTTTACATTTGCAGGAGATAATGCTACCCATTTCCTGTTTACAATGTCACCTGAAAGTGAGAACAGGTGTTCTCATGGCACTGTTGTAGCCAGCGTTGCAAGACATTTATGTGCCAGATGCGCTAAAGATTCCCATGTCCCTTCATGCTTCAACTACCATTCCAGAAGACATGCGTCCGTGCTGATGACAGATTCTGTGTTATAACAATCCAAAGTAATGTGGACTGGCGCCTGTTCATTTTCATTATCTGAGTCAGATATCACCATCAGAAGGTTGATTTTCTTTTTTGGTGGTCTGGGTTCTGTAGTTTCTGCTTCAGAGTGTTGTTCTTTTAAGACTTCTGAAAGCAAGCTCCATACTTCATCCCTCTCAGATTTTGGAAGGCACTTCAGACTCTTAAACCTTGGTTTGAGTGCTGTTGCTATCTTTAAAAATCTCACATTGGCACCTTCTTTGTGTTTTATGAAATCTGCAGTGAAAGTGTTCTTAAAATGAACAACATGTCCTGGGTCATCATCTGAGAGCGCTATAACAGGAAATATATGGAAGAATGCAGGTAAAACAGAGCAGGGGACATACCACTCTCCCGCAAGTCATTCAGTCAGAAATTTAATTAATGCTTTTTTTTTTTAAATGAGCATCATCAGCACGGAAGCACATCCTCTGGAATGGTGGCCAAAGTATGAAGGGGCATACGAATGTTTAGTATATCTGGCACATAAATACCTGGCAATGCTGGCTACAAAAGTGCCATGCCTGTTCTCACTTTCTGGTGACATTGTAAATAAGAAGGGGGCAGCATTATCTCCCTTAAATGTAAACAAACTTGTTTCTCTTAGTGATTGGCTGAACAAGAAGTAAGACTGAGTGGACTTGCAGGCTCTAAAATTTTAATATTGTTTTATTTTTAATGCAAGGGTTTGGGGTTTTTTGTACGTTCTACTTTTGTGATAAAGAGATTGTACTACAGTACTCATATTAGGTGAATTGAACTTATACATTGTACATGGTTTTGTTTTTGAGTGCAGTCATATAACCAAAAAATCTACATTTGTAAGTTGCACTTTCACGACAAAGAGATTGCACTAAAGTACTTGTATGAGGTAAATTGAAAAATACCATTTCTTTTGTTTATCATTTTTACAGTGCAAATATTTGTAAGCCAAAATAATATACATTTTGATTTCAATTACAACACAGAATACAATATATATGAAAATGTAGAAAAATATCCAAAATATTTAATACATTTTAATTGGTATTCTATTATTTAATGGTGCAATTAAATCTGTGATTAATCACGATTAATTTTTAAATCGTGATTAATTTTTTGAGTTAATCGTGTGAGTTAACTGCGATTAATCGACAGCCCTACTTGTAATAAATGTTTAAAGGCAATGATTTGCTAGTAAATGTATCTTCTGTTTCATAAAGCTAACAAGCTTAGAGATAGCTCTATTAATTTCATTAACATGTGACTAAAGGTTCAGTGATACATTACAATGCAAATTATGAGCCAGATATTCCAAAGTTCGGAGAATCTTCTGCAAGGTGCTGACTACTCTCAACTTCTGCTGACCTCAAAATATCCTTTCTATATGAAAGTAGAATACTGCTTGCTGCATTTTGTATAGTATTTATTGGTTGTATCTTGTGAAAGTTACAGTATTCATCCTGTCAACTAAGCACACTGTAATTTGTAGGTATTGGGCCCTAAATTAGCAAAATTCCTAGCCTACAGCAAATGCAGAGGGGGAGAGAATTTTAAAGTTTGAACACAAATATTTCTAAAAATTCTACCCTCTTGTACAGGCAGCGTTACCATTTATCCTCATTAGTGTGAGAGTTATTTCAACACACAGCCCATTTAGAAGCAGATCTCAAGCAACATGGTATCAAATCATGCTGAGATGACTAAAATGGCACTAAAGTGCCAGCCTATGATATCTAAAACATTGTGCAGAGCTGCAAAGCTACATTCACGTAAGCAAAATACTTATCCCCAGCCACAAGAGAAAATGCCACAAAATTAATATTTTACCTTTTCTGAGATGCGACTCCCATAACATAAAATGTCGCATATTAAAAAGAGTTCATTAAATACTCGACTGGATTACACAGACAATGCCAATGTTCAACCTTCTGTCCTCAATTCATTTGTTTTAGTAACGAGACATTTATCTAAAAACTATATGGCCAGACCCATAGTTGAAGTTAATGCAGCTTTGCCAATTTACATTAGCTAAGGAACTGTCCTATTGTCACTATCCTCAAGGAAAGCAATAATTTTAAGTATATAAAAGAGAGAGAGAATCCAGTGACAGAATCCCTTCAATGCTACATTACAATATGCTACAATAATGAACTTAAATGGTACTAGCACACTATAAATTGTAGGGCTGGTTATTGGGCACAGTTTATACAAGTAAACAATTACAATGACTGACACACCCTTTTAAAGAAAAGCTACCCGCTGAACTACACATAAAGACATTTCTTTTTAAAAGGAAAGGGGCTTTATAAAACATTTGAAAATCCGTCTTTACAAGCAAATGTGATGTTTAGTGAAGAGACTTGTTTTGCTTTATTCACGTAACCTTTTGTAGACTCTAATTTAGCTAAGTGACACTAATGGGGAATTTGTTCAATGGTGTGTGTAGGGAATTTACCATTCCACATGGCCACTTATCGTTAATGGAAGTTACACACTCAGTTACCAATACATCACCACTCTTCAAGTTTATCCCCTGCTATCTGTCTTTCTTTCATGTATTTTTTCTATTGAAAAAATAATGTTAGCTTTTCCAAGTAAACAAAAGGTTATTTTTCACTGGACTCTACATGTTAGTTTGGAGCCATAAGTGCTGTAGCTCCAGTTCATTACAGAGTCCCAGGAGACCTGGGACGGGTGTTAGGATAACCACTTTCCCAGTCTGACTTGCTGTAATGGACAAAGAAGAAAGACATTAAACCTATCTTAACAGTAGCCTTGAATTGCAATTGCAAATATCTAATTCCATTTGATTAACACCACTTAGGGCCAGAACTTAGTGAAGTTAATGAGGGCCAGAACTTTATGAAGTTAATGAGAGTTTTGCTACCGATTTCAAAAAAAAGCAGAACTGATCCCTGCAAACTATTTGGGTGGAACCTTAAGGACCAAACCAGCGGTTGTGTGGAGCTCTCTCTTGACATAATAGATGTTGCTCACAAATGCTTAGTAGGACAGAACATTGCTTCCCATTTCTTTTAGCTGTAGAGGAAACTCATTGCACTTGAACTATGTGAAACTGTTTTAGATTTTATGTATATCTGCTACATTTGTTCATGATAAACAATCCCTTAACCTGACTTAGCTTAGTGCTGAGTCAGGTTCCTATAGGCAAAGTCTCAATTTCTCAGCTAAAAGTTCCTAAAATGCATCCTCCAATTGATTTTTTTCATTATTAGAGATATCATTTATATTCCAGTGTGAGTGAAATGAATCCTCTAGAGCCCTCTGGGCTATTTAAGCCAGGTGGTGAGGCACACAGTGGGGAAGGAAGCTTGGATGAAGAAAGGCAGGTGGCAATGGTACCTCAGAGCTCCTTGTGCACCAGGGAAAGTACTCAGGTCAGCTCCAAATAGGCCTACATGAAAGCAAATGTTCGAGGGGAGTGGGTGAAAAGAGGGGCCACTTGAGCCATGCCTGGAACACAAAACCACACCCAGTGGGGGCACACAAGTGCTGTGACTATAGATCTTAAAGATAGGGCGGGAACACAGTCTGAAGGCAGTCTGCACCGCAGCCCTCTGGATTGTTTACAGGTTTTAGTTTGGATTCCAACCCTCAACTCAAGCACACTTCACCATGTAAGGTTCCATAATGTCAATGCTGATCCAATTAATGTGCACACTCTTGTGGGCCACTAGAGTTTCACTGGAGCGCAGTTTATTCTGGCCAAGCCCTTCTGCCACCAATATGCCAACTCTGATGTGGGGAAGCAGGGTAAAAGCTGTTGGCATGCAGCCAGCAAAGGAATGTTCAGCAGCCCATGCAGAGAGAATTCTTATCTTTCCTCTTCAGGCAGCATGAGCGTCCCTTAGCACTGCCAGATTTGACCCTTTACCTAATATTCTAATCAGGGCCGCCCAGAGGATTCCGGGGGCCCGGGGTCTTCGGCGGCGAAGTGCCCCGAAGACCCACGGCGGGGCCCCCCTCCGCCGAATTACCGCCGAAGCGGGGCACTTCGGCGGCGGGTCCCGGAACGGAAGGGTCCCCTGCCGCCGAATTACCGCCAAAGACCGAGCTGAACTCGGCGGTGGATCCCGCTCCGTCTTCAGCGGTAATTCACCAGCGAGGGGGTCCTTCCGCCCCGGAGGGGAAGGATCCGCCGCCGGCGCAGACCGGGAGCAGAAGAAGCTCCTGCGCCCGGCCCCGCAAGAGTTTTCCGGGCCCCCCGGAGCAAGTGAAGGACCCCGCTCCAGGGGCCCCGAAAAACTCTGGTGGGGGCCCCGTGGGGTTCGGGGCCTGGGGCAAATTGCCCCTCTTGCCCCCCCCCCCTGGGCGGCCCTGATTCTAATATGGTTGGATTGATTTATTTGACAGTGAAATGGCAACCTATCAATGGATAATGACAACCCTTCTGAATATGGTTGTCTCAATCAGTCATTAAAAATGTAAAGTAAATTATTCCCTGTTAAAAAAAGAAAATTCTTTTCCCCCGCCAAATGCCTGCAAGCCACCTAACTATGTGACAAGTATCCTATTTGCTAAATTCACAAATTGTTTCCAAGTAACCTATCTGCTTCTCTGAAGAGAAGCCTGAAATACAGCATAAACCCTGGACTACTTAAATTCACCTCAGGCTTAGAAAACTGGCAGGAAATCTATTAAAGCCGCTTACTAGTCTCACCAGGGCGGCAGGACTCCCAGGCTGATTCACAGCCGTTGTTTGGGCTAACGAAAGGTTTCAAAAGTGACAGAAGAAATAAAAACCAACCTTTTTTTTCAATTTTTCAGCTGCTTTCCCAATCCGTGGCAGTACGTGTTATCATCAATTCTGAACAGAATGTTCTTCCCAACCTTAATTACAGCTTCACTAACCAGCAATGCTCTAATAAACTGCAATGTGCTAAAGCAGGTAAGATGATTATGAATTCATTCCCAAGCCCCAAATGACTTTATTATAGCAATATTCTTGTAGAGATCACTTCACCCGCCATTGAGGAGCAGTAATTTCTGGGGTAGAGCATGGCAGCCATTGTAACAACATTGGTAACACTAGAACAGTTTAGGATGACAAGAATAATACATCAGATTAAAGGAGAAATTGTATTGGTCTCTTTTCTGTAGTTCTCCTTTGTGATCTCTCTATCTTTTTCAACACAATTAATCATGCTCACTCTCTGCCTATCGCTTTTTTGTAGCTCTCTGAGCCTTCGCCTACTTCTTCAAATATTTTTCCATGATTGCCTTCAATGACTCTACTTCTGTTTCCTCTCCCACTTGCTGTCACTGGCCCTCGAGTTTCTATCCTTGATCCCTTCTCCCTCTCTAGTCTATCCCTGTTTCATTGCATCTACTATCTGTTATGATCTCTACAATGACGACTCCAGAATCTGTCTTTCTATTCCTGACTTCTCACTCTGTTCAGTGCTGCATCTGTTTCTCCCCAACACTTCCTTTAGGAAATCCAGCCTCCATCTTAAAATAAAAATGACAAAAACTCAACTTCTCAAATAACTCTCATTCTTCCCTGCATAAAGCTACACCTGTCTATAGCTCAAAAATGATTTCCACATATTTTACCTTTCCACTGCATGGTCTCTCATCACTAAATATTCCCTTTGTATTCTAAAGGTATAGGGGCCCAGAGGCAGAGGAGCCGCTGGAAAGATGCTGAGATGCTTGAAGAGCTGTGCTGGATGTGGGGATAGATGTTGATATGCCCACTCCCACTGGCCATTTCACAACTCTTTGTGCTTTGAACCTCTTAACCCCTTCATCCAGGTCTTCTATTTGCTGAGAAGAGATGCATCCTCTGACAGACATGGTGTCATAACAAAAAGATCAGTGTCCTTTACAAAGATGGCTGACACATAGAACAAACTGCAGAGGTACTCAAATGCTAGATATTCAACACTTCCTACAAGACAGCTGGACAAAAAAACCCAACTGCCTGTGTTTGCAGCAAAATGTTGGAGACTTGGTAGGTCTGCATCTATGCCACACTTTATTCTCATTTTGCTCCAAATTATCTCCCATTTATATTCTGCTTGAAAAAAGCTTCATCCATGAAATCTTTCAACTGTAATCTGGCATCTATAATTCAAATAGTTATTAAAAGAAAACCAAATCCTCCACAATGATGACATCACGCCACCATCCTCAGCTTTTTATTGTCTGAAGTGTATTCTCTGTCAATGGGAATTAACATTAGTCTATGTTCCATTCGGGCAAAGAGAATTCCTTGGTAGCAGAAACTGTGTCTAGCTTTATATTTGTACAATGCTCAGCACAGCCACCTCACAATACCTAACTGACACAGACCTAGGGCCTAGTAGAGCTCCCACATCCTCCGGGTGCTGACCTTGGCAGTAGGGATTTCATGGTTCAATTGCCCAGGTCTTAAAACTAATGTTGTCTCCTCCAAGCCTCCCTAGCAACTACTACATATTCCATAGAATCCCACCAAAGGTGCGAGCCTTCTGGTTTACAGTTTGCCTCTTCAGGGGCACGTGACAGTGAAAGCCAACGCATGCACTTTGCACTGGATTCTAAAACACCACTATTCTTTACTTAGCAGCATGAATAATACACAGATCTCCACTTTGCCCTTTCTTCAGACAAGGTGGAGGAAGCTGCTTCTCCCAATTTCCAGCATACCAGTTGTTCGGTCAAAGCAAAGTAGTTAAATTTAACAACTCTCCATTGCTCCTGGTAGGTACATTCTGCATCCAGTGTTAGCAAACAGTGAGTTCTACATCTAAATAAAAGCAATGCCTGATACAACAAATTGTATAATAGTTTCATAACATCGATGAGACTTCATAAATTGTACCGATAGATTCCCCAAATCACACTAATTAATAATAATGAACAATGCTTTTGCAACAAATACCATAAGATCTTTAGTAACCTGAAGAGGTTGGGACGTCAAGTTTTAAGTCTCGTTTAAAAGGCAATGAGATAAGACATTGGAATGGTTATAACATTTAAATTTTTATACTGTACTATTAAAGGTGCCAGGCATTTTATAAAACATAAAATAAGAACCAGTGAAATTACAAAATCCTGAAAAATGTAGGGAGTCAGACTACGTGACCAATATGACCTTTAATGCTCCAATATTCTAAGATACAAAGATACTGATACAATGAGAAATATTATTGAAATAATTTTTCATAAAACATGAATTATGTGAGTGTCTATTGACTAATAGTATTAAGTCTTCAAAGATGTTCTCAATGACCCTTCAGATGTATAATGCAGCCTACCACATGCGCAAATCTTTGCTGAATGGGTTAGATACATACTAGAAAGACATAGCACCACGTTTGCAGGGGAATGGCAAGAAATTGGTTAATGTTGCCCCACCCCCACTCCCCAAGCTGGTCGCGTGTGTGTGTGTGTGTGTGTGTGTGTGTGTGTGTGTGTGTGTGTGTGTGTGTGTGTGTGTGTGTGTGTTTTACTGTTTGAAAAAGGATTTTTCTCTCCAAGAGTACCAATGTTGAAAGCCAAGCCTTTCCTGTGCTATCAAAGTCCAGTACAGCCCTAATTTGTGATTAGATCATGTTGTTCTTTTTGGTCAGCAAAATAAGTGCTTTCTTGTTAAAGTCTTAATCATTTAAAATCTCTTAACAACTCTGCCTGGTTGAGTAAAAGTCTGCTAAATCCATAAGAGCAAGGAAGTAAGGTGTAAACATTAAGTGATCTTCTATGAGGTGGGGAACCAGAACATAATCAGCTATCTTACTGAACCAACTATATTCCCAATCCTCCAAATGGTTCCATGTGGACAGATCTCTGTGCAGATGCAGAGCAACATTAATTTTATTAGAACTCGGCAAGGCCACAGGGCTCTTCCCAAGCAGGGCTCATTTCAGGATTGGGCCAATGAACAGCAATACCTAGACACACATGATAAATGGAGAGAGCTGAGATGAGATGGGTCTGCCCCCATCCCGTCCCATTTTGAAAAGCCCTCTGATAGAGTAAAAATCTGTTCTAATTATTTAAATCCCTAGATGCACGTCAATTACATACTATTAATATAGCCATCTGTATTTATTCTACATTTATATTGCTACCTTTCATCCTGAATTTCAAAGAGAAATTCAATATTTAATCATTTACCCATAGAAGATTATCTAACTATAATATTATCTCCTATGTGCTGATTTGTTTACAATGAAGAACTCATATTTTTCCAGGATGAAATGGTTGCTAGCTTCTGAAAGCAAATACAATTTCTGACTTAATAAAGGAATCATGTATCAATTGGACTTATGAAGGCTGTAAAAAAATTAAATCCATGAGAACTCAAATGGGTTCAACTTAAAATGGTTCATAAGTGTTTTTCCTACTGCTAAGTTAATGTTTTATGATATTATTATGCGACTTTTTTAGTCCCATTGGAGAATTTTCTTCTGTTCTCACTTCTTGAATAAATAGCCTGAAACAATGTACTCTCAAAGCTGTTCTGGCTGAAAATCATATCTGCGCCCTGTTGAGAAATATTGCTAGATTATTATTTCTGCCAAATACACATAGTTGCTTCCCAAAATATCTTCTAGTGACACTACATCATTAAACAATGTATTTTTAAGCTCCCTTGTATTCAAATCATTTTGCCATGTCACTAAATGTTTCAGGAAATGACATTTTCTTAAAAAGACAAAGTAAAAACACACACATGGAAATGAAGCATCTCACACTATCCACGTTATTTTTAAGCCTAATCTTTTGTTGAGCACAGCAGACAGTTATTTTCTCTTTCCTTAAAAGGAGATTATAATTTTTTAAAGCATGGACTAATACAATGGACACCTACCGTGTATGGCAGGTATAACCAGATGGCACTGTTACACACAGTCTTCCCATGTTTTTTTTCTTAGCATACAAGCAATGTTGAGTTTTGGGAAGATATAATGTGTTGTGGTTCGTTCTGGGTTATGCAAAATACTGTGTAGAAGCATCGTCTGGAGAGGAGGTTGTATTAGCAGCAGGAGGATATTTTTCTGCCTTGATCTCTGAGAGTCTCAATTTTTGTGGCAGAGGTGCTCCCTGAAAACTAGGAATTGCTGCTGGGCTGAAATTTCTAAAAGACAGGATTGCTCTGCATGCTGTTTGATGTCCACTGTTTTAGGACTGGTGTGCATGTGTAAATAAAACGAGTTACATTCAGAATATACCTAGCCTCTGAATCAGAGATTTCTCCTCCACTGGAAGCGCCAACCTGCAGGGTACTAGATGCCACCTGCCATGTGGCAGAGGGATGAAATTGGTGTCAGAACAGGGCATTGGTGTCAACACATGACTTGGCACAATTCCAATGCCATGACACAATAACTTTAGGTTACACCTGGTCTCAAATGAAAGCTCTCATTCTGAATCCTGAAAAATCTGAAGATTTTTGGCCCTGACTGGAAACTTGTCCACTGAGGCTTCTATACTGCACTATTTTGAAGAACTACTATTTCAATTCCCCATCAGAATTGAAATATAGGTTAGAACAAGCTGATCTGATGAGAGCACTCGTTTAAAAAAGTCACGAGGCTCAGGCATCATCTGGCTGGCCTTGGAAATTTCCTTCATCATCATATACAAACACATTAGGCAGCAGTGGCAGAGCAAGTTGACAGGAGTGCCTGGGCTGATGTGAAATGAGAGGGAGGGAAAGAAAACAAAGATACATTAGCAAGACCTGAACATTTTGTTTAGTAGTTCATCTTTCTGCTTTCTCTCTCCTACATATTTTCAATTACAAACTTTTTGGGGGCAGAGATTGTCTCATTCTGTCAATGTGTACAGCATCCAACACAATAGACGTTAGGTCCTGATAGAGACATTTGAGTGTTAACACAGCATAAATAGATTATAGTAATTCTTACTAATCTTATTGTGTTAACATCATAGATGGAATTTTGTTAGTAATCCTTTCACCTGTGAGCCAACAGAAGATTTTCTCCTATGATTAGTGGGTGAAATCCTGCTCCATTGAAGCCAATGGGAGTTTTGCCATTGACCTCAGTGAAGCCAGGGTTTCACACAGTATATTCTGCAATGCTTTATTCCACCACTTTTAGGGGACTATTCCACAGTCCTATAACTCTTACCATTAAGAAAAATTTACCCTCTACTCCAATAAGCACAGAGATTGCAAAAGTCACCAAGGGGATCACAGATGTTAATGGAGACTGAGGTTTCTCTTGCAATTGCCACATTAAATGTTTGTTGAAGATCCAATAGGTAGAAAGAGCTTGCTGCCTGATGAGGAAGAGAGGCATGTTTATGTCTAGCACGTTTATATCATTGTTCAGGAGTCGTTTGTTCCATGTGAAAATATGACCTTGTTAATGCTGTGTCTTTAAATATTTTAATGCTTCATCTGCACAGGAACAAATTTAATTTAAAGTGAGAAAACAACACTGTACACATTAGCTGCTTGCTTGGAATGCTTTGCCCCCCACCACACCCCACCCACCCCCTTTTTTTTTTTTTGGAGGGGGGCGGCATTCTACACCTTTTGTAAGACACGTGTTTGCACTTTTCTTTCTGGTACATTTCCCAAGATATACAGCAAATTCTAGGACAGATGCACAGAGCCCACTTTTTAATTCAAATTGCACAAAACTCTATTCTTTCCCTATAGTGTTGTAGATTTGTACAATTTTAAAATGCTTATATTGAACTTTGGACACAGAGAAAGGCATTTTCAATTGATATTTTCTTAATTTCCTTTAGCTAATGATACTCATACAGATTAATACATATTGGGTAAACATTTTTTTTAAAAACAGACAATTGGGTTCTAACTACGAGTATTTGAATCAATGTTTAGAACAAGATGAATTTAAGCACATCAAAATAAATCATTAGGAAACAATACTGCTGTTATACAGCAGTTCTGTTTTACACAAATGCAACCACACGTATCAATTAATGTTAAATTGAAAGCATGAGAAAACGGGTTGGATACATGTCTGATCAAAATTTCATTGTTAGTTCATCAGCAACTGTGAGTGAGGTGGTCTCTCCTCTTTCACAAAAGGCTCCAGATTCCTAACGATAAAATCCATCCCTATTTTACCTTTGTCCATCTTATGGCATTTAGTGCAATAATTTAAGAAAAGGAAAGAGAGAAAAAGAAAATTCTTTAAAGCTGCTGCTATTTAGTAATTCGTAACTGAAGTTCCAGTGGGGTAGCCGTGTTAGTCTGTACCAGCAAAAACAACAAGGAGTCCTTGTGGCACCTTAGACACTAACACATTTATTTGGGCATAAGCTTTCGTGAGCTTATCACATCCGATGAAGTGGGTTTTAGCCCACAAAAGCTTATGCCCAAATAAATGTGTTAGTCTCTAAGGTGCCACAAAGACTCCTCGTTGTTTTAACTGAAATTCCTTAGCTATGGTATGCACTTTTCTCAGAAAACAACCACACTGAAAGCAATAGAAATTTTGTCCGAGTAACTAAAGAGTAAGAAGTGTTGAAGAATACTCTTCAGCAGCAAATAGGAGCTCAGCTATATTTGCCTCCTTCATTCTGCTTAAAAAGTGTTTGAAGTGGAAATTTCATAGCTTAGTATGATACATAATGAAAAAATGATCATCCTAATTTTTTGGAAAAAGAGATAATAAGAAAATGGAAGTATTTTAATACAGAAAAGAGTCACTGTGACGATTTGGGGAATCTGTTTAATTTATTAATTCCATATTGATTTTATGAAATTATTACTATGAAAATTGCTGTATAATTGAATGCCTCTGCGTAAACGTATCCACCATGGGCTTGCAAGGCCTATACCATCTACCCCCCAGACTAGGGATAATGGAATGTAAGTAACCTTAACAACTGTACTCTGACTACACAAAATGAGATGTAGATGACAACGCAGGGGTTTAAAAAGGATGATGGGGGAAGGTTGGGGAGAGGGACACAGGATGGGAGAAGGGGCAGACATACTTTCATAACAGGGGAGGAAAGAGGGCAGGGCCTGGTTTACCTGCAGGACTGGCCAAATTCCAAGCAAGTTGACCCAGAGAGAAAATGGCTCTGTTGTTCAGAAGAAAAGCCATGATCTGCAGCAAAAAGGTCCTGGACATCCCCAGAGGACCGTGACCCAAAGCATGCTCCAGTCTGCTTAGGAAAGTCAGGCATGGAAATGCATGTAGGGTTTGTTATTTTTGTACAGATCTGTGTATTTCTCATGCTAAGTAAAGATCCAATGGTGTTTTATAATCATTTCTAAAGTCTGTCCCTGTCACATAGTACCTATCACATGCTCCTGAAGAGAGAAACTGTAAACCCAGAACACCCACACAGAAGAGTCTGAGAGGTCAGCACTGGTTCCAGAGACTAGGCAGCTGGAACACACGATTTCAGACAGGCGTACTAGACAGAGGATCTGCTGCGCCCTGAGTGTGCACTGAAAGGCCCCAAAACTGGGGCAAAGGGAGAACTCATCTAGATCTGTGATAAGCTCAAACAACAGATTTTATGCCTAGGATCAAATTCAGACTTGATGTAAGTGGGTGACACCCCTTTGACTCAATGGAGTTGTACCTACTTACATCTCCAGTTTGAATCTCATCCTAAGTTTCACAGTGTTAACAGTGTTTATGTAACAGTGTATCCCTTGACAATACGGTATAAAGGTGGATGTATATATTGAATATAGATTAATACAGTATCACAAACACAACCAGATGTGCCTTTTTAGAAACTCTCAGGAGCCAAAACATTTGTGCAATAGATTTTTTTCTCTAAAAAACTGCGTTTTTGGCAAAAGCAGGTTCTCAAAGTTTCGCAGCCAGATAGTCATTAAAATGAAAAAGATGGGTAACAGGCAGCCTTCTTACTTGATCAATCACTGTTTGTAGGTGCCTGGTTCTCAAATAGATTATTTGGAACATATTTAATTGATGGAAGACAGGATAAATCCAGAAAAGGGATATGAAATCTCACATTTATCTCATTTTTGCAGAACTAAATCCAAAATCATGGGAGGCTTAGATTTTTATTTCATTTAATCAGAAATAAAGTTGAGGGCAGGACTAAATAAAAGATTTTGGATTTGATCCATGTCTATAGTTGAAAAATCTTTTTTTTTTTTTTTTGCAAAATAAAAATAGATTTTATTTTTGCAAAACCAAACTAGGGCTGAGAACTGAGAAGCGTATTTTACAAATTACCAGAAATCAGGGGGATTTGCATGAAAGTGTTTTGTTTGGGCCCATCTCTCACTGGGGCATGGAATGTTAATGAAGCTAATATGAAAAATTGTACTGACATAAATAAGCAACAGGAGCCTTGACATAGTGAAAGAATGACATCATCCCAGAAGATTCCTAAGAACTCGATTAGCCTTTAAATTATGGCAGTTGCCTGAGGGGAAATGAAGCCTGAACAACTGTTACTTGAAACCAGCACAGTACATTGTCAAGAGTTTTGAAATAAAATGTAGACTCTTTTTTTAACTCACACAACTTTCTGTGTGCATAAATTTCAGAAACACTTCTGTGTTGAGAAACACTTCTCAACTATAAAGTATTTAACCTCAGACATTTTAAAGAAGGCTTTTAAGCTTAAACCCGCTAAAACTTACTTTTGTTATAAGTATAAAAGTAGTAGTTTTTTATAAGTACAACAGAAGTGGGACCCACTCACTTTATTATATCACACTATTTCTAATGGTTTACTTGGAAGGCTCACAAGCTTCAATACTTTTAAAGTCACACTGACCTTTGTACCATTTAGATTAACGGTAAAACATTTAACACTCAAAGTTATTCACATGTGGGACAATTACACTGTATCCTTAAAATACCTTATTTTGCATTGATTTCTTATATAATTTTTCAGTTAGTATCTACATTGATTTTCTTATATAGTCTCAGCAGTACATAAGATTTTATTGTTCAGGGGACGGGGCTAGAGGCAGTTTTTGGTGGGGTTTTTTTTGCATTGTTGTGCTTTAATTATGTTTCATACTTTAAAATTTTCTAGTATGATTTGAACAGGTTGGCAATATCATAAGAGTATAGTAAGTATCTATATGGGGAAGAGATTTCTGACAGTAGACAACTATGTAATCTGGCATAAAAAGGCATAAGGAGTGTCACAACCTGCTTCAGTACTGCACTGATTGGACACTAGTCTGTTGAGTCTATCCAAATTGCTGGGCCCCCTAGGTCTAGGCAGAATCTAATCAGTGTTTCAAGCTTTGGGTTTCTAGGGCACATGCCAAGGCTCAGACATCTTGAGAGCTCTTCTTTAGGATATGGGACTTTGCAGTCCAGCTGCCTCAGACCTCACAAGTCACCCATCTTATACATGCTCCCTCAGAGCTTCATCTAGCTGTGGGCACTCTGTGGGCTTCTAGTTTAACCCCTAGGGACAACGTATCTGGAAAGTAAGGAACACGGGCTTAGGGAAAGGAAGTTTTTAATCACACTCCCTTTACTCTTTAAAAAAAGCACTACAGAGTTATAGAAATGTCCCCTCCCCCTCAGCTCCCTGTCTGATCTGAACCCTTCTGTGAGCCTGAGGTTGGTCAGTGATAAGTCTGGACAAAGTACCTACTGCCTTCTCCCCTTCCGTCCTGTCCTGCTTACACGAGGTTATGGTCTGTCCTTTCACTCACAGAAGCCCCCCTCTCAAACAGTCTTTCTCCTTTTGCCATATGCTCAGCTTTGAAGCTGCAGATCCAGCAGCCATGCTGGCACACCTCTGTAGAGAATCCTTTTTTCTATGGTTTTCGGCCAGCTGTTGAGAGACAATTAAAGTTGATGGCTTCCAATTGCTCTATGATTGCATCTCAGTGATGGTCTTTCAAAGAGATGGCATTCACCTTTCCTGGGCAGGTTGGCTATTTTGAAAGCAATTCAATAATTTTGTTTGGGGCAAGGTTAGATGTGTTCAGCTCATAATACAAAATGGAGGATATAATACAAAATGGAGTTCACAGGAATATCCCACTATGTCACAATGAGAGCCAATGGTAGGAAATTGACAAAATTGGACTAGAAATTAGATGCAAATTTTTCACAGAAGGTAATTAATCATTGGAACAACTTTCAGTCCTTAAGTCAATGTGAGATATATTTTTAAAAGATACACGGTAGCTCAAACAGAAGTTATGTGCTTGATGCAGAAATCATTGGATGAGGTTCTTTAACCTGTGATATGCAGGAGATCAGGCTTGATGAGCATAATGGTCCATTATGGCTCTAACATCTATTTGGAAATCCAAAATGAGCCATGCTACAAAGATGACGACTGTTGCAATACAATTTACTGTGCCACAGACACCACAAAATATTTAATTTTTACCTTCAGATATGAGGCCCCAAACCTGCTTTCACTGAAGCCAATAGGAATTTTGGATGCTTTTAGTGGGAGCAGCTTAGTCTCATTGGTACAGATATTTTGTGTCATGTGTATTTTAAAATATGCAGTAAGTATATGGTTAAAACATACATTTTGTTATATTTTTCACATCTTCAATCAGCTTATTTCAGAAAATTTTAATAATTTGGGTGCTGAGCATAAAATTTACAAAAAAAAATCAATACATTGGCTGGGAAATATCTTTCCATAGATGCCCAAGCCTAAATTAAGACAAAAACAGATAAACTTTTATGTCTTAAAGTTTAGGCAGAGAACAGTGATTACTGTCATGCTCTGGTTTACTTGCTTTTGTTTAGGACTTCCTGAGTGGAGTCTCTGAAGTGTAAAATAGAAGCTCTGGGGGGAGGGAAACAAGAGAAATGGTTCTAATTTTATTTTTCCATCTCAGCTGCCCTTGAGAATCTTTAAAGTATGTGTGTAAGTGTTTAAAAGAGAGTCCTGTATTATATTTAGCAATCTTCACCCCCACCCCCTTTTCTTTCTTTTGCAAACTCACTATAGAATTCTGTCTTTTCAGCCTTTTCTCAGGCATAGAGAAGAAGCCATCCTTTTCTTTCTTTATTTAGTTTTGTCCTTTGTTTTGATTAAAAGGGCTCCTGTGAGTTGAGTGATACATTGTAGCTGCAGCTCTGCTCAGGTCAAGAAGAAAGACTACTGTTCCCCACAGAGGTGGGAAAGGAGTTCAGTTTGATTCCTTTGTAATGGCTCTCTAATCTAATGGTTATTTTACCTGATGATCAAATAGCTTCAGTTTCCTGTCCCCAGTTAGATTTAGGAAGACATGATCTATGCTAGGAAAAATTACCCACTGCTAACAACCAGTACCATGAATGGGTGCGGGTGAATCAGTGCAGATCACAGTTTAACTGCAGGCATAATGTAGGACAAAATGTCCAGTGGTCAGAGCTAGCTTGTAAGTTGAGAGACCCAATTTCAATTGCCTGCTCTGCCACAGACTTCTTTGGGCCAAGTCACTTAGCTATTCAGTCCCTGTATACCAGGAGGGTTGTTAGCACTTTCCTAACTGACAGGTATGGTGAGGATGACTAGATTAAGGACTGTAAGGTGCTCAGATATTTCAGGAATAGGTATCATATAAATACCTAAAATAGGCACATTTTAGTACTGTTTTATTAGCCAGGATTAAAACTGCTCCAAGCAGGATTTATCAAAGGTTCCTGAATTATTAACCAATCAGATTAAATGTACAAGAGATGCATCCTGAGTTGCTGCACCGAGTTTGTTCACAACTGCTACTTACCTCTGATTTAACCTCCCTCCAGAATGTTAATTTTAAAGGA
The DNA here is from genome assembly GCF_016161935.1 of Mauremys reevesii. Lineage (NCBI taxonomy): Eukaryota > Metazoa > Chordata > Testudines > Geoemydidae > Mauremys > Mauremys reevesii. Next base: position 87,963,397 of record NC_052631.1, on the reverse strand, counting down.
AAAACTGCTGACCTCCTGAAACAGTTGTCCATAATGGAGACATATTGACATTAAGACTTCAGTGGGGATTTTCCTGAGGAAAGACTGCAGGATTGGACCCTCAGGATGTACATAACAATACACACATTGTTTCAGTGAATATCAAAAATTATTGTCCTTCAAAGTAAATATTGGGATCAGTTGGCCTCAGGAAGTATTAACCTCTCCTGTCAATAAATCTTACTATTACCCTCAACAGAAGTTAATGCCTGCTTCATGTATAGTGTACACAAACTCCTGCTGCAGTAAATCATCAGTCCTAATCAAAGTTAAAAAAACAAAACAAAATTAAATGCCACTATTACTTTAAGATGTGTTATTCCACAACTGCCTTTGTTTTTTCCACATTATTTTCAGAATTTTATTTTTTTTCTAATACCTTATGGCAAAATAATTGCCTAGAACCTTGCCTTCTATGCTATTTACAAGTGGCATAGAAAACACAACCTATCTTTATATGGATGCTTTTATTTTGATGCAGAACTAATTATATTTCTAGATTAACTTTGCCTTTTAGCATAACTGGTTCTATTTTGCATTGAAGCAGCACACCATCTAGTCTGCCCACAAGTAAAATCTTTTTTTACCTCTCTAGATTTAAAAAGAAGCTGTAAACATGTGCTTTAGGCTAAACTACCATGTGGGGTGTTAATGTGTTCTGTTTAATCTATTTGTATGCCAGGTGACTTGATGGAATTGGTTTAAGACAAATGTATTGCTTCAATTCAGAATATAAGAGATGAAAGTTAGCAGGATTTAAAACTGGTGCTAGATCTTCCCACCCCCGAACACCCATCCCATCTGTTTTGATTTATACCGATATATTTCACTGTTAAACCACTCACTTTTGTACTTCTGAACATGGAGCCAAACTCAAAGGGAATATTATAGTGTTGAAAAAAGGTGTCCAATAGAGGGAGATGAAGTATTAAATGGTCCTATAAAATGTTCCTAAGAGTTAGCATGGGTGTAATGGGTGGAAACAGATAGGGGAGGAAGGGGGTTATGTTAGGGCTGTGTGGTACAGAGATATGACAATTCTGTGTTTGTGTAAGATGAGGGAGCAGTGTCTGATAGCTAGTGTGAAATCAATCTGCCCTAGGCTGGTGTCACTCCGATCAGGTTTATGTCTATCAATATTTTCAGGAAAACTGCAAAGCTACAGCATAACCCACCCACTGCTTGTCAGACACAAGAGAGATTGATATTCCCCCAGGCACAGAGGGAAAAGGAACAGAGCAGATGAACTACCTCAAAACAGTGGCATTGTAAAACCCTAATCTTCCAGAAGTCAAGACCAGGGCCAGTTTTAGGGAAAATGGCGCCAAGTGAATTTGTATTTTGATGCCCTTTCTTTGAGTTTGAGAGCAGCAGCACGGGGTGCAGGGCATGAGGACAACCTCCTGGCCCCGGACCCCAGTTGGGCCGCACAGGAACCATATACCCCCGACCACCTAGCACAGGGGTAAGCAACCTCTGGCATGCGGCTCGCCAGGGTAAGCACCCTTGGGGGCCAGGCCAGTTTGTTTACCTGCCACGTCAGCAGGTTTGGCGGACCGTGGCTCCCACTGGCCGCGGTTTGCCAACCCAGGCCAATGGGGGTGGTGGGAAGCCGCAGCCAGCATATCCCTCGGCCCATGGCACTTCCTGCCGCCCCCATTGGCCTGGAACAAAGAGCCATGGCCAGTGGGAGCCGTGATTGGCCAAACCTGCCGACGCGGCAGGTAAACAAACTGGCCTGGCCTGCCAGGGTGCTTACCCTGGCGAGCCGCGTGCCAGAGGTTGCTGACCCCTGACCTAGCAGGAGGAGGAGAATAGGTGTGTGAGGTGAACCAGGGGCTGGCCCATTGGGTTTGTAGGGCTGAGCACTGCAGCCTGTGCCTCCCTACCAGGCTGGCAGCTCCGGGCAGCATCACCCACCCCTCACCCGTTGGCCAGGCGCTCCAGTCCCAGACTTGCCTGCACTCACCCCCACTCCAGCAGCCCAGGCCCGCCAGCTTCCAGCACTTGGATGGCACCCCCAATGACCATGCTGCCCTGGGCAGTCGCCCATGTTGCCCACCTGTAAGGCTAGGCCTGGTCACGACTTCATAAGGCAAAGCCTGAAGCCAGGCCCAAACCTACCAGCCCCTGGACAGAAAATTTAGCAGACAACTAAAGTCAACAAAGTCAATTTAAAGTCAACTAAAGTCAACAAAGTCACTTTAAACATAATTCAGTCAGTTCACTGCTGCAGAAACCTATAGACTGCATCACCAAAACCACAAAGCTAACCACAATGTTTCACTTGTTACATGCAGAATGAGATGACCTTGGGTGGACAATATCAAGGCTGGACACAAGCAAGAGAAAATATCAAGGCTGGACATGACAAAACACAAGTCACTGAACTGTATTGAAAATCACTGATGAGTACATGGATACTCTGGGGGAAAAGAAAACATACCTTATACAATGGCTCCCAGTTTGTAGGTTGGGGTTGGAGATTTAAAATATTTGGTTTTATCAACTGGTTACAGCACATGTGCTTTTAATTCTTTCTATGTTAAAATTTCATGAGCACTTTAATGTGAGCTTACTGCAAATTCACGATAGCCACACTGATCCAATCGACCATGATGATTCTAAAAGCTTTTTTAACAAACTATATAGACTATAAACCAGCCTTGACAAAGGAGTCTTTGGAGACTCTGAAGTACAGTAATGTGCATTTTTAAAGGGTTTGTTGTTCATTCTTTATGACAGCCTGTGAAATTGCATCAGGTTTTTTTGTTTTTTTTTTAAACTCCTGAGTTACCAGAGCTGTGTGAAATGGGGCAAGTTTAGATTTTCAGGGTGAGTTGATGAACTTTCATTGTTGTTTTGGTTTGTGGGTGCTTCATACCACTTGTGTTTCAGTTTCAAATTCGAACTGTGCGCTTTATGATGTACATTGACAAGCTACAGAATAACAAAGAATACCCAATTGTCAGAGCTGAGCAAAAACTTCACAACGAATAATCTGATGTCTTTTGCCTCTCTTTCTGTTAACAAATTGTCTCTATGCAGCTTATGATTTTCTTTAATGTATTCATGGTGCATAATTTTACTGATTATAATTCTTGGTCTGTAGATTATTCTTTAGCAGATCCTTTCAAGAATTCAAAATGTAAACTGTGCTAATTAGTTCATGTGACATTGTTTCTATTCCCTGATTGGATAAATGTAATTTCATATTCAAGTCTTGGTGCAAATAACCATGTTTAAGAAATCAAAATTTGCTTTCTTGAAAGTTCACCTAAAATTTGCTGGTTTTTCCCAAGCCAGTATTTGTAGAAAGCAAACAAAAAGAGCAACTTGATGATTTTTTATTTGAATAATTATTCAGAGACTCTTTTGGGGAAGTCTTCTTCCAGCTCTACTAATTAGATCTAAATGAAATAGCCATGCCATATTACAGAATACGTAATGCATGTTTCACAAATTCCATAATTAGATATTTAAAGAATAGTCTGAGAGAAACTTCAAAGCAGCTGCAGAAAACTGTCAAGAAAAATATGTTTGTAAAACATGCTAAATACTTAATTCACAGTACGGCAATGAAGAGGCCAGCACACTCATCAAAACAGCCTGAAGCTGCACCTTTATCCAGGCACATGTGCACCTTGGGTCATCTTGCCCAGGCCAACCCAACTACGTTATCTGAGATATGAATCTAATCAAGGACTGAATAGGGGAAGAATCCAGGTGTACTTTAGGTTGATCAAGACTTACCATTTGGCTGTGCCTCTAACAGAAACCTCCCAAATGTAAATGAAATTTTGGATGTCACTGGCAACTTTTTCTCTGCTGCTTAACATTTTCCATTCTCAAAGATCACCTCAGCAGCTGGTCTCTGGAGTTGCTAGAGTGCTTATGGGTCATAGAAGTAATTCATATAAATATATAAAACTCAAAGCTTCATATAGGCCAGCTGTACAGCAATTCCAGACATATTAAGCAGTGAATAGCTGCAACCTGACTTATACATGCCGAACATAATGCATGCAATACCCAAAAGGTTAAATGTCTACATCTTCAAACTGCACGTAATGCAAAGCACACAGCTGGCAATATACACGAATGCTAAATAGTAGTCTCTCGTGTGAAAAAGAGAATTTTGTGTATTGCATTTAATAAAATGAACTGTGTGTGGGTGACATTCTGTATCCCTGTTTGCCCTTTTTACAAGGCTATGATACATTTTGTACAAAGTGATGCCTTGTGAGGTATCATTTTAAAACTCAATATCTGTTGATCATTACTGCCTTGTAAAATATGTGTGGAAACATTGTTAAAGTTCTAAGATTCTACTCTCTGACATTACTGAGATGTGGCTCCAAGTTTAGCAGTTCCTCGGACACAAAAGGCTAATTGACACCTGAGCCAGGTGTCAACATAATCAAATGGATTATCACATGATTAAGTGGCCATTCTTCGGCAGCAAGAAGTATGTGAGCAAAAAATCTACATTTTGGTAAAAGAATAGCAGAAAGTTCCTGTGTGAACAGACTTTCTGTCTCCTTTGCCAGCTCTGTCCACATATCTATTCAAGTGACACCATCATAGGACCTAATCACATCAGCCACGCCATCAGGGGCTCGTTCACCTGCACATCTACCAACGTGATATATGCCATCATGTGCCAGCAATGCCCCTCTGCCATGTACATTGGCCAAACTGGACAGTCTCTACACAAAAGAATAAATGGACACAAATCTGACATAAGGAATCATAACATTCAAAAACCAGTGGGAGAACACTTCAACCTCTCTAACCACTCAGTGACAGACTTGAAGGTGGCAATTTTTCAACAAAAAAACTTCAAAAACAGACTCCAAAGAAAGAGACTGCTGAACTCAAATTAATATGCAAATTAGATACAATTAACTTAAGTTTAAACAGAGATTGGGAATGGTTGGGTCATTACACTAATTGAATCTATTTCCCCATATTAAATTCTCCTCACACCTTCTATGGGTCATCTCGATTATCACTTCAAAGGTTTTTGTTTTTTTCTCCTGCTGACGATAGCTCATCTCAATTGATTGGACTCTTACAGTTGGTATGCATACTTCCACATTTTCATGTTCTCTGTATGTATAAATATCTTCTGTCTGTGTGTTCCATTCTATGCATCTGAAGAATTGCGCTGTAGCCCACGAAAGCTTATGCTGAAATAAATTTGTTAGTCTCTAAGGTGCCACAAGTACTCCTGTTCTTTTCTCTGTCTCCTGAATCTCAGCTGGAGATGATTTTCAAACAGGAAAATAATGATAAGAAATGAGAACAGAGGACCCAAATTATTTCTTTTCCGTTTCTCTCTGCTCACAGCATCAACAACACTTGAGGGACAAGGAAATTAACACTGAACTGGGGGAGGGGTCTTGACTGAAAGGCATCCAGCCAGCAAGACTGCAAAAGCAAAACGGTAGATGTTAGTTGCGTTGTTACTTTTTATTTCTTTTTAACCAATTCTGCCTTTTATGCCTCATTAGTTGTAGTCACTTTAAAATCTTTCTTTCTGTAGTTAATATACTTGTTTTGTTGTTTTATATAAACCAGTATGTTTGGACTGAAGTGTTTAGGAAACTCTTTTTGAGATACCGGGGTTTGCGCATATAATTTTCTATTAATGAAATGACAGACTTTCTATGAGCTTGTATTGTCCAGAAGGAGAGGCAGTACAAGATGTAAATTTCTGGGGACAGGTCTGGGACTGGGAGTTTGCTGTTTTTTCTCTATAGTATAATTCAGGAATGACTATAGCACTTACCTAACATAACTGGGGATAATTTACATGCTAGAGGCTGTGTGTGAGCATAAGAACGGCCATACTGGGTCAGACCAAAGATACATCTAGCCCAGTAACCTGTTTTCTGACCGCGGCCAATGCCAGGTGCCCCAAAGGAAATGAATGGACTGGGTAATCAGGGCCGGCTCTAGGATTTCTGCCGCCCCAGGCAGAAAAGAAAAGCGCCGCCCCCCCCCAGCGGCGCGGAGTGCAGCCCGAGCCCCCGCAGCCCCCAGCCCCCGCCCCCGAGCGGCGCAGCACCGCCCTAGCCCCCAGCGGCGCGAGCGCGGCGGCCAGCCCCTGCCCCCTCCCGAGCAGCGCGCCTAGCCCCGCCCCAGCGGCGCGGCCTGAGCCCGAGCCCGGCCTGCGGCCCGAGCCCCCACCTTCCGAGCGGCGCGGCCCGGCCCTAGCCCCGCCTCCCTCCCGAGCGGCCCGAGACCCCGTCCTCCCTCCTCCCGAGCGGCCCGAGACCCTCCCCGAGCGGCCCTAAGCCGCGGGCGCCGCCCTAACCCACACCCTCCCGGCGGCGGCGGCCCGGCCCGAGCCCCGAGCGGCCTTAGTCCCCGCCCCTCCCGAGCGGCCCGAGACCCCGTCCCCCCTACCCCCCGAGCGGCCCTAGCCCCTGCCCCCCTCCCGAGCGGCGCGGCCCGGCGGCCCGAGCCCCGTCCCCTCCCGAGCGGCCCGGCCCGAGCCCCCTCCCGCAAAGCGCGGCCGCCCGCCGCCCCTCCCAAGGCGCCGCCCCAAGCACCTGCTTGGTAGGCTGGTGCCTGGAGCCAGCCCTGTGGGTAATCATCAAGTGATCCATCCCCTGTAGCCCAGTCCCAGCTTCTGGCAAACAGAGGCTAGGGACACCATCCCTGCCCATCCTGGCTAATAGCCATTGATGGACATATCCTCCATGAACTTATCTAGTTCTTTTTTTGAACCCTGTTATAGTCGATCAGGAGTGGTTGGTCTTGTGGAAAAGCAGTGTAAGAGGCACCCTAGGTTGGAGAATTGAGTGGACATAGATGTACAACAGTCTATATTGTACTCTGGGTAATGTCAGTGTCGAAACCATTTCTCACTGAATATTAGGTCACATCTTCAGCTGGTATAAAACACTGAAGCCAGTTTATACTAACTGAATCTTTGCCCCATCTAAAATGCATTTAAATGCCAAGGCCAGGTCTACACTGGGAAAGGGTTGCCTGTTTAGCTATCCCAGCAAATCCTTCTAGTGTAGATACATGTTACATGGGAAAAAAAGGTGTTTTTTCCCTGTATCTCTCCAGTGAATAAAATAAGCCATCCTGGCAAAAGCACTTTTTTTTCCTAATATAACTAAGTCTTACACTAGGGGTTTTGAGGTATGAGAATGCTGGGGGAAAAAATCACATTCCATCTGACATTGCTATATGGGGGAAAAATTCTAATGTAGTTTTGGCCTATGACAGATTTGTCTGAGGTATATAACTTCTTATCCATCTCTTAGATCCTATCCTCTATTTTTGCTAATAGTACCCAAGGCTGATTTTCTCAAAGGTCAATAGAGAAGATTTTTCCCCTGAGTCATTATTATTCATTTTAATTTAAAAATCTAGTTCTTTGCAAGAATCTCTAAGGGTGTTTGAAATGTACTAGCAGCATTACAAATACATACAACCTGTTCATCGATGGAATTGGGAAAGGCAACTCAAAGACAAGTGGAAAGGTGAACAGCTGAAATATCTGCCAGAGTCTTGTTTGTTTAGATTAGCAACTGATTACCACTTGCCCAGAAATACTGTTGCAATCAACAGTATTTATCAATGGCTTTTCCTACTGAGCTATCAATCAAATTAATCATCTGTTTTCATTTTAATACCTAGTTCTAATTTCCTATACCTTATGCACTTACTCCGATTCATCAATGCATTTCAGCACATGCATAAGTCCCATTGAAGTTAATGGGATGGGAGCGTATGATTTAAATTAAGCACATGCTTGATGTTCAGCATTTCCTTAAGTGCTTTGCTGAACTGAGGCCCTACTAAGATTAGAATTGGCCTTAAGATCTGAAAAATATAAAAGTTCTGAAAATTCACTTCTCAAAGAGACAGTGTATTGAAGCTCAGTACTATTCTGCATATTTCAGTACATGAATAACCACTTTTATTTTCCAAACTCTAATATTTTAATCAGAAAACAAGCTTTTGAGCTACACAGAACTCCTCCTCCTCAGATTGAAGGAAGCTTGTCTATCTCACCAACAGAAGTTGGGCCAATAAAAGATATTACCTCACCCACCTTGTCTCTCTAACATGCTGGGATCAACACACCTACAACAACAGTGCATCCGTGTAGATTTGATGACATTTGATATATTTCTAGGGATATCCCACACTTTCTGGAAGATTTCATGGTGCTCCTAATTGCACAACACTTGGTATTCTATCAGGCCTATTTATACATAACCTCTACCTACTATAATCAAAATACTAGTGCGGTAGATCGTAGTGTCTTTGAGAATAGTTAATATTGCTAGTGTACATTTTCAGAATGCAAGGTATAACAAAGGAGCTCTGTGGAATGCTTCAGAGGTGGGTAAAATAGAAAAAAGTGGTGCAACACAGAAAGGAAACAAGGTTAACTGAGATTTTATCAACTTGCGGCCTGATCCTTCACTTTACTCAGACAAATCTTCTATGTGACCGCATGATCAGATTCTATTAGAACAGGGGGAATAATTAGCTGCATTTGTCTCTGTTCAAAACCAATTTGTGATTTTTCTCAAATTTAGTTGTTTGAAAATTTCCTGGCTGAATAATTTATTGGTCTGTAGTTTGTTCTCAAGCAGTTCACTGTGAGTATTCAATATTCAAAATTCAAGCTATTGTCATTGGACTCAAGTCACATGCTATATTTCTCTACCCCGACTGATGAGCAAAACACTTGGGTCAGGTTTTTGCTGACAGTTGGTTGCAGATTCATGTTTTGTTAATATTCCAATATAGTCACTTAAAAATTTCAGCATTAGTGAACAGCCAGTTTAAGTGATACATAGGGACTTATGCAAAGTGGATTTCACTCCAGTCTTTACTAACGGGGAAAGGTTTTATTTTATACATGTACACACATGAATTATATATACATATATAGTGTGTGTATGTGCATGAAAGCACATATTTGCATTTGATTTTCTCAAGTTCTTTCAATCTGAACTGGGAAATGGAAAATGTATTTTAAGAGTCTTTTGATATGTCAAACTTGTCTGAAAGTCCCTAAATTTGTATAGAATTGTTAAGAAATTCTTCTATTGATTCTGTGTTATACTTGGGTCCAAATAATACTTTTACAAAACTTTAAAAACTGGGATAAAACAGTATAAATCATAAAATCTGAATGACTTTTAGAAAACTTAAAAGCCAACCAAAGTGTTTGCATTTAAATTGATTTTTTTCAAGGGATTATTTCCTGAAAAGGGCCTATCTTCATGACCACATTTAGTGACATTGAGCAGGAAGCCATAAAACATGGATAGCCCAGGATGGTATGACATTCATTTACATACAAATGAACTCATTACTATTGAATTTTTATCAGCTGTTGATTCAGAATTAGATTTTTTTTTATGAATCTACTTAAAACAATATTATGGCCATTCCATTATCAATTTCCTTTATTAATTCACCTTACTACTTCTCATCTGAATTTCAGTAACTGTCACTCAATATGTAGCATTTGATCAAACCCATCATACACAGCTTTTAATCTATGCTAAGACAATATTTTCAAGTATTAGCACATTGTGATGCCTACTCATGATAAATTTAAGCTATTATAGTAATTATAATGTATTATATAGTTATATGATATGCTAACACAATATGCCTTCATATTTTAATAGACCCAATATATTACACAACTCCTTGAGGAAATGTGTTTTACTCATTGCTTAAAGCAGTGTCAATTTATGGCCAAGTTGTCCAGAAACTTCCTCCTGTGCAGGTTCACTTCAAAATTGAACTATATGAATGAGGAAGGATTAACGTGTGTCTGCAAGACCTGCCCCTTAATCAATGTTCTGGGTCCTTTTGATTCTAGCAGCATGAGGGCCTATTCCTCATAGATTACTTATTAATTAATATACCAGATGGGTTTATTCAAGCCCTCATTTGGGGATCTCAGGAGAGCATCAAGAAAGATCTTTGAAAACACAGATTTAAGCAGTTACTAGAAGGCAGGATTTATGGATAGGATCTGGCTGCATTAATGTTACAGGTCACATGCATTTTTCATAGTATTGTAAAAACTGTGGCACAAGCACCTTTGTTGAGGGCAGCTCCAGTAAGTATTATCCATCCAGGAGCTCTTCTATGTGTAAGAAGAATACGCCCACCACAGCCAAAACCTCTGATGAGGTTGCAGCATACTCTTCTCTCTGAAGATGGGGGCAGGGAAGGCTGATCAGTGAGATATGTTGATGAAAGTTTCTCCTGTTAAACAGGAAACAAACTGCAACCAGAGCAGAGACCACCTAAATGCAGCAGCCCACACTCATGGACCGTGTTCAATAAACCTCATCATAATGTTGCAAGCTGTCTCTCCTGAAGCTGGCTTTCCTTCAGCTTCAACTCTGGGGACCTACCTGAACCATCCCAGTTCTCAATCACTGGTGCCAGTCACTTTGAGAAGATGACAAATGATTGCCCTATATTGCATAGCTGAAATGTAATCAACCTCAAATCTTTCATAGCCAGAACAATGTCCTGTTGAAATACTATCCTTACTTCAAGTCAACAAAGTCTTATTGCCAAATCCTGCCAAGACCTGTGATGGCATAATCACCAAGAAAACCTTGCTGCTAGTCTGAAACTGTCCAATCTAGTGCTCACTGCAGACTGCAAAATAATTCCAACTAGCTGAGATGACTGATCACCCCCCAGTCAATGCACCCTGTCTCACCGGGCATGTGGTGTGTGAGCAGGAGCGGTAGCTAGTCTTCATTCCTAGAAGGCTCTTGAGTACTAGAGAGACTTACCGTGCCATTGCCTCCTCCTATCTCAAAATGAACCAGTGATGCTAAAAGCAAAATCTATCCCTTAAAGAAAAAGATACCACCAAAAATTAACAGCTGCATGCTGAGATCTCTGTCAAGAGAACACAGAAAGTAAACATTAATGGAGAATGAGATTTCCCTTGCAATAATCAAAATACATATGCCCAGTAGTAAAAGCAGGACAGTATGGAAAAGGACAAGGTAGTGACAGAATTCAATTAATGATTTCCTCTGATAACAGAGGGTAAATCAGGTACTGTAATCAGGGAAAACTCCCCAGATCAGGGCCATATTTATGGTTGTGCCACAAATCCTGGGGAGAACATTGCACAAGTTAGGCAGCATCTTTGACCCCACTTCATGAGGTAGTAAAAGAACATGAGCAACACATCAATTAATTTCCTACAGTAAATCACACACAGTTTGGTAAAATACCTGCACAGGTTTATGAATGCTCTAGCGTCTGGTGTTTGATGCCTAAATTTCATCAGCTCTTGGGAAATGTCTCACTTTCCATGTAACCTCCATAGGAAAAAGGCAGCTGTTAAATTACAATTACAGAAGAATCAACACTCATTCCATTAAAATTAGCAATATGTGTATCTTTCCTCAATGCTGGGGGGAAAAGCAATGCTGGGGGCAGGGAGGGAGGAGAGATCAACAATTCTCAGAGACTTGTCAAAGAAATCAAGGGTTATCTATATTTCAGTTAGCAGGAGCCATGTTTACAGAACACAGCACATTTCTCTTCAGTACTGACTGATATTGAAGATGGAAGGTAAGCATTACAGCACTTAGATAGTTGTCTGAGGGCACCCTAATGTGGGCATCTATCAGAGTTGCCATTAGGGGGCCTGCATATGGAATTTGTTCAGCTGAGGCCATCTTGATCCTAAAACTAGACTTCCTGATGCACTAATTTTCATATGTCCATGTCTCTCAGCATTTTATTTTGGTAAGAACTTTCATTGTGTACAACCACTACAGAGGGGTTGGCAAACTGAGTTCAGAAAGCATGAGCTCACATAAGTCGGTTAAATGTTGACTGGTCTGATTTCTATATTGCCTCAGCCATAATGACTAGTCGTAATGATTACGTCATTTGGAAAAGTTTGGGCACTTTCCATTGATATAATCACCTGTTCAAGGGCTAGAGAGAAGGTATTTTCTCACAAGCCTGGTAGTGACCAGACGTCGTACATAGCTGATTGCTGTTCTATAGTCCTCTGTACTTGAAAAGTATAGGACATGTGTCCCTACTTATAAAATCACAGCCACCTCAAATGACACTAACTAGCACTGCCAGAAGAGAAATAAGAGAATGACTGCAAATAAAAACTTGATTACTCTCTCATCCCCTAGGCTGTCTACACTACCACCACTGTTTAACTCTGCTCATGAAAATGTCTCCCCTGTTGCCCACACCAGTGTCACCACTGATCCACCACTGGCAGACATACAAACATTTTGCCAAAAAGCCTAACTTGGACAAGAGAAGGTCCCTCAAGATCTATATTCATACACACTGGGGGTGCTGCTTAAGGAGTCACTGCCATTCCCTGTGCTATGTCACTGTGGAACTATAGAGTACTTCAGTCTGCAGGGCTGTCGATATTCCACTGCTGCTAAATATAACAACATACAAAATAATTTTAGTTCACTCAAAGCTTTTTACCTAAACCACAAAATTTCAGAAGGATTTAGCAAAATGGTTCAGATTTTGAATTTTTTTTTTTTAATCATAGCAGGCTTTGATTTGTCTAACGAATGAAAGTGTATAACCCTATCTGGGTATTATTGAAGCTATATAACACATGCATATGAATTATTAGTAATTTCTAATGTGGGACATTTTAGTTTAAACATTGTAGCATATTACTGTTACTATTATCGTTTGTGCAATTGCAGCCTGTGTACTGTGTTCATGAATTTCCTTCCTGCAGAGTTTTTGGAGGAAAGAAGCATTAACAAACAAAGCTGTGCTAATTAGCTCGGAGCCCAACTGTCTGATGGGGGCCATCAGTAATGAAAATGAGAAGCAATCAATGAGGGACTTCTGTCTCAACAAAACACTGAAAGAAATTGGCGAGAAGAATGTAGCAAACATTCAGATCTGAATTTTTTTTGTAAATTATAAACAAATCTGCTCCATATGCTTATCATCTAAGCTAAAGATGTTTTCATATATAAAGATGTTTAATCTTTTTCATAATTCATAATCTTTAGATTTTGAATCCATCTCTTTTTTGATACACTGCAGGATACATAACTACCTAATTTTAATTTTTACATTATTAGTAGCCAAGCTGGAAGCCATTCAGGGCAGCATCAGTTTAGAAAGAAACTAATTTGTAAGTCCATCCTAAACTATGCTGTATTTAAAACATGGTTTGTACAAACCTTAAATATTTGGCATTCAACAGATTTTCTTAAATGCATCAAAATAATATGTATAGTTATTAATAGTGATAATGGGTTTGTACATTATTATATTCCAGGGTAGGTATGAGATGATTTACCGCTGCAACTTATTGCACACAGACACATTACAAGTTTTCATCCTGATATTAAATTGACATAGTGATGAATCTTCACACCAGCATAATTTGTGGCTGATATAGGAGGAGATGTAGCAAATTGCATATATCAAAATTCCAACTGACTGAATAATTTGAATGAATAAGTAATCGAACCACCTGTTCCATTTCAAGTGTCAATCAATTAAATGATTAAAAACCTTGAGAAGGCCAAGAATTAAAGCACATAAAGGTGATGCATCAGGTCAAATAGACCTAATGTAAATGCAGTCAGTCATGCCACTCTTATAACTCATATGCCAAGTTTGTTTCTAACATGCTGCATGTATTTGCATAGAATGCTAGAATGGCACATAATTTTAAAATTTACATTTTTCTCTGATTTGTAACACTCTCCCTGGTAAATTATTTCTGTATAATTCACAAATAGGTCAAACCTGATGTCACATGCTATATTTAGTGCTCACTTTAATTAATTTGTGTTCATTTACTTTATGACCAAACTATTGTTCATTCTTAACTCCATAGTAGAGGAATTTTTGTACAAAATTCAGTAACTCAGATTAAGATTTACATTGCCAGTGTGTGTTAGTTACAAACATTAAACTGTATTCCATGTTTTGGGCATACCTCCACAAGGATGAAAAATTCAAATGCTACTCTAAACCTAGTCTGAACAAATTGAATAGATATTTTGTGAAAAGAGAGATTCCATTATATATTGTGAGAAGAGGCTTTGCATTAACTTTTCCCTTATATCTTAATCTCTGCACTTGTCTGGACCACTTTTCTTGACAAATTTTGGATCCTAGAAATAGTAAAACCAGGAAATCTCACTGGAATCCTGTGAGATTTCCAGAGTAACTTTATGATTAAACAAAGATGGATAGTGCAAAAGAGATTCACAGACAAGCATCAGTATTTTGAGTGTTTATCCAAACTTAGCCAAGTCTTTAAACCTTCCAAGGTTTGCCCATGACTAATCAATGCCCTGATAGATTCCTAATAATTTCTTGAAAGTCATCAAGGTCTGTTGTATAAATCTGTTTTTCGTGGAATTGCAAAATCCATATTATCGGCACGATAGAACATAAAACCTCTGAAATATAAATGACAGGTCACAAGCATTAGAGAAAAGTATTTAATACAGTCTATATATTCATTTAAGGCAGCTGTCTTAATAATAGAGAGATGCTACCTCTATTGTAAGCATGGTGGCTTTTTTTTCCCCTGAAACAAGGATAAGCTGGAAGTAAGAAAATTCAAAGCAAATTGTACTATCATAAGTATCTTATTTTGCCTCCTAGTTTAGGCTCCACATGGATTTTACAATTGGCTGGCTTATGTCATCTTTTATTTCACAGTCATTGTGTTAGTTGTCTTTCTTCTATAGTGCACAACGGTCATCTAGCCAAACATCCTTTTCATATTACTAACAAACAGCAGTCACCATGCCTATCTATCGTTCAGGGGCACCACACAATGATGTTTGTATAAACAAGTTCAAATGTATATCATCTATTTCCTGAGCATCCAGTGGGTCATTAAATTGTCCTTGTTAGATGGAAATTGTAGAAACCAAAGTAAAAGAATATGAGTAAAATTTGAATTAGGTGTCACTTGTGCTTGCATTATTTATCTCATATAATCATATAATATTAAATAGGACATTTTAGCACCAGTCAAAATTAGATAAAAGTAGCATGTCTGAGCCAAATTGTGAACCCGTGTTACTAACTTCAGTGGAATTACTCGTGAGAGTAACTGGTCATCAGTATGAGTAAGAGCTTCACAATCTGGCCATCTGTAATTAAGATAAGAATAAGGAGAGTCCATGCCAGAGCCAGGGTTTGAACTAATGAGTTCCTGGCTACTAGTTCCATGTTCAGATCACTAGACCATGCCTCTCCTTTTATGCCAGGCATTTTCAAAGATTGGCCAAATACCTTTACGATTTGGAGCCTGCTGTTCTTCAGCCACTCCAGCCTTCATTATCAGAGAGAGAAATCACTAGAATGAAACCCTCAGTGCCAGGAATGAGGAGGGACAGCTATATAAAAATGTGCCTGTTGACAACAATGGGTTCAGCTGGAAAGCAGAGGCATCCTCTTTAATTTTTATATTGCTTGAATTGAATGATAATTGGGAATTGTTTAACAATGTTTTATTAGAGGCTCAAAAAGCTGCAATCCCACAATCGAGGAAGAAGCCTGTATTGGTTAAAAAACTGATCTGATTTAGAGGGGAAGTGAAGGCAGATATTATATATATATATATATATATATATACACACACCTCTACCCTGATATAACGCTATCCTCAGGAGCCAAATTTTTTTTACCGTATTATAGGTGAAACTGCGTTATATTGAACTTGCTTTGATCTGCCGGAGAGCACAGCACAGCCCCCGCCCCCCCGAGCGCTGCTTTACCGCGTTATATCCGAATTTGTGTTATATTGGGGTAGAGGTGTGTAAACACCTCTAAACAAATGGAAGAAAGGGGAAGTTGATAGTAATGAATATAATCAGAAGCTAGGAGTTGTAGAAATTGATAAGGGAAGTGAAGAGACACAAGCAGAAACCTATGTACAGCAGAGTTAAGGACAAGAAGAAGTTTTTAAAGTGTAACAACATCAAGAATCCTAGCAATGGTACTGGTCCATTACTAGACAGAAATGGTAGAATTATCAATAATAATGCACAAAGGGAGGAAGTGTTCAATCAATATTTCTGTTCTGTATTGGTAGGGAAAATAGGTGATGTACTCATATCATACAATACTACTACTTACACTCAATTAGTATCTCAGAAGGATGTTAAACAGAAGTTACTAAGGTTAGACATTTTTAAAACAGCAGATCTAGATAACTTACACCCAAGAATATTAAAAGAGCTGGCTGAGGAGCTCCCTGGAACAATAATATAGATTTTCAGTAACTCCTGGAACACTGGGGAAGTCCCAGATGACTGGAGGAGGAAAGCTACTGGGCCAATATTTTAAAAGGTAAACAGGATGATCCACATAACTGTCAGTCTGACACTGATCGTGGGTAAGATAATGGAGAGACTGATATGGGACTCAATCAAGAATTAACAAAGGATAATAAAATGTAGGGGCCATCAAGATAAATTTATGGAAAATAGATCCTGTCAAACTAACAATATATTTTTTATGAGATTACAAATTACTTCTTTTCTACTAAGTCTGTTATTCAAATTGAGCCTGATTCTGTACCACTGATATCAATGTAAGTTTTGCCAGTGACTTTAATGCAGCTGGATCATTTCCATTATTTTCTTTTGTTTTTTTGCATGTGTACAGTAACTTCAATATGATGCATATGTCCCATACTGTTGAGTGGGCATGTGCCACATTACCCCAGGAAATGCGGATATCTAAAGACAGGCCAGTAACAGTCTAGCTAGTGTTTGTGTCAGAGTGCTAGACAATACTGAAGCCTTCACATTCCCTCTATACTCCTCCAAGAATTTTGTATTAGAAAAGTTAATATGGATTAACTCTCTTAATAAAGCAACAAATAGTCCTGTGGCACCTTATAGACTAACAGATGTATTGGAGCATAAGCTCCAATGGCCCAGACTCTATACACTACTGATGCTGGCATTCATGACATTAGCATCCTGGACACAATCGTAACAGTAACAAAACACAGATTAGGTGAGTGAGGCAATATTTTTTTTTATTGGACCCACTTCCGCTGGTGAAAGAGACAAGCTTTCTAGTTACCCATAACTCTTCTTCTTGAATAAAATAAAAGGATATGACCTTACCCATCTGTGTCTCTAATATCCTGGGACCAACACGGCTACAACAACACTACAAAACACTGACTGACATATGTTAGCATAAACCACCTCTATGAGCCTGATAAAACACGGACAAACTGGTAAGTGCTTCTGTTAAGGAAAATTGACCCTCTCCTATTAACTAGCTTCCTTCCGTGTGTCACCAAAAGACAACATAGGAGAACTAGTTGACATAATTTATTCAGACTCTGACAAAATGCCTCACACTAAGCTATTAAGGAAACTGACTATCTGTGCGCGGAGAGGCCATACACAGTCATGCATTGAAATGGTGAAGAGACAGAAAACAAAAAGCAGGAATAAATGGTTAATTTTGTAGACAGGAAACTCTTCAGGGCAGGAATGTGTCTTCGAACAGCACCTAGCACAATCTTAACTAGAGCTTTGGGGCACTACTGAAATATTAATATTAAATGTTTAATAATAATAATAATGATAACTCGTAACATGGCAAACATTTAATAGTTTGAGAGCACCGCTGCTATTTACTTAAAGGAAGTAAAAAAATATATATGCATAAGCTACCCACTAAATGATGGGATTAGGAAGGAGCTTCCTTTATAAGCAGGTTATTCTATAATTGCCCACTGCAGTGTTTCTTGCACTTGCCTCTGAACATCTTTATCCTGGTC
The DNA here is from genome assembly GCF_016161935.1 of Mauremys reevesii. Taxonomy (NCBI): domain Eukaryota; kingdom Metazoa; phylum Chordata; order Testudines; family Geoemydidae; genus Mauremys; species Mauremys reevesii. Next base: position 87,945,528 of record NC_052631.1, on the reverse strand, counting down.
AGCATCAGAGACAAACTACTGGATTAAATGGACCACTGGTTTGAGTCAATACAATAATTAATATGGCCCTAAAGTTGGGTTTCCTAGATTGGGGCATTGGAAGCTTTTGTTGATTTCCCACTGAGTCAGAACAACTTTGATTTAAAAAATTAATCTTGTCACAGTAAATGAAAAAATAACTTTAGTTTTTCATGACAAAATGAAATTGCTCACATTGGTATCAGTGGGACAGTTTTCATTTCTCTTTCAAATGGAAAATTTACAGGCTTTATTTTGATTTATCATTGGAAAGACTCGTGCAATTGCAAGAGAGACACATGGGAAATAATGATGGAAACCATTTGCTGATAGTAACATTTTTACTAATTACTTCAATCCACAGGAAGCAGCAAAACATCCAAAAGCACTTGCTGGCTTTAATCCATTTCTTAGACAAACTTTTTGATAATTAGTGATGATGTAAGTGGTAATGACAAACAGAACTCCTTCTACATTGTCAGAGAATAAGCCAATCATATTCTGGTTATAGTATGTAAGTAGCTGCTTCTCCTTCCCTTTGTTCCCCCTGGGAACAGCAGCTTCCACTGAGTGAGTAGGAGTGACAAATTGTGCAGATTTGTGTACTGAATCACAGTGGCTGGAAGGGACTCATTTGTTTATTTGATACATGGAAACATCAAAATAATTTGTGATGCTCTTAATTTAGTTTCAAGTTGCTCAAAATAAAAATAAGCTCAGTCCATTTTCCTTCTTCACATTTGATGAACAATATCTTTTATACAACTGAAGCCATTTTTCATATAAACCCCCCACTCCAGTACATACATTAATATATGGTATATTTTTATTTAACATGCATAAACTGTACCCACAGGTAAAACAAGCCATTATTTCAATCACTTCCTCCTAGCTCATAACATTTGACAATTCAGGGACATTTTTGTGGACTCAAATCTAATTTCATCTGTGCATTTTCAATACTAATCCTAGTGGCCCAGATCAGCATCCTTGATTTTTACCAGATGGATATACCTATGCTAGTGTTGTCTCCTTGACAGAGTGGAGTTCTCTCCACAGGGGTGAAGAACCATGCTGGGCAAACTATACAGACTAAGGGGAAGAGGGGCCAGGCTAGGTCCTGGTGGGGAGGCAAAATGATCCCCTCTGGCCTTGTGAAAATTTACTAGAAAGAAGTAATACACTTCCAGTCTGTATTTACCTTGTCCATGGAGATGACCACCTTCATGGGAACCTTGGGAGCCACTGTGTGAGTTTCCTCTGGAGTTCCCAGAGTTCATAGCTAGATCTGGGCACTGGGCCACTGCATGGATGCTCTCACTCCCCACTTTCAGGGGATCAACAAAATTTAGAGTCTGTTTTTCCTGGACTGGGGGAGGAGCAAAGTAGGTGTGTGTGCAAACCCATCCCCCACCACCTCCAAAGGGGCAATGGGAATAATCTCCAGGAGGGAATCTTTGCAGGAATTTTCTTGTAGGAAGTCCCCTGGGGAAGGTTTTGATGAGCAAGGGGACAGTCTGGCTCAGTGTTACCAACATGAGTACAGGAAGCATTTACAGACAACTGCTAACCATAGAGCGGAGCTGAAAAGATTTCTTCTCAAGCTATTTGTTCTTGCACCTGGGTTTACTTTGAATTCATGGAACTGCATGCTTCCTGAAGAGACAGCTCCTTTGTTCGCCACCGCGAACACAATTGACCTAGACGATCTGTCTTAGTGTTTTGTGATTATTTGAATACCCAAATTGTGTAAGGATTCAATATACATGGGGCCAGGTTCTCAACTGATATAGCTCCATTTAAGTCTGAGGAGCTATGCTTGATTTACACCAGCTGAAGATTCTGGCCCGAAATCAGGAGAGTCTCATAAAAACATGATCATGTCAGCAACGTTTCAAAAGGCCACAGATTCTGTAACGTATTGCATAATATTCAGAGGAAAATTTTAAATTTCCCAGGATGGTCTACTGTCTTGCACTGCATCGATCTCATTGTATAAATTCACTTTGGATTAGACGACAAATACATAACACAACATGACTGATGCAAGTGAACATGATGAATTACAACATTTCACAGTAGCCTAGGGAAATGTGATCAGACATGGTTAGAGAAATGTCAGTTTTAAGAAAAAAAATACTCCCTCCGCCTCCAAAACTTCTCTTGGAATACCCATGAGGTTTTTGTATGGAGCACATCAAACACTTCCCCAAAAGCCTTCCACGTTGTCTATGTGGAAATGACAACAATAGTTAGGGTGTGAATAGGAGTTACTATTTTTATCAATTTTCAGACCACTCTTGTCTTGCTAGATAATGATTCACTTGATTTTAGGTTTTGTACAGTCATAGAGTCAGATCCTGATATTTTTTCTAAAACCACCAGTAGTCCTATTAAAATCAATGGGACTAGTGGCAGAGCAAGGTTCTACTCAACGTAAGTGAGGGTAACAATCTGGCGCATTAGCAATGGAAAGACCATTAACTCATGCAATCAGTCCATTTTCCTTAAGCTGTAGCACTGTTCTATATGTACAATATATTAATGTGTGTGCAGTGTTTTGAGTGTGGGAGAAAGGGAGAGAGCAAACTATATGCCAAGTATCTGTGAGGACTGATTTGTTACCAGTATAGGAGTCACTGTACTAGTTAGAACTAAGGGAATCATTTATCACTAATAATTCAACAAATGTTGCTTCTTTTTCTGTTCTTGGAATGTCCATAAACATATAATGATTCTTTCAAACTTACTTGTTATTCAATTCATTCGTCATGATTTTCCTTCACTCTGGGCCAGAATTTGTTAACCTCACTCAGCAAGTCAATGGGGCTACTTGCAGTGAGAAGTGTCACTCAGTATTGGTTAAGGGTGGCAAATTCTGACTTGTGGTGTGTAATATTAAAATGCACTCTCAGAGTCAGGAGGTATTGATTTGATTCAGTTAAGCAATGACAGGCAAGAAGAACCATGACTTGGTGACTATTTTGAATGGGCTCAGTCCAGCTGCCATTTCCGTGATAACAAGAGACTTTCCCGGCTCCAAACAGCTTCCCATGTAAAGACAGACAACAGGCGGGAGGGGGAAGCAGTAGCATGGAGAGGTAAAGTGTCTTGCCCATGGTCACCAACTAGTAGTCTGGTGGTCAAACCACTAGACCACGCTGCCTTCAAACATACTTTTTATGTGTTTCTATTGGAGTAAGATTGTTTAGGACTGCACTACTGATGTCTAATTTAGGACCCAATCCTTTGAAGGATTCTGAGTGCCTGGACCTATACTCCCGTGCTAAGTTCCATTGAAGTAAGCTGCTTTAGGCTGAGATCCAAAGTCCTTTGAAGTCAGTGGAAACCCTCCTACCGACTTTAATGGTCTTTGGATCTCTGCTTTGCTTGTAGACATCTTAGGGGAGAGATCACATCTTTTGCCATGTTTTATAATGTTCTAAGCACACAGTTAGTAATTTATAAACATCAAATATTATTACTGCTGCTGCTACTAATGGGCCCTTTCTTTCTTTCTCTCCGATTTTCCAACCTCCCTATTATTCATAAAAGGCCTCAGTAATATATTGCTACAGAAATAATTATGGCTGGTACTGTGATAGGCAATTATTCATCAAAAAGGGCTTGAGCCAACAAACAATACTCTAACCTCCATGGACACCCGCCATGGAGGGACCCGGGTGTTCTTCCCAGACATCATTCAAGTAAAAGGTAGGCAAGAAGGCAAAACTTTCATGATAAAAACATTACTTAGAAGTAAGTTGCCAAGTTGCTAAGAGGAAGGAAAGCACAGACAAGGACTCTCCCCTACCATCCAGCTTCAGTAGTATAATTCTCGTGACAGGCATGCTCTTCACTCCAGCCTGCAGAAGTAACTACTATCCTATTAAGTCAAAAGCAGAGAAACTGATCAAACATTAGACTAAATGTTTATAAACCTGAAAGATACTTGGAACTGAGACTTTCCATCTCTAACCACCTTGGTGAGCTGTGGATGGACGCTTCTTGCTACACTCACTATCATATTTAAGAAAGCCTGTTCCCCATTATGGAATCTTATGAAGACTGCATCTCACCACCCCAAATGCCACTTGTTTTTCAGAGGCTGGGATTAGGGTTCAGCCCAACTAGTTGCTTTCTTCCTTTTTATGGCTCACCCCAGGAAGGGTGCTCTAAATCAAGGTGAGAGCTCAGCAATTTGGGCCATAGCAACACTTTAAACATTATTCTGTGAATAACCAATGTTCAGACATTCAGGGAAGTACCTGTTCCTGTATTAGGATACTGGGTGACTCTGAACATGCTTTGTTAATCCACCAACATTCTTCACACAACCCTAATTGGTGGATGTAGTGCTTCAATAGACAACAAGGGTTTATTTTGCCTTGAGTGGCCCATAAAACAAGAAGGAATTAAGGGAGTGTGAAAGGGAAAGATAGTTTTTTACAAATGTTATCTAATATCACAGTTAAGAAGAAAAATAGCCTAGAAACGATAAAAGACGAATGAACTAATTAAAACATTATAAATTGCTTTCAAGCACAGAATAGTAACAAACATTTCTCCTCAAATTGGATAACTGTCTTATTAAGATAGATTACTTTTTATTTTCTATAAAGTACAGCATTTAGGATTTATTAAAGAACACGCAGACCTGAAATACTAGTTACCATGTTTTTCATATATTTTCAAATGAACTATAAATGTTTGTTATTGCTCAGTGCTTGAACTCACATAAGTTTAGATATAAACAGTGATTGTTTATATATAAACAGTGATCAACAAATTTTAACTTACTGGGGACTATAAAATGTTGGAAATGCTCCCAGATCCACCACAGAAAAGAATCAGGTTTAGATAGACTGAGCTAGTATTTTCAGCACTTGATTTTCCAGCCATAATCAATCAGTCCTACATTGTATTAGACTTTTTTAGAATCAGTAACTGATATTTCAATTGGATGTTTCAGGGGTCATTTATGAAAGCATACATAATTAATAATAGGAAAAAAAGAACAGGAAATGCACCTGAACTTTATTTAAAAAATGATAAAGTTGAAAACATTTACCTTCTCTGTCCTTCCATGCAAATCCCCCAATTATTTTTTAAATGAATTCAGAAGGAATTCTGAAATGGTGGAGGAAGTCATGAAGTCAAATCTTCCCTTTCTACGTGCCATTTTTCTATCTCACCATGTCTCCTATTTAGCAAGTACTGAGCTACCTTTCTCTCTCTGGTTGCCTGGTGTAACTTGACTGACTTAAAGCAGCAGAAAATTTTGCCCATAAAATTCAAACTTATCTTCTCTATATGAAAGGACTTTGCTACTTCAGTGTCATTTCTACTTTCACAATTCTGTTCTTTCCTGTTTAAGTTCTTTACCATTATGGTGTGTGTGTTAATTTGATGAAATTGATTTTCTTCCCTTTTTGAGCAAATCACATGCTAATAAGAGTCAAATCACTATCAGCACATGACACTGAAATCTTCAGTATAGTCGCTCACAGCTCTGAGCTCCTGTACATCTAAATTTGAGGATCTGAGCACTTCCAACTTCAGTTTTCAGTTAGTCAGTGGAAGGCATTTAGCACTCACAGGATGAGGCCTTCAGGACATCATTTGGCCTTGTATTTGTGTATCTCAGACCAGTGCATTTAAGTTTTGCTCAATTGCAAAATGTTCATAATTTGTTCATTCTTCTGTTTGGGATAGAAATATGTGTCCTCTACAAGCACTTACGTCAGAGCTCTAGCTTACTCTAGATTCCACTGTGACTATACAGAATATTATGTGATTCAAAAGACTAGAAAACACTAGTGCCATAAGAATCATTTTAAAGAATAATTTCTTAAATAAATTTAACTATTTCTTCTGTTTACAAATTGTCCATAAAACAAACCACAATCTTCTCAAATTCATGTTATTTGAAATTATTCACAGAATAATTTCTGCATGCTTCTTCATCTGTAGCTAATTGAAAAGTAGATAGCTCTGTGTGTTCAATATTCAAAAGCTGACCTATTAATTCACAAATCACATGGTATGTTTCTGTTCCCTGATCGGACAAATGTAACTCTTAGAATCAGTTTTCCACTGAAGTACTCTCATTTTCAATTCAGAAGTTCATTTCCCTCTTCTGTAACATTCAGTTGTAATTTGCTGTCCTGGTGAATATTACTTCAACTAAAATGAACACTCTAGGTACTGTATCTATTTGAATTATTTAAATATCTCTAAGCAAATTTGTATTGATTTTTTTTTGTACATCAGCAATATCATCTAACTGAAATTTATTTTATATAATGCAAATGTTGCTATGCTCCAACTTGGTTGTTGAAAGCAGCGATCACTGCTGAATCTTTTGGATGATGCGGGCTTGCTTAGACTAACATGAATATCTAAGCCAAGGTGTAACACAATTTTACGTATATAAAATAAATAGGAACATAATATAAATGGCGGAAATGAATAATATTCTCCTGCACTGTTCTTCTCTGCAACACAAAATGGTGAGTCAACTCTACTTTCAAGACTACTGGTTCAACACATCTAGGATTTGTAAATTACTGGGTTTTTTTCATAGATTCTAGGACTGGAAGGGACCTCGAGAGGTCATCGAGTCCAGTCCCCTGCCCTCATGGCAGGACCAAATGCTGTTTAGACCATCCCTGATAGACATTACTTGGGTTTAACACTCCCAAAGGGAAACAGAAACAAGCATACTAGTCCACTTCACCACTCAGTTCCAAAAAGAGTTATATTTAAAGCGTTACAGCATTTTTAACTTCCTTGTCTAGCTAAAGGCATTTATGCATGTGGAGGTCATCCAAGACAGTTCGCAATATTTACTTTGTGAAACACTGACAGTTATACTTAGTAAAAGTCATCTAAATTACACATTTCATGATGCTCTTACTTAAGGGTTTTTGCACTTGATCTAATAAGCATTGCAGGCTGCTTAGTAAACCAGAAAGAAAAATTGGCAAATTCCATACCTAGGCCAATTTTTGGCTGAATAGAATGGAAATACATGAAAAACTATAATACAGAGTTTTAGAAAAATGGTAAGTCTTAAAACCATACAGTATATACTAGTATCAGTTTGGGACAACAGTACATTCAAAATTATATGCAATTACCACAACTAAAATATTTATAAATGCAGTTAACTTTACTGCAGTAGTCTCTACAGGAAGTAAGGGAAAATTGTAAAGAATATAATGGTAACCACCTTGAGGTTACTCCAAGGGAGTTGTGTGACTTAATAAATAAGTCAGAAGCATCCAATTGGATAGGTGGGGGCGGGGGGTTGAAGCTCAGAAATGTGTGATTAGAGATTCAGATTCATAACAGGGAATGTTTTAATTCCACCCATGACCCAAACTGCAGCACTGAGTTGCAGACCTATTCATGAATCAAACTAAGATTTGGAGAGTTCTAGCTGTGGCTTTTCATCTGCCAGTAGAAATTAATGCAGCTGAGGACAATGAACTATATTGCAACATAAGCAGGTAAAAAGCCTCCACTCGCACTCCATTACTTACCTTTTGCAGTAGACAGATTTACAAATTAATGTAATGTACTTGATGTCCAGTTACTGTGTGGCTGACTATGGTATAAACACCTTAGATTTCAATGGCTAGATAAAAATCACATCCATAAAAAAATATCTGGGAGCCCTGATCTGCCCCAAGATATTTACAATCTGAAAATATTTCTATATCTCTGTCTCAGCCCATGAAGACAAAGTGTAGAAAAACCTAGCTATAATCTAGCCCTGTCCGCTAGTACCAAAGTCACCAGAATTCAGTTCTTAAATGAATAAAGGAAAAGCCTAACATAAGTATGTCAACAGCTCATGGGGGGGTGGGGGAAGAAGAGGATGAGGAGTATGTGTGTAAGCTTGTGCACACACATTTGTTAAGATTTGTAGAAGTGCCAAAGAAACGGTTTCTGTGTGTCCATTCACAAAATCAATCTAAGTTCTCTAGAAATATTAAAATGCTCAATTTATCACCCAAGGCCAAGTAAATCATTGTCCTGGAATGGTAAAACAAGTTTCTTATTTTTGAAGCCTAAGTGGAAACCAAACATATGAGATTAGAAAGTTATTTGTCAACATTTCAATCTTATCTCTTCTTGAATATAGCAAGAGGAAGAAGGAAACAAGAAAATCAAAATGAAATATACAAGTAGTCAAAACTATGGCCGAACTAGTTCACCACTCGGATTTTGTGACCTTCCTTAAACCAGACTGACTGCGTAGTCCAGATCATCTTCTCTTTCTCTGTTTTATATAGAGAAGTCTCTGAATAATGCTGACAGCCTGCACTTTCAGTAACCAGCACATTTCACTCCTGGATCTCAAAATTCTTTACAGACGGACATCCCTTGGAGAATGGGAAGTCTTAAGGTCTCCATTTCACAGAAGACTGCAATTTAGTGATTTGTACAAAGTTATGGTTAGATATAAAGCCAAGAAGTGCCTCAGTTCTCTGCTCTATCTAGACCTCCAAGCACTGTTGCTGCTCCAACCTTCCTTAAAGATTAACTCTTTCAGAAGACACAGAAAGTCTAGGTGCCTAGGCCAAAGTACATAAAAGTCAATGAAAAGACTCCCAAAGACTTCAGCAGGAGCTGGATCAGGCCCAAAATATTCATTTAAAGTAAGATTTCTGCATTTAGCACCTGTAGTACAACCCAGCTCTAGGCAGATGGGAATTTTTTTCCATTATGTTGCATTTCTTTACTTCTCTATGTGATTGTTAGAGCCTAAGGTCCTTATCAGTTGTGTCAGCAAAATTAGCATCGATACTACTGAGGAAAGATGTGTTTGGTCCTCTTCAACTCATCAGGTATACAGCATCATTCATCTTTTACATCTTTCCTTAGAAGAGTCATGATCCACTTCTCAGCAAAGTTCTGTCTCTTCCTTCCTTCTCTCCAGCAAACATATCAAGCTACAGATTAAGCCATCATTCACCATTCTCAGTTGTGTTGTACACCTCAAATGAAGGTATATGGGATTAACATATTCTACATATTCTAACTTGTTTTTTCTCACACGCAGATTCTCTCTCTCCTTTAAAATGCTGATGGTTAACATATTGGCCAAAATGTTCAATACTGGCTGCCTGAAGTTAGTTTCCTAAAGGCACATTTCTGATTTTCAAAAAGTGAGCACCGCCACATTTGACCGAAATCACTGGGCCTGATCCAGAGTCCACTGAAGTCAATGAAAATTTTCCCCTTGATTTCAGTGGGTACTGGATCAGACCCAAAGGGAGCTTCAAGTGAAAAATCAAGCCAGCTTTATTCAGGTGCTTCAAAATGGGTTTTGGGGCCTAATGTTAAAGGACTCAGGTTTGAAAATTTAGGTCATTCGTTATATTCAACCAGCTCTACTTTGGTACCAATCTCAGAATCTCACTCTGCCTTCTCCAGTGAGAAGATGCCTTTTGCTTTGCTGCTGTAGTGATCGCTCCCAAGGAAATTCAGCAGTGATGATGCTGTGTCCTCCTCCCCAATCAAAGGAAGGGTTGCTGAAAAAAGATTATTACGGAACAAAAATGAAGGCGAGTTATCCTCAACTACTGGAGCTGAGAGGGATGATGAGAAGTGGGAGACAACCCCATAAATCCTAAATAAATATAAACCTTACTAGAATCTGAGTGTACTCAAAACGTTTCAATATGTTCAGCATTTGGAAATACACAAACTCCCTGATCCAAAGTCCACTAACACCAATGGAAAGATTGTAATCAGCGAGGTTTGGATCAGGTCCAAAGTGAAAACTAAAGACCAACACGACTGACAGAACAATAACCACTTCTAACACCTCAGTGCATTAGTAAGAGGGGCTTTGAGGAACTATATGGTAATATAGTTTGATTGAATGTTTGATTTGCCCTCTCTTCTGGAAATAGGTCTGTATGCTTGTAAATATGGAAGTAACTGCAAGGAGCAAAACTAACTGTTTAGTCTCCCAGGAAAGGAAGTGTAAATAGTTAAAACTGCATACTTACATGCATAATTAAATTATTTTTCTATTGATCATTTTTATTGCTCCATTTCACCTTATTATTTATTGGCTGCTTAACAAACTTCCATTGCTTTATTACATTATTTGGTAAACAATGTAGCAAATTGGAAAACTAAAGCAATAAAATTAAGGTGATTTAGCAACAAAGCAATTCCCAGGATTTTAATTAAATTATGGAAAGTTATTTTCTGAAGACACTAAAGACACTAAAGTTTTAGTGCAGCAAAGACATTCCTCCAGTGCGATGGAAAGCAGCAGATGTGTCTAAAAAATTTTAGTCATTTTTGATTCAGTAGCAAAAAAAGACAGGCAAGTAATGAGTGCCATTTCTCCTTCTCAACAAAATGAATACAGATCATTTAGCTATTGTCAGGCAGTTCCAGGAAGAAAATGATATCTAGCATGCCACATTACTCCTTTGTCAGCAACAGTTTTTTCAAGCTTTTGTTTAGCCGACAAGCAAGACCCTTGCAAAAAAGAAAATCACATCTAATGCACATAACCTAGAAATACTAACCTATAAATAACAAATGTTTATTAATTTTCAATTGATGTACAGGCAAAATGTTAATTCAAATACACGGTCCTTCTGTTAAAAGTACACCTCTACCTCGATATAACGCTGTCCTCAGGAGCCAAAAAATCTTACTGCGTTATAGGTGAAACCGCGTTATATTGAACTTGCTTTGCTCCAACGGAGTGCGCAGCCCTGCCCCCCCCCGGAGCACTGATTTACCACGTTATATCCGAATTTGTGTTACATCGGGTCACATTATATCGAGGTAGAGGTGTACTAATCAGACTCTGGTCTCCGTAATTTTTTATATTCCATTTTTCAACGGATGTCTTGACTTTCCAAAGCTTACTATAATTCAAAATGACACTGTTCAGAACCATCACATTTCTTTCTAGGCTCTTGTACTTTGTACTACGAATTCTCACTATATTCCGCTTTGTATATTCTTGTCTTGCCCATTACCATGTCAGTAGACATTAGGTTCCCTTCCAGGATCAGACTCTAAATCCGCTGTCTTGATGACTGTGGGTCATTCTTTGGACCCAAACCTTCTTTCCCCAAACTCCTAATGAACTCCATGGGAATTTTTGAGGGTACAGGGAATGCAGGATTGCACATTTCTTATGTATTTCTGATAGTATTGATGATTTCATTGTGCTGATAATCTATACATCAATTTAGCATCTTTATGGAAAACCTTGAGATTTGGATTTCTAGAGAAGTAATTTTAATACTAGTTGGAATAGCTGAGTGAGAAAGAAAGGACATTGGAGAGAAGGCTTAGACTTCATTACTTAAATATACAGAAGTCAAAGCCCAGAAAGGGGGTACATTTCAAATATACATAGTATATGTATGCTCTGTTTCGAGCAGGGCAAGAATCTCACCTACCTACGGTGCTCAGTAAGATCCTTAGAACACAGTGTAGCTGTTATTCCTCACTAAAAAGGTATGTCTAATATTCATTTGGAATATACTCAATTCACTTAAGATCTCTATAGATATAAACTAAATGCTAGTATCAAAACTTTAATTTAAAAATATTTTAACAAATATCAAGGTGTCTCCACTCTAAGTGCCTGCTGATATTACTGAGACGTGTATAAAACAGGACAAAGTTTCCTATTTTGGAAATGTTTCTTTTCTCAAATGATTTTTCCTTTCTCCTCCAGCCCTCCCATAATTACATATTTGTTTTCATTTCAACCATGGGATTAAACTCCATGGTTACTCTGAGCCTAATTTAACTTAATTCTAGATAATAGGAGCCTGAGATTTTTTTCTCATTAGTTTCTCCCTTTAGCCTTCTAAAAATAGAGAAAACCAGCCCCTCTGAAACACGATATTTAAAAAACTTTTCTGAAAACTGTAACAACAGAGCTTGATTAAACAGAAGCAATGAAGAATTATTCTTGATAATGCAATGGGATTGTGGGACTTTTCTTCTTGTACTGTACACACGGAGAAATAGAAGATATTCTTTCACAAGTGGCTCCTTTTAATTTAAAATAGAAGAATTACTACTCATATGCAGAGTAAATGGTCAATGAGACAAACATGCTTTTGCAAAAGGGAATATATGGGATTTTTTTGTTAGCTCCTTTAAAAACCACTCCTCTTAGTTTTTAAAATAGCAACTGTTAAAGAAAATGCCCCCCCACACCTTTTTTTTTTATTAGCAACATTCCTCAAAGACGTTAACTTACAGTTTTGATGAGTCTACCTGAAAGACAGGGGACAGAAATAAAGCAACATTGAGAGCCAATATAGCGCTTACAGTAACAGAAGTGACAATGTGACAGCGATGACTGAGATGACAAATGACTACATGCATATTAATAAGCACCAGATGACATTCAATCACTGTCCGATCTTCTTAGCCACTGTGAAGGACAATACAATCTTCCAGCGCAGCACCTAACAGAGGAGGTGTGACAGTTGCCTAACAGCTTCCACAACCGAGAAAGTCAGTAGAGACGTGACAAGGTTATGTACACCATGGAAAAATACCTTTTTTCTCTTTACCAGGAGAACAGACTAAGATATACTGTAATACTCAGGAAAATTGTATACAATATTCTTAATTGGCCTAGTTAAGTGGATTTTCTTTTAAAAACCCTTCAGGGATAAATTCTCCTTCCATACACAAAGCCTGACTGGAGAGGCCATGTGCTTTTGGAGCTTACATGGACATTGAACGCATAGGATTCTACCTGGAGCCAGGGCATGGAGTAATCTCCAGGCTGCAGAAGCCTTCCATCTATCCCTTGAATTACTTGTTTCAGGGATCTTATCTGTGCAGTTCACAGACCTAATGACCAAACCACCCTCTTCACACCCACCGCAAACCCCATCCCTTTACTGCCATGGCGCCAGCTGCCGCTGAACGGTGGTCTGTCCCAATACACAATCTTCTCTACAGCTTGCCACCTGCCCCATATGCATTCAAAGCATAACTACAGCAGTGTTTTGTGAGCTTTGCACGCCCACAGAAATAGAGAGGAAAGGAAAGGTGTATTGAACTGGTAGGCATGTGCTGTTTGCTCCCTCCCCCTTAAAAATCACAATATTTTATCTCCTTTGATGAAAGCAGTAAATGGAAATTCAATATACACATTCTTCCAATAATGTTTAGGGTATGACAACCTGACACAAAATTCAGTAAGCCAAATACTAAAGATGTGTCTAACCTGGAGCTGGATGGTGTAATATCCATCTCAAATAGACTTACGCATTCGATCTCTGATCGACCTAGCATGCTAAAAACAGCAGTGTACTCACAGTGTGAGTGGTGAAAGGAGCTAACCACTCTGCATACAATCCCAACCTAGACCTTAAGTATGTACTTGGAGTGGCTAGCCCCTCCCACTCACAACTACGCTGCTATTTTTACTGCGCTAGTCCTATGAGAGGTAGCGCATGTATGTCTCCTCAAGCTGAAAACTGCACCTTCCAGCTCTAGTGCTGACATACCTTAAGGTTGTTGCTCCATCCTGAGTGTTCCTTTCTGTACATATTTCTCAATATAGGCTGAGTCACAAAAAGGGCCACACTCCCAACTCTGAATTTTCTGTCTTTTGTTGGTGTATACCACAACTTTAAAATGATTGAGAATACCCTTTTCTATCGAATAGATACACCAGTCACATAATCTTTGCACGCGTCATTGAAGACAAGCATTTAGAGTTACATGTCTTAGAAAAAGGCACAAGTTCCATTCAGCTCCCTCTTTAGTAATTAGCTTCAAAACCTAGGTGAAGTATGTTCTAAATAAAAATAGAGATGAGAGGGTGAAAATTACTTGTGACAGCTTGTGAACTTCAGGAGGCGAATGCTATGTTTTGCATGGTGAGAAGGGGGCGTGCATGCAGCTCACGTTAGTAAGACAAGGGGAGCCATGTACACAACTGGCCAGATAATAACTGTTATCAACCAACAGACTCAGGTTTGTAAAACAGAGAAAATCAAAAGGAAAAGGAAATAATGACAAAGTGCAGTATTCGGTGTGTTATATCTGAAGTGTTTTATTGTGGTTGTTGGAAGACTTTGATAGCCTGGACAAATTATGATTTTGGAATTCTGAGGCGCACACACACTGAAATATTAAACCAGCATATATTTCTGATACATGGAGCAATATGTTTTATCATGTTCTCTTGCAAAATTGCTCGCAGCACATCAATAGGAAATCTAGTCACTTCTAGATAAATGCAAGAGGGGAAAGCAATAAATCTAAATAAAGTTACAACGCCTTGAAGAGCCTACTAATATCAGGCCTCACAAGCATGGCGTTCAGCCAGATAGGGATTTTCTCTCCTTTTTTTACAGGCCTAAACTGACAGCAGGATTCAAGGAACATGCTGAACTCTTGCCAACCAATGTGTTTACCTAACAACTTCAACGAGGTGCAGGAAAAATATTTTGTATGTAAGACATCCAGATGGATTTCTAAGTAGCTGATAAAGAGAACTCTTCAAAAATGCATTATTGAACTTCCATAATTGAAGCCCACTATGCTGTCTACATTGACAGCTTTATAAGTATGTAAATAGGAGGAACATAAATAGCAACTGTGAGTAAAACACAGGGTTTTGCAACGTGGGAAGTGACTTCTCATGTCTTTCCTTCAATGCAGCGAGCTGGCTCATGGAGAGAACTGGCTTGAGTGTGCAATGCTCGATCTTGGCCTGAGTGGCTGACATGATTACATCAACATGGGCTATTTCAAGCTGGGATGTGTAGCTTCTGCAGGCTGCAACTCCATAACAAGATGAAGATTCTAAAATTCTATTTAAGTTCTTGTACTGCATCCATCACTGTACTATGAGTGCCTAAGGCTCTTTGCAAATTGTGGGTTAGGCAATATATGGGCACTCCCAAGGTAATCTATAATAATATAACATATACTCCTTGTGTAAACAAGAACTAGGCAAATGAATATGATGTTTAGATAGATAGAACCTAAGGGTAAACTGACGAGGCCCTTTCCAGTAAGGATTTATGCAGAAGGTCCTATGCCACTTCTATGCAATCCCTTTTGGCAAACTACTGTGATGGTACCTCCCATAAGGCTTTATGGAAATATGCTTAGAATGTGTTTTATGCTACATATGCCATGTAACATATCTTAAAGGTTATAATCTACTGAATGTATTAATCCTATTTGTATGCATGTATCATTATTCAAAGTTATGAATGTTGGCTGTGTACTGGCTTGATTTCTAAATAACCTTAGTAGAGCATTTGGTCAGTTCCTGGAGAAAGGAATGTTGAAATTAAGTACCTAACCAAGAAACACTTAAAGGACAATGGATCTTGGAATGCTCGAATCCACATAAGAAGTCTACTTGAGGACGTTCAAGGTAGCATGTAAACATTGGATGTTGTGGGTCATGCATGGACATGTGACTTGCCCAGGTGACTCCTAAACTCCATCTAGGAGCTGGACTTTGCATAGGAAGGAGGAGGGGGTCTCCACCCACAAGAGAAAGTCTATTTAAACTCCTGGGAGACCCCTCCATTTTGTCTTCAGCTGGCTAAAGAGAGAGCATCTCCACCCCCCCAGGATACTTGGAAGAAACTGGAACAAAGGACAGTAACTACAGGGGCTGTGAGTGATTGCTGGACCCAGGCTAAAAGGAGATTAATCTGTAAAAGGGAGCATTCTGGAACTGGTGAGGATCTTATTCGTATTCACTTTGATTAGACATAGATTTGCGCATTTTATTTTATTTTGCTTGGTGACTTACTTTGTTCTGTCTATTACTACTTGGAACCACTTAAATCCTACTTTCTGAATTTAATAAAATCACTTTTTACTTATTAATTAACTCAGTATGTATTAATACCTGGGGGAGCAAACAACTGTGCATCTCTCTCTAACTGTTAGAGGGCGAACAATTTATGAGTTTACCCTGCATAAGTTTTACAGAATTTATTTGGGTTTAGACCCCATTGGGAGTTGGGCATCGAGGTGTTAAAGAGAAGAACACTTCTGTTAGCTGCCTTCAGGTAAACCTGTAGTTTTGGGGCAAGTAATTCAGACCCCGGGTCTTTGTTGGAGCAGACGGGAGTGTCTGGCTCAGCAAGACTGGGTGCTGGGTTCAAGAATGTCTTGGCACATCAATTGGCAGCTCCCAGGGGGGTTTCTGTGATCTAACCCATCACAACTACATTGTCCCCCCTAGTTATGTCCAGGCTTCTTGTAAAACAATGAAAATGTACATGCATGTGAAATATTGAAAAATCAAGTCCTACCATCAGTGACTGAGTAAACATTTAATTTTGGTTTAGTCTGATGTCTTTTACATATTAAACTTCTGTTGATTGTTGAAAGCTCTTAAGAGTTTAATAATCATTTTAAAAGAAAATATAATTGTCAGAGAATTATGGTAAAAATGAATCTCACACTGTAACGGTGCTTGCAAACATATGTGTTTTTTTTCCTAGCAGTATTTGAATTCATTTCCTTAGGATGCTATTCCGGGCACTGAGGACATTTTCTACTTAACTGCCAAGGGCATGATTTATTTATTCTAATATGAGTATTCTACTGATAATGCTTTCCAGTTCTTGAGAGGCTATCAATACAGACTGTAATTTTTTTTATTCATAGCTTTACGGCTAATCTGGTATTAACTTCTGATTTTACTATCAGAGTTACAAACTCCCTCCCTGAATTGCCCTCTGTTTTGTAGCTCAATATTTACCAAGGGAGAAAAGACTCTTTCCATTGGACTTCACTTTGGTTCTAATAAAAACTCTTCTCCCAAGCTAGAATCCTAGATGCAATGGAATATGTGGGATGGATTGCTGGGTTCAGTCTTCTTGCCTGCTGTGGACTCATCAATAAAATAAATGGACTGTTTCCAAGGGAACAAAATACCCAGATGCTCAGGCAAATTTCTAAGCCTTAGAAAAGACAGACACTGAAATGGAGGAGGAGTGGCAAGACATATGGCAAGATTGATTTTTTTCTTAGTTCTAGCACCACACTACTGACTTGCAGCATTAAAAGAGAAGACCGCTAACAATCTTATTTGCCACCTCCCAATAGAATAATGGGTAAATCTTGCTATCCTACTAACGTAAATTGAAGTCAAATGTACAAATTAAATGAGCAAGATGTGAATAATTAAGACCTATATTTGAGCAGAGAATTTAGGGCTCAGTGTGACTTGGCCACAAGCCCTGAGTAAAGGGAAGCATGTTGCTGAACTGCCTAGATAAACAGTCCAGAAATCAGATTCTGCTTCAGAAAGTCAGAGTCTATTTCATGGTTCACTCCTCTGCTCTGGAGATGTACATAATCTGTGTTAACCCATAGCTGATGCAGATTAGTTCCCCTGGCTCGCTAGCGCAGATGCTCTAGCCAATGAGTTGTGGGCTGAGCCAAGACTTTGGCCACTTTCTGCGCTTATCTACCCACTCCCTGCTCATCTTCCCAGGAGACGATGTAGAAGCTCTGCTGGGGCTACTGTCCACCCAAGAGGAGGGTAGACACTGTAAAAGGGAGTAAAGAGGCATCTTGCACCCCACCTTTTCCTCTCCAGTGTGGGGTATTAGAACACAATATAGCCCTTAGATATTATTCATTCAATTTTTGCCCTAGCTTTTGTTCAATCCAGTAAGCTGTGTTTCTGAACAAAAATGTACTTTCAAAACAGTATCAGCTTCAAATGCTGCCCAAGATGCTGTGGTCTTGTCAAGACCTCTCCTAGCTTTTTCAGTATCCCTTCTTTTTTGGTATAACTGGATTCTAGACGGGTATTTCTTAGAGGTCGCTAAAAAGTAAAAACACAGAACAAATCTTAATTCATGTCTACAAGTGCTAGGATCCAGTTTGCTGCAACATACACAAACCTTCCACCGCAAGCCACACATGGGGCTTCTGGGACTGAGCATTCCATGGGACCTGGCTGGAGAACAAACATTCCATTTCACATTTGTTTTTGTTCCACGACAAAACAAAAAACTAAACTTTTTGTATTTTTCCCCATGAAAATAGAGTCAGATACTCACCCCAGAATGACCAATAGTCTCGTGGTTAGGGCATCCACTGGGATGTTGGAGACTCTAGGTAGAAGTTCTTGCACTGCCTCATTCAGAGCAGGGACTTGAACTTGGATCTCCCAAATATCAAGTGAGTGTCCTAACTAGTGGTCTCACATGCTCTGGCTACCCCTGGTTTTGACCTGGAACTATTTCTAATATTTTTTGTTGTTGAAACCGATGCATTGCTGTGAAAACTTTTGTTTTAGATGAATCAACATTTTCCAATGAAAAAAATGTTTTATTGAAAATTTCCTGACACGCTTTAGCATGGAGTATGATGGCTTCCGGGCAGGATAAAGTGGGAGGAGGTTGGGATTAGGCAGAAACAAAATGAGTATTAAACCAAATCATTTACAAATCCATGGAAGGAATGCAACAAAAACTCTGATTCCATTTCAGTTTGAAATATAATAAATAAAATAAAGTGTATTTAAAGCTTTTTTATGGTTTCATATCCCGTTTGGGTTCAGAAGGTGTGCAATTTATGCTCATTTTGAGTTTTGGCATGTACATGATTCTGACCTGCACATATTCCTGATACTTATTGAAGTTTTTTTTAAACTATTCATCATTGAAGTGCATATCCCTCTAGTATATACATATTTTCCTCCACTGAGAGGAACCAAAGCCTGGTTTTAAACACACGGGGTTTTCATAATAAGTGATTATTTACAAATGTAAATTATTAAATCAATTTACATTTCAGATGCTTTTACTTTTTAATCAGATATAATAGAAAATATTCCATAGTATTAATTTTCCTCTAATAATTTAGGTACTTTATGCAATTAGATTACATTGATTTAATAATTAAAGTAATTGAAAAATCTAGCCTTCAGAAAAAGAGAATGTATTGAAATATAATGTTAATTTAACTGGAAAATGAAGTAAATGTTGAGAGAAAGGAGTTTCGGCATGTTCAGTCTAGAGAAAAGAAAATTTGGGGAAGACAGGATAATTGTCTACATCTACGTAAAGGATTGGCAGACAGAGAGGACAGGGAGCAATTATTCTCATTAAGTCAATGAGAACAGAACATAGAATGGTTAAATATTAGGAAATTTTTATATGCAAAGCCAAGACAGTGGAATAAGCTACTAAAGAAAGTATCCAAAAGTATATTAATACTAATCTGAAATACCGAAGGGTGGTTAAGGATGGATAAGAAATATCTAAGGATGGTTTCTGGGATAACAAAAATTCAGTCCTGTTCTGACAAAGGGGGACAAAATGGCTGACCCATTAAGTGGAAGTACCCCGCCAAGTAATTCTATGATTAGTAAGTATGCCACACATGTAATTGCTATAAAATAGCAACATTGAAAGCTTGATGTTTTCAAGAGTTAACAAGCATTTTGACACTTAACAACCTAAACAAGAGAAAGTAATATGGAACATTTCTGACATATTCATTTATGTTAAAGATTCATGTGCTGGAGAGACTTTACCTCGTGGACAGTGGTCAACCATTAAAAACTGTTCCCACATTGTGGTAACTCAGCTACTGCACTATTTCCCTGTATCTCAGATGCCATGGTAATAGTTTTATTATTATTTACCCTTTATATTGCAATAGTGCCTAGAATCCCCAAACAAGTCAGGGCTAGTCACTTGTTAAAGTTACACTCTAAATGACAAGGCAACGTGAATGAGATAAACAAGTGCAGTGCATGGGAGGAAGTGATGGAAGAAAGAGGATAGGTAAGAAAATTAACAGAATATTTTTGTACAGATTAGGTGTGTGTGTAATTTTTAGACAACCAGAAGCAGTAATGAGTGGCTTGGTAAGTACTGGTAAATGTTGGTCTGTTGATGGGTAAGGTATATTGCATTTTGTAAATCTCAACAGGCATGGAGATCAAGTACAAACAATTACCAAGGGTATGAACATTTCTTTAAGCACTATCTAAACTATCCAAACCTACTGAATCTTGAAAAAAGGGGGTTGCACTCTCAGATAATCCAGATGGAAATGCTACTTATGGTGTGGAGTTATCAAATTATTCCTCTTTTCCCCCAAACCATCAAACCATCTCCCAGGTGGTTTTCAAATACTACTTCAAAATTACTGCTAATTGTACTTTCCATCTTATTCTATTGTGCTTGGGATCTCAGTACATGTGCTTATGCAACCATCTGTTTGATCCTGTTAGTTCTTCACCATACCTGCAGAAGACTTTATCCTTCTTGTCTGAAATCCTTTGGTTTAATTCACTTCTTTTTAGAAACTCTGTCTCTGGTGCTAGGTGCTAAACCTCACGCCCGTTCAACATTTCTTTTCCCTGAATGCAAAGAGACAGGGACCATTTTTTTCCTCAAATTTCCCATTTCACAATAATTTTACCTTATTTTTATTCTGAATTGTTAACAAATGAATCTCCATCTGTCACACAATGCATGACAGCACATGGGAGAAATGAAGTTCCTCTCCCAGGGATGGGAATCTAACAAGCAATGCTATTTTTTTTTTTGGTCTTGTGTGGTTGTCCATAGATTGCAGGGTTTAGCAATCCTGCTACATGCAGTTGGAAAAGGGGTGGAAAGACTTTTTTCTTAAGACTACTAAATTCATCTTCTGGCATAAGTAGAGCACCAAGGTCTTTTATTGCTGCTAATGAGAATGTATTGAGAATTTATTTAAACATTTTTTTTCTACTTTGTGGCTGCAGTCAATCACAGATGCAATTACTCGTGAGCACATCTAGGTGTAACTACCTAACTGAAGCTGCACATTGGGTGTTTATATGTACAAATGCCATTAATTGCACCTGTAATTGGTTGTAGATGCAAAATTGCCACATTAGTAGCCATTAACAAATTTAGTCCACTGAGGCCTAGTCCTGAAAATTTAGTTACTAATCCTTGAAGACCTGATTATCTGTTACACTAAGGAACTTTTACACCTCTTGGGCAGAACAGAGTGGCCCTATGGTGGGTGGAAATGGCTCCCTGAGAATAACCCCTTTGCAGGCCACCATACCCCTCCTGCCCCAGCCAAGGTAGGGCTGGTGTGAAGGCTCTACGTTGGCCCTGCTTCCAGCCTTCAGTGTCGGGGATGCTAGAGATGGATCAAGGATGTGGCTGAGAGTGTATCCAGAGTGCACTGCTCTACAGCTAACTTCTGCTTCTTGAGCTCACAAGGATCCCTGAGAAGAAGAACTGAAATTAGAGATGATTCGAGACTGCTCCAAATTATACTGGGGGTAGGGTAGGCCTTGCATGGCTCCACAATTCGAGGGAGGCAGAGGTGGCCTTCAATCTCCTACACCCTTTGCTGCTGCTCTAAGGGCACTAATTGAAAATCAGGCTCTGAGTCAATTCAATTAATGTATTTTGGAGGACAAACAGCATGCACGAGGTAACTGGTTCACGTTACCATATGCATATCAGTTTGGATCATCCAGAAATTACTCTTGAAGCTCAGAGATCTCTTTGCTGCATTGCACTGAGAGTTTCATAGTATTGACACATGCCACAAAACGTACAACAAAAAACACTGAAGAAAACTACACCTAAAGGTTATTCTTTTCTGTTCTCTCTCTTTTTCTTCACAGAACAGATATTAAGTAAGCACGTTTCAACCAAAGGGGTGACTATTATGTTTCTTTCTCCAAAGTTAAAAATCCTCTCTCAGGTGCCACAAGTATGAGTTATGAAGGTCTTTTTCGTGATTGTTTCCCATATCAGCATGCTCTATATCCTTTTTACTCCAGTAACTTAATTCATTCTTTATCCATTTATTTTTTGAAGTTGACAATCTATTTTCTGCTAAGCAGTGACCTATGCTTATTAACTTTGCTCCATCAAAAGTGTGAATCTGAAGATTCCTTAAGTTTGAACCTACCACTAGAGGTTTCTGGACAGAGAGATAAAGTATAGGAAGGTTTTTATTTTCTCCAGCTTGTTTCTTACTCCTCTGATCAGCTTTATGACCCACAACTTGCATTGTTAATATTTTTTTGCTACAGAATGAGTCACTGATCCAATCCATGTGCTGATTCCTTCAAAGCTTACATATGTTCAAACTGATTTTTCAGTCTGTAGAGGAAACATGATTTCACTAAATCACTTGAAATCAGAAGAGGCTTTGGAAAGGATATACAAAAGCCTGGTTCATTGCAATAGGCAAGAGATTACTGTTTCCTGCTTTATTTTTGTTAGACACATTTTATCTACAAACAGTTTCTTATGTTGCCTCCACTTACAATAGTATCTGAGCACATCCGAACTTTTATAAGGACAAAAAAAATGGCCTATCTTCCTTCCCCAAAAAAGATTCAAGCTAAGGGCATATATAATTATCATTATGGTTATTTTGTGAGTGAGAAAGAGAGGTAGGCCAAATAAATGAGTTTTGCTTTTACTCCTGTGTACAGCAAGGTTACTAATCATTCTTATCTGGGAGTGAGCTCCACAGTCTGGGCCCAGCTCCTGAGTAAGGTCTCAAGGGCATTCCCTACTGCTCAACCACTTCATTGTTCCAGTGGATCGAAGATGTACTCAGAGAGGCAATCGCTCATGGAAGGCTTTCAATATCAGATCAGATACACTGAAGTGGACTTGGTATTCAATGGAGACACAGCGCAGGAAGCAGAGCAGTGGGGTGATGACTTATATTGCTTAGTAGATAGGCTACTGTGTTTTGTACCATTGCAGCTTTTCCACATAGTACAGTTTCACTCCTAGATATAATCAGCTGCAGTAGTTAAGGTTACAGGCCATGAATACATGGAACCCCATAATCTGATTTTTGTCTGACAGGATAAGATGCAATCATCCAGCCACACACAGAAAGAAATGGGTAGTGATTTTGCGTCTATGACTATTTGGATATCCAAAAGCAGCAAGTAGACCAATGCGACTCAAAGGCCATGGACCAACAGAACAAATCTGAGCCCTTATGGGCTATCAATAAGTTCAATGAGGCTTGTATATAGTAGACAGTGCCTCTCCAGGGGGCTAGTTTATCTAACTAAACGCTAACCAGGATGTGCAAAAAAGCCTTCACTCCAACATCTTAGCTGGGGGAGAGGAGGGTGGGAAGGAGGCAGGACAAATTAATCTGAGTCATTTTTCCCTTAACTGTCCCTCCTTGTCCCTCCCCCCAGGCTCTTCACCACTAAAACGCTCTTAACCCTTGATCCTCCTCTGGAGTCCTGCATCCTACCATCACCTAGGTAAGAGTTCCTTCTCCAGACTCAGGACCCCTGAAGAGGTCACACTGCTGTAGCTCTTCCCTGGAGCAGCTTGTAGTTCCCCAATGACCTGGAGCTCTTCCCTGAGAACATCATTTTGCTGGGACTGGGGCTCCCTAGGACATGGCCCCTTATAGCCCTTTCCTAGGTCTCCTTTTCTGGTAAGCTTTCTAACCCGTTCCCCTGAGAAGTTCCTCTCCTCAGGAGCTTCCTCTCTGTCTTCCAGAGCCTCCTGACTGAGCCCACATAACCCCTTTAGTAGGCCTAAATATTCCTTAAGTAATTAACTGCCACCCAGCCAGGGCCGTCCATGGCTATTCTCGGGCCCTATGCATCATTGGTACCTTTGCGTTTTGTAATTAGGACACACAGCACACACCCACAGCCAGCCACCCAGCCACCACACTCAGGTGGATCTGCTTGTGGCTCTCTCATTCTAGCCTAGAGCCTATCACACATAGGCTGGGCCAGCTACCCTGTGACACAGCTCAATATTGTTTTGAAAATACACACTTCCCAATTGTCCTCTTATAACCTTTCCTTTGTATGAATAATCTTATTTCTACCTCCATTTAATGAAAAGGCCTTTCCCCTTCATTTACAAAAGGATGTTTACAGAACAAAAAGAAAAATAAAT
This sequence comes from Mauremys reevesii, assembly GCF_016161935.1. Classification (NCBI taxonomy): domain Eukaryota; kingdom Metazoa; phylum Chordata; order Testudines; family Geoemydidae; genus Mauremys; species Mauremys reevesii. Next base: position 87,921,562 of record NC_052631.1, on the reverse strand, counting down.
AGATGCAAAGAAGGGATATTAATATTAATCATATTATTAACCATTGTGTAAAAATGTGGGTATAAACTGGTTATAAAGGAGCTACAAGCAGGTATATTGGTCTCTTCTTTCACTCTCTCTTCCACTGACTACTTGTTTGACCTTGTGCAAGTGACTCAACCTTTTTGTTTCTTGGTTTCCTCATCTGAAAATTACAAAGAATAGCTCAGAAATGTGTTGCTTTGAATTACTACATTGTGCTCACTTGAAGATAAGAACACGTTTTTGCAGAAAAGCACTTGCTGCTGCATTAACTTGGTCAGCCCAATATGTGTGGAATCACATATACCAAATGCCTTCATCACTGATGATGGCTATTTCAAAGACAGATTAAGAAATATTGACTAAATACATCCCCAGAATTATTTCACTATTTCAATAAGCTTTAGTCTTGAGAACACTCTTCCTCTAATGATTAAAAAACTGCTCCCTCTCTCTCATGGAAATCATTATAGGTTATATGTATTAAGTCATAGCTTGTTGGACACGGCTGAAAGAAAAATCACATGAGACTGAACAAACTATCACTTTATGAAAAGTTATGGCTTATGCTTGATGAGCTGAATGCAGAGTAGTCATATGGGAATCCTCAATACACTGTTTTGGGATTAATGCTACTTCTCTGGAATTTTAAAAATTAATTTCCATCTGTCTGATGTCTCTTACAGTTAACATGTGTCTTGGTCTCCCTCATCTTTTTACGATTCACAACTGACTCTTCTAGCAGTTATTATACAATTACATGTGGTTCATCCTGTCTAGTATATTTTTGTTAGTGCGTAAGTATGGCCTGTTTAAAAAAACACAACTCCTAAATCAGAGCCTCATTTTCAGAAGTGCTGGGCACCTACAACTCTGAGGGGAAGCTGCACGTTTTGCAGAGCCAGATGTGAGCCACTTACTCACACTGACAAGCAGTCACCTGCACAAATACACTCATTGACTTCAACAGAATAATACACGATGGCCCTAATTCAGAATGGCACTTAAACACTTGCTTCATTCCATATCTATTCAGGACAGCACTGAAGTGTGTACTTACATCCAGCTGCTGCCTGCTGGTGGGGAGGGGCGCTGGCGGGGCGGGGGCGGCGGGGGGAGCGGGAGGCTGCAGCAGGACCTGCGCCCGCCCCGCTGCCGCCCCCCCCGGCCGGACGGACGGACCGCGGGCAGGCATGCGCGCGGAGGCGCGGCGGGCGCGGCCGCGGACCTCCGGCGCGGGCATGACGCGGCAGCTCGCCAGCGCCGCCGCCCGTCCCCGGCCGTGGGGCCGGCCGTGAGCCACGCGGGACCAGCGGAGCGACTCCGCAGTCCCATGCATGCGGTCGTCCGCTGCTCCGCTCCGGGGCCGCGCCCGCGCCGCAACTGCTTGGGGCGGCCAAAACGCTAGAGCCGCCCCTGCTTACATCCCACTGACTTCACTGAGACTGAATCTCATGCTTATATGCTGTTATTGAATGGGAATGCTTAATTGAGCAGAGGCCTATATTAGTATTATTATCATTACTACTTGTGTGAGTAAGGGTTCCATAATTGTCCCTAAGAGCTCTGCATCAGAAGAGGGAGGTTGTTCATATTGCTACCATTTGTATTAGAATGGGACATAGAATTATTTTATCAAATAATGTTTTAATATGCTTGCTAAATACATTATACATGAAATTGTTTTTATTTTTACAATATTTATTAGGGCTGTCAATTAATTGCAGTCAACTCGTGATTAACTCAAAATAATTAATTGCAATTTAAAAAAATAATTGTGATTAATCATAGTTTTAATCACACTGAAACAATAGAATACCAATTGATATTTATTAAATATTTTGGATGTTTTTCTACATTTTCATATTATATTAGATTCTGTGTTATAATTGAAATCAGTGTATATTATTTTTATTCCAAATATTTGCACTTTAAAAATGATAAACAAAAGAAATAATATTTTTCAATTCACCACATACAAGTACCATAGTTAAATCACTTTGAAGTGCAACTTACAAATGTAGATTTTTTTTTGTTACATAACTGCACTCAAGAACAAAACAATGTAAAACTTCAGAGCCTACAAGTCCACTCAGTCCTACTTCTTGTTCTGCCAATCGCGAAGACAAACGAGTTTGTTTACATTTACAGGAGATAATGCTGCCCTCTTCTTATATACAATGTCACCAGAAAGTGAGAAGAGGTATTTGAATGGCACTTTTGTAGCCAGCATTGCAAGGTATTCATGTGACAGAAATGCTAAACATTTGTACACCCCTTCATGCTTCGGCCACCATTCTAGAGGACCTGCTTCCATGCAGACGATGCTCGATAAAAATATAATGCGCTAATTAAATTTGTGACTGAACTCCTTGGGGGAGAATTGTATGTCCCCTGCTCTGTTTTACCCACATTCTGCCATATATTTCATGTTAAAGCATCTCGGATGATGACCTAGCATATGTTGTTCTTTTTAAGAACACTTTCACTGTAGATTTGACAAAACGCAAAGAAGGTACCAATGTGAGATTTCTAAAGATAGCTACAGCACTCGACCCAAGGTTTAAGAGTCTAAATTGCCTTCCAAAATCTGAGAGGGATGAGGTGTGGAGCATGCTTTCAGAAGTCTTAAAAGAGCAACACTCCAATGTGGAAACTACCAACCCCGAACCATCAAAAAAGAAAATCAACCTTCTGCTGGTGACATCTGACTCAGATAATGAAAATGAACATGTGTCAGATCGCACTGCTTTGGATTGTTATTGAGCAGAACTCATCATTAGCATGGATCCATGTCCCCTGGAATGGTGGTTGAAGCATGAAGGGACAAATGAATCTTTAGCACATCTAGCACGTAAATATCTTGTGACGCCAGCTACAACAGTGCCATGAAAACACGTGTTCTCACTTTCAGGTGACATTGTAAACAAGAAACAGGCAGCATTATCTCCTACAAATGTAAATAAACTTGTTTGTCTGAGCGATTGGCTGAATAAGAAGTAGGACTGAGTGGACTTGCAGGCTCTAAAATTGTACATTATTTTGAATGCAGGGTTTTTTGGTTTTTTTTTTTTACATAATTCTACATTTGTAAGTTCCTCTTTCATGATAAAGAGTTTGCACTCCAGTAATTGTATTAGGTGAATTGAAAAATACTATTTCTTTTTGTTTTTAACAGTGCAAATACTTATAATCAAAAATAAATATAAAGTGAGCACTGTGTACTTTGTATTCTATGTTGTAATTGAAATAAAAATATTTGAAAATGTAGAAAATATCCACAAATATTTAAATAAATGGTATTCTACTATTGTTTAACAGTGCGATTAATCACGTGATTAATTTTTTTAATCGCTTGACAGCCCTAATATTTATACTTTTAGAAAGTATTTTTACAAAGTGGATATTATATATCAGGGTAATAGAAATTGTGCCTTCTCACTGCAAACAAGCATAAAATATCTCTGCATGTTTGTCATGCAGTTGATAAAGTCTTAAACAATGTAATAAAGCATATAAAACACATAAAATGAATAAACGTAAACTGGAGTACAAACTCTAATTGGAGGCATTTGTAAAAGCTTGTGTGTTTACATAAACTGAAATATTAATTAAACTGCCTTTTTTCAAACTAAATGTTCATTTTGGTAACATACATCTTCAAAAGTGTACAATTTTATAACAAAACTGTACAATGATTCTTCAGAGTAGTTCTTTTATTACATTTCCTGGGTAGCTCTTCAATTTCACTTTAGTATTATGATTCAGTTGTATCATCTCCTAAGCAATACTTGTTGGAAAACTGTGAAATTGGCCATTAATGTAATGAATAATGCATATGTAAAGGTTAGAAAGCCAAGCACAGACCCAGAAAGGGTTAACTCTATTAGCAAAGATTTTTAAGTCCGGCTGCTGATGGGTGTCAACTAAAATACCACAGTAACCACTTAAACTAGCATATCAATTTTAATGTAAAAATAAGTTTCCTTTACCACTTTTGCTATCATTACTGAGAAAGGAAAGGTTAAAAACAATGTTCAAAACATATCAGATTGACTAATTAACAGCAGATGTGTATTGGAGGCAGGCTATATTGTGAAACAGGGTCACTTCACAAACTGATTTGCTCCAAAAATTGTCACCCAGAGGGAGAAAATGTCATAGCTTCTGCAGTCTGGAATTACGCAATGAAACTTTAATCAGATGACCATATACCAATTTGTTTTCCCCCAGCATGAATATTTCAACCACCAACCTTATTACTGCAGGCAAGATAGCACATATATATTATTTGTGGGAGAACATACCAAAATTTATGTCAAAATATGTGTAAAGGAAACTGCCGAAACACTGTTAGTCTAAAAACAGTATAAACTGGAAGGAAAGTCGGTGTAATTTAATGTTACTTTTCATTTTAATTTGTAATAATCTGTATCTATCACCCTACCAGATACACAGCAATACCCATCTTCTTTCTTATTTGATCCAGTCCAACTCTACTACTCTACAGTAAAAGCAGCAAAGAGTTCTGTGGCACCTTATAGACTAACAGATGTATTGGAGCATGAGCTTTCGTGGGTGAATACCCACTTCGTCGGATGCATGTCCCTATAGTAGATCCTCTTATTGTACAATGGTCCACTATGTTGGCAAGGCTCATGTAACTCGCTGGCAAATGTTCTGTTTTACAGGCTGTCTGCTGTGCCTGGTCCAGAAAGGATACGAGCCTATTACAGCCCCACCCGGCACCTACAGATCATGAACTCTTTAGCTCAAGGTGTTACAGTTCATGCTGTTAGCTCTGGAGGCGCCCATTTCAATTCCTGATGTATCAGCAAAGACAATGGCCATCTCATTTGGTCAATGCGGTAAAATAATGAGATAACTATAGTATAATGTAACATCTACTGCAAACATATTTCCCTTTCTAACCTCTGAAACATAATTCTAAGTTCACAGAAGACTGTGCTATGCAAACAATCATGAGTCTTATTTGAAATTATAATGAGACATTCTTCTTGGACTCCCAGAAGAATAAAATGAAAACAAAAACATACAACCATCTACAACTCATGTTTTCTCAGAACCAGCTGTTATTAATAAACATAATACCTAGCTCATATATAATCATTTTCATTAACAGATCTCAAAGTGCTATACAAGAGAAATCAGTATAATTGTCCCCATTTTATAGATGGGGAAACTGAGGAACAGTGCACGTGAAGTAACTTCTCCAAAGTCATCCAGCAGGCCAGTAACAGAACCAAGGTCTCTTGAGTCCCAATCTAGTGGTCTATCCATTAGGTCATACTGCCTCCCTAGTTAAATGCATACTCAAAGATTTCAGGTTCCTTCTGAAGCTAAAACTCATAGGTTTCTACCAAAATGAGTTCTACCATCTCAAACTTATACATTTCAGTTGATATTTTCAAAAGCCATACATGAGATCTGTATGCCCAATGCCCATTAAAATTAAAATTTTAATGGGCTCTAACACCCAAGTTCCCTAGATGGCTTTGAACATCAAAGCCTACCAATATTCAGGTACTTGCTGGCACTGGAATAGTATGAATAATAAATAATTAAATACGAGGCATTTCAAACACAGTCATGGGGTTTTACTTTGTCTTTTGTTTTGTTTTTAACAAAATAATATAAAATATGTTCCAGCTATCACATTGTTCTCTATACCTTAGTCCCAAAATGGGAAAAACACACCTTCTTTCTAGTTCATTGCATGGAACTGGAAGGTAGGGCTGGTCGAATAATGCAAAACATATACACAAAACCTAATCACTATTTGATTCCGCCATTATATAGTCCTATTTTGTAGTCATGAACAGGCATACAAATATCCACATTCACATGTGAATGAGGGCTTTAATGCACAAAAATATTATTTATTATTTGTTACTCTATGGTTTAAAAAGTTTCAATCATTCTATCAGGGAGGGGAAATTATACCATGTGACCTAGGTGACCAATGATTATACGTGACGAATAGCCAAAGAACTGTTTGTCCAAACTGTTAGATAAATAGTTACACATTGGTAGATAGTTCTTCAGAAATAAGGACTGGTTTGAGAATAATTTTAAAAAGAGTACCATAACAAATAATTCCCTTAGCCCTGTTGAGATTATTCAGCACATGAACACTGTATGATGAAGCTATGATAGATGTAGCAATTACCTGTAATATACTGGACAAACCATATTGAATTCATATTGAATTCAGTTAAACCTGACTGAATTGCTTAAATATGTTAGGAGATCACTGTATTAAAAATGCACATGTTGTGGGATTGTATGTAGCATCTCAAATGTTGTGGGATTGTATGTAGCATCTCAAGGGGGAGACACAGGCAGTGTAAACCCTGGAAGCAATAGGAGCTTCAAAGGACTATTTTAAACAATGTGCCAGACAAGAAGACACTTTTGGGACAAACAAAGTTGAGTGGGTTTTCTAGAAAATATCTGAGGGGTGGGGAGCATTTTTGGGGGTTGAGGTGATCTCTGGTAAGCATATTAGCATGTGCATTGATTCTTTAAAGGAGTGGAAACCTAGAAGTGGGTGCCCTTGCCGGTCCACAAGGTGGAAATACAGATTGCTCTAAACTGTGACAGAAGTCATCAAGAAATATGAGCAGTTTTCCGCCCCAGGCTATTTTACTTGTCACATACTTATCTAGAAATACAGTGTTTTTCACTATCCTGCCTCTAAATAGCCACTCCAGCAATCCTAGCATGTTAGTCTCATAGGGAAGGGACAGTGGCATGAAGTTTGTGCCATGGGACCACAATACATGAGATTCCTAAAATAATCCAACCAGAATTTCTGGAGCTATATCAAGAAATTTTATAAGAAATAATCATTATAATAACCATAACAACTATACAAATGGGCATGTTTTCACTTAGTTGTAAATAAAGTCATAAAGGATTAACAGTGTTTGGATAATATGGAACAGTTTTTAGCTCAGCTTTTCAGGCAACAACAAATGGTATTATATGCTAACATTAGCAAATAGTCCTTGAAAGCAGAAAATATTTTACAGTGGAATTTGGACTTGGTGAATCTGTCCTTATATTTGTTTTCCTGTGAGAAAGGTGTGAATTGGCTGTTGCAGTCAGCGTGTGTATGGATGTTGATGTAATTGGGAGAGAGTGCAGAGGGAAGCCTAGAGGGATTGCTTGGTGTTAGTGGAGAAATGAAGAGTTCCACTGGCAACATATGGCACAGCGGAAGGCTGCAGAAGTTAAAGCTGCTCAGGGTCAGCCTTAGCATATGCTCACGATTTATTTCACTGTGAATGTTTTGGAAGAAGAGAATATACTTTTTAGGTTGCTCACTTCCATCTCTATTTGCACAGTGACCGCACCTGCTTTGCTTTCAGTCTACTCATGTAACACACGCACCTCCTCTTTTCTTTCTTAGGGCAGTGGGATGAGCACAGCTGAATTCAGAGGTGATGTATAGGATGGTGTAACTTAGACCTTCTTACGCCCACATATTCTGGGAGTTTACATTGGGGTAATTTACACTAAGGTGCCAAAAGCAGATGTAAGTTAAAGTAGAGAATGAACCTTAATGATCCAGCCCTACATTAAGGGTCACCCTCTACTTTAACTTACATCTGCTTCTGGCACCTCAGTGTAAATTACTCTGATATAGACTCCCCAAAATATGTGAGTGTTAGAAGTCTACAGAGCCTAAGTCTTCCTTTGACTCAGTCTGTGAAAGAGGGCGATATATAAATGCGAATCAAGTTGCATTATTGGTAGAGTAGATGTGCGTCTAAATTAAGCAGATTTCAGGTAATAGTTTTCCACAGAGTTTAAGGCCAGAAGGGACCATTAGATCATCTAGTCTGACCTGTGTATTAAATTTCAGCCTGATACCCCAATATTGAGCCCAATGATTTTCATTAGACTAAAACATTTCAGTCCTCAGGAGACTAACCTGTTGTGTGCCATAAACAGCAAATGAGAGACGGAAGAGTACCAGTGCCCATGGCCCCCCCAGTGTCAGGGAAGTGATCAGGTGAGAGATGCCCTGATGATCTCAGCAGGTGATCCACACTCCATACTATGGGGAGGAGGGAGACCCAAGATCCCAGTCTATTTGAACAGGGGGAAAATTCCTTCCTGATTCCAGATCTGGAGATCAGTTTGATTCTTAACATGTGAACAAAACACACTAGCCAGGCATGTATAAAAAGGCACTGGTCCACCCAACTTGGTGTCCTATCTCCAGCTATGGCCAATCTCTGTTGTTTCAGAAAAAGGTGAAAAACACAGAATGCATCTGGCCAATTGTTCATCGGGGAAAAACTGAACCTATGCTACTTCCTAGGCTTCAGCTCCACCAGCTACACATACTAAAGAATATACTGGCTAACATGCTTAAAAAAGACTTTTTATCCTCGTCACGACAAATCCAAGGAGTGTAAGATGACATAACCGACACTTTGTTTGGAGACAAGGTAGAAGGTGTAAATTACTTCAGTTTAGGGTGTGTCTACACTTTGTGTGTTGCTCCATCTTGTCCAGCTCTTTTTGGAAGAGCTAAAGCTATAAAGGCCCAAATGTTGGACAAACACCCAAAATAAAGGACTCAAACAAAAAGGAACTAATAAATAATAATAATAATAATATATGGGCTTAAATCAATTCACTAGCACAATAGGGTTTCATTTAAGTACCTTGGTACATGGGGTAGTGCAGACCTTGTGTTCTGCTCCACGCACCTGCTACTTTTGCCATTAATGTCTATAATAACTGACATTTTGTATGATTTTAGCTTCTACAATTGAGTGCTTCTGAAGCTACTAGGCAGGATGCTCAGCTCGTGTATTTCAGCATAGCTCTGTTGAAGTTAATGGAATTTTATGATTTACATCAGCTGAGGATCTGGCCCAATAATTTCTAACAATAAAAGGTCCAAGATAAATTTTAACCTAAAATAGGAGACAAGGATCTTTCAGACACGACTCAAAGCCTGCCAGAGGACAGGGCCATGACCCAACATTGCAGCCCACCCACACCCACACCCGTTTGATGGAGCATATTAGCTCTCTGCCAGTGGAAACATTCCCATCTTTACCTGTATCCTGGCCTAAAAAACCCAGCATCCCCTACCTGAAGGGAGGGAGAAGACTGTACTTAAAGTGCTTTCTATCCAAATTCATCAATAAAGGCTGCTATAGATTGGGACATCCAATTGAGAAAGCTGCTTCTGCAGCACCCTTGGGCTTCCTTCTGGTCTGAGATAGGGAAGACCAGGAAACCAGCTCCCTGTGTTTTACAGCACATAATGCTAATACTGTCCCCAATTTTCTAATTTTATCCAGGCAAAATATTCAGGTATTACTGAATGCAATAGTGTCACACAGTCACCTGTGTCAAGTAAAGGGTATGGAAAGATACATTGTATTGTACGTAAGCTATGACAGAACAGGGGCCTTGACTATTTCTGAGACAGTTTGTGTTAAGGAACTTACTTGGGAGGCCACACAGAGTCCTAATCGCTGTACATTCACATTTGGTTCTCTTTAATATCCATTTATGCACTTGTCCTATTGCCTATGGGCGAAGGGCAATACATTGAGACACCCTTAAGAGTGGAAATATCAATGTAAACTATTTTTGAAAATGGGATTTAGGAGCTCTTGACAGTTTTGCCGTCTGTTTTAAAAACAAACTCTTCCGCAAATAATTGTCTAGACCAGATATTCTCAAACTGTGATCTATGGACCACCAGTGGTCTGCAAGCTCCATTCAGGTGGTCTGCGGATAATTCCCTCTAAAGTGCGTGCCTGGGCAGCTGCATACAAGACTATGAAGGGCCACCCACCTAATCCCACGCCTGCGTGGCTCCACTAATTAGGTGCCCGGACCCTGGAGAAGATGCACATGTCAGGTGAGGTGGTGGCCTTGGGGGGGAATACAGGGTAGGTGGGAGGGAGCAATGGGGTGAGAAGAAGGGGTGGAGGGAACTGGGATGTGCAGGGCTGTGGCAGGCGGAGATAGAGGGGACTTTTCCCCAGCTCCAGGGTTGCGGATGCCAGGGAGAGATGGCCCTCCTTCCCAGCCTAAGATCTGTGGCTGCTGTGGTGGGGAGAGACCCCCTGCCTTCCCAGCCCGCAGCGGGAGGGAGAGGGCACATCCATCGCATTAGAAAGGCAAGACTAGTGATATTAAAATATGAGTTGTGTGCTTTTATTTGTAGAACAAAAAAAGTTTATTATTAAGGGGGTTTTTTATATAGTGCTTTTATCCAAAGTGCTTTACAATAGTTAGCTAACGGTACAAACAACATTTGGAAAGGTCATTAAGTGGTTCGCCGAGACCCTCAGCAATTTTCAAGTGGCCCGTGAAAAAAAAAAGTTTGAGAACCATGATCTAGACATACTTGGGGGCGGGGTGTGGGGGGGGGGAAATCTATGCTGACACTTTTCAAGCCACTTGTGCGGCAGTTCTGTGCCAATCACTTGAAGTTCATGTTTATTATTTTCCCAGAGTATATTACTTTATACTAGCTGATATGGTATGTTGAATCCCCACATGCCTACCTAATTAAAAGTAGGTCACAATTCTTTTGCTTGCCTGCTGTAAGTGCGGCATTTATTACTCCCTCAAATTTTTTATTATCAGCAAATTTTGCTGGTTCACATTTGGCTCCCACTGTTTAGGCCATTCAAGTAAATTAAAAACAGGTTCAAACAATAATCCTTGTGAGACTTCACTTAGTTCTCCCTCAGTTAAACACACTGAGTTGGTCCATTATCAAGTACTTTGTACCTACTGTTTTAAAATCTAGTTCTTTATCCATGTTCATACCCTGCACTCTGGCTTTCAAAAGCACATAATGTGAGTGGAAACCTGACATGTGGAACACAAATTTATATAAATCCTAACAGTGTGCATGTAGCACTGCTATTATCAATTTACGGCCAAATTCTGGTCTCCTTGCTTACTCGTAGTTCCACTGAAGCCAACATAGCTTCTAGTGTGAAGCCCACAGGACTTGGCCTTTGGTCTGCAATAACAAAACAATGTAGACAAAAAGGATTGAGTGGCAAACTTTCTCCTTTTACAAGAGGCCTCCAGCAAATGTTTGAACATCAGCAGGCAAGCACCTGTAGCCTGATCTATAGATTATGAATACAATTCCCAGTTATCACTTTGAGGGTTGGCAGGTTCTCATCCAAGATCAGGCCCAGTATTATTAAAATTATTATATAGTTGGGAACCCTGATGTGCACAGGTGCAATACTCACACTATAGGAACACTTTTATATTTACAAATAAATAACGTATTAATACATTTACCAAAGTCACACATACTCTAACTCAGTAAGGTAGATAGAGATAATACAAAAAGTATATCTGAACATCCATACGCACACCATCCCTTGCAGAACAACCTGAAATGTTAGCCATTATCTTCCTCATCACCGTTTCCTTCCTCCTCTTCACCAGTGGCCATCATTCTGGTCCCTCCCAAGGGCTACATCTCTCTTCCCTACTGCCCTGGGATACCACTTTTATAATATGTTAAGCTGATGTTACCATGTCTAATGCATATTCAATAGGGGTTTTTCCTCTCTTCCTTATTTGTATTTCATCTCAATGTTAAAGTGCTCTTCTTCTATTGATTAGTGTATTTATGATTTCACCCCATTATAATATAAATCACTCTTACGGTCAGATATTCTGTCCAAAACATTCCAGAAGCTGGTGTCAGTTCATTTTCTATGGTTTGATAATGTCATTATGGACCATATCCACACACTCCCCCCGCCCACACAGTCTATTTCCAGTTCCCCAAAACTTATAAATTACATAAATTTATCTATGCCAAAATTCATAGGCCTCAAGCCTTATGCTAACTGCTGAAGCTGTAGGTTCCTTGCATTACTGCTGAATTTAATCAAAACGAATAAAATGCAAAACAGTGAATATAATAGAGGTAAGCTAGCCCACCAGGCTACACACCTTAATACTTGTAGCTTTCCTGAATAAACTAATTATACTCTGCAACTCTGAGTGCCTCCACCACTATTAAAGACCTATGATGGACAGCAAGTCTATAGAGGGGAGGAATTAAAAGGTGAGATTCTGGCAGAGACTATTGGCTTCATAACATCTTGACTATGAATTAGACAAGGGGACAAACAGTTGTTCATACTCAGCCCAGAATCAGGCCCTAATCTCTCAATCCAAACAGGAAATTATCACTGTATCATTAATATTTCATTCTAAACAAGATTCTCTTACATTTTGGGGAGTTCTTCTTAAATGAGTCTGTAGAAAGGAGAGCAAGTAAATAGTGACGAATGTGGATGCATACTCAAAAATAGCATGTGTTAGTTTAGAGCTGGATTGTGCCTTGGAGTTGCAGGGAGTACATAACCACTCTCTCCTTCCCTGTTCCATGTTAGGGCTGCTTCTTATTGTTATAGGATTTCCGTTCTTTATATCAGCTCTTGACTTGTGTCCAGGCAATGCAGGAAATGCATCCCAGTTGCTCCCAGGGAGAGTGAGAAAGGATTATGTGGAGCCCTGGTTTCATTCCCCACTACAGCTGGCCATGCAGGAGAACAGCAGGCAGCACACAGGGTGCTGCCAATTATTCTCCCCAAACAACCAGGAGTCTCTCTGAAGGCCATTTGAGCGGCAGTGTGTTTCCAGAGCGCTCTTTGTTTTGGACTCCGTTCTATAAGCATGGTTGAAGGTTAAATGAGGAAGAAAGGAAAAAAGATGGGTCCAGCTCTCATATGTTCATAGAAATCCATGGCATGAACATAGATATTAGTTATAGCCATCTTCTAGTTTGCCAAATCTCACTATCTGCCAATAATCCAAGAGATGCGCTCCAAGTCTTATCTAGCTATACTGACTGGAGGACCACATATTGGTCAAGATAGCGGAGGTGAAACAGATTGTCCTTAGTCTTCATGTTTAAGGTTAGGGCAGGATCAGGGTCTTCACAGTGGTAGGATTCCACCTCCGGAATTCCTTTCCTGAGCAGAGTTTTTCTGATGCTGTTTTCAAAACAACAGCCTCCTTTTTGTTCAGGTCAACTTACTCAGCATGTTTCCTCCAACAGGGGGAGGGGCAGTGGGAACAATCACTGGTTATTTTATTAATATTTGTACTTGTGTGATTTTGAATATTGGCACTTAATATATTATTTTAATAAAATAACCACAAAAAATTATTTTACATTCTGACTTTGGCTAAGTGTTGTCACCTCTTGAACAACACTTTTAAGCAGAGGTTTGTAATAATTAGTTGAGATACATTTCTGAACCTGTAATAATTCAGTACCAGCAAGCACAGATGTTTGGAGGCACATTGGTAGGTTGGAAAATTTGGCTAAATGAAGCACTAAACACCATATGGTATTATTTTAAATGGCATCACTTCAGTAAGCACCACTCTGGTAGGACTGTATAAATTACTTATTTTGAATACTCTTTCAACTTTCAAACCGGCTGTTAACTATCGATGCTTCCCACTGACTTGTGAGTCAGTCACTAAGATATTGTATTTTCTTTCTAGATAGGTGTTCTTTCTACTCTAAAATTATTTTAGGGGAGATTAGAAGATATTTACCTGGTTCCTCTTTTCTTCATAATTTCTACCAGCCTCTTTGCTTTAAAAACATAGCTGCAGCATTACAGAAATACCTTAACGATTCCAAGACTTAACTACCATTTCAAGACCTGTTCTTACACCTGCTTCTGCTCCTAATAATCGTTACATGGCACAGTTGTTTCTATACAGTATAATTTATTTTTCTGTGAGAAACGGCTGCAAAGCCAGCTCCAGCTTCTCCATACACAAAACCACCCTCAGGGCACAAGTGACTGACAAATAGGTTCAGGTGGCTTGAAAGGACAATGTATCTTTTGTACTAGTGAAATTTTCTATGTGGGCACTGAGGCTTGGATTTCAGGAGGAAGCAAACACCATGTTGTTGTAATTCTCAGACACACCAGATACTCACAGTTGTACACATTTCTCGTAACAGAATACATGTGAAAGACAAAGTGTTCAAATAATCAGGCAGCTTTAATTCACTGCAGCTTTTACCAAGCAAAAGATGAAGAGTCAGCTATACTATAATCAGCACATTTCCCTCTAGAACCTGCCAAGAAAAATGATGCCAGACATCTGAGTCCTACCATGGAGTAGCCATGCTCTCTGCGTATCCATGGTTATCAACTCTGCTAATGCTCCAGATGGGAAAGGAGTAGGAGGAGTAATTGAATGCTTTTCTGAAGTGTAATCATATTCATAACTATTTACATGAAAATAATACCTATTGTAAACGCAAACCAGGCTTGAGGAGGAATGAAAGTGGCTAAGGTTTAAGCTCATGTTTATAAACGGTAAAAATAAAACTGAAGAAATACAAATGGGAAATTTGCAATTGGGAATATAAGAATCTGAGAGTGCTTTGCCATATACAGCAAAATAAATGACTACATTTTGTTCTAGCACTACTTAATAGTAGAAAATGAAATCAGGGGCAAGTGCGCCCTAACAAAATACCAGTGTGCACATAAAGGCCTGCAAAAGAGGAGGGTTGGTAAGGTGGCTGGGTGAGAGATTGGGGACAAGGAATTTTTCCCCATACCCTTGGTACTTCAGAGGATTCCCTCCCACAATCTGAGTCCTTGTGATCCCTTAGTACAGGAACTGAAAGAATCTGCTTTTGTCATCTAAAAAGGGTATGGAGAAGCATGGCTCAGCCATGCTTCTCCATACCTCTACCAGCCAATGAAGCATGGCCAACATGTGTGGGAGAGTGAGGAGCAGAGAGACAGAAATATGTAATGAATCCAGATACTAAGGAAAAGACACAATTACTATGTAAATATATCTCAGCATGGGAAGCTTGGAGTAGAGCCCTAGCCCTACAGCTCCCAAACAGAGACTTATGTGTACCAATGTTTATAAGGTGCTCGGCGATATATATATGAGAGAGAGACAGAACTGGGTGAAACTCGTAATTTCCAGTTCAGGGGGAATTTTGACATTTTGAAATATGGTTTTGTTCCGATATGAAACAAAATCATATTTTTAAAGATATCCTCCATCCTGAAAATTCCATAAAATTCTGTTTTGGAAACACCAACACATGGTGTTTCTGAAACAAAATATGCTCCCTGGATCCTGGCAGCTACAGATTGAAATGTATATGGTTCTTGTCAGTTTCACTGCTCCCCACCACTGAACAGTGTGGCAACCTGGGGAGCCAGCTGTCCTGGTAATCTAAAAGTCCTGGGATCCCTGATTCCAAGGAAGACCGCATGGTGGGGCTGTCTTTGAGCCATGGACAGCCCTGACAGGTGAGCTGACAGGAAACCAGGGAGGTTTTCCTTGGAACCCTGCCTGTTTATTAGTAGAAGGTTCATTGAATCAGATACGTTTCTGTGAAACTCTTTCATTGGAAAATTACCAACCAGATCTCTATATAGATGCAAAATATCATTAGTGTCTTAGGTAACTAAATTAGTATGAGCAGCAAAGAATCCTGTGGCACCTTATAGACTAACAGACGTTTTTGCAGCATGAGCTTTCGTGGGTGAATACCCACTTCATCGGATGCATGTAGTGGAAATTTCCAGGGGCAGGTATATATATGCAAGCAAGAAGCAGGCTGGAGATAACGAGGTTAGTTCAATCAGGGAGGATGAGGCCCTGTTCTAGCAGTTGAGGTGTGAAAACCAAGGGAGGAGAAACTGGTTCTGTAGTTGGCAAGCCATTCACAGTCTTTGTTTAATCCTGAGCTGATGGTGTCAAATTTGCAGATGAACTGAAGCTCAGCAGTTTCTCTTTGAAGTCTGGTCCTGAAGTTTTTTTGTTGCAGAATGGCCACCTTAAGATCTGCTATTGTGTGGCCAGGGAGGTTGAAGTGTTCTCCTACAGGTTTTTGTATATTGCCATTCCTGATATCTGATTTGTGTCCATTTATCCTTTTCCTTAGAGACTGTCCAGTTTGGCCAATGTACATAGCAGAGGGGCATTGCTGGCATATGATGGCATATATTACATTGGTGGACGTGCAGGTGAATGAACCGGTGATGGTGTGGCTCGTCCACAGACAACCTGCCAACCTGAAGCATATTCTCACCAGTGACTGCACACCGCACCATAGTAACTCTAGCTCAGGAACCAACCCATGCAACAAACCTCGATGCCAACTCTGCCCACCTATCTACACCAGCGACACCATCACAGGACCTAACCAGATCAGCCACACCATCATTGGTTCATTCACCTGCACGTCCAAAAACCTGTAGGAGAACACTTCAACCTCCCTGGCCACACAATAGCAGATCTTAAGGTGATCAAATCTTATGGAATTAAGAACAACTTTATTGACTTAAATTGAATCTTGTTGAATTAGAGGTACATTGTATTTTAAAGGCAATTGTTTATGTGTTATTGTGGAACTGTCTGTATTTCCCTGGGAATGATAAATAAAAGAATAGCAGGGGATGATTGGGCAAATCCCTGTGTATCTACATCACTATCCCTATATATCTATTAGTGAGGTGCATAATAATGACTCTGGCCATTTGAAAAGCTAAAAGTATGTAATCGAACAATTATTAGTGTCATGCTGCCTGAGGGCACTATTTGTCAAGAGATTTATATGATGGGCAATTATATCCACTCAACCTTGAAGGATAGATAATTTTATCTTCTGGTGGGAACAAATTACCCTTACATTTAATTTTTAAATTTCAAAAGTTTAGCTTCTCTATTTTTATTAGTTACACCTTCCAAATTAAAGACTTCCTAGACGACTTGCTTTGCCACCATAGAACATTAATCAGTTTCTCCAGGGTACATTTTGGGAGATTTGCCATTGCCAGTTTGCTGTCTCAATTACCAAGTGAAGAAAGAAATGGGACATTTCTTTAATTCGTGTTTATTGAAGAATGGCTATTTGTCCCCATTAAGTTTGCAGAATGTATATAATAGTAGACCTAACCAGTCGTGGGAGAAGCTTAAAAAGTTTGCAAAAATCCTTAGAATCTTTTAAAGTTGTCCATGTTTTTAAATGTATAATTTTATTTATGTATTTTAATGTAAGGGCATCTGAGTATTTATCCACATGGCCTGAAGAAACAGGCTATAGAAACATAGGACTTCCAAGACCTGGGGCCTTGCTTCTAAATTGCTTTCAAACTTCCAAGGAGTATTGGGGAAAAAATCTAGTGCGATGACGCTCCCTTTTCACATTGTAAAGGTTCTTAGGGCTGGATTCAGCTTCTATTGAAATCCATGGAAAGCCTCCCACTGACTTGAGAGGGAACTGAATCAATCCCCCAAGTCATACAATCACTGTGCATCCTTATAATCAGTTAAATTGATTGAAAAAATACAGCATTCAATGCACTTTTACACGCAGTAATAAGTAGACTGTTCTTGAATTACATTTAGTTAGAGGTTATGTCTGAGAACAACCTGAGCATCTTCCTGGGGAGCAGTGCATCTGGTCTCATGTTGACAATAAAGAAGGTATTTCACCATTTTTCAGACAGTTGACCTATAGATGTGATCCTGGGGCTCAGGAGTTTGCTTAAGCCACACTATTATACAGTTTGTGCAAATAAGTCTGGTATATTTTAAGTGAAAATAGAAATAATTAAAACTTACTTCCTAGACATTTAAAACAGTTTACTTTTACTATATTTTTTATAACTTCATATATTGCATTTGTATAGATACTCATATACCGCATTACACCAATTCTGCGTTGTTCAGGAGATAAAAGCACAGTCTGTTACAGGAGAAACTATATCACATATTTTCATACAGCAAAAGAGGCCAAAAAAGTCCCAGGCTTCTAAAATTATATGGTCTCATGGTGTGATGTGTTTTACATGAACGCTGACTAATTTTCAGAAGTGACAAATACTGGCAGCTCCCATTAACTATAGCCACTGTGCTGATCCAGAAGAATTTACAACTCTGGGTGTCTTAAAATAAAGCCCACTGAAGCCAAAGAGAGATCCAGAAAAGGCACAGGCCTATAACTACATCTAAGAACAAACAGAAGGCAGGAGCAGGGTAACCAACAAGAACATATGGTTTATTTGATTTGGTATGGTTTCACTTTTAAGGGGCATCTATTTGTTGCTAAATAAGGTTTAAGTGATAACTGTTCAGGAAAAAATATTTAATGTGTTAAAGCATCCAAAGATTTAGAGAATGCACGGTACGGAGCACATCTCCAAACACTTCCTAAAATGTGGACACATACATTATTTAAATAACAGCAAGGGTGGTTTAGGTTGGACATTAGGAAAAACTTCCTAACTGTCAGAGTGGTTAAGCTCTGGAATAAATTGCGTAGGTAGGCTGTGGAATCTCCATCACTGGGGATTTTTAAGAGCAGGTTGAACAAACACTTGTCAAGGATAGTCTAGATAACACTTAGTCCTGCCTTGAGTGCAGGGGACTGGATTAGATTACCTCTCCAAGTCCCTTCCAGTTCTATGGTTCTATGATTATGCATTAGTTGACATTTCCATCAGTCTTCAAGAGTAGTCCTCAGTAAAGTACATTGCAACAGTCTAGCCTAAGGTAACAAATACATATATGACTGTAGAAGGGTCTCCATTTGAGATGAATGGATAAAATATCTTGGCTAGATGAAAATGGAAAAAAAGTGCTTCCGAGCACTATGTGAAATTCACAACCAGAGAGAAGTGTAGGACAGTGATGAGAAAGCAAAATAGTTTAATAATAGGCAGGTAGCATCAGGATAGGCTGATATTTAAGCTTGCATAAGATATTCAGAAAATCTTGTTATATGGGCTATAGTCTATTCTCAGTTACATATGGGTGCAATTCCCAATGATTTCAAAGGGGACCTATGTGCTTATATTTACGGGCAGATTCTGTTTCTGTTATGCATAACCCACATGCCTCACTAATATCCTATGTTTATACAAGCCTGAAAACACACACTCTTACAATGCTATGATTTGCTTTAAGTAAGAAACACTAGCAAAAGCTTCGTTCTCACTATAAACTCTGTTTCTGCCTGTTCACCCGTTATTGTTTTTCTTGTGAAGTTTCAAAAAAAATCACTCACTAAAGCTACCTACAACTTAATTAAAATACACATTATTGTCATGTTTATATAGAAACTCTGTGGTGAAATAAGTAGCCTCTAGCTTTTCAACCAATCACAATTAAATCTGTCAATATGCACTAATGCTGAATTATATGAAGACGAAAACAAGAATAAATAAACCAATTTAACTTGCTGCAGCCAACTCCACACATAAAGTAGTGCTTTGTGCTGTATTTGAGCTGGAAAATCAGCCATGAACTAATTACCCAAAACTGTCAATTATGCAACATAGTATAAAATTGAAAACTCCAGATAAATTTAAATCTAGTTTTGTTTAAACATAATGGGTGAGATTCTGGCTCCTCTGAAGGTAATAGGAACTTTGCCATAGGTTTCAATGGGAATAGGATTACACCCAATGTATAAGAATTCTATCACCCTTACAGAAACAGAAGAGGCTTAGCAAAAAACATGTGGCTGCATAAGAGTCTCCAAAACTGAGTTTAATCTTTCATCTGAAAGATTTGGGTTTTTTCAGCTGTTACCAGTGCTCTTGCTACTTTGGCCAGCAGAGATAATATAAGTGGTAACAGAGTATTTAGTTTTTCTCCCTGGATGCTAAACATATCATTGTACCTAACTGAGTTGTCATCATCATCATCATGTTCCCATTATGCCGCTGGTGTTTAGGGCAGCAACGAAGCTCCTCCACTCCTGTCTGTTTCTGTTTCTAACTTATACCATCCTAGAACTGAATCACCCGAAGGTTATTCCAAATTCTAAAGCCGTCCAATCACACTAGTCAATCAGCTTTCCATTCCAGTAGGATTAAGCCTTCAGGAATATTCACTCACTGCACAGAATTCTCCATTTCACAATAAAGATTATTTCACAATAATTTGCCACTTAAATTCCTTTTTACTTGGAAAAAAACCTGCCCCCCACCTTTAGGAGATTTTATAATAAGGCATAGGATTAACTTTAAGGAGATAGTAACAAATCATTACCCAATAGAAAATCATTTGTCTGTTTTGTTTTGTTTTAAACCTAGTTACCAGTCACATCAGCAGTTACTTGAACTGAAAGAAATCTGGATGGTGGGAATACATTCAGTTTCTTTTCTTTGTGGTTTGACAGCATTTGGTGTTTAGACAGCATATGTACTTTCTGTCTCATGCAGCAAGAACCTTGTAGCAGAACTGATGGAGAGAATTACTAGGAAGGCTTATTGACTCCCCAAGACTTCTCTTTAGGTCGTTGGGAGGAGTTTAGAACCTGAGAGGCTGTACACAGATCTCTGGTGCAGCAAGGGGTATTAGGGGGTATTAGGTCTTGAGCTGTCCACTATCCCTTGCTGTCCAAGCCTTCAACATACAATTTAAGTCAGGATGTACTATTTCAATGGGTCTGTATATAAAATGATTAAAAAAAAATCAATAAGAAATTCAAGTTGACAGTGCCCCCGTAAAGCACAAGCAAAGCCAACAGTTAATTAGTTTCTTTGAAACAGTTGGGGTGGGATTGGGGTTTTTTTGCATGCAACTTCACCCTGTTGAGGTAAATGATAAAACTCCCTATTGACTTCAACAGGGCCAGGACTGCACCCAGAGTCTTTTCATATAAAGTGTAGCCCCTATCCTGCATCCCTTGTGTAACAGAAAGTTCCACTAAAATTTATGGAAGTGTTAGGAGCACAGGAAATGAAAGACCAACCTTTCTGGAGAGGAAAGTGTGCAAAAAATTCCCTTTTTTTTAAAACACAAAATTCACAAATGTAACTATATTTAGCAAAAGTTCAGACTCCACCAATACATGAACAAGTAATGAAATTTCACTGCATATTTGAGATTTCTCATAGAAGCTCGTGAGAGGAGAATTTTCAGCATGCTTGCCGAGAGCAAAAGCTAATGATTTTGCAGAACTCTAAAAAAACAAAACAAATGGAATTAGTGTTGTATTAGCTATACACACGTTTGTGATGTTGTTTACTATTCTTATAAATGTCTTATAAATATAAACAAGACTGTACACCACTTTATAATTAAGAACAAGATAGTCATTAAATAAGAGGGGAAGATTTTCAAAACAACCATTCCAAAGTTCCTGTTTTATGTGCTTTAATTCTATGTTTTATCTTTATAATTAGACACAGACCAGGAATTACCCAGTGACATGGAAACAAATACATTTGCTAGGTGAGGAAGAAGTAGCATGAGTAGGCATAATTTCAGAAACAAAGAAAGTTAGAATACTGTAAATAAGCACATTAAATGACTCCTATGTTAATTACAGTGTCATGATTATGGCTTTCAAACCAAGTACTAAGGACGCTACAGGAGATAAATTCCAAGCAGCAAGTAGACAATAAAAGGATTAATTTTACTTGTTTACCAACATTTTATTTGCCAAATATACAGCAGATTCAATTAAAATGAAAGTGAGTTGATGAAGGGAGGTATTATAAAAGAGAGGAAAGCCCAAGCAGTTGTAAAATGCAAGAGTTCAGGGCATATAATGTATCTTGTTATAGCATGCTTTTCGGACTTAAAAAAATACCTTCAAGCTTATATAAAGCAGCTTTCAACTTCCTCTTGGCCATGGACAGAGATTTCATTGGGAATAACTAAAAGGTATCTACTCATAATGAGACACACATTAAAGCCTTCATTTCTACACTCCATTAGGGATCTATTTAAACATAGGCTCACCTAAAAAAAAAACAACAACAACAAACCACTCACTATATTTCTAAGGTAAGTCATGTCGTCAAAAAGAGTAACAAAGGAGAGTGTTCAAGGGCACACAAAAAATTATTACCCAAGACCCATCCCAACTGTAGTAGCCACTTAGGAAAAGTCTAGATAAAATCCTAAGTGCCAAGAACAAAAAACGCCTTCATCCGTGAAAGCTGGTATAGACCAAAGTACTGCATTCCCAAAACACAATCTCAGTACAATTTAGATGGAATCCTCACAAAGCGACTTCAGAGATCTCCTTTTTGTCAGATTGCCTGGCCAGGTGCCCAAAAATAAAAATGAAATGTACAGCTTTAAAGCTTAATTTCATTGCTATGACTAGAGAAATGACTAGGAAGCTTTCAGGAGAAATCAAGTTACTTTCAGTGTTCAATTTAGCGTTCTCTTCAAAAGAATCTTGCAAAGAAGCAAATTCCAATGTTTTTAGGTCTCTCAAAAAAATCCCCTATATTAACCAACCACATTTCACCCTGCCAGAAGAACTGTGGAAGAGAGTACATCTTAAATAACAAATGGAAGATCAGATGTTCAGCTTTGCTGAGGTATGTATTAATATCTTAGTGAGCCAAAATTATCCTTTTTTTCCCCAACTGAAAATATGTTCCCCCTGGCATTATGAGTTAGTACAATAACTAATATTTATCAAATACAATATCATCCTAACATTTCCCAGAGGGCAGGCTCTCATGTTTTGTGGTGCAGCCCAGACCAGTGAGAGGCTGTGTCACAGCATGCTCTGTAACACTGGGTGTCTTAAATGCTCTGCTGCTGTGGCCCGCAGCCCAGACACCAACAGCCAGCAGACAAATACGCAGTTCCCTGCGTGTGTGTGTGTGCTGTGCAGCCCTGGTTCAGCACTCTGACCCCAGCAGCCTGTCTACAACACAAGAGCCTCACCCTCATCTCCACCAGCCTCAGTTATTACTTGGAGGGTGACCCAAATACATCCCCAGCCCTGAATTTCCTCCAAAACCCTCTGCCCTGAAGTGTTCAGCCATCTCCTGGACTCTTTTACTCCTTTAAAGAAACAAAAGCACACTGTATTACTTAAACTAGAGTTAACAATCACTTCAATTCAAACATAGCACTGGGTCAGTTTAGAATAAATTTAAAACAAGTATATTTAATCCAAAAGAGAGGGACTTAAAGTGAGTCCAAGTAAAAGGGAGAACATCAGAAAAAGTGACAAGAAAATAAAAGTAAAATACACTTCCTGTACGTAAAACCTAACTCAGCAAGGTACAGCTTTGATACCAGGTAGACTTCCTTTCCAGATGGCTGACTTTGTCTCAGCCAAGACATTCCACAGCAGTGCGAGGTACTGGTTTTCCTTTTCTTCCTAGGTGAAAGATTTTTGCTTAAAGCAGGTTTTGCACGTATATTCAGTTCCTAGAGACTTCAACCGCCTTGGCTGAAGGTCTCATCTTTCCCGGCTTGCAAAAGCATTGTCTCCTTGTGTATGTACAGTGATGTAGCCAAGATGGCTTCTTCACTCTCCATACATCTTCCTAAACTCACTGTTTTGTCCCCAGACTCAGGATAACATCATGCTGTTCTTCTCTTCCCATGGACTTCCCAACCTCCAGCTGATTCATATGTCTATGGGGCTTCCATTGTTTTTGGTCACACCTGGCTTAATTTCATTGGAGAGAGGTAGGTAGCTGCCTTCCCTCCTGTCTGGGAGAAGACCTCTCTCTCTCTTTGTTTGGTCACATACTTGAAAATATAATATCAGTGAGTATTCATAGTTCCTCATCTAGCATTAATACATACATTTTACCATGATATCAATCCTCAGTGTGTCATTATCTTTCACAAAATACTTTACTTGATACACTTTTATATGCAATCATATTGTATGCAATCAGCTGATTCAATTACCTATCATTGGAGGTTCAGACTTTATAGTTAAGAGGCTATCTCCCCCACTCCCTTAGTTACTTTGCCTATCTTTTATGTAAATAAGCCTTCCTTGTCTCTGTATGACAACGAGGCAGGTCAAACAAATGAATACACATTCCTTTGTCTAGGGCAGAATGGGCTTATGCATTGCTTGCCAAACACATTTTAAGAACATAATTCTACCACATATTTATAACTTTCTGTACACACCCCATACATATATGACATCCTTCGTTTGGATGATTTAGTTGGGGATTGGTCCTGCTTTGAGCAGGGGGTTGGACTAGATGTCCTCCTGAGGTCCTTTCCAACCCTATATTCTATGATTCTGACACAAGAATATTAATGATCAGTGAATTATTAGTTTTCTATGATATATTACATGCCACCTTTTGGGGTATATTTCATGACAACTGTGTGTCAGCTATAGTGAACATGTTAGGCCTTACAAGCATTGCTGACACAGAGTAGTGAACCACTAAAGGGGCTCTGAGTCACAGAGACAGTAAAATTATTCTTGGTAAGTCCTGAGCACCTATCAGCATTACATTATTTCAGTTCAAGTATTGACTTGACTGAAGTAGCGTTTGAGAAGAGATACTGACATCATCTATGTGGGCAATAGGTCTATTTCTCTTTTTTGTGTTAAAATTCTTAACCACCAACCAGAATAAAGCCCACCCTGCCACACAGCTACTAAAGTTCTTTGTGCTAAGAAACATTTTCAGAATGGTCAGCCTGAGATTTTGAGAAGAATGTAGCAGAGGGCTACTTTCGTTATACACATATAGCACAGATGTAAGTTGATATAACTAGATAGTGTGCAGCCACACACTCAACAAAATACTGACATTCTCCAAAGAAAAGCCTCTACTAGTATTCATGCTTCAATGACAAAAAAAAAAAAGCTATAAGTAAAAGGAATGGTTTTGCCTGCAGTAATGAGCAGAGCGAAGAGAAAGACAGAGAGAGCAAGGGTAGGCCTAAAATCCTCTAAACCTGTAACTCCTGAATTCCTAGCACTTAGCAGGATCTCAACCCTTAGCAGCATCAAAGGTGTTAACACCATTACTCTTATGCTTCTTTGAAGATGGGATAATTTATTTGACAGGAAAACAAAATTAATAATTGCAGATATTCAGTAGATCCATTCCATTTAAACTAAAGCATAGTTTAAGTAGATAGAAAAGTTTAAGTAAAGGCAAGATCCTTCATTCCTTGGATAAATCAATGAGAGCTTTGGGTACACAAGGAACACAGGATTCAGCCCTAAAACTGACCCTCCATTGAGATAGACACTTTTTGCTTTATATCAAAATGGAGGATTAAGAGACAAAATATTTGGGCTATAATATGTGGCATCTATCTTGAGCAAAACCAAGCACTTCCCTTCACAGAATATAAATGCAGCTTTTGGAAGGCTCTTGATATACAAAAAAAGAGTCTTTCCTACCTGGACTATTTTAGCAGAGAAGCACTATTAGTATTTGCGTGTGTGTGCGCGCACACACACGTGTTCTGGCAGATATGTTCTGGATACACAGATATGGGGCCTGTTTCTCCATTGTTTTACATTTTGTGTGCTGATTTAGACCTGGGCAATGGGATGCCATTGTGTTCTGGAAGAAGTTCACCCACTTTTGCCCAAGTGTACAGCTCTGCATCAGGTGTGAGGCCGTACAGAAGTACTGACAAATGCTTATTAGCATCCTTTGGAAAAGAGGCATGTCATGAACAAACATAACTTGTTCTAATCCTTTTTAATATGTGGCACAACATGTATTTATGATTCTGTGGGCCTCATCTCTACAAAGCATCCATAATGGGAACAAATTGTAACTCTGACAACCTTGAGACTCGAGTACTCACATCTTAAGACACGACTGGCAAGACAACTAGAAACACTGAGTCTACAAAGAGAAGCTTCTGTCGAGGGAATAGATTCTTCAGGAGAAGAAAACTAAACTATGATTAAATTGAGATACTAGATATCATGAACTGGTGAGATAATTTTCAATCCTCTGTGCAAAGCAATGGTTGTTTAAAGAGACAATGTTGTCAATGAAATTCCAAGCAATTCTGGCTCAAGCAGTGCTAGACAAATGAAACCATTTACAATTCAGGAGAAGAAAGGCTAAATATGGATTATTGTTTACCGTCTGATATGCCTGATCCTTAGATCAAATTTTCTAGGGTAAGTTTCCCATTAATATTAAATGACACATACACATAAATACACAGGTACCTGAACTAAGCCATTCTGAACTTCTCCAGACTTAGACCTTGTGCTCCTGATTATTTCTGTATTCCAATTATATATTTAACCTACTTATAAAGAGATACCCAAACCAACAGCATTACTGGCCTACCAATTTTAAAACTGCCTGAATTTGTGTTACTCTAAGCATGACAATGCTCTGTTACACAGAGAAGAGAGCCTCGTTCATTTCTTGTCATTGACTCATATTTTATTATGCCTTTTTCATCTGCCAGATATCTAACGTGTTTTCTAGGCTAAAGAAAGTTTATTTTCCAGTCACTGAGGGTACAAAAAAGATATACTGCTCTAGCTCATAGAATCATAGAATCTCAGGGTTGGAAGGGACCTCAGGAGGTCATCTAGTCCAACCCCCTGCTCAAAGCAGGACCAAACCCAACTAAATCATCCCAGCCAGGGCTTTGTCAAGCCTGACCTTAAAAACCTCTAAGGAAGGAGATTCCACTACCTCCCTAGGTAACCCATTCCAGTTCTTCACCACCCTACTAGTGAAAAAGTTTTTCCTAAAGTCCAACCTAAACTTCCCCCTCTGCAACTTGAGACCATTACTCCTTGTTCTGTCATCTGC
The DNA here is from genome assembly GCF_016161935.1 of Mauremys reevesii. NCBI lineage: Eukaryota > Metazoa > Chordata > Testudines > Geoemydidae > Mauremys > Mauremys reevesii. The sequence continues at coordinate 87,894,929 of NC_052631.1, read as the reverse complement.
TACCACTGAGAACAGTCTAGATCCATCCTCTTTGGAACCCCCTTTCAGGTAGTTGAAAGCAGCTATCAAATCCCCCCTCATTCTTCTCTTCTGCAGACTAAACAATCCCAGTTCCCTCAGCCTCTCCTCATAAGTCATGTGCTCCAGCCCCCTAATCATTTTTGTTGCCCTCCGCTGGACTCTCTCCAATTTATCCACATCCTTCTTGTAGTGTGGGGCCCAAAACTGGACACAGTACTCCAAATGAGGCCTCACCAGTGCTGAGTAGAGGGGAATGATCACATCCCTTGATCTGCTGGAAATGCCCCATCTTATACAACCCCAAATGCCATTAGCCTTCTTGGCAACGAGGGCACACTGTTGACTCATATTCAGCTTTTCATTCACCGTAACCCCTAGGTCCTTTTCTGCAGAACTGCTGCCCAGACATTCGGTCCCTAGTCTGTAACAGTGCATGGGATTCTTCCGTCCTAAGTGCAGAACTCTGCACTTGTCCTTGTTGAACCTCATCATATTTCTTTTGGCCCAATCCTCTAATTTGTCTAGGTCCCTCTGTATCCTATCCCTACCCTCCAGCGTATCAACCACTCCTCCCAGTTTAGTGTCATCTGCAAACTTGCTAAGGGTGCAGTCCACACCATCCTCCAGAATCGTTAATGAAACTGTGGGATGTAAATATTTTTAGGCTACCATGGATTAATAAAAAATCATGCCCTCCAGAAATGTATACACATCCTTTAATAAAAAATACACCATGGGGTAGAACTAGAGATAAGTAAGTTCTTTTCCCTCACCAATGATACCCACTGCAAATAATCCAAATCTTAACCAAAATCACAATCCAGAGAGTTTTAAAGACTGGGAGCACCATGGAATACATACAATCGGCCAGCTATTCAATAAAGAAACTTTTCTAACTTATTTAGAGATCAAAACTAACCTGAAGTGGCCAACTTCCTCCTTGTATCCGTACTCTCACGTTAGGCATTCTGTTTCTCAACTTTCCAGGAAAGTTGTTTTATTTAAAGAAAGCTACTTTTAATTGAAGTGATGGTGTCTGGTCAATTAACAATCAAATAAATTATATATAACTAATTTATACCAGTCTTTGCAGACAACTTTCTTGTGCCACACTGGAAAAAATATCTCAACGGACAAATTACCCCAGACTCTTGGGATTTGATCTGGAAAAGAGAACCAGTAATCTCAACCTGTAGCATGATAAAAGAAAACTTCTTTAAGATACTCCTTCAATGGTACCTCTCACCAGTCAGGTTAATAGATATAGATATACAGACGGAATGGGGATGAGTGTTGGAGACCCTGTGGTGACAGAGGACATTTTATACATATATGATGGATATGTCCAGGCCTTAAAGAGTACTGGGATGCAATTCATAACAAAATATCCCAGATTGTTATTGGAAATCAATTACCAAATGATCCTTTGGCAATCCTCCTGGGCTTTCCGTACTGAAATAGTCACACAAAGAAATGATGAATTAATATAGCATCGGTTAGTAGCTCCTAGTCTACTGATAGCATTTCATTGGAAAAAGATAAAATAGTCCAACTGTAGAGAAATGGTTCAGACAAATATGGGATGCTGTTATGAAAAAATTAATGCACCAATTATGTATGCAACAAATTAGACAGAGGATAAATAGATACTTAAGTATTTGGTTATCATTTACTCAATAGTCAGACAATGTACACTCATCTGCAAAAAATCCAGCACACCTGTCCAACATTTCTGAATATCAACATTTTGATAAACACGCCTGGTTTGTTAAATATGTAATCAGAGATTTCACTCAATTTTATAACATCATTAGAAACAGAACATCATGGGTAGTGAAAAGAGGCTCACACTGTAACACCCTGTTAAATAGAGAGGTCTGATTATTATAGTGCTGTATGCTGCTCTACACAAAAGCTCATTGTTGTAATGATTATTGTTTTGTCTCTGGTATTTGCACGGCAAGGGTTTGTAAATCTGTTAAAACTTAAAAAAACACACACACACTTTAGGAAATGTGTGTGCGCACACACACACACAAACACTTTTAAAAAGATTTATAATATAAATATAAACACACGCACAGTGTTTTTGTTTCCATAACAGTAATTTTTCCTAAAAATTGGCTTTAATGGTCTAGAGTCGTGTATCTTGCCAACTGCATGAAAGATACTGAAATTATAAAGGGCATTTTATTAAATGCTTCTTGCCTGAGACAATATTTGTCTTTTACTAAATAACTGTACAGCGGGCCAAAGGGCAGCTGGTGCAATGGACGGCAAACGGAGACTCTTCCTCCATGGTGCTCGGGCACAAGAAGTGGTGCTAGTGCTGCAACCTGTGCTCCTGAAGATTCCAATCCTGCAATTTGCTGCACCTCTACGAAGCCCCACTGAAGTCAATGGAGCTCCATGTGGGTGCGCTGCGGTGCCCATACAAAGTAAATTACAGGACGAGGCCCAAGTGTACACGCTGGGGTTGCTAGGGATGCTGACATCACTAAACACCCTTGGGGGAGCATGTCTGGATGGCTTGTGAGGGTGGTCATAGCTGGTGGAAGGAAATGATACACGTTTTCCAAGAGGTGTCAGATCACATGCATGTACCCCTGCTTCTGTAGTACACAGGCATAATGTTCTAGCCACTGCAGCATCTTTATCTCTATGCCACAACACTACAGATTGAATTTAGCCCATAGCTGGGCTAGTAGTAAAATGTGTGGGAGGGGGGGAGAGGGTACACATTATTACACACTGTAAATGTGTGGCCTCCTCCCAGTCGCCTCCTCATGGCCTCAAGGCAGCCCTGCGTGTGGCTCCGCACCTCAGTTTCCCATTTGAGTTCAAAGTAAATCAAATATAAGCATCTCCTCAAGTCCGTCACAGTTGAATAATCAAAACACATTGCAAAAGTCCCAAACCAAACATCCCCCAGCAGAGCCCAGGAATGTAATCTTTAAAAACCTGGCTCCATACTCACCATCCTGGTGTCTTCTATCAGACCTGGTCTCTTTATCATTTGTCCTCTGTCCTTTTTCATACTATTTATCGTTATATTGCACTTCCTGTGTTCAAAGCACAGCTACCACTGACTTTAGTTACAACTGTGAATGCTCAGCACTTCTTTAAATCAGACTCCAGAATCTCAAGTCAGCAGGGACGGATTAAGGTAGGGGCTTTAGGGGCTGCAGCCCAGGGCCCCGGCTCAAGGGGAGCCTCGCAAAAATAAATCAGAGGCAGCGATGTCCAGGCTACTAAAAGGGGTGCTCAGGCTGCCTGCCTGCCTGCCATAGCCCCATGCCGCTCCCGGAAGTGGCTGGCTGCTGGCACGTCTCTGCAGCACCTGGCAAGGGGGAGGAAGAGAGGGAGGTGGCTGCATGTGCTGCCCCCGCCCCCAGTACCCTCCCTGCAGCTCCCATTGACTGGGAACTGACCAATGGGAGCTACAGGGATGGTGCTTGCAGCGTGGGCAGCACACGGAGATCCTCTGCCCCCCCCTACAGGGGCCACAGAGACGTGCTGGTAGCCAGCCTCTTCCGGGAGTGACATGGGGCTATGGCAGGCAAGCAGGCAGCCTGAGCCCTGCTGTGCTGCCAGCCGGGAGCCGCCTGTGGTAAACACACCTTGCACCCCCTTCTCCACTCCAACCCCCTGCCCCAGATCAGAATCCCCTCTTGCACCAAACTCCCTCCCAGGAAAAAGACTTGTATACAGGGGCCCCACAAAATCCCCAGGCTCATAGGAGAGTTAATCTGGCCTGGCAAGTCAGGCACCCTGAAAGTGAGTGACCACCTGTGGCAAGTTTGGTTTGAGCTCTGTGGCTGAGGCAGGGGGGAAAAATCCAGTTCTTCAGGCAGCACTCAAGTGCCTTAGCCATGAAACCATTCTCTCACTTCCTTTAATCCTGCATGATCATCTTCTAACTTCTACACCAAATGAGGCAGGGCCAATAGACAAAACCCTCCCTTATTACACAACCCTGATTCATCCCCAGAGCAGGTCCATCCTGTGCACTGGATAAGACAGGGATCCTATGTTCCTATGTTTGTGACAATTTAATCTACACAGACAGGATCTTTTAGGTCATTTCTGGAGATGTTATCTGTTTATTAATTTTATTTTTTTCTTTCTCTCTGAGTCCTGCACATTTGGACTCATGACAACTAAGACAAAAGGCTTTTAAAAGTGAAGGGTACAAGAAATATCCCACAATTTAAAAAAAATCTCTAAAATATTCATAAAACAGTGGCATATACAAAACAGATAATGGAGTGGTGTGGTATAAAATTTTTATTGGCACTCATTTAGGATGACCTGAATAACTGAATCATGGCATTGCTATTCGTGATTTACATGAGCTTTTCAAACTTAAGCCAGTCTCTCTCTCTCTCTCTGGGGTTAAAGACACACACACACACACACACATATATATATATATCAAGGATGAAATCCTCCATCCACTGAAGTCAATGGAAACTTTACTGTTGACTTCACTGGAGCCAGGATTTCACCCACAATATGTAGTTATTTAATAACAGCCTACATTTTCAAAAGTAGCTAGTGATTCTGGTGAACTGATTTTCAGAAAGTACCAAGCATCTCCCTCTGAAACTCAAGCCTTTCTAAGATGTCTCAAGCTGATCACTCCAAGAAAGTAAGGCATCCAAAATCACTACCCACTTTTGAAAATGTAGGACAAAATGTGGGTTTGTAAGTGTGTATGTACACACACACACACAAAGCTCAGATCTTGAATAATGAGCAATCAGCATATTTAAATCTATAGGAAGCCTTCCATCAAGTTATTCCAAAAGACTTCACAGATATAACAGGGGTAAACCTCCCACACTCTGGGAAGTATTACCCCCAATTTACTGATGGGGAAAATTGAGTCAACAAGAGTTATGTGATTTGCCCAGATTGACACAGGAAGCATATGGTAAAGGCAGGAAAAAAATCCAGGTCACCAATCCCCTATCCAGAGCCCTAACTGCCAGACCACATTTTCTCAACATATACTCTCTCACACACACACACATTTTCACAACACTCTTGTCCCAGTGCAATATTAAAGTTGCTGAGATATTAACTTAAAATGATATATGAGAAAATTTTCATGCAGTCTTTTAGAGAAATAGGATAAATCTTATTATTCACATACAAAGAAGAGCTTTCTTTGTATATGGTAAGCATCCTAGGACATAAAAACTATTCAAACAGTCCCTGGAAGCCACAGAGCTCTGTTTGAATTATCATTATGTTTAGGTTTTGGCTAAGCAAATGAATTTCATAAAAATCTTAAACCCATTGATTTCTCCCCTCCCCCACCTCCCGTCCCCGACCCCCTGAAATCTGTCAAAGAATGTATTTTTATAGCAGTCAGATACCTTAGGCATTGAATCAGGATTAGAAAAATCAAGCAAGCATCAAAATGTTCACACCACCACAAGCTATTTTCTTCTCTACTTCTGATTCCCAGACAGTTATTACCCTTGACAAAGAATTACAGAGAAATATTCCTCAAGGTATTTTAAAGTAAAGAGGCATTAATTATTAATAGATTTTTTTTTACCTTAGTAAGAATGTTGTAACATTGTGTCAGAAAGTACCATGGTGGCGGGGAGAGGGGCGGTGGAGACAAAGGAGGAGAGAATAGAAGCAAAGCATAACTGTAGGACTTTACAGTGTTGTCTCAGCAATTTTAAAAGATCAGCCAACTTTATTTTTAATTCATTCTTCATTTGAACTTTTGCACTGACTGCTGTTGAATTTCATATAGTTTCGTTGTACAAATAATCTACATGCAGTGCCAGCCAAAGAACTGGCTGTATTGCAGATAGATTTTTTGTGCCTTCATATTAAAACACACCTATATACTGTATTCGTTATTGCTTTTCCCCATCCCTGTATTTTGCAATGTATCCATGAACTTAATCAGCACAGTTAATAGAAATTTGACAGAATTTGTACCATACTATTTAGAAATATTTTACACTCTATTTGAATGTCTAATCTATCTAGAAGCTATAAATACTTGTATTTTCCTCAGAGCATATAAATACTAGGTTTCAAATTGTTGGTAGTACACTTCTTAGTACCTTCTGTCTAGGAAGGGGAGGGGGAAATCGATCACTCTTCTTGATTGTTAGATGGGCTATTCCAAATATCTGCTTTCCCAAAATGGATATAAATTTAGTCTATACAGAAATGATCTTGAGAGTTCTGGCTTGTACCTTCCGTAAGTAATCTGAGAAAACATTGGATTCCTTTATGAGAATAAATTGTAGCCTGATGCATAATGCTTGGAAACTCAATGGTAAATTTTCTTCACAATAAGAGCCATTGATGGATCATTTATATGACAGATACTGAAAAAATGGAACCAACTGCATTCAGATGAATGAATTAGAGTCATTCTAAATAGGTTAATGGACCTGATCTTTTAAAGTTAGTTAATACAGCTCTTTACATCACAGGTTAAGTTCCTAACACTTTTTCTTCTCTTGCTAGTAAAGGATTCTGCAAAACTGTTTCATTTTTCTTGGAGTGGGACTCTTCAGAACAAAACAAATTGAAAGTGGGGTGTTTTGTTTATTTTTAAAGGCCCCAATTATTAAAAAATAGATACATCTCACATTCACATTACTGCAAATACTTTAATCTTGAGTCGCTACTAAAATCAAACTAGGTATAAAAACTTATTTTTACCTACCCCTCTTCTTGAAACACTGTCTTTTCTCTATTATGTCTATTGCCATATTATGATTTCCAAATTCCACTTATTTGCACAGATTAACAATTGCTGCTCCATGTCAAAGGATTTCATATGAAAAATGAGAATGCTTTATTAGACTCTCCATGCCCACTTCTAGATTCAGAAAATACTCCAACTGAGCAAAATGGGCATAATTATGACTCCATCTGAACTCCAAGATAGAAAGAAACTCAACTTCACTAACAGGATAACTCATCAATGCCTTATGTGCCTAATTCATACAGTCCAAGGCAAGAAGGGGCCATTTTGATCATCGAGTCTGACCTCCTGTATAACACAGACCATAGAACTTCCCCCAAATAATTCCTAGAGCATATATTTTAGAACAGGGATAGGCAACCTATGGCACAAGTGCCAAAGGTGGCACGTGAGCTTATTTTCAGTGGCACTCACACTGCCCGGGTCCTAGCCACCAGGCTGGGGGGCTCTGCATTTTAATTTTAAATGAAGCTTCTTAAACATTTTAAAAACCTTATTTACTTCGCATACAACAATAGTTTAGTTATGTATTATAGACTTATAGAAAGAGACCTTCTAAAAACATTAAAATGTATTACTGGCACACGAAACCTTAAATTAGAGTGAATAAATGAAGACTTGGCACATCACTTCTGAAAGGTTGCCGACTCCTGTTTTAGAAGAACATCCCATCTTGATTTAAAAAATTTCCAGTGCTGGAGAATCCACCACAGCCCTTAGTGAATTGTTCCAATGATTAAAAACCCTCACTGTTAAAAATGTATACCTTATTTTTACTCTGAATTTGTCTAGGGTCAACTTCGAGCCATTTGATCATGTTATACCTGTCTCTGCTAGACCGAAGAGTATTTGTTCCCCATGAAGGCAATGTTCTCTCTATATCTTTTTTGTACTGAGCAGGCAATAAACTCCTCTGAGGACTACATTTTTGTCCTTGGACAAGGGTTTTTGTTGTTGTCAAGTCTTTTTACACTGAACGAACTCCCCGCTGTGTAGCTACAACTGTACACATGCACTGAGAAGAAAATAGCAGTACTTATAGTATGGCACACTGTGATGGGGTATACAAACCCCATATTGGACAACAAGGGGGTAAGGAGCAGCTCTGGGCTCAGCCAGCCCTGCCACACCTGCAAGATATGCACAGGCTGGATGAGGAGTTTGAAAGAGAAGCCATTTCTTTGGGGGCAGACCAGGGAAGAGAGCAGACTTTCAACCCTCAGCTCCTGAGGAAAGGGCTGAGGGAAGGCAGGAACTTCCATGACACCATTGCCTGACGGTCCCCCCTGAGAGAAGGGAGGGCCTGATCCTGACACACCCTGAGGAGGAGTCATTCCCCTCTCTCTCTTACTAGCTCATATTATTTGGGTTAATTCCCCTTGCTTTTTATTTATGGCCTATCCCGGGAAGGGAGAGATTTTGAAATGGCCTGGCTGGAGGGCCAAGTCACAGAAAGAGACAGGCCAGTGCAGGAGTGGAGCAGCCTGAGGCAGAGCGAGAGCCGCTGTACCAAGTCTGACCACAAAGAGGCAGCCCCTTCACATACTAAAACGTCAAAGGTGACCAAATTAAAGTGAGAATGTTGTAACACTTTAATTAAACCACTAAATAAGCAACATTAAATTGTGTGTACAGCAAATGCTCTATATGTATCCACAATGTAGTACGGTTCATATTTAGCGAACATGACACTCATTGTGATGCTGGAAATTTCTCATTTGTCTCTCTCAGTTGTTCAGTGATGGTAAACTTTGTATAAGCTGATATCTCCATTTGCTGTGAAGTAGTATTTTATTCTTATAACATGGTCCATATAAATACCTCTAGTCTGTTGTAAGATTTAGTTTTAGTCTGATTTATTAAACTAACCCCCTCTTTGCAGTTGGCGCTAGATGTTTGAAAGATGCCATATATATCAACAACCTGAGTGAGATCTATAAACTGCTCGTCTTTCAGGATGTAAGTTACTAAGGCAGCAAATGTCCTTATTGCAGCAGTTTTCATTTTTTCCAGAATAATAAATGTATAGTCTGTGTTCTGCTTGCAAACATGTTTGGTTATTGATCCGTCTGTTTGCATTGAGAGATTCAATCCTGCATAGTACTTGCCTATGAGTTTACTAAGATGCCATAATCAAATCTGCCAGATAAGGCTTCAGTAGCAAACACAGACCACTCTTGCAGCTCATATTGCCAGAAATCATCCATCTAAATATTCACAGAGTTCTATAATGAAACAAGAGTTTTGTAGTGACAGGATTGGCAAGAGACACCATATGTTCGTTCACTTTTTCACTCCAGAGAACTTTTCTCCAAGATACTGGGAGCAAAATTTTGCTATTTTGGCCTTTGCATAGCGACGCGCCTCAATGAGACATCAACTAGCACCATCAGTGCAATACAATTCTAGGGCTCAACAAGATTTTGGGGACAAAATTTTGCTGCAGGATCATTATTCTCACTGACTTGATTGGTGCAGTACTCTATTATAACATTGTAATTTCACAAGAGGGCATTTACAGAAAAAAATGACATGAAAACCAGCACACTTCAAAGGCCTGAACAATAATGCCTCAACTTCCAACATACTAGCCAACTTACTTTTCCTAACAGCTGATCTCATAAATATTGTATATACTGTTCGTAAGAACGTTTCCACTTCTTTCATCACTGGTACATGTTTCCAGGCATCATCAACGCTGCGGTCTTCACTATGGGCAACACGGTGTTGGTCTAGCAAGTGCAGCACACATTCTCTATACAGTGTAGCTACATCTTTATGCTTACCTAGCATGATGGAAACACCATCTCAAGTGAACATCATTCGCTGTATAGCCAGATTGTGATCTGTATAGAATTGTTTGATGGTCTCCTTAATATGCCAAGCATTGCATGAAGTTAACTGGGTGATGGCAGCAAACACAGTCTTGAGGCTAACATCGTCGTGAGCTCAAAAACTTGATGTAAAGGACTGACATTTTGTTCACTACAATGTCGGTGCTCTTGTCAGCTATCAGTGTATGAAATCGTGCATTGCATACAGCTGCCATGAACTCACTTTGGACTACCACATTAATAGACTGTACAAATTCAAATGCCTAGTTCTCGCTTCTCCAGCTGTTAGGATGATTAATATTTTTCTGTGATTGTGAACGTGCAGCATGGACAATATGGATTAATTCATTTTATTAGCAAGGAGCACATTGCCAATCAGTCTATTTTTTCATCTTGATTTGCTCACTGACATTCCCCCACTCGAACATGCTTCTGTTGGCTTTCAGTAAATGACGAATTTCAAAGCTATGTTTCCAATTGCATAGAATTCTTACAGCATCAACATGAGCCTTCTGAACTAGTGGCATCTTAGATTGTTCAGTTTCCACCCATTCCATTTTTTTTTTTACCAGTTGTAAATTCCCCCTTAACTTTAACTTCAGAACACAATTTACACATGACCCTGACACTGACTACAGAAAAATGCCTCCCAGTTTCAAGAGACCCCCTTCCTCGAACATCAGTTGTTTCGGTTTCCACACTTTCCAAAAGCCAATCATCTTTCAACGTCAAACTGCATTATTTCTGTGCCACTGTTGGCACCTGCACTCCTAACTTACACTTGGACATGTCACTGTTTGAACAGGGTACCTGGAACTGTTTGCAACAGACAAAGCCAAGCACTGCATGCAGTACCTGTCTGGATAAATGAAATTGTTGAAGTACTTTGTTAAAAAGAAGCTCTTAACTCTACTAATACCAGCAAGTTCAGTTCTGGGGCTTCTCTTGTACAAGAGACTGATTATTCCAAACTCTGTAGACATTTTCTAATGTCCACTGAGAATTAGGTTTAAGCTGTGCCCATCTTATCAAGTTCTTCCAGGCAGCATCTTATGAAACTTTAAACACAAGAGGCCTCAAATGTTTCACTAGAAAGCGTAAGGTATTTTTAAAGTGGCACTTCAGTAATACATATACATAAGGTAGAAACAGGCATACAGAGCCGCGAGTTGAGTACCTATTAACTTTCAAGAGTTTTAGCATTAAAAACTACACAAAAGTTAGAAACCCAGGAAAGCAGGAGCCCTACCTTTCCCTTCCTACCCACCCCCAGGGACCTTAGCCCTTGAGGGAGCCCCTCCCATTGCTCCCTCCCAGGAGCCCCTGCCTCTACTCACCCCACTCCTTAGCCCCTTTCTGCTGGCTCAAGACTTCCGTGGGGTTAGGGTCTTCCCCTTACCTTCACCCCACATCCATCCCTGCTCCCCCCACCCCGTGGTTCCCAGGAGGGAGTTGCCACTGCAGCCCAGAGTGGTTAGGAGCACCCAGACCAGACACTGATGCCCCAGCAGCAGTGGCAAAGCCTCCCCCTTCCTCGACACCTCAGCTCCCTGCCAGGCCAGGCCAAGCAAGAACAGTCCGTTTCCCCCCATCCCGCCACCCTGCTGCCCTACCAAAATCCTTACTGCTCCCTGCTGACTGGAGGTTCCTGCTGAGAAGACCTACTGTGGGTTGCGGCAGGAGGGCCTGGCAGGCAGAGTGGGGCCCATGTGCCAGCCAGGCTCTCTCCCAGCAAGAGCTTCCCCTCACCCCGATTTGAGGCTTCCTGTAGTGTCGAGAGGAGTTGCCCTGGGTTCCAGCAGGCAGAGTGGGACCCAGGTAACAGTTGTGTTCCTTCCCAGCAAGAGCACTCCGTTTTCCCCCTTAACACCTTACTTCCTGCCAGTTCTAGTGCCAGGAGGAGCTGCCACAGGTTCTCGCTGGCACAGTGGGATCCAGGTGCCACTCGCATTCCCAACCATGAGATGTAGTTACCAGACTGCTAAACCACTTAAAGGGAATGTTGCATGTAGGTACTTATAGACTGTCATCAAGTCATTCCTTAACCGTCTGTTTGTTAAGCTAAATAGACTGAGCTCCTTGAGTCGATCACTATAAAGCATGTTTTCTAATCCTTTAATCATTCTTGTGGCTCTTCTCTCAACCTCTCTAATTTGTCCATATCCATTTTGAATTGTGGCCACTAGGACTGGACACAGGTTAAAGGTGTACAGATAAGTATAGCATTATGGTACACCTGGAAAAGAAAAACTCTCTTGCCCCCATAGAGTTATTTAGATTCAGCATACAACGTATCAGAGAAAAATGAAATAATTGTTTTGCTCAATTCTGGTTTACGTTGTTACATTAAAATATGTACATTTATTATATACCCACTGTTGGTCAGCATTGTATTCAGTAGTGGAGTAAATATGGAACCTATGAGAATTTGGTGAATTACAAATAATCTTGTGTTTTCTTAATTAAGCTCTTTACATTTTTGGTGGTGACAGTCCTTGACTGGGTTACTCTGTGGATATCAAACAAATGCAGAGCTGAGCTAAGCACTGTGGCATGAAGTATCACCTCCTCTCCTCATGATAAAATGCCAGCAGATCAGGGGAGCCTACCACTAAGTGCTAACGTAGTCTGAACAAAAAATGTGATTAATAACCTGCCGGTGAGCTTCTCTGGAATGAGGATATCACAAATGAGGAAAAGTTGAGATGGAAAGAATGGCATTTGGAAAGGGTTAAACAGAAGTTGAATGCATTGAAAAATAATGCATTAGAATGGAATACAGGACATAAAAAAGTAATGTTGCTGGAAGAGAGAGGTAGTTAATGTTGAGTTGACTGTAGAAGGTGATAGATCTCTACAGACCATGCATACTTTCTACAAAAGAATACAGTAATGCCAATCAAAGGATTTTTTTTCCACTCTCCTGGGATTTGATAGAAATTTTCAAACAAAGTATCTACCTGCTCTCTTCTAAAGTCTAAGCCAAAGGATTCATCAAGGGCAAAGTAAGCAGATGGAACATTTTGAGTGACATGCTAAATAAATGAATTGTTTGTTGAGGCACTGTATCTACAATGATGTTTAAAGATTTACACAGAATTGAAAGCTGTGAAGAGAGACTTTCTAGCTTATGGGAGCAGATTTTGCTTGGAAGACTATACCCCAATGGGAAAAGAAGAAAAAAAATCCCATATGTTGTAGAACAGTCATCTCATAATTTCATTCCCGTTAAACTTCCTCAAGAGGCATTCAAACCTGGTTTACTGCTGACATACCCCTATTTATTTCTACTCAAAAATATGACAAATAAAACACATTTGATGATCCAAATACAAAATGAAATAAACAGCATGAGCACATGGAAGAATGTAATCAACAGAGAACTCATTTTGAAATGTACATACAAAGAGGATCACGGGAGTATGAATCAAGGTGTTGGTGATCTCCAGTTTTGGAGAAAAAACCATGGACAGCAACAGGGGGTAGATTTTAAAATGCACAAAGGGGAGTTAGGTGCCCAGCCCCTATTGAAAATCCACCCCCAAACCTCCCCTGGATTCATGTCTTTGAAAATGTCCCAGAGGATTAACTTAACATCTCACTCTACAATATGTAATTAGCTCTAAATAGTGCAAAAAAGCACATTAATAGACCAATAGTGAAGCTTAGACCTACATAGCCACACAAACGGCAGCCATCACACCCCGAAGAACAGACCGTTTCAACTCCATTTGCTTGAAAGTACTACTCCTTATTAGTGAGCTAGGACACTGCAGCCTCTAGAGTTTAACCAGACCCACAAACAGTAGGATTTATATATCTGTGACATCTGGTGTCACTTAAATTGGCAAACCTCTCCTGGGCTGCTGCCACTATCTCAACGTTTCATGATGCTAAAAGAATTACTACTAGTTTCCAATTCCTCCCATTACACTCCAAAGGCAGCCATTATTTTGCACCTCGGCCCTTTCCAGCTCAGCTCTCTTCTGTGATCTTTTAGGTGTTTCCAGTATGACTGACTGCTGCCTTGAGAGCAAAGCAACTTATGAGAGAGGACTCCTTGGACCTGTGCTGTGGTGAAGGCATTCTTCTTGTTCTTTGAAAGAAAGGAAATTTTCATCTTTATGGCAGCTGGTGTGAAATTCCCCAAACAACAATCTGACAGTAACATTTTTAGAAGTGCCCAAAGGATAAATAATAATAATTGGAGATATACCAATCTCCTAGAACTGGAAGGGACCTTGAAAGGTCATTGAGTCCAGCCCCCTGCCTTCACTAGCAGGACCAATTTTTGCCTCAGATCCTTAAGTGGTCCCCTTAAGGATTGAACTTACAACCCTGAGTTTAGCAGTCCAATGCTCAAACCACTGAGCTATCCACCACCAAGGGACAGAGATTCCAGTGCCTAACTGCTAGGCACTTTGCACAGAGTGTTGTGTGGGTTGCCTGGGTACCTAAGGAGTGTTAGTCACCTCAGAAAGGGATCCTCAGAAGTCAAAGCTGAGGGAGAGCTGCCTAAGCTTGCCAGCAGCAAAATGCAGAAGAAAGGGGCAGGGTTTAGGACCCAGATGCACAAGAGTATTTAGGTGCCTAACTCTCATAGATCCGGGCCTTAGGCTCCTGACTAATAGCCCAGGAGGGGCATATCTCTGCTTGGGATTCTTAGTGGTGAATTCTCTCCTGGAGTTAGGTGCAGCCCCTTTTCTCAAAGAAACAGAGTCACTCCCAACCCATTATAGCCACTCACCTCAGAGGTCCAAGACCCAGATTCAAATTCCTGCTCTGCTTGGTTTGGAGCAGGGACTTGAACCCAAGTCTCCAACGCCCCTGGTAAAACAAACTTTTAATGCCACCCCTGTGCTGGGTGTAGGACTTAAAAAGGGAGGAAGCTGTTTGGGCTGGCTGTGGCGGAGAGCTGGGCTGTGCCTGGAGAACTGAGCCGCTGGAGTGGAGCTGATTCCTGCGGTTAGCCCCTGGAACAAGGGGCCAAGTTCCAGGGAGACCTTCCTGGGGCCAGTATTCCACAAGGAATTGGGAGCTGAAGAAGAGCCAAAGACGAACAAGAGGCTTAAGCCTGAAGCGGGGCAGAAGATACTTCAGCTGTGTTTGATTTTGTTTGTAGTTTTGAGCTCTACTGAGAGGCCCAGCCAGAAGCCCTGGGACCTGCTACTCTCAAAAGAAGAGTGTGTTTTTCACTGAGTTCTATAGTGATTTGGAAGGACTATGCTGATGGCCCAGGTGGAAGCTGGGTGAAGAGACTTTAAAAAGGCCAGCTGAGAGAAGCCAGCTTGGGACCTGACCAGTTACAAATGCACTTGGATACCCTAGGAGGGATTGAACTTTAAAGTGACTAGCTGGAGGCCTAGACCCAAAAAAAGTGACTAACAGTAAGTAAGTAAGTAACAGAACCCTGCATTTGTAGAGGTGTATTTCTTCTTTGTCTCACTTACATTTGGTTAGCCTGCTTGTCAGAATCAATTCATATCCCTCCTCTGAGTCAGGATTTTCAATGTCAGACCTCCATGGATCCCTCCTTCGGGATGGCTCCTTCAGTTGGAGGCAGTGATCCTTTTGATCTTTGAGGTGCTACAGAATTCATTGTATTAGGCATACAGGTCTAGGTTATATCAGCATTTCATCAAAGTTTGATAGTGCATCCTCCTTCTGGGAGGCACAGAATAGTTTCTGTCCTCTGTACAGTGGCTACTGCCCCTATTTCTGGTACCAGTTTCCTGCCCCCTCCCTCCTCCAGTCTAGTGTGAAAGGATTTTCCCAACTTCCCTTCTCAAATCCTAACTTTCAAAGGCCACTTTGATCTGGCCTGCATCTTAATCAGCCTCAATAGTCAAGGTGACTGAGACTTGGTTTGCATGTCAATTGTTCCTGTCTGGAAGAATTTGAGTTAAAATAGGTCTGTCTGAAGTGACCTTATTTGTCTCTTTTATACAGTTGCCTCTTACCAGTATGCCTACTCTAGATCATTTAGCTGTATTAAAACACATTGTTTGCTTGTGCCCAGTTTACCAAGTGATCCAGAATGCTCTGTAACAATGACCTGTCCTTTTCATTATATACCACTACTTCAATTGTTGTATCATCTGCAAACTTGATCTGTGATGATTGTATGTTTTATTCTAGGCCATGGATAAAAATGTTAAATAGTGTAGGCCAAGAACCTATCCGTACAGGACCCCACTTGATGACACACGTGCTTGATGATGATTCCCTGTTCATAGTTACTTTCTGAGACCTATCAGTTAGCCAATCTTTAATCCATCTCTGCCATGTTAATTTTATATCATTCTAGGGTTTTTTTAAATCAAAATGTATTGTGATACCAAGTCAAACATCTTACAGAAATCTAAGTATATTACATCAACACTTATCTTTATTAACCAAACTTATAATCTCATTAAAAAAAAGATATCAAGTAAGTTTGACAGGATCTATTTTCCTTAAACCTATGCTGATTTGCATTACTTACATTACCCTCTTTTAATTGTTTTTATTATGCAAGTACCATATCAGCTGCTCCATCATCTTGCCTGGGATCATTATAAGGCTCTTAAGAATGTTTGCATGAAAACAATTATGCAGCTTTATCTATAGATATCATTATTCCTGCTACAATATGTATCAACCTTGCCAAGTTCAAGCTAGTTACCAGGGATAAAGTTTTCAGTAGACTTAGGAGCCCATGTCGCATTTTCAAAAGTGACTTAGTATCCAAAGTCTTATTGAAAGTTAGTGGGACTTTAGATCCTAAGCCAATTTTGAAAATAGTACTTAGGCTAATTTTGCAAGCCTGACTCCAAGTGACTTGGGAAACCTGAATTAACAACAGTAACGTGACTTGTATAACCTCTGGATTTTGTGTTATGAGTTTCCAAGCCTTCTGAAGCTCTTTAAACCAAAAAACAAAACAAAAAACAAAACAAAAAAATCCTCCTAAAGGTATCAAAACACACAATTTTATAGTTATGAGTGATCATTTCTTTTAGGAAACAAGTTTCCCCCTCACCTCTTAGCAAAAATGGCAATTTACAATATTTGTTACAATGAAGAGTTATTTCTTAACTGCATATCTCAGTATTCAATTCTGTCATTATACAGCCAAACTCCTTGAAATGCTCTTATTCCATTAAACAATGGAAACTGTATTGACTCCCTTTTGTTTCATAGGATTAATAGGATTAGTCAAAATTTACTTTATACTACTCAATAAATTGTATTCCTGTCACTGAATTTCATATAACTAACTCCAGTTATTTAAAAAAATGAATTGCAATACTTAACTACTAACATTCCACATTAATTTGTTGTGAAATGAGCAAAACTTCAGACAACACTTTTCCAAAATATTCTACACCGATCTTAACAGTGGTTTCTATTAGACTGAAAACAAACAACATGTGACTAGATTATTTGTAACCCTGCTGGGAAAGAAAGACTTCTATTTCTCTCTCCCCTCCCCACTTACTGATATTTGATTATTTATTTCAAAACAGAAAAGTTGAATGACAGGTTAAACATCAAAGCCTATATCCTGCAACCAGCTCTGCTCAGGAAGTTCGCACTGAAATCAGTGGGGCTTCACATCAGCACAGAGACCCACTGCACTGTTTTGCCAAGACCTCAGAGGGAGCTGTTTAGCTGGCATATTAGATTTGTGTTTCTGGTGCACAAAATAAAAAAAAATCATAACTATACTATCTCACTGGCTCCCCTTGACCTCACAATCCAAACTTCTCACTTTCACCTCTTTCCAGCCAATCACCCAAAAGCAGAATTGAAGTCTGTTTCCAAGCATTTCTAGGATGACCTCCAACATCCTCAGTTTTATTCTGGCCTCTCCTTTCATCCTCTCAATCATTGGGGTAAACACTTCCCCTTTTCACACTTTTCACACTCACTGTTCATGGGTCCCATCTAATTGTACTCATAGCAGCCTTGTTTCATGGTGTATTCTTGCTCATGCTTATTCTGCACATGTGACAACTGCCTTCTTGGCCAACACACTAGGAATTGAATCAGGGACCTCCAGAGCTAAACGTAGCAGCTACCACCATTTGAGCTAAACAGCCAAGATTCTGTAGCTGGGAGGGCATGGGTTGTAGCCACTCATTCTCTGTCGATCAACCAGAGGGGGACCTGTAACACACACTCACCAATGTTACTTACACACACACACACAATTTTACTTCAGATAGCTTTTCTCTAGTAAAAGGCACACTTGCTGAGGAATATCTTGTTTTCACTTGATCTACAGCAACTATTCTATTTTTTAAAGTTATAAAGATTTCAGAAAGTTTTATTTCAGGTGAACAGACAGTGAAGAGGTCTCTCTCATCTTTTATCAAGGGACTTGTCAAAAATAAAGGGAACAGATGCTGCATATTTGTGTTTCAGGTATTGAACTTGTCCTATCAAAGGAACCCCTCATTTTGAGATCTTTGTTTCCACCTTTGTCTCTTCCTAATTCTCATGCTACTGTGCTTACTCTATCAAGGGATCTTAGTGTCTGATGTGATAACCGGATTGAGACTGGCAAGGAAACTGTCATATACATAAAATCAATATCCCTTTTAAAGATGAAGCTGAGCCTTTGCTATCAAAGGGACTTTGTCATTTATGGGACTTTCTTTTTCTCTCACCATCTAAAAATATTTCTGTGAAAACCAGAAAAGATTTGTAGCTTCCATTTAGATAAAGACCAACTACAAACATTTAAATGTCTAAGTGAACCATACACGAGTTGAGCTGACTAGAACCTAATGTATAGATTTCAGAGTAGCAGCCGTGTTAGTCTGTATCCGCAAAAAGAATAGGAGTACTTGCGGCACCAATTTGTTTGTCTCTAAGGTGCCACAAGTACGCCTGTTCTTTTTGCTAATGTATAGAGTTCAATTAATCCAGCACATACCATATCCCATTCACCTTATTCTAGCATTCGCTCTGACCAGCAAAAAATTCTTCTTTCGTGCAGTGTTCTTTCCTTCACTCCCTAAATAATGCCTGCTGCAGTCCATGCATTCAGCAATTGTAGCTCAGTAGTTCATGACTTACATAGACACCTACTTTGCTATATACCTTGAGGTAAAGACATAGGCCTCATCCAACTCCCATTGAAGCTTCTGGAGTTGTTGCTGCTCACAACTGCTGAGGTGCTTCTCTCTCTCTCTCGCCACCATCCCCACCCTCCATTCTGTTCCATGTTCCTTAGTGGAAGGAATTCAGGTGCTTGCTGGTTGACTGGCAGCAATAGGGGAAGGAAGGGAATCTGAGCAATTGGCCTCACCTGCCCTAGCAGCTATTCTAAAGCTGGACAAAAAAGCAGGAGGAGATAGAAAGAAGTCCCTGGGCACAACCTGGAGGTTAGGAAGGCCTGCTCTCCCGCTATGTGGGGACAGACTGATAAACAATATACAGTCCATAGCTTTTGCCTAAAAATCTACCTTAATTTTTTAATAATCTAAAATTTAGGAAACTATCAGATATTTCATATTTTTTCTGTGGAAAAAAACCCACTTTTGTTTTTATATCAATACAGAGTCTCAACCTTGGTCAAGTCATTTGTTTGCAATGGGGTGAGCAGCATCAGCAACAAGCCGCCACAAACACCCCCCCCCCCAGGCACTTGCACGGCCTCACTTATGCTTGGGGGCATGAGTGTGTCTGCAGCATGTGAGACCCCTCACATGAGAGGACCTCTGGTGATTACACATGGCCACTTTTAAAGAGACAGTGCCACAATATACTACTTCTATATGAATTGATCCTGAGCTAAAGTGAAATAGCCTTTAAATACATTTTTGCTAGAAAATTGAGGAAAAAGGACAGTTAGTTTTTCAATGCTGTGTATGTGATTATTTTTTTTAACCCTCATGGAAGATGTCAGATTGAGAGCCTTTACGTTCTCTATACAGCACCAAATAGTTACACAAGGGAGCAGCAGCAAGCAATCATTTCCAAACAGTCTTGCCTACATACACCCTGAGGCCAACACTGAGGATCATGTCTAAAATATAAGTCAGTGCCCATGCCAATTCCCCCCTTGGCCTCTCTTATGAGGATGCCAAAGATTCATAGGTTCAAAGATGTCAGCTATAGCTCAACTCAGCAGATTTCTCTGCAGGAAGACACACATTGGCTTCAACAGGAGTCTTGCCTGAGTGAAGATTACAGGATCAGGCCCTTAGTGCTACTTGTGGTGATATTTTCTTCTCAGAAGTTTAAAAATCAAACATCACACACTTCTTTTTCTTTTCAGAGCCAATGAGCTATGAGATAGCTTCCTCAAGGCTGCAAACCATACTTGCATGCAGAGAGCAATAATTCAAACCATAAACATTCAGTCTTTACAATCTTGTACGATGCCAAAAGCAAACACTTAGATAGTCCTGTGAAACCATTTTCAAAGGCCAAGTAATTAAGGAGGGGAGCTATCATCTCAAAATGCACAGCAGTTTTAGCTGTGGTAGTGAGATCATCTATGATAAATAAAATTAAGAATATTTTTAAATGTTCATGTAAAACCTTTTTGGAGATATGTTAAAATACATTTTAATTTGCTATTGCCTTTTACAACAGATGCTCATGAAAGGTATTAAAGAGAATTTTTGATATAAAATATATTACCACTGTCCAGGTCACTATTTGATTCTGCATGCCTGCAGTCTGTGTCGTGGTTACCCTTCCCAGGAAATGCTTGGTCTTATGGTGTTATACACAGTGCAGAATAAATGCCATGTACATGATAAACCCCTAATGATTTTTGAACAAAGTGAACTTGGGCAATGACAGCGTCACTTTCACTTCTTGTTGAAGTGACTCCATGGGCCTTAGTCATAGGGTGACCAGATGTCCCGATTTTATAGGGACAATCCCGATTTTGGGGGCTTTTTCTTATATAGGCTCTTATTACCCCCCCACCCCCTTCCCTATTTTTTACACTTGCTATCTGGTCATCCAACTTATTTGTAGCAAGGGAAAAGGGTTCTGTGGCTGAAATGACATCTCACACAGTGTACATGTCAAAAGAAACATGTTAAAGACACTCAGTATTAAAGTGACTCAATAACAAGACAGATGCATGTATACAATGGTAACCTAGGTTAGTGGCATTAGCATTTGATAGTTCAATAGTATGAAAATTAAGACAGGTTTGGAAATTTTCCGAAGGACCATTTTTCCATGGGAAAATGCTGTTTTGTTGAAATTGTATCAATCTGTGGGAATGTGACACTGACAAAATTCCGACAGAAACCTGCTTAGTTTCTTGCCAGATAATGTACACCACAGCAGTACAAGCTTCCAGGCTCTCAACTTCTAAGCAGCTCAGGCCCCATCTTCCAAACTCCTGGTCCCTCAGAAGCCCAATCTCCCAATGGTCCCTGACTTTGCAGCCACAGTCCAGACAGACAGACTTCCATAGCACTGGAGTTTCCTGGTATCTCAAGTGCCCTGCTCCTCAGCTGGAGAGTAGTCAGGTCTCCATACAGCACAGCGTCTCAAACTGTTCAAAAAGTTAAAATAAAATGCTGTTTTGACTTTCTGAACAAAATATTAAAATTCCTGTTTCATGGGGAAACTTAGTTTTTCATTCTGTTTTGGAATTTATTTAAATTTTGGCCCTTCCTATGGAATAGGAATTCCAGTTACCAGTCAGCTCTAATTAAAATACCTATTCACGTTGCAAGGAATCTTCTTCATGGAAGCAGTAAGTTAGGGTAATATAGTCTAACACCCAGACTATAAAAATCACCAAAGATCTCTAGATAAGCAACCATTATTTGTATAAAGTGACAAAGAGTCCTGTGGCACCTTATAGACTAACAGATGTATTGGAGCATAAGCTTTCGTGGGTGAATACCCACTTGCATCTGACGAAGTGGGTATTCACCCACGAAAGCTTATGTTCCAATACATCTGTTAGTCTATAAGGTGCCACAGGACTCTCTGTCGCTTTTTACAGATCCAGACTAAGACGGCTATCCCTCTGACATATGTATATTTATTGTATAATTAGTGTACTCTCATAGCAGTTTACCTAACCAAAGGGCATGATTTTACAAACACATGTACATGAGTAATTTTGTTCATATGAATATTCCTATCAAAATCAGTGGGAATACTTATATGAGTAAAGTTATTCACATGCACAAGTGTTTGCCTAAATCTTATTCACCTGAAGATTTCATTGTATTTGTGTGTGTGTATGCACACACACATAAATACACACATGCACATGCACTGTACGAACTGTACAGAGACACAGAATTGGAAAATAACATATCTATCAACAGCATACTTTTGAGCCATACTAAAGTCTTTTGTTTCCTGTTTAGTTTCTGTTGGAAAAGGGCACATGTTGATTGATGTTACATGGATAAAATTCAGGCTGATTGCTGCATATGCTTACTGAGCTGTTAGGCCTGTTCTGATAGTGTTGTCTTAATTACACTTTGTTAGATGCTTAGAGATCTTACGGTAATGTCTTAGGAACAAATGTATTAATCAGTATTATATGCAGCCAAATCAGGGGAAGAGCTGAGACCCTAAGACTCTCATTGAAGTCTGTGGGCCAATTCATGAAGTCCTTTCCCTACATAAGCAAATTCCCATGGAATTCAATGGGTGTTTGAGTAAGGGCTTTAGGACTGAGCCCAGTGGATTCTGTAGGAGCTCAGCAGCAGCTCGTATGATCTGGCCCACATGAAAAGTAAAATTTTTCAAAATCCCTCCATGCCCAGAAGCTCTCTGAGACTAATGGGAGCTGCTGAGTGCTTTTGAAAATCTGGCTGTCTGTTTGACTGCTTACATTGGAGCTCCTGGGTACTGTTTTGAAACTCTAAGCCCATATTTATACCTTATTGTTAATCAGTCAATAGTTTGTAGGGGGAGGATTATGGGATGCATGCATAATAATTATACAAATATATCTCCTCTTGTTTAAATTGTGTACAAGTGATTCTTCAACTTGTAGTCAGGTGAATAATCCATACTCATGCAAATAGCCCAATGAAGGTAATGGGATTCCTTGCATGTGAGTAAAAACTACTCATGAGCATAAGGGGTCTGCTCTTATCAGCATGCAACCATTATTACACACATGATTTCTTGGGATGACCTGATCCTGCAAGTTCCTGAGCACACTCAAATCCCATTCAGGTTAATGGGCAAGATCTTGAGGTTATACCCAGTTCCTAATCCTGCCCCCACAAACTTCATACTGCCTTCAATGAAGCAGAATTGGGCATTCAATTTTTAATCAGAACTTGCCTGGCAATGAAGTCAATGGGAATTGGCCTGGCCAGAAATGGAGCCAAGACCTCAGGATTTGGCCCAGTGGGATTTGAAATCTCTCAATACTGAACAGGACTAGGCCCTAATAGTTTGTGTATCACATAAAACAATATTTATATTTGAATGATTTGTGCCTGATGTAGAGAGGACTTCACACAGGATCAGAATAATATACATATAAATCAAGTGCTTTACAGTTTAATCATATATTCATATAAAAGGGATCTCTCTGTTCTTTTGTATTCATCAATTGGTTTTTAACCTGTCATTCTGCCCTCTGGAGCTTGTGTTTTACTTTTCAGCAAGCTGCAGTTCCAGCAGGCGGCTCGATGGCACCAGCTGTAATTCATTTAGCCTATTTAATGTTGTAACTTTTCGACAGAGCAGGGTCCCTGTACCTCTTCCCCTTATAAAGAGCCAGGCATGTCGATGGTGCTATACGAATGGTGAATACTTATTGATAAAAAAGAAAGACACCTGCTGCCAGCAATTGGCTTAGAAATCCAAATTTGAACATAAAAATGTAATTTAAAAATGCAGTTTGAGCTCTTTCATGTGAGCTTTCTGAAGGCTATGTTAGGTGAAATGGGTGCTGCTTCCTTTAGATTTCTCTATTTCATTTCCTCTGACACTTTGAGTATTCCCATCCCCTTCCTCTTTTTGTTTGTATTGGTTAGAATCTCCCCTTGTCTTCCTTTCTTGTCCTTCAACCTCCCTGTGTGTTTCCTGTTAGAAAACAGATGAGATTATTTCCCTTGTTATAATCAACTAATAGCTCATACTATTTTTCTGCAAAAAAAACAGGAGTACTTGTGGCACCTTAAAGACTAACAAATTTATTTAAGCATGAGCTTTCGTGAGCTAAAGCTCAGCTCTTTCTTCGGATACATAGAGACACACACACACACACATTATATATATACAGAGAACATGAAAAGAAGGATGCATACCAACAGGCAAGCAGAGTCAAATCAATTGAGATGAGCTATCGTTAGCAGGGAGGAAAAAACTTTTAGAAGTGATAATTAAGATGGCCCATAGAGGTGTGAGAGAGGATAACATAGGGAAATATATTCAATTGGTGTAATGACCCACCATTTCCCAGTCTTTTTTTAAACCACAGTTAGTGTATCTTTTTGCATATTAATCAGTTCAGCAGTCTCTCTCTTTGAGTCTGTTTTTGTTTTTTTTTTTTGCAAAATTGCCACCTTCAAGTCTGTCACTGAGTGGTTAGAAGGTTGAAGTGTTCTCCCACGCTTGAGGTTTTGGTGAAGTCTTGTTTTCTGTTTTAGGGTTTCCTCCTCTGTCTGTGAGTTCTTCTGTCTCTTGGCTCTGTCAATCTTTTTCATCTGGTTTTCAGGGTTGCTTAGGTTTTAAGAATGCTTGATAGAGATCTGTAGAATGTGTATCTCTGTTTATCTCTGTAGAAGGATTGGTTTGTATCTTGTAGCTCTGGTAGACAATGGATGGATAATGGATGTGTGGATGAAAGCTGGAGGCAATGTAAGTAAGTATAGCGGTCAGTAGGTTTTCGGTATAGAATTAGAAATTTCCCATTTCCCATCAACCTCCATCTTCCACACCAACCATCTCCTAGACCAATCCACACAAGCGGTCCATTTCCCTACACTACCTGTGCTAATAAGCGATGGTCACATAAATACCACCTATAACGACCCCACTGACGCTATACTTCCTTACATGCCTCAGCTTCCATCCGGACACACCACGATCCATTGTCTACAGCCAAGCTCTAAGATAAGACCGTACTCCAATCAACAATCCAGAGAGAGATAAACACAAGATCTATATCAGCCATTCCAGCTAAACCTAATATACCACACTCTGGTGAAAAAAAAAAGATTGACAGAGCCAGAAGAAACCCAGAAGCCACCTACTACAGTGCCACATATCACATATCCATTCAAGTGACACCATTCACATCACTAATCCACAGGACACATCACCATCAGCACCTGCGCATCTGCACATCTATATGTGATATATGCACCCATATGCCCCCAATGCCTGCCAATGCCCCTCTGCCATGCGGACAGGGAAAAGAATAAATGGACACAAAAAAACAACACAAATCAATCATCATCAACATTAAAAAGGAAAAAAGTTCAACAACCAACCTTCTAACACACCACCAGACTGAAAAGAGCAAGCAATTTTGCAAAAAAAAACTTCAAAAACAGACTCCCAGAGAGAGACTGAAACTGAAATAAATATGCAAACTAGATACAATTAACTGTGGTTAAAAACAACTGGGGAATGGTGGGGTCATTACACCAATAAATCTATTTCCCTAGTTCTCTTTCTCCACACCTTCTATGGGCCATCTTAATTATCACTTCAACTTTTTTTTTTCCTCCTACTAACGAATCATCTCAAATTGATTAGACTCTGCCTGTTGGTATACATGCACCACCTTTCATTTGTTCTCTGTGTAAAATATCTCCCTCTGTGTGTGTGTTTCCATTCTATGCATCCGAAGAAGTGAGCTTTAGCTCACAGCTCATCTTAAATAAATTTGTTAGTCTATTTTTCTGTCAGCTGTACCTCTGTTATTTCATTGCAGTACAATCTGGGTCCTCTTTGCATTATGTTTTCCATCTTGGTCATTCATA
This sequence comes from Mauremys reevesii, assembly GCF_016161935.1. NCBI lineage: Eukaryota > Metazoa > Chordata > Testudines > Geoemydidae > Mauremys > Mauremys reevesii. The sequence goes on along the minus strand of NC_052631.1, from coordinate 87,869,385 downwards.
AATTAAGCAGACCAAAAATGAAATCAGAGTTGGCAGGCTAGCGATAACTAGCAATGTAGATGCTTGTTGGCATTAGATTGAAAGGGCTTGTTCTGTTTGCTGGGGGGAGACAAAAAGGATATTAATATCTTGAAAAGACACATTTGCTGGGAAGGCAACAAAGATGGGGAAGAACTTTGGAGCAAGTTCTAAAGTAGTTTTGATTCTTTTAATCATCTTTGTGAAAGAGGGTGGCATTTGATTTACTCAAAGGATCATTTTGAAAACTGACATGCTAAGAAGCACCATCAGGAAGATGCTGTGAATTTTATTTGACAGTTATTTTTTTAACTATAAGTGGAATAATCTGATGGCAATTTTACTGAAGAGTGACATTTTTAGACCAAAATTTCACACCATGAAAGCAGATGTCCCCTTATGTGTCAAAAGTGTTTGAAAATAAAAACACAGGACCACACATCACAAGTAGAGATGGACAGGAAATTATTTTCCTGTCCTGTCAAAACTGTCAAGATATCTAAAATTTTCCTATCCTGAATCAGGACAAAAAGTCAACCTCAAATTTTCATAGACCAAAAATAAAATAAAAATTTAAAAGTTGCGGTCAAAGCATTTCATTTTGATTTCAGCTATTTTAAAAACTATAATTAACTTGTATGTAAAAACAAAGTCATTTCAAACCAGAGAACTGGATTTTTTTGTTTTGTTAGAGCATAATATTTTGACAATTTCAGAGTTTTTCAAAAACGTCTGAGTCAAAATTTGTTGAAACCAACCCTTTTCTGCAAAAAGTTTTGATATCGATGAATCAGCATTTCTGACAAAAAACATTTAGTCTTAATTTCCAACCAGCTCTGGTCATAAGGTCTGATTTTCTTCCCCCTGAGATCAATGGGAATTTTGCCATTTACTTTAATAGGATCACTGATGGAGGATAGCTAATATGATGCTAATTTTTTTAAAAGGCTCCAGAGGCGATCCCGGCAATTACAAGACAATAAGCCTAACTTCAGTACCAGGCAAATTGGTTGAAACTACAGAAAAGAACAGAATTATCAGACACATTGATGAACATGATTTGTTGGGGAAGAGTCTGCATGGTGTTTGTAAAGGGAAATCATGCCTCACCAATGTACTAGAACTCTTTGAGGGGGTCCAACAAGCAAGGGAGATCCATTGGAAATAGCATACTTAGATTTTCAGAAAGCCTTTGACAAGGTTCCTCACCAAAGGCCCTTAAGCAAAGTAAGCTGTCATAGGATAGGAGGGAAGGACCTCTCATGGATTGGTAACTGGATTTAAAAAAATAAAAATAAAGGGTAAGAATAAATTATCAGTTTTCAGAATAGAGAGAATTAAATAGTGGTGTCTCCCTGGGGTTTGTACTGGGACCAGTCCTATTCAACATATTCATAAATGATCTTGAAAAAGGGGTAAACAGTGAGGTCACAAAATTTGCAGATGATGCAAAACTACTCAAAATAGTTAAGTCCAAAGCACACTGCAAAGAGTTAGAAAGGGATCTCACAAAACTGGATGACTGGACAACAAAATGGCAGATGAAATTCAATGTTAATAAATGCAAAGTAATACACTTTGGAAAACATAATCCCAACTATACATCTAAAATGATGGGGTCTAAATTAGCTGTTACCACTCAAGAAAGATCTTGGAGTCATTGTGGATAGTTCTCTGAAAACAATGTGCAGCGGCAGTCAAAAAAGCTAACAGAATGTTGTGAATCATTACGAAGGGATAGATAATAACACAAAAAATATCATATTGCCTCTATATAAATACATGGTAGGCTCATATCTTGGATACTGCATGCAGATCTGGTTGCCCCATCTAAAAAAGATGTATTAGAATTGGAAAGGGTACAGAAAAGGGCAACAAAAATTATTAGGGGTATGGAACATCTTCCATCTGAGGAGAGATTAATAAGACTGGGACTTTTCAGCTTGAAAAAGAGACGACTAAGAGGGGATATGATAGAGGTCTATAAAATCATGACAGGTGTGGAGAAAGTAAATAAGGAAGTGTTATTTACTACTTCTCATAAATACAAGAACTAGGGGTCACCAAAAGAAATGTGTTGGTAGCAGCTTTAAAACAAACAAAAGGAAGTATTCCTTCACACAACGCACAGTCAACCTGTTAACTCTTTGCCAGGGGATGTTGTGAAGACCAAGACTATAACTGGGTTCATAAATTCATGGATGATAGGTCCACCAATGGCTATTAGCCTGAATGGGCAGTGATTCAAAACCATGCTCTGAGATGTGCCTACCTCAGTTTGCTAGAAGCTTGGAATAGGCAACAGGGGATGGATCACCTGAGGATTACGAGTTCTGTTCATTCCTTCTGGGGCACCTGGCATTGGCCACAGTTGGAAGACAGAATACTGGGCTAGATGGACACTTGGACTGACCCAGTGTGACCATTCTTATGTTTTTAAGCATTGGGCCCCAGTACTAAAATTAGATCTCAATGACTAATTCATAACAAATAATTTATTTAATTTCCCCCTTTTATTCATGTATCACCCACAAGCAGATACAAAATAAAACTCAGAAAGTTGTTAATTTGAAACTGATAAAGAAAATTTTTCACATCTTTCATTTACTTGATATTTTGACATTTAATATTCAAAATTCAAGCTGTATTGCTTGCTTTTGCTTGATTATATAAGTCATATGGTTTCCTACCTGTGTTGACAGAGCTAGGCTACATATACAGGTTTCAAAGTCACTAACTTTCTCATGGAAAGAATATCCACAATTACATCATTAAGGGAAGCAATGGGCCAGGAGTTGCACGTGTGTTGTTTAACTTGATCTGGTTAGTTTGCCTGGGCTCTTCTCACCTTGTCATGGAGTAAAAGTTTTAATGGTAATCTGTAAAATTGGAGTTGTTTCAGCATAAAATAAAAAGTATTAAAAAAACAGTAGCAAGCTTAAAGAGAATTGTGGTTTCAGGTTAAAATCCTGAGAGTCTAAGAAGGGGAAATATCTAAGATAGTACAGCTAGATTGTGCTTACCTTAACTCACAGTGAGTAGTACCCTACTGATCTATTCACTCCCTTGAATTCAGTGGGAGAACCTGTTAATCAATACAAGAAAGGGTGCCTCAAACTTCCCCAATGATCTTCTTGGAAACAGCTGTGCTATGTATAGTAGAACTTGTCATATGATGGCAGAGTCATTGGAATCAGTTACAATTTAGCACAAGGAAAGAAAGGGTAAAGTGTCTGGAAGAGGAAAATCTATACAAAAGCCAGGGAAAAGAAAGATGGAGCTAAAACAAATAAATGCACAAAACTATTTTTTCCTATCTAGCCACTTTTCACATCAAAATATACATAAGTCCAGTTAAAATAAAAAAACATCCCTCTGTCCCCTTTTCTCTATGTATGTTGCCAGCCTGGAAAGCCCATTTGCCTGCTTCTCCACAAGCAGCTCTGTGCTGCCTTTGCCAACGCTCCTCTTTAAACTGATCTATAAGGCCATTCCTCTCTTCTGTCAAATCCATTCTCAAGGCCCACTTCTGCTATGATGCCTACAAGAAACCAGTCTACCAATGGTGGCTAGCAGTTAGGGAGAGCAGACTTATTATAAATCCCCACTTACAATGACTTGTAACCATCAAACGATGTAACCAGCTGTCTGAGCGCAACTGTAGAAACAATCTCTCCTGCTCTCTCCGAGAACTTGAAAAATCCCAGGTGCATGGGTACTATTTGCGGGGGAGGGGGCAGGAAGTAGCCTTATATACAAGGCCCTGCTCCTGTCAAATAGGCAGGGCTGGCTCCAGCTTTTTTGCCACCCCAAGCAATGGGGAAAAAAAGGAAGGAAGAAAAACCTGATTGAGCTGCCACCAAAGTGGAAGACCAGGAGTGAAGGACCACCACCAAATTGCTGCCGAAGACTGAAGGGGGCCGATTGAGCTGCCACCCAAGTGCCGCCGATGACGACCTGGACGTGCCTCCCCAACAACGGACAGACTGCCGCCCCTTTCTATTGGCCGCCCCAGGCACCTGCTTCCTTTGCTGGTGCCTGGAGCTGGCCCTGCAAACAGATCACCTCCTTTCAAAGTCATAGACCTCAGCAAGAGAGAGACAGTGCTAGTGAGGTGTTCTTTAGGTAAAGCCTTAACATGTTGATTTGTGAAGAGCATTCTGTTCATGTTATTTAAAATGTATTAAAGTCTTCCTACTGATGCTCTAAATACCATGCTACCCTGAACTGTGATATTTATTAGGCTTTGCAACTAGGCTGCTAGATAAAAATCACGACTTTTCATGGTAAATGTAACTGATCGATGAAGAAAATTAAATTGCTTTTTTAAGATGTCTTTGTTGACAAGCAAAATTGGAATCATCCATTATAAAGCAGGGACAGCTTTTAAGATCCTTTGTTACACAACCCATCTAAGAGCTCATTCAATTAAATCCAAGTAGAAACACCTACAGATCCTTGCTAAAAGTGTTCAGTAAGAACATCCTGCTTTGATAATGTTAATTCTTGTAGGCTCTTAAAGACACCGACTGCTATTGCAACTGATAATGTAATCAAAACCTGGATAGGAGGAAAGAGACATTTTTAGTCCCAAGTCACCTAAAATATATGCTACAGTCCATTATGAGCTTAACTTTAATTTAGCAACTAATTGCATCAAAGTTAGGACAAGCAAATCTGAGTGCACCCCTTTGGAAATAAAGGTAGGAGGGATAAATTGAGTAGCTCCATTTTAGTATTGCGTGCATTGAGGGTAATTCTGTAAAAAATCTTCATCTCTTGTCATGCATGCTTAGCATCTCATCTGGAGTGATACGCATGTACCGCTCCCTCCATCATCATTTTTAGATAAACTGTTTGGGGCATCCTGTGACCCAAGAAAGCTGCACACTTGATAATCTGTCTAAACTGAACTATGAACTGTGTGCTATTAAATATTAGGCACGAGAACCAACCCAGCAGAAGGGCTATAAAATTCTCCTTCTATTTCTAGCCTCACCACAAAGATTTATAACTGAAATCTCACTGCAATCATAACCACCTAAATACCAAACTAAGTTTTGTTTGTGTATTAATCAAAATGATCCTTTGAGGAACAGCAATTATCCTGAATGCTTTCCATGCTCAAGTGGAATCATCCTAAATGTAAATAAGCGCTGGATATGTCTACAGAGCCTCTTCATTTCAATTTATTGAATTGGTATTTCATTTGCTGACCATTAATATATTTTTAAAAACAGACTGTTGTAACATGGTTTAAACTGTCACTATGGAAACATGGCTGAATATTCTGAAGTTGATTGATGTGTTAATTAAACCTGTATTACCAGCATACACACACACAGGTTATTATAAACTTCATTGCAAAGCAAGAGGATACCTTAAAACTCTCTTACTCTTTAAAACTATCACATGCAAAGTCATTCATTGCAATTATGCAAGTATCAAAAGTAGTGACAGGATGGAAAGTGATATCAGAATCTTTGCAATTTCCAGGAAATGATTTATTTCAAATGCATTCACACTGTTGCACTTACCGTTTTGCCAGTTAATAACTACTTAGGATTTTGTTACATATAAAGATATTTTTCAGTACTTTTTCTCTCATTTGACCCAGTCTCTGCAATTTTCAGCAGTCCCAGGAAAAAAGAAACTTAAGAAAAAGTTGTATTTTAAGAACAAAGTACTATGTTCTTATTCATAAATACTTGATATCAACAAATTCTCTCATACTGCCAATGAAATTCACTGGAGTGAATACACTACAGCTGAAATATCTATAAAGTAAAGTGCCTTCTAAAACTGACACACTCATTTTAGAAATACAAAACTATCTTTGTGGAATTAAAGGTACGATGTTGCAATTTGCCTACTGGACATTTCTTTTCAAATTACTTTCTTTTAAAAAAACCAGTGGGTGAAATCCTACCCCATTAAGGTCAAAATGAGTTTGCTTTTGACTTCAAAGGGGCCAGAATTTCATCCAATGTATTTATATACAGTAGTGCATTTTATCTTCAGAGCATTTTATGACCATCAGTGAGTTATAACTGCCTGAAAAATTCTGAAGTGGGTGAGCATTACTATCCCTATTTGTCAAAGCCAAGACACAAAGAGACTGGAGGTGACTCACAGCCCAGGGGAAGGGGTGAGGGGAAAGGTGTTGCTATTCTACTTTTGCATTATCCCAAACAAAGGCTGTTCCAGGGGCTGGAGAAGTGCCAGTATAACTTTCGGTATGTCTACACTTCAAGCCGGATGTGTAGCTATAGAGTAAATAGTGAAAATAGAAAAGAGCATAAACTCTGGCAAGTCAAGTGTAAATGTATAATTAGGCAGGCCAAAAAAGAATCTGAAGAGCAACTAGCAAAAGACACAAAAACTAACAGCAATTTTTTTTTCAAAAGTACATCATAAGCAGGAAGGCTGCCAGACAATCAGTGGAGCCACTGGATGGCTGAAGTGCAATAGTAGCACTCAAGGAAGACAATGCCATTGCAGATGACTTAAATGGATTCTTTGCATTGGCCTTCACTGCAGAGGGCAGGAGGGAGATTCCTACACCCAAGCCATTCTTTTTAGATGAAAAATCTGAGGAAATGTCCCAGAGTGAGATGTCTATAGAGGAGGTTTTGGAACAACCTGGTAAATTAAACAGTAATAAGTCACCAGGACCAGAGATTATTCACATAATAATTCTGAAAGAACTCAAATATGAAATTGCAGAACTACTAACAGTGTTATGTAACCTATTGCTTAAATCAGCCTCTGTACCAAATGACTGGAGATAGCTAATGTAACTCCAATTTTTAAAGACGACCCCAGGGACAATCCTGGCAATTATAGGCCAGTAAGCCTAACTTCAGTACCAGGCACATTGGTTGAAACTGTAGTAAAGAATAGAATTATCAGACCCATATATAAACACAGTATGTTGGGAAAGAATCAACCCAGTTTTTTTTAAAAGGGAAATCATGCATCATCAACCTATTACAATTCTTTGAGGGTGTCAACCAACACGTGGACAAGGGTGATCCAGTGGATATAGTGTACTTGGACTTTCAGAAAGCCTTTGACAAGGTCCCTCACCAAAGGTTCTTAATCAAAGAAAGCATTCTTGGGATGAGAAGGAAGATCCTCTCATGGATCAATCTGGTTAAAAGATAGGAAACGAAGGGTAGTAATAAACGTTCAGTTTTCACAGTGGAGAGAGGTAAATAGCGGGGTCCCCCAAAGACTTGTACTGGGACCAGTGCTGTTCAACATATTAATAAATGATCTGGAAAAAGGGATTAAATAGTGATGTGGCAAAGTTTGTAGATGATACAAAATTACTCATAATAGTTAAATCCAAAGCAGACTATGAAGAATTAGAAAGGGATTTCACAAAACTAGCTGACTGGGCAACAAAATGGAAGATGAAGTTCAATGTTGATAAATGCAAAGGCAATGAAAGTTGGAAAACATTATCCCAACTAAACATACAAAATGATGGAGTCTAAATTAGCTTTTACCACTCAAGAAAGATCTTGGAATTATCGTGGCTAGATCTCTGAAAACATCTGCTCAATGTGCAGCAGTCAAAATAGCTAACAGAATGGTAGGAATCATTGGGAAAGGGTTGGATAACAAAAAAAAAATATCATAATGCCACTATATAAATCCCTGGTATGCCCACACCTTGAACACCATGTGCGGTTCTGGTCACCCCATCTCAAAAAAGATATATTAGAATTGGAAAATATACAGAGAAGGACAACCAAAATGATTAGGCATATGGAACAGCCTCCATATGAGGAGAGATTAAAAATGCTAAAGGGGGATTATGATAGAGGTCTGTAAAATAATGAATGGTGTGTAGAAAGTGAATAAGGAAGTGTTATTTACCTCTTCATATGACACAGGAATTTGGGGTCACCCAATGAAATTAATAGGCAGCACATTTAAAACAAACATAAGGCAGTATTTCTTTACACAATGCACATTCAACCTGTTGGACTCATTCCCAGGGGCTGTTGTGAAGGCCAAAAGTATAACTGGGTTCGAAAAAGAATTAGATAAATTCATGGAGGATAGGTCCATCAATGACTATTAGCCAAGATGGTCAGCTATGCTACCCCATGCTTTGGGTGTCCCTAAACAACTGACTGCCAGAAGCTGGTCCTGGACAATAGAGATAGAACACTCAATAAATTGCCCTGTTCTGTTCATTCCCTCTGAAGCATCTGACACCAGCCACCAGGGCCAGCTCTACCATTTTTGCTGCCCGAAGCAAAAAACAAAACAAAACAAAACAAAACAACAACAAAAAAAGCCGCTCGGACTGTGCCACCCCAAGAATGGACGGAATGCTGCCCCTTAGCATGTGCCGCCCCGGGCACGTACTTCCTCCGCTGGTGCCTGGAGCTGGCCCTGCCAGCCACTGTCAAATGAGAGGTTTCAGAGTGATAGGTGTGTTAGTCTGTATCAGCAAAAAGAATGAGGAGTACCTGTGACACTTTAGAGACTAACAAATTTATTTAGGCATAAGCTTTCATGGGCTAAAACCCACTTCATCAGATGCATGCAGTGGAAAATACAGTAGGAAGATATATATACACACACAGAGAACATGAAAAAATGGGTGTTCCCATACCAACTTTAATGAGACTAATCAATTAAGGTGGGCTATTATCAGCAGGAGAAAAAAAACTTTTGTAGTGATAATCAGGATGGCCCATTCCAACCGTTGACAAGAAGGTGTGAGTAACGGTAGGAGAAAAATTAGCATGGGGAACTAGTTTTTACTTTGTGTAATGACCCATCCACTTAGGTCTAGAACTGATGCATGGTGGATAGTAGGTGAGTAATTACTTTGGACTAAATTTTGCAGTAAATATTCAGGAGAAACTTTCATTGAGGACAGCAGAATTTGCTTCTAGATTAGTAACACTGCAGCAGTTAAACAAATCACACATTTTGTCACACACTTTCATTTACTTCCAAAGACAAGTGAAAAAGCTTTCAAGTTTAGCATGTTCACTTTGACCAGTTAGTTCAGCTCTTGCTTTGAATTAGAACATTGTTTTCTTAAAATCATTTTCACTTTCTAATAAAATGAGTCCCAGCCACGAAAAATTGTTTCTGAATTCAAAACTATTCTTGCACCTTCAGTGTTTGTGGGAGCATATAGGTTTTAGGTTCAGCTCATTAGAGAAAGAAAAGGACCAGATATGATATTAAAATCTGTCTTTGGATTCTGACTTTCTATCAGATCCTTAGCAATACCAATATTAAAAGGCTTTCAAAGACAAATCGGGGACAGCTCAATATTCTATTTTGCCAAGGCTAAACCCCTTCCCACCCCCACCCCTGGCATCTGTACTGCTTGAATTTAATTGATAGTTCACTGCTATACCAATTCCAGTTCAGACAGACATTTCTCTCATATGACGTTGTTAGAAATGTGAGTTTATAGACATATCCAAGATATCAATTCCCTATGGATGTTAAAAACTCTGATTTCTCACAGTCACCAGCTGTTAATTATGAGCCATTTGTTTTATGATCTGATATTTAAAGCCAAATTCTCTGAGCCTCATTCATGAAAACTCTAAGAAGCTTGTGCCTGTGGTCAGCTCACTACAGGATCAGGGCCCAAACTTGTGATCAAACGAGAGACACCTAATGCAAATATTATCCTTTAGGAGAATAATGAAGAAAGGAAGTAATGGAGAGCCAAAGCCAGATAATGTGCCTGGAATATTCATAGACAGGGCAATATAGCAATAAATTGAGACACGCTGAAATACTGTGGAAATAATTCATGTCTAATGTGTAGTTTAGATACAAAACTGATGGCAGAGCCCCTCTGGAGCATCATGAAGTGAATTATTATGCAATAATTGAAACCTCCTTGCACCTGGCTGGGAGGGTAGCTTTTGTTTTTACTGAAATATACAGAAAGCAAATGAAAAAACTTTGAAATTTGTAAAAACACAGGTTACAGCTGACAGCCATGTGACGCAGGTTACAGCTGTGGCATATTAAATGTTAATACATTTCAAATTTGTGATACTGTTTGGGTTTTGGGTGGGGATTTTGGACTTTCTAGTTTTGTATAAGACTTTAAATACACACAATTATTTTTACTTAATGATACCACTCTCGTTGTGAAAAAGTTTCTACGATGAAAAATTGATATGCTGCCCTTTTAGGACATTCATTTCTCACAAACACTTGATAATCCAGTGGAAAAAAGTGGATAATTCTTTTTTTAAATTTCTATATTAAAAATCATTACTGAAAGTCAGAAAACTCTCTAGAAGTAAGAGAACCGTTAAACATCACACGACTACCACGGAGCCCAATTTGTAATAATAAATACAGATACAGATAAGCAGTTGTGAATTCAGTTTTCTCATTGAGCTTTACAACTTACGTTGAAGTATGCGTTCAGTTAAAGCCACACAACGTTTTACAGTGCACTTACAGTGGTTTTACAGCAATTTAACTTCACTGGTTTCAATGGTTTCAGAGGTGTTTCTCTTGTTAACCCTAGCAAAAGTGAGAGGAGAATCAAACCAAACACTTCAGATACATATAATGAAAAATATTAAAATTTCACAAAGTAATATCCAAAAATTACGTTGTTCCCCCTTGTTTGCCCTAGTTTCCATTCCCAATTATATTTCACTGTGTTGCTATAGGTTCATGGGACCTTTCATACCGATATACTGTATAATGCTATGATTTCTCATTAAGTTGTATTTCACATTGTCTGCAACAGCCTGAGTACCTCCTATCCATCTTCCAGGTGCTATGCAGAGTGCAATGCAGGGTTATACACAGATAGTTCATAGCCTTGCTTTAGTTAGCCTGTCAACTATGCTTTCCCATCTAACCACAGAAAAACTTTATCAATCCCTCGGGCATGGCACTTAACACCTGTTTTGTCACTCCACATAGACTAACACGTCTTCTATCTGTTTCTTCATTCAGAGAGTATGTCTACACTACCCGCCGGATCGGCGGGTAGCAATCGGTTTATCGGAGATCGATATATCGTGTCTCATCTAGACATGATATATCGATCCCAGAACGCGCTCCCGTTGACTCCGGAACTCCACCAGAGTGAGTGGCGGTAGCAGAGTCGACAGGGGGAGCCGCGGCCATCGATCCTGCACCGTGAGGACGGGAGGTAAGTCGAAATAAGATACTTTGACTTCAGCTATGCTATTCACGTAGCTGAAGTTGCGTATCTTACATCGACCCTGCCCCCTAGTGTAGACCAGGCCTAAGAGCAGTGGTGAGCTCCAGCCGGTTCGCACCGGTTCGCAAGAACCGGTTGTTAAATTTAGAAGCCTTTTTAGAACCGGTTGTTCCAGGACAACCGGTTCTAAAAAGCTTTTAAATTTAACAAAGACTCGGGCAGCTGTCCACCCGGCCCCCAGCCCCAGCTCACCTCCCCCTCTCCCCTGAATGCTCCGCCCTCCTTCTCCTCCCTTTCCCCTGCTTCCCGCGAATCAGATGTTCGCGGGAAGCCTGAAACAAGCAACAGGCAGGTAAGCCAGGCGCGGGACGGCGCGCGCGGCCCAGTCCAGCTCCACCTCAGTGGCTCCCCCTGTCCCCGGCCGAGCGCCCCAGCCCAGTCCCAGCCAAGCACCCCCGCCTCGGGCTGGTCCCGGCTGAGCGGCTCCGACCCGGCCCAGCTCAGGCCCCGTGGCTCCGGCCCAGCCTGGGGATTCGGGCCCCGCGGCTCCGGGCCCGGTGCCGGCCGAGCGGCTCCGGCCTGGCCCAGGGAGTGGGGCCCCGCGGCTCCGGCCCCGGTGCCGGCCCAGCAGACCCAGTCCTGGCCCCAGGCAGTGTGGTAAGGGGGCAGGGAGCGGGTGTTCGGTGGGTTGTGGGGGGGTGGATAGGGATCAGGGCAGTCAGAGGGCAGGGAACAGGGGGATTGAATGGGGGCAAGGGTCCTAGGGGCAATCAGGAAGGAGCAGGGGTTGGATGAGGTGGTGGGGGCAGTCAGGGACAGAGAGGAGTGGTTGGATGGGGTAGGAGTCCCAGGGGGCCATCAAGAATGAGAGGAGGGGTTGGATGGGGCGGCAAGGGGCAGTCAGGGGACAGGGAAGGGGGGATGGGTTAGGGGTCCCGGGGGGGGGGAGGTGTCAAGGAACATGGGGGGTTGGATGGGTGAGGTGAGGAGGAGGAATCTGTTGTTAATATTTTGGCAGCTTATCACTGCCTAAAAGGCCAGAAAGACATCACATGGACACTTCCACAATTATTTCAAGGCTGCTTCTTCGGCTTATTAATTGCATTTCTTAAACAAGGTACAGACATGTAGGTGCCAGCTTCACTAGGGCACTTAAATCACTCAGTACAGTGTCAAACCATATAACTTCTCATGTCTAATTGTCATGGTATCAAATCTCAATGTGCATTTAGGGCTGTCAATTCAACACAGTTAGCTCACGTTAACAAAAAAATTAATTGCGATTAAAAAATTAATCATGATTAATTGCAGTTCTAATCGCACTTTTAAACAATAGAATACCAATTGAAATTTATTAAATATTTTTGGATGTTTTTCTACATTTTCAAATATATTTATTTCAATTAACACAGAATACGAAGTGTACAAGTGCTCACTTGATATTATTTTTATTACAAATATTTGCACTGTAAAAATGATACAAGAAATAGTATTTTTCAATTCACCTCTTACAATACTGTAATGCAATCTGTCATGAAAGTGCAACTTACAAATGTAGATTTTTTCTTGTTAAGTAACTGCACTCAAAAATCAGGAAGGAGTAGGGGAAAACAACGTAAAACTTTAGAGCCTACAAGTCCACTCAGTCCTATTTCTTGTTCAGCCAATCACTAAGATAAACAAGTTTGTTTACATTGATGGGAGATACTGCTGCCAGTTTCTTATTTACAATATAACCAGAAAGTGAGAAAAGGCATTCCCATAGCACTTTTGTAGCCGGCACTGCAAGGTATTTGCGTGCCAGATATGCTGAACATTCATATGTCCCTTCATGCATCAGCCACCATTCCAGAGGACATGCTTCCATGCTGATGACGCTCGTTAAAAAAATAATGCATTAACTAAATCTGTGACTGAATTCCTTGGGAGAAAATAGTACGTCTCCTGCTCTGTTTTACCCACATTCTGCCATATTTCATGTTATAGCAGTCTTGGATGATGACCCAGCATATGTTGTTCATTTTAAGAACACTTTCACTGCAGATCTGACAAAACAAAGAATGTGAGATTTCTAAAGGTAGCTACAGCACTCGACCCAAGGTTTAAGAATCTGAAGCGCCTTCCAAAATCTGAGAGGGACGAGGTATAGAGCATGCTTTCAGAAGTCTTAAAAGAGCAACACTCTGATTCGGAAACTACAGAACCTGAACCACCAAAAAAGAAAACCAACATTCTGCTTGTGGCATCTGACTCAGATGATGAAAATAAACATGTGTCAGTCTGCAGTGCTTTGGATCGTTATCGAGCAGAACCCCTCATTAGCATGGATGCATGTCCTCTGGAATGGTGGGTGAAGCATGAAGGGACATCTGAATCATTAACACATCCTGCATGTAAATATCTTGTGACACCGGCTACACCTGTGCCATGTGAACACCTGTTCTCTCCTTTAGGTGACATTGTAAACAAGAAGCAGACAGCATTATCTCCTGTAAATGTAAACAAACTGATTTGTCTAAGTGACTGGCTGAACAAGAAATAAGACTGAGTGGATTTGTAGGCTCTAAGTTTTATTTTTGAATGCAGTTATTTTTTGTACATAATTCTACATTTGTAAGTTCAACTTTTATGATAAAGAGATTGCACTATAGTACTTGTATGAGGTGAATTGAAAAATACTATTTCTTTTGTTTTTTATAAAACAAATATTTGTTATAAAAAATAAATATAAAGTGAGCACTGTACACTATGTTCTGTGTTATCATTGAAATCAACATATTTGAAAATGTGGAAAACATCCAAAAATATTTAAATAAATGCTATTCTATTATTGTTTAACACAGCAATTAATCACGCGATTAATCACGATTAATTTTTTAATTGCTTGACAGCCCTAGCATTATTCTTTTTTCAAGCCAGTTAACAGGCCTCATTCACCTCTTATTTACGCTAGCTTTACACCACTGTTACTCCATTAACTTCAATGTAGTTACTTCTCATCTTTGCTGCTCTACATGAAAGGGAAATCAAAGGTTTTAAACATTATCTGTATGCCACTACACGGATAGTACTTACAAATCAATATACTATTACTATCAAAAAGGATAATATAAAGGTATTAAATTTTACAATACAAGTTCAAAGATCCTTACTTTTAAATCCTCCCCGCATTTTATGTATTACATACATATACTTTATAGGGTCAATGGACAGGTTAGGAACAAGCATGGGTCCAGCAGGCACATAGTTCACTTCATTTCACATTTTCTAACTAGACACAAGATCAAACTCTCCACTCATTCACTCTGTTTCTCACCTTAACCACATGTTTACTTAAAGTGTAAACTCCTCAGAGAGGAGATTTTTTTTCTTTAGACTGGTCTGTAAAATGCCTGGCACAGTGGTGGCACTATGCAAATACTAAATAACAAAACACCTGCCACTTGTAAAATGGTGGGATGTGGAAGTGCAGAGGAGCAGTTAAGGCAGAAGCAGACGTGGGTCTAGGGTTGTCAACTTTGGTTGGATGAATTCCTGGAGGTTTCCTCACATAACATTATCTTTAAAGACTGATTGTTTTTTTTAATTCCTGGAGACTCCCGGACAATCCTGGAGAGTTGACAATCCTAGGTGGGCCCCACATTGCTATCAGAGGTAGGAGAGGAGTATATTTGCAGTGCCCTCTTTCCCTCCTCCTAAATGTCATTGTGGGTGAAGGCATTGGTCCAACTTGGCGTCTCTCTTCTCCGTGGCTGAGCTCTTTAAACACCGCCCTATTTATGAGGAAAAGTCCTACTTTGCCAAGCAGCCTCTTTAAAATTCTTCCTTGGTTTACTAAACATTAGTCTTCCAGGGAAGGAACTGTCCAGTGCATTAGTACATCAAGGATGCACTGAACTTGCTGCTGTGAAAGGGACTGGCTGGAGAAGATGTGTAATGTTTAAAGTATATTTTAAGACAATTTACTTTGACATTTTTAATACATCATGAAAACTTGCCTTCCACTATATGAGCTCTTCAACTTTCTTTTAACAAAACAAAACAAAACCTTACTCTGGAGGACGCAAGTTCTCCACAGGGCTTCTTTAATGCCAAATAGTTGTTCATTAAATATTAGCCAATGTTGGCTGTTAATCACAAAATAGCCTCCCTCTCCAGACATAATTCTAAGTGGCTGTCCATTTTAGTTATTAATATTCTCTCCCATTTATTTAGTGTTAAAGCTTCCTTTTTCTGTTATTAAAATACCATTAATACTCATTTATGGATATTATATAATTTTTATACAATTATCTAAAAATGGAGTACAAGCAGAATAGACTCCTCTCTGTAACATGGAAGCTATCAATACCAAAGGATTGTATTCGCATATCCCCACTGCTCCATCAACTTGTGTCAGCAACTGTTTGGTTCATGTCAAAAGATATCAATTAAGGGTCTGATTCTACAGTCCTTAGAGAGGTAAATGTTCTTCTGCCACTGAAGTCACTTTGGGGCATCTCCTCAACCGATGTATATTTAGTTTTACATTTTGCTTACATATGTAATGCAGTATTAAACCATAAATTCATTTCTTGAATACACAGCACGTGTTTCGCTGCAACATGCATACAATGCTTGAATACACCTGTTAAAATTATCTGTTGATACCACAGTACACTTGCACTATATCACATTATGTAAGTCAAGAGCACAGAACTGCTAGCACACAACGTATGTGTATGGGAGATTTTCTGCCTTGCATTATGAAGATATTTTACTGTACTGCAACTATTTTTCTTTTAAACAGTGGTGGACATTTTAAGACAAAACTACCTATTTTAAAATTGGAATCGTATTCCTATAACTCAAATGACTACGAAGTGAATCATCATCATGCTTGAAAACAGGGGATGCAAGCTAGTACCACAGTATGACAATATGGTTTCTTACTACCAGTACTTTTAACAAATTATCATATCATGTCGGACAACTTTGACCTTGACCTCTGCTTCAGTCAGTCTGCACCACCAGAAAACCCTTATTATGGATCTGAGTCTGCAAGGTGCCAAATGCCCTCAGCTCCCATTGAAATCAAGGCAAATTT
Source organism: Mauremys reevesii (assembly GCF_016161935.1). Lineage (NCBI taxonomy): Eukaryota > Metazoa > Chordata > Testudines > Geoemydidae > Mauremys > Mauremys reevesii. The sequence continues at coordinate 87,853,090 of NC_052631.1, read as the reverse complement.
AGGATACCCAACATCTCTCAGAGTAGGTCTGAACTGCCCACCTGAAAGCCTGGGTAATTACTAGCCTGAAGTGCAAGCTGCCATAGCTTTTCTATTCTGGGACCTGAGCTAGCTAGATTAGAGCTAGCTCAGGTATGTCCCTTCAAACTGCAATCACGTCCTGCAATGGCAGATTAGACGTACCCTCAGGAACTGCTTAGTACCTCCCAGAACTATGGCTAAATTCACTTGCTGCTAGTGTTGGAGGATTAAATTGCTTGAAATGTCTACAATGTACCATGAAAGAAAGAGCCTTATCAATGAATTGTGGTTATGGAGACACAACTAAACTTCTAAAAATTCACTAAGCCTCTGAGGACAAGGGAGGAGATAAGAGCAGGGAACATAATCATTTGGAACATTAATATTTAATATTTTAACTTTCTTTCTCCTTTGCCATACTCTTCTCCTGCAACAGCGGGGACAAAAGTGATTTTCATTGTTCTTTAAGGAGACACTGTTTTTTTTTTACATTGCATCTGTTCCTTAAAGTCACAAACCCTGGAAGCAGCAGCAGCAGATAAATCTCTTTGGCAGGAAGACATACTCAAACTTCCAGGGACAAAACTGATCTTTGCCTCATGGGTTAATGGCATTAATAATTGCCATTTTGATAAGTCTAAAAATGTAAGAACCTTGCTCAAACAAAAGAGTCAACCCTTCAAAAATGACTATCCATGATAAATTTTCAAGAGCAATGAAAATTGTCACTCTGCCAGCTTGATAAATTGTAGCCCCAACTAGCAAAGCCATTTGCCTTGCAGTAAGCACAAAAAGACAGATCTTTGCTGAATACAAACTATATGCTTGCACCTTTCACAGCTGGTTTAGCTTGTGAACGCAGCAAAAAAATAATAAAAACTGAAGGTTATGCACAAAAAAATGGTTTCACAATTAACTGCTTTTCTCAGTTAAAAGGCATCTTTTTCATAACAGGAAGTCGTCTTGAAGAAACCCCTAAGCTGTCTGTGGGGCTAAAAATACAGGCACAGATGAAGAATAACAAAGGTTTCTTGCCATTTAAATATATTTTATTATATGATCCAGCAGTGTAACTATAATCCTTTGAGGGGGGAAATATTGCAGAGAGTCTCCTTAGCACATATGAGCGCACACACCCATATAATAAATGTATCACATCTTTGATCACTTTGTCTGCCCATTGTTCTATCTTCCACAATGACGGTTTCTAATATTCCAAATCCCTCAGCCGCTGCAAGCATAGTAGTAGTTCTTTTTTTAAACTGACTTGTCAGAGAAACATTTACCTCTCTTCTATATGTGGATTTCCCTCCCAAAAAAATCACACTTGCACTTTAAAAAGTGAAGAATCTAAACTCTGATATCTCATTACCTCATGTTGCTAGAATGAAAGCTTTATACCTTCAGAAAAGGGAGCTTCCTAATGGAAAACACCCACTCACTTTTGGCCCTTGAGATATTAGTCTCTAAAGTTTTGACATCTTTAGGTATAAAATAGCTATGTTAGGTCATGTCTAAAGGTTTATATAGTTCCCAGATTGCTGTACGGATGAACTCATAGAAACTAAGACTTGGTTTACATGCAGAGGGACTAGAACAAAAGTTTTTAAAACGCCTTAAAACATTACTAATAGTTTGTCTGTAACATATGCTGAGGTATGGATTTTTTTTCCCCAATCAGCACTGATTTGGAATTACCTGGATGACTCATGAGTTGTGTTCAGCCCAAATTCAATGTGATAAAATATTTATAATTAAGCCAAAACACACCATCACTGAGGGTTTTGTGCTGCTGTTCATCACCATAGCTCATCACCATATGCCCTAGTGTAGTCCACACACAAAAATATTGGCAATAGCAAAGTCCTTAATGTACACCAGAGTCTCTAGCTTTTCTCTCTTATGAAGTATTATCTGCCATAATTCCATATACACACATGGGATAGTATCTGATTGTGTAAGAATGCATCATAATTCATAGGCACAAGAGGAGCCAAATTAAGGCTGCACAAGTAACTTCCTGACTTTGGAGTGCTTGACTTGCACAGTTAGTATTTTTAAGGTTTTGTGTGTGGGGGGGTAATTTCCTAAGTTTTTAAAAAGCAACTTGAAACTCCCAATCCACCAGAATTTCCATCATGTGGCATTATATTGACACCTATGTGGGTCATCAACAGGGATGGAATCTTGACATCCACCACACAGACCTCTGCCATTTCAACTAACTGATAGCAGTAGGTTGTCATCCTCTAGTCTATATGGATCAGCCAGGGAATGTAGCTGTTAAGTTCTGGGCAACTCTTCACTGAGTATGTGTGAACCGCAATTTTTCAAAGGCGTATACCTTGGACCAATTTTGGTGGATTTTCATAGAGACATCACTGTCAATGGCCACACACTGCCAGATTTCACGTCCCTTCTCCATAGCATGGAGAAAATTTGAAAGATTTTTTTTGAATGTGGGCAAAACAAAGTATTTTTCACTAGCCTCATTCTCAGAAACAGTTGAACAGTGTTGTCTGACATTTTCCAAAATAATTGAGCTTGAGGCAGATGTCCATCATGGAAAATTTTAAATGGTTAAATTTAGGTAAAGTTATAAGCCCACTAAAAACAGGGTCTTATCATGTGAAGTGTAAGACGACCTTAGTAATAGGTGGTGCTAGCAGCTGCTGCCTATAATTATATAATTATATACATACATACACACATGGATACTTAGCAATCACATAGTACTTTTTTGTATAAAAAAGTACTTTATTGGCCTTAGCTGATTATTTCTTGATACAGCCTCTGTAAGTATCATATTCCTTATCTTACAGATAGCGGAGAACGTCAATGACTTGCTTGGGGCAAGAAGTCACCTGTGTTAGAGTCAGCAATAGAGTGGAGTTCCTGGCTTCCAGACCTACGCTTTAACCACTAGACAACAACTTGCTGTCTCTCTGTAGTGTTGGAGTATATCATGTATCACATGCAAACAAATGCACATAATTCAAAGAGAAAGACAGAAAGTGATCAAAGTAATACCAAAAGGGGGAAGAGAACAAACACAGCATTGGTGTCCCAAGCTTTCCTGGTACCATTAACAATTCTTTTAAAGATTTCTGCCCTACAAACTGATGAGCTTCACCTTAAAAAAAAAATAGTAGTTCTGAATAATTTTCTCTTCTATAAAAATAGATGTATTGATCGTGCAAAGACTGCTTTAGCCTTTGATAATATCTCAAGAAGTAAAAGAATGGCATTTCATAACCATTAGCTTTGTACTAATGCTGCTATGAAACCAGCTGCCATGGGAAGGGACACAGTGGTTTCTTTGAAAAAATATGCAGCTATATTAATAGGGGAACTTGGAGCAATTTTGCAACTCTGAAAATGAGAAAGACTGAAGGAAGATATTGAGCAGGACAAAATATATTTCTTTCTATCACAGATATATTTATGCCACATTCTTGTGTTACCCTGAGATAAACAGTCTGTTGTTTCATAGGTAACACTAACAGCAGTATCTTTATGCATATCGATCTATAACATCAACTTCTTGTCCTAGAGCTTCCTTCTTCCAATACATTAATGATGATAATGATGTAACCATTGGCTTGCCATTATTTTTCCGTCAAGACAGTCAAACTAATTTTATGGCAACATCTGTTGCAGACTGCAGCAAAATTCCACGTCAAAAGATGACACTTTAATTACCACATTTTATAAGACTGTTGCCTAAAAAGCATAGAAATCTTGTAGCTTGGGTTAGTTGTTGCCACAACTTTCTGTTTAAAGTGAACGCAGACAGTAACAGGAAACCTCCCACCCTGTATGCTCACAATATGCTCATATACCGTGGTGTGGAGTGCAATATAAAAACCTAGATAGATAAGCAAAACAGTTTAGAAGAATGTTTTCCATTTGGGGGAATTTAGTTCGCACCTATGTGGATTTTCTTTTGGTTTGCACAAGAAGAGCTGCTCATTCAGGTTCCCCATAATTGGTTTTCAATGTTTCCCCAACTGCCTGCATAACGGATGCCATTCCACTTGCTGTACACAAGGGGGCACCCCTCAATGCGGGGTGAGATGAGCAACCTGGGTGAAATCTCCCTTTTGTGAAAGCAAGGTAAAATGAATAAAAAGATTATGTTAAACGACGAGGCACAGGTTTATGTACCATCTATCCAGGCTCTAAACAGAGCACATTTCATCACAGGACAATAACCCAAGTTGGAAACAAATGGATTGTGACTTGTTTTACAAAATACAGATGTATTATTCCTTTCTAAATTGCACTGGTAATCTACTGCTCCATTTTAATGATGCACACAGTCCATTAATTCAAAGTCAGGGTTGTTTGACAAGGTAGTATAGGAGATTAAAGGATAATACTCAAATTAATAAGGTAACCAATATTTCAATCAGAAAGTTTAGTTACGAAATCCAACATCAGGCTGGAAAATACTGTAGTTCATGAAGACTTTAATAATTACCACCTGATAGAGAACATATGAGCACACACGTTTTTGATGCAGTCTCATTGAAGATCAATTAAAGATAAGCTCAGGAATGAGGTATCATGAGGAAAAAAGAGAATGGATTTGAAAAGCATACAAAACATCTAGATAGGGAGAGTTAGATAAAGAGGAAAGGTGACACTGCGGGCTTGTCTATATGGCGAGTTATTGCACGGCAAGACAGGATGTGAATCTACAGCACACCAGTTCACCACGCAGTAACTTGCTATGTGGATGCTGCTACAACATAGTGAGAGTCCCAGAGTGATTAGCCATGTGATCAATGGACAAACGGACATAAAATATAGACATTGGAAAGAGACGTATTTACAATAGGAAACATTCCATAGGAGCACATAACAGAATGTTAATAGTAGCTTGACTTGGCATCTCAGATTTACACGGAATTAATTTACCATAGCTATCCACAGTACAAGTTAAACGGTTATCATGACAGGTTGTATCAGGCCCTTTGAGGCCCCCTGCTGGAGGCCTCGTGGTCATACCACACGCTGCCCCAGGACAGGAGGGTGGGTCCTCCAGACCTGCCTAGAAAGGATGCAGGGAGGCAGCCAATCAGAGCCTATGAGACTCAATTAAAAGAAGCTGCAGGGGCTTAGCAAGTCACTTTCTGGCTGGGACCTGAACAGCAAGCAAGGGTGCTCTGCTCTGGCCACAGAAGCCCAAGAGATAACCAGAAGTTGGCTGGATTTTGCTTTCTGAAAGGAGATAGTGGACCTGAGAACAGTAACCCTAAGGCACTGGATGACAGGGAAGAGATCCGGTGGGAAGAACCCCAGGGAAAACAGTAGCAGCTAATCAATGGAGTTAAAGGGAGCAGTGCATGCCGTCAGCTCATGGGGTCCGTGAGTTGGGACCTGGAATAGTGGGTGGGCCGGGCCCCCTCACCGGCCAAAGGGGAAGTGGCCCAAGGGGCGGAGAAGGGGATAAGACCTCTCTAAAAAAAAGGAAGGGGGGCTGGAGAAACAACAGCAGAGATAGGACTGAAGGCCCTGGGGAAGGCCAACTGTTGAACTCTGCTACCCCGAAAGGGACTGAACTGAAGGGGTGGCCTGGCTGATAACTTGGCAGTGAGAAGAGGTGAAGACAAAGCTTCTCAAGAGAGAAAGCCCTGGGGTGGGGCAGTGCCCTATAACAGGGCAGGGACGGACTTAAAGCTAGTCCTAAAGTGGCTGAGAACTGAGCTCAGAGACAGGCTAAAGACACTAACAAGGGCATAGTGATAGCCCTGTTGGACTTTTGTTGCCCCAGAAAGGGTTCATCCATTGTTGGCTGCATGACTTAACCGGAGAACTGAAAACCTGCCTGACAAGGTCAACAACTTACAAGGGGTACTAGGAGAAAAATAAAATTGCAGCACTATATATAGCCAACAGGAGGCACTCATGAGAGGGCTGACTAGAAAACAAAAATTCCGTTTAATCAAAAATTGAGGTTTCAAAAATTGTTTTCATTCCACATCAGAACAAACTTGAGCTTTTTGAGATTTTTCATAACAAAAAACAAAAAAAAACCCACCAAAGAAAAAAGACAGTCACTCACCATAGGATAGCCAATAGCCCAGGGGGTAGGGTATACAAATTAGTTGTGAGACCCAGATTCAAGTTTCTGTTCTGCCTAATTTTAACCAGGAACTTTAACCTGGGTCTCCTACATCCCAGGTAAGTGCTCTAACCACTGGGCTGTTGGCCATTCTAAAGTGCAGCTATTATTTTGAGTAGAAATTCCATCCTGGACCTGAGAAACCTTCCTGATGACACTTTCATCAAAAAAGATACATTTCCACACACAAAATATATTGGTTTTGACAAATCAGCATTGTCCGGAAAAAAAACTTTTAATCAATAACTTGTCAAGCAGCTTTAGTTATAATGCATTTGTTAATCAGGACATTGGTTATCATATTAATGCTGAGTCAGAGAAAAAGAAATATGCTGTCAACAGAGCGAGACAGATGGGCAAAGGGTATAGACTTCAAGTGACTGAACTGGGAATGACAGGTGAGGGCATAGCCAATATTTGAGAAGACTGATCTTAGCCCTTTCTGTTGTCCTCTCTCGGCCGTTGGAAGATAGGTTAATGCCGAGCTTTCTGGCCCAAAGTTTTGCCACAGTGCAATGGAAAATTTTACTCTGAGTCAGCCTTTCAGTTCTTGATCAAACTTCACTCCTGTTCCCAGTATGGCTCTATTACAGAATTATATATTTCCACAAAATAAGCACAGAATAGTTTATTGTAAGCAGTAGTTGCCATAAGAATGTTATGTGATTGCCAATGGGAGGGGAGGGTAGTCTGCTATTATGAGTGGAAGGATAGATTGAACACAAACTCACTCCATCAAGACATGGTCTGCCTGGACAATGCCTGCCTTAACATACTGTGAACCAACTTTCCATTATTCAAGTTGGTATGAGGAAGGACGCTGAATAATATCTACCTATTTAGACAGATTGACTAATTAAGGTAACCAAAGGCATGCTACAGAAAACCTTGTGTGGAAGCAAATCCACAGACTATGTGATGTCCTAATCAGCATATATTAATTGGAAAAAAGTCCATATGGATGTAACAAAGTGGTTAGCTGGTTTCCTCAAAAAAAGACTACTGATATATTACTATTGAAATCCATTTCTAGTTGAAGTCCTACAGTAACCCTACCTGGAATAATGAGTATAAAAGCTAATTAAGGTTACATTTTTCTAGTCATGTCTAATTAAATAGCCTACAAAAAGTACACAAGCATTTCACTGGAGGGAACTGATCCAGGCTATATTAAATTTATTAACAAGAAGTACACAAGAACTATTAGTGCAATTCGATCTTACAAATCACCTTCTTTAATTACTTGGAATAAATATGTGAAGAATAAAGTTCTGAAATGAGAACAGAGACTTTTAAAAACATATATACAGCACTAGGTATGTTTATATACAGCACTAGGTTCTGTATCCCACATAAATACTAATTTCCATTGTACCTGGGAACTATTCTACAATTTCTCACATACTTTTTTAATGTCAGAGATATTAAAAACACTTTCCTCATGCTTAAAAAAAATCCTAGTGATGTCTGATCTATTGCTAAAAGTATCTTCCATTAATGGATTTCCAAGGCATTTTGGTTTTATATTTTATGACTGTGTAACGATGAAAGTAATGTGCATGTATTTTCTTTTTCTCAATTACAAAAGTAGCAACATTTCATCCTTTGCATTTCATCTCTAAAGCCAGAGTCTTCTATCCTTACTCAAGATGAATAGTACCTAACTCCATGGGCAAAAAACAGGTCTACTGAAGGAGTAGGCAGCAACTCAAAATCTGAGTAAGGGAAGACGAGTCTGGCCTAACATTCTTCCCTGTTGGATTTTCTCCAAAGAGCAGTGAGCCTTGGAATGTGATGTTCAAAAAGCAAAATTACTCAGCCTTCTCTTAGACCCACCCAATTTTAAATTCTCCTCTCTACATAGAATTTCCAAATTGTACATCCTGATCTGCAGTGATGGAGGGGCACCTCCATGAGCTGCAGGATGGATGCTGTTTTCAGAGCCCTGTGCCAGGCTAAGACAATTGAGTTTTTATATTTGGCTTAGCTTTGTCTCCTTTACAAGATGAAATGGACAAGACCTGCCAAGGGATGTGCTGGCCGCCGTTTCCCGCCACCCACATTGGCCTGGGATAGCAAACCGCAGCCAGTGGGACACGTGATCAGCCGAACCTGCAGACGCGGCAGGTAAACAAACCGGCCCAGCCTGCCAGGGTGCTTACCCTGGTGAGCCGTGTGCCAAAGGTTGCCGACCCCGGGCCTAGAGTGAAAACTTGTTAAGACTGCTGCCATCGTCAGCTGGCAACCATGAAAGGACCATAGAAGATCAACAAGTCATTGCAGATAATATCTCATTAAAGATAATAGGTCACTGCAGATCAGGATGTATGATTTGGAAATGGTAGCTAAAGAAGAGAATTTAAAATTGGGGGAATCTAAGAGAAGATTGATAAAGGTGATACATACTGACATGCTTGCTTTCTGTCAAATGAATACCTTACTCGGACTCTTAATACCTCCAGCAACATTTTATCAGCTTAGAAATTTTCATATAAAACATCATTGCATGCTATGCAACACAAGTGCAAGGAGAGTCTTACTCATTGGCAAGAATATTTTCAGGAACAAAATTACAAAAACTGGAGAATCAAATACACACACACTGTTCCTGATACTGCTGTGTTACAAAAGACGCTTTATAGCTAGTAGGTAAAAAACAACCACTGTATCTAAGTTTTTTATACCATCTATTGTTAGATGGCTAAGGCAGATAGAAAGAACACAATTCATATAAATGTAATAGGGTTCTGATATTCATACTACATTAGAATCTGTTTGGTAACCGGAAATGGTTTCTGAACATTACATTTTCCTTTTCTTCAAAATAGATTTAAATCTCATCTCACATTAATGATATAGCTTTGCTCTAAGTCATTTCCAATTTAAGCATCTTGAATAGCGTTAGCAGTCATCTTACTTTCTTTGGGCATATTGCATATTTCATTAGTGGAAACAACTTCATATGAAAGAATGTGTTAATCCAATACAAGTTACTAATTGAATAAACGGTTATATTAAATTAATGGAACTATTCTAGAAAGACTCTCTTTGAATAAAAGGTAGAATAAGGAAAGAACTTACCTTTCCTTTAAAAGTGCATAACAGAGATTTAGCAACATTAATGGTAGTCACACACAGCTATTACCTCAAGCACTTAGCTGAAAACATAGGTGTTAGTGCCTTTGTGTGTGAAGTGACATTTCCATAGATAAGAATTAAGAACTATGCACTATCATTGACATGAGCATAGAAGTCCCATTGAGGTGAACAGGATGGAGGGTATGTGTAGAGGGAAGGAAGGAGGAGTGTTTACTGTATGTAGTCATAGGCTTAAGAAAAGGAATATAGTTTAAAAAGTCCAGTAACAGTGATATATAGGTCCCTAAAATTAGGGAGTGCCAAATAACAGTCACAAAAACAAGATTACAAAAATTTTTGTAATCGCTTCTCTACATAAATAAATATATGTATAAATAGTTTTAATAAATAATTGAGAGATAATAAGAATGTTATAGGCATGAGTAGCATAGGCCCGATAGTAATAAGCAACCTATTGGAGTCTAAGAATCTATGCCAAACAACTTATTAACCATTTATTCAATCAATTAACCTTTTGTAAACTATTTATAAATGGAACTTGAATGTACATTGTGATGGAAATGAAATCAGTAAACAAGTAAACATTATTCTTAATATTATGAACTATTTTAAAGGGGGATTCGTGATAAATGAAGCGGGGGGTAGCTTCCTTTTATGGACACCCAGCCAGTTAGCTATAAAGTCCCTCTTGGTGGCTGTTCTCTGCTTGCTTTACCTGAAAAGGGTTAACAAAGATCCTCAGGTAATGAAAAAGGAGTGGGTACCTGACCAAAAGACCCAATGGGAGGGCTAGAACTTTTTTAAATGGGGAAAAAAACTTCCCTTTGTTTGTGTGTTGTGTCTCTATCAGAAAGAGGGGAACAGAGGGCAGCAGGAATGCTGTGCAAGGCTTGAACCAGGTATGAAAATTCATCTTCCATACCTAGTAGAAATTATTGGATAGGGCATGTTTAAATAAACGTGATTAGGTTTATGTTATTTTTTTATTTTGGCTTGTGGATCCCCTTTGTGCTAACCCCAGATGCTTTAAGCTGAACCCCCAAGAAAGGTATTTTAGGTGCTTAATTTTTGTAATTGTTTCTTTTAAGATCTAGCAAAAAGCCTAATTTCCAGATGTCTTTTTTTCTTTTTTTGTTTTTAATAAAATTTACCTTTTTTAGGAACAGGATTGAATTTTTGGTGTCCTAAGAGGTTTGTGCATGTTGTTTGATTAGATGGTAGCCACAGCTAATTTCCTTTGTTTTCTTTCTCAGCTCTTCCCTGGATGGGGGGCGGGGCGAAAGGGCTTGAGGGTACCCCACAGGGAGGATTTCGCAAATGCTCCTTCCTGGGTTCAAAGGGATTTTCTGCATTTGGGTGGTGGCAGCATTTACCAAGCCAAGGTCAGAAAGAAGCTGTAACCTTGGGAGTGTAATACAAGCCTGGAGTGGCAAGTATTAATTTTTAGAATCCTTGCAGGCCCCTACCCTCAGGACTCAAAGTGACAAAGTAGGGATTCAGCCTTGACAGGATTAAATAAGTGTCTGATTTTGTGACAGCTTGTTTGTATGCAACATTCTTGTTCACTTGGTTCTGGCACTGACCAATTGCCTATGGAGTATCAGGTCCAAGAGGATCCTCATCTTTTCTCTTTTAGGATTGTATCTGAAGTCTTGCATGAAGAACCGTCCCATCCTGTTGACAAACAATATTCCCAGCTGTCCAGTTTCTTTTTATCAGGTTGAGATCATGTTGCTGGATATCTTCAGTTAGTGATTACACTTGTTCTTGTAAATTTCTTCTGGGACTATCACTTTGGTGAATACAGTCTATTGGTTTGAAAGACTCCTATCTTGCTGTGATTAAACGAAAAGCAAAAAGTCACTCCTGGGAGGTAGGGGTGAGATTCAGTAGCCTTTCAAGCATGACAAATACCACGGATGGGACTTCTATAGAACACAATCTCTGTGACTCCTTGCAAGGGGAAAGCTTGTGTGTATGCTTTTATTTTCTCTCTCACACACACACCGCTTATAGGTTTTCTTCATGAAGACACTACATATTTTTTCCCTAAAATGTGCCATCTGTAAAGTAGCTTTATCTGTAAACACGCTTTCACATCAGCAATACAGCACCATTCAGGTTCCTACAGCATGTAGTCATTCCTAGCCTTAAACAAATCTCCAAACACCCTTATATTCCTAGGATAGACAGGAATATAATGGAGGTAATTCAGTAGAAGGCCTGCCATACTGATTATCAAAATAAAGGGGATTTGAGGGCCAATCACAGAGGTGATATTGTTAGTTACACATCATTAAGTGGGTATAAGGGAGTCTACATTGGTATGATTTACATGCAAGGGAAATATATCGTCTTACACCCTCCATTCTTCCATCCTCAATATGTTACTGAATTAGACTCTCATTTAGCCTACTGATGTGAAACTCATGACACCTTTTACATCTCCGGTGACTTTGGTTCAAGAACCCCAGGGAAGGTTTAGGGAGAAGTGAGAGACTATGTAGAAAATTCTAGGCTTGGTCTTGAAGTGGTTAAGCAGGGACAGTTCTTGGACAGAAATGAACCACAGGGAGAATGAGCAGTAAATTATACTAGCTGTACTGTACTGCAGAAGGCAAAAACAGGAAGTGAACTTGACATTTTCTGCATTTAATTTTTAAAACCAAATCTTGAAGAATGATGAGTATTGCTTTTATTGGCGGTCTTCAGTCCAAACAGCCAGAATCTTTGGCTTGAGAACATTTTAGATCGAGGTGGCCAACCTGTGGCTCTGGAGCCACATGAGGCTCTTCAGACGTTAATATGACGCTTCTTGTATAGGCACCGACTCCGGGGCTGAAGCTACAGGCGCCAACTTTCCAATGTGCTGGGGGGTGCTCACTGCTCAACTCCTGGCTCTGCCACAGGCCCTGCGCTCACTCCACCCCTTCCTGCCCCCTCCCCGAGCCTGCCAAAAACCCACACTGAGTTTTAGAAAGGGGCCAACAGTCCCCTTACATTATGCAAGCAAACTTCCCGCAGAGATCAGTAAGAGCCTGAATAAACACATCTAGGTTGGGCTCCAAGTTCCTATTCACTTGTTACTGTCAATAATCAATTGTATATGGAGCAGGGATCCAACATTCCTAATTTGGCTTTTAAGAATTATCTCCATAGTCCTGCATAAATAAATTCCCTTCTTGTGGGCAAATAATATTTCCAAATTAGATACAAGTGTATTGCTGATTCAGTGAAATAAAAGACAAAGATTCCTGAAAGCCATCCATGGTGTTGATGGGCTTTTAGACTTAAACAGCTTTATTAATTCTCTAGCACTAATAGATGCAAATATTTTCAGGAGCCAGCACAACAGTGAATGCGAAGGGTCTGCATTGCAGGAATATACAAAGATACTCAAAATTCACTATTGTGCTGGAAGAATAGTAAAAAGGGCAAGCCCAAATAATTCTCTAAACTCTAAGAAAGAAATTATCTTCTTAACATAAAACAAATACATTCAAAACACTTGAGAACATCAAGACTTGTGGACTTTTTTTAACTGCACCCCACAGACTTTTTGCATAATCACCAAGGGTAATACATTAAGGTTTTAGTATTCTGAATAATTTTGTGTGGACAAAAATTATTACATGAATATTGAGTTACCTACACAGAAAGAGAGACCAAAAATATTCTTTTAAGGGACTAATCTTGTGGAGAGGAAAGTCATGATGTCAAGCCACCTGAGAAATGGGTCCAAATTTTCAAAGGTGACTAGTGATTTGGGCTGCCTCCAATTTATGACACTTTGAAAATAAGATTCCTTTAAATCCAAAGAGTGGGTGCTAAATATTTTCTGAAAATCAGGTGTCTTGACAGACAAAGCTGGGCAAGCAGATACTGAGAAACCCCAAATCATTGTTGGAAATATATGAATTCAGATTTAGTGCCTCATCCTGAACTCCTAAGATAGGCAAGTCTTCCAGTAACTTGAATGGAAGCTTTGTTTGCATTAGAAGTATGGAACTGGGTTTCACTGAGGGATTGGCTTTGATAAGTATTCCTCCTGAGGCTGTATTGCTGTTATCTGTTGTGTTTGGTTAACTTTTACATTACACATGTACATTCCCTCATCATGCAAAGGACCATAGAGTCATATCACAATAAACAGTAACACCACACATGGGAGTCATTGACCAGTGATCTTCCTCCATGATTTGTGGTCTTCACACAGCCTTGAAGTGTGCCATACCACATTCACTCCAGTTAGTAATATCATTGAACCACACTCACCCTGGTCACCCCCTCCACTGCACCTGGCACCAATCTCTGTAAAAGTTGCTTCAGCAATCTTCCTCCCTTCATCCAACCCAACTATCCTGCAAATTCAAATTTTCTTTGTCTGATCGCCATGATGATATATGGTATCACTCCAGTTATGCTGGAAATTCAGGTAGTTACCTCTTTGAGATATAGCGAACACACAGCAAACACCACTAGCATTTCAATGCAGATTGAATATTTGCTCCACAGTTCCTCTTTCAGGTCTAAACCCAGCTTGTTCTTTAAACAAAAGGCAATAACGATATTAAACAAAGTCCATGTATCTGTGGAGCATGAGGCTCTCATATGGGACAAAATAAGTGTTGCTGCACTTTCAAAGTGTTGCCAACTCTTGTGATTTTAGCACCAGTCTCATGATACTTGGTGTTTTTCTGAAAGGCCCAATTGCTGGAATGTCCGCTTTCATTATAAAAAAGTTTCTAGACCTCATGACTGTGGAGAAAAGCTTGAAATCATGACGTGAGTGCACCCTAAAGACTGAGAAACCATGTGAGGAATAAAAAGAACCCCAAATCTATTTTTAAGATTATGATTTTTAAATTAATCTCATATTGGGGAGGTCTTACTTGTGATTTTGAATGCTGGAGTTGGCAATATCGCTTTCAAGTTTCCAGTAGTAGTGGTAGGATTTCTAGTTGCTTTCAAAGCCTTCGGCAACAATGGGGAAGTACAAATCCAACTCATCTAACAGCCAACTAGCAGAACCCATCTAAACAGAGTCTCAATCTGTCTAGATCTGTTGGAGGCAATGAGCATGAGAGAGAGCCACCTGGAAAAGGCAGCTCTTCTGGCCTCATCCTTTACCTGGGCATTTTGGAACAGGAACATCCATCCTTGATCTGGGCATTACAGAATGGGAATTATACTCAGATTGCACTTTGCTGACTCAGTAGTACTGTTCTGCCAGTGCCTGTCTCCCCATTCTTTGGAATCCTGACGGAAGCCATCAGTTTTTTATAAAAGCTGTAAAAAATTTACTTTCTGTAGTGGAATTACATATCCCACTGTGAGTTATGCATCAGGGCTCTCAGTTGTTATGCAAGGCATTTTACCATAAAGGCACTCTGGATTTCCAGCAGACTCTGTTTTGAAAGAGGGACTTTGTTGTTATTGTCTTGGGGGGCAAGGGAGGACATTGTTATTGTCTATAGACTTCTTGCATGTGATTTTGTGATGTTTGGATTCTCAACTGGCAGTAATGCTCGTGCACTGTGCCGTGGCTTATTGACTTAACGTGATATTGTACCTATCCAGAAAGAGAGAATTAAAAGATTTTTTCTTCATTTAAAGATTGGTTCCATCGCTCACTTAACCACACAAGAAATCAGTATGTGTTGACAGCCTAAAAGTCAGTGGAAATAAACATGACATTAAAAAGCCACAAAAAAGAGCTTGGTGATAATGAAAAGATCAGCATTTGGAAAGGTTACAGAACAGTGGCTCAGGAAAAGCTTAGCAGCTGGTTGAGCTCTAGATCACAATACTAATCGGTGACAATGCGCATTCAGGCCTTCACAGGAAGGAACTGAATGTGCTCTCAGCAAGCAATGAACAGCCTATTGGGTTACCTGAGAATCCAGTGTAACAATGCTATATACTTTTGTATTCACTTTCAATTGGCTTTGTCCTGTTTTTCCTGTTGCTGGATTTGTTTGTTTCTGAAGGAACAGAATCCTACAAAGGCTACATCCAACACCAACTGCTATGGATAATTCTGTTTAAGTATATAGCCTATTTACTATGATCTCCTCCTCCTGTCACTGACACTGACCAGTCTACTGCTAAATTTCAGTTTCAAGGTGATGCTCATGTTTTGCTAAAAGAGTATATGGGAATTCCGGGGTCTTCTATGAAGAGTTTCCCAGGTCGACTATCTAACAGCATACATAATCTACAATTTGCTTCCCAAGAGAAATGACTCATGTTTCTAAAAGTTTGTGTGCACTTTCAAACAGACAAAGTGCCCAATGTGAACAAAGATCTGAGCACTTTCAAATTCCTCCACTCTGGGCATGCAACTCAGTTGTGGTGATAGGATCCTCTCTCCCTCTGGTGGCTGGCTCTAATATCTGCTCTTAAACTAGAGCACTGACCATATGAGGGAATAAAGGTATACAAATACAAATAGGACCATACAAAAACCCCAGATCAGAACACACATGAATTTTGGCAAAAGTTTGGATCTGCATCTGAAGTTTGCTGCCTGGAGCCATCTCTAGTTTTAAAAAAGGTGCCAAAATATCAAAGCATGTTACTAAAAACAAAAAATATAATTCATAATATAATTATATAGCCTAGAGCTGTACGTTGCCAAACAATGAGTAAAATATGGCAAACATAAAGCACACACTTTGCCATGAAGAACTTACAGTCTAAAGGCAAATTTGGGTCTCATACAGTACAATACAAATCAGAAAAAAAAAAGAGAGAGAGAGAGAGAGAGACACTCAGGAGTAATCACTATAGCCAAAATGCTTCAGGGAACAGATGGGTCTTGGACAGTATTATGAAAGAGCAGAGAGAGGGCTCTCAACAAGCCACATATTAATCAACAAGCTAATCTATGTGCAGATGGTAGAATGAAAGAAGGCACCAGCTCAAGAGTAGGTGAAGGAAACAGAAGGGAGCAGCAAAGAGAACGAAGCTTGGGCAAAGCATAAGGAGCAGAACGGGATGAAGGTGGAATAAGAACAGAGCTGTGAAGAGACTTGCCACTGGGGATGAGGAGCTTGAATTTAGGCAGAGAAAGAGCAGAAGCCTGTAAGAGGAATGGTGGGAGATGAGGCTTACTTTGGCACTGGCATTTTGGATATATTAGTGGATTTTATTAGGTAACATGCTAAAGAACAACCACCACCAAAACAAAATGTAAAATAGCCAATGAGAAAAACATGTCATTCAAGTATAGCCAACAATACTTTTCTTTTTTGGGGAAGAGGGGGCATGCGGGAGGCTGTATTTGTCCAGAATTTTCTGATACTTTTGCTTCCAGTTCCTGAAGGGCACAAAATTAAAATGACCTTTCCTGCAATATTGCAACTGTTCTGGTCCTAATCAGAATCCAGAAGAGCAAAGAAATTAAAAGAAACAACTTGAAGAAACAGCTTAAATTCTGTTCTACAAACAAGTCGATCTTCCCATGTAAGACATGAGTAGGGGTAGAGGTACTTTTTTTTTTTTTTTAAGCAGACCACCCATCTTTTGCCATATTCTCACAGGATAGGGAATCAGGACACCAGGGGGGTTCTATTCTCTGATCTGCCATCAACTTGACGTGTGACTATTTAGCCCTTCTGCCTCAATTTCTTTATCTGGCAATAATACCAACCATCCTCGCATATGTATTGGGATGCTTAATTTAAAAATGCTTGTAAAGAATTTTCATCCTTGGTTAGAGGGTTCCATGGAAATGCATGGTTCCTAAGGCTACATTTTTGTCACAAACACGGCTGAAGTCTGAGAGCTCCCCAAGTTAAAACATGGACTAAATGAGAGGATAAGAGAGCAGACAATCTCATAATTAGGGCTAGTGGTTTTTCAGACTGTTATGGGAGAGGTCACAGGTGTTGCTGCAGGGTTGAACTGGCAGGCATCTAAATTATTTTCAACTACAAAATATTAGATCGTTTTATTGCACAATAAGGCAATTTAAATGAAACAATGCAATCTGTGTGACTCATGTCATTTTTATTATAAGCCATTTTCTACCCCTACAGCCAAACTGTTATATCATTTACCTTAATAAACTACTAGCCATACTTATCATGACTAATATACAGGAAACAGTTAGAACATCCCCTACGAAAGATATTTTTGTCTCCAGCCAGAGAGAAGAACGGGCACCAAATGAATTAATTTCTTTCTCCTCTATTTTTCCTGTCAGTTTGTTCAAACCTGTCAAATCTCACTAGGAGCAAGGAAAGCATGTCATTCTGCTCGTTCAACAATCACTGCCAATATCATTCCATGCATCAGTGGAGAAGGGAACCTATATGAAAGGGCGGCTGTCACACATCATCTCCACAATATGCTACACATCAAAAGGAAATCAAAGAAAGGGGCTTGTATTTGGGGCTGTTCCAGAGGGAAGAAGTCACCCCCTTTCTGTTAGTACTTAAAACTGCCAAATTCTGGGAACCTCGCCTTATAATTCCTGTCAACAG
The DNA here is from genome assembly GCF_016161935.1 of Mauremys reevesii. Classification (NCBI taxonomy): domain Eukaryota; kingdom Metazoa; phylum Chordata; order Testudines; family Geoemydidae; genus Mauremys; species Mauremys reevesii. The sequence continues at coordinate 87,835,351 of NC_052631.1, read as the reverse complement.
AAGGTTGAGGAAGGAGAAAGAAGATAATAAGAAAGATAGGGTGAGCTCAGGAAGACTTCTTAGAATAAATGGTCAGAAGCCTGACCAATACTTTAAGAGGATGAACTGATCATTTTATTTGATGATCACAAGGCTCACCACAGGGTAGACTACAGTCAACCAATCAAATGTGCATAGCGTACTGAGGACCACTGCACCAGCCAGAGTGACCATAACTGATGGCATTGCACCAGGCATTATGAAGTGAAGTTCCCAGATCTGGCTCTATCCCAGGAATCCACAAGTCTCTGGGATGGCTTCAGACCTTTATTTTTTTTTCCAAAAAAGGTAAGTAGATAATTCAATGCCCAAATCCAGCATTTGCAAGCGATCCTGCAGTCGCAGGGCCATAATATACAAATTTAAATGGATGGAGAAAATATCAAGAAGGAAGCAGTTTTTCACGTCCAAAATTCCAATGGCTCATTATAACAAGTGCAAAAAATTATTGTAAAACTTCTGAATTCCTCTGAGATTTAAAATTTGAAAGCATGGTACAGAGGGTGTACTGGCAACAAATGCACACATCAGTGCCCACAAACCCCAGGGGAAATGCAGTTTTTACATTCACAACAGGCGTAAACACATTCTAGCCAGTGCCCGTTTTGTGCTCCTGTTTGAAAACATGACTAACATTTTGTGCTTTGCTTATTTATTTATACTGCATCTGCTATGCCCATCACACAAACCTCCAGACATCTTTATAACTCAGATATCTAAATTAATGCCAAAAAAGATCCTAACTTGCTCCAACAAAAACCCTCAGATTAATAATTATCAGCAACCACTGTAAATTAAAGAAAAACAAAACACAATATTCCCACCCAGGCATCTGGGCAGAAAGCACCTCTGCATCCACACACGCTGCCTCAGACAAATACCTCAGTAAGCAGAAGTGTTTGGTACATGTATATGGCAGACAGACCAACATGTAAGTGCTACAATAGGTGGGGGAAATAGATGGCTGAGTAGACCAGGGTTATTACAAAAATAAGATCAGGGGGTAATTCAATTATTCTCACGTTTTATGAAATATTTCTCAGTGTGTATAAAACTTCCCGACAACTCACTATAATCTCCTTCCAAGGGGACGTGCCCCCTTTCCACCACCCTCCCTCAGTAGCCAACGCTACTCCCTGCCCCACCCTCTTCACTCCCCAAATACCCTCTTTCCTCACTCCCCGCAGCAATCCCATGGACATTATGACTGCTCGACAACTCTGACCGACAATCACCACCTCCTTCACCACAAATCCTGCCCCCCTCCACCTCGCCTTTCAACGTCAGAGGCCTCGCAGGATTGTGTTTCCGTTTCTGCCCCCACTACTACCCAGCTGGCAATGTGTCTGCCCACAGGAGGGCACTACTGCCTCCTGTGCTGCCAGAAGCCATTATCGCCCCATGAGAAGACAAACGTCACTTTGGATTTTGCAGTAGCTGTAAAGGCTCCCAGCTATGCTGCTGTACCCCACCGTGCAGCAGCTGTGGGTGCTGGTGGTGCAGTTTCTGCCCCAGATGGAGTGCATTCTCCTTTGGCACACACATGGCTGGGGGAGGGACAGGAAGACTGCTGGGGGGCTGCAATATTGGTTTCCAGCAGGGACTAAGGACCACTTAAGAGGCCCCAGCATCCTATTTCCCCATGGAAATATGACAAGGACAATCTCTTTCACAACAATGCCCCCCCATCCCTTTTGCTCATGCCAGCTATCACCTCATAGGCTGTGGATCAGAGACCATCCAGCACATCAGGAATGTCTAGGAGTGAGACAGACCATTGCACCCAGGCACTGGACAATCGTATTCATAAATTAAGTGTTAAGTGCACACTAATACATGTAATTGAAAGGCTTCCCCAGCACTTGAATCCATGTGAATATTACAAACAAGTGACCTGCTGCATAGGCTCCAAACACCCAGGTAACATTAGAGTTCCTGTCTAGAAAACATTACTTACGAGTGTAAGACACATGGATAACTCAGGACACCATCACTAGTGACACTGATGAATGAATTCATCATACTACACTGCAATATGTTGGCTCATCCAGTGAATGTGTGGATCAAGTGAAAATTCTAAAGATGAATCTCGGTAGAGCCCACAGTAGGCTTAAAGATCATTCTTCACCCAATGTTCATTTTAGATCTGATTTAGAACTGAGTAAGTAATTCAGCAACTCTTTATATTCTTGCAATAGTAATTGCTCTTTGCACATCTCCACAAAGCTAGCATTTACAACCACATGCAAAACAGCACTGCTTTATTTTACAAAGTATAACAGACAAAGTCTGGTATTTATTCCTCCTACTAGCCCTCAGACGGGTCCCAGTCAGAAGAGCAGCGTGTTTGTTTCCAAACTAACTTGCCATATCTAACCTGAAGTTCCATCACACACAAAGGCCACTAGTTTAAATATAGATATTTTATGGATGTGTCATTGCATTAACAAGTTCCCATCTCTGGCTCTTATTATTCCCCTTTTGACTCCATGGAAACTGTGGACTTGGATGAATTCATTTAATTCTGATTAGAAAAGTGTGAATAGCAAATGATACTATTCATTTTTTATTCTTGATAGACAGGCAATTATTCTGACAGCATTTACAATTCCATCCATTTACTGGAGGATTACTATATAGTCAAATAGCTGTTAAAAAGCCTCTGCAGTTGCAAAAATTAGAATTGTACATCCTCAGCTCCCCCTCCACAGTAAGCAATTATCTCAGTAGTTTCCCTTCAGTCAGGCACCTATTCCTCCAGTTCAATTCTTCCATCCCATTCCCACACTGCCCACTAGGGGCAATTCCCCCCACCCCATTCATGCTCAGGAGCATGTTTGATCCCTCCGTTAGCTGGAAGTTACATCTTTAGATATCTGACACATGCTCTTTTAGTCAAAGGTTTATTTTCATATGAATAAGGGTAAGGAGGGGAGCTAGGATTCAGTGGAGTCATTGTTTTTCTTTTTGGGAAGTTTCATTTTTGTGGTCTCTATCTTACTGAATAGCCATTTCAACCTACATTTGAGTTTGTCATCATAAAGATACCTGGAAAAGTTAAGCGATGGGCAGAAAAACAAGATGCAGAAATTGTTTGTTACATATCTTAAGTATGGAGTCTTTTGGGGGAAACAAGCTACAGGGTCTTTTACCAGAGCTTTGTTATAGCCCATATGTCCAGATGTTCAGTCTGTGAAAGTTGTTTAAACTATTGCAACTTGCATTGGTAATATCACCACCTACTGCTTCATAAAGCTTTGGAAGGACATTACACTAAGCTTGAGGCATATGCACCTGGAGTATCTAAATTGGAGAGCAGGTCATTTCTCTTGAAGAATCTGTGAGATGTAGTGATACTAGCACTAGTTACACTCTGGGATGAGCTGGGACCTGCCTTATATAACCTCACAAGGAAGTAAGGGGCTGGTAGGGGATTACTCACTCTGCTGCATGGGGTACCCATGTTAATGGGGAGAGAGCAGTCTCCGTAGGGTCACTGTTTCTCCTCTAGCGCACATGGGGAAGAATTACAGGCAGGGCCAGGAAGGAGGAGGAGGAGCTGGAGCCACGGCACCCCACACCCCAATGCACACCAGAAGTAACCCGTGTCAGTTAAACAGCTAGTGCTCAACCAAGGTACTTCTCAAGACAAGAGCAGCTGAGTGAACAAAATGCTGTAAATCAGGGAAATAGGCCTCAACCTCAAATCCCCACTTCCCTTTAGTACTATCTGAAAAGTCACTAGATACCCACCCTTCCTATATGGCTGACTGGCTAGGACAGGGGTGGGCAAACTTTTTGGCCCAAGGGCCACATCTGAGTATGGAAATTGTATGGTGAGCCATGAATGCTCATGAAATTGGGGGTTGGGGTGTGGGAAAGGGTGAGGGTGCGGGCTCTGGGTAGGGCTGAGAATGAGGGGTTGGGGATGCCGGAGGATGCTCTGGGCTGGGTTCATGGAGTTCGGAGGGCGGAAGGGAGATCAGGGCTGGGGCAGGGAGTTGGGGCAGGGGAGGGCATCAGGTGTGCAGGCTCCAGGAGGCGCTTACCTCAAGCAGCTCCCAGAAGCAGCGACATGTCCCCGCTCCAGCTCCTACGCAGGGGCGCGGCCAGGCAGCTCTGTGCACTGCCCGGTCCGCAGGCACCAACCCTGCAGCTTCCATTGGCCACAGTTTCTGCTTGGGGTGAGGGCAGCATGTGGAGCCCCCTGGCTGCCCCTACATGTAGAAGCTGGAGGGGGGACATGCCACTGGTTCCAGGAGTCACATAGAGCAGGGCAAGCCCCCAACTCTGCTCCTTGGCTGGAGCTCGAGGGCCAGATTAAAACATCTGAAGGGCTGGATGCAGCCCCCAGGCTGTAGTTTGCCCACCCCTGGGCTAGGACATCGGGAACCAGTGAGCAGTCAGAGAGATCATTGTCATCCTCTTCATCTCCCTCGGACTCCATCTGCTCCAAAGAACATTGATCCACCACTCTAACATGCTCATCATTCATGAAGGAGAGAGATTTGGTGGGAGCAGCTGGCATATCTATTTTCCCAAAAGTGATAGGCAGTGCATTCCCAGTCTGGGACCCAGCGTCAACAGTGAAACATGCAGGATCAGGGGCTTAAGGACTCTTCCAACCAGAGGAAGGCAGTACAAACTTGAAGCTCCAGGAATGGAGCTACCACCCATTGCAATGCTATCCTCTTTCTCAGGGCACACAGCTCCATCCTGCCACTGCCAACCGCTCAGGGGCCTCCAAAGTCTGTGTTAGTCCATTTAGAAACAGTCCCATGGAAACCCATCTAATAGGTCTGTTCTTCATCCCCATCTCTAATGCCAGTCTCTGCTTCCTCTGCAGAGGTGTGCTCCTCAACCGTCAGAACTCACTTCTGTCCAGGCACAAGTAATGGGTTCATAACACAGGGTTCTTCTGCGGAGGGACTGTGGGACTGCTCTTGAACAACAGCAGACGACATATGGCAAGCAGGGGAGCTAGAATCTGGCAGGGCAGATGCAGGCTCTGCCTCCTGCTGGTCCCTTGATGTCCCAGTCCCCTCATCCCTACTATCCTTGGGTCCCACATACTTACCAGGAACCCTCGAGCCAGCAGTGTGGGGGCAGGAACCCCTCAAATGACCAGGTTCACTACACAAGACATTTCCCATTTTCCGAAGTAGCAAACGCTACATAATCTGACCTATCGATATGGTCCTTTAAAACAAGGTTCAAGGGCTGTTCAGGGTTATTTAGAGCCACATAAAGCCTGGTGCCAAAACAACATAACATACCTTACACTGGGTTTTAGCAGCCTAATGAAATCATCCTAACAGCAGAAACTACCTTCCTGTAACCAGAGAGATCAGACACTAGTGTCTCATTGCGAAGGCGGAGGCAGGGGGGCATGCACTGTAAAAAAAAAACACCTTTAGAAGCAGAAGTAAACAAGGGACAAAACTTGAACAAAAGACTCCTTGACCCACAGCCCTGCCCATAGCAAATGATTCACGAACTGCTCTTGGGCCAGAAAAACCACCACAGATCTATTCATTTGAGAGGCAGATTTTATATTAGCACAGCCAATAAGCTTACCTACACTCAACAACAACACATCTTCCCCGGCGCAGGAGACAGCAGTCACACACCGAACCCCACGCTTGCAGTTCAAATCACCAAACCCATTTGAAGTGGAGCCCATGGAGAAAACTCCCCCACCCCTCCTAAGAGAAGGGGGGGGGAAACACCAACATCTTTAAAACAAAGAAACAGCAAGTAATAAAATATAAACAAGCACAGACTAACAGAAACCCAGCTAGTGCACACAGTACATAAATGCAACCTCACTCTCAGAAGCTCCCCAATCCCTAGAGAGAGAATATGTGTGTGTGTGTGTGTGTGTGTGTATTTAATAATGTGAAGCGTTTACACTTGGTGACCTAAGCCTAGCTTATGGATTTGTTTTTCATGGTGTGGTTTTAGTCAGTCAAGTGCTAAGATGATCACATACATTTTAAAGATATGAATTTTAAAGCGGTTTTGCTTGGCTTCTCTTTCCTTCTGGCTATCTGAGGGCATTGCAAAGCAACGTTCCCATGTGACTATTTTGTAGTCTCTCCCTCTTATTTAATACACATATTAGGAAGTTTGGGTTTTTCTAATTTACAAATGGATATTGTACTACAAAAAAATCCACAAATGATATATATTTATCTTATAAATCTGCACGTCAGATATGCTGCATTCATAACAAACACAGAATTACATGTGTCAAAGAAATCTGTCTTTTCTGGTAGTGAGACACTATTGTTACCATGACTGACTGAAGAAAACACTTGTCTGCTTTATAGATTTGACCAGTTTTTTTCCAGTCACTCTCCTGGTCACATGTCATCATGTGTTTCTGGTACAACTGCTGAAAAAAGGGGACTGGGATAGGAATGATTTAACTCCAAGGTTTCTGCAGAACTTAATACTATAATGGACTAGATTATTCTGATTATTCAATTCACTGGACATCTCCAATATTCTAATCTTATTGGAACTATTTTTTTCCTGTTTGCATTTTGTTGTATTGAAATGAATAGAAGTCAGAGTATTCAAATACAATTTGTTAAGCCCACAAGGAAGAGTCTTTAGAGAGGAATTAAACCAAATGGCCATTTGCTTACCCTCCTTGCCACTAGAGGACTCTGTTCTGACCTCATTTATGCCCCAGGAACCTTAGCTTTAAAAAAAATCTTAGGTGACTTTGGCTCTCTTATAAAATATTGAGTCTGGCTGCTACCCTGGAAAAACTAGGGCTCATCCTAGTATGTCCCATCCAACAAGAAAAAGGAAATATTGAAATTCTCACCAAAAATCCTGTCTTTACTTCTGGTCTATGTTTGCAGGCCAGATTCAGATGTTTGCAGAAGCACCTAACCACACCTCTGATTCCTGTGATTCACCCTTCATTAGATGACCTACTTTCTACTCACGTTCCAGACAAATGGATAATGTAAATGTGAATAACTTGAAGTCAACAAAATATAGGTCCAGCATAGTCAACTGGATGCATTTCATCACAAATGTCTGAGAATAATATTGGGAATAACATATAGAGATAGGAAGACAAATGAAGAAATAAAAAAATTACAGGATGAGGCACCCTCCCACAAATAATCTACAAAAGAAGACGACAGTGGCTGGGACATGCGCTGAGAATGGAAAAAGAACCCTTGCCAAATACCGCCCTTGAATGGAAGCCAGAAAACACAAGAAGAAAGAGAGGAAGACTATGAATAACATGGAAATGAACAGTTCTGAACTACATCAAGCACCACAACATGAAATGGGAAGATTTGGAGAGAAGAGCAGTTGATAAGCAAGGATAAGGCAAATGTAGGTAGCCCAATGTACAGCAAAGCACGGGATGGACTAAGTAACTAAGCAATAGTCAACATGTTGTAAATTGTACTTGTACAGCCACTTTTTGATGGCAAATTAAAGGTAGTCAGGGATCTACAAAAATAAGCAACATAGACCTTAGAATTAGTCATGTTCAACTGATATGACAGTAAAGATGATAGATCCTTGGTAACAAGGACTGTATAATTTGGTCTTAGTAAATACATGGCTCGAATACAATTAATTTTTAAAAATATATTCAAGTCCCATGTCACTAGGGCAGTGGTGGGCAACCTGTGACCTGCGGGCCGTATGCAACCCATCCGGGTAATCCCCTGGCGGGCCGTGAAACAGTTTGTTTACATTGACTGTCCACAGGCACGGCTGCCCGCAACTCCCAGTGGCCTCAGTTCGCCTTTCCCAGACAATGGGAGCTGTGGGAAGCAGCGCAGGCTGCAGGGACGTGCTGGCTGCCACTTCCCACAGCTCCCATTGGCCAGGAATGGTGAACTGCGGCCACTGGGAGTTCTGGGCGGCCGTGCCTGCGGACAGTCAATGTAAACAAACTGCCTTGTGGCCTGCCAGTGGATTACACTGATGGGCCGTGTGTGCCCACATGCTGCCCACCATTGCACTAGAGAGTTCACAGTTTTTGTTCTGGCTCCAGGACACACACAAAATAACTAGTAGGTCCCATTGAGCTAATCTCGCAGGCTTGATTCCTATAGCACATCTTCCAGTGTTTCATCCAGTTTCATTTTAAGTCTCAGCTCAATTTCAGCCATGAAAATACAGCTACAAATAATCTTCTTTAGTTTATTTTTATCACATTCTCAAGTATGCATTAAAATTAACATTACTGAGGGTGTAATTAAAGACGTCAGCAGAGCTCTGAATAGAGGACTTGATAGCTAACGTGCTCTGGGCTAGTTACATCTCAGAACAGATTTTATTTAATGCTCTTCCTCCCCATTATTAGTCCTTGACAACATTATGCTGGGTTTTTTTTAAATTAAAAAGCCTGAGGATATTCCCCAGCAAAATATCAAAACGTAGTGATAGGTTACAGTACATTTTGAGGCTATACTAATGTCTCTTAGCAGTTCTTCCCCCACAGTGAGATGAGGTGCACATTTCGACTCAGCTTAGAAGTCTCAATTTTTCATGTCCACTTTTGCATACACAATTTATTACACCCACAAATGTGAAATCTCTACCACCATTTTCATATGCAAAATACATGTGTTCACAAGCCCCCCCACTTCTGCAGGCACAACCAGTTGTCCACATAACTGTGCAGGCAAAATTATAAGTCCAGGCTAAGAAACCTGCCATTACAAGTTAAAAAGATGCTTCCTTTCAGAGATCTGCACTGTAAGTACAAGGACTATTCATAGTGTAGAAATACACAGTACCCTCATTTAGTCCACCTCTAATAGTGAAATCCTTCCATTCTTCATCCCATTAAGCGGTATGTGGGGATCTCAGTGGAGATTCATTAAAAGATATTTCTTGGAGAAGTCACAAAGTAACATCATTACAGACATTGCACTGAAATTAGATAATGTTTTCAATCCTTGTATCTAACAACTTGCAGTTCCCAGTTCAAATCAAATGAAACAATACATGAATGAGCGATGGTTGAAAATCTGCATCCAAAAATTAACTTTTAATTTCAAGTAAAAAGCAAACCACATTGCTGGTGTGATTTCCCTACTTCACAGATGGCATTTTTCTGCTCCTATACAACGGGCTTGGTCATCACTTAATCAACTTAATTTAAGCCTGTGACCATTTCCGTAGCCAAACTTTGGGGCCTTTAAAGCCCATGACTGTGCCCTCCCCTTGCCTCCAAAAATGAAAATAATATTCTCACACCATGCTAGAAACCACCCACTAGGTTAAATTCTCCTCTACACTGGTGACAGAAAATATGCTAGAAAGCTGCTAGCAATAACTGTGCTAAAATATTGTGATCAGAAACATAAAAATACCACATTTAGGAAGCCACAATGGGACCCAGCTAGCAACATCCAAGCTTAAACACTACAGAGATAGCATGGTTTCAATCAGAGTAAAAACAGGGCCTTTCTTGTTCCTGAAGCAAATTTCCCCCTCATGTTCCTCTCATCACTTTAGGTTCTGTACACAACTGCTAGTCTGAAGCCTGTTGTTCTTAATGGACAGGTGTCCACGTCAAACTCTCACTGGCTTTTTTAATATAGGCCTAAGGAATAAATGGACATTAAGGAATCAGGATTGTTGAGCTACATTGAAATATTACTTCACACTATTATATTACTGGAATGTAAAATGCATTGTACTCGCTATTTTGTACTAGCTGGTTCTGTTAAATCTGGAATTGTCTTTGCCTTTCAAATCATTACAGAAGAGGCTGTCTCTAGCTTTGGATAATCCAGAAATTATATGGCAAGATTAGCAGAAGAGAGAATGAAAACAACAGTCTCCATTACTGCAAAAGTAACAGCTGCAAAGTCAGACAAGCAGCAGCAATAAATCAAGAATTACTAAGGCGGATTCCCTGGAAATATTCTGTTTGGTCAGGGTTCCCCTTTCTTACCAGACACTCACACATGCATATCTATAGACGAAGGACCTGTTAAGACTTCTAATACAAAATTTGGATCCTATCAAAAAGATGCAAAGTAGAGTATCAGAGGGGTAGCCGTGTTAGTCTGGATCTGTAAAAAACAAAAAAATCCCTGTGGCTTATTATATAGATGCTGTGCAGCAGCTGCGTGTGAATACCCATACCCACCCACAATGCACACAATGCGAAGTGGGTATTCACCACGGTATTCACTCATGCTGCAAAAACTGTGTAGTGTCTATAGTGCCACCACATTTCTTGTTGCTTTTGCAAAGTAGAGGTTTCCCCTTGACCTTGGTCATCATTACTAAGATTAGCAACAGGCTGGTCCTTACTTATTGTAAAACACAACTGCGTGATCTCCATAGTTTTGAGGCTCAGCATACAGCTGGACCACCGTAAAAGGTTTTGGATACAAAGAATAGTAACCGTAGGTACAAAAAGGGATCCAGTTCCCAATATTGATATTCGGAGATTTTAAGCATGTACAGTTTCTCCTAATAAGAATTAATGGGCGGGATTTGTTTCTGTAAATTTCTTATTCCATGATAGAACAGACTCCAAAGTTTATACAAACCCTAGAATTTGAATCAAGTGTAATACAAAAGATTTTTTTATTTCAGTTCAATGTTCCTTTGTCATGTATAAACTTATGATTTTACATTCAAAAGACTTGAAGGAACTAACTGTAATGCAACATCATGTGTACAAATGCTAAAAATACATTATAAATATGGTACCTACTGTTGATTGCTGATATCTGTAAACCAAGCATAGGTAATTTGTGTTTGTGCCTGTAACCTGGCACGATTCTATTATTTTTCATTTTACTATTTCAAATGATCTTTTGCCTGCATTTCATCTATCTCACAGATCTTCTCCCTCATTTGCCTTTTCATGAATCTGTTACAAAAGATACCTCACCTGTTTTTACACTTCAAAAATAGCTTTGTTTCAAAGAGAAGATAAAAGAGGATTTTTAAAAAAAATCAGACGCATGCCTTGATAATGAGGCAGACTTTGAAGCTTTGATATAAATACCGCACAATGCTTTTCCAACACATAGTTTTAACTTCAAGTCTTACATTAAAACAGAATAATTACCAGAGACAGTGGCAAAACAGGAAGACCCATAGCTTAAGCACATATCTATGGAATTTCTCAAGCCTAATGTCCTCATCCTAATACCTACCTCCCCATTTCTTTTCCTCTAACAATATTTCAGTGATATAGTGGTCTTCTGGCAGCTATTACTTGTAGAAATCCTTTAGAAAATGTAATCAATCTGTATAAAATTGAATTGTTCAGAGCTCTTCAAGTTATATCAAGAACTATATTGTGAAAAAGTATGTAGGAAATGTATTTCAAATATAGCTATATTCTAACATGACTTTGTCAAATGGGTAAATGATAGTTTTGGACTGAAGTTCTTGTAGATCAAGCAATTTAGCACCAAGATGTTCCTGCAAAGACTGATTTATGATGGAATTTAGCCTCATTCTCTTGGTATACGTCTGTCATAATCTGAAGCTCAATAATAAGAGTTTGAATGGGATTTCCACTCAGTAATTATTTAAAAAGACAGCATGTCTCAGCTGCTGACGTGGGCTAAGATAATAGGTTTCAGAGCACACCAACAGTTGTATAATTCAAAAATAAGTATCAAAACTGGTTTCAATTGCTGTTTGATGTTAGAGTTAAAACATGAATGAACATACATTCAGACTTCTTATTTTGAAATGAAGCCTAATCATATGAGCTGCAAAGTCCACCATTGGCCCAACAAATGGAAAGGAGAAAACATCACCTGGTGAGAACTAGAAAGTAACCCAGTGGGAATTAATTAATGTCCCACTGATTTAAGACCTGATCCAAGGCCCACTGAAGTCATTGGAAAAAGTCCCTTTGATTTCAGTGGGTTTTGGATCAGAGAGACAGGACATGTAATCAAATAGACTAAAGTCTTGTAACCTGTGAGGTTCTGAGTGTCATCAAAGTACTAATAAATCTCAACTCCCACACAACTCCTCTTAAGAGGTTCTCAGCATCTCAAAAGATTAGGTCTTGAGAGGAAGCAAGCATAGCTTAGCAGGGCCTTATGTCTTATTAGTGTTTCGGTTTATTTCTGACCCAGTCATACAACTGAATAAAAGTTCCAGCTCACTTTCAACAGCAAGTCTACTGAACATTTATTGCTTCTTAAAACCCATAAGAAAGTTTTGAAACACACATTGTCAATAAGAAATTATCATTGTTATCTAACTGAAGAAGGCCAAATCTCATTCCCTCAGAGCTGCAGGGTGGTGCTTCTATAAATTTGAGAAGCGGGACAAATGTTTGGACAAAAACAAAATATCCATATTTCTCTTGTATTGTAGGAGTAAGAAGAAGCGGTGTGAGATGAGGTCCAATAAGAGTCAAATGTTAAGTTACAAGTTCGTGTCTAGAGGCTCTCCACACAGAATTATATGTGCACTCAGAACTCTAATTCATGTGTGTAATTGACACAGGCAGATGTTGACCTACTCAGTGTTTATGTGCAGCTGTCTGTTTGCATGGTTGGTTCTAAATATTTGAAAAGAAGAGCATACAGAAGTTGGAAGTTACAGAATGAGGAGAATGGCAATGTGAAAGAGCTGAAAATCTGCTGTGTGACAATCACAGACAAAACTTTGGAAGAAAACGAAGGAGCGTAGAGAAGAAAAGAAAAGGGAAAAAATCTAAAGCAATTCTAATCACTTCCACTATAGATAAACTAGTGTAATACTTAAAAATAATCAGCCTGATGTCACCTCACACTTCCAAATGAGACTTTTCAAAGCAATTTCTAAAATACATATCTGACAGACACGATTCAAAGAGATCTGTTATTTGGCATTAAAATCTAGGAACTGAATTGTACGCTGCCAGCATAAATGGATCCAAAGTAGTGGGAGTTTTGCAGCAATGTGTCAAGATGTCCGCACAACAATCTATACTGAATATTTTGTCACAACGCGTGACACATAGACAAAGGGGAACAGGTTTAAAAAGACATAACCTTTCAATTGAAACACTTCAAAGCAATTACAAATCTGCTTCCAATTGCTGTGGATTACCTACTGGGGCTAGAATATCCACAATGCACAGATTTTGAGTCTATTTTTTAACCTTTATAACAGGCCAATTCTCTGCCCATCAACTTTCCTTTCCTAGCCGGATAAATGAGATAATGACCCCATTAGTTACTTTCTTCAACAGCAACATGCTTGCACAGTGTTCACTTCGCTGAGCAGGCTACAGTACAGTTGTGCCAATACCTCAGAAAGCCATTCCACTGAGCAACACTGAACATTCAAACAAAGGTCACTATGCGAACAATGAAAAGTAAAAACATGGTGGTCACAGGATAAATAGACAAGAGGTTGTGAAATTACCTGTTGTGTGGGTTAAGAGAATTCAGAAATGGGCAGTTAGTTAAAAACCTTAGAATTGGTGTGCTAAGGCTGTGGGCTGGTGAAGGAAGGTGGTGTGTCAGGATGAATAGGGCAATTCATGACTGCTGCAATGACCCAAAGAACTTGAGAGCTAGTTTTAAGTTACAGCAGCTTCTGGGGTTGCTCTAATTTACCTTGGGGAGCAGAACAGTCCTTGGGTGCCTCCAAAATCTGTCTCTAAGGGAAAGGTCTCAACGATTTTTCCCACCTGTCCACCCAGCTGCTCTGAGCTCAGCTTAGCTGAAGCTTGGAGTCAGAGCCACAGTCCCATCTAGCCATATATAGCTCCTTGTTCATCAAAATGACAATACCTTCCTTATTAGAACTCTCTCTTCAAAATTCTATTCGTAAGCGTGTTTCTACTTTGCAGTTGCTGATGCAGAAGGCAGAAAAGAAAGAAGATTGCTTGGCAGAAGCATCTATACTGGCTCTGCAGTGCTGACAAGAATAAAAACCAGTGAACACCTGACTGACTACATATGGAGCCATTACTTGAACAGGTTTTTTTTTTAAAAATCCCTGGGCAGAAACTGATGATATTTTAGTTATTGTTTAAAAGAATCTACAGTGACTCTGTAATATGAATAATAATGATGGATATCCATGGGGCCCTCAACACAAATAAATAAATAAAATACAACAGTTATAATTAAGTACAATAAATCCTGTCAGTCACTGATAAGCAATGTCAGAAACAAGGGGAAATATGGATTACAATTCTTTAATGTCAAATGAAAGAATGCAGAACTGCTGTCCCCTGTTGACTAGAAGAGGTATTATCTGGGTACGGAGGGTCATTTTCACTGTGAAGTAAATAAGGGATTAGCTAACAGAATATGCACCCACCCTTGCACCATTAAAATTAATCCCCACAAAGCTTAATTCCAGCATTTGG